>NC_067401.1:353088322-354497072 GCF_016432865.1 Antechinus flavipes | reverse complement strand
CCCTGGCTCCTTTTTTTTTTTTTTTTTTTTCTGGCATCTTATTAATAATAGCAGGGTTTCCCCCAAAAAAACCTAAATCAAATCATTGAGCACTTAAAGTAGAAATTGATGAAAAGAAAGTGAAGGAGGAAAGTTGGTGATAAAACCAAATATATTTTTAAAGGTCTTATGGGATATTATTTCTAACCCCCCTCCAGAACTTTGTCGATGACTATCTTATAGGGAAGGTATTTTTTTTTAATTTCAATGATATCCTGTATCTGCCTACTAAAAAGATCCATCCAAAATAAATCAAGCTGTTGAAAGCAGAAGAAACGCATTTGACAAAAGTTGAGTTGTTTTGGGGGGGGGGGGGAGAAGGGAAAGAGAAAGAAGGTTTTGCTTATAATTATAGTAATGTTAGCTTTTCTTTATATAGCATATTTCCTTCCAAAGCACCCTCCAGCTGAGCAATCCATGCACAGAGACCACTTTCTCCCCTAATGAGAGGCAATCACCTCAGGGTTGGAAGTATAGAGCTAATTAATTATCATATTTGGCAAAGGATCCTTTGTAGCTAGCTAAGCAGATGATAGGGTTGATAAACAGGACTCTGTCTATCTGAGTATTTTTAAAACTTTTTTTTAAAAATGAAGCTTTCCCTAGACTACACAATAGCAAAACCCCATTGTCAGAAAAAAATGCATGAGTTCACCAGCAAGGCCTATTTTAATAGATTCATTACCTCTAAGCAAGTGTACATCTATGCAGAGCTCTGAATTGACATTTCCATACAAACCTGAAAACCATCTAAACAGCAAAGATAATTTTAATCATGTCACTAAATAGGAAGCCATGAACAACCAAGGACCTTACAGATTAAGAACCATTAATAACTGGTTAACTTCTTACAAATCCTCAGCTCTCTGGATTCATCTTGTGCTTTCAAATGGAGAGAATTTTTTTCCCCATCATCCCTAAGTCATTGTAAAAAAAAAAAAAACAACTACATTTTTCTTATTTATCAGTTTGCAAAAAGTCTATATAACTGGAGAACTTGCAAGAAACAACTCAGAGCTACTGGTTCCTTTTGGAAACAAATGAAGATTCCTAGTACATTTAAAGCTACCACAAGTCAAGGTGACTTTAAAAGGGGGTAAGAAAAAGAGGAGCACATTTATGGTGATTCAGAACAGAATATATAATTATAATTTTGTGTGTAATATGTACACACAAAAGAAGGTGTCAGGTAAATTTCTTTTCCTAGAAATATCTGCAAATTGGACAGGTTGAGATATAGCTCTATCTAGAGAAGGAGAGAAGATGATCAAGGGAAACTTCATTTAAAGTCTGTTAGTCTAAATGCAAAGATATGTACATGAAATGCATGTATATGTATGTGTACATAAATATATAAAAATAAGGAAGATCTTTTTTTTTCCCCTCATATTAAAAAAAAAAAATCTCTAGGCACCAAGCAGCAGATTAGTCTTATCATTCCTTTACAGTAAACAAGAATTGAGAGAGGGTGGGGAAGGCCTCAAGGCAATTTCTGCCAAGGGGACAGATGACAAAAGAAACAGTGGAACCAACATATACTTTTAAAAGAAAAGACTGTAAAAGGTAAGATTTGTTTTTTTCCTGGCCATTGCCAATTTTCCTCTTTGCCTGTTGTGAGATTCTTATTGGTTAAGGGGCTGTTAGAAGTGAATTTATTTTGCTGTAAGTGAAATGGAAGAGAAAGAAGGGAGGGAAGAAAAGAGAGAGAAGAAAGGAAGAAGGGAGGGACAGAGAAAGAAACACAGAGACAGAAAGGCAACAGAGACAGACAGAAGCACAGAATGGAGTAGGAAAAAAAGAGAGACAGAAGAAAAGAGAGAAGGGAAAGACAGACACAGATGGACAGAAACATAGGCAGACAGAGACTGGAGATCAATAGAGGAAAAGATAGAAACAGAAAAGAGATACAAAGGGAAAGAGAATTAGAGATAAAGTAGAAGGGAAGAGAGAGGGAAGATGAGAGAGAAGAAAGGCAGAGACAGAAAAAAAGAGGAGGAAGAAAAAGGAGGAGAAGGAACGAGAAGAGGAGGAGACAAATTGAGACAGAGATAGGCACAGGCAAACAGACAAACAGAAGAAGGAAGGAGAGCAAGCCAGGGACACAGAGGAGACAGAGAATGAAAGAAAGAGAGGGAGAGGGAGGGAGACAGAAGAAGAGAAGAAGGGAGGGAAAGAGGAGAGAGAAAGAAAGAGAAGGGGGAAAGGAGAGAAGGGGCAGAGAGAAGGAGAGAGGAGGGAGAGATGGAGAGAGAAGGAGAGAGAAAGGGTAGGAGACAGAGAAAGGGGGAGAAGAGAGACAGAGGGGGAGAGGGAAGAAGAAAGGGAGGGAAGGAGAAAGGGAGGGAGGGAGGGAGAGAGGAAAGGAGGGAGGAAGAGAGGAAAGAAGAAGGGATAGACGATCAGAGAGAGGGGGAAGGAAGGATGGAGAGAGGAGGGAGAGAGAAAGGGGAGGAGACAGAGAAAAAGGGGGAGAAGAGAGAGAAAGGGGGAAAGGGAGGGAAAAAATAAGGGAGGAAGAGAAGGCGGAAAGAGGCATGGAAAGGGAGGGGGAGGAAGGGAGCGAGAGGAGAGAAGAAACGGAAGGAGGGATGGAGAGAAAGGGGAGGAGAAAGAAAGGGGAGCAGAGAAAGATAGAGTGGGGAGAGGGAGGAAAGAAGGGAGGGAAGGAAGGAGAGAAAGGAAAGAAGGGAGGGAGGGAAAGAGAGGAAGAAAAAGAAGGAGAGAGGGAAAGAGAGAGAGAGAAAGGGAGGGAGGGAGAGACAGAGAGGGAAGAAGAGAAAGGAGGGAGAGAGGGAGGGAGGAAAGGAGACAGACAGGCAGAGACCAGAGACAGAGAGCGCCTAAGCAGGTAACACTTTGGTCTAGGGTGAGGATTCTGGCGGGGTTCCCCCGGCCGCGCTGCTCGCCTTCCGCCTGCTACTCCTGGCTTTTCCTCGGAGTAACAGAACCCTCGGCGGCTCCTGCCC
The DNA here is from genome assembly GCF_016432865.1 of Antechinus flavipes. Classification (NCBI taxonomy): domain Eukaryota; kingdom Metazoa; phylum Chordata; class Mammalia; order Dasyuromorphia; family Dasyuridae; genus Antechinus; species Antechinus flavipes. Next base: position 354,494,067 of record NC_067401.1, on the reverse strand, counting down.
GGAGGCTGCTCCCGTGAGTCGACGGGCGCACAATCTCTCTGGGCCATCAGCACGTTCCCGCTGCCTATCAGCAGCGCCTGGCAGCTGGGGAGATACATTTAGATAAAGCCGCCCGCAATCGCTGATAACAAGCCCCTCAAATGTCAGGCTGCACAAAGGACAGCATTGATTGCTGCCGCACAGTCCGCCTTTCCCTTTCTCTGGCACGCGGGGTTTTTTTCCTCCCTCTCTCTCTCTTTTTCTTTTTAATATAGCAAAGTCTCTGACTGGGATAATCTGCCTGCAGAAAAGGCCATTGTGCGGGCTACACGCATTGTGTTATTTGCTAAATGGAATTTATCAACATTTCTCCAATTCCCTTTCCTGCCTTCCCCTGCTGCTGCTTCCCTTCTCCCCTCCCCACTTTGCCCCCCAAATCGATTCCTGATTGTTCTCTTTAGCACTTTCCTTTACTAGACCATAGAGAAGAATAGAGCCTCTGTCAGGTGAAGTTCCAGCAGAACAGAGCACACCCCTCACTCTCCGACCCCCACCCTATCACACCCCCCAACCCCCCCCCAAAAAAAAAGGATAGGAGAGAATTAGGTGAATACACAAAAGGAAATCTGGGAACTCGGTGTAGAGAGATGGGGGAAAAACTATGGAGGGGGCGGAGAAACTGTCAAGCTGTCAAATATTTATTAAGTATTTACTATGAACTTAAAGTGTTTGCATAAAACAGGTGTCAGGGGTCAGAGGGATCCTTAATATTAATGAACAGGTAATCATTTTCAGCAGTGCACAAGACCTAGTTTCCTTTCATGGAGCTACTGCTTAAATTGCTTCCAAGAGACGTGAAAGGGCATACACTGTGGTTAAATGACAATTGCAGGATCCTACCCTGGTGGCCCTTCATTAATTCGGGATTCCACCATCAGAATTTCACTATTTTGCTTAAGATTTCTGGATTTGTTTCATGTTGAAATATCCTACAAGGAACGTTAATACATTACTATTGTCATTCACACCTTAGTGTAAACAAAGCAGAACCTGAGAAAATGTGTGTGAATGCAAGTGTAAAAAGAGAAAAGAGATAGATAAAGACAAAGGGAGACAGGGTGAGACAGAGATAGAAAAATGGAGACAGAGAAAGAGACACAGACAGAGACAGAGACACACAGAGAGAGAGAGAGAGAGAGACAGAGACACAATAGAGACAGAGAGACAGAGACAGGAAGACAGGGACACAGAGACAGGGAGACAGAGAGAGAGAGAGAGAGAGAGAGAGAGAGAGAGAGAGAGAGAGAGAAAGATTCCCTATGAAGTGATTACCCAATGAATGAAAAGATGGAAAGGATAAGTTAGGGGGCTCAAGAAAACCAGCAAAAGACAAATCAATGAATTTTTAAAAAAGACAAATCAACCAATAAACATTTATTAAACACCTTAATAAATGTAAGACACTGTTCTAGGTGCTAGGGATATAAAAACAAAATATATTATGTCCTAAATTACATTCTATCAAGAGAAACAGTATAAACAATATTTTTTTTAATGTACACATATGGGTATATGCAAAGTGTATCTTTAAAAAAAAACTAGATACTTTATGGAGGAGGAACAACTGGAAAGATGAGCAAAGAAGTCAATATAAAAGGCAGAGAATTCCAGGAATATGCAACAACAGCCTATGCAGAGGCAAGAAGATGTAAGATAGAGTGTGTGATATGTGAGGAAGGATAAGAAGGCTAGTCTGGATCAAAGAGTTTATGAAAGGCATTGAAATATAAGGCTGGAAAGTTAAGTTGGAATGAAATTTTCAAAGATTTTAAATGACAAACAGAAAAATTAGTATTTCATTCTAGACATAACAAGGAGTCACTGGAATTGATGGGCCATAAAGTAGCATGGTCCCACTTAGCCTTTAAGAAAAAGTCACTGACTGCACAACGTCATTTCCCTCCTATTTTGACTAGGGCTAGCCTTGGACCATAGTACTTATAAAGCAAGCTAGTTGGAGTCAAAGTTTCCCTGAAAGTTTAAATAATACTTTCCCACAATCCAGCAAAAATCAGCATCAACATGAATGTTTTCCTTAAGAAACTTTTCACCTTGAGTCCTTATATATTACAATCCAGTGCAATCCAATAAGCACTTTTTAGGCATTTACTCTGTTCAAGGCACTATGCTACTACCAGGGTAAAAAATTAAACTCCAATACAATCCACACCCTCAAAGAGCTTATATTAGGAGTGCAGGGGATAGGAAGGAAATACAAAAGTATAGACATGATAATTTGAGGGATAAAACTCCAATGAGGAAGGGGATCAGGAAAGGTTTGATATAATGGTACGTGAACTGAGCCATGATTCCTTAAATACTGAGATAGAAATAAGGCATAATAGCTTATTTAAAGGCAGGAGATGGAATGCTGAGTTCAGGGAAGAGTTAGTAGGCCAGTTTATCAGGGATTTAGATGTGTAAAGGGGGAACGATAATAAACCCAGAAAGAAGGCTGATGTCATATTATCAAGGGCCAGAGAAACTTATTGAAAAAAAAAAAGGGCAACAAAACATGAATTCTAGTATTTTCATTTGACCTTTATAACTGACAGTATTGCTTTCCTGAGTCACTATCCACATCACCTCAGCCTGATACACAGAGGGTTTGATTTAATTCCATTTAAATAGCATTTTTAAATTGTCACGTGTAACAGGGATTGCATAGAACAGGTACAAAGAGCCTATCTGTTTTTAGATAATCACATATGTGTAACAAAGCTTGGCTTTTTGTGTGGTCCCCTTATTGTCTCCTGAGTAAGAAGAATTGAAGACACATGGATATGGAAAATGGAATGAACCTATTCTTAGTATTCTCATCCCTTCTGGTTGTCAGAATCATTTCAAGTAGCTTTCACTGGTGGAGCATCTTTCTTTTTAATATGAAAATTAAAATTACTATGAGCTTACCTGAGTCTGAGTTGTGAGTTCACCTATTTTGTGTTTATTTTTTCCTGATCTTAGCTAAACAAGTATCTATACAGAGATGGACATTTCCATGCTTAGAAGTGACCTTTTATAAGCATTGTTAAGGGATCCCCTGAACTCGTCCTTCTGAGTTGCCATATTTTCCAGAAACAGTGAACACAAGCATGTAAAGGTCCTGAGCATGTAAAGAATGGAACCCCTGCTCCCCAGATGACATAATTTATTGTTCATGCCCCAAGTAGGATTCCCCATGTGTCTTTGGGAAGCATTCAGGCATTAGTCATTGCTTATTGACACCTCGTGAATTTGATCAGGAGATCCTGGCTCCTTTTGGATGAATCACCAAAGAATATACCTCTCTGACACTTTTGGAGAAAATGGCTATCAACAAGAGGTTGAATCTAAGCCTGTTCTTTTTTTTTTTTTTAAACAAAAAGACATGGCCCAAAAGTTGAACATTACAGATCTGAGGTAAAATGTAGCAAGGCCTATTAAGCAATCCCAAAACTGCATTATGTTCTGATGAGGTTTAAGAATCTATCTCCTGAGAGAATTTAAATGTAGTTTTAAATTAAATTACTAAATGCTTTAAATATTTCTGTCAAAGTTCACTGTAAGTCTTTTGTGTCTTCTAGCATTTCTTTTGTGTATAAAAAATAAATGCTTGTCATATAACTGATTATATTGTGTCTTGAAAATCTTTTCCCCCAATCCTTTTTTGGGGGGAGGAAAAGGAGGTAGTTTTGCTAGAAATGAATTCCAGAATGCGCTCCTTCATCATCTCTACTATTTGATAGTTTCCTTCAAAGTTGTTTCCTACTATAAGGCCTTTCCTCATCCCCAGCTGCTCCTCTCCATAAATTACTTATTATTTATTTTTATGTATGCATATAATATATACTTTATGTGTACATTTTAAGAAAAATCATTGTCTTCTCTGATAGATTGTAAGCACAACCTAAGTTATGAATCTCCCCTGGGGTTCCAGCATTAGAACATTAGCATTATAGGATAGACTCTTTCAGGACTAAACTTGGTCTGATCTAAGACCCAGAGCAAAGAGACTGCTTAGAAAAAGGCAGTAGGAGCAATTCCCCACTCTTGGGGTCCAGCAATAATTTTGAGTGCTATATTCCTATGCACACAGCACAGAACAAAGCCATGAGCATAGGAAGGTAAAAATAACATTATTCTTCATTTCCTCAAGAAATTTATAATCTAAAAGAACAATTTCTACATAAATAGGTAAAATACATGTTAAGTTGTCATAAGGATTAAATGGACATCCAAATAATATGATCAAGCAAAATTTGAGTGAGAAGAAAACACTTTCAGTTGTGAAACCATGAATGGCTTCATGGAAGAGAAGGATTTTAATTAGTGAATTTGTGCAGAAGTGGTATTACAAGAGTAGAGATAACTAACACAAATAATGAAGGATAGTTGAACAAGAATGGGGAATAATTCCTAGTTCAATTTGGCTACAATATAAATTACATGAAGAAAAATGATAATTATTATTATCATTATTATTAATCACAATAATAATAATAAAATAATAATGATTATATGTAAGACATGTTAAGTATGCAAAATGCTTATTATAGAGGACTGGCTAATTTATTCCAGGGAAAGGAATTTGTATTTTATACTATAGACAATAGGGAACCAATGAAATTTTTTAAGTAGAGAAACGTCAGGTCAGACATGTGAATAAGAAAGATTATTTTGGCAGCTGTGTGAAAGATAGACTGAAAAGGGACAGAATAAAAGCTGAGACCAGTTAGGAGCCTCTTAAAATAGTCCAGCAAATAGTGATAATGGATGTGAGTGGAAAGAAAGGAATTGATAAGAGAGATACTGTGGAGGTAGAATTGGTAAGACTTGACAAGTGACTAGTTGTGGAATGGAAGGCAGAGAAAAGTGTCAAAGATGACTGTGTTTGAAGCTTAGTACCTGGGAGGATTGTAATGGTTGTATAGAAATAAGGAAGTGGAAAGAGGGCAGGTTTAAGGCTGAAGATGATGAGTTTAGTTTGGGACATACTTAGTGTGAGGTTTCAGAGAAACATCCAGGTGATATTGAGCTGACAGATAGAAAATAACAGACTAGAGCTCATGGAAGAAATGAGGGATGAATGCATAAATTGATTTAGAAATGATAACTGATCACATAAGAGCAAATGAGCTCACCAAAATTGAGAATGTAGAGAGGAGAGACCAGAAGACATCCTTTGGGGAACCCTACATATAGGAGACAGGAGAAAGAGAATGAATGAACATGACCAAGAAGAATAGTAGGAGCAGAGTGAGGAAAGAACAATATAACAGAAATGAAGAAATTAGAGAATATCCAGGAAGAAAATAAAGTCAATATTATCAATGACTGTAGAAGGGTCAACAATAATGAAGAATGAGAAAATTTTACTACAATTGAGGGGATAATGAAGTACAAATTAGATATAAGTTTTGTTATTTTTTTTCCTGTTAATAAGGCAGTTGAAGGTAAGTGACTTGCTCAAAGTCATACAGCTGGTAAGTGTTAAGTATCTGAGGCTGAATTTGAACTCAGGTTCTCTTGACTTCAGGGCCAGTGCTCTATACTCTGAGCTATCTAGCTGTCCCTCAATTAGATATAATTAAAGTTATCTCATTGCTCAAGCAGCTTAATTTAGATTTATAGTATTATTGTCTTACTCAGATAAAACAAATTCTAAGGTTGAGCAAAGCAAAAAGTCATGTAGACTAAAACATGCATGGGAATACAAGGGGCAATTAAATAGCATATGTGTATAAGCACATCCTTAATCTGCTAGCATTTATTTGTCCGTGGAATGTAGGTATTCTTTTTTATGAAATGAGAGTGTCCCTTCCTAAACAGCCTCCTTGACTCTATTACCTTAATGATACTGCTACCACCAACTCTTCCATCCCCATCTCCAGTTTGCTCAACACTCACATCATTTGGTATTTGGTCTATCCTGTGTCTAGGAACCATTCACTTCTATCTCTTCAAATCAGTCATCAATAGACAAGACCAAAAAAATCTGCACCGCTATCTTTTACCACTTTGTTCTCGGCTACCACTGTGCTTTAATAAATTTCCCTTCATCTGAGATATTTTATTGTAGTGTTTCCATGTTCCAGGGCTTGGGGAGGAACCAGGATTCTTTGGAAGATGTCTCATCCTTTGCAACTGTTTCTCTAGTTTCCTTTTCCTGCCCCTCGATAAACCAAACAGGACAAGGAGTTACCCCTCATCCTCTTCCTTATGGCAACTTTTCTTTAGAGATTCACTCTATCACTATACCTAGGAACATATAGAGAGAGAGGGAAGGGACCACAGATACCATTTAGTCCATCTTCCTCATTTTGACCTAAAGCTTCTAGCTAGGATAATTTGCTTGTCGAAAAAGGCTATTGTGCTAGCTTATACCTAAATGTGCTATTTGCTAAATGTCCACATTTCTCCAGTTTTCTTTCCTGCTTCTTCATCTTCCTCTGCAGGGTCTTTCTCCCCTATCCTTTCCCTTTACCCCTAATTCAATTCCTAATTATTTCCTTTAGCACTTTAAATCATGGTGTGAAAGTGAAGTAGTTACAGTAGAGCAAAGCAAAGCACCCCAACATCACCACCAAAATATAGGAGACAGGTGAATAAGTACAAAGAACATGGGATCATAGGCTGAAATCTGGAAGGGACTTTAGAGTCTTTTCATCTTTGCAAAAACAGTGCCTTACAAAGTGTTTAATGAATGTTTTTGAATTGAATTCTTGGAGTTCATTGGAATTTAGTGAGTACAGACCATGTAATTATTGAATATGATATTGCAAAGTGTATTAATTTTGATGATGTAATCAAAGACTCTGCAGCCTCTAAAATAAGAAAAGCTGACTTGTAATCACTATTGGATTTCCAATTGTCCCTATATATGAATAACTATGATTTTTCTTATGCTACTATTATTACACCTTTAAAATTAAATTAATTCTACTCTTTTAAGAAGTAAAATTACATTCATATTTTTCCCGTGGTGGTTTTAGGTCAGGGGAACTAGAGAACAATCTTCTCGGGGACAAAATTTTTTTGGCCATGATGGCCTGACAGGTATCATATGCTAGAGTTCCTTCTTGGCCTCCTATCAGGTTTTAACTAGTCCTGGCTACCTAGGTTTTTCCATCAAGCACTCTTTTCACATTTCTTCTTTTCCCTGAAGCAGGTTTTTGATCCCTGGCTCCACTCTGTCTCTCAGTCCTATTTTGAGACACCTCTGTTCCTTCACCGAAAGAATTTGGTTTTTCTTTCCTACAATTTTCCCTCCAGGTGAGATAGTTCCATATTTGCATTTCAAAGGTAACTCTTTTAGGTTTTGACTAGGCTATTAAAAGCTACTTGAAACACCACATTTTTATTTGAAATCTGGTGACTCTGGTGCCTGGGGTATTTCCCTAAAACTCTACAATTATAGTCATCCCCATTGGGGAAGGAAACTTTTCCTTAGAGGCTTCACCCTTAATTATATGGCCTACTACAGATATGAGGTTCAATAGCTTTATGCATTTTCCTTCTTATCTTTAGGTAAAGAAATGAGATACATGGGAGCTCATTGGCAGAGAGAGGGGAAATGCTTTATATGTATATGAGGTACCCCTTTTATCACTTTTTTCTGGCTGTCATTTTTTTAAAACTTTATATATCCATGGTTCATTCATATGGGGAATTCCAGGAAATGGAACCTTTCCTTCTCTCCCAGTCCCCTCTCTCCTTGCACATACATTCTTCACTGTAGATCAGTAACTACTCTGAAAATTATAGTCTGAGGATGCACTAAGACTTGCCCAAGATCACATAGCCAGTGAGATATCATTCTTAAGTACCACAAAAAGAAACAAATTCAAGCAATAATAGAATAGGTCTTTGGCGAGACTCAGCTCTGGTTACTTCTTAACTGTCATAAAAATTTCAAACTGATTTCTCACTTCTCTAATAAGCAGGTTGTTCCCGGGGATTAAAAATCAAAACCCTTGACCTTTGTGATTTTAATCAGTGGAACTTTTGAACATGCACATGGCCTGAAAAAGGACTTCTTAAATGTAGCCCTGTTTCTGTGCAGATTACCCTTCTAAAATCATTACCATGTAGATTTGATAGGTTAAAAGTATCTGTTCATTGCAGGCAAGCATTGTCCACAGTTCCCTAAGATACTGTAGTTTTAGATTTTGAAAAGATATCTTAGGACACGGTTGGGAGAGGAGGGGGAAAATTAGAAAGGGGAGGAGAGTGAAAATAATAAATGGAATTGAGAAACATGTAAGGTTAATGGAAAGTCAGAGCCAAGCACCTTTCTGGGCTCCAATTTGAATTGTCCAAATATGGGTCTGAGAAATGACCAGTAGCTCACTTAGAGAATGCCAGGTGAGAGCAATGGAGACCAAAGTAGAAGAAATAATTAGATGTAGGTGTAGGTAAGGTCCTGATGGATTAGGAACAGACTAAGAAACAGAGCGCAAATAAGGAAATTGTGGGATTAATCCAATTCACAAATCCCATTCACAACTTATTTTTCCCTTGTCCCTGGAACAAGAAAATACTTTTATTTCCCTATCTATTGCTCACTTCTTGTTTCCCCCATTGACCAAATAGAAGATGGGATATAAGCAGAAGAATAGATGCTTTCTATTTAGCTATGGAAATAGTTAAAGAAGCCATCATTTAGAAGCTTTACTCCTTTGGTTGCCTTCTTTCATTTCTATGCTGTTTCGAAATTATCAAGAGTCTAAGATTGTTATCCAACACGATTTTGTCTAAGTAAGAAGTCATAGAAAGGGATTGAAAAATGGGATATCAAATTTAATGGGAAGAGAAAGCAGGCTGAGTGAGTCAGAGAGAAAAGGAGGAAAGAGAGAGAGAAACAAATATAAAAAACAGGTACAGAGAGAAGAGACTGTTTGCTTTTAGCAATAATTTTCCAGAATACATACATGTATAATCTGATCATACTCTATCTAGACCAGGGGTGTCAGAAATGCTATATGTGGCCTACAATATTCCTAACTGTGGCTTGAACCAGATTAAAATATAACAGGAAATATTTAACAAAATAAATAAAAATACAATTAAACAGTTAATATGAATTTGATACCATTGCTCTAGAAAGAAAAAAGTTCTTTTTTGTGTCATGGACTGCTTTGGTGGTCTGATAAGAGCTAAGGACCCCTTCTCTGAAAAATTATTTTAGATGCATAAAATAAAATGTGGAGAATTATAAAAGTACTCAATTATACTGAAGTACAATTATCAGATTATTTTTTTAAATACCAAAAAAAATTAGTTAAAGAACTCCAGGTGAAAAATAACTGATCTAGATGTTTTTCTTTAGGAGCCAGAGAGACAGAGACTTTTAATGAAATAGGGTCTAAAAACTGGGCAGTGGGTGGTGGGAGGAGAAGGAAAGAAGGGGTTTGGTTCCAGCTCTGCTTGAGGGTACGTTGGTTCAGAAGCTCTTCCCACTGCAACTAAGCTGCTGCTAATTTTGCTTAGTCTGAGGGTTCCCAGCCCACATACATCCCATGTATCCCCACCCATATACAGTCCACCACAGAGCCACAGTTTAGAAAAATAGAAATAGTGTCTCTAGCTGGTCCATGTACTTCTATCTAAGTAACAAAAGCTTTTATACATTTCCCCAAACATTATGGCTTTTTTTGTTTCAATAACATTCTTGTCCTCCTTTTCATTCTATCTATAATGACACTGAATATCTATAAAGAATAAATCTTTGAAAAATAGAAGAGACAAAGTTATTTGCTGAGAGCCTGTGGCTTAGTAGTAGAGGCACTGGACTATAGCAAGGAATCTGCAATTCCATTACTTGTTCTTCTATTTACTCACTATTTCACCTTGTAGAAACGGCTTGTGTTCCCTTAGGCCCAAATTCTCCAATCTGTAAACTGAAGAAGAAATGTTTATCTACTTCTAGCACTTCTAGGAAGGAAGAAGAAATGGACGATCTGTCCTTGCAACAAACTATGTTGAGTTAAGAGAGAAGGAAGTTTTGTTCTTTGAGGAAAGAACAATTTAGTTATTCCTCTTAAAGATACAAAGTCCAATAATCTTTTTAATTTTAAAAGTTTGCAATACAAGAGAGCTAATAAAATGGAGGGAATTGTATTTTCAGAAGAGATTTCTATAATGAGTCTCTCATTCTGCAGACTGAAGCTCAGAGTCCATTTAACCCACTTAGAGATGTCTAAGAGTCTATGGTTTGTGGACTCCTGAAACCTAAGCAAGCCTTCATTGATATTCTGCCTTTTTCTCTTTGATTTCACCATCCTTAAAAGGGGTTATGCTAATGGACCCAAAAAAGAAGCTGTCATTTATGTTAGATTCCTTTGTCATCACCATCTCTGGAAAGTTCCTACTTGGTGCATGGAACAATATTAGCATTATGTACATACCAGGAACAATGTAGCATTACAATGCTTTTCATTTTGACTTAAATTAATGTGCCCTGGATGATCTTGAGGTAAAAAAGGGAATAGAGAAAAATAAGAGGTGTTCACATTTAAAGTCACAATCAATTTTTATCACTGGGTAGAAAAGAATAAAAAGTCAAGGATCTATTAAATTATCTTTCCTCAAAGAAAACTTGCAATTAGTATTTTCTTTGTCAGTTTGTATAATTAAACTGTGATGGTCTGATAATACCACTTCAGCCAACAGCATGCCAGTCTTTCCATTTTAAATCCCTATTTACAGCAGCTTAAAATCAGTCATCAGAGAACTCATTTGGTCATGGCCAAAGCCTGAAACTTAATATAGATGAGCCCTGCCAAAGAAGAAATATTTTCCTTCAAAGAAATATACTCACTAGGTAGTGAGTTATTATTGTATCCTTAATTCAACAAGCATTTATTAAACACCTAGTATGGTAGGTATTGAGAATAGAAAGTCTCTGCCCTCAAGGAAATTATATTACAAAATGGAGGTATATAAAGTCTAAATATATAAATAAATGTAAGCTATTTTGAGGAGAAAGAGAATGAATGAATAAAGCATTTGTGAAGTATTTACTATGTGCAAAGCTTAATGCTAACTACATTAACATTAACATAGGGCTACAAATAGAAAAGTAAGACTACTCCTGTTCTCAAGGAAATTACTTTCCAGTAGAAGAATTAACACACATGAAAGGTTTAGCTCCCAAATCAGATGAAAAACTCCCATTTTCCTTGGAGTATAGAGCAAATCAGATTAAATGTCTCTTTTTATTGATTAAATCATAGCAAATTCTCATGTTGAACCATTTGACAGTGGCAAAGACTGGCAAAAACTTTCTTTTCTGGGTCTTCAGTAGCTGTGACCATAGCATCTGAAAGAAGAGATGTTCAGCTGCATCTCCATAAGGGCTTCTCTCCAGGATGATGGCTGAGGGCACTAGGCTGAAGTTTTACCATTCCCAAGATTCTAATGGTCAGCCCCTTAAGATCTAAGGAGAAATGATGGTCAAGGAAGTGATATTGATTTTCCTTGTCTGGAATATGCTGCTTCCTGTCATTCTCAGAATGCCCTGCTACATCAACTAGGTTGGCCTGTGTGTGGAAACTGGTTGGCAAATGATGGGTATTCCTGGTTTCTTCTTCATAAGAGTTGCTGCCCTTGATAATAATTATAAGTTCTAGGCTAGAAACAAGACCTCAGTCTGAGAGAATGAACATTGGAGAAAATCCAGAAAAGGTTCCTCTAGGACAGGGCTTCTTAAACTTTTTTGTACTCCTGACTTCTTTTTTCCCCAAGAAAATTTTATATGACCCCAGGGGTATATAAGTATATAAAATAAGTATGCAAATCAAACATTTGATGATAACAAATCATAATTTCACAACACCTACATTAAGTTACTTGACCTCATATGGGATCCCAATCCAGTTTAAGAATTTTTTTCCCTAGGACAAGGGGCCATTAACCTTTTCTGTGTCACAATTTGTTGAAACCTATGAATGAACCCTTTCTCAGAATAATGTTCTGTAGTACCCTGAATAAAATACTTAAAAATGAAACCAGCCACGTTGAAATACAACTATAAATATTTTCAAATTCATGGACTTTAAGAACACCTCCTAATAAGTTTGCACTTAAGTTGTGATTTAAAGGAAGTAGAGGTGACAAATGCTTTACAAGTATGGAAAACAATAGCAAAATCATAGAGAAAGAAGATAAAATTCATGTTTCAGGAGATACAGGTTACCCAAATTAGGCCAGTTTGGCTGGAACACAGAAGGCATGAGAGAGAGAGTGATGAATGTAAAATGTGTCTGGAAAAGTAGTAGGGAGTCAGATGGTAGAGGATTTTATCTGCCAGGCTAAGTAATTTATATTTTGTCCCAGAAGCCACAGAGAACTGATGAAAGTTTGTGAGAGGCTAAAACAAGAAGATGCATTAGGAGATTTCTGCAGAGGCTCAAATGAGAAGTGATGAAAGCCTTGAAGGAGAATAGTCATACAAAAGATGAAAGAGAGTTATTTAGGTGAAATTGGCAAGAATTGGCTATCATAAGATGAATCCAATGTTACAAAACAGAATGATTAGAAGGATGTTGGTGCTTACAATAGAATTAGAGAAATTTGAAGAGGGGATGGATTTCAATTTGGGGTTTGGGGAGAGACAATAAGTTTTATTTTCCACATATTAAGTTTGAAATTCCAATGGGATGGTGCAGGAAATGTCTTGAAGGTAGTTAATAGTATGCACTAAAACAAGGCTAGAGATTAGAGCTGCTTGATAAATCTGAGTGCTATCTATGTAGAAATGATGACTGAACCTAAGGGAGAAAGTATAGAGAAATGAGAATCAAGGATTTAGATCCCATGAGAAATTTTGAAAATACCACTCATTCAATGTAGCCAATGTAGTCAGCTGAGAAATCCAATATTATCTAAATATAAGACCTTTTTATTGACCAACACCCTTCAAAGTTCATGGTCCTGTACCAGTGTCCTAAGGATTATAATTCTGAGGTCTCCTCATTGTCCCAATTCTTCCCCTCCCCAGCTACCTGTATTACAAAATTAAAAAGAGAATTCATTTTTTCATTCAAAAATATGTATCGAGAACCTTTAGTTAGCAAATATTTGGGTATCTGAATGCATGGCTACCTTGAGATTAAAGGCTAACATATCCACATTTTCATATTTCATCAAGAAACAGACATTATAAATTTATCTAATAATTACATATTCAGCTTTCCTACTTAAGATTAGAGATGTCAATGAATAAGTCAAAAAAACAAATCTGCTGAATCCTATACCTGAAACTCTAGATACCTTCCTACTCCCATTCCCCCAAAACTTACTGTGCCATGTATCACAGCTATTGTTAGGGACTGTGGGTTAAGAAAAGTTTCTGAATACAAAGAAGTGGTTGTATACTGAGTAGCCTCTCAAAAAAAAAAAAGGGATCATATCAGTGTTTAGTTCTGCTGAAAAAGAAAAATATTCCTTCTCACTTATCAATGATTCGGATTAAGGCATAGAAGACATACATTAAAAGCTCAGGCCATTCAAAACTGGTAAGGTGAGGAAAGAATAGTTTTTAATGACTGACATAATTCAGAACAATGTTGATAAGTTGAAAAAAATTGGCTTTAGATTGTAGACATAGAACTGGAAGGGAATTAAAGGTCAGCCCAACCTTTTATTTCTCAGATGAAGAAACTGAGGTTCAGAAGCATTATCTGGAACAAATTCCAAACTACTAAATGGGAGAGCCACTATTTGAACTGAGGTCATGGGATTCTAAATTCATCACTCTCTTTATTGTGCCATATTGCCTTCTTTGTTCTCATACTATTATGCTTTTTAGTTAGAAGATCTGAGTTCAAGTCCTCATTTTTCTATTTATCAATGTATAATGTAGAGTAAGCTATTTCCCTTCTCTGAGCCTCAGTTTCCTCTCTATAAAACGAGAAAACAGTTATAAGCTTATGAACAATGGATCACAACCAACAAACTGAAATGTGGCAAGGATGAAATAATTATTGAATTTCGGTTCAAAAAAACAAATTTTATAAAGTAGAGAAGGACCTGGAATCTGTCTACATGAAAATAATCCAGGGAATTATACTCAAATACAAGCTTAATATGAATCAACATATTGCAACTGGTTCCCAACTAATTGCAAATACAACTTCCAACTATCACCACTCTTCTCCACAAAATGATGATGATGATCATAATAAAATCTAAGTCAAAGGAAAAAAAAACACTTTATCTTTTTATCTCTGATATACTAAGGAAATACCTGTTGAATTTAATCCTTCTTAAAGACAGTCAATGATAGTCAATGTGGTTTGGTGAATATTGCCCTTGAATTTCATCAGTGACAGTATACCACTCTTATAAAAGACTGGAATATTGAAGAAAGACTTCTTCACCAATTGAATTTTCTAGTACAATTAAATGAGAAGAAGAAGACCATTTGAAGTATTATAGTTATCATTAAAATAATAATTTCATGGAATTTCATGCAAGCAAGGCTACTTCTACCACCCATGTATACTTTGACTTCAAAGCTAACTGTTGAATTTAGCCATAGCTCTTTCACAATGTAAGTTTTATTGTTGTTGTTGTTTTATAAACAGAACTATGTATTTGCAGCCTACTAAATTACTGGAAAAAACTTCCTTATCTTCTTCTGGGTTAGAGGACCTCACTTCAGATATCATGAAAACACGGTACCCTTTAGGATAGCTAGTGGTGTACTAGGAATCAGGAAAACTAATCTTCTTGAGTTAAAATATGACCTTAGACACTTTTAGTTGTGTGACCCTGGGCAATTCACTTAACCTTATTTGCCTTGGTTGCTCATCTATAAAATGAACTGGAAAATAAAATGGCAAACCATTTCAATATCTCTGCCAGAAAACCACAAATGGGATGATGAAGAGCTGAACACAAAATAAAAGATTCAACAGCAAAAACTCTTCAAAGATACCAACTAGTGCTCATCAATGCAATTACCCTTTCACATCAAGGTCAATGAATGAGTATTCAAGCCATCAGTAGTTTATAATCACATATCAATTCCTGAGTATAACTAAATAATCTTCATGTTTTGTAAATAGTTCATCAATTCTGAAGTTATATCTCATTCCAGATCAAAAAGCAGCAAAACTGAAAACTTGACTAATGGTTTTGGAACTGGATTTCTTCCAGTTTGGAAGAAATCACAATTTTTGGAAATCACAAAATGAGACTCTCTTAGTGACTTTTTAATATTAAATACCACAAAATCTCTCTGAGATAGATAAACATTATTCATAGTATCACAATAGGGATACTAAGATACAGAGAGATTAAAGTCAAGCTTCTTGTTTTGCTTTGGGCTTTTAATACCTATTTGTGTGAACGTCATTGCTGTAAAAAGGAAAAAAAGATGAAGGAGGAGAAAAAAGGGAGGGCAGAAGTCAAAATAAAGGAGTGAAAAAAAGAAGACAAGAAAAAGCTAGAGAAAGGAGAGGGGAAAAAAATTTAGTATGCTTTAATTGTTCATACTCGAGAAGCAGAAGAATAGTGGGGAACTTGGTACACTATTAGCTTACTTGCAGCTTCTAGAATCCAAGAGTCTTTGGAGTTTATAATTCATTGACCATATAAAGAGAATTTTCAGATTTTTTTATGATTTCAATATGGATTCATTTTCTAAATTAAAAACCAAACCAATTAACTTATAGAATGAATTCATTTTACTATGGGAAAAGGTAGGAATAATTTATTTCATTTCCTTTTTTAAAAAAAAGCTATTAGGCAATATAAAGTAATTAATTTTATCCCATCTCTAAATGTGATTAATTTTCATGCCAAGAAAAGTTCAAAGTCACACCGACCCAGTGGACCATGACTATCCACAAAGAGTCACTATCACTGATCACCATGATATCTTAGCATTATATCATTATAATGAACTATGTTGGATGGGTTCAATTGGGCAATGTAGTTATAAAAACTTAACAGTTTCATGTTTTAAAGACCCAGGCATGGAATTAACTGACATTTATAGAAGTTAGGTTTTTTTCCTAAATTTCAAAAAACACTTTAAATAAATGTCTTTGAATCCTGTGAGGTAGCATTTTCTTCATTTTCCAAAAAAGGAAACAGATTCAGTGAGTTTAAGTGAACTGTTCATGGTCCCAAAGCTAATGTCAGGCAGAATTTTGAATTTAGGACTTGCTGGTTTGAAGTCCAACTATCTACCATGCCCTGCTGCCTCTGGCAATAGAATTGCATTTGTATCCTGGCTTCACCCCTATTTACTAACTGGGTGACCAAAGCCAAATAACTACTACATGTTACAATATATAGTAGTCAAACTTGTCTCATCTATTACACAGAGTCGTTGGGAGGACAAGTGCTTTGTAAAATGTAAATCCCTTTAGAATATTGATATTTTCAAGGGTATTGGATTCTCCCTGTAGATAGACATATTTTTCTTAAGATTGCATATGAGGCAAAATTCACAGCTATTCAGCATATACCCCATAAAACTGTTTTGCAAATGATTTTCAAAGATTACTCCCAAAGATTATTCCTCATTGCCAACATCTTATTTGTTCTAAATCATTTACATCAGCCCTATTCCAGTATACCAATTGTCAGCTTCTTTCCATCCCTACTCTTTTTTAATGAAGACTCATATTTTTGTGGTATTATATGAAAGATCCCAGAGCATTCTTCCTCAAAACAACATTGAGAATAATAGAGGTCCACCAAGGTCTTTCTACAGTTAGCCCCATCACCAGACTGAGAATAAAATCATTTGCAAATAGAAGCAGCATCCAGGGTCCCCTGATAATATCTAGCATTTTTAGAGTGCCTTAAGGTTTACAAAACTCTTTAAATATGTTATCTCACTTGATCTTTATAACAATCCCATGACTACAATGATTAAACACATTTTACAGATGAAAAAACTGAAACAGACAGAGGTAAAGTGACATGGCCAAGGTCACATATGTAATAAGTGTATGAGGAAGGATTTTAACTCAGTCCTTCTTGACACCAAGCCTGACACTATTTACCAAATCACTTAATTGCCTCCAATAAATATCCCTATTGAAATTAAATTGGGCATACATACATACATACATATTGTATGTATACAATAGACATTAACTCTATTAGACATATTAACTACATTTAATACAGTTAACATAGTTATAGTATTAAAATAATCAACTATAATTACACATATATGTTTATATATTTAATTTAATACTTCAAACTTCACTTTCCTCATCTGTAAAGTGGGTCTGATACTTGTCTTACCTATTTACTAAGGTTTTCAAGAGCAACAGGCGTGGATCCGAGAAATACTCTGTGACTTGTATCTAAGACTTGGAAGCCATTTCCCTATGGAGGCTGCATGTAGCAGCTGGAGATCAATTGCAAGGATCAAACTATTGTAGTTTAGCCATTCCTTTGGGGTGAACCAATAAAAGAAGGGATGAGTTGGAGATTTGACCCCTTTGTTTCTTTTCTGGGGAGCTCCACAGAGAATTTAGCAGATAATTAGGAATGGACTTTGGGCTTTAGTCTCTTGGGAGTAGCAGAAGAATAATATAGTAACCTCAGAATCTTACAATCATTCCTCCTCTTTCACCCCAGACATGACAATTTCTTAGCCTTAAAGATAGCAATAGCTGGCTAGAGGAATAAGGATAATTAAATTAAATCTTGGAGAGAATGAAGCATAAGTATACTGCAGGTAAACAGACATCAGATAGCCAGAGCAAAGAGCCATTTGGCCGAGGAGCAAACTTATGAACATCCTGGTGTACTTGCAGAGAATTATATTTATTCATTCAATCAATCTATTCTTTACCCATATTTAATCTTATTTACATTTAAAGGGCAATGAAGTGACATCATGGATCAAATGCTGGATCTGGAGTCAGAAACACTCATTTCATGAGTTCAAATCTGGCCTCAGTCACTTACAATCATTTAAGTTTGTTTTTCTCAGTTTCATATCTGAAAAATGTACTGGGGAAAGAAATGGCAAAACTCTAAAATTTTTGCCAAAAAAAAAAAATGGGACCATGAAGAGTCAGATTAAAATGAGTAAACAGTAACAATAATATTTTAAAGATTAAAATGTATCATATAATCATGAAGATTATTTTATTTAACTAAAGAGACTAAAACTTAACTTACTTTTTCCAGTTTCTTCTTTAAAATTATTTAAATTTATTTTTAATTTTTAAAAAATATTGATTGATTTCAACATTTATTCTCTCTCCCTCCCTTTACTTCCCCTCTAGCTGAACAAAAAAAAAAAGCATTTAAATATAAAGGTTTCATTAAAAATATGCGTAATCTGGCAAAACAAATTCTTCCTTTGGCCATATCTAAAAATATGTGCCTCATTCTGTATTTTAAGTCCATTACTTCTCTGGCAGGAGGTGGCTAACATATTTTATCTTCATTCCTTTGGATGCCAGCTTTTTCATTGCATTGATCAAAGTTCTGAAGCCTGAAGTCAAACAAGCTTTGTTTTCCATTATAATGTTTTGTTCTTCTAGTTCTACTAATTTTACTCTGTATCAGTTCATAGTTTCTTCTGAAACTGCACATTTTGTCATTTCTTATGGTACAACAATATTCCATGACATTCATATACTATAATTTGTTCAGCAGTTATCCAATAGGTGAGACATCACATTTGGGGGCTATCATGAAAATAGCTACTATAAATATTTTTTGTATATATAAATACTTTCCCTTTTTCTTTGATCTCTAGATTATGAGCCTAGTATTGATTGGTATAACTAAATCAAAGAGTTAGACACAGTTTGGTAATTTTTGAGGCATATTTCTAAATTGCTTTGCAGAATGACAGGACCAATTGATAATTCCATGAAGAGTATGCTAGCATTTCTGTTTACCCACAGTCCAATTTTTAAAAAATGCAGAATTACCATTTCAGCCTTACCTTCTTATGTATAGTAAGTATATTTCTAATTGCATCCCACTCCATGACATTTTGCCATGTAGAACCAGTAATGGAATTTCAGAATTAATTTCCACATTGCTTCCTTTTAGAATCTAAACTTTTTATCTTTTTACCTTCCTTTCCTATACGTATCAGAATTCTAAAGCAATGTACTGTGACCTAAGTCAGAGAAAAGAAAGTCCTTAAAGGAATCAAAGCATAGAAACAGTATTTAGTAATTTTGTTTGTTTGTTTTTCTGAACTAAATGTGGCCAGCTTCAGGCAAGAGAAGGAACATTCTGGGGACAAGAAGGTGGCCATCAGATAACCCAAGAATCCAAGAAAAATACCTCAAGAACAGCAAGCTAGAACCACCAAAAGGGTCTGAAAGAGGATCTTAGAACAGTTTAGATTTGGGGAAGATACTTCCTTCTTCTTACACTATACCCTGATGAAAGAAGAAAGTGAAAAAGGAATAGTTATAGTACTGGTGTTAGCAATCAAGGGTTCTTAAACAGTGGCAAACAACCCCACCTATCTCCAGCAGTCTACAGATCCAGCAGCCCTCCAAAACTTCAGACAGGCTGCTAGCATAGTAGAATATACCTGTATAATTGCCTAAGCCAGGTTGTAGGAGTTCAACCCAGTTTACTGAATTGGGAACAGAGTGGTTCCAGCCAATGTTGAAATCCTGGTGAATTCAGTTGTCCTGTATCTAGCTAGAAAGCATCATGGGAGGATGGATAGAGAGGGAATATAGCCCAATTTCTTATTCAGTGTTGGATACCACTGAATTCTCTTCTATAGAGAAGAGAGGAGTTCCTTGAGAGACAACTTCTCAAGGACTGGAAAATCAAGTATTTGGTCCTGTAGTTGGAAGAATAGCTAGGGACAAAGTAATGATATGGAGAAGTAAAAGTCTTGGATTTTGCCTTTACAATGATCATAGGATATTCAGACAGTACAAGTCTAACAGGAATGAAATAGCCTTTCCAAGGAGAAGGATTGGATCTGTGAGAAGTCCAAGTACTTACAAGATTATATAAGAAGACATATGAATACCTGAGATGCTAAAAAATCACACCAGAACACCAGGGAAATGGTACTGTCACAAAATATGCAAAATATGCAGTATAACTATGAGTCTAAAAAATTATAGTCACAAGGGAACAATAGGACTCACAGAAAAGAGAAGAGAATTGTATTAATTATTAATGACCACTTTGAGTCCTTTATGTGTTTTCTGTAGAATGAAATAAAAACTGTCTTGTACCAAATTGCCACTGCTACCTGCAATACTTCCACAGGAACTTTGGCTCCTTTTAACCATGTCTGTGTAGAACTAGATATCAGCTAGAAACTCTGGGAGAAAGCTAAATGATCCAGAGATATGATCTTCTGAGGCCATCCCCAAGGTTGAATCTAGTCTATATTAACTTAAAACTTTGGGTTTGGAATCAATTATATGAAAGAAAAATGCTTTGTAAACATTAAAATACCATATAAATGAACTAAAAAAAAAGAAAGAAAAAGATATCGCCTCTAACACAATCTAGTCGCATAAAAATGAGTTTCTACTTCTGTATCATAGGAGCATCCTTCATCAATGAAACATCTCCTTCAGGAGATCCCAAGTCCATATTCTCCATAAAATGACATAAGGGCATTGGACCTGATGATCCTTAAGGTCCCTGACAATTCTCATTTTAGGATCTAATGATATTAAGATACAATAACCAGCATCTACCATGACCAAATGAATGATAACAAAGTAGAATTCTGATAGACTTCTATGGTAAGTGATATGATCATCACCAAAAGACCCAGATTATATATATATATACACACATATATACTTTATTTATTCATTCCATTGTCTATATTATACTATACTAGTACTATACTAAGTGGATACTATGAAGGAAGTTAAGAAATATGAAATGTAATTCTAGTTCTCAAAGAACTTACTATCTAATTGAGGGAGTCAGAAGGTAGGAAAGAATGGAAAAAGTATAATTAGATGAAAAATAAAATGATAAAATGCTGTCACATTTCAATATTTAAGTTTTTGAACTAAACTTTTTCTCACAAAAACTTTGCAAGGCAGATAATATAAGTATTCTCCTAATTTGATAATACAAAGACTAAATAAAAATAGAAGGCAACAGCATAAGAAATGTCACATGGTAATATGTGATTAAATATCATATAATGGATATAGACAATAAGTGCTATCAATTCATGGAAGGGAAAGATTTTTGCAACAGTCAATTAAGACAACATGGTAGTGACAGTTTTCATATAAGGATAATTTTGATAGGAGCAGGGTTCTCCCATTTCCCCATAACAAGGATTAGTTTCCCCTAAAAGGTGACAAAGCTGTCCCTGGAAACTGATTGTCTACTGAGTTCCTTAACATTTCTTGGGCTCCTAAGAGCACAAAAAATCTTGATGCCCTACATGGAGTCAGGGATCCACTAAAGGATATCTGAAGATCGTATTCACATTATAGAGAAGGTAAATCCCACTATATCCTGGGGGATACACCCTTGCTATGTTTAGACTTAAGTAAATCTTCTTTTTTTTTAAGTGTTCATTACCCCCAGATTGAATCTGAATTTAGGTATTTCTGATTACAAATTCATAGTGTTACTTAAATCTTCTCTGTATATTACCTGAATTGGCAGAGAACAGTCTACATAATAAAAGGCATGCAAGCAAAAATGAAAAAGAGTATTCAAGAAGCAATCTGTTTATAATATAATGCTAACAACAATTAATATTCTAAAAGTTTTTTTCTAAAAATGTCTAAAAATTTGCAGAGATTTGCATACTTTGGTTAAAGAGATCTATAGAGATAAATTAGAATATATTAAATAAAATAGAAGTAAATGTATCAGGAAATAATTCATTGTAATTTATCACACAAAACAATTGTTGGTATGAAGGGATACTAATACAGTTTTAGGTTTCACTAGACTTTCAAATGGAAGACAAAGGAATGAACAAATAACTTGTCTTTATAATATTACATAAATCATGGATAGCCACAGGCACTGGGAAGTCATCATCAAGACCATCTATTTAGTAACTGGATTTCCTCTTTGGTGGATTCAATGCCATTTAGGTGGATATTTTAGTTTATTTGACCTCAGTATTAAGGAAATAGTATAGATGTCTTTTTATATATAGTTAGTCCCCAGCTTATAGGAATGGCCATGATCCCAATGTTTCTTTCTACTTACTGGGGGGTTTGGAGGCAAAGGGGAACTCAGAACACATTTTCCATGTAAATAATGTTTTATAATAATAAGCTTCCCAAATTAATTACAAAAATTATTTAATGCAGAGTATAACTAGGTTATAACTGTAATAATATTTATATTATTTGAATTAATATATGACATATTATGATATAATATATTATTAGAATTCTGTGACTTAGAAAAAGGGGATCATGAAGTAGAAAAGGGGAACTGATGAGGGAAAAATGGAAAGAAAAGCAAGGAAGACATAGGAGGAACAAGGAGGAGGGGTAAAGAAAAGGAAAAAGGGGAAAAGGGCAGGAAAGAAAAAGGGAAGAGAAATAGAAAAAAAAGAAAGGAGAAAGATTTTTCTTTATGTTTTAAAAAAGGATGAGAAAAAGCAAGGTTTTTTTTTTTTTCAAAAGTTGTATTTGTCTTTGGCAATTACCTTTCTCCTTTTTTCTATTTTTCTCCTTTCACACAGCTAGGATATTCCCTTCATTCATACAATATAGGCTACTCCTACATCCTTAATATTCCTGGCTCCAAAATCACCTTTCTCTCTTATACTAACACTCTCCCCAATTAAAAACCCACCATCCCCTCATTGTGGATTATCTCAGATGAGGGGAAAATAAAAAAGCAACTTTATTGACTATTTCATATTAATGTGGAATTGAGTGATAATCTCTTAATCTTCTCAGGGGTATTTTTAAGAGAGTTGTTTGTGAACTCAAATGAATATATAATTGGTAAAATTCCAGAAAGAATAATAAAGTGAAGTAAAGAAATGTAGCCAATATAGAAAAGCTAGTAGGGGTAAAGGACTATTAGAAGGCCCTTGGGGTCCTAACTTCTGAAATGTTCCAGATTTTCGAGGTTTCTTTCTTTCCCCTCCTCCCATTAGAAAGTTAGCTCTTTGAAGGCAAGGCTTATTTCTACTTTTTTTTAACCATAGGATCTGATTCAGCACCTGGTGCATGACAAGCAATTAATAAATACTTATTGATTGATAGATTGACATTCTGAATCCACAAGCCTTCTAAACGAGCTCATTTTTTTCACAGTGACTTCCTTAGAAATAGCAGCTCTGTTGGGGAATGAGAAGTAGGGACAATGGCAGTCATTTATCTGCACTGATTATTTGTCAAGTATTTGTAAATTTTATATATGTAGATTCAACATACTATGAAATCTGTGTACCTTTGAAAGATCTATGATTTCAATCTGTCTACTAAAGTAAACCACAACCAATATCACTCACTCTCATGATTTTGCAAATTGCAATGAACTTAAAAACTCATCAGCACTTCATGACCAACATGTTGGTGATAAACCTTTTTAAATTCAGCTAGGCTGATCTTCAAGTGGAAAATATTCAGTCTCTTATTAGACCCATTCCTGAAGCCTTTCCAGCTTGAAAAGACCTAGTAGAGCCCTTAAGAACCTAAAACCACATCCATTTTATAATGATGACAGAATGAAAAAATTTTGATTGGGGAGGAAAGTTAGTAAAAGTGGCTTCAATTATACCAATAATTAATTTCTTTTTTAGAAGAATTTCCATAAAGCAAGATTATTCCATAAAGCATATATTATTTATAATAATGATAATCTTCAAAAAGTACTCCTTATTTTTAATAATATACTACAGAATATGATATACGAGATAGAGAACTGGATTCAAAATGAGGAAGATCTGGATTCAAGTCTCACATATCCAGCTGAGCAAATCACTTCAACTTTCAGTGTCTAAGGCAACACTTATAGACTAGAAATTCCAAAGAAGGAATTAACTTGCAGTAGCAGAGAGAATTTCCTTACCTTGGAATTCTTTATGCCAAATAAATGTAATATTTAGTCCCTATCCCTTTCACTAGAATTAAGTGGACCAATCTATGTACCATTCATGATTTTAAGGATGTCATTTACATCTCATCTTGGTCTTAGTCTTTCCAGATTGATATTTTCCAGTCTATCCTATTAGAATAGCCTGCCAATCTGCTTCACCATTTTAGTTGCCCTGAAAGAGAGTAGCAGCAAGGCAGATGTTATGAAAGATAAAAATTCTAAGAGAGTGGGTGGATGAAATTAGTGAAATTCCTATCCATTTTCAGTACTTTGGTAAGATGTTCATCTTTGTCTCCAGCAATATCTTGCAATAACAGCAGCCTCATTTCCTCCCTCCTCATTTCTCTCCTTACTCTTTCTGCAGCTGTCATCCATTTCATCAAAGGGGAGTGTGAATCCCCTACCAACTGAGCAAAACAACTGAATTCTTTCTCTTCTCCCCTTCCCAGCACAAAGGTAGCTTAAGTGAGAAAGAGAATAAATTAAGATCAAGTGGGAAAAAAACTGAAACAATGAAAAAAAAAAAAAGAAACTTTACTGAATTTAAAGTACTGTAAATTCAAAAAGAAGAAAGAAAAAGTTCAAGAAAATTGGAGTTCCCTGACATCTTGGAAACTGGTCAAATGTTAGTTTACAACATGGCAGTTTAGGACCATAAAATGGCAAAAGTATTGCATGTCTAATCAGAATTAATTTACACTGATTTCCAAATTTCTGACTTAGAAAACAGATATTCTATCTTAATCTGGGCCTGAGTTACCAAAAGGAAAGATGGAGAAACTATCAATCATACCAATGGCAGGGTAAGAGTTCAGCTAAAGCCAAAAAGGCCAAATTACTGATGTAAAACATGCTTCAGGGATGATAAGTTGTCAGGGCTGAATTTGTTCAAAATAACATTTCTATGAAGTACTGACACATGTCACTGCAGCTGCTTCCTACCACCCCTTAACTGCCCAGCTGTCTAGTCTACTCCCCCAGAACTCCAAGAAGTTAAAAAAAAATTCCCCATAAGATACCTCTGACCTTACAGGGCTTGACATCAGCCCTGCTGCCTAGTACCTTGAAGCAAATGGAGAAAGTAGAGCTGAGTGTCAGTCCTTGTCATCTCAGACACAGCAAAGACACCCCACAGTGATGTCACCCTCACGGCAGTTCAGAGATGTCAGAATGCTGGCAACATATTTCAAGAGGAAACTAGCAAATATGACAGTTCTTGGATGTGGGTTGGGAATCAAACAGAACAAAAGCCTATTTGTCAAATAAGGCAAAATAAAATTTAAGAGCACTCTGGGATTTTGCAATGCATTCTGTATTAGGAAAGAACAGTAGCACTGGTATAAAATGAAACTTTTTCTGCCAAAAGTCTCAGAATCTAAGCTCTTAGCATGATGGCCATTTTTAACTACTCATTCTCCTTCACATTTCTCAGCAAAAATTGTAAGACCAATGAGTAAGACCATAAGATCAAAATAATTTTCCTAGAAATAGTAAATGTCAGAGAATTATCTTTTATTAATCCTAAATATGCTCATTATTAATATTCATTAATAAAATTGATGAATCCATAAAAACATATGGATCAAAGCTGGAAGAGACATTAGAAGTTATTTAGTTCCACCCTCTCATTTTATAGATAAGAAAACTGAGGTTCAAAGAGATCAAGAGTCAGAGAGTTTAGCAAATGTCCAAAGAAGGATTCCAACTCCAACGTGAGTCTTTTCTTATTCACATTACAGATGTGTTCCTGGAAAACATTTTAGAATTTTATTTTAAATAAAGCAAAAATATATTGTAAAAACACTAGCAGGAACCTATTTACATAAATACTATACTTAATCCTTTTTTAAAGGCAAGAATCACTTTGTGATGCAAATAACTTTCTCACTTCTCTATTTCATAATTTGAGGATTTTATATAATAGTTTATTTGTTTTTTCCTTAAAGGAGCAAACATTACTGCATTTTGAGATCTTTGATGTACTACTTATTATCCAAACCATGGCCTGCTTTTTTCTTAATGCACAAATTTCTAAATTAGGGTGAAAGAATCAAAAACTCATAAATCAAGGTCCACACATTTCTGATAGAAAAAGGCAAAGGGCAATTAAACTTTAAGAAAATCACACATAACACTTGAAAATTAGGTTGCCAATACATGTCAACCACGCTTGCTAAGCTTATCTTATTTTCTCCTCTTGCTTACCTTGAAATGTCAGCCTCTGAAGACAATCCAACCAAAGGAAAAATTGTCTCCATAGCATAGCTGAAATGTTTGCTTTCTCTGTTCCCTGCTCTAATAGCGTTTCCATCCACCTATCACTACATGCTGGAATGCTGTAATCTTTCATTAATTTCTATATTGCTTCACTACTTGCTAGAAAAATGAGCTGCATCAGAGTACTATGTCTTTGAATACAATAATAAAGTATTTCCTTGGCCCTGATTAGAATGGAACTTATTGGTTCTAGAAACTTTGCTTGAATTATTGCAGTTATTCAATCATTTCAATTGTGTCCTACTCTTCATGACTCCATTTGGGGTTTTCTTGATAAATACACCGGAGTAGTTTACCATTTCCTTCTCCATCTCATTTTACAGATGAGGAAACTGAGGCAAAAAGGATTAAAGAATTTATCCAGGTTCACAGAGTAAGTCTGACTTGAGCTCAGGAATATGAGCCTTATTAACACTAGCCCTGGCACATTATCCAGTGATAGAATTACATATTTATAAATCAGTCCAGTTTGTCAGAGAAGGATCCATGCATTGTTCTGGGTCCTGTTTGCTCCCTTGAATGAGGATTTTGTTGCACATTAGTGATAATTCCCTTACTAGAGTGTGAACTCTAAGCTGTGAGATGAGGAGCACAATGTGGAACAACAAACCTGAATCTTTAATCTCTTATATTATGAGTTGCTGGAGCAGCCATTGAGTGGAGGAAGGGAGAAAAACCAAGCAAAGTAAGGTAGAAGAGTTCACCTTAGTCTACCATCTGAACTTTCCTATAGGTAGCTTTCCTGCTTCAATTAATAATAACTAGCATTTATATAACATTTTAAAGTACAAAGAAATTTACAAATATTATCTCATTTTAACTTCATAACAGCCCGAGGAGAGAGGTGGGAATTATTCTTGCTAAATAAGTGCTAAACTCTGTTGTTTCAAGACTATTAGGGCTGTGAACACCCGCTAAATTCAGTACTCTAAGGGAAAATATCATTAAACTTACCCTAGGTATATCTATAGAATTTAAATCAATTTGGGAAATAGAATACTGTTTCCCAGATTGCAGGTAAGATCTTGCACACTTTTCCAAATTCTAGGTTTTAGGTACTTCAGCCTTTTAAAATATCTATGTTCATATAAAATTCTTTTACCTCTGCTTCTCAATGAAAAGAGCAAAGGACTCCCAAGGTAACACATTCATTTAAGGAAGAAGTCTATTGCATATTCCTTGTAGAGTCTCCTAGACATCTAGAACCCTTTAATGTATCCTTAAATCTTGTCATCTGTCCAGTTCTGAGATATGTCACCCAGTATGTAGATGTGTGTATATTTGTATTTCAATTGCAAAAAATGTCTAGGTCTAGTAGAATAAATAAATCGTTTTCTCACCTACCCCTGCTTCTAAAACTAAATCACCATTAACCATTGATTCTCATCTGCATTCTTTCTCCTTTCATTCGTCCAAAATCAGCATTCTTTTCTCAAATCCAGCTATTTGCAGTAATTGCAGATAAACAGACCAATGACCACAAAATGTTGAGCTTCAAGAATGCTTAAAAAGTACAGAATTAACAAACATTCATATATTATAGGCAATATAAGAAAATGAAGAAACTTTCCCACTATAACATAGTGAGTCACTGGAGATTTTTAAATTAGCATACAGATCTCCATCTCTAAAACTTTTCTATATAACTAGAGGTGTTACTTCTTTGGGGAAGGGTTTTTTGGGGGCTAAATATGGAAATATATTATGACACCAATAACGTTTCTCCTCTTTGCATAGATGTTTTTCCAATTCCCCCCTTTAAGTTATATATAAAGTAATCTTCTGAGAGAAAGGGACCCACATGTGCAAAAATGTTTGTGGCAGTCCTTTGTGTAGTAGCAAGCAACTGGAAACTGAGTGGATGTCCCTCAATTGGAGAATGGCTGAATAAGTTATGGTATATGAATGTTATGGAATATTATTGTTTTATAATAAATGATCAGCAAGATGACTTCAGAAAGGCTTGGAGAGACTTATATGAATGGATGGTAAATCGAGCAGAACCAGATCATTGTACACAGCAACAGCAAGATTATACAATGATCAATTCTCATGAACGTAACTCTTTTCAGCAATGACATCCAATGGTCTTGTGATGGAGAGAGAGAGAGAGAGAGAGAGAGAGAGAGAGAGAGAGAGAGAAAGCCATCTGCACCTTGAGAAAGGACTGGGGGGACTGAGTGTGGATCACAACATAGTATTTTTTACTCTTTTTGTTGTAGTTTGTTTGCATTTTGTTTTCTTTCCCATTTTTTCCTTTTTGACCTGATTTTTCTTGTACAGCATGATAATTGTGGAAATATGTATAGAAAAATTTCACATGTTAACATATATTGGATTGTTTGCCATCTAAGAGAGAAGATAGGGGAAAGGAGGGAAAAAATTTGGAATGCAAAGTTTTCCAAGGATGAATGTCAAAAGTTATCTATGCATATGTTTTGGAAATAAAAAGATTTAATAATAAAAATAAAATTACCTTCTAAAATTTTCTTTTGAAAATTATAAATGGTTTTGAGGTGGGGGTGGAAAAGGTGTCCTATGAAAGCTGTAGTGGTTCTCATATGGTAATCTGATGAAATGACAGGATTTTCAAGCCCTGTTACTACAAAGACTGACAAAGATGAACTGTCATATGGTTTAGCTAGCCAACCAAGAAAATACAAAGTTAAAAGGGTCAAACAAACAAAAATTTGACAGATTATTCCTTGCCCCATGTTTGGTCCTTTCTGGGTAATAATGAGGTCAGATATCATTCTAAAGGTCATGCTGTCAGAGGACTAGAAGAATTAAAGAACTAAAACCGACTTATAGACATAAGAAAGTGCCAAACATCATCTGACATCTCTGTAGATTCTTGCAAATAACAACAACAAAAAAATTCAATAAAGTCCCTCCAGGCAAATATGCATATGCATATATAATATTCTCTTCCCAAGAAAAACATTTATGCCCAAGAAGAAAGATCATTTTTCAGAAGAACTCAAAATTGGTTATACCTATCAGAAATACCTATTAAAAAAACAAAATTTGGGTCATTACAAAAAAATGAAAAGAATATAAGACATTTGCCAATCTTCAAGTGGCCCAAATCAGTGTCATCTTTTTGAATCAGGGCAAAAAAAAGAAGCCAAAATGAGGCACATCTTCAGAACAATATGTGGAGATAATGAAATAACCATAAAATAACTATTAAATTTTTTCAATAAAAGAAAGCAAAGTAAAATAACATAAAAAATAACATTCAAGTCCTACTTATACGTTTAGTTTTTGTGTTCTAAACATTATTTCTTTGTAAAAAGGATTTCTAAGGCAAATGATCAACTCTTATTTCAGAAGGTTTTTTCCTTCATTTTCTACTAGATATATACCCTCTTGCATTGAACTCCACCATCATCATGCTCCCAGGAAACCTCTTCACCCAGGGATTCATCATTTTGTGAGACTGCATCAACTTTAATACTCTCATCTCTTCAGTATCCTTGAAGAATTCCTTCCCACAAGAGTAGACCAGTCAACTCTTCATTCCCATTTCTGTTTTCCCTGGACTAGACTCCATCTTCCCTCTTCACCTTGTTTACCTTTCTTTAGTGTATTGTTTTCTCTTAGTAGATTGATTATAAATTCCTTTAGATCACAGACTGCCTCTCTTTTTCTTATTTGGCACTTAATATAGTAACTGGCACATAATAGGTGCTTAATAAATGTTTCTTGACTGACTAAGAGTAGACCAATGAGAGCCAGTGAAAAAAATCAAGAAAGCTCAGTATTTTAGTAGTTAACAAACAATGCTGAATTGCCCAACAAGCTGTTCTTTTTGATTGAGAGAAGAGAACTCCCTGGAAATAGGAAATGGGGAAATGTAGGGTCCATCTTTTCAAGGGAGAAGTTGAAATGCTTTGGTAATTATAGACCAGTCAGATTCACTTTGATACCTGAAAAGATACTAGAATAAATTGCTCAACTCCACAATTACTTTGCTGTGCCCTAGAAAGGCACTGTGTAGAATGTAGCTATAAACATGGATTTGTGAACAGCAAATCCTGCCAGACTATTTAAGTTCCTTTGGTGACAGACTGAAATAGATAAGGGGACAGCAATAGACATAATCTATCTGTACGTCAGTAAAGTCTTTAATTCTGTTTCCCTAACATTATCAACAAGTTAAAAAGATAGCCGAGGTCACCCCACTAGGCAATTGTAACACTGAAAGAGCTGATATCAGTAGCTTCTCAGGTGACAAAACAAGTGATGTTGCCCCATTCTGAGATCATTCTTTAGCACAATTTGATCACTGAATCAATAATCCAAAAGAGGTGATTGAGACAATGTTCAATAATTGTGTAAATGACTCAAAATTGAATGTGGATTCTCTTACCTTGGAAGACCAAATTGGATTCTGAGCTACCTTGATGAATTAGAGAAATCTTGTCTTTCTCTGACACCCCAAATCTGGAAAATAGATGCTTTATTATAACCCATTTTGCAGATAAGGAAAATGAGGCACATAAATGTTGAATAACTTGTCCAGAGTCACACAACTATTAAGTGTCTGAGACCAAATTTGAACTCTGCTTTTCCCGACTCCAGGTCCAGAACTCTTTCCAGGATCTCTGGAATCACTCTGTGGAATCACTCTGACATCATCAAGGTCATTGTGCCATTTGGCTGCCTATGTACTCTATAAGCATATACAAAGAGGTATGTGTATGTATGTGTCTATGTGTGTATGTATGTGTATATATATATATATACACATACATACACACACATATATGTTTGTATATAATACTGGAATGATTAAACAGAAATATTATGTACAAAGAACAGAATAGACTCCTTTGGTCTAACATTAGTCAAAACTTTATCAAATTATTGAGTCCATTTTAGATCTACTGAAAAAAAAATCTATAAAGAAGGATTAAAGCATGTGAAACCTTTGACTTAAAAACTAAAGGCCAACAGCTGACATTTAAATTATTTTAGATTTTAGTTGTATTCTGTCTCTAGGGAGACAGAAAATATTTGCTTAGATCTAAGGGGAAAAGGTCTTATCTAAATGCTTAAATGCTATAGCATGCCACTGAAAGAAACTATTGATCACAAACACTTTTTAGGAAAAAAAGGATTTATTCCCATAATTCTTGTAATTATACCACCTTTACTATGGTTGTCCATAGAGTTCCTTTATGCAATTAGATGACCTCTCTATGTTCAATCACACAATCTTAACTCTGTGACTATAAGATTGCTTCACATTAAACGACTACAATAAATGTTCTGAGGGAAAAAATAGGACTTGAAATGTTTGACTAACCAGAAAGATAAAAGTAAAGGAAGAATTCTGGGTTCCTGTTAAGAACACAATATAGATATTTTATTGAAGGGAAATGCCATCATCCACAATGTTTTACTTCCATCTTGAAGAAATCTGAAAAAACCTTTATCTGATCACAGCATTTATGAAGGGAAAAGGACTGGAAGTGAGAAAGAAGACTGTAGAGAAATAAGAAAATGACAGGAAAAGGAAGTGGAAACACCGATTGTAGATAGCCTTTCAAGGAATTCAATAAGAAAAAAGAAAAAATTGCTTTTCATAGTATTGTAGGTAGTGGGGAGATATGGATAAAGTAAGACTTCTTTAAAGATGAGGGAGACATGGAGGTATTTGTAAGTTATAGGGAAACACTCCCAATAAATAGGGAGCAATTGAAGATAAGTGAGAAAGAGTATTTGACAGAGGGCAAAATTTGCTGGGAAAAGATGGAATGAAATAGGATTACTTGTGCTTGTACAAGGGTTTGCCAAGGCAAAGAAAGTGACCAATTGTATGTGAGATGGGGTAAGAGAGGAGATAGTAGCAGAAGATTTCTGAGGGATATGAAATAGGGAATGAAGGAGAAACATTAGCTCTCAGCAAATAGCCTCAATTTTTTTCACAAAAGTATTAGACAAGGTTCTTAACTCAATAGGGTAGAAGAAGAAAAAGTTGTGGGAAGTTTGAGGAGGTATGGGAAAAAATTTTAAAGCTACTATGGTGAATGAAGTAATGAATTGATTAGGAATATATAAAAAGATTGCCTTGATACAATAAGAGTAAGTAATATAATTTACAATAGATGCAATCAGTAGGATTTCATTAATTTCTCTGTTTTCATTCAACAGCTTGTAACTAGAAGAGAAAACTTTGGGTAATAGGAGAAATTCAAGGCTGAGGTTTGGCAAGATAATAAGATAAAGGGGAAAGGAACTTGAAAAAAGAGATTATAGATTTCAACTAGTTCACCAATGGGACAAGAAAGGGATGGAAAGAAAGTTGACAATCTAAAGAAAAAACTGAAATCAGACATTGTAGTGAGTACAAAAATCAGAGTTTAAGATTGTAAGATAGAGAAAGAAGTAGAATGACCAGCTTTCTTTAACATGGGAGAACATTGTTGGTGACTGCAAAATCAAAAATGTGACAATCTCTGTGTTCAGCTGAGGTAGAATAGAAGCAGGTAATTGAATATGAGTAAGATGAGGAATTGGGATATTAGGATGTTTGAGAGAATATCAGTATGTAAAATGAAGTCCTTCAAGTTATGAATCTTATTTAGAAACCAGCTCAACTTTTATTTTTTAAAAGGTATGCAGAAAGATCAACCAGAAGGCTTTTGCAGTAGTTCAGACATAAGGTAATATTGCTTTTGATTTTAAAAAAAGTTTTAGAGAAAATTTTCAACACTGCTATAAAAATGTACAGGATAGAATAAAGAAAATGACTGTGTCAGGTACAGAAGAAAGAAGGGAAGTGTTCTGGAGGTCAATAGACAACAGCTATCACTATATTGATTAGATTATAGATGTGGATTGGGTGAACCTCAAAGGGCAAGATTACTGAGTGATGGTGATAGAGAGCTAACTTGGAAGTGGTAATGGGGGATAACTCTCTCACCTTGACCAATAGGTAAAGGAGAATGACTAAAAATCCAATCAGTGCTGGAAGGGCTTGTTCAGGAGACAGCCAAGTCTCAACAAGAGCCAAAAGGAATGGGAAAGGAAAAGATTTAAGATAAAAGCAGACTTGTTGACTTTGAAGCAAGCGTTCTAGAGAGCACAGTGAAAGGTGGGAATAATTTTGAATGAGACATTGGAAGATGGCAGAAGGGTGGGAAGGGTGGGTTGAGAGGATTGGAAATAAAGAAAAGGTAAGTGATAGGGACAGAAGTTTTGAATAATGAGATGGGTATTCAGAATCACTGGAAGGGTATAATGGCATGGAAATTTGTTCATTTCTGAAGAATGAATTTAGTTAAATTATCAATATCCTTAGGAGTTTGTCTTCAGAGTAGAGTCCTTTGGGGTATAGCCAGAAGGTGGTGGAAGTAACCCCTTGGAAGCAGACCCAGTTAAGATATTCAGTAGAAAAGGAATGAAAAAAATTTTCTCTTTCAAAAGCAAGCAGACCAGGTCAGCCAGTAAACTGGTATAGGACATGTAATGAAATGGTTTCCTTCCTACTGTGAAAGGAAATGTTATAAAATGATAATTCTCAATTTTTACAGCAATGTTGAAAATTTTTCTAAAACTTTTTTAAAATCAAAAGCAATATTACCTTATGTCTGAATTACTGCAAAAGCCTTCTGGTTGATCTTTCTGCTTCAAGTCTCTTCTTAAAAAATCTATCCTCCACTCAGCTGTCAAAATGATCTTCCTAAAGAGTGAACATACCATTCCTCAACCACAATTCAATAAATTCAGTGTGAACTTTTCTGTTGGTGTTCAAAGCCCTTCATAATCTGCCCTCATTCAACCTTCTAGTCATCTTACATTTTATACCCACTTATTCTTCACTCTAATGACTGACTTCCTTGCTCAAACAGGATTCTCCATCTCTCCATCTCCATCTCCAGTCATTTTTGTTGCCTATCGCTGGGCCTGAGATTTTCTTCCTCCTCATTTCTGCCTTTTGGTTTCCTTCAGGTCCCAACCAAAATTCTGCCTTCAAAAAGAAGACTTTCCTTATCCCCTAATGCTTCCCATTACTGATTACTTCCAACTTATTCCACATACATATTGTTTATATATAACTGTTTGCATGTTGTTTCCTTCTATAGGATGTGAGCTCCTTGAAAGGAAGGAACATGTTTTTGTTTTTCTTGGTATCCTTAGTGTGTAGCAAATGTCTGGCTCATTGTAAGAGCTTAATAATTGCTTATAAACATAGTGTAACTTGCAGTTTGTATGTACTGATGGAAAATTGTGTCCCAGAATAGTAATACTAACAATTCTTACTATATAATGTTAGCTTGTTGTTATTGTTTTCGATGGTATTTTATTTTTTCCAAATGCATATAAAGACAAGTTTTCAACTTTCATTTTTTAAAGCTTTGTGTTCTAAACTTTTCTCCCTCTCTACCTTATCTCTCCCTTCCCCAAAACAGCAAATAATCTGATATAGGTTAAATATGTGCAATTTTTAAAAACATATTTCCATATTTGTCATATTTTGAAAGAAAAATCAGATCAAAATCACTCTTAACTTCTCACTCAGGTTTATTTCTGACCTTCAGAGGGAAGATGTAACCATATTCTGGGGACCTGATTCATCAGTAGAAGGTAGGAGTTGGGAGTTAGGAATTGGGATAAAGATACTCAGAATTTATGTAGATAAGTATTTATATTTATTTTTGTTGCTTTCTTTATGTCTTCAGTGCCTATCATTGGAGCACTAGACTTGGAGTCAGTACTTGATAAATGCATGTTGATTGACTGATTGATGATATTCAAACTACTAAACTATAAATGTGGTATGGACCCTAAAAATGGGGTACTGGATTTGTATGACAAAAGCACCTGTACTTGGGCTTCCTGCTCTGTAGTGAGCTCTATAATGCAGAGTCAGACCCCTGCATTGTGAATTGAGTCAATTGTTCAATGTCTCAACTATGGAGATTCACATATTTCTAAAAGTAAGACCACTAGACGCAACAGGTGAGTCAGAAAGATGTTACTGCTAGCTGAAAATGTACTATAGCTGTCACGTACCTTTAATAAGCCTGTAAATATTTCCACCAATGAGGTGAGAGTTTTACTAGATGGCTCTAAGATCTTTTCCAGCACCAAATCTATGATATTATTAGTCTATTATCAGGTAGACATGATTTAATTTGAAATTATGTCTATTTTTTTAAATGAGCCATCATTTGTATATGTCATACCTTTAAAAAAAAATAAAAGTTGAGCTGGTTTCTAAATAAGATTCATACTTCATGTCAGAAAATTCCTATTAATATAGACTTCTATAAAACTCAGAAAACATCAACCTTAGAAATCTGAAACCACTGAAACTTGGAACTAGAACACCAATAGGAGGTTTTTTTTAAATAATTACACATCTTTCCCAGAGTCTGTGGGCAGAGATTTTCATACCACAAGTTATTCTGATGTCAGCTTTCATCAGAGAGGAAAGAAGGAAAAGTGTAGTTCAAAAGCCCTGCACTTTTTGTTTTCTATGTAGAGCAGACAGTTGTGTTGTGTAACATCATCTTCTGCTCACTCGTGGTCCATATGCCTTATAATGTTTGATAGTCAATGACAGAGAAAGAGAAATAATTGTATTTAATGTCAGTTTGGGTTTGTAAGAGGAAAACTGAAATTTCTGGAGTGCTCCTATTAAGCAACATTTCCTTCTGTGGATCCTTTTTCACTTTGTCTTGTTTTATGCCCTCTCTGACCTCCCTTGTAAATAAATCACTGAGCCCTGATAATAGGAAAAATAAATGATTCTCATCTCTTTCCAATTAAATATACATTTCCTAGTCCCTTTTTTTTTCACCCTCAAAAACAAAAACCATAAAGGAATATTGGAGGAGAGATCCTTAGAGATTCTATCAGTCTCTACTAACTCCAAAATTTCAGACTCGTATCAATTTTCAAACCCCTTCATTGTTATCTTTGTTTTGTTTTTATTTTTTAAAGACAGGCTCTCCCTATTTCACCTAGGCTGGTATAGAGACTATTCAATTGACACCCAGTCCATCGCAACTCAGAACTCCAGAGCAAGAGATCCACCAGCCTCTATTTTCTCCAGCTGGAATTATAGGAATATGCTCCCAGATCCAGCCTTGCTATTTCTTTTAAAAGTTTCAGTTTACCCACTTACTTCTTTCCTGATCTCACTCCCCCTTCATTTCTCATAATTGACATAGTAGATATGGGTGGGAGAGGACGTTAAGTATTGGCAATTCAGTGGATAGAATTCTAGGTTTAAAGTAAGGAAGAGCTAATTTAAAATCACCCTGAAACATTTATTTGTACTAATTGTGTGATTCTGAGGAAATAAATTTGCATTTCTTAGTTCCTTCTGGGAGGATTTTCCAGGTCAAAATTATTTTCATAATGATATTAAATTGTTTTCATTTCTAATACAATAAGTATTGATAGATAAAAATAAGCCATAAAAACTAAAGCTTTTTGGGAGAGCCTAAATAAATTTTAAGAATATGAAAAGATCCTGAAACCAAGAAGTTTGACTTATATTAATTGTAAATAGACTTTTGGTTTCAGAAGAATGTAGTTTTGAACCCTGTTTCCATCACATACCAGTTAGGTGACAAGCTAAGTCATTTAAACTCTGAATACCTCCAGACATTTCCCTAAGTCTCTAAGTTTCAAAAGAATGGCTGATCCTCACTGGTAGAAAAAGTTTAGTATTGGGATTTGCCTAATCAATCAATATTTATTTATTTATTAACCACTTAATATGTTCCAGGCATTGTGCTAAGTACTGGAGTACAAAGAGGTAAAAGATAGTCTGCAATGAAGAAATCCCAAGCAAGTTATAGACAGTGAAAATTATATATGTAAAGTAAGAAAGTATGCATTTTTCATATAATACATATGAACAGAGAAATGAAGCAGATAAGTGGTGCATTCCTTCATATTTACCAAAAGTTATTTTTAAGTACAAATTCACAAATATTTCATGATTTTTAAGAATAAATATTACATTTTTCCTATTTTAATTATGAAGGAGAAAAACACAGTTCCAAGACTTGTTTTTCGCATCTGCATCTGCTTGCTATGAACTAAGAACTTTATGTTTGGTTCTAGTCATGTTGTCTCCATCTTCAATTGGTTTTCCAAGTGAGCATCTGCCATCTGTGATGGCAGGCCTGTTTTTTTGTGTTGGGTTTTTTTTTATTCAAATCATGTATAAAAATGTTGATTCACAACAGGGCTCTCATATTGCATGAAACCCACTTTTAACAGTGCAGCACTTTTGCTGACTTTGGGGTAACTATATCACAGTTGCTAATGTGGTGGTTGTAGTGGAGAAAAGGCTATTTATTAAAATTCCAGGAAAAAAAAACATTTAAAAAACACTTAACTAGGAAACTTTATTCAACATACTATCAAAATTTCACTGCAATCTGTTTTTGTTTAGATAAACACAGTTAAAAACCACATTGTGGGTCAGAAGATGTTCCATACTGCCCTCAAATCACAAATTTGCCATAACAAAGTTAGGCTTTCAAAAAAAAAGTATAACTATTATGCATGATTAGTACTAAAATATTAAATCCTGTTCTGACCCAGTTAGGAAAGGTTACAGTTTTCAGAAATGATGCAATGAAAAGGGAAATACATTTGGAGTCAAATGAACTGGGTTCAGATCCTGGATTTATCTTTTACTATCTTAACCTTAAGCAAGCCACTCAATTTCTCTGAGCCTCAATTTCTTTATCTATAAAACAAGAAGGCTAAAGTAGAGAGTTCTTATAGTCCTTTCCAGTTCTAAATCTATGATTCTATGAAATCATTACTTTATTGCCAAAGAATCTAGAAAAAAATCAGAAAAATTGTATATGAATTTAAGGGAAAAGAAACTCCCTTTAGAAAGGCCACTTATACAAAAAGGTATCAGTGAAATATCAAAAAATAAGTCCAAAATCTTCTGCATCTTTGGAGTTGGAGTCATTTCCCAATTCTCTCCTAGTAATGTAAAGGAGACAAAGTCTACATCAAGATTCAGAGATCCAATACAGTGGACCAGTGTTTGGTTCCTGATGCATTGAGGTCATTATTTTGACCACATCACTCACAAAACCTGAGCCTATGCTGTTTAATATACATGAAGAAGAATTTATCTTCTAGCGTGGGATAAATTGCTTTAATATTCAAGGGTGGGATTTTTTAAAAAGATAAAACAAATGTTCACTGTAGATCTGTTATATATAAGGCATTGTGCTGGAAGATAGGCCCCCCAAAAAATCACTTTAAAGACTGAATAAAAATATCCTGAAATTTAAAAAAAAAAAGTTCATAGAGTATTGTGATTGGGTAAAAAAGTGATTTTTTTTTGTTATAAAATATGTTTTCTAAATTTATGTTGATCCAAATAACTCAATTTGATAGGGAAAGTGCCAATTGTTCAAATGCAATAGTTTAAGTTTCATCTTCAAGCTAAAACCTAGTTCCTCTAAGAAAAAGATGTGAGCCAATTGCAACACAAAAAAAAGGTATCTTAGTAGTTACTTAATAAATACTTGTAGATTTAACCAACATATGACCACATATCTGCTATAATGATACCCAGCTAATGATTAAAAAAAAAAAGAACTTAAAAGAAAGTATTTAGCACATTTGGTTATGCCTTATAGAGGATTTATGGGAGGACATGAACCAATCACACAGCACGGATAGTTTTGTTTTGCTTTGTTTTTTTAATCTGTTCCCTCAGAAGGAATACTCACATTGAGAAGATAGTTTCACAAATTTAAAAAAAAAAGAAAAGAAAAGAAAAGAAAAAAAATGTGGGTTAGATTATGGTGGGTGCTAGGTAGCACAGTGGATAGAAGACATCTCCCTGAGTTCAAACTCTGGATTCAGACACTTATTAGCTGTGTGATCCTGAGCAAGTCATTTAATCCTGTTTTCTCAGCTGTAAAGTGAATTGGAGAAGCAAATGGCAAACCATTCCAGTATTTTTGCCAAGAAAACCCCAAATGCAGTCACAAAGAGTCAGAAGCAACTGAAAAATAAACATTATATCATATTATATTGTGGTAAGTGCATGAGAATTGCACAAAATACTAAGAGATTAGATGAGAAAGAAATCATATCAAACTAGGGGACCAGAGAAGTTATCTACTCTGCATGTATCCTGTTGGTATTTGTTATTTACCTATGTCTCCACCATTAGAACATAAGGTCCTTAAGGGACTGTTTTAACTTTTTTTTCTATCCCCATGTTTAACACAGTGCCTGGCTCTTAGAGAGGGCTTAAAAACATGTCTACTGATTGATCAATTGACAAACAATGGCCATTTATAAGGAAAATCAAATCTAAAGATATACAGCTTATTTTTTTTAATTGAGGCAATTTTTGCTGAGCAACTCTGGCTGGGATGTCTTATTTAGCAGCCTCAGCATTGGAGAATGACTTCTGATCTGAGCACAGCTTTGTTTTAAGAAGAAATATTTCCCTTGCCCTGAAGCACCTGACATCTTCCACTGGCCAGAAGTTGGGAATCCCTAAGGCAGGCCCCCAATCCATGCCTGAAGCTGTCCCCAGGCTCTTTCCCTAGTTTTACTCTCTTCTCACTGAAATGATTCAATATCTATTGGTCAAGGGCAATAGGCTACATTACAAATTAAGAATAGAGAGTGAAAACAGTACTTCTAAATCCTTACTCTCCAGGAGATTCATGCTGTTACTCATTTAGTAGAAGCCAAATTCCCTGCATTGAAATGTTTCTTTCTTCATCTTTTCAACCCTCAAATACTGGAGCAGTTACAAACCAAAGCACATGGGAGAAAACATGATGGTGGTGTTAAAATCTGGCCATGATATTCTTCTTTTCAATTCAATTCAATAAATATCTACAAAGTCCTTACTGTATGGAAGGGATGGTGCTAGTCACCAGCAACAGAGATGAAAAATGAAAAATCCTTAGTCAGACAAAAGAGTTTATATTTGATTTGATAAATAATGAACACCCACTGAGAGTTTTTGAACAGAAAAGTCAAGTGATCAGACCAATTGATTAGTAAGATTATTTTGGTAGCAGTATGAAGAAGAGATGTTTTCAATACAAACATTTTGCCAGTGTAGCCATATGGTAGTGAGACCTGGAAGCCACTGCCTCTGAAGAACTAAATATGAGCATCCCAAAGGCACATGGTTAGTCTAAGTTGGTGGCAATTTATAATCACAATACTGCCTTGAATTTGCCCAAATTGCACAGCTACTGGAAGTCTAGACCCCTAGAAGTTGATTATTACTACTTTAAGTATTCTAAGAGTAACCATATACATGGCTATTCTCTTAAACAGTAGCTTTTGAGCCCACTAATCAATCAGTAGACTCTGTCCCAAAGGCATTTATTCAAATGACAAAAGTAGAGTAATGATTACAAAGCATTTCCCACCAACGTTGGGTATATACTCCCCCCAAAAAATATTCAGATTCTAGGAGGGGAAAAGAATGGCCACTAATTTAAAGTAAATAGCACTAAGTCCCAGGGGAAAAGGGGCCAAAGCAGTTCTCAACTCCATTTCTACTGGGTCTCAATGTCCTTTCTGCAGATGGTTCTCACAAAGTTTACTGCAAATTGCTCTGTTCTTCAGCAGGCCTGGTATTTTGTAGACCACATTGTCTCCATCAGACTAAGAGCTCACAAGGAAAAAGTGTCTGTTTTGGCTGGAGGAGCCAATCTGCTATTAGACAAGTTGCTTGGTGGCTGTCCAGGTTCCTCACCAGGCTCTGCTACTACTGAACTGGAATAGGCAGTTTGCTTAGCTACTGTGTTCTTCTCTAAGTGCAGTGTCTCTGCCACATGTATTAATCTACTGAGGGTATTGCATTCTCATCAGCTAGACCCTCAGCTTAGAAAACACAGTCTTTTCCTTGACTCCCTCAAAAGTGATTTATCACTTTCTGGGAAGAGGTGAGAGAATGTTTTCCTCTCTCCTCAACAAATTCTTCCTTGCTTGAAAATCCAGGCACTCTCAAATCACTCCATGTGACCGAAGGAGTTTGCCTTCAATATGGTCATCTCCCATACTTCTTTGAGAATCTTTTGCAGAAGAATGATTAGGGACAAAGGTATGAATGCATTCTATGTCCTGCTGACCCCTTCATATGTATTAAAGTACTCATGCCTGAGATGAGGAATGTCTATTTTCCATCTTAAGACTTTTTATTTTGCTTTTTAACTGCTCTTTATTTTAGCAATTATAGACCTTTAGCTTTTGCTGAAATCTCACTGGAATACCCTCCTTACATAATCAATGAGCAACTCCAAAGAACTGGAAGAAAAGATATCTCTAAAGAATTATATCACATAAGAGAAGAAAGGCTAAATTCATGGAAATTGTAAGGAATGACAACTGAAAGCCAAAGTGCTCTATTGATATGCTGGAGATTCAGGAAAAAGTAAGGAAAATCCCTTGCAGTTTGGATAGACTCCTGTGTTAACTTTAGGGGAGAAATAAACAAAACTAGCACAGATTGTGACCTACTTTGTTGGAGGGAACTATTTGAATGAACAGGATCCATTTGACAAAAATAGATTAGAAAATGGATAGACAAATAAATAGACCACTAAGACAACCACAAGGTAGAGGTTATATATTATCCTAATTAAAATAGCATTCGTAGAATAAAAGTTTATATACTGATATAAGAGATATTGGAAGACGGAATCCACATGACTTAAGACCGAGCTTCTTAAACTGTAGATTGTAACCCCATATGAGGTCACATAATGGAATATGAAGTTTTGAAATTATGATTTATTATCAAGAAATGTTTGACTTGTATACCTATTTTGTATATCTATATATCTAGAGTCACATAAAAATTTCTCTGGTGAAAAGGGGTGGAGAGTAGGAATAATTTAAGAAACCCTAACTTAGACAAATGATTGGATATGTGTGAGAATTGAATGTGGGTTTAGTTTCCACAGAGTTACAAAACTTAATGAAAGAAATGAAGAGGAATGGAATTTAAATCAGAAAATTAAATTAAATATGTTAAAGTAGAAAATCAGAAATTAAATAAACCTAAAATAAAAAATTAGGCTTACATGGAACAAGGGTAATCAAACTTATGAAGGGAAATCATAATTTAGAATAAGAAACATGCTATAAGATGTAATCAGAGGTGGGGACTCACACTCACATAGATGGGAAATGTTATTAGATGTAATGGGGGAATTAGGCACTTCAGATAGATTGTCCCCAGCCTGTAGTCCCCCCTGTAGTCTCCAGCCCATGGAGGAAACAAGGGAAGAGACTTGCATTTCAGGATAGGGAATAAAAGTCTGTGCTTTTGTGCTTCAAGTGTGTACCTACTAGCTTAGATACCCACTCTTGCAAGAAGAAAAAATAAAATATTTTCCTGAATTCATCAATAAGTCAGTGGAGTTCTTGGTAAAGCATTTTGTTCTTCACACATGGGAGTCAAGAGAAAAAGAGTCAAAGATAACTTCAAAGTTTTATACTAATGTGTAATGATAAGGTAATGATATATCAACATATCCAGAATGGCAAGAGAGATGAAGATCTATGGGTAATGGGTATTAGATTTTGAGGGCAGTTTGCTTAGTTTTGCTAAACTTATCATGCCTCTATTTTAAATTCTTTGTTATAAGAGATAACATTGGAAAGGAGTGAGGAAAAATAAAGGTATTATAAAAACAAGTTAAAACAGGTCAAGAAAACATGTAAAAGGAGAGTGTCGGAACTTTGGATTTTCTTGGGGAGTAAGGGGAGAATATGGATGATGAGTTCAGATTTGTTCATATAGCATATGAAGTGTGAAGCAGCCAGATGGTAATGTTCAATAAGTCTTGGAAATGTGTTCATGGGAGAAATGGCCATTGAAATTATAGATATATTAGTCATTGATGTAGAAGTGATCATTTGAAGGCAAAATTCAGAAGTCATTAATACTTTATGTTATTGTTGTTGGAGGTGGAGGAGGACAGAGGCAAGGAAGTAACAAAGGAGCCTGGGAATAACATGCATATATATTGCATCTTCCATTCCTATCCCTTCATTGGTTTGCATGTCCTTGGAGGATAGCTATTGCTTCATTTTTCTCCTGGCATCCCCAGTCTTTAACATGATACCTTTCACATAGTAGGTTCTAAATAAATACTTGTGGAAGTAAATATACATTCATTTTCCCATTCACTTCCCAAAGCAAA
The DNA here is from genome assembly GCF_016432865.1 of Antechinus flavipes. Lineage (NCBI taxonomy): Eukaryota > Metazoa > Chordata > Mammalia > Dasyuromorphia > Dasyuridae > Antechinus > Antechinus flavipes. The sequence goes on along the minus strand of NC_067401.1, from coordinate 354,450,541 downwards.
CAAATTAGAGGGCTTACCTAATGCTATTCTGGGCATGAGTCAGTAAAGTTAGATTGAATTCTCATTTAGAAATAAATGTTGTGTAGATATTCTGAGCAAAGTCACTCTCAAGGACAAAAACTCTGGACCTCCATTTCGTACAGTTTCAATAACTAGTACAAAACCCAAGGAGCTTCAAAAATTCAAATCACTCTGTGAACAATTAATGACCAGAAACTCCAATTTCATGTTAATTGGTTTTAATTAAAAATATTTTCCCCCTCTCCTTATCTACAAGGGCTTATCGTCAGTATGCTAGGAATCTAATCTTTGAATTCCCAGCATCATATACTGTACCTTTGCAGCTGAATAATAAAGCAAATCTCAGAACAGCACCTGAATGGTCTAATGGAGAAAGGTTGGAGAGAAGGAGGGGAAAGGAATGAAAATTAGACACAGTAATTGATACCAAAAGAAATATGCAAGAAAGTCATTTCAGAGAGTTAAATAAAATGGCATTAGCCAGAGGTTCTTACTCCTAAAACATAAAAGAAGAGTTGGCCTCCCAATCAATTCCACTGGATTGAACTTTCCTAGGTGATCTCATGGTGCTACTAATATTGTAAAGACATCTTTTAGGTGATTAGGACCACAGGAATCAAGAAGTTAGAAGATAAAAAAATGAATCAAATTTTATCAGTTGCCAAAACCTGTAATATCCCATCCCATAAAAAAAGAGACAGGGAAGCATCCGTTTCTGGTTCTGTCCAGGCAAAAGAGAAGTGACATCGCAACTTTAAAGAATGAGCAAATTCCATTGGCTTCAGCAAAATAAAGGAAGTAATTCTGCTAAATAACAAGTCAGCAACTTGCAAGGAATTTTCCAAGAAGTGTGGCAGTCTTTGCCCAAAGTGACTGCATGTTCCTGTTGTGTTCATAACAATTTCACAAGGATTCTGTACTTTAATAAATGAAAGGTGATAATTAATCCTTTCAAATGGAATGCTTTGCTCTCACTTACAATTCTATTTTCTGGGAGAATAAAATCTTTTATTTCTACAGTTATCACTCAAATCATTTAGGCATTTTAGGGAGGAGGGTAAGACAACAATACTGAAAAACATTATTTGTATCTCACATAAATGCATTTGCTACAGTGGATTTTTGCATATACCAAATCAACTCTGTCAGGCAACAGTTCAAAAAAAAAAATCACCCTTCCATTTCTGCCTCTGAGGAATCAAAGCCCTGCACTCATGGATCATATACACCTATTTTATTTTATTTTTAAATGTTCAGTCAGCTCAGCCTCAGCAGTGGCTCAAGTTTTCCCTTGAGTACTCTAGTAATGATTCTTGCAAGGCAACAGCTGGGAGCCAAAAGATCCAATATATTTCTGGAGAAGCTGCAGTTGCTTAGAAGGTCAGTCATCAAATGAGATTCATTTTTCACCAGAGACAAAGGAGGGGCCAAGGTCTTTCAATTTGTATTTGTATGGAATTAGGTTGCTTTTGTAAAAATGATCATGTAAGCTCCACGACTAGGCTTTTCAAACTTTTTGCAATCATGAATCATTTACATGCATTTTTTAGGTTTACGGAATCTTGATTTAACAAAAATTAGATGAAATATTAAATGATCAGTTCCTAGCCTCTATTGATCCACATTGAAGAAAGTGTATAAAACATCATCATTAGTAATAATAATGATGATGATTTTTAATATTTGGGTAATAAAAAGTAAAATGTAGGCTGAAAAAATGCAATAAAATTTAAATTCTTTTCACTATTATGTTAAAGTAGAAAGCACTGTATTTAAAGACACAGGTCCTGCCATTGATTATAGGTTGAAACAATTGTATTGATACAGAAATAAGGCAAGAGTATAGTTTAAAAAGAAAAGATAGGAATGGGATTCCAAAATCATATTCTCACTCAAAACTTATTGTTTTAGAAAAAAGCACTAAAATTGGAATTCTAAACTTGTAGTTGGGGGCCCTGAGAGCAAATCATAATTGTGCTAATTATTAGTACTTACTCTGCCTATGTGACCTTGAGCATGAGTTTCCTCATCTGTGAAATGAAGGATTTGAACTAGATTGCCTCTGAAGTCCCCTCAGCTCTAAATCTAGATTCCCATGAATTGTGGGAACTGGAGAGCTTCCATTAAGAGCAGCTTGGGGCCCTCTTCTATTCACTGAAAGAGAGAATGGGCTTAGAGACTAAGAGGCCATATAGCAACAGTGAGCAATGACAAAAACCTAGACAGGCAACAGCTATGTAAAGCTCACCCAAGCTGCTACTCCAGGGGCAGGGAAGAAATAAGGAGAAGAAGGATGAGACAAAGAGGAAATAAATATTACCCCAAGTTTGCCTTTTTATCCCTGCTATTTCTGATCTAATCAGAGGCCATGTGAAAGAAAAGTTATCCTTCTTCTTATCCCCCCCAACTATAAAAGAAGATATTCAAAATGAAAATTTATAATCTATTTTCCAGCTCTCTTCTTTACTCCTCCCCTACTCAACCTTTAGGGAAGGAGGAACTTTAAAGTCTCAATCTTCCAACATCTTAAACTTCAGTGGTTAAGTTCATTTGAGAATACTGTTTAGTTTGGTGAATTTGGAGGTTTGTGACATACAAAAAGTTTGAAAGGTAGAATATATAGTCTCTGGGTAATTGATCCATCTTATGGCTTATGTTAGCATATAATTAATAAAAGGGTTAAGTGGCACTCTGGGATGACAAAAACTCCACCATGGAACCCATCCAGATATGCCCATAGGACAGTGTGTGGTCCTGAAGGTGGCAATCAAGTCTGGTTAACAATTAATGAGAACAATGAATATTATAATTAGATATGTATCTATTCTAATGAAGTGCTGGGGGACTATTTCTGATCACTCCTGCTCCCAGACCACCCCCAGTCTCACACAATCTACACAAAGGATCTACTCCCACCACCACTCCCCACCACCAAGCCTGAATAGAACACAATGACCTCCTCACTTGGGTAGTGGAACAAAACTGAGGAAAAGATTAATCTAAACTCATCATCAGTGATGTCTTTCAAATGCTGGCTTGATCTCGTAGAAAATGAATATAGAAGAAGGGAACAAATCCTGGGTCTACCCAATAATTGACTTAAAAATATTTTTTTCCTCAGGTTCTTTGCTCTTCTGTCAACCACCTTGGATCCAAGCACTTGATTCAGGAGAGATAATATTTTGAGAGAGGTTTATGTTGATCCAGGGATCAACATGCAAGGGAGATCACATAATAGATACTGTGACAGTTCTGGAGTCAGAAGCTCAGAGTCCAAATTTGACTTCAGATGCTTATTAGTTGTGTAAACCTGAGCAAATCTTTAAATCCTACTTGTCTCAGTTTCCTCATCTATAAAATGAGTTGGCAAAGGAAAAAGCACAACACTTCCATATCTTTGCCAAGAAAACCCTAAATGGGGTCACAAAGAGAAGGACAAGATTATTTGACTTAACAACAACAAAAATCTATATTACTTCTCTAATTTCTTTTTGCTCTTTGTTTGGATAAATGGGCTTAGTATTAGTTAATTTGTGATAATCCTTTGTGTAAGCAGTTTGTGATGGGAAAATACTATGTTAGCCCGTTTAGCAATCTAAGAGCTACCTACCCCTTTAAGAGCAATTATGAAAGCAGTTTTTTTCTCTAAGTCACATTTATACTCCTAGACCATCAATATTTGAAGGACTAGATAGATATAATTCTAGCCAAATATCTCTCACAGAGAAAGGTGAGGAGAGGCTATATAGCCCCTGTTCTGCTTCCATCAAAGACAATATCTCAGTCACCTTTGAAGCTCTCTTTGGAGAGCTGTGAACTAAATTCCAGAGGCATCTATCCCTGCCACCCACAAACCACATCTACATATTTAGACAATCCATGTGGTTATACATGTCTCATATACATAATTGATATTGTTAAAAATGCTGAAATCTCCAGAGTATGGAACTTTATTCAATAACACATTCTGACATTTAACAGTCTTAGCAATCAGAATGTTCTCAGCATCAAAAGAATTAGGGGATACTGTTGATAGTTGGAGCATGATACATATGAAATTAAAGAATAAACTATTAGTCTTGGCTCTTCTTTTATTTTGAATTAGGGAAAAGGTACAGTCAATGAACTTCAGGTAAGCTATAAGAGAAAAATAAATCTGGTGAGGGGAAAGAGAAAAAAAGGGAAAGAAAAAAAATCTGATTAAAAGATAATTATTGTGTATCCTAGGATAAAGAAATTAGAAATGGGGAGGGAAGAGCATTTGTCAAGCCTTGTTCAATGGAATAGTTGTAGGATTTACTTTTTTTTCTATACCTTCAAGCTGAAGAAAAAAATGAGAAACCAAAACAAATACCTTCAGATGCAGACATTTGAGGTCCACATTTAAACTCCCTAGAAGTGAATTAAAACACTATTGTTTCTTCTTTTCTGAACTGCTCCAGCAAGCTATTCAGGACCTACAAGTCTATTTTCCCCTGATGCAAACTTGCTTGGCACAATTTAATTAAAGCTTCTGAAATTCTAGCTGATAAGTTCTTAGAAAATATTTTTACAGTATGCATTAATCAAAAACAATGGTGAGTCATTTTTTTTCCATATTGAAATGTCTGCTATAATCTAGGCATTAGAATAAGAAGAAAGGTGGACAGAGGTGAGGATTTATAATAAATAATAATTTTGCACACTGAACAAATACCAGGCATATTATTATCCAGAATAACTATAACAAACACAATAGAACCTTATTGTTCAGTTGATTAAATGGTCACATGAGAGACTAAAGGATCCTATTAACTCCTCTTAATGCCAAATGAAATTTTTAAGAAGCTATTATTTTTGTGACTAACAAGTAATACATAAAATAACAGAGGGAAAAGCAATGAAGCATATTCAGGATCAGGATCCAAATTTTGTCACATGACAAGATTGAATTTGGAATCAGTAAGTCCAATGAACTAAGTTGAGAGTTGACCAGAAATTTAGGTTGCTTGGACATCTAATAATAAAAAGGTATGGTTTTCCTCCTGCATACCTCCTTTTCTAGAGTAGATATAAGCTCCCCAAATTAGATGTCAATTAAATTCTTAGATGAAATTCTATTTTAGATATATTTGGCATTTAAAGGAATCCTTTGGTAAATCTCTTTAAAAAGAATCTTCTTTCAAGATGAGTTGCATTTCAATAATTCTGTCTGATAAATAGGAAGGATGGATAGACAGATGGATGGACAGACAGAGACAGACAGACAGACAGATAGATAGATAGATAGGTAGACAGATAATGCATGTATTTAGCACTTACAATGAAGCAAGGACTGTGATAGGAATATAAATACAAACAAAACAGCCTTGTTCTCTAGGAGCTTACATTCTAATGTGGGAAGACAATTTATAAGAGGAGACTGAAAGAATATGCATAAAATGGGAAGGAGTGGAGCAAGTCTGGAAATGGTGTAAAGACTTGTGCTCCTGCAAGAGAAAGCAAAAGTTTATATATCAGAAATAAGAGACCCAAGAAAAGACACCAGCAGCTCTTAAAGTATGTATGGTCCAGAAACACCTCAGAATCCATGAAACACTTTCAAGAGGTGTTTGAAGTCAAAACTATTTTCATTATAATACCAAAATGATATCATTTTAATATAATAAATTAAGGTTTGAGAATGACTGCCCTTGAGGGACCCAGACCTATTGGAAAAAATAATATATAAAGAAGGAGAATGGTAGATAAGCTTCATCCTCTAGGTTTAGTTAGTCTTTGACTTTTGAAAATCATTTGAGGAAAAAAGAAAGTTAAACAGAGAGAACTAGACAAAGATCCACATAGTTAAAACTATGATTTTTCAGTAGCTTATATGTTTGGACTATAAAGAAAGCTGAGAGCTACAAAATCGATGCTTTAGAATTGTGGTGCTGGAGAAGATTTTTAAGAGTTCCTTGGACAGAAATGGGATCAGATCAGTCAATATTTAAAGAAATTAATTCAGTTTATTCATGGGAAGGTCAAATACTGAAACTAAAGCTTAAATACTTTAGTGACATAATGAGAAGACAAGACTCACTGGGATATTGGGAAAGATTGATGTCAAAAAGAAAAGGGGTAGTAGAGGATGAGATTGATAGATAATGTCATGGAAACAACAAACATGAATTTGGACACATTTAAAGACATAGTGGAGGATAAAAGGGCCTATTGTGCTATGGTTGATGGGGTCATGAAAAATCAGGAATGAATGAACAAATAAATGATAAAAAAATAGTTTTGTCTTTGTGACTGGAAATTTTTTTTTTAGTTACTATGGCATAGCAATCTTGGAATCACAAAAACATGAATTTTAACCTTACCTCAGTCACTGACTAGCCATGTCAACTGAGCAATTGGTTATCTATAGTTTTTCCATCTATAAAGTAAGAAGGTTGAACTCATTTAAAAAGTTCCTTCCATCTCTAAATCTATGATCTTATGAGCATGTGACCACCAAGTTATGTCTTATTTCATCATTCTTATGTTTTGTATATCTAGTGCCTATAGCAATAACTGTATTTTAACATGCATTTATGTCATCATGTAATGGGAAGAAAACAAGAGTTGGAGATAATTGGAATAAAGTCCCAGTTCCCATGCCTACTAGCAAAATAACAATGAGCAAGTCACTCGAATATTTCTGAAATTCAGTTTCCTTATCTATAATATGGGCAGCCTGCCCTTAAGGTACATCTATGAGCCTACAAACACTTCAGGTCCAAACATATAAAAAAGAGTTCTCAAACAAGAGAAAACTACAGAGTTAAAATTCTCTGGCTGTTGCTTACTTCCTAAATGACTTTAGGTATATATCACATTACCTCTCTAGAGTTCAGTTTCTCAACTATAAAATAAAGATGTTAGGCTAGATGTCACTTAAGTTCTCTTTCCAGATATATTGAAAATAGGGTGTCCCAAAAGTCTAATTGCAGTCCCAAAGTTTTTATAACAACGTAACTGATCTGTTTTTCCCCCTATATTTACAAAGAAGGCCAAACTCAAAGAAAGGTTTCTTGAATCCAGAAATAAAGAAAGGCTTTGACTTTTTCATCCTGAAACTCTTTAAAAGTAGAATCTATCAGACATAAATACAATGCCCAAAACGTTTTCTTTTCAAAAATTAAATCAAACAGGTACCTAACTAGTAGTTAATATAAAAAAAAAGACATATCTTTAAAATCACTATTAGACTGTAGTATCTGAAAAGAATAGTAAAGTTTTTCAGTTGCATTAATAAAAGCATGATTCCACCCAATTCAAGGGTGTGTTTTCCTGGAATAAAGTCCAGTGATGCTGAGTTGTTGCTGATGTTTGGCCTTTGCTTTCAGAGGACCAATAACCACACAAGGTGATGCTTTGACTTGTGCATGAATGGGATTTAAGTAAGTCAGAAATTGCACAAAGTCAACAATCTCACTCTTTCTTCCTGAGTCATTAAAGCTTGGTAACAAGACAAAAAAATTTCTGAAGGAAGATGGAAGGGATGTGAGGATATGTCTCTTGATTTCCAGCATCAGTGATACTTGTTTATGCTAAAAGTAAATTCCCCAATTCAACTTTCTTTGGTTGAGCTGAGATTTTATTTCACTCCTTGTTGAGAACTTAATTAGTCTCATAAATTCATTTTTACTTGGCAGCTGGGTAGAATATGGACTAAAGGACAGAGAGACTCATGGCAGGAAGACAAATCAGCAAACTATTACAAGACATGGCTAGTGAATGTCTGAAAATCTGAATTTAAATTCCATCTCAGACATTTAGTATCTGTGTGGTCCTGGACTTCTCTTAACCTCAATTTCCTCATCTGTTAAAAGGAAGATAATAACAGTATCTATTTCACAAGTTGGTTGTAACAATGAAATGCATATAAAAGTAATGTTTTGAAAACCTTCAAGTGCTATGTAAATGCTAGATTATTAATATTAATTGTAAAAATAGCATCTAAAAAGATTTAATTAATTTTAAATGCAGAATTTATCTATTGCTAGATAAAGAATAGCCCTAGATGAAATAATAAATCTGTATTTCACTAGAAGTTCAAATAGCTGGACCTTCACTGCTAAGGAGATCTGATGCTTGGAAGGAAGGGTATAAACAAACATGGAGGTCTAGGACAGGTTTGGAGAGGGATACATAGTTATTCCTTCCCTTCCCTCCCCTCCCCTGAAACCAACAGCTGAATTCCAACAGATCTTTGCCTGTTCCATGCTCCTCTTCTGATCCTAATCCTGGCTTAAAGCCAGCAAATTGTTCCAATATGAAATCAAAACCACAAACAGCAGCTGTTTTCAACCTTAGCCCTAACATGGAGCCTCACAAGTGGCCAGCTAGGAGTTGAATACAGACTCTATTCTTTTCCTTTAAAGCAGTTGTCCTGGCTTTGTGAAGAGGTGGGCGTGGGGATGGGGGTGGAATCTACAGCCAGTTGGTAGTTATAATCCTAAACCTAGACCAGAACCCGGCCAAGACCCACAACAAGTCTGAAGCCCGTCCAAATGTTACCCTGCTACTGCAGCTGTCTCTCCCCATACTCTTAACTGAAACCCAACAGGAGCTCATCATAATGCAGTTATGTGTTTCAGGGGGGAAGAGACGAGGGGGAGAGAACTCTTCCCCATCTGGCACAAGCAAAATATCCTCTTTGTCATAGGCTGCTTTGTGTATAACATGAAGAAAATGGAAATGAGCTAAGAGCTCTAAAAAGAATATCTTAAATTGGACCATATACAAATACAAGCATGTAAATGAAACAACAGTAAAATCACGTGCTCCTACAAAATGCTATTTACCTGAATTGATCTACAATTCAACTCAGCAACCATTTAATAACCACCTGCTGCGTGAATGGCAACATGCTAGCAAATTAAGACAAAGATTTTTTTAAAGCAAGGAAGAAAGAAAAAAAGAAGATAATATATCCTACCCTCAAAGAGTTGACATTCTAGGATTATAGATTTTAAACTAGAAGACACTTCAGAGACTCTTGAATATAATCCTCTCCTTTGATAAATGGAGAAATTGTTTTATAGAAAGTTAATTAATTAATTAATAGAATAGTTAATTAATTAAGTAACAGAGATATGAGAATCTCAGTCTTCTTAGCTTCAAGTTCAGTGCCTTGTACCCTATGACGTCACACTTCTCCCAGTTCCCCAAAGCAGTATGAAACCATCTAGGAACTGGATCAGGTAAATACCTGGCAATAAAGAACATCAAACAAGGAAAACTGGCCACCAGTTAATGTAACACAGAGACAATGACCATTCTAGAAATAGTGAGTGGTGGTCTTTGAGGGACATTGATCATTGTTGTTATTTGTTGTTTACCCTTCATTCTTGAAGGGACCAAGAATACCAGAAGGATAAGGTCTTGACTAGGAATCATATTTCAGAAAGTGTTTGGAGGATTAATTTGTGCTGGCAGAAGACTTTAATTTGAAAAAAGGTAGATCAATCCCTACTCCTTCACTTTGATGGAAATTAGATTTCAGCATTTCTGGGTTTCAGGTGTTTTTTTTTTTTTTTTTCTGATCACCCAAGAATATGACTCGAGTATTAGTTGCCCTATCTTTCAGAATCTCTTAAAATCTGAGCTCTAATAAACAGGGTAAGCTTTATCTTTTCAGTTCCTATGATGCTTCATTTAAGAAGAGCAGTAATGTAAGGAGTTGAAATGGAAGCCTCCTCCCAAAAGAATACATTCACTTAAAGCTTAAACAAAGCATATACAAATGTTCATTGTAGGAAAAGTGACAAGAAATTCTGAAAACAACTTAAAATTCTTTATAAAGCTGACAGAACTGAAAAGGAAGTGGTGGGGGATAACACTTTGCTGCCATCAATTTTTTCTGGGAAAAAATCCTTAGATGCCAATTCCATAAATAAGCTTACTTTTTTTTGGAAGAGAAACTATAAAATATGCAAATGAAATAAATGCATCTCCAAAAGATTTAGTTCTCTACTCAGTATTTTGGAGAAGATAAGCATAGATCACCCCTCCCTTCAATAATACTATTTCCAAATAATCAGCAGTTCTCTACACATTTAGTAAGGTTTTGGGGTTTTTTTTGTTATTTAACCCTTTGTGGCTTGAATATTTGCTTATTGACAGGACACATTAAAAGTTTTTACACAGGAAAGAAATGTCTCCTTTAGTAGAAAAAGAAAAGAACTTTTTCAGTGTTTGTTAATGATACTTCTTGTTGATGAATTTGCAAGTCCCAATATGTCATTCCATACTCTTTGAAGCAGTTCTACACATTTATAGATGACATTTAGATTTATATGGATATATATGTATATATGTGTGTGTGTGTACATATAATCATGTGCATATATGTGTCTGTGTATTCATGTATATATACAGATATTAGAATAGAGAGTGGACATGTGATTTTATTGGTATAGGGAAGTCCTGGGTGAGAAAACTCCCTTTATTGATGCAGGTTGGTGTTTTCTTTGCTGCTTATAATGTTAGAGTTGCTTAGAGCAATAAAGGGTTTAAATGGATTACCCAGGCTCACACCAGTGAAGGATGAATCACTTATTAAGTACTTATTATGTGCAAAATATTATGCTCAGTGCTAATGATACACGTAGAAAAAGAAGATAATTCCTTCTCTCAGACTTCAAATTCTAGTAGGGAATAAAACATATATGGAAGTTTTTCTCTGCAAAGCAGATGGAAAAGTTCTTTGGTCCTTAGGGTGCAGTGGCAAAGCAGATGGTCATGTTGTTTCTCTAATGTCATTTCTACTGATAAAATCATATAATTTCTGAGAATGAACCATCTGACAGTGCCAAGGACTTAGGTGACAAGAACTTTCTTGCTTGATGCAATCAGCCAAGCATCTTATTAAATCAGTAGTGCCCAAATATATCTTTATGTGTGTCATATGTTATACACAATTGATTGTGAGACACAGAGGACACTGGCATAGTACCTCCCAGCATGGAGTGACCTTATCAAAAAAATGTGCTCTATAAGTAAAGCAGAATGGCAGTAGCTCAAAAGAAACATGAGATGCACAAATTTAGAGACCTCTCCCCTCCAAATGTTCATGTAGACTATTTGTGCCCAACCTGTGGTAAAGCTTTCCAAGCACATATTGGTCTGATCAGCCACAGTTGGACACAGTGTACCTTGACTCCAACTTTAGTGATACCATTTTGGTCCTCTTTGAGAATAAAGGATAACCAACAAAAACCGCCACTATCTATTACATAATTACATGTTATTTTGCTTTTGATTGCTTTAAAATGGATTCATAAGCTCATGTACACATTACAATCATGCTTGGACTTCTATGATCTCTCATAGGTAGGGACTCCTACCAATGTGTTGAAGGCATTTTTCAATTGTTTCTGACATTACAAAGGTGATAAGTGCTGTTTCACCTCACATCATATCCCTGTCATACAATTTCCTGATATCATCTTTTATTCCAATTTTTCAATGTTCCTTTTTGGTTATATATTGGAACCTATTCTCACCCAACATTCACTTTTCTATTGCCCACTGTGTAAGTACTCATTTGTAATTCTATGAAGAATGTTTATTCTATGTCTTACTATAATAGAGCAACATTGGCAAAATGTTGTTATTAAAGATGAATCTTTTGCTTTCATGAGAAGCTTGGAGTCAGTAAAGCAGCATCATAATTTTTTGAAGATAAGTTAATCTGCTTTCCTCCTTTTCAACTCTGGGTCCAATTTGTTGTTCATTTGTACTGTCTGTCCTGCTGGATGAGCTCCATAAGTTGTTCATCCAAAAGCATTTTGAAATCTAGGCAACAGATATTATTTGTCCACTTAGTCTTTCCTACTATATAATCAGGCCAAATTTCATTAAATGATCACAGATTTTCCTGCCTATTCAATGTTGGACATGGGAAGACATATAATAGAGGGAAAGAACTGAAAATAAATAATTGTTAAGTGATTACAGATCTATTCCAGTAGCCTCTGTAATGTTATTTGGCTCCATACAATCAGCCAACTGTTGTCTGAAATTAGCAACAACTAGAGAACTTCACCTTCTACGGTGAATAAATCAATCCCTCCTCAACCTGGGGTCTGTGTAGTACTTTTTCTAACACAGTACTAGGATTCCTTTGGTGAATCTTTCTGTTTTATGATTTGCCTGATGTTCATTATCAAAGATAACTTAATAAAGTGATTTCTATTAGAAATCTTCCAAGGAATCTTGAGTGATTTTGATGTCATGTAAAAGAACCTGTAGAGGAGTTTTTATTCCATAGAATCAAGTACTTTCTCAGATCCATACAATAAGTATAATAGAATCATTTATTCCTATACTTAATTGTGAAAAGGTAAAAATGCTGCGTGTATAGTCTCTTCTGTTCCAGAGTCTAGAACTGGTGGATCACTGGAATTTAGTACTAAGTACTAAAGTATTAAGCTTTAAAAGTCCTATTGAATATCCACCCTAAGTCCAACACTAATCCGGTGAGATTCCAGGACTGGACTCCTATGCTGCTGGAGAAGTGATGTGATTCAGAGTAGAAATGGAATAGATCAAAGCTTTGATACCAATTGGTAATGAGATCAGGTCACCCGAGCTGTTTGCAGCTTAGGGGAGATGTTTGTTTTAGTAATTGTTGTTGTTGTTTTGTTGAGTCATTTTCAGCTGTGTTCAATTCTCCATCACTCCATTTGGGGTGTTTTTGGCAGATCCTGAAGTGGTTTGACATTTCCTTCTCCAGCTTATTTTACAGGTGAGGAAACTGAGGCAAACAGAGTTAAATGGCTTGCTCTGGGTGACATAGCTGATAAGTTTCTGAAGTCAGATTTGAACTCAAGAAGATGAGTCTTCCTAACTCCAGAACCAGCACTCTAACCAGTGTGCCACCCAGTTGCTTCTTAGATGATATAGGGAGACCCAATTAAAAAAAAAAAAAGTAAATTTGTAGTACATAGCTGAATGTGCCTTGCAGAGGCCAGTTTGTCCCCTTGATTTGTGTATAAATGGCTCGTAAAGATTTTGTACATGGGAGAGAAAACATACAGATCAGTAATTACTGTTGTGTTTTCCCCTTCTGGAGGGATTAATTAGGTTCAAGAGGTTGTTGTTTTTTTGTTTGTTTGTTTGTTTTTTTGGCATATTTTTGTTACCTTTACTTCTTTCAAAAGGGAAGATATACATGCTATTTAAGTTTCTTAATGCCCTCACAATTCTATCACATTCCACAAAGAAATACACAGACATATACAGATACTTCAAGTGAATATTTGCTGCAATCTGGTTCCTTTCCATTCCTCTATTATTTTTAGGGTCGTTTCTTACTCCTCTATATTGGACCATGATATTAAGACCTAAGTATGGTTCCACTCTTCTTGATGGAAAAAAGAATCTGTCATACTTACTTTTGCAAATCTTACTTGTTGTTCTTTTGTTTCTGGTCGTTCTCCATTTTTATCCATAAATGCTTTTCATAGCATTTGGCAGGCTGAATATCTGCTAAGTTTTTTTCACCTTTTTTTTCCCATCTATTGTTCTTCTTTGCCTTATAAGACATTGTTATTTGTCACTATCCATCCCTCCTTCGTTGAAAGATTTTATAAATGAGTTTACATTCTAACTCAATGTTGCCTTTGGCAGCTATCTCTCCATTTGTAACATGTCAGCTGTTTGCTGACTAAGGCACTTCATCTGGCCCTTTTGGTTTTCTTGTTTTAGCAATTAATTTACATTGATAAAATTTCTGAATTAATATTGTATAGGCATTGTGGACTTCATTTCTGTGTTAAAGTCATCATTTTTTAAACTTTCAGTTTCTTGATTTAATAGTTCAAGCCTAAGCTGTATGAGCTGTTTTTCTTGTTATTATATTTTTTTCTTTCTTACTAATTTTGATCTTACCTCTGACAAGTTGATGATCTGACTGTACACAGACAACTGACTTAAGTTTAACTCCCACATCAATACCAAGACTTTTCCTGTCTGTCAAAATATAATCTAGTTAGTTCTTTATTGAATTATTTGGTTCTCTCCATGCCCAGGACCTACCAATTTTGTTTCCTATGAAAGTGTTTCATGTATCAGAGGCATGGACTTCTTGTAATCTATCTCATCTGCCTCTCCCATTCTTTCTTCTTAAATCATATCTTCCCATATTTTCCCCTATATTCACCTTTTCCATCATTTGCACTGAAAGCACCAAGTGTCAGGGTACATGCTGATTTAATTTGGGATCTAATTAAATTCTTCATAAAATTTCTCTACCATTTCAGCCTCAACAACCAATGTTGGTAAATAAGTTGTATTCTTTTGATAATGTTGTATTCTTTTGATAATGATTTTCTTGAAAGCATTATATTTATACTACAATATATGATGAACAAATATCCCATATAATGATGTTTTTGGTGCCTTTGGGCTTATAATCAAACTCATTCCACCACCCCTTTTTTTGTCTTTACAATCCCTTTGAGCCATTCTTCTATTTAGTTGCAACTTCTTTCTTCTAGCTTTGTTTATTGCAAGAATGTCAAAGTTGATGTGACTAAGTTCCTACAATAGCACAACCACTTATTAGTCATTATACAAGCATCTCATATTTAGGGTATCAATATTCAAATTAAAATTTATTGATCATTTAAAAATAGTGTGATTTTCAGTGTACTATACCCCCTTTCCTGACATTCCTACACTTCCACTGTAGAAAAGGAAAGAGGTTGCAGAATATTGAAAGGATGTTTCTTTGTTTCATGTGTTGCTATCCTCCCAAACTTCAATCCCAAAAAATCATCACCAGGAGGTCAATACACTGGATGTTCCTCTCCCTGGTTATCCCAGTTGATTCTTAGGAAACAGACTAGGTCTTTTGCTGATGTTTTGCTTACACCTTTGCAAAATAGTAGAACTTGATAGAGATTGTGCTCTGTTGTCATAACCTTCAAGAAGTCAGAGTTGTCCACCTCCATACACGGTGGAGCACTGAAGCATAAGAGTAGAACATTGTTGAGGATTATTTTGTTAAATACATAAAAATGTTAGCATGCATAACTCAAATAACAATATTTCTTGAAATAAATTTACACAATTGAAAAAAGCAGATATTTTCATTCATGCAAAGATAAACCTTGTAAAGCATACATCCTGATTTGACTCGATGAAATGTGTTAAAGACAAACAATTCTCATCTAGTTTCCTTTGAAGACAATATCTGGCCAAGCCCACCTAGATTTTCCAAATTCCTTGAGATTAGGTACTATTTCAATTTTTGTCTCTGTATACTCCATGCTTAGTATTGTACCAGACACATAATCGGTGCTTATAAAAATGTTTCTTGAATTGAATTAGTGATAGGAACTCTACCTTTATTTTCTATTGTACTGTAGAGAGATATAGAAGGAAATCAATTTTATTTTGGACTCTTCTATCACCTTTTACCACCAAATAACTTTGTGCTTATATACACATATACATACACACAGGCATGCATGCATATACATATCACTGTATTCTAAGATAAATCTCCAATCTTTAAAAATAAATAAATATACATTTCCCAAAAAAATTTTTTTCAATTTTTTTCATTCAAACTAGAGCAAATTCCCTAAGGTTTAACAACTATTCTATGGTTTGAAAGAGTCCATTTCTTATAAATTTCATAAAATGTCCTTATAAAATTTATTACATTTTTATTACTTTGTAGATATATTAACTATATCTGTGCATGTATATATAAAGTAAACAAAATACATATATAATTATAGTTCACAGGATATTTGCAGATTCTCTCCACTTATTTCTGGTAAATTATATGTATATGACAATGCTCTGGGTACTAGGATCTTTGAAATAAGGAAGCCTGCTGCTTTGGCCCTAGATGACTCAGACCTGAAAGGACTTTCTTCTTTAGCATGATGAGACAATTCCTGGTTGGTCTCTTGGTTCTCTATTCTGCCTTGTGACAAGAGCAGGAAAAGAGAGTGCTACATCAGTTAAAAATAAGAGACAGCTTCTAGTTCCCTTTTTTCCCTTTGACTTTCCTGTGTGGCAGGTAATGCCCTTTGTTACTACACTTTCTCCTGATAGTCTAGAAAGATGAACAGCAAACTTTCCCACTATTCCATTGCTCCTCCCATGTGGAGCACAGACTCCAGTGGGCAAACTTGCACCTAGATCCAAGGGAACTTTTTCTCTTTATTTCTTTTTCTGAGTAAGTTACCAGATATTCTCAAGCTTAGAGAGGACCCTATCAGTTTACAGGTTGGAACTGACAGGCAGCCAGGAAAATAATATAGAAAATAACCATTTGCAGAAAAATGTAGATCAAGAGTTGTACAGACTGTACAGAGTTAAGATAAAATGTGGAATGCCTAGGTAGTGAGCTAAAAATTGCTTTATATTCTGATCTAGGTTAATTATTAGCCTCTCAAGAGATTATAAAAATAGTTTTAAACCACTACTGAAACCTATTTTCATTCATTATGTCAGTGTTTACTGTGTCTTTTGTGTGTGGGAAATAAATATCTGTCTCTTACTTCATTTGTATTATAAAGAGAATGTTGACACTTTCCTTTGGAGACACCTAGACATGAGCCAAAACCTGAATTAAAATAAAAATTTCTCCTGGAACAATAGTTGGGTTTTTAACAAAACAAAGGTATTGAAAAAAAAGGAAGCTTAAATCTTCTCTTACAGGCTAGGTTCCCCTAAAAACAATTCTAGTCTTATCACATTTATAGGTCCAAAACAAATGAGCCTTTAATGAATAAGAAATGAGAAGTTTCCTATGTGTGTGTATGTATGTATGCATGTATGTATATATGTATACATACACATATTTAAAACCTTTAAGAACTACTACTATATTACTATATACACATATATATGTAAGTATGTGTGGGTATGTGTATGTGGAGTATGTATAGAGACCACTATAATAATAAGAAAATCATCAGTCAAGTGGAAAGACCACACACACACACACACACAGAGCATATTTTATTGCTGTTTTGATGTTTCAGTTATGAAAAATTCTTTATGACCCCATTTGGAGTTTTCCTGACAAAAATATTGAAATGCTTTCCACTTCCTTCTCCAATTCATTTTTGTAGATAAAGTAACTGAGACAGGCAGGGTTTGATGACTTCCTCAGGATCACGCAGCCAGTTAAATGTCTGAGGCTACATTTGAACTCAGATGTTTGTGACTCCAGGACTAGCACTCTGTTCAGTGTGCCCCCAGCTGCCATTTATGTGTGTGTGTGTATAATACATGTAGATGTGTGTGTGTATATATATGTACAAATATACATACATACATGTACAACTGTGTATTTATTTACCACCAGCTGTTCTAGCTAGCTTCAACTCCATCATTATTGTCATTATGCCCCGCCCAGAATAAACTCATCATCAGAAAATTCATTATCATAGAAACTGCTTCAGCATTGCTACTGGCATCTCATGAGTCTTTGGGTTTCTTCTTCTTTTCTCTTTGAAGGGTGAAACAAAGAACTCCTTCCAGAGCCTCCCTTTTGGGATGGGTCAAAATGTACCCATAGTTTCATTGGATACCAGCTGCTCAACTGGGCTTTGAATCCACAATCTAAACATTTATCTAGTCATATACTATTGACTTATCTAACTATATATTATATTCACTATCTCCTTGTATGCAATCTCCTTGTGGGCAAGGACAATTTGGGGTTTTATGTTTGTGGTATTGGCACCTGGCAATGTCTTACAAAGAGCATGTGATTTATAAGTGCTTATTGAATGTCAGAAATTAATTTTAGTAGGTATTCTGCTTCCATTCCCACTTCTAAGTGATCCTGGTATTTGTTTTCATTTTAAATCAAGGAAGGCAATTTTGTCATACAGTTTTGAATTAATTAGGAAAGGATTGACAAGTGCAACTTCTACCACAGTGGGGAACAATCATTGCTACCATTTCTTCAGATCAGTGCTATGTAGGAGCCAACTCGAACTTTCTGAGAGACTGTTGGCAAATTTTCAGGGTGAGCACTTACAACTTGGAGACTAGTGACCAATAGAAACTAGGGTTTGATTTGGATTTTGAGTGGGTTTTTTTAAAAAACTTTCTATATTTAAGAAAGTAATGGAGTAAATAGCAATGCAGATTAGACTTAAAAATATATCATGCTACATTTTTTTCCCAAAGAACTGGTTGTTAAAAACTTATTAGCACACCCCTACTTCAAGGTCTTCTATTTGCTTTAGGTTGTCCAGAATTTACAACATATCTCTTAACCATTCCATGCATACATTACTTATACTTAGATATAGTTTAACAATGAACTACTTCAGCCCCAGATTCTTAGAAGATTTTGTTGTGTTGTAGAAGTATGGGTTTCTGATCTATCAAACTGTTGCTACTTCTATAGTAAGATACCAGAAATCATCAGATTCATCATTACTGGCCTTCTTTGGAGGAAGTGGGCCATTGTGGAGGAGAGTACACCAACTAGATAGTCTAATCTATTGGTCTGCAATTTTCTTTCTTGCTTTTTCTCAAAAAAGAAAATAAAAGTTATTGATGAGAAGGAATTAGTGAATAAATATCACTGGAAAAAATGTTACAAGTCCTAAAATATATTTCTAGTTATAAAAACTCAGCTTAACACACTTAATTTCGTTATAACTCCATCGAAATAAATTAATATTAACCCAACAAAAAAGAAATAAAATTGAATCCAATAAAGATTTATTAAGTACCTTCTGTGTGCAAGGCAATAGACATATAAACATTAGAAAAATACATACAAAGCAGTCATTGCTTTCAAATAGTTGACAATCTCTTGGGAAAAATACTTTTTGCATATGTGTGCATATATATACATACAGGATATAACTGTAGATATATATGTGTAAATATACATACATATGCGTGTGATCTCTAGAACATATATGTCACAGTTTGGGAAGACAAATAACAGTGCATCTTCCTTTCTCCATAATGAAAGACTTAGTGATGCCCAAAGCAAATGTACTTATATAGTTAAATGCATTGATTATCCTCTATCCCTCTCTCCCTTCCTCTCTCTTTCCTTCTCTCTTTCTCTCTTTTCTCCCTCTCTGTCTCCCTCTTGCTCTTGCTTTCGCTCTCTCTCTCTCGTACTCTCTCTCTCTCTCTCTCTCTCTCTCTCTCTCTCTCTCTCTCTCTCTCTCATTCACACTCTCTCTCTTACTCTCACTCCTAGAGAGAGCACTCCTAGAATCTGGTGTTTGTAGAGGTCACTACAATAATGAGAAAATCATCAGTCCCCAGCTAGGTGGAAAAGCCAGACACACAAATCACAGAAAAATTTCTACTTGTCTTTGCATACCAAACAGCCTATTAAGAGTTAAAATATGAAGTTATGTCCTAATGTAAATTCCATGACCTTGTCTATTACACTTAAGATAGTGTCATATATTTAGTGTTCACCAATGACTATAAGATTTTATACTCATTGATTTAAAATTTCTAACAAAAAGTCATACTGTGAAATAATTTCTGTGCATTGTGTCATGCACATCGTAGGAAGTCATTGAAGGTTTATGGATAATGGAAACAGTAATACCATTATAGATACTACAAACTCTGGGGACTGAGTAACAGGCAGACCTGACACTGTACAATTTGGTTCAATTTTTTACTAACATTTCTAGCAAATCTATCTGAGCTAAGATATCAAAACCCCTGATCTCATACCAAATCTTCCTATATTCTCTAAGAAGTTGGGAAGCTTTGTTTCATGAGCAATTTTTTTGCACATTTCTGCTATCTTAAGTTCTAGCTGTCCCCAGAGAGGAAAGAGCTGGAAAATCAGCAAGGAAAGATGTGCTAAGATGAACCTAATTGGAAAAGCTGGCACTCCTTTGGTAGTAATTTCAAGCCATGCTGTGAATCTTTCAAAAGTATCTAGTACAGACCAAGCTTATCAACTCCCTTCCTTCTTCATTCCAAATCCCCAAACCTACCACCTCCTGTTTTCCATCATGGTCAAATCCATTACCATCCTCTTGGTTATACAAACTCAGTAAAACTATGGCCTTAAGACTATGTCTTAATTCTTTTCTTCTTTGCTGCTTCTTCTTAGATCAGCTGTCTAACCTACCACCAATTCTTTCCATTCTGAGATTATATTCTCCAATACTACAGTCACAACAATTTCAGGCCCTAAAAATCTCAAAGTTCTTTTTCTACATTATCCTTCCCAACTTTAGTTTTTCCCTCCTTAAAAACATCCCACATTCAATTATCTGATCTTGCTCCAGAATGACATTCATGCTATTAAGTTTACTGAAAAGATTCTAATGGCTTTTTCCTACTAAAGTATCTTAACTTTTAGATTCTAGTCAACACCCTAAACAATCTACTTATCAAACTTCATCTTTCCTGAAATTGATTAGGCATTATGTTAAGTACCAGGGATAGAAAGACAAAAATAAATATTCCTTGCCTTCAAAGAGCTTACATTCTATGGAAGAGCCAACATACATATAGTAGCTGACATTTATATAATATTTAAACATTTGCAAAGTGTTTCTGACTCTTGCTGGTTGTAATTTTAAATTCTCAGAACTGGGAGAATACCCCAGAACTGGGGTAACTCTGTAAGACTATAAATTGCAGAAAAGGAAATTCTTTATTGCTAGAAGCCTGAATCACATGAAATCCAGGTTTTTCCCAAGTGTATGTATAATCTCATCTACTCTTTGCAATAACTCTGTGAGATAGCTCCCATTTCACAGATAAGGAAAATAAGGTTTATGGAGGTTAAGTAATTGGAGAATTACCTAGGAGAATATAACTAATAAGCTTCTGAGGCAGATTCAAACAAAAGTTTCTTTGCTTCTAAATCCATAGATGATTTGAGGGAAAAAAATAAGAGGAAGGAGATTCAGCAGCAACTAGAGGGATCAGAAAAGGGGGCTTATGTAGAAGATGCCAGAACAGAGCTTTAAAGATAAACAGGGATTTTAAAGAGGCAGCAATGAGAAAGGAGTAACTTCCAGGTATGGGAGATAGCCTATCCAAAGATATGAAACAGAAAATGAAATGTACTCAACCAAAAAGTCTGTTTGGCCAGGCTGCAGGAAAGATGAAGGGGAGTAAAGACCCCTGCTATCTAATGAGATCATCCCACTTAATTCATATATTTGAGTCTCACCAAGCTCATTGTTTTTCTTAATGTTATTTCTGCTACTTGTAATGCCCTTTCTCCTCTCTTCCCTTTCTCCTCTCCTCTCCCCTGATTCATCCCTATCTCTTCTTTCAGGACTCAGATTCGGCTTTATTTCCTTTGAGGAACCTTCCCTGACTAACCTCACTGCACACTGATAACCCCCCCATTTTGTGTCCCCCTCAGCACTTATGCATATAAACATTTTCACTGCCTGCTAATTTTCTATTTGCTTCATGGATGTATGCTTCCTCTGCTGCATTGTAAACTCCTTGTGGGGATGGACTCTGCCTTATTATGCATCCTCTTGCAGCTGGTACAGTGTTACACAGGCTCTAGGTGCCAAATAAATATCTGATAAATGAATTGCTATAAGGAACTCAATCTAAATGGAAGTACAGTCCAATAAGGAAATCATTCATGGCACAGTGAGTATGTTGTTGTTCAGTTGTGCACAACTCTCCATGATCCTATTTTGAGGTTTTCTTGACAAAGATATTGCAATGGTTTGCCATTTCCTTCTCCAGCTCATTTTATAGATGAGGAAACTGAGGCAAAGAAAATTAAGCAACACATAGTGCCTGAGGATAGATTTAAATTCATGAAGATGAGTCTTCTGATTTCAAGTCCAGTTCACTGTCCACTGCACAAGCAATTAACCAACAAGCATCTCTTTTAAATCCCTGCAATATGTAAAAACTGTGTTGGGGATAGGAGATGTGAAGAGTTAGAGAAATAAAATATAATATCCATAATTCAGTGTAAAAATATTTTTTTAAACTCTAAGATTTACTGACTTGGAACTTGGAATTTGTTGAATGCTTTCTATAACTATTATATTCACTTTCTAGAATTAAATTAGAAGAAAACTCATAACATTAGATTTTACCCAAAAATCAAAGCTCTATTAAATTCCAGAGTGTTCCCATATAATTTAATCTATTAATGCCTGTAAGATTTGCAAACTATTGAACAATCATATTTTATACAGCTAAAGAAGAATAAGCTAAACATATAATATAGAGAGAGGTTGTCAGTATTTAAACAAAAAAGGCATAGAATGATAAAATTCTAGAGTGGAAAAAACCTTTACAAGTCATCTGGTCCAACCTTTCCTTTTATAATTGAGAAAATTTAGATCTCTACAGATGAAGGTTCAAGGCATACTACATAGCCCATTATGAACCTAAAACTAACTCCAACTTTGGGAACTTCTAATCTATTACACAAGGCAACTAATGGCTCAGTGGATTAAGAAATGGCTCTAGAGTCAGAAAGATTCACCTTCCTGAATTCAAATCCAGCTTCAGGCACTTACTAGCTGTATGACCCTGACCAAGTCACTTAAACCTGTTTGCCTGAATGTCCTCATCTGTACAAGGACCTCAAGAACAAAATGGCAAACCATCCCAGTATCTCTGCCAAGAAAACCCCAAATGGGCTTATGAAGAATTGGACACAACTGAACAATAACAGCAGTCTATTTTTAGTTCCAACATAATACATTGCTTCTCTCACTTGGACAAAGATGTCATGCTAAGCAAATTTAAACTCTCATCACTAACTGGTTTTCACTTTGCTTTAATTCTACCCCAGTCCTTCTTTCACCTTTTCCCATCATTCATTTTTTATCCACAGAACTTGCCATTTCTCTTTCCTGGTCCTCTCATCTGCTAATCATCTTTTAATACCTATAAATCAATATTACTCAAACTAGAGATTAAAACCCATGGGTGGGTATTATGAAACTAGAAACACAGAAATTCACAGAGCAATTTGGGTCAGGAAGGAGGTAAGGAAGAGATCCCTTACTAACTAACCTCTTTCCCCAAGTATAATAACTGCTTATCTAGCTTCTTTTCCTGACCATGCATTTTTCTTTATCACCTTCCCAAAAAAGCTTTATCTTCTCATTCTCTCTTCTGAATAGTATTCTGAAGGATCTCAGGAAAACGAATGAATGGAAAAGTTGGAAAATCAATGTCCTCCTTCAAACACCTTGTAGCTATTTCACTTTTTGAATCCCTTCTCCCATCTCTTCATAGTTCCTGTTTTGCTCTCTTCTCTATTTGAATACCACGTGTGTGAATACTGCATTTCATATTATGTTACTGATGAACAGCTGCAACATTTTGTCCTAAGGACAGCTGGACACAGCGGGCAAAGTCATTGCCATAGCAGCTTTCATTAACTCACAATTAACTTAGTGGCAGAACTCCTGGAAAGATGGGGTTCACAAATTCTACCCCTAGATCTTCAGCTAATATTCGGGTCTTCAGGCTTCTTTTCTATTCATCCATTTTCTTACCTGAAAAATAGAAAATAATTTATCATTCTGCCTTACAGAGTTATTCCAGTTAATGCAATATTACATTATTGTATATTTTATATTTGGTTCCTTAGAAAGCATTTTTTGAAGATAAAGAGAACCCAATAAAGATAGTTATATCCATACCACAACCAAGCGGTCATAGCAGACCTGCCAGAATCTTTACCCCATCCCAGTCCAACGATTCTCCACTGATAGACTGTAGACACTCTCAGAGGATGTCATCATGCTTTGTTAAGCTTTATAACCTTTCACATAGATCTTTCCAATAGAAAAAACAGCTTTTCATGGCTGTAGTCACTCTATGTAGTCTATGCCCAGCTGCCAGATCAGTTTTCAGGATGCATAAATATGATCACGTCATTCCATGCTCAGCTTTGGGGCTCCCATTGTCCAGATTAAGTCCGGGCTTTTTAGGCTGGCATACAAAACTCTCCACAATCTGGCTTCAAACTATCCAGTGTTATTTCACATTATTTCCTCTCCTATCCTCTATGTTCCTGTCAAACTGAGTTATTTACTACATCCTGAACACATCTCACCTTTTCTCACCTTTCTATTTTTGTTTTGTGTTCCTTACATCTAGAATCTCTTCTAGCTAATCTTTTAATTCCAGAAAACCATTTGTTATTTGAATTTCTATAAAAGGATATTGGCGAACCCACATTTTAAACACATTAATACCTTATTTATTACATTACTAGAGTTTCTGTGATTTTATCAGCTGTGTACGGATGCATGGGAGAAGAATAAATCACATGATAAAGAATGTCCCAGGCAACTTCCCCAACCCATTTATATTTGTTATTGTTCAGTCATTTCAGTTACATCTAACTCTTCATGACGCTATTTGGGTTTTCTTGGCAGAGATGCTGATGTGGTTTTTCATTTCCTTCTCCAGCTCATTCTTTAGATGAAGAAATTGAGACAGAGTTAAATGACTTGTCTAGGGTCACACAGCTAGGAAGTATCTGAGGCCAGCTTTGTGTGTGTGTATATATATACTGTGTATATATATATATATATATATATATATATATATATGTGTGTGTGTGTGTGTGTGTGTGTGTGTGTGTGTATGTGTATGTGTGTATGTGTTTGTATGTATAAATATATATATGTGTATGTTTGTGTGTATATATATACACAGTATATATGTGTGTATGTATGCATATATATGTATGTACATACATATATATTATATATATATAATATATATGTTCTTTGTGTATATATAATATATATATTTTACCCTAACAGATATTTCATGAATTCATTGAGGGCAGGGAAAATCAAAACATTTCTTATCTTTTTTTTCTCTGTAGTATCTCCCCCAATGCAATGCACAAGTATAAACAACAGACACTTAATAAATGTTTGCTGATTGTAGAATAAAAAATCCTGTAAGCAAATAGAGCCAATAAACCAAAAGCTAACCAGTTATCTGGGGAAAGAGCCAGAGGAAACTATTGGAGGATTATGAAGAATATGCAACTAGTGTTCAAAAAATACTGTCGGCTAGACTTTGGGAAAGTCAAGATGAGAAACTGTCAAAATCAGAAGGATTAGTATCAGGATAAAGCAAACATATTTGGAGTTAGTCATAAGCAGGCCCTTATGACCACATCAAATTCAGTTTATGCAGAATGATAAGTATGAAAGTGGGGTTGGAATAAGTAAAGGATGGATGTATATCATTTATAGAAAAAAAAATAAAGGGACTTTGACATGTGGAAACTTAATTTTTCTCCATCTGAGCTTCCTTTGGGTCATAAGATAAATAGGTAAGGAAAGTCAAAATGGTAAATGAATATTAAATAACCAGACCTGAGAGACAAGCATGAATTAATCTTTATTTCATATTGTTAATCCACCTAATCTACCCTAATCACCATCTGGGCTGATAGGGAACATTTTTTCAGAAGAGTTATAGATTCAACTGGACAGCAACAGCTTCCAACTCTGGCCAATTTTGATTCGTTGAGGTGAAAGGTTAACAAGCTCACCCATTGTGCCCCTTAGCTTGAACATTTAGTGAACAGCTGGGAAGTCCTCCTGCTATTGCATTTAAAATGCATATGTATAGCCATTACCCTCACTAGCCTCACTACAGATTTTTTCCCCCTATAAGGAGAATATAAAAGTTGCTTAGCTAGAGGCCAGGAACACTCAAACTTGAAATTTTCTGTCCTTTGAAATATCTCTTGGAGAAGTAGAAATTATTCCTACAGCAATTTGAAAGAGCAAAGGTATAAATAGACAGATGGAAATTGAATTTCATTTAAAAGCAACAATTATCTCCCCCTCCCTCCCAAAAAAAATAAATAAATAAAAAGAATATACATTACCTGGAATTTTCAGGTTGTTGGTTTCCTCAGTCAAGCAAAACTTATAACTACCATTGATCTTACTAACAGCTATTGACAGTTACAAATGGATGATGGTGGTAAGCAAACAAGAAGCACACCTTTGTTTGTCATAAGGGGGCTTTTCATTTTAATGCAATGCCTTTTGGAATTACCAGGGGCCTAGCTACATTTCAAAGATTAATGAAGGCCTTCCTGTTGGTCTCAAGTTGTAGACTGCGTAGGTTGCTCGGACCATGTTAACCTAGCTTCCCTAGAGTTCATAATGACTCTTTAAGGACTTGAGAGAAGTTTTACAGTGAATTTAAGGGGCAGATGTGACTATAAAAGTAAAGTGTTAGCCTTTGATAGCTTCCTTGCACGACAGCTTTCCAAAGAAGAATGGTACCCACTGACCCCCACAAAGTAAGTCATTAAAAACTAGAGAAATACCCCCAAAATATGGCAATAACATCCGGCACTTGCATTAACATGCACATACAAACACATATACACATATATGTTGAGACATCCCTACCATACACACAAGTTTTTCAAGAAATGTTTGACTAGCTGGAACAAGTATCAATGGACTATTTGTAGGTGTGGATACCACACGAGAATATAAATGGATTGCTAAATTCATATTTAAATATTGCATATAATCTGAAGCTTCATGGGTTTGAGAATTGATTTCTAAATTCTTATTTGATTTTTTGTGACTTGAGATTGCCTCAGGAATGAAAGAAAATGAATAATTTGGATTTTCAATGTAGTGGCTGGTTGGTTTAAAAGTTTTTGCATTAAATTTTTGTTGCTGAAAAAAAGAAATGACATTTGTGGTCAAATGGAGAAAAAAAAATACTCTGGCTGCTCAATCTTGAAATAAAGGTGTCACACACAATATCGATGCAAACTTTTGGAAGCTGTATACCTACAATAGTGAAAATAGAGGATCAAGTGAACATATAGTATTCTTTACTGGTTCTTAAAGAAGAGAATTTACTACCTATTTTGCTTCCTCGCTTCATTTTTTTTTTCTGCTTTGCTTTTTTTCCCTCTTTTCTTGCTTCCTTCCTTCTTTTCTTCTTCCTTTTTTCTTTCCCTCATTCCTTTTTTCTGTTCTTCTTCCCTTCTTCTCCTCTTTCCTTTTTTCTTCCATCCTTCCTTCTCTTCTCTTCCTCCTTTCCTAATTTCCTGAAAGAAAGGAGATTGTCTATTTCATGGATGGCCATTTCATTGTAAACTGGATTTCCTCATACATATCAAGAGCTCTTGACCTCATTCCCAAAAAACTAAATCTTGATTATTCAACATAGGTCTAAAGTAATAATAAAATCTGACATTCATACAATGTTTTAAGGTATACAAAGCATTTTGCATACACTATATAACTTAAGCCTCACAATAACCCTGTGAATTAGGTATATTTATTATTACTCAGGATCTCACATTCAATAATTGTCTATGAGAGAATCTTGGTCTTCTTGACTTCTGAGGCAAGAAGCATTCCACCTACTAGATCATGCTTGAGTTAATTTTTTAATGCATTAAATTTACACTAAAATTACATGCAGGTACTATTTGGAAGAAAACTGAGAATGAGCAATATTAGTGGATTGTATTTTGTGGGGGAGGGAAGGACAGGGGGAAAGCCCATCTCCAAACCATCTTAGAATGAGTTCTCCAACTAATTCAGAATATGCTTATGCAACATAGAATCAAAAATACATACTAATCAATATGATGTTCTTAAATATGAGAAACTTTTTTAATTAAAAAAAAAAACTCACACACTTCTAAAATTTCTAAAACTTTGATGCCTTACCAGAATCACAAAAGAGCTCATAGCATTGACCTGATGTCCAAAGAATAAGATTTTCTATGTTAACACAAAGAATAAATAGGAGGGCATTAATTTCCAATTAGACTGGACTTTGTGTTTCATCTAGAGCAATCCTTTAATGTTACAAATGAGGAAACTGAGACCCAGAGAGATGATGAGATCTGCCCAACATCACACAAGTAGTAAACAACTGAGGCAATTTTAAACTTTGATTTTTTTGGTCTCCAAATCTCTTTAAACTCTATCACTTCCTTCAATACAGAAAAACAGAATCAAGCAGGAAAGAACCGGTTACCCTAAAAAGAAAGAGCATGGAACAGAACTAGGAACTAGTTTACATATAAAGGAGATCATAGGAGCATATCAAATAACTTATGTCAACACTACAGTTGACTGAAAAGCTAGCAGAGAGCATAACATGGGCTCATTGTAGTTTGACATTAGCAATATTTACAAACCAGGAAAATCTGATTTCTTATCCCTCCAGCTCTAGTAACTGATACTAAAAATGTGAATTATGATAATGAAGAAAGCTGACAGATGGCACAAACACAGGATAGCTTTAAGCTTTCACACTCAGCACTATGAAGACACAGGAGAGTAAATCCTGAATTTCATATTCAATCAAGAATTTACCTGTTACTTCTCTTCTTAGTTCCTTAGTGTTTACTCCACCATGGAGCCATCAGGGTATCCTAGCAAAACCTATTTTTGCTTGTGGCTTCTCAGGCCATTGCTCAGCACTCAATCCAATATAATGACTATTTACTAAGGATTGATGTTCTTCTGGGTCCTGAGAGAGATCAATAAGTCATAGCCCCTGACCTCTTGAAGGTTACAGTATAGTATGAAGAATATGACATGGGCAATTAACTATGATGTGGAATAGATCATAATAAAAACATAGTCTAAAGTCTTTTTTTTTTTTCTCTCCATGGCTCCTCCATATCACCTGAGATTAGATTAAATTTCCTGAGAAAGACAGAACCACAGAGAAGTCCTAGATCTGGTCTGATTTGAGCCTGAATCTTGCAGCTCAGCTTTGGGGTAAAATGAACTGACTACCACTCAGGAAACAGAAGAGTTTTGCCAATCAATGTGCCTCCAACTGAAAGAACATTGAACTGAGAACTACAAACAACAACCCAAGGATTTCTACCACAGTATTTGCCAGAACAAAAATAACCCAGCTGAAAAATTGGACTACAGTATAATGGAAAATACATTTCAATCCACACCTCATGCCATATACTACCAAAAAATAATTCACTTGATGAACAAAATAAACATTTTCAAAACCATTAAGAAGAGGAAAAAAGGTTAAAGATAGTCATCTCAATTATGGAAAAAGAAAGTAATCTTTATTTGAAAACTAGAAGAAAATATTAGAGGCAGAGTGGCTTAAGATCAGAAACTGTTTCTTTTTTTTTCTTGGGAGTCCTAATATCTACTGTACTGCTTCTGGTATGTAGTAGACTCTTGATAAATTCTTGTTGAATGAACTGGGTAAATGAATGAATTCTACTCCATGAAAATTTCACCAATGTTTCACCTAAACTTTTTATTTCATTGATCATCTAATATAATATTTTTCACAACAATCTGCTAATGTTTATGAATTTATTTGAATGGATTCACAGGGAATAGAATGGTACAGTACTTCACTGACTTAGGAATTAGAGAACTTCAGTTTTAATCCAGAATTGACATTTACTTCCTGGGTAAATTTGAACAAGTCATTTAATACTCCTAGACTTCACTTTTTTCTTCTGTAAATGGAGTGGTTAGATCACAGGCCTCTGAAATCCCTTGCCACTCAAGAAAGCTACAATCCTATCACAGAGAAATTTTTAACTGTTTGATTTTTAATAGTATTTTATTTTTCCAAATACATGCAAAGATAGTTTTCAACATTCACCCCTGCAAAACCTTGTGTTCCAAATTTTTCTCTCTCTCTCCTCCCTCCCTACCCCCAGATAGCAAGCAATCCAATATAGGTTAAAATATGCAATTCTTTTGAACATCTTTCCATATTTATCAAGCTGGGCAAGAAAAATCAGATCAAAGGTGGGGGGATGAGAAAAAAAGAAAAACAAAAAACCAACAACAAAAGGTGAAAATACTATGCTTTAACAGTTCAATTTTAAAAATTAGAACAATAAAACAAAACAAAAGTCAGTAACTGAAGAAAACTTGAAGGCAAATATAGATGATAAAAAGCTGAAAGGGATCAGCTAGGCAGTACAGTGGATGGAACACCAGCCCTGAAGTCAGGAGGACCCGAGTTCAAATCTGATCTCAGACACTTAACACTTCCTAGCTGTGTGACCCTGGGCAAGTCACCTGATCCCAATTGCCTCAGGGGGAAAAAAAAGCTGAAAGACACAATATATGAGCAAGTTATATAAATTTGGGGTAATACACAATCCTTAATAGACAAATTGTCTAAGGATTTTAAAAAAGGTAATTCATAAACTTTCCTTTGGTGTATTAATGAAAAATACAAATTGAACCAACTTTGATATACGATTAATAACCACCAATGACAAAATAATTAAATATATTAAAAGGCAATCTTGGGGTAATTAAGTGGTACAATGGATAGAGCACTGGTTCTGGAGTCAAGGATCTGATTTCAAATCCACTCTTAGATATTAACTAGCTATGTGACCCTGTGCAAGTCACTTAACCCAAATCCTCCCCAAAAAATCAGCATTGATGGAGTTACAGAATAAATGTGCATACTTGTATTAATAAGTACATAATAATTAATAATGAGTTATTAATAGTGATTAATTGATTAATTGTGAGTAATAATTAATAATATAAGTATTATTATTACCACCATTTTATAGATGAGGAAACTAAAGCTCAAAAAAAATTGAGTGGCTGATGGCCAGAAGCAGAATGAAAATCAAGATTTTCCTGCACTCAAGATCATCACTCTATCCACTATCCCTTTCTATTGATGCAATCTTTTTGTCCAGTAACTTGGAAATAAATAATAGGATCTATACTCAGGAAGGTCCTCAATTCCCTCATTTTATAGTAGTGGCATCTGACTCCAAGAGAAGTGAAATGACATCTCTAAGCTGATACAAGGAATAGCAAACTTGGGTCTTCTAAATCAAAAACAGTATATTTTCTATTACACAATAATGCCTTTTAGGAATTATGAAATTCTATAATTCAATGATTCCACTGATTAAATGCATACAAAAGAGAAAGAAAAACACCTGGCTATAGTTGCTTTATTTGTAAATCTCCCCGTTAAAATTGTATCTTGGTCTGGTTTTCTTGATCACCACCCCACCATACTCTTTCCAGTTAGTATAGTAAGTTTATAAGAGTAGCCCATATGGAGTAATAATAGCAGAAAATTATATTGCAAAGGCAAACCTAGAATTCATATACAGACTGTCCCAAAGATCAAAGGAGCATAATTTGCAAATTGTATAATATGTTAAGCAAAATTCACATCTTGAGAAGATGTGCTAAATGAGAGGGAGCTATCTTGGCTTTGCTGTCAAGATCGTTTGATCTTAGTATATGAAAAAACAATTGAGGCACATCATTAAGAATAATAAATACAAAAATTATATAGAAATATTGAAAAATACAGTAGTGTAAAATGAACAAGCCAGAACTAAAGCAACATAAACATTAACTATGACTATATAAAAATGTATACATAAAAATATGATTTCTCTTTTTCATTCTCTTTGCTTTCAACAAATACTTGCAAGTTGCACAATTAAATTAAAATTTAAAAGGACACAATGTATGTGGAGGGAGGTGGAGTTAACCCATTGAAGGAGGAGGAGATAATAAGGTTTCAACATCCCAGATCTACTGAGGACTTGTGTTCTTGTGTTCTTTTTCATAAATAGTCACAGGGCTCTTGGATTTGAACTTCAATAAATAAACACAAATGTAGAGGAGGATAAACAGGAGTAGGGGGTGGAAGGACAAAGACAAGGGAGAGAGAGAGGTCAAAACTATTTTAATGAGGCATTTAAAGTTCATAAACTATCAAAGGAAATTCTTAGTTCTGTAACAATTCCAAATCTATCAAAATTATTTCTATACATTTATCCTTTAAGGAAACCCTCCTAAGATGAGCAATTATTCCTAAAAAGTAGATGGAAATGGATTATCAACAAATAAATTTCCTAGAACCGAAAGAACTCCTTTTCAAGCCATCATAAATGAATGGAAATTAAAGACAATTGTTCTACCCACCAAAGGAAAAAAAGCATTTTGTTCCATAGACCTCCAAGAAGAACAATTAAAAAATAAGAAAAGCCAAAAAACTATTTTCTTGTCTTTCCTGGAAAGATAAGAGCAAAAGAAAAGAATCAAGAAGTCCATTTTCTTCCCATCAAAAAAGAGGGAAAAAAGGATAATAGACTTAGAGAAAAGTTCCTTCTTCAATAAGGAAAAGAGGGAGTTGAGTCAAAAAGAAACAATTTCATAATACCCTTGTCTTGAATCCTCACTTGCTACTTCTAGTATATTCAGGTCATATACTAAAGTCCCAGTTCTGCTCAACTACTTCTTTTTCATACCATATGTTTTGTACAAGATTTAAGAATCAGTTCTAAAAGTCAGTGTTTGCCCCTTTGTAAGGGGCACATTTTACATTCTGACAATTCAATTGTCAAACAAGGAGGTCCTACTTTATATCCTAAGACATAGAGTCAAGGAAGGAAGCAGCATTCTGCTGCCTATTTCAAATAGCTAGAAAATAATTACAATAAGCTCATAACCTGATGTGGCCAAAGATTTCTGAATAGGTAGATTCCTAATAAGAGGTCCTAGTAAGCCTCCATAGTCATACAGAAACCCTCACTCTATGGCACATTATTGCACTGCAATTGCACTGCAGTATATGGTCTCTAAGGGAGTGGACACAACCTCCAAACAGGGGTTCTACATGAAGGTGAAGAAGGAGTTAATATCTATTAATAAAATCTGGGGGGAGAGAAAGTACTTTACTTTGTAGTGAAAACTGGAAGCAAGCAAAAAAAATCAGTGACCTCAATGTAGCAAAAAATAAAATTATTGAATAGAGAAGTAGATTCATTATGGGAAGAATAGAGATTGAGAACAGTGAAGGGAGTCAAACTGAAAAGAATAGGGGAAAACTTTTCCTGATGGCTCCTCATGTCTAGGTTTGTTGGGAGGGTTGTGGGTCAACATACCTCTATTTATTGATATTAATATTAATTAATAAATTTTTACCACTAACAAGTTTGTTAAAATATATTTCCCGTTGTAACTTGTCCTGAATATGTAGCTAAGTTGGGCTTAACGAAAGATTTATTTTCTTTGTTATTTTCAGTGTGATTGTTAAATGTATAATTTTCCAAATTAAATGTTTTAGAAACTAAATCATGTAGATAGGTGATAGGCAGATGCAAATAAAGGTATAAAATGGAGATAGGAGAGCTATAACTATAGATATAGACTCCAACTGCTTTTATTTTTTCCCCACAGGGCACCAAAATGATACAAGGCAGAAAATCAGTATACTTATAAAAATAGAATGAGCATATTTAGAAAATTACTGCTTCTTTTCCTAAATAGTACACTACTAACATGGCAGGGAATAAAGGCAAGAATCAGTTCAGTTTCGGGAGATACATCTCACAAACAGCAGAGTGGCTTAGTCACTGGGAAAATCTGGCCAATAGCAGTTATGCTTAACTTAGACAACTCACCCTGGATGAGTATCATCCTGAGTATGCAAATGATGGAAAGTAGATTATTTCCTTATGGTTATAGTATGAGTCATAGGAATCTAAAACACAACACAAACTGACATAGTCTTAATTCAGTTCTTAAAATGATAGAATAATAGAATCATAGGAAGTTAAAAGCTAGCTAAGACGTTAGAGATTGCCTAATCCAGTCCCCTTTATTTTGGGAGTGAGAAAACTCTAAATATGCTTTCAAAACTATGAAAGGACAATTTTAAAATCTTCTTTGGTCATTGTGCATCTCTATGTGATGGAAAAGGCAACTATTCTCAGCTACTTTGGGGGCCTCATGAAATTCCATTCTTAATTTCAAACTGTAGAGAAAATTCAGACTTCACAAAGTCCTTCTGCTGAATTTAAATTTATGAGAAAATGTTTTCTGAAATTACTTTTATACTTGGATAGTTCTTTGATCTCACTGACCAGATCCTAACTCCAATGTACAGACCTCAACTCATACATGGATTCCCTTTAATCTTGTAAAACTCTCTTGTCCTTTAGAAATTGCAATTGAAAATATTTATTAAAATCTTGGAATAATGAGAAATGTGTGGATTCTAAGAGTTTTTAATTAGCAATATGCAAAATCCATTTCTGATTGTAAATTATTTTAAAGCTACTTTTATTATTTGCTAATGTCAAATAAATTGACTATTTCCTTGCCCATTATATGCTCACCATATGTATATGGATATGCCATGTAAAAATCATATTGTGAAATAAAAGGCAAAGTAGAGAAAAAATCTGAGAAAATTACTTAAATGTTGACAAATTTCTAAGATCTATGGTAATCTACCAAAAATTAAGGAAGATCCTAAAATGAGAATTTAAGTCTGAGCACAGGCTCAGACTGGCTCTTACCAGCTAATAGTGTATGTCAGATGTAGCACACAAGTTTTCATGCAATGGAGATATCCAATTACATGTGTGCAAATTTTTCCCTCCAGAGTCTCCTAATAGGCACAAATTCCCCATGGGTAATTTAGGCACTCAATTTTGATCACTTGGCCCCATATCTCTGCAAATTGTTTGCTTTCTTTGTCATTCATAATGTCACAGCTGTTCTTGGCAGCAGGGAGACAAAGAACAGAAAGACAGCATTAGTTTCTTCTGGTTGATTTTTGCTTTTTTTGTATTTAAAAAAAAAAAAAAACAAGATTTTTTTTCTTGCAGCTTTGCTCATGTTCCCCATTCTATATTGCATTCATAAACAGGCAAACTCTTGACACCTACAAAAACTTATTGGTTCTTTAGTCCACCAGGCTTTCCCTGACTTCTAATAGAGGAAGCTGTGGTAATTTCCCCTTGGAGTGATGTACCTCTGACAATATGGTAAGCAGCTTTTACAATTTCCCTAGTATGAGGTAAACAGGGAAAAACAGTGTGGGTCACAGGCTGTTTCCTGCATCATTGTGCCTAGTTTTTAATAGCTTCACACAAGAAAACCTGGCACAAATGAAACTAAATTACTTTTCCTCCCCGCTCCCCCCATTCAAAATCCACACATTCATGCAAGATTTCATCTTTAAGGACTCATTTGTTACCTTCCTGACCTTGCACCCTGTTCCTTCTTCTTTGTCCTTCCTCAAAGAAATTGCTGACTTGTTGGGGATGTCTTGGGAGCTCCCTTCACAACTAAACAATGTCTTTCCATTCTTTCCAAGGTTTTACGAGTTTACAGAGCATAAATAGGTTGGGGGGGAGGGGGGGCGTGGAGAAGAAGTGTCAGGAAGTGAATTAGGAAAGAGATGCTGTTTATAAACCACAACAGTCACTTGGTCTATTTTTTTTTTTTTTTTTTTTGGTTGGTCCAGGCTCCACTATTGGGTTGTAAAGAAAAAAAAAAAAAAAAAAAAAAAAAAGACCCCTCCTAGGGAATATACTGAAAATCTACTGACTATCATTTACAACAACTACTTCCACAATATCAGAACTCAAGCCTCAGGGGAGCCCAGCAAAGGAGAAAAATAGTGAGAAGTCATGTAAAAAAATATTGTTTATCTAGTACAGGGAGAAATCAAAGCGGAGGAAACTTTAGGGTGTATATTCCAAACTCTCTTAAATGTTTAGGACTAGAGAATAGGTTGCCTTTTGAAATAATGGACAACTTATCCTTTTGGAATCACTTTAAAGCTTTACTTCTCAGAGCAATGAAATACATGCTACAGAGGGTGACAATCTGTAGCTTTTAACAAGACCCCAAGTAAAAGTATTCTTACAATTGCTTTGCACAATGCTGCTATCTTAAGTACTGCATAAGGGAAGCACTTAAAGATTGAATTGGTTTAGATTAGAAAGATGGTGAGGAGTTTTGTAAATCTTCTTAGTTTGAGGAATGAATGAATGAATGAATGATATTGTCCAATATTAGTGAATATACTGTTTTCCCTAATAGATTTAAACTTCTTGAGGACAGAAATATTTCAGTTTTGTCCTTATATGCTCAACACCTACAACAGTATTTGGATATGTCATAGTCACTTAATAAATGCTAGTTGATTATGGGTGATAAGAACAAAGAAGGTGATTTTGATGAAAAGACAAGAATTCATAACTTTTAAAAGGTGGGAAACACTTTGGAGATCATATTATTGGCCATTCAGTCACAAATATTAATAAGTTAATTGAAGCAAAACATTTAGTTAGAACCAGAATATAGACAAAAGGTCTTGATGGGTAGGATTAGTGGGTTGAAGAACAATATGATTCTTTAGTGTGATTCTGGCTGAAAGGGTCCATTACCCAAATAATTGATATTGAGACCTATTATTGAGATATGAAAGATGCCAAAGAATCTCACAGAGATTGTAATGTAATTTCTATTCAGTCTTCCATTTAATATCTTGCAATTTCTTTTAAAGTGAAAGATTTACTCATACAGAAAACAAAAATGTCTATAAGAACAGGTTGTAAAGATTTGGACTGGAGGATGTCTTAATTATGCAGGAATTTAGAAGAGTACTACTCTTTTAGGGATTAGAAAGATCACAGAATCATGAATCATATCTCCACAATATTTTGGGACTCAAGAAATCTGAGCTCCACCCTCCATTTCTCATTTTCTATGCAGGACCATAAGGTAACACAGCATCCTTTATCTGTCATTCCCAGCCAGTAGTCCTGTCCATTCCATTTATGACACTGGCAGACAGTGCATAACTACAGATTGGGGTTTCCTATGGAAAATGAAATAAACAGGGAAAAAAAAAATAAATGCCCATTTGGTCACACCTCCACCTTCATTCCAACCTCTGCCTGCTGACAAAGCAATAAGAGAAAATATGGCCATATTCAATCTCTTCCAACTCACCTGGAAATGTTATGCTTTTTAAGTTGGTGCTAGAAGGTTGCAGTTTTTACTTTAACAGGGAAAACTGGCAGTAGAAAATTTCCAACTTTAAATAGCCCACAACACTGTGAAAGAATGTTCTATAAAAGTAAAAGACTTTGCGGTTTGAAAATAGGTTGATCCCTGCATTTGTTGTTATATGATGTTGTCAGAATCAAACATGCATTGGACAGATACATATGCCCACAGTGTTTGACTCATGGTAGATTTTTAATAAATGCTTATTGACTGACTGACTTATGTCTGCCAAAAATGACTCATTCTAGCAGTTTTCTGTCTTCAGCTTTATCATTTTTCCCCCTTTCTCTGAGTTGAGTTTACCAAATAAGACTTCTTTAAAAATCCTAAGGCTCTCTCTCAAGTTGTGTTTACTATATTCAGACTCAGAACAACTATAAGCCCAATTCACCTCTTTACTAATGAGCTGATATTGGGTTGACTTTATGAGTTGGAAATTCATCAACAATTCATCATTAAAACATTCCCAAAATGAACATTAATGAATTTTATCTTCCATAGCTGTACCAACAGCCCTATACAGAGCCCATGGACACTGATTTCTAATTCTCTAGGAAGTGACATGAGCTTAAACTGATATTACTGAACTCTTGCACAGCCAGCTGTCATAGAAAAACAATGCATTTCTCTGTACAGAGGATGGTTTAATCCTTACTAATGTGCTGATGTGATAAATTTCAGTGATCTGGTCAATTTGTGAATGTGAGATCTTTGAAATTCTTGTTCTAGCTGCCAAATTCTCAGATTGGCTAATGCATTCTAACTGGCACTAGTGTCAATTTACATTAAAATATTTTGTTTTACCAAATTATTTCATGTTAATCAATAGGATGCTGCTAATTATCATCCACATTCTTTGCCCACGTTTCTTATTTCAATATTAGCTCAGTGCCTATATTGAACTTGGTAAAAAAAAAAAAAAGACTAAAAATGATGGCAATAGGAAGGTATTCACAAAGGAATTCCTTGTTAGAGCTAGAAAAGACCTTAGAGTTTATCTAACATCTGTTTCAACTTCCTCATCTATAAAATGGGAATAATAAGAGCACCTAATAAAATCATCTACCTCCCACCATCATTATGAAGATAAAATGACAAAATATTTGTAAAGCTCTTTGCAAACTTTAAAAAGCTATAGAAATGGTAGCTCTCATTATTATTGTTATTTAGTCAAACTTTTATTTTACAGGTAATGTCTCCATGGATTAGTGTTTCCCACCATACTTTCACCTTAATTCAAGACTGCCTGCTGACAAAGCAACAAAAGAAAATATGGGCACATTCAATCTGGGTCAAGAAACCTGACAATGGTTAAATGATTCGCTCAAATTCACAGAGCAGAGTAGGAATTAGAACCTATCATTATACCATGTTCTGGAAAACAGGATCAGCTACAATCATGAAATAGGCAATACTTATCTTCCTCTCACTCAACCAGCAACTTTTTACCCCTTATCAAGAATAAGTGGGAAAGGAACTAGTAAGCCTGGAAAACAAATGGAGAGAAGAGTGGAGTTGAGGAATAGATGTAATGGAGTGGAATATACTTCATCCCATGCTTATAATTTTTGAACACTTTTGCTGCGTGTTATTCATGGGTTGTGTGTAAACATGACTTAAGACTTGCTGGGCAATCTGCATTTTTGTATAGGAGGCTCTTGAAGACTGAAAAATCTTCAAGACTCAATGGTGGCAATAAACAATAAGTTTCAATACAGGAGCTTTAATTCTGCCAAGTACTTCTTTGGAAATAGTAAGTGCTTAATAAATGCTTATTGATTGTCAATTGATTCATTACCCAAATCATACAACCTAAGCAGACGGTTATTCTAAGACCTGCCTGTCTAACCTATGCTTAGGAGTAATACCCAGTGTAGCAAATTACTGGGATTTGTCTTTCCCTGCGGTCAATGTTAGGAGTGATAAAATTCAGGAGGGATTCAGATAAAATTGCCCACAACATGTCACTCCCAGGACCTCTGAACTTGCTTAAATAGAATTAATAGAATCTGTTCAATACTAAGAATAAAGCAACCATCTTATTGTCATAACCTGCAGGCATTTCGAACTCTCTCAATCTAACATTCAAGAAAATGCTTCTTCTTTTGGAAATGGTGGCAAGAGGATTGACCTTAGAATCAAAGAATTTGTATTCATTTGGATGCTACCACCTGTTATTATTATCTGTACCACTTTGGGCAAATTTCTTCAATTCTCTCATCATTTCTTCTAGATCTCCTCCCATCCTACATTCCTAAACCTATCACATCCCATCCACTCCTCAGAGACTATTCTTACTGTCATTCTTTCCAGGCATTTCTTTCCTACCTGCCCTCATGAGCAATCTCACTAGACTTTCCCTGTCAAGGTAAATAACCATAGTCCTACTTTCCCTCTCTGCTCTCTGTGAGGAGGAACTTTAATAAGACTTATCTAATGTGGTAGAAAATTCATGGGACCCCAAATCTCATGGGTTGCATTAGATTTATCACTTATGAGGTCCCTTCTAACTGTGAGATTCTATTCTGTGAATCTCACAGCAGAAATGTCTCCCAGATGCTCTACTGTATGAGTCTTAATTACTTCTTGTATTATTTTCATATCATAAAAGTTGATTTGCACTGCCTGTCCCAAGTGTCAAAATTACTAGTCATAACTATTTGTTGATCTCATATCCTTATGCAAAGCATTCTATATTATAGGCAAGACATAATTATGTAAAATTTATTTGTGCCTTTGAGGAATTTCTTAGAAAATTTTTAATTGCCTGAAGAAATTAAAATGTAGAGCTATGATACCCTAAATGAACTAACTGACCCATCAATATTATATAAAATAATACTAGTTAGTAAAGACTATATGAAAATATATTTGAAAGATATTCTCTTGTGGTTTAATATTTCAGTGCTGTTTAGCTAACATACTGTGAAAGTAATAAGTTTTAGAAGCTACATATGTGGTACAATAGGAAAACAAAATTGACTAGAAGTCAGAGGACTGGGATTTAAATCCCAGTTTTGCCACTTACTCTGTATAAATGTGGACAATTCCTCCAGGCCTCCAAATCCTAATGTGTGTAACTGGACTGCCTGCTCTCTAAAATACTTTATAATCAGTCACTTATTTGATAAGCATTAATTGTTATTTAATCTTTTTTTAATTATAGTTTTTTTATTTACAAGATATATGCATGGGTAATCTTATAGCATTGACAGTTGCAAAACCTTTTGTTCCAATTTTTCCCCTCCTTCCCTCCAACCCCCTCCCCCAGATGGCAGGTTGAC
Organism: Antechinus flavipes; assembly: GCF_016432865.1. Lineage (NCBI taxonomy): Eukaryota > Metazoa > Chordata > Mammalia > Dasyuromorphia > Dasyuridae > Antechinus > Antechinus flavipes. Next base: position 354,410,400 of record NC_067401.1, on the reverse strand, counting down.
CAATACATATTAAATATATTAAAGTATAAATTAAATACAATATATGTATACATGTCCAAACAGTTATTTTGCTGTACAAAAAGAATTGGACTTTGAAATAGTGTACTCTTAGTCTGTGAAGGAAATCAAAAGTGCAGGTAGACAAAAATAGAGGGATTGGGAATTTTATATAGTGGTTCATAGTCATCTCCCAGAATTTTTTCGCTGGGTATAGCTGCTTCAGTTCATTACTGCTCTGTTGGAACTGATTTGGTTCATCTCATTGCTGGAGATGGCCAGGTCCATCAGAATTGATCATCATATAGTATTGTTGTTGAAGTACATAATCATCTCCTGATCCTGCTCATTTCGCTCGGCATCAGTTCATGTAAGTCTCTCCAGGCCTCTCTGAAATCATCCTGCTGGTCATTTCTTACCGAACAATAATATTCCATAATATTCATATACCACAATTTATTCAGACATTCTCCAATTTATGGACAAATACTCAGTTTTCAGTTTCTGGCCACCACAAAGAGGGCTGCCACAAACATCCATGCACATACAGATCCCTTTCCCTTCTTTAGTATCTCTTTGGGGTATAAGCCCAGTAGAAACACTGCTGGATCAAAGGGTATGCACAGTTTGATAACTTTTTGAGCATAGTTCCAGATTGCTCTCCAGAATGGCTGGATGTATTCAAAATTCTACCAACAATGTATCAGTGTCCTAATTTTTCCACATCCCCTCCAACATTCTTCATTATCTTTCCCCGTCATCCTAGTCAATCTGACAGGTGTGTAGTGGTATCTCAAAGTTGTCTTAATTTGCATTTCTCTGATTAATAATGACTTGGAATTGCTATTTAATCTTAGAAGCTATGACTATAATCACTTATTCTTTGAAATTTTGGACAATTTTTCTAGGTCTCAGTCTCCTATTATGTATATCTGGATTGTTTATTCTCTAAAATACTTTCTAGTCAATCACTCATTTGATAAGCATTAAATGTTATTTAAGCTCCAGAAGCTATGAATATAACTTTTGGGGAGAGGTGTGTGTATAAGAAGAGAAAAATCATAGGATCATGGATTTAGAACCTGAAGTTGCCTTAGAAGTCATCCAAACTAACCCCTTCTTCTTACAGATGAGTGTGACTTTGTCCAAAATCACACAGCTAATAAGTACTGAAGCACAATTTTAACTTAGATCAGTCAGTGAATAAGCTTTTAATAAGTACTTACTATAGCTAAAGTCTTTATGTCCCCAAGTCCAGTGATCTAAGCAGTATTTCATTTTTGGAGAAGTACCTTCTTCCATAGACACATTAATATGAGTTTGATCAGTTTACTCTGGTCCCTGAAAATAGGAAAGCTTGTATCAGAGAGAGGGGAGGTAGGAGAAAAAAAATATGGCAGCTGTAATCAGGTAGAAGGTGGAAGAAGGAAGAACTACCAACTGATGATAATAGCTAAAAAGGAGAGATTCAAGTAGTGAACCTCAGTAAAGGCACTATGCAACAAATACTATAAGCAAGTATAGTGAGAAAGTGAGAGGAGGCAGAAAGAAAAGAGATCTCTAAAATCTAGGTGTAGACACTGGTCTGCTACTTATTCCTGATATGAAATTGAGCAAGACACTTCATTTCTCTAAGCCTCTGTTTCCTGATCTATAAAATGAGAAGTTTGATCTTGATTTACATTCATGTCTAAATTTAGGAACCTATGACTTCTAATTTCTGTGCATTAATGAGATGAGTAAATCCACAGGCATGGATTCATTCATTTGTTTTCTCTTTTAAAAAAAAAGCTTAAGATCATACTTAAGCACCCCACATGACTGCAAGAACACAATTTGATAACATTTGACAGTCCTCCATAATTTATATTTTTATTGTTATTGTTGAGTTATTTCAGTCTTGTGCTACTCTTTGTGACCCCATTTGGGGGGTTTTTTGACCAAAAATACTGGAATGGTTTTCCATTTTCTTCTCCAACTTCTTTTATAAATGAGGAACTGAGGCAAACAGTTAAATTACTAAATTGTACTAAGAATTCTAAAATCTTTCCAAACTTGAGCACTCCTATCATCTTGTTTATTTTAGTAATAATTCCTCCTCAACCCCACCCAAAGAAATATCCTATAGAATATAATATTTTTAAGTTAAAGTAAATTCAAAGTAATTTTGTTTTTAATACTTTGTGATAATCTGAGATAACTGGAAATATTCTATAGCATTAAAAAATCAAGTCTAGTAATGTCTGATCTACTCCGACAGCTCTGTCTAGCTTCCTTCCATAACCCCTTTAGCTTTCAACATTTGCCTGTGTAATGTCCTCACTTGCTTGTAGATGGGGACTTGTCAATACATGGAGACAACTGCCAGAGGAAAGGTTTCTTCTTCTTTGGATGTTCTGTTTCCCTGAATAACACTGCTGAATAACAACATGGTAAATAGGGTTGACAATGTGTGAAGCAGAAAATGTCCCCAGAGAAAGAAAGACACAATGAACTTTAGTTATGACTTAAAGTAATGGGAACTCGATAATAGAAACCTATACCATATTCAGATAAAAACCATATGATGCAGGTAAGCTTCTCTATGTATATGTCTGCCCAAGTGTGATAAATATATGTATGTGAAAACCAAGTTAAAGATTTAGGGATATGAGTACCTAAGTTACATGGGTGCCATTTAAGTATTAATTTTTATATCCCATTCTAATATCGATTTTTTAAAAATTATTTTGGTAATAGCAGCCTGAGGGAATATAGCAGACTAAGCCAAGTACATCAGTAGAAAATGGTGTGGATAAGATGCTAAAAGATATATGAGACTTGAGTTTCATCTTAAAATAAAGATTTGCCCAACCAGCTATTAGATTTCTTTGGAATATGTAATTGTTTTTAAAAACAGACAACCAAAAAGGGGGGAACTTCCAACGAGTACAGAAACTGTACAAATCCCAGCTCAGATCAGCCCACTGCATCTTCAAGATGTGTGTGTACAGCACAGCTTACGGTAGTAAGGGAAAACAGCCAATGGGAAAATGGCAATGACGCACTCTTACAGCTTTGCTGGATGACTCTTCTCTGGTTCACAGCCTCGATCTATTAAGTGACCTAAATACAACTCTGTGCAAAACACAGATGTAACTGAGTTAGAAAAGTCCCCCATGAGAAATCAAGCTTCCCTTTCCCCTCTCTTTCTTTATTATACAAAGACTCAAATGGGCCTTGGAATTGATGAGTTGGCAAGGGAATTAGATTGGGGAATAGTTTAACAAAAAGCCTATCATTAATCAAATGTAAAAAGGTAAGATAAGAGAAACTGAGGCAATCAAGTGAGTTCCTCGTTATCATAGGATTATCTAATGCTATCATTTCGTATGCAAAGAAAGCCACTAGAAGGAAAGCACTCATTAGCATTTCTGGAAGAATAAGAGAAGTAAAGAGGCATCTGAGAAGTTGTTAGGACAATTAGCATCCTTAAGTAAGAGACATAAGTGTAATGGGAACAGAAAAGTTCCTAAGTGGCTCATCCCACAGCCTGCTTTGCAGTAATGTGAATGTTAAATGTGTACCAGAGGAGGAAAAAAACAAGGATAAATGAAACAAGTGTTATTCTTCATGGAATCATAGAACTAGAAATAGAGGTCCTTTGATTCTATTCGTTCACTTTACAGATCAGGAAACTGAGGCCCAGGGAGGATGTCCTTCCCCAATGTCACATTCCTTCCATCGTTCACCATGTGTATTTACATAGCTCGAACAATTGATTAAATTCGTGATGTAAAATAAAATTTTAAATACAAAAATAGTAAAATTCCATTACAAAGTACCTTGTGCTGTGGAGTCCATTAGCAGGGGATCATTGTCTCCCACCTACGTAGTAGATGAGATACTTCTTTATCGCTCTAATGAATTGATGCAGGACCAGAAAAACAATTTATACTATAACATTAATATATAAAAAGCCACAACAGTTTCAAAGACTTGAACAAGCTAATGAAGAATGAAACAAGCAACAATTTATGCAGCAATAACAAAACTATCAAAAAACAACAACTGAAAGTTATAAGAGCTCTACTCAATGCAATGACCATCCATGATTTCAGAAGACATTGATGAAGCATGCTCCCCATCTCCTGACAGAGGAAAAATAGATTCTAGGTACAAAATGAGAGAAAGAGTTTTAGATACAGCCAATAAAGAAATTAGTTTCACTTGGCTATGCATATTTATCACAAAGAATTTCTTTTTTCTTTTCAGTGAGGTGGGATAAATAAAAGGGAAAATGGATTTCTTTTAATTAAAAAAAATTAATTTAAAGACAACATATGGCATAAGTATTATGTTTCTCTTCTACCAAGAGTAGAATTTATTACATTATTTGAAGAACTAAACCCATTTTCTACTTGGAAATTTTCCACACTCACCCCAAACTGTACTGATCTATCCACTGAATTCCAACAAAAAAACGTTCCCTGTGCTCTTCTTATTGTGCTTCTGTTTTAGGGTAACTTTTATATGTATCCAGATGTAAGCTCCTTGAGGGCAGGAATAACTTGTCTTTGTAACTCCCCACAACAGTTCACATATGTTAGAAAACCAAGTAACCAAAAAACATCCATTAAGCACCTACAGTATGCCAGGCAATGTGCTAGCTAGATACTTGGAAAGGAAAGAAATGAAACTCTTCTTGTCCTCAAGAAGTTACCCTTCAATAAATGTTGCTTAATGATTTATTTGAATAATGTTATGCTAACAAGCATATTGTTACATGTATGTGGGAGCTGTTCTAATGAAAATGACTGATAAAATACAGCAAAACAAAAAAAAAAAGAAAGAAAAAGGAAAAAAAACCAGTTTTGAGCATAATGTCATTGATAAAACTGTGGTCTTGGAAGCATGGAATCTGAGTTCAAACCCTACCTTGGATACTTGCTAGCTGTGTAATTATAGGCTGGTTACAACCTCTCTTTTACAAAATGGGAATAATCTATTCTATAACCACTTTATTATTATTAAGGGAACTGCTTTACAAACTAAACCACAATCTTAATATATGTTGCTATTATTATTCCAAAGAGTCAAAATGTATTTTCACTTGATAATATAAATATATTACCTATATACTCACATATAAATATTATGTTATTAATAATATTATATATATATTATTGATAATATATTATTAGCATATTGTCAATAAATATACCTTAAGTCTGAGTATAATCCAGGCAGTATGGTGGTACAATGGATTGAATATTAGATTTTGAATCAGAACAACCCAGATTCACATTCTGCCTCAAATACATACTGACTGTGGTACCACAATCAAATTATTTTATCTCTCTCAGCCTCAGTTTCTTCATATATAAGATGGGAATAATAGAGTTGTTGTGATGATAAAATGAGTTAGCATGTGTAAAGCACTTTGCAAATCTTAAAGTACTTCATAAACACTAACCATTACTAGGTATTATTCTTTAAAGTGAAAAGGATTTTATTATTAAGTATTATTATTGTTATTATTATAAGATATTATTCTTTGAAGTAGGAAAGGATTTTATGAATCATTTACTTCATTTCCCCTCCCTAATGCTTAAATTTCCTTTGTAATATCTCCAATAAGTGGTAATCAAATGGATCATAGATTTAGAATTAGAAGGGACCTAAGAGATTTCAAGTTCAACCACGCCAAATGAGGAAACTGTAATAGAAAAAAAAAAAAAAAAAAAAGAAATCATGAAACTTAACAATATCACATACTTAGCAAGGGTCTGAGGCAGGATTTAAACTCAGGTCCTTCTGACTCTAAATCAAGTATCCAAGTATCCCAATTACTACTCTATGATGCTCCTCTTGAATATGGCCAATGATAGGAACTCAACCTCATAGCTCATTCTATCTTATTAAATTCATTATCATTGTTAAGATGCCCTTCCCTAGTTAGTCTAAACCTATCCATCCAATTGTCCTAATTCTTCTCTCTAGAGCCACATAATCAGAGTCTGATTTCAGTCACACATCTTTTCCTTTCAATTATTTGCAGGCAGAGATCACATTCCCCTGAAGACTTTTCATCAACAGTTCCATCAACTATTGATCATCCAACATCAATCTTCAGCCATCCTGCCTGCCTAGCTCCCTGCCTCTGGGTGCAATTCATATTATCCCTTCTGAGGTATAGGACCCTGCATTGAACACCACATTCTTAGTCTGATCGATGCAGAACTGTTTAGACAAGCTCTCTGAAATTACACCACCCCCCCATTTATTCATAATAGAGAAGTTGGTTAGGTGGTTCAATGGATAAAATATTGGACTTGATATCAGGAATACTCGAATTCAAATTCTGCTAAGACACTTACTAACCCTATGACATTACTTAACTAATGACTAAGTCACTTAATCAATTTTTGCCTAGAGTTCCTCATCTGTAAATGCAAATAATAATAGTACCTATGTCCTAAGGTTATTGTGAGTGTAAAATGAGATGATATTTGTAAAGCTTTTTGTTAACCTTAAAGTGCCACATAATTTACCACCTTTAAAGTACCAAAGAAATTCTACCTAACTAGGTAGTACTAGTAGTGATATTGGGAGTAGCAGTTGTGGTTGTAGTTGTCGTTATCGTTTGGTTGTTCCATCATTTCAGTTCTTTCTGACTCTTCATGACCCCTTTTGGGCTTTCCAGTAGACTTACTGGAGTGGTTTGCCATTTCCCTCTCCAACTTATTTTACAGGAGGAAACTGAAGCCAACAGGATTAATGTCTTGTCCAAGGTCATACAGCTAGTAAATGTCTAAGGCTGGATATGAATCCAGAAAGATAAGTTAATTTTCTTGACTTCAGACCCTGCACTCTGTCCACTGCACCAGCTAGCTAGCTGCCCCATACTAGAGGGAGAAGGAAAAGAATAGAGGAGGAGGAGGAGGAGGAGGAGGAGGAAATGGAGAGAGGAGGAGGAAGTGGAGGAGAAGTAGGAGAAAGTGGAGAAAAAGTAGGAGAAAGTGGAGGAGAAGTAGGAGAAGAATAGAGGAGGAGAAGAAGGAAGTGAAAGAGGAGGAAGTGGAGGAGGAGGAAATGGAGAAGGAGGAGGAGAAAAGAAGAGGAAGAAGATAGAGGAGGAGGCGGGAAAGGAAGAGGAGAAGGAGGAGGATGAAGATGGAGGAGGAAGAGGAGGAGGAGGATGAAGATAGAGAAGGAAGAGAAGGAGGAGGAAGATGAAAATAGAGGAGGAAGAGGAGGAGGAGAGGATAAAAATAAGAGGAGGAGGAGGAGGCAGAGGAGGACTAATAATAGCTGATAGTTATCTGAATATTGCTTCCCGCATTAGGATGTGAGGTTTTTTTAAGGTTATGGACTATGTTTTTGTGATTCTTTAAATCCCTAGTACTTACCAAAGTGCCTAGGATAATAGTGTCCTCAGAGGCTAAATAAATACTTGAGGACTAACTGTACACTCTGCTTCTATCACTGAAGTGTTTCTTCACTGATAGGGAAAGTGAGTGAACTCAAGAAATGTTGTGAAGGAAGATTTGGCAACTGATTGGTTATGTGGAAAATGAGAGTTAAAAGTCTAGGGAAATGCCCAAATTGATAACCTGGCTTGGGACCCTAGAAGAATGGTGGTACCTTCAATAGAAATAGAGAAGTTTGGAAGACAAGCAATTTGTGAGTGCTGGTTCAATTCCTACAATACAATTCTAGATCAAAAAATGAATCCATAAGTTCTAGACTATAGAAAACTAAAAGATATACTTTCTGAATTCACATGAGATTATGTAAAATTTGAAATTTTTTAATGTGAACGATACCCTACTTCAGAGATACCTTTTGCCATGGCAACAAATATACCCTATATTTCTGCTGGAAATAATGAAAAAAATATGTGTATATATGTATGTATGTATGTATGTATTTGGTCAAAAGAAGCATACCACTAAAATTTATCTTTTTCTCCCATATCTAGCCAATGGCTTCTTTCCAAAAATTCAAATTTCTTAATAACATAAGATTATTAAAATACATCAGAACCATGGTCCATTTCAACCAGTATTCAATGATCTCACATATCTACTAAGGCATCTTTATTTTTTCTTTTCTTTCTTAATATTTATTTATTTGAAATTAAGTACAAAATAAGAAAAAACAAAATAGAAAAAGAAAAACAGATAAAGAAAAACAAAAAAGGCATATGCTCAGCAGAATATCAGAGAGGATTCAAAATACATAACAATAAAATTTCCATTTCAAGAAAACATATATAATGATAGAAGAGATTATATACATGCCTGTCCATCTTTTCTTTGCTTCCTTGTATATTATTCTTTTGTTCTCTACTGTATACTTTTTACTTTATTCCTTTTTTCCTCTTTGATCCCCTCCACTTCCCCCAAGTAGGCCACAGTTAAATGTGAATATATTTACATACACATATACATACATATACACACAAACACACACACATACACACACACACACACACACACACACATTTACTTTTTACTTTTTCCTAGTTAATTTTTCTTTTTTAGAATCAAAACATAGTCAGCTCTGTTTCAAACTTTCTTTTGAGCTATCCAATTATGGGTGTTCATTACGGGGTTCATTAAATGTCCTTTTTTTTTTTTCATTTAAAATTATTAGTTTTGCTGGATATGATATTTTTGGCCACAGATCTAGTTCTTTTGATTCTTTCTCTCTTTATATATATATATATACATTTATGTATATATATAATTTCAGGACTGTTGTCTTTTATTGTAGCTCCAGATAAATCCTCCACAATTCTAATTGTAGCTCCAGAATATTTGAATTGTTTGGAGGTTTGGGGGGCGGAAGGGTTGTTGGGAATTTTTTGTTTTTGTAAAATTTTCTCTTTGACCTGGGGGTTTTGAGATTTGGCAATAATATTCCTATGGTTTTCTATTCCATGTGGTTAGGATCTCTTTGAGGTGGTAATTGGAAGATTTTTTTCTATTACTGCTTTCCTCTTGTGTTCTATCATTCCACTTTATTTCTTGGATTGTTGTATCAAGGTTCTTTTTTTGGTCACAGTTTTCAGGTAGTCCAGTTATAATTATATTTTTTCTTCTTAATGTTCTCCAGATCTGCTGTTTTTCTTATAAAACGTTTTGCATTCTGTTCTATTTTTTTCGTTCTTTATATTTAGTTTTATTTCTTGGTCTTATAGCTTTACTAGCTTCCCCTTGCCCAATTCTAATTTTCAAAGAATTCAAAGAATTAGATGGAAAAAGCCATCCACATCCAAAGAGAATTAGGGAAATTGAAGGTGGATAGAAGCATAGTATTTTCACCTTTTTTGATGTGATCACTTGTTTGCTTGTTTTGTTTTGTTTTTTTTTTCTTTCTCATGTTTTTTTCCCTTTTGATCTGATTTTTCTCATACAACATGATAAAAGTAGAAATATGTTTAGAAGAGTCGCACATATTTAACCTATATTGAATTGCTTGCTGTCTGGGGGAGGGGGTAGGGAGAAGAAGGAAGAAAAATTTGTTACATGAGGTTTTGCAAAGTCGATGTTAAAAACTATCTTTGCATGAATTTAAAAAAATAAAAAGCTATTTTTAAAAGGCTCTTTATGTCTTTTCATAATTCATTAACTTTTTTTCCACAATCTTGTTTTTTTTAGTTTTTTCTTCCATCTCTCTCATTTGATTTTTGAAGTCTTTTTTTTTTTTTTTTAGTTCTTCTAGAAATTCTTTCTGGGCAGGTAGCCATTTAATGTTACTCTTTGAGGTAGAAGAGGCTTTTTTTACTTCACATTCCCTTCTAAAGATAAACCCCAGATCTTCTCTATTCCAATAATAAATTTCTCTGATTAGGTTCTTTTATCTGTGTGGAATCATTTTTTTTTAAATGAGAACTATTAATATAATCACCTTTAATTCTGAGATGGGGGGGTGAGGGGGGAGGAGAAGAAATGGTACCTCTAGCTTCACTTCAGCTCTCCCCTCTGACCTGGAATACCACCCTCTTCTAAGTGCCCACAGCCAGTGTCCCTAGCCCACTGCTTCTGCACTCACTGGGAGTGCTAGTTCTTTCTCACTCAGAACCATGTCTCAGAAGCACAGCTGGCCCTGGTGTTCCTAAAAATATCCTTCCTGGACTTAGACATCTGACTCTCCAGACCTGGAGGTGAAAGTCCTCCAAATCCAGCTAGTCCCAGGGGTCCCCTTCCTTTGCTGTTTCTGTGGAACTAAACTAGAGATGTTTACATTTCACACTGGTTAAACTTCAGTCCTGGGGTCTTTTCTTTGAGGTCTTCTTCGGTTGTGCCAGGAGGAGCCCTTTCTGCCCCAAATCTTATTTGTTTTTCACAAGTCTACATTCACTCTGAGATACAATTTTGTTCTGTTTGTGGGTGAAATCTGGAAAGATGGGAATTTTCTGACCTACTCTGACATCTTTTCAATATCCTCTAAGTATCTTTAGTGGGAAGATGTGGTTAACTGCTGACATCTATCCTCAAAATACTTTAGGATATCATCTTCAAAAGTTTAGGGCTATCACTTAAAAATACAATTAGAGATTCATTCTTTCAGTCAAGCAAAAATCAACATAAAATATGACTACCTTCCTCTGGAGCTCTAAAAAAGGTAGTATCATCTTTTGTCACATAAAAACTTCAAAGTTTAAGTGGAGGGAAGACTAGAGCAGCATAAAATAAAATATTGAATTTATATGTACAATTACAAGATATATATTCTAAAGAGAATTTATTAAATTAGTACTAATAAATATCCTTAAGAGCAATATTAACTTCATCAACTCAGCATTACAGCTTTTTCTTCTGAAAGACAGTATAGACACTCCTAGATTTATAATAGAAAGTGAGCTGTTTATTTCTTCATTAGTTCATTTAACAAGCATTTACTAAGTATCTTTTATGAGTCAGACACTATGCTAGGTACTAGAGATACAAAAAAAAAAAAAAACTAAACTAAACAACTCTTGTCCTCAAAGACCTTACATTTCACCATGGGGAATAGAGAGAAACGGAGAATAGTATATACTCAGATAATTAAACACAAAATAAACACAAAGTAAGTAAATAATAATTTGGGGCAGGGAGGAGGGCACTAATAACACAAAGGAATGTTTAATGGATTAGGAGTTTTATGAAGAAGCCATAAGATTGAATCATATGAATTTATAGCAGATTGAAATTGTAAAGTTTTAGGGCTACATCCTACAGTGTTCAGCATCCTAGCAATAGGAACAGAGAAAGTGATGGTAAGCCAAGGTTGAAGATCATCCACCAAAAAAAAAAAAAAAGAAAAGAAAAGAAAGATCATCAGAGCAATGGTAGAACAAGTGTGAAAGAAATCCACAAGTAAAGGAGAGTATTGTTAAAGTGCAAAATAGTGAAAGGGCAAAAGTGGCCTTAAAAACATGGGTAATAAATAAGAAGGAGTGGTTATCTTGAAGTCATGGTTAGAGCAACAAATAAGCCAAGGAAGCTTATTAAAAGAAATTAGAAATAGAAAGTTCAATGATTGTTCTTAGAGGAGAAAATTTCAGTTAAATATCATGAAGGCAGCATAATTGTGGACAGTGACATGTAAGATATAATCACTTTATGTGTATTTAAGTGGGATAAAGATTTGGAAAGAAGTAGAATGGAAATTGAAAAAATAGAGGTTTGGACAAGTCAGGGTACTTGAAGAGACAGCAACATGTATCTTGAAACTCTCAAGTAAAGAGAGTAGGAATAGGGGTATAAAAAGACAGTGGTCCAGGTACTAATTTTTAGAAATAAGAGAGGATAACCTAGAGACTAATATATTAGTACAAGACTATGAACAGGTTGCTAGATAGTAAGAGGGATTCTCAGAGGATGAGAGATTCATCAGTGGGGCAATGGTTATTTTACTGGACTAGACCTGAATCACTTAAATCTTGGTAAGTCTCAGTTTTCTTATTTGTAAAATGGAGATAACAATAACACATCTCTTTTTTTTTTCTTTTTTAATTATATAGCTTTTTATTTACAAGATATTTGCATGGGTAATTTTTCAGCATTCACTCTTGCAAAACTTTCTGTTCCAACTTTTCCCCTCCTTCCCCCCATCCTCTCCTCTAGATGTCAGGTAATCCAATACATGTTAAACATGTTAAAGTATATGAATAACACTTATCTCAAGAAGTTATTGTAAGGATCAAATGAGATAACCTGTAAAGTGCTTTTCAAATCTCTGTAAATGGCCAATTATTGTTATTATTACTGCTGAGTGATAGCAAAGGAAAAATCTGGGAATGGCAGTGAAGAATGAGGAGTCTACTGAATCCTCTTCCTGACTCATGCGAGCCAGACGTAAGAGAAAGAACAATGCCGTAGAGTCTGTGGTCAAGGCCACGGGCCCTTCTAGAGAGCCACAGGACTCTGTGAACACTAGAAGATGAAAAGCATGAGATGAAGAGATCTAAGAAGTGGAATTTGTTAATGACAGGTCCAAACTTCCAAAAGCTATAGTGCAAGGGGAGGACCAGAGAGGAGAGAGTTTGGGCAGAGAACTCAAATTTGTGGGTTTGAGTGTTTGGGGAAAGGGAGCAGGGAATCACTCAGCAGATGGTGATTCTAAATCACAGGGATTAGGGGATCAGGACTTGGAAGTTTGCCAGCTATGAACCATCAGCTTCCAGAGTTTCTCACTATGGGGGGCTTAAAACAAAGGCATCAAAAAGTGAAGGCCACCCACCAGGGTCAGTAAGTACTTGATGATCAGGTGCTCAGGACCAGCATGAGCTCACAATATGTGACAGTTCCCAAGATGGCAGAGGGATGAGGTATACCCAAAAGATATTCCAAAGTGACAGAAATAATTAATCCATCAATCAATAAAACATTATCTACTGCTTATTACATATAGGTACTATGCTGGGTGTTAGACAAAGATAAAAATGAATCAGGTGTGTATTTCCTTTCTGAAGCCTATAATCATGCCCAAATCTTTTCCTTATAATGCTAGATTCTGTAATGCTCTCAAGGTATTGTTCTACACCTCTCCTCCCCTTCTCAGTTAACTCCTGAAAAAGCTATCTACATTTACTCTCCTCAAAGCACTCTGCTATCTGGCTTCCAGCTTCATCATTCAAATGAAACTCTTTCTATCACGATTATTGATCTAATTGCCAGATCTAATAATCTTTTCTCTCCTAGTCCTCCCTGCAGCTCAGCACTATTAACTACCTTCTCCTTTCTCTCTTAGTTTTCCTTCTACCTCTCCATTTGCTCCTCACTGTCAGTTGCTGGATCCTTATCTATTTCATAGCCCTTAAAAGTAGACATAACCATAGATTCTTTCCTCTTCCCTATTCTCCCTATACTCATTTGGTGACCTCATCAGATCCTGTGGTTTCAATTATAATTGCTGTGCAAATGACTCTTTAATCTACTATATCCTGAGGGCAATCTCTCCGATAATCACTTGGGACTCCCTCCCTTCTCCTGCCAGGATATAAAGACCATCATGTCATGACATCTATATCATTCTTAGTCCCAGCCCCACAGGGCCTTGCTAAAAAGCATTTTTTAAAGGAATCTATTCATTTCAAAATTGACTGGTCCATTTGGTGCTTCTGCAAAATCCTTTGGATTCCAACAACAGACCTCCACCCAACTATTATCCAACCTCTTGTTCTAGGTTGGGCCTGATTCACATCAGTTTCCTGGTAGTTTAGATTTGATATTAGAACAAAATGAAACACTTCTAACTTATGCACTAGTTTTTAAAAAGGAGATTTTTCTTAACCTTAGCAGGACAGGGATAGTCAACTATCAGGGATAGACACTGAGGATACCTCAAATTGATTCAGCTAAGGAAACTCCCTTACCTGGGTTAACCATCATGATTCAATAGCTAAACTTTCAAGAATCACCCCATTCCTTAGGTTTTGGGGACTGCTTTTATTCCTTATCTAATTTTGGAGTCTAATTTGCAAAGGGTTAGGGTAAGGCTATTGCTTCTACCATGTCCTTGAAAGCAATATTTATATTCATAGACCTAAAGACTACCTAAACACTCCCTAAATTGCTAAAGGCCTCCATGACAAGAACACTCTTTGTGCTGCAGATATGCTTATTTTTGCAGTGAAATTAAGTTTAGGAAACACCTAAGATTTTTTTCTGGGAAGCTTAGAGTTGAAAGCTGGGCCACATTGGTAGCATTCTTTAATCCTTGGAATACAAAATCCTTTATGAAAATTGGACTTATTTCAAAATAAGGGAAGAGAGAGTAGTCTATTTTTAAAATGTAGTTTTAAATTGGACTACTTTTAAACAAGTCACCCCTGTGTACAGCATTCATTTCCATGGCTAAGTGTTCGATTTGAATATTGACTCTTTCCAAGTGTGGTAAAACCTCATGAATTCAAATTCAAACATGATTATAAAAATAATAATTTGTACAGAAATTTGTCGACTTCTTTTTGAACTATCAGTGGGGAAAAAAAATTTGCTAAGCAGATAATGTAAATATGCTTGCAAAGGAGATTGTTACTTTGATAATTAAAAATCTTCAACTATTTTTAAAATGGGGTCCCAAAGACCTCCATTAGAAATGTCAAGGATGACAGTGTAGATTCTTGAAAAGAACACAAAATAGAAATTAACTTTTTTTTAGTCTGTAATACAAATTTTACCATTTTAGGAGATTAAATGAGTTGTTCAGGTTCACAAAGTTAGTAAACATTTGAGGCAGGATTGAAATTTTATCTACCCTTACCTTTTCATTACAGATTATATACCGAACAAAAAATTATCTAATATAGACTGCCCCACTTTTGTCTTTGAATCCCTAGTACCTGGTACAGGCATTGGACTAGATATTAGGGGTTCAAAGAGTACAGTCTTTTAAAAGATTAAGCCTTAATTAATAACTAAGAGGCAGTGTGGTATGGTGGATAGAGTTAACCTCAGAGTCCAGGAGACAGCTGAAAAATCTCTCCTTTGTTACATGCTGACTATATGACCCTGAGAAAGTTATATGATTTCTAGATACTCTTAATGTTTTAAGAGTATAAATTGTAGAACAGTTGCTATCTGCACTGAAAGAAAAGTTTTTTCATCAAGTCTTCTTTATACCAGTGAAATCACAAGTTCAATCCAAATGAAAATAAAACAGTAATAACAATGAAATAACAAGAATATAAAGTAAATTATGTTGGTGAGGAAAAGAAATTCTTTTCTACCACCTTAAAGCTCAGATGATGCAGTTACAGAAAATAAGAGGCAGCGTGTTAATGTGCTAAAATGATGTGCAAGGACAAGTCTATCCTCTGTTAAATGTGGAGTTCTCTCTGATGAAATGAGAGGGACAGCTTTTGACAGCCTGGCCAAAAATTGACCATATTTCTTAAAATAGAAGCCTGCCAATCCCTAAGAAGTGGTAGGAGAACATTCAAGGTATTCAGCAACTCAGTAAGGTAAAGTCCCAATACCTCTACCGAGTCAAAAAGGGGAGGTGATGAAAGGAAAGAAGGGAGGGAGGAGGCTTTCTCATTTCCTCCTCCTCTAACCAGACACATCTAACAGAGAACAGAAAGAGACAGACATTTAGAAAGTAAGAGAATTGAAGGATAGGCAGCAGCTTCAAGGAGCCTGACCTCTGGCAGCACTGAGCTAGTTATGGATTAAGGGATAACCCTGACAATTGAGTTTAGTTGTATGGAGGTTACCAAGGAAGCCCCAATGAGCAATTAATCAGACAGAGGATTTGCACCAAGGGTGAAGCAATATAAAGAAGTGAAAGGGTACTATAGCCATATCATTCTGAAAGTCTGAATTATCTTCACCATATGTGCTCCCCATGCTTGTGTCTTATCAGTATAAATTGTCTGTGCTCATCCTTTACAAAGCTACTATATGCATTTGTAGAATTATGTACCCTGTACATTCTTTGGGAGAAAATATTTGGTAGTTATTGTTCTTATTATGCTATCTTAGGGAACATATATTTGGTATTAATTAATAGTAATTAGTTAATTGATTGATTAAGCTAGGTTGGCCCAGTAAATAGAAATCTTAGTTAGAAAGATCTAAATTTCAATCTTGTTTCAGATGCTTACTATCTTTGGAAAGATGAACAAGTCATTTAACTTCCCAAGCTTCAAATCCCTCATCTTCAAAATAAAGATATAATAGTATCTATCTCACAGAATTATTATAAGGATCAAATGAAATACATACTAAACACTCTGCAAAACTTAAAACACTATATAAATTTTCCATATCATTATCATCCTAACCTACTGGTAGACTAATAAAGATGAGTATATCAGTGGAGGCTCAGGCACTATAGTTTTAGGAGTACAGACCCCAAAAGTACTTTTAAATTGAGGTATCTGCCCTTCACTCCCAAACACAACATGCAAATTTATGAAGACTAAGTTGAAGAAATAGTTCCCAGAGAGGATACTACAACTCTTTAATCCTTTATTGCTGTGTTTTAAAACACATCTTATGATCCTTGGTGTCCAACTTTATATAACATTTTTCTAACCTGTTGCTATGTCTCAGTTCTTCTGAAATAAACTTACTATTGCAACTAAAAAAAAAAAAAAATTGGCTCAAGTTAACTGCAGCCTTAGAAGAATGATGGATCCCAGTGATTAAGTTATCCAGAAATTTGACTTCAGGGTTTTTACAATTATAACTATTTGAAGTTTGGTTATTCTTTCTATTTCAGTAGAATCATATAACATATTTTGTATTGGAGACAAAACTTTCCTCTTTTTTTTTTAAGCTTTCCCATTATTTTCTTTCTTTGAAGCAATCACAGTTAAATGACTTGCCCAGAATTACATAGTTAATAAGTGTCTGAGGCTAGATTCGAACTCAGGTCCTTCTGACTCCAAGACCAGTGCTCTGTGCACTGTACCACCTAACTATCCCACTTCTCACAATATTTTCAAGAAAAATTTAGGCAATACTGTGCCTCCAAAGAGATATACAGTCTGTCTTTAAGCAGTATTTGTTGAATGATGAGCTCCAAGTTAATTAGAAGAACATCCCCCCAAAATCTATTATAACGACTTTAGAACATTTGCTCATTTGAGTGATAAATCAGTGAAGAAAACTAAAGGGGATGCAAAAAAAGTGATGTCCATCCAATTTGTCTGCCTCAGTTTCCCCAAGTATAAAATGGGGATAATACCAGTATCCACTTCGCAAGGTTGTTGTGAGGATCAAATGATGTAAAGCATTTAGCACAATGCCTGGTACACCACAGACACTATATAAATGTGTATATCCTTCTTCCTTAAAATCTATGGAGTTCGTAGTTCTTTTGCATATGGTACCTTTCTCTAATCAGTTTTCACATTGATAGAATGAAGATAATAACAGTAACTACCTCCCAGGGTTGTAGCACAATGCCTGGCACATAGTAACATTTAATAAATACTTGTTTCTTTCCCTAAAGATATGGACCATCCAAAAAGAATTAGGTGGCAGGAAAATTAATTTTATTCATGTTAAATTTACCTGCTCTTGCCATTTCCCTGAGCAATCCAACCCACTCCACCCCATTTCACCCCAGTAAGTTTTAAGTAACTAACCAGTGAGCAGCTGTGAAGATATCATGAAATCCTTGGCTAAAGGGAACTCAGAGATTATCTAGTACTCCCTCCTCCCCCCATTTTATAGATGAGGAAACAGACCCAAGGAGTTTAAGTGATTTGCTCCATACTAGATTCTTAAAGTGGCCAGGTCCTCTGAATCTAAATGCCTCTTCTCACATCCCTTATAGAAACTACTCAAAGAAGAAGAATCATTTCGCCTGCTGTCATGATTCACCGAGATTGTGGTCTTTGATTTCAGATCTGAAAATTTAGATGGAATTTGAACCCAAGTCCTCTTAACTCCGTTTCTCCCACTAGAGTAAATAGTGTCCTTTAGATACTTATAATTTTATTTAATAGCAAAGTTATTTAGGATAACACAATCAAACTCTCTCTCTCTATCTCTTAGAGAATGAATAATGGAGAAAGAGGAGTGTAGATGTGAGAGGTCTGAAGCTAACACAAAAAGACAGCAAATTATATATTTCTCAGAAGAAATAGAGAGGGGAAAAAAACACTACATTTCTGCCCTTTCCTCATCCTCCTTTTTTCTCCTCATTCCCCTTTTTCCTCTTCTTCCTCCTTCCTCTCCTGCTTTCTCCTCCTCCCTCTCTTCTCTTCCTCTTCCTTCTTTTTCTCCTCCACTTCCTCCTCCTCCTCCTTTTTTCTCCTCATCCTCCTGTTTTTCTTGTTTTTCCTCCTCCTCCTCCTCCTTCCCCTTCTCCTCTTCCTCTTCCTTCTTTTTCTTCTTCACTTTCTTCTCCTCCTCCTTTTTTCTCCTCATCCTCCTTCTCTTTTTCCTCTTCTTTTTTCTCCTCTTTCTCCCTTCCCCTCTCCTCTTCCTCTTCCTTCTCCTCTTCCTTCTCCTTTTTCCACCCCTCATGAAGACAGGAAAGGGAAAGAGACTCAAAGGCATGAGTTTGGAGGAGTGGGAGGAGAGAGGGGTCAGCTGTCTTCGTGCAGACTCATTACTGCTTTCTGCAGCTCATTCTCCAGTCTTCCCTGTCTGCCCTTTGCGCAGGAAGCAGGCCACACAGTCTGGTTCACAGATCCCTGGAGGGCAACCAGCTGAGTCACTTAGGCATTAGCATGTTAGAGGTGGCTGTTTTAGCCTACATGCCCAGGGAACACAGACTCCAAAGCCCAAAAGGTCATACCTCCCAGGCAGTGTGTGCTGCCTTAAATGGGGCATGCCATTATGCAGGCTGAAATCCTCGCCCACAAACAGAGTCCAATTTGCAGCATTTTCCTTCAAGGTCTACATTTTGTTTCCTCTGTTTATTTACTAAATAACCTCTTTCCTTAACTGATCATTACAAAATCTTAGTTTGAAAAAAAAAAAGAGCTCTCCCAATTCCCACCTATTTTTATTTTTTAGTAATAAAATAAATCTTTTTATTGGGAACATGAATCTGGAGATGGTGATTCTTTCCTCTCCCTAACTTAGTGTAAATGAGGAGAGGGTTTTTGTTCGGGAGTACCGTCCCCAGATTGAGCTTCTTCTGACATGGTGAGCATGAAGATCAGGCACTATGTGGATGAGCAAACTCAAGCACACCATATGGCTTCTGATTTACAGGACTTTGGTGAGGGTGCTTCAGAACAGAGCTGTGACTAGTGAGTGAGTCTAGGGGAATCACAAAGGATTTACTGCCCTTTCTAGAGGATTCCTTCCAACTCCATTTTGACTACGATTCCCTTACCAACAAGTTCATCCAAAATAAATACCTGTCACAACATTAGAGCTGAGGGGAAAACAAATTGGCTGAGTTCTGCATGAGTCAGGGGACTGGTAATGTGCTGCATAGCCTTTCACCTCCAAGTCAAATGGAGGTCCATGTGGATGGCAGCCCACAGGAAAGGAGTGGGTGAGCTCAGTCTGTCTTCTGCATTATGGCAGGAAGCCTTGGGAAGGACGCCAAGGACTGAATCATTCTGTGACACTGAACCATGCTCACATTTCTTCTCGGGAACAAGAAGGGGGCACCTTGGAAAAGAGTTACGGAAAACTTTGAATCATGGCTGCTCATTCCTATGCTGGGCAGCGCGTTTGCCAAGGACACTATTTAGCCTTCCCTGGGTCTTTAATGCTTCTGTTCATCCTGATGTAATGGAAAAGTATTCCATTTTTAAGTAGGAGAGAGGTGAGTGCAAATGCTGACTCTAACACTTGTAGCACAACCCCACACAAATCAGTTAACCCTGGGTTCGCCTCTCTTACATATACAGTCCTTAGACTAGTTTCCTCATGCTATGGATTCATGCAATAGAAAAAGCACCGGATTTAGCCTCCAAAACCTGTGTTCAAATCCCATCCTTCTCCAAGCTACCTGTGTGAACTTGAGCAAACTGCTGCATCTCACCAGCCCCTCGTTCCTTCATTTCTGAAGTGGATCAAATGACCTCCAGCGCCCTTTTCAGCTCTAAATCTAGCATCCTACAATCCATTCAAAACCATAACTCAGGAGTCCTCACCAGTATGTTTACTTTATCTTTAGTCAGCCAGAGGGAACAATTAGTTGGGAGCAAAAGCAATTAATGAAACAGCATAGTGAGAAAACTCAATAAACATAGGACAATAAATACAGGACATTCTCTCACAAATCTATATACCATTAATGAGGAGAGTAGATGCTGGGAACACAAGTGGGGAAGTAATGCTGCTAAAGCACATGCATGAAGAGACAACTCACCGCACAGATGCTACAAGACCACAGATTGCCATTCATGTCATTTTCATGCTCTCGATGGATGCTTTCCCTGCAGTATGGCCTCTCTGCTAGGTGGATTGATCTTTTTTTTTTTTCCTTTTAGGATTAATCACTCCACCTGCGTCTTTATTCTCCCCAACTCCCCTACTCCCACCATCCTCCAGGGTCTTGCTCCATCAATCTTTCTTACATTTTTGATTTCTCCTTATTTACTAGCTCCTTCCTTCTTCTTTGGGTAAACTATGTGGAGATGCCTTCATTCTTTAAAAAAGTCTTTTCTCACTTCTATCAATCTATCTTCATTCTCAACCTATCTTCCTCTCTTTTTCATTAAGAAACACATGAGAGATAAACCCATCTTGATATGATTCCAATTCTTTATCAATCCTTCACAATTCAAATCTTTGTAATCTGGTTTCTTTCTTAAGATCTCTAGGGATAGTCTTCTTTCTAAAGGCACCAATGATCTTCTAATTGCTGAGATTCATGGATTTTTTTTCAGTCTTCATTTTCCTTGACTACATCCTTCTTTGAATTCTCTTTACCTTTGTCCTTCTCACTGTGATAAATGCTAGGAATGCAAAGAAAGGACTCCCTATCTCCTCCCCAAAAGGGTCTGCTTTCAAGGAACTTACAGTCTATTTAGGGAAACAACAACACACAAATAGCTATGTACAAACAAAAAATATGTATGTATACATATATGCATATATACAATATATGGATGTATATGATAAATTGTAAATAACCTTAAAGAGAAAACACTAAAATTAAGGATTGAAAATGCTTTTTACTTGATATGAGACTTATTGCAAATTAAAGAAAGCCAGGAGGTAGAAATGAAGAGGCAAAGGATTTCAGAGAGAAGGAATAAGGAATAACTAGTTAAAAGGCCAGAGTACAGATATAGAGTGACATGTCAGAGGAAGATTAAGGAAGTCAGGATCACTAAATTGCAAAGTAAATGGAAAGGACCAAGATGAAACAAGAACAAAAACATAGGAAAGGGCAACATGAAAGATCAATCCTGTCTTAAATTCTTAATTTTGTGAGCATGGGCAAATCATTCAACATCTTAGAGCCTCAGTTTCTTCATTGGAAGCTCTTTGAGGATAAGACTGCCTTCTGCCTCTTTTTGTATCCCCAGGGATTAGCATGATAAATATAGGTAAATATATAGTATTTAACAAATATTGGTGTTTAGTTGATTGATCTGTAAAATGTCATTAATAATTCTTATACCATCCACCATTCACAGGACTATTACTTTTTTAAAAATCTGAACCATAAAACATAATATGAATATACGACTATATCTAATTCCTTCCTTTTCTTCAGCTCATTGTAACCAATCAGTTGACAAGTGTTTTCATTTCTACTTTTGGAATATTTCTGAACTATGTCTCTTTTTCATTACCATTACTGCCATCAACTTTTAAAGGTACTCATTATCCCTTGATGAAATTCTAGTCTCCTAACTAGTCACCCATCCTGCATTTTCTTCCTTTTTTAATATATCCTATGACTTGCTATTAGATTCATAGAGACATAAAGATTTTATGATGGTTATTCAAGTGGTCAAAAAGCATCGTAATATTTCCCAACTGCCTATCTAAAGAGACTGATATTTAAAGCTCTACACATTCTGACACCAACATAATTTTCTACTCATAATGCTCCCTTTCGAGTATTCCAAATTGCAGCCACATTCAATGATTCACTCTTTCTCAAAACATCCGGCATTTTCCTGTCTCCTGACTTTGTTTGCGCCACTCCCATATTAGAACTATGAATGATTTCTTTTAGGCATTCCATTTCTAGCTCCAATGCCACTCCAGATTACAGACCTAGAGATGGAAGGACTAGCTAATCTTTCTTATTTTATAGGTGAGAAAACTAAGACTTATGTCTCATATCTCATTATAGATAGTAAATCAGAAGTGGGATTTGAATCCATGTACTGTTACTCAAAAGCTAGTGCTTTTTCCTTACTGTGCCTTGATACAGTCTCATAAAATGTTCCCCTTTGTCCTTGATTATCTATACTATCCCTCCCTTTTCTATCTAATTTACTCGTATGGTTCCAATTGTAGAACATATGGCCCAACAGCAGCATGTCCATGAGAATTCTCTGTATTTTGTCCTCCAAATTTAGTACGGTCTTTCTAGTCTTGAATTTAGAACTGGTCTTTCCACTTATCTCTGTCCCTTGGATCTCTGTGTTTCGTTGGCACCCTGTTACAAAACCTGTTTGACTTTTAAGTATGTGCTTATTTTCCTTCCAACTCAGATCACATTTCTGTCTCAGGTGGAGATCATCTTTCTCCCTTCCCAATGATTTGCCCAAACATTAGTGTAAGTCCATCCTCACTCAGTGGAATGAAATACCATTTATCAATTATATGTAGATTAGTCCCAAATAAATATTTCTATCCTCAACTTCTATCCCAAGTTCCATGTTCTTATTTCTAATATGTGTTTCATGTGTTCTCCCATTGTTCTCCATTCTACCTCCCATAAATCTTTATAGGATCTTATTTGTACTGCTTTCCTGAATTTTTCAGATATTATTTTGTATTACAGATATTTGTATATGACTTTTTGAAGGAAGGGACAAAATTTTATTGTATTTCCCTCTGTGCCTATAATATTTTGAAGATAGTAGGTATTCAACAACCGTTGAACTTGAATTTGACCTCAATAAGCTTTCATTGAGGGCTTATTATGTGCCAGGAACTAGTGTTACAAAATAAAAAATCAAAACAGCCTGATCTCAAGGGGACTGAAATCTATTAGGAAAATGGAACTGACATATATGTGTGTGTATGTTCTATGCTTACACACACACACATACACACACATATATATATATATATACATATATATATGTATATAGGTATGTGATCTCTAAATAGAAATCTATCTATGCCTATATATATCTATATCTAACTATATAGAAAGAATTAAATACAAATATATAAATCTATAGATATAGATCTGTGAATCTATAGATATAAATATATAAAATCTTCCCCAGAAAGGAAGGCACAGTTCTAATACAAAGGCCAATTTATTAGCCATAGAACAATGATTCCAGAGAACACAAGAGAATGAGTGGGGAAAGAGAAGAATGGTGTGAAAAAGAAAGAGAGAGAGGGAAAGAGAGATACAGAGACAGAGAGAAAGAGAGAGAAAGAGAAACAGAAAGAGACAGACAGAGAGAGAGAGAAACATAGAGACAGACAGAGAAAAAGAGAGAGGAAAAAAAAGAGACAAAGAGACAAGAGAGGAAGGAGGAAGAGAGGGGGAAGGAAGGAAGGAAGGAAGGAAGGAAGGAAGGAAGGAAGGAAGGAAGGAAGGAAGGAAGGAAGGAAAAAAGGAAGGAAGGAAGGAAGGGAAGAAAGAAGGGAGGAGGAATGGAGAGAGGATCAGGTCAATATTAGAATTAAAGCTAAAAAGCAAAATTTAAACCTACTGAGATCTGTGTTCCATACCAAGTTGACAAATGCCATTTCCTAATACAAAAAAAGAAAGAAAGAAAGAAAGAAAGAAAGAAAGAAAGAAAGAAAGAAAAAAGAAAGAAAGAAAGAAAGAAAGAAAGAAAGAAATCTGGGAAATGTCCACAGCATGGACCTGGAAGGCTTCTGAAACACCAAGCTACTACTAACAAATAATCTTTGATGAGTTCAGTATAAATGAATCATGGTCATATCGATCATATTTTTACTGAAACAAACCAAATGTTTAAAAATTACAAGAAGTCTTTGGCAGATTCACTTACATGTCACTGAACCCACAGCATTTGAAAAATAGTTCTGCTACATTTTGCCAACTTAGAGTCCTGCCAATTTCCTCTTATACCTAAGAATTCACTTGTTTTCTACGTTGGATCCCTTACTTTGACCACAGAAAGTTAAGGGACCTGTAGGTTTCCACAGCCAATAATCCTTGAAAGAAGATGCAAATCTGTGTTTTCATGACTAAGCCCAAAGCCTCCCATCCATTATGACATGTAGCCTCTTAGTAGGATCCTAAGCTTTATAAATATGTTAGCTGCTATGAATTGGAAGGAACTTAAGGAAGGTAAAACAATTAGAAGACTGTTATAATAATTCAAGTGAGAGGTATATAAAGCCTAACTAGAGGAGGAAGATGTTCTGAAGATAGAATTATTATCGACATGCCAAATGATTAGATGGAGAAATCAAGACGGGCAATGAGGTTGTGAACTTGGATAATTGGGAGGATAATTGATGGCCTCCATGCCTTCCAATAGGTGATGCTTTCCAATAGGGAAATGCACAAGAAGGAAAGTATATGGTGGGGGGAGATGGGGAGGGGTGGGAGAGAGAGTATTGTTTGAGGTGTCCATGGAAGAAACCTTAAAGGTCATCTAGATTAAATTTCTCATATTACAGTTAAGGAAGTGATGCTCAGATAGGTCAATAATTTTAAATAAGGTCATGCAGATAGTGACAAAGTCGAATTTTGAATCCAGATTTTCTAACTCCAAATCCAGAGTTCTTTTCAGTGTAGCATGCTGCCTCCCTATGGAAGGGCATTAGAGTAAAGATTAAATAAACAATTGTATAGGATTTGAAGAGGAAATTCAAGGTTTGTTTAAAAGGTTCAGTTAAATGACCTTCAAGATCTCTTTCACCTCTGAAATTCTCATTCAATATATCACCTAGTTTTTCTAAAACCATGGATAGCAAGACATATCCTTTTGGTTATTATTATTATTAACTACCATAGAAGCAATACATTTGCTCTACTACTTCAGTATTCTCTCATCCAGTGCCCCCATTTGGAAATGTTTCTGAAAATATTGACTAATGTAATGGGTGTAGTCTATGCTGGCAGGAAAAAAAAAAAAAACAATCTCTATAGGGATAAAATCCTGGATTTTGGCCACTAACCAAATGTGCTACACAGCCCAAAATCCATTATATTACTTCTCTATAGTTAGTATTGTTTGCAGCACTCTGTTCTTTCAAAAGGATTTTCTTTCTACTTGCATTTTTTAAAGTATAAATAGAATGATGCATGATTCTGAATCTAACACAAATAAAAAGGCTTAGGGAATAAGATTATATGATGTCTGAAGAAAACAAACCAAAGTGCTGGCTACAAATTGAGCAAATACCTTTGTCAAACAAGATCTGTTCCACTTTTTAATCAGTATACACACTAAATTACACAACTTCCTCACATCCAGTAAATGATAAAGTGATTAGTCCATCCTCTGCTACACCTCCCAATTTAGATTCCAGGATTTTAATTAATGAGCTGTGTATCCCTCCCCCACTTCCAAATCATTAATAAAGATGTTTAATGGTACTGAGCCCAACAAAAATCCTTGTAATTCTTTGCTTAGGTTTCTTCTCCTCTCCCATATGACCTTCCAACCCACTTCCTACTACTTAACCCCCAGCCACTAATACATGGCCACTTAACATTGACATTCATTATAAGACTCAACTGCAGATACAAATCCATTTGAAAGTATTTACATACTTTCAAATAAATTGTGGTGACAATTTAGTGCTCTGTCAAACTTGATGCTTTCTTTATCTGTTAATTTTGTAAACCAATTAAAGGTGACATAGCACGTTTGCCCACTATAGTTCTTGGTTTACTGTTCTCCAGCTTGTTACATGATTCAAAGATATTTAAAGGAAATAAAAGGTTGACATACAGAATCCTATGTTGAGTTGGTCATTTGTTGTCCTTTTTTCTCAAGGATGTCACTTTTAATTTCTTCTTTCATTTGCACGGTGAATAACAGTGCTGTGGTTTAGATGACTATTTGCATCATTTTACTAAAACCCTGACTGATATACTGCTTTATAAATGTTTTTAGGAAGCACACTGTATTTTTTCCAAATCCTTGACTAAAGCCAAACTGCAAGTTCTCCCACTGGTAACACGGTATCTTAGTTCAACCAAGAGAGTCCCTGATCATATCTACAGAATTCCCTAAATTCTCTACTGAGACAAGTTGGAGAGCTTAGTTTTTCCAACATCATTGCCTTCCAAAGGCACTTCCCTTTTTCTTTTTTTTCTTTTCCTTAAATGGGAGTGTGGGTTTGTTGTTGTTTGTTAGTTTATTTTTTCCTCTTTGAAGAGAGTCTGGAACCATATATTCTCTCTCTCTCTCTCTCTCTCTCTCTCTCTCTCTCTCTCTCTCTCTCTCTCTCTCTCTCTTTCTCTCTGTCTCTCTCTGTCTCTCTGTCTCTTTGTTTCTCTGTCTCTCTGTCTCTCTCTCTCTATGTCTCTCTCTCTCTCTCTCTCTCTCTCTCTCTCTCTCTCTCTCTCTTTCTCTCTCTCTCAACAAGAAACAAGAAGTCTCCCTTCTCCTAAGTTCTCTTATCAACTCTGCTTCACTCATGTAGATATGTAGGTTGAGCCATCATTCTCTTCACCAATAAGAAGAGTCTTATACACATATGTCAGGCTTGAACCTAGGGTTATAGAAATGGGAGGAGGTCCACATAGTTGTCAAATTCATTATTTATAAATTATCAGTTTGGACATGTCACTCAAGTAGCTTGAAGAATCCCAAAGCCTCTAGGATTAAATACAAATTCTAGAGGCATTCAAAGCCTTTTACATACTAGTTCCAGACTCACTTTCCAGACTTACTGCTCACTTCCATACATTCTATGTTCTAGCCAAACTGGCAGATGTTTCCCCCACATCTTTGCATAGCTGCCCTACCCCAATACCCAGAAGGAACTCTCTCCTCAGTTCTGGGAAGGAGAGAGGGAAGAAGGAAGAGGGTGATGAAGGGAGAAACAAATTAAGAAAAGCAGGAAGGAAGGAAGGAAC
Organism: Antechinus flavipes; assembly: GCF_016432865.1. Taxonomy (NCBI): domain Eukaryota; kingdom Metazoa; phylum Chordata; class Mammalia; order Dasyuromorphia; family Dasyuridae; genus Antechinus; species Antechinus flavipes. Next base: position 354,383,283 of record NC_067401.1, on the reverse strand, counting down.
AAATGAAGAAAAGAAGGAAGGAAGGAAGAAAAGAAGGAAGGAAGGAAGGGAGGAAGGAAGGAAGGAAGGAAGGAAGGAAGGAAGGAAGGAAGGAAGGAAGGAAGGAAGGAAGGAAGGAAGGAAGGAAGAGAGGAAGAAGGAAGGAAGGAAAGAAGGAAGGAAGGAAGGAAGGAAAGAAGGGAGGGAGGGAGAGAGGAAGAAGGAAGGAAGGAAAGAAGGAAGAAAGGAAGGAAGGAAGGAAGGGAGGGAGGGAGGGAGGGAAGAGAAGGAGGGAGGAAAGAAAGGAGGGAGGGAAAGAAGGAAGGAAGAGAGGGAGGGAAGAAGGAAGGGAAGAAGGGAGGGAGGGAGGGAGGAAAGAAGAAGAAGGATGGGAGGGAAGGTAGAGAGGGAAGGAGGAAGGAAGGAAGGAAGATTAAGACCTAGAGACAAAGCATTTCATCAGACAAATACTGAATGAAAATTTGAAAAACATCCTATAGTTATCTGAACTTCAAATATATGTATGTATGCATATGTGTATACACACACACCCCATACACATATGAATGCCTTAATTTACTTTTGTTTAGACTATGCTCATTTATCTGTGGAAAGTCAAAAAACCTCACAAACAGATAGCTATTCTGTACATTTCCCAAGTAAATTTCTCCCACTGTCCAAGGTTCTCTTTCTCCAAACTCTGTGACCTTGAAAATGAAACTACTTTACTCTGCATTGAGTAAATATTGTACACAACAATGTGTTGTGCACAGGCAAGTATGTTATAGGCATGAAGCCTCGTCACTTAATTCAACTCAACAGTCTTTTAGAGGTCATTATTCACTGATTGCTGCTACTCGGTGAGAGCAACTGCTGAGAAGTGGTTAAGGAGCTGGCCTTATAACTAGGTCCAAATACCACTTCTGACATCTGCTGCCAATGTGAGCTTGAGCAAATCACTTAATCTCTCAACACTCCACCCATCTCTCTTAGCCTAAAAGTTGCAGAAAAGATGACCTGTTACAGTAGAGGGAATTTTCTTATCTTGGAAAGTACTAATCAGTGAAATCATAGTCCCTATGTCCCTCTCAATGAGTCATTTCCAATTTCTACTTGCTTTTCTCCCTTTCTTTACACTGGAGTCCTCCTCATTCATACCCCACCTTGGCTACCAAGGAATTAAGTTCCTATCTATCTTATTCCTCCATGCTGTCTTTTGAGTCAAACCCTCCAGGCAGCAATCTGACTCCTTAGCAATAATATTTGCCCAGTGTCTCATCTAGAAAATTTTCCTGAACTAAGAAATTCCTCTCTTCATTTGATCCTCATAACAACCCTACAAGATTCCTAAATCTATTTATTTCGATAGCCTCTTTCTCTTTTGCTTCTGCCCTCATCCTTATCACCAATGCACCTTGATGGCACAGAGGTTCATTTTCTTAGTCTTCTTGTCTTTTTGCTTGTCAATCAATTCTAACATTAGCATGCTCAAAACCTCACATTTACATACATACTTTGATATTATTATCCAGTTGTTGCAGTTGTACCTAACTTTTCTTGTGTCCTTTTGCAGTTTTCTCAGAAAAGATACTATAGTAGTTTCCCATTTCCTTCTCCAATTCATTTTACAGATGAAGAAACTGAGGCAAACGGGGTTAAGTGATCTGTTTAGGTCACAGATCAACCTAAAGGCTGACTTTAGGGCCACCACACTATCCACTGTGCCACAAAGTTTCCCTACAAACATTTGGGAAATCATTTTTTCATCTACAGGGGGGTGAACTACAATATAATCAATAATCCTTTGGGAAGATACTATTTCTTCAAGAAAATATGGTTCAAGAATTGAAAAGCCATTTGGTTCAACCAAACACATTAATCCAGGTCTGCAGACTTAAGACTACAATAATATTAAACCAGATCTAAACCAGGATAGGAATTAGAAGTGCAATTTTACCAACATAGGGAATTCCTGGATAAGTAAATTTCTGTCCCTAACCAATTCAAGTCTTTTTCTATAAGCTTGGGAGTTTTAGTTACCTAGAAGAGAACTGTCAAACTCACTTGCCAAAAAAAAAACCCCAGTAATAATAAATTACATGAATTCTAAAACAGATTAAAATGTAATTAGAAAAGTTTAAGAAAATAAATAAAAATACAAGGAACCATACTATAGGTTATGTCAATTTGTGGTTTTTGAAGTCAATATGCAGCTTTGGAGATCCATTTCTGTTTGAGTTGAACACCCCTGACCCAGAGCACTTAAAAATAGTTTCAAAAATAAAACTAGTCTTTGTGGAATCAAGATGGGATTACTATCTACTGCACTATACTATCTCTCAATGACCAGCAATGAATCAAAGAAACTATGCCCAAGGAGAATCAAATTTCACTTAAAAATCAAAATGTTGACAGAGCTTAATCATGTGATGGGCCTCAGGCTGCTAATATTCAATATCATCAGATATATCATTGCTGCTTGCTGAGAAGTAATAAGAAAAGATAGTGACATTTTGTTAATATTGTGTTTAACCCATATCAATGAACAAAGAGGTAAACTAAACAAGTGACCACTGATGGGGAGACCAGAGAAACTATTTTTTTAAATTAGAAAATTATAGAGATTTAGAAGCCATCTGGTCTAATCTAAATTTGAACAAGAATCTTCTCTACAACTTCCCAGACAAGTGCCTCTGTCTAGAAAACAGGTACTAAAGAGGAACCACTGACTTATAAGGCAATACAGTCTACTTTTGCTTAATAGTTAGAATCCTTTACATCAAGCATAAATCAACTTTCTCCTCGTTCTGGTATCTAAGGCCAAGAAGAACAAAGCATCTCTGTTCCCCGTGACAGATCTTTAAGTATTTGAAGACATCCATCATGTCCCCTCCCAAAATTTCCTCTTCTTAGGTTAATTATATTTAGTTCCTTCTATAGTGTTCAAATGGAGTAATCACAAGGTCCATCATCATCCTGGCTACCCTTGTCTTTGAATACTCTCCAGCTTGTCAAACTATTTGTAAAATAGTGACACCTTGAACAGAAGACAAAGCACCTAATGTGACAAGGACAGAAGAAAATGAGACTACTATTTCTCTTGTTCTCATACTATATTTATTGCTATGACACTCTATCTCAAAATTCCAGCCTTCTCATGGTCTCCTATTCCTGGAATATATTCCTTTCTTGTCTCCTAAAGACCTAATACAAATGCTCCCTTCTGCCAGAGACCTTTCCTAGAATTTCAAAAGGGCGATTTAAACAAGGATCATATTCCAATTGACTCCAAGAAAATTTCCCCTCATATTGTCTGAAATAAATTTTATGTTTGGCTAAGAGTTGGTTATTTCTATGTTTTAACCCATAGGACACAAATCTAAATTCCACTCTTAAACACCATCTTCCAAACAATGTAAATTGTGAACAATGTGAAATTTTGTTGAAATTGTGTTTTTTCTCTTCTAAATGTTGTGTGGGACAATGACCACTAACCCAAAACAATTCAAATATTACAATTCTCAGAGGCCAAAGCAGAAAGCAGTTTATTTAATTTCTGCGGAAAAAGGGCATTGCCTCTCTTAGCATAGTCTAGTGGAATGAGACAAAAGACAGGTAACAGAGCAGTTTTTTATATCCTAAAACAATATTTATCCCAACTTGGGCCCCAGATGTCCCTGATTTAATATCAAGGCTGTACTCTATTCTCAGGGTATAAGAACAAGGAGACTACAGATTACAAAGCAGTTTGTGTGAGATTAAGGGTACAAGCAAGGGGCATTTTTCCTGGAATTGTAGCCCTAAACGATGGCAGGGGTCAGTTTTCTGAGAAGACCTCCCGTCCATCCCATTTAGCGTGGATTTCTCTTATAAAGACCTTGCCCTTGATTAACAACAGTGATGAAGCAACTTGTTTTCTTAAAGTCTTCTGTTTCTTGCCCAGAACTTTGTAATTGTTTGCAATCCTTTTCAGATTTCTTCTGGCAATGTTATTGTGCTACCATGAACAAAAGTTGCTTTGACAACACTGAACTTAACAAATCTGAATACATTCTCCATTACATCACGTAGCTACCAACTACTTGTTAACATAAGACATAATGATCTCAAATTACAACCCTACCAAAGTCTGTGATTTCATTGGTAAAGATGCTCCCTCTTCCACCCTCAATGGAAACCTCAGCTCCTCTGGGTCTTAGTAAATCATTTTCAAGAGACTCTCTGGCTGAAATTGCTATATAGAAACCTATTGAAGGGGGTCTCTCCAAACTTAGTCTGACTAGACCTTGCACAACAGACAACTAGCACTGGTTCAGGACTGGTACCTAAAACTTATCCCTATAATAGGACCAGTCAAAGCTTTTGTTCTATTGACATAATTCTAAACAACCGTGAGTCAATTCTACAGTACAATGAAGCAGATAAAACAATAGTTAACTACATAATTAATACGTTAATGTCAACTCTTTCTTAAAACAATTCTATGAGGTAAATAGTACAACTATTATTCTTACTATGAAGAATTCAGTTTTAGAGAAGAATTGCCCTTAAGGAAATTTAGTTTTAGAGATGAAACTAAGTAGTTTGTATAGTTTATTTTTAAATTTCTCTTTCCACTTTACAAAGCACTCTATCTTATCTAATGCTTAAAACATTGCTATAAAACAAAGAGTTATAAGCATCCTGATTTTACTAATGGGAAAACTGAGGTTCAGGCAATCTTATGTGACTCAAAGTCACAAAGTAAGTTGAGTAACAGAATAAAAACTCTAAATATTGTCTTCTTTTAAATTCTAACTTTATTCTTTATTTTCTACCTATTTTTATCTGCATAGTGGTATCAATAAAAAGAGAATTGAAATTCATTGACAATTTTTGGTGCATAAAATAGGACTATTCCCTCAATTTGTCTTTAGTGGGAAAGATTTCAGTCTTCCCTCATTAAAGAAAGAGCATAGTAAAAGAAGGAAAATTTCTCAATTATACTGCTCTAAAGCTCCAGTATTTTAGTAAATATTTGCTTCCTCCAATTTTGTTAGAGGTAAAAATCAATATAGCTGGCTTATAGAGAGGACTCTTCCCTCCAAGCATTCTAGTGGTAACCATGGGGACAAAAATCTTCCTTTCAGGAAAAACCTATATCTTGCACCACTACCAGAAATGGTTACAGCATTTATGCTCTACTGACACTGCCCTCCGGAACCCTGAGTCACTTCCACAATACAATGAAACTGGTAAGACTTTTGATAATAAAAAATTACACACAATTAATACTCTAATGTCAACTCTAAAGTAAACAACTCTATGAGGTAAACAGAACAATTATTATCATCTGCATTTGACACATGATGAAATTCAATCTTAAAGAGAAAAATGATACCATAACAAAGAGATGAAGGAACAGACAGGAATATAGACAAATGGAGAAGGACAAAGGGACAGAGAAACAGAAAGACATAAAGATAATTAGCACCTGGGATATATATTCCTAGTTTGTGGCTTATATAAACAGTTTAATAAATGTTCCTCTGCAAAAAATTCAAATGTCCAAGAAATATTTCAGCAGGACTTTTCCAAGTCAGGAAGTTTGGAGGTGTTAATAGGTACCTATTCAGCAACTCAAGTCCTAAAAGACTTTTCACCAGTACTACTTACAGCTTTAGTCCTTTCAAAGAAAAAGTTATAGGCTCTTGCCTTATATCATTTGGCTTTTCTCCCTGATAGGAGAAATCCCTTGAAAGAGAAGATGCTTTAGACTCAGCACCAAAATAAATTTACCTTATAAAATTCCCTTTCAACATAGATGCTGGGTAAGTTTTATAAGTTTAAGAAAAAGAAGAGAGGAGGAAAACTCTTTTGATTGGTGGATGAATTTTATAGGAACTGATACATTGCTTTCCATCCCAATGGGTAAGAAATCTCTAAAGTTTTACATTTCAATTATATAAGAAATTACTTTTGCAACTGAGCTAGGAGGAAGAAATTTAAGTATGTTTTTTAATCTTATCAGAGTGTGACAAAATCAGAAAATACATAGCTTTGCACTAGCAACATACGAATGCATAAGTTACAAGGAAGCCCTGTTTAGAGAATTCTAATTTATGAATGTAACTTGCATCTCTGCACTGCTCCCTGAAAAGTATAGAATCCTTTGAATGCTTCAAGGTGGCCTTTAAAATCTCATCAGCTGTCTTGCCTGAAGGAATGAGCAGCAGGATTACTTTCCAGGCTGCCTATGACTGTTTCATATAATTCTGAATAAGACCCCTTTGCTTTGGGTTCTAATCTTTCAACATAATTCTCAAGCTCAATTTGTACGGGTGTCAAGGAATCCTCACTGGGGTAGTTCAAAATCTAGAGAAAAAATAAGTTAGCTGCCTTCATATCTCTGTAGAAAATTAAACACCTGCCCACCCTGCAGGAAGTTTCGACTATTCCATTAGGTATTCATGCCATGACAGAGCCTATGGGCAAGACATGCTTTGCATTGCCAACTTGGCCAATATGTTGCTGAGGTCATTTAAGTTTAGTCAGTCCAGGAAGTCATGCTTTAGGTAGTAAATGCTGATTTTCTTAAGAATCTGCAGAGCTTTATTGAGAGAGGCAGAAGTCTCATGGGATCAGAAGCTCCTACTTTCAAAGAATGAGATCCTTAAAAGACCTTCCGAGATCATCTCCAAGAAGGGATAAATAATGTGCCCAAAGTGATGTAGGACATGGACAACTGGGCAAGAGAATTCAGGAGAGTTTTCCACAAAGCTTTCTAATTCTTTTCCTTTTAATTTAATTAGCCCTATTGGGCTATATTTATCTGCTTGAAAAAGTCTCAGCTGCATAGAACAAGCAGACAGAAATGGATCTAAGAGGTTGATCTATGTGCTCTTCAGCATATCCAATAGTTCTTTCAGCTACAAGTCTCTTCAAAGCCATTGTATATGTTGCAATCTCTAAAACACCTTAGCTACTAGCAAGGATCATCCCAGGTCCCCAATTCTAAAGGAAGTCTTTCCTTAAACTGTAGTCCTCAAATTTTTGATCCTTAGTTATCTTTTTATGTCCTGTATTTGCAGAGTAGAAGGTAAGCTTCCTGAGTGCAGGGACTAGTTTGTTTTCTTTTAAATCCCCAGCTAGTACCAAAAGTCTTACATATAGCTTAATACTTCTTGAATTGAAATTAATTGACAAATAGCAAGTGTGGGTTGAAAATAAACCAGAAAGTAATTGGGCTTTTTCTTAACATCCAAAGGGATAATCTGAACAATTCAAGAATGAGGCATAGGGAGTAGCCATGGCCACAAATCAGGAATGTAGGAGATTAATAGCTGCTATCTTGAGAATTTTCCAATCAGCTTAGGAAATGGTCAGCTTTGCTTACTTAAATCTATGCTGAATTCTAGAATATATGAATACACATCCAAACATTCTGATTCAAATTTAACCTATTTCTCAGGGTCTAACAACCTAAAATAGATTCTTCATATAAATTGAATTTTTCCATGATCCCCAATTAGTCCAGAAGCTAGATGGAAGTTTATTTTTCTTTAAAAGAACCTCAGAGCACTCAATTCAGCAAACTCTCAACAAATCTGAACAACAAAGGAAATAATTCAGAAAGAAAATTATTGTAGACTCTTCTAGGAGACAAAATTTTGAAAAGGGTGAAAGTTTCAGGACTGAGTCATATGTTTCCTTGAACCATTTCTCTTCCATTTTTTTTTCTTTTTCTCTTTTTTTTTCTTTTCTTTACCCTTTGGACCTATGATTTCAATAGTATATGGAATTTCAAGTATAGAAATTCCCTCCAATAATGTGAATGCAACTCATTTATAGATATAATCTCTGAGAGCTGCTTAGGACACTGAGAAGTTAAATTTCTTGCTAATACTCACCAGCTAATATGTAGAGAAAGCACAACTTTGAATACATGTTTTTCTGACATCGAGATCAATGCTGGAGTCATAAGATCCGAGTGTAAATCTTGACTCTTGCTTCTTATGCTATTTGGGACAAATAATCTAACTGCTTTTCACATCTCTAGAATGAGAGAATTTGGTTAACTGACTTCTAATGTTCCTTCCAGCTATAGCTTCTCAGTCCTACAATCCTGCCTACCATGCAAACATTCCTCTATTTCTTCTAAGTTACTGCGTTTATTAAAGACTCTGTTCAGTAATAATGAATAAGTACTTATTAAGTGCTCATTAGGTGTCCAGCACCATACTAGGTAATGGGAGGGGGAGGATTATGAAAGAAGCATATAATAATGCTCTGTCATTGATGACACATATAAATATTATTTTGGCATATTTGATGATAAATTTTTTAATGAAAAAACCACTCTATGACAGAGATAAGGACACTACCATCCCCATTTAAGAGATGAAGAAGCTGAGAGAAAAAGAAGTTATTGCTTGTCTAAGGTCATTTAACTAATTTTAAAATCATAATCTTTAACCTCAAGATAATTGGAGAGATTGGCCAAATAAACCATGTAAGAAAAACTAAGTGGATGACAATGGCATGCCATTAGGTGGTTAATCAACTGAGTCGGTATATCATCACTAGACTTAGTAGGTCCAGAACTCAGTGGGAAGAAAATAACATATTGAATTGCACTGACAAATTATACAATGCTTTCAGATATCCTGAATTTTTTTTTTTAATAGTAAGGGGGGGGAAGTCTTTTAAAGTGCTGCTATGTAATTATGAATCCTAGAACAGTCTAAAAAAATAAATTGAAGGAAGCCCAAAATTCAATGGAGAAGTATCTAGTAGAGTTAAATAAGCTTCATTGGTAATAACAAAATTGGTGCTGGTTCCCATGAGTGATAACAGATGGACTACCCAAAGATTCTGATAATGTTCATGATGAATAGATTTAGAAAAAGGTTTCCAACAATCAGTTAACAAATGCTAATTAATCCACAAGATAAAACTGAAGGATCATCCACTTAAGAAAGACACTACCATGAGAAAGCTTTTAAAGGAAAGAATTTCCTGATCCTTCCTGTTGCTCCTACTTTCTACAAAGTGACTTGGTTTTTTACTTTTGGTAAAATGGCTTGTTTGTTTATATAGACAGATGAGCAGATACAGGTACATGTATATGTGTTTATATGTATTCTATACATAATACATGTATACACAAATATACATGTGTGTGTTTATGAACTAAGACTATACACTATCTATATCTATGTATGAATTTACTTAACCAGACAAACTGACATTGTCCATTCTAACCATCCACACAGAACATAAGCCCTTTGTGGGTAAGTACTATTTAATTTTTTGTCTTTGTACCTCCAATACCTAAAACAGTAACTGGAACATAGTTTGGACTTAATAAATAACTGTTCAATAAGGTGAATGAATAAATTTACTCCTTGCTTCATTTCTGCCTATGCTGTAGCTAATACATTTCAGTCGTAAAAAAACAAGCAAACAAAAAACAGATCCCATTAGAGAGTTAGCATTTACTGCCTCACTAAAGCATGACTTCCTGGGCTGACTGAACTTAAGAGCCACTCAGGGAAATGGCAACAACAGAAAACTTACATCACTAAAATGTTCCTCCTGCATTGCATTCTTCCCTGTGTACAAAATGTTTCCATCATCTACTGAATGCAAGAGACGTGAAATGCTCAGTTTGGTCAACAAAAGGATCATCTCTACTAAAGTCCTCGTCCCTTTCTCCCAATTGGCAAGTTTTTCCTAGAGTCTCCATTCCATATAGGGGTCCAGGCAGGTCTTCTTTCATTATTCTCCTAACTCTGTTCCTATTGATTTCCACCTCAAAACCATGTTTCTATATCAGGTACTCCCAAACTCCCTTTTCAGCTCCCTGAAATTGTATTCCATGAATTTGTAGGCTTCGTTGAGGGCAAGGACTTTATTTTGTTTGTATTTGTATTCCCAGACTTTAGCACAGTGAATAGCACATGATAATGCTTAATTTTTTTTCCTTCTTCATCCCTCTCTCCTTCCTTTTCTTTCCTTCCTCCCTCCTTTCCTTCTTCTTTTCCTTTTTTTCTCTCCCCTTCTTCCTCTCTTCCTTTCTTCTGAGATAATTGTGGGATTTATGTGAACCAAATTGATTTAATCTTCTAAAATTGGCTTCATTTTTGAGACATGAGTTTCATTTCCCTATAAATTCCACCTGCTTGTTAATTGTGGGAATTGAGTGATATCCTGTTTCACATCTAGAAAAGTCCATCTGCTCACTATACCCTCACCCAATTCTCAAAATTAACTTATCCCCCTCTCACTTTAGTAAGCTCCTATTCTTTCCTCCAATTAGAAATCAGATTACTTAATCTTATAGATTTATATAAAACTGGTTTGTATCCTTTTAACTGTTTTCTTTTAATGCATAAAATCTGTCTTTCCTCACCCTCATATTCTGGATCCAGTGCTAAGAGGAGGAGGTTTTGCTCTGATTTGTTACCATGTATTCCTTAATAAATTGATATACTCAGATCAAACCTTTTCTTTCTTTAGTCATTTAAATCAATCAATATGTTACCCTTCCTTCCTTCTTTCTTTCCTTTATCCTTTCCTTCCTCCCTTGTGACAGGGACCTATTTTCCTAAATAAGTTCATATATAGATGTTCTTGAGTCCCTCATAAACATTCTAGGTGATACCTTCTACAGTCTGGCCCATGCACAGTTTGTAACAACACTGGCTTTCTTTACATAACATAAATTGTAAGCAAGCACAATAACCCCCTGATGATTTATGGTGGGAGTGGAGCTGTCTAGTTCACACTGAAGGCACAAGATGCCCTTTTATTTCTGGCTTCTCTAGCTGTTTGGTCTGTTGTGTCCCAGAGGATAATTAGTCCTGAACTGAGGGAAAAGATTTATCTTACACTAGGGATATTTTATCAAATACCTCTTCACATTGAACTCATTTAAAAGAGGAGAAAAAATGCTCCCTAAGGAAAATTAATCAGTTTCCCATCTTCCAGTAATTTCCAGCAGGTACTGCTTCTGAAGGCATGGAACCTCCCTCTTCTACAGCTAGGAAGGGATCAATTAACCACAGTCTATTCCATATTTTGAGTGGAAGAAGAGGCATTTTAAACAATTTAAAAGGAAAATGTTCCCTTTTTCTCCAGAGCTGCTCTATTCATCCATCATAGATCTATATATATCATAGAATTATCAATGATAGAAATTAGATAATAAATATAAAGCATTTTGCAAACCTTAAAGCACTATATAAATGTGAACTATTATAAGTTATTATTTTATAGAATAATTAGTTTTGTATCTTTACAGAGCAAAGTGGACATGGTTGGGAAAGGGAAATAGTTTTCCCATTAAGTTATTATGAATCGAAAGATCAAGCTTAGAGTTGGAATCGATCAGAGGCCATTTATCTACCTCTCTCATTTCATAGATGAGAAAAGTAAAATCCACATAGGTCAAATAGTGTACCCAAGATCACACAGGGAGTAGGGCAGGAAAGGGAATTGAATCCTATATTAGACCCTATGTTCTTTACATTGTACATGGTCTAGAACAGAATTAGCTATTCTAAGCAATTAAATAGTTTGATCAAACTAATACCTCATAAAATTCTGAGAGTAAAAAAAGTGAAGGTAAAGAAATATTCCAGGAAAATAGAGAAAAAGTTTTTTCTTAGCTTCAGTGACACAAAAGCTTCTGCATTCACAGCCCTTTTATATCTGGGAAACTTAGGGAAGGAAAACTCTTTGGGATTTAACCTCTTACCTTTATCTTTGGTTCTGTTAGCTGGGCCTCAAACAGCCTACTCAAAAAGGTTCACAAAGGGCTCTAATGATAGTCACCAGGAGGTTAGAATTTCCTTCTTTGGGAATTAAAGGGCTATAGGAAAAGGAAAGGACATAGCCTTGTCTGTCTTTTGTCACCACCAGCTCCTACCTCTCCCCAGCCCAATCTTTTTTCACCCGACTTAGTGACCTCCAATCATTCTTATCAGTGATTCAAAATATAGCCACAGCTGAATTTAGAAAGGAAATCACTGGTATCTCAAAGCATTTCCCAGTGTGATCACTCGAGTCTTGAGAGAAAGACTGTGTATGTGAATGAGTGATTTTGTGTTTTGTGTGAGTGTGTGTATACCCTCTGCTTGCTTATATATCGGGGAGTCTGTCTAAAGAAGATACTCATACAATCCAATTAAGTGAACAAATATTTATTAAATACTTGTACATATATTTCTGTATATATTTTAAGGATATGCTTAAAATTGTACATATTATATATATATATACATATATATATATAAAACTTTAAGCATAACCTTAAAATATATATATATATATATTTACAATTCAATACAATACAATATTTACAAATATATATATATATATTTTAAGGTTATGCTTAAAGTTTTCCCCACTCCCCTTAGCTTTCATTTTTCAGGTATTAAATACATATTTGTATGTTGTTCATGATGCATGAAGAAAAGCTGAACACCTCTCCAGGAGCAACAGAAAATCCATTTGGATTGAAGGACTTGCTCACATTTTCTGGGGCCACCATAAAAGTAGGGAGCTAACTGGAATTCAAACATCTTACTAAAGCAGAGAAGAGAGAAATTTACTCCTGAGGACCAGATTTGGGCCTCAGCCTTGCCCCTTCCCCTCCTTGACCAGAAAAGGATCTTTGAACTTTGAAGTATCAAGACGATTTTAGACTTCCCATTAGTATCCTAGCAGTAATTCTGGAACAGCTGACAGCAGGCTTTACATCAAGAGTCAAGGACAAATTGGACACAGATTCAAAGTTATATAAAGAGACCAGAGTTTATATGTGCTACATACTGATATAGATATATATTTTTGTGTTTTTTTTTTAATCCATTAAAGCATCAGCTTTTTAAGGGTTTGGACTATTTCAGTTTTGTCTTTGTATTCCCATGGTTAATGGCACATCTTAAGTGCTTAATAAATGTTCATTAATGGAATTTGTTGTTGTTTGGTTTTTTCTATCATGGACAACTCTTGTGAACTCATTTGGAGTTTTCTTTTTTTAAAAAAAAAAGCTTTTTATTTTCAAAATATATGCATAGATAATTTTTCTACATTGATCCTTGCATAGCCTTATCTTTCAGATTTTCCTCTCCTTCCCTCCACTTTCTCCTCTAGATGGCAAGCAATGCAATATATGTTATACATGTTAAAATATATGTTAAATCCAATATGTGTAAATATATTTATACAATTCTCTTGTTGCACAAGAAGGATCAGACCAAAAAGGAAAGAAAATGAGTTAGAAAACATTTGGGGTTTTCTTGGTAAAAATACTATAATGGTTTGCTATTTCTTTCTCCATCATTTTACAGAAGAGGAAACTGAGGCAAACAGGGTTAAGGGACTTGCCCAGGGTCAGAAAGCTAGTATCTGATGCCATATTTAAACTTTAAACTTGACCCTGGCATGGGTTCTGTCAATAAAAAGTTATTATTAAAAAAACAAATAAATAAATAATGATTTAAAAAAAAAAAAACTTTAAACTTGTCCCACCACTCTGTTCACTGCATTTCGTTTTGTTTTGTTTTGTTTTGTTTCACTGTGTATCATTTTATACTGTGTATCAAGCAATGGAAGATTAAAAAGTGAGACATCATGCAGGTCCCATCCACCAGATGTGAATGGGGAAAAGCAGATAACATATACAAATTGTTGTAAGTCAAAATATTCTTAAGTGTATTACAAGAGAGATGAGAATCATCTGAGAGTTTCAAAGAATGAAAGATGCCTTCTAGTTGGGAAAATCAGGAAAGGCATCACACAGAAAGTGGTACCCAATCTAGAACTTAAATTTGGGGAAAGCTGTAGGGGTAAACATATGGATCAAGTCCATTTTAGCAAAGTGTGAGTCATATGCAAGTTGCCCTCCAGTATGAGAGGAAAGATAGGGGTAATATTTATCAAGAGTATATATCCTGAATCTCTGATATAAAAAATAATAAATAATAATAATAGTAGTAATAACAATAATAGTTAGCATTTCTATAATAGTTCACATATATTACCTTATTTGAATCTCACAACAATTATCACATAACCATTAAGCGTCAAAGATAGGATTCACCCTCAGGTCTTTTGGCTTTCCAAATCCAAAGCTATCTCCATGTTACTATATATTAAATGGAAAGGAAATATAAGATCTATGGAACAAGAGAACTTTTTGAAATTAAAGACATTCTGAGAATTGGGGGAGGGAGAGAATTATATTCAAGAAACATTTTTATTAAAGTGTCTGCTATGTGTACTGAATTGTAGTAGGTACTGAGAGAAATATAAAGTTTAGACAAAAAGTTCTTGATACAGTTTATAATTTATTTGAGAACTGACACAGAGATAAGTGCAATATAACATTACATATAAGTATTAAAAATGTTCTAAATGCAGTGAAAATAATTTTTACTGACTTGAGAAAACCCAAGAATAAGTTTCTTGGAGATAGTACTATTTAAATTTGGCTTTAAATGACAAGAATTCATCAGGTAATGAGGAAGAAAAGGATAGTCCACTCATCAGAAACAGAGTAAGCTGTTGCATTAGGAAACGAGACATGGAGGAAAGAACGTGTAGGGGAGCATTTGGGAGGCAGAAATCTTTGGATGAAAGGGGTGTGAGATAAGACCTCAAAGGAAGGGTGATAGCAGATTGTAGAGAGTCTTTAACTGTCAGCTAAAAAAATGTGAATTTCATTTAGTAGGCAATATGGAGTCCCTAAAGATATTTGAGTAAAATGACATAAAGATTATTCTAGCAGCAATGTGAACAATAAATTGTAAAGGGGAGGAGGAGGGACTGGGAAGAAAGATTGACAAGAATGAAAGTGGGAAGGCTTTTTAGGAGGTTACTACAATAGTTTAAGAGAGTGTTGATAAAGGCTTTTACTGGATGGAAATGGTAGTAATAGAAAGAAAAGCAAATAAAGCAGAGAAATAGAATCAATAAGACTCAAATCCAAAAGGAACTTATTTTCAACAATGAGGTAATTTGGGTCAAAAAGAATAAAGTGCTAAAGAACCTAAACCATCTCATAATAGTTGTACTCTTTTGAATTCAATCCACATATATCTGTGAGAATTTAATAGGGGAAAAAAATATCAGACCGCCTTAAAAAGGAATCACAGAAAGGTAATTCAGGAAACGATAATTCTGCTAAAATCAGTGGCCAGCTAAACTTCATCTGGCTCCATCTTTAGTTTTTTTCACTCTGGGATATGAAACTGGATGCATTTTAAAAGTCTCCAGTCGGTGCTTTTTCTTGATAAACAAAGTTGAGTCAACTTATGAATGTCTATTTGGCTGTTATCTTGAATGATTTTTTTATTAATCCCCACTAATAAGATAAGCCATGAAAACCTGCTGAGAATATTCAATCTAAAAGAGCCATTTCCATCATGTGCTTAGATTATCCAAAACAATAAGAAGTGATGTAAATTTTCAAACTGGCACAGTTGACAAGCCAACAGATTACAACTATCAATGTTTTGTTTTGTTAGTTCAAAGAATAATGTAGTCATATAAGCAGCAGCATCCCTGATGGATTTGATCTCAATTTCTGCCAAAATTCTGAAATGAAACTTATATTTATTTGATATATCTTTTAGTATATCAATAAGTTAATATTCTCATAGTTCAAAGGCTCTCTCTCAACTGGTTCAGTTTAAATGTGTCAGAGGTCAAGAAGATAATCAAATATTAACATAAATAAAAGTGAAGTATAATATTATCACAGTTTTTTCACTGCCTAAAAAGAGTGTGTAATTTCCTGATATTTTTTTAAATAAATGCAATTTATTTCAAGATGATCTACTTGCAGAACAGGGAAGATACAGTAAATTCAAGTCAAAGAGTAACATCATGAAAGATCATTATCCAAAAATGCTCATTTCTTTTGAAAAGGGTCCCTGTCCTTGAAAAAGGCTAGGTTGGAATTTTTTAGAACTATCTATGCCCTGTAGCTTTTTAGTAATAAGAAAACTGTCTATCAGTCTTTGTTATTAAGCCTTCTCTGAAGAAGGACACCACAGGGATTGCTCTAAATTACGTCTGCTGATTAATAGTGAATTAGCCAAATTCTATTCTTATGTCAACAGAAACTTCCTTTCATGAAGTATTTTCTACCATATACTTTTTAAAAATCTGTCCTTTTGTTCCCTTTTGTATAACAATAGATTTTTAAAATCATAGTGCTGCAATTATGTTCTAGCTTACTCTCCTAGAGTTCTAGGCTATGCTAAATGATTGGGAGGTATCTTTATTCTATTGCCTTTAGCTCATATCTCTAACAGAAATGTTCCTCTAAATTATTAGGGGTCATTGAGTAACCCAGATCCATTTAACCACTTGACATCAATTAACTTTTACAAAAGATGATATACTTTAAAAAATTAATAATAAGGAAACATAAAGTTACCCGCAACACCTGGGGAGCCTATTCTCTTTATTCAGTTCAATCTCTAGGGAGAAAGAATTAAACATTAAAGCATGTACCTGAAGAGAATGAGATGAAGAGAGTAGGTCGACTGACTCAGGACTTTTTAAAAATCTCAGTTTTGGCTGCATAGTCAATCAAAAAAGCTTTCCCTAACCATTAGCAGACTGGAACCAATTACAAAATGTCCATGCATGCTCTAAAACAGAGATGTTGATGAATAGCAGACAGTCAATGACACTCACAAGTGTGGCCCAAACCAAATTAATGTTATTGGGAAATATTTAACAAAACAAAATACAATAATTCTAATATCTGAGCCTGATGCTGTTGACCTATATATATATCTTCAAGGCATTTTATTCTTCAAGAAAATGAGTTTATTAAAAGTAAGCTGTCCAATGTATACATATATTGTATTTAACTTATACTTTAACATATTTAACATGTATTGGTCAATCTGCCATCTAGGGGAGGGAATGGGGAGAAAGAGGGGGGAAATTGGAACAAAAGGTTTTGCAATTGTCAATGCTGAAAAAATTACCCATGCATATATCTTGTAAATAAAAAATAATAATAATAATAATATATTTTAAAAGGAAGTAAGCTGTCCACCCTGTCCTATAGAGAAATGCTGCATCAGTGGAGCCTATTTATATATAATATAATATTATATTATATAATAATAAATATAATATTATATGTATATGTATGTATGTTATATATGCTCTAATCCCTTACAATAGGGTCGTGGAATGATAGGTTTAGCATTGGAATAACTCTTTGAAGCCATCTAGTTTGTCTACTTATTTTACAAATAAGGTAGCCAAGGCCCAGAAAGGTTAATAGAATTACATATCACAACAGTCAAGTACTAACTGCTGGCATATAAAATTTGGTCTAATTATAGACCAATCCAATCAATGAACATGTATTGAGTATCTGCTATGTGCCAGGTACTGACCAGTAACAGCATATTTTATTAATATTTCCCATTCCTTCCCCTGACTTGTTTTTGAGAGTAATGTTTGATATATTAAACTAAAAAGCAAAGAAAACAGAAGCAAGGGATATCTTGAAATACAGAACTGTAAATAAACATCAGGAGCTTCGTCCTAGACACATCAATTAGAATATCCTCATCTTTCAGAATCCCACATGCAACTTACCATCTCCAGAAGAAGACATTAATTCTTTTATAGCATTCATTTGTAAAATAATACAGAATCTGGGGCATGTTCCCCACCATTAGTACAAGTGCCCCAATGGGCCAGGGAGTAGGGACAAAAGGAGAGACATCAGACATTATTCTGAAGACTGTCAGGATTGTAACACGTGTTAGGTGTTGGACCCAAAGCCAGACATAAGGTACTCTGATGGGACTGACCAGTGAGACCCAAGATACTCTGGAATAACTGGGCTGCCAGTTATTTTTCTACAATTATATTGTTGCTTCTTTTCCCATGTCAGGAAAAAATGAGGCTATTTTAAAAGTCAGTTGAATAAACTGATGAGCCCAATGGCCTGGAACAGCAAAACAGAGCACATGTTAGTGTGAGTCATCCCCAGGGGGAAAACACAGAAGAAATATGTTGAACAGAGTAATATCTAGGTTTGTTCTGTGAAGAAAACTCTTAAAGAAGAAAAGGGAACAAGCAAAAATCAAACAGGCCTCATTCTTTATGTTTCCCATTAGCTAGAACCCCTCATGGCAGTGCCCATCAATTTAACTTTTGGATGTCTGGATATCAGCCAAAGAACTCTCAGCTTCCATATGCTCAGCAAAGGGCAAAACAGCAACTAAAGCATTGCCGCTGTCAGGCAAGATGGGTAAATCATGGCATCTTTCTTGGGAGCCCAGTTCTTTCAATTTATAACTTGATTTTAGCAACTCTCTTCTCCAAGTTTCTTTCTGGATTTGAACTTGAGAGTCGTCAGTTATTTAAAAGGATTCCTCTATTACTTCTTGCCCTGTTTTCTGTCGGGCTTCTCACGGTTGAAGTTGAGTAGCCTTAGCCCACCTGGCCAGCCTTGCCTCCCACCACAGGCTCCCAGGAGATACTCAGCACTCAGGATAAGCTGGAGCCTTTTCCTATTGGTTCTTACTGGGGATTTGAATAGCTCTGTTGCATATGACCAGAAAAAGCAATAAATTTGTGGACATAAAATGCTTCTGAATCTTTGTTCCCAGCCACACATTTTGAACAAGAATCTGGAAAATATACCCAGATGATCAAGTCAGTCAGGTTTAAGGGTTTACTGTGTGCCAGACACTGTTCAAAGGCTTCTGAAGATGGGTCATTGAAATCAGAGTGAGTCCCCATACTTTGTAACCCAGGTCTGGCCAGGAAGAATTGCTAGACAAGGAACACTATTTTTCTTCTATCTCTTGTATGGAAATTAATCTCAGAATTGAGACTCAGAGTGAGTCAAAGAGGACAAGCTTCTGCTGATCCTAAGCTTGGGGCTCTGCCCTTTCTCAAAAAACACAATGGCAGTCCAGCCAGAAAACAAATACATTAACACACCAACAAAAGCAGCACAGTATTATCCAAACTAGCAGGAGGCCGGAGATGGTGACTACAGCTGTCTATCCAAAGGCATGCTTCAGGGGGTCAAGTGCATCGACTTGTCCAGCTTGGACGCCACATCCTGTGAAGAGCCAGCCCAAGCTCAGTCCAGGCTGTTATCCTTCAGCGTGATTTTGGCCCTGACTTGACATTTTTTATAAATATAGATTGGGGTGGGGGTGAGAGAAAAAGGGGCAGGAAGGAAGAAAGGAAGGAAGGAAGGAAGAAAAGGAAAGGAAGGAAGTAAAAGAAGGAGGGAGTAAGGGAGGGAAAGAGGAAGGGAGGGAGAGAGGGAAAGAGAGAGGGAGAGGAGAGATCTGTAGTAAATAATATAGGCACTTATTAGCTATGTGACTCTGTGCAAGTCACTCAACCCCTAATTGCCTCAATTCCTTATCTGTAAAATGGTAAGTCCCTGGAGAAGGAAATAGCAAGCCACTCTAGTATCTTAGCCAAGAAATCCCAAAAAAAATCACAAAGAGATAGGACTGAATGGGTTATACATGTAGATATAAAGATACATGTATACATGTATGTCCAGAAATCTTCAATTTTGTTTTTGAAGTTATTTAGTATATATTTTGTCCAGCATTTCCTGCTTATTTTCTAAATATATATATATATATATATATATATATATACACGTATATACATATATATATATATATATATACGTATATACATATATATATAAACACACACTATATATAAACATACACATATAAATTTATATACTATATATACATATAGTGAATACTATATAGATAATGTGTATACAATATATATTCTATATATACATAAGCACAATATATGTAAGTATATGTGTATCAAGATAAATAAGTATACAGGCCTATATATATGCATGTATATAATTAGATAAATGAGCCGCATATAAAATAAGTGCTTAATAAATGTTAATTTAATTGAAATGAAATTCATTGAATTACAGGTTTATCTAAAGCATTTAAGTGACCTGCCCAGCATTCTTCCCACTGCTGTTAATTCTTTTACCTGTGGCTTACAACCTTGTTCCTCCACATTAGTAACTGCAACCACTGCTGGGCCATATAGTTCATTCCTTTTCTGGAACCTTGAATTTTACAAGTACATATATTTATCTCTAAGATGATGTATAGAAATTCAAGACATTCCCCTCACCAAAAGGAAGTTTAGATGTGTTTCAGTGGTTTTTCTCTGGCTATCTCAGTTCTGATAATGACTGTATCTTTTATTTTTTTGGACCTCTATTTAAAAGTCCAAAGGTAAATCCCAGGTGAAGAACCATAATTCAGTCATAGTCAAAAGTGTGGTAAAGAAACCAAAAATCCCCTGGGAAGCCCCAGTTCACTCTTTAACAAGGCAGTCTCCAACGGTAGAACAAAGGCCTACTACTACTAATATTAGTTCTGTGAGGAGTTAATTGTGGTAAAAGAATCTTACAAGAGGACCTTACTGCTATTTAGATTGTGATTGCTCCTCACATGTTAAACTTTTGTTGGTAATAGTCAACATCAATGTTTGTTCCTTTATGCATGTTCCATTTTCCTGATGCCTTGTTTAAATAGGTAAAGTGGGAGCTGTTTTGACTACACACTGAATTGTTTTATTTTTATTCTTTTTTCCTAACTTGGCATTGACTTTGATCTTGTTCTGACAAGCCAATGATGTGACTGCATGCTGATAGCTTATACAGAAATGTTTCTTACATTAGTAACTAGTCATTTCCTGTGTCCAGAAATACTCAATTTTGTTTTTTGACGTTATTTAGTATATACTTTGTGCAGCATTTCCTGCTTATTTTCTAAATATATATCTGTATATACAAATATTTGTGTGTATATAAACATACATAAACGTTTACATATATGTGTGTGTATATTTATCTGTGTGTGTATGTATATATGTCATGTGGACATGCAGTCTCTGTAAAATCTACAAGCATTTTCCTTTTTGTATTTCTTGATCCTGAATCATATTTTCCAATATATGTGAAAAAATCTCCATCTGCACCCAGTTTTGCATTGAACTTACTAAATGTTGAAGTATGTATTCATTTAATTTGGAGGGTCTTTTTCAGTTTTTCATCCTGCAATTTGTGTTGACACCTGGAAGATGCAATTATTTTCTTGATCATCTTTTTGGTTATGTTCATCATGAGTACTGAAATAGACCTTGTCAAATACTCCATAATGTTTATTTTTTGCCTATGGACACAAAATCAAATCAATTCCTTTATTTGCCTTTTCAAGGACAGCTTGGCAGGCTATCCTTACATTTATTTGTGACTTTTTTATTTATTCTGTTTTCATTGATATATATCTCTTTAGATACTATTCAATTTCTCCAGAAACAAAGCATCTCAAATTTAAAATTTCTACAGCTAAATTTATATCAATTTGAAGCTTTTAAACTTGTCTGATTCTTAGCACCCTCTGTATTCTCTTTCTACTTCTCTGCCAGAGTTACCACAGAAGCATTTGGGATTATTCAGTACTAAGGATCAATTTATAATTTTATTGGGCTTCTAGTGGCCAAAAAATTAATCACTCAGTATATAAGCACTAGAGATTTAGGTTAACTGACCTGCTGTACATTATAATCTGGACAACATATGTTTTATGCACTCTTTTTCCATTATAAATGTGTAAACAAATATCTTTTGAATAATTATTATTTCACTGTAGAAGCTTTGTAGTGTTTTGAGGCTCAATTCAATTGATATGAAGTTACTTTTGTATAAGAGAAACTTATCATCTTCTACCTGGACTTTAAATGAAATAGCTTTCATTGTATTGACAAACCTCTATAGTGAACAAATGTCTCCACAGTTTATGCTCCATTTGATATTAATACTCAGCACCTAATTGAAGTTAACTATCTTTTTAGTTATATATGTGTCAGGTGCATTATTTTATTATTTTTTCACGAGATGCATGAGAAATACAATTTGCTAAGAGTCTTCTAATAAATATACCTTTTGCATTTTGAAAATAAACAGTAGACTTAGTGGTATCTTGTATTCTCTGTTCCTTTCAATCATTTGTGGGACTAAAGATAGAGTCCATTGTAGAACATTTTCTAAGTCAAAAATTGCCTATTTTCTTATTACATTTTCACAAAGGGTATCACCAGCATGGACATAGACTATTCTTATAAAAATATGGCACTGAGAAAGTGGAAGAGGCAAATTTGGGATATGTTGATTTTGCTTTCAAAAAAAAAAAAAGGAGATTAACACTGCCCTGCAAGATGACTAAGTAATCCATAAAATGACTTTTCTTATAGTCTTCAAACATACGAAAAAGCAAAATATGCCATTCTTTTATTCAAATATCTAAGGAAAGAGGGTACCCAATAGCTCAATAAACCAAAAATTCATTTTATCTTCTGATTTCATCTATATTGAGAGTATCAATATGGCAGTTGCTTAGTTTCTCTAGTGTTGTATTAATTTAGTTATTAGACAAGGATTTTGTATTAAGAGTATCAACCCTTAAATGATGATTCTCAAGACACTAAATAATTCTTAGTGACCTCTGTTCCTTTTCTATGATTGCCGCCATCAATGTGATTATATAAAGGAATAGAGATCAAGAGCTTGTTTTTTTTTTTTTTTTTTTCCAGACTAAGCCAAACAAATTACTTCTCAAGAATATGATATGTTTGGCTGTCATCAAACCGTGATATGGCCTCCAACTACTGGACTCCTGGTAGCACTTCAGACCTTTTGAAGATAAAAAGGTCATAACCTAATTGGTTCCATTTCCAGCACATATTCAAACAAGAGCAGGAAAGAATGGAACATAATAGAAACAGAAAAACAATCATGACAGGTGCCCATGGCTTTATGTTGCCCTGAATAAAGAGAATAGACCTCAATAGAATGATCAATCGGTCAAGTCACTATGCCCTGCAAGCAAGGGAGGGACTCGATCAATGATTGTGCTATATACCCAGAAGTGAATGCAATGATCAGGTTTGTAGGAACTGCTTTTTGTTTAAGCCCACTCTCCCAAGAGACCAATGTAGCAGTACATTGGTAAATGTTTAATAACTGGCTTTCTGGGGTAGGAACAATATACATAAATTTACTTTTAAATTTAATCTGCATTACTGACATTCTATCGTTTTCTTACATCAATAAACCCATGGGCCAAATATGGCCAGTAATCTGTTTTCGTACAGCTCATGAGCTAAAATGTTTTGTTTTTTTTTTAATTTTCTCTTTCAACTCATGTTCTCTGACCCTTCCAGGAGATCCCTGTACTTTTGTTTCCAGGTTCAGGAAAGGGCTTCATTTGGGGAAACTGGAAAATTCATGCACTTGGACAAATAAAAATTGTATTTAAATAAAGTTGCACTTTTAAAATGTAAGAATCATTTAGTTCATGGAGCTATACCATATAACTTTGTAAAATGTAATTGATGTTTATTGCTTATCAAGGAGTTATCAATAAATTAAATGGTGCTAAATTTCTACCCACCAGCAATTAATATTGAGGAGGAGAAGACACCAAAATGAAAACCTGAGCTGATAGTATTAGAAGAACCTCACTGTATCTCAAAGATACCCATAAACCTCTGAAGGGGAAAGTCAAACTCTAGATTTCTGACCTTGCTACTTAACTGTTATTGGAGTTGGAAGAATAGACCTAGATCTCACTAAATAAATGTATAAAGAATATATATAAAATAATTTCACAATTAATTTCTTAATTGTGGATGGTCATAAAGGAGAGAACCTAGAACTCAAAAAAATTTTAAAACAAATGTAAAAAAAAATTTAGTTGTAAGGGAAAATATTAAATAAATAAAATTAAATAAAAATATTTAAGTATTATATTAAGTAATATTATTACTTATTATTTTTATTAAGTAAATATTAAAAATATTAAGTAAATAAAATTAAACAAAAAGAAAAATATTAAATTAATTAAATTAATTAAAAGAAAAATATTAAATAAAATTTAAAATTAAATAAATAAAAATATTAAATAAATAAAATTTTAAAAGAATATATAAACTAAAAGGTAATTTTGAGAAAGAAGGCATTAAGAAATGGTGAGAACAAGAAAGGCTTAATATGATAGTATGCAAGCTGAGACTTGAAATAAAAAAGAGTGAGGAAGCAGGAATGGGGCACAGGCTAAGGCATAAGGGGAAGTCTATTGCCCACTCATCATGTCCAATTCACTTCATTCATGAAAGGTGACAACAAGGTTTTTATTCCCTAGTCACAGAATTAGAGAATAGAGAAAGTTGGAGAGTATAGACACCAGAAAATGTTCTGGGGATTAAGGTATGAGGTATGCCGAGGAAGAAAATATTCATTGAGCTTTTGAATAAAAATCTCCAATTAGAAAGAATCCACCACCTCCCAAGGAAACTCTTTTGGAATGCTCTCACTGACAGCAAATGTTTCCAGCTTGAAAGGACCTGCCTGAGTTTATATTTTCTGTGAGCACTATTTCTAAGAACCCAGTGTCAGTTCCATATCACAATGAGACATTTTAGTATAACTTTGCCCAAGTATCATTAAAACTCTAATGGATGGATGGATAGATCTATGGATAAATGAAAAGGCATTTATTCAGCACTTAGTACCAAATGTTATAGAAAATTCTGAGATATAAAAATATATTTCTTTAAAAAAACACAGTCTATAGCCTTAAGAAACGCATTTTCTAAATATATATGGGAACAGTAACAACACATATAAGGCTCCTTTCATTCTAAGGAGATAGAAAATTGTGGGGGAAGGAAGAAAAAGAAGCCATTTCTGATTCAAAGTATAAAGTACTGGGATGGAGAATTTTATACCCAGATGGAAAGAGCATATGAACAGTAAAAGGTAGGTTGTGAAATAGCCTGGGTTTGTGGCTAAATGGAATGTAACTCTAGCATATAGCTTGGTACCTATGGCCAGTCAGTAGACAGAATGGACTAAGTGAGGTCATTTTGACATACCCAGTCATTGGTCAAGTGAGTTGAGCCCAAGGACAAGAGCTCCCAACATAAACAGACTATTCTGGAAGTCACAGACATGGAGGTCCAAAATTCAGGTCCAATGTGGAAGATCCTTGCTGATAAAGGTGGGGAGGTGCAAGCACAGGAAGCTAGTCAGTCAAAAAAGCATTTATTAAATACCTACTGTATACCAAGTTCTATGCTACACTTGTAAGGTACACTTGTACCTGTGGGAGTTGGGGAAGATGAAAGCTGGATGGGACATGAAGCTGAGACTGAAAAAGAGACTTTTCTATGGTCGAGTTTCAAATCAGGCTCTTTTTTTTTTTTTCCCAGTAACTAAACTGCCAGAGTTTTTAGCCTATGAAGAAACAGCTGAATCCTCCAAAAGTCAAACCTCCACATCATCAGATGCTCCTGCACTTTGGTTGGTTGTGGTTTAATTATCGCTCTAAATCATTCACAATGTGCTTATTTGTGGCCAAACAGGAAGGGAAGGGAATCACGGAGAAGAGAGAACTTCCTTAACAGTAGGTAGTAGTAAATTCAAGTCCTCTGCTTTGAAGCAAACAAAAACTGATAATGAAATATTAGCAATTTCACACTTGCCTTCCCTTGAGCTATAGAGGCAAGCTTCCGTTGGAAGTGTGGTCTCTCCATCTGGTACAGACTGCTGTCCAGGACCCCGCATCCAGGAAGCCCAGGCTTGTTTACAGACCTCCACTGAGACCTGTCTGCTGTCAGTGCTCGTGTTGGGGCTGCTCGTGCTACCAGTGGACTTGATCCAGGTGTTGTTATAACTATTGAAACATCTGGGCCTCAGACCCAAAGCATCTGTGTTATCCTTCTCTTCATTGACACTAGAATTTCAATTTTTTCGAACTGCTATGTACATAAACATACATAGCTAAAAACATGGCATTTAGTAATTTTTCTCAATTTTGATTGCTGGTTTAACTTTGGTAATATATCTGCGCTGTGTGTAGGTATATGTTTGTGTGCTGCTTAGGTTTGTGGTTTAGAAAAGCTGAAATAAATTGAAATAACTTTTGACTCCTTGGGAACAATGTATGATACAAGATAAAGAATTGAACATCTTCAAAATGGAGAGACAGACTGGTCCAATAGATATAGATTAGCCCTTGATTCACTTTCCTGATCTGACAGTACTTGAATGGCCCTGTACAAACTCTCAGTAACCCAAGACAACCTTGACTTATAAATTAAAAAGTAATTCCCTATCTGCATTGACAAAAGTTCCTTGCCAATAGTGATGACATCATAAGGCTAATCAAAAAAAATTTTAATTAAAAAGTTTTTGATGTTTGTAAAAGTAATTCTGAATTCAGTAAGAAGCTTTAGAAACCTACTACCTTTATTAGTTCACCATCATTTTATAATTCCATTTTCCACACAGTCTTCATCCTTTTATATCTGTCTAACTGATGCTTTACAACTCTTCTAGGATAGGGATAGGGACTGGATCTAGGATTTCATTAAGAACGCTCATATAAGGAAATTCCTTCTACCAATGCATATCCGGTAGGCATCCCACTCAGCACCTAAACCCAGTTCTTCTAACTCTGAGCTAAACTCTTTCTTCACTAACATACTAATTCCCAAGTGTTGAAATGTACTTTTCTGCTTAATTAGCACTAAGACAAGGACCTTCTTCATTTCCAGTATTCTTTGTTGTCTTTTCACATTCCCCCTTCCTATTATCCACAATGATCTAGAATTTGGTTGGCTAACAAGATTTAGGAGACTAAGGATCAATTAACTATTAAAAATAAGAAAGCAAGGGGCAGCTAGGTGGTGAAATGGATAGAGCACCAGCCCTGAAGTCAGGAGGACCTGAGTACAAATTTGACTTGAGTCACTTAATGCTTCCTAGCTGTGTGATCTTGGGCAAGTCACTTAATCCCAATTCTCTTAGCAAAAAACAAACAAACAAATAAATAAATAAAAGAAAAATGAGAAAGCATCAACTCTAGGATCATTCTTCTTCCTTAAATACTTTTACATTTTAAAAGTCAACTTTTTTAAAATATTTTTTTTTTAAACTTTGAGTTCCAAATACTTTCCCTTTACCCCATTCCTTGACAAGGCAAGCAATTTAAGGGAAATAATACTTTTTCAGTCACACAGAATATTTCTACCTTAGTCATGTTGCAAAAGTAAACACAAACAAAAAAAAAAAACCTTGAATAATATAAATCAAATATTTATTAGGTACTTATGTATTAAAGCATTGTGCTAAGCACTGGAGATAATAGAAAAGGAGAAAAAAAAAATGTGGCTCCTGCCTTCAAGGAGCTCACATCTTAATGGGGGAGAAAATGTGCAAATGACATCTGTACAGGACATTTACAAAGTAAATTGAAGATAATCTCTAAGGAAAAATACCAGCATTCTGGAATACTAGAAAATATAAGAGTTTAGACAGGATTTGAATGAAGCTGGGGAAAACAGGAGACAGAGCTGATGAAGAAGAGCATTCCAGGAATGGTGGGGTAGCTGAGGGAAAGTTTCAGAGATGGTAGATGGAGTGTCATGTGGGAAGAACAGCAAGGGAGCCAATGTTGTTAGATGGTAAATTACATGAAGGAGAGGTAAGGGAGAAACAGAACTAGAAGCATTAAAAGGGACTACATTATTAAGAATTTTGAAAGCTAGAGAATTTTACATTTGATCCTGGAAGTAATAAATAGCCATTTATTGGCTAGGGAGATAACATGAACAAACCTATACTTAGAAAGATCACAGGCTTTTGAATGAAGGAAGAACTGGAGTAGAGAGAGAGTTGTAGAAGAGAGACCAACAACCACTACAATAGTCCAGAAAAAAAATGAGGAGAGCTTGCACAGAGTTTGTTTCAGAGGAGAGAAAAGGACATATACATGAAATGTGAAGAATGACTTTTTTTTCAGTCAGCAGAATTTGCTGTATATAACTGCATGCATATAAGAGGTGAAGAGGGAAATCCAGAATGACATCTCAGGTTGTGAATCTGGATGATTGTCAGGATGATGGTAACAGTGATAGAAAAGTCTGGAAGAGTAGAGGGTTTGAGCAGAAAAGCTAATGAGCTCAGTCTTGGATATGTGATTTAAGATGTCTATAGGACAACTAGTTCAAGATGTCCAATAAGCAATTAGATATGTTATATTAGAATTCCAGGACAAAGGTTAGAATTGATTGCATATAGGTGTGAGGAAAGAGTTGTTAAGGAAAATACTTAGATTGCAAGTTGGGAAAGATGGTGGACCCCCTGACAATAATAGGAGGAAATAAGAGGGAGTGATTTGGAGAAGATAATGAGTTCAGTTTTGGACATATGGAATTCAAGATATCTAAAGCTCATCAAATCCAAGTTATCCAGTTGGAGGTTAAGATAGTAATCTGAGAATCATTTGCATAGAAACAATAATTGAATCCACAGATGCTAATGAGATCAAGTAAAATAGTATAAAAGGAAAAGAGAAGAGATCACTGAAGCCTTAAGGGATACCACAATTAGTGGGCATGATGTGACTGAAGACTGAGAAAATACTGAAAAGGAGCAAGAAGTCAAGGATAACCAGGAGAAAAACCGTTATGAAAACCAAGAGAAGGAAAGGTAATCAATAGAGTCAAAGGCTCAGAGAGGTCAAGAAGAATAAGGATGGGAAAGAGGGAGAAAAGGAAGGAGGGGGAAAGGGGAGGACCATTAGATCAGGCAATTTTGCATCAAGAGAGATATTCCTGTGGTCAGTGAATAGAGCACCAGCCCTGAAGTCAGGAGGATCTGAGTTCAAATCTGACCTCAGACACAGAACACTTCCTAGCTGTATGACCCTGGGCAAGTCATTTAACCCCAGTTGCCTCAGAGAGAGAGAGAGAGAGAGAGAGAGAGAGAGAGAGAGAAAGAGAGAGAAAGAGAGAGATTCCTTTCATCCCCTATAATCTCACAAATCACTATGGCCAATTAGCTAGTAACAAATTTTTAGATCACAGATTTAGAAGTGGAAGAGACATCAAATATTACTTAGTCTACCCACTTCGTTTTATATATTCCAGAGAGATGAACTGATATGCTCAATGTCATAAAAGTAGCAAGTGGTATAACTGCCAGTGGGCTACACTGCCTTCCAAACACAACCTCTCCTAACATGGAAATATTGTTCCTTCAATTATAAAAACCAAGTCATGGGCCAGGATGATATTCACAGCTTTTCCAGATTAGTGAAATCAATCCATTATTATGGTTCATTAGTATAGCCTTCAGAATATAGGGTCATTGGAGATAGAGGAAAACTTTAGTAGAATTTACTCACCTGGCATGCAATTCACCACTTACCCTGGAAAGACTTTTTCCTTAACAAATTCTATACTCACAAATCCAGATTTACAATGGCTAAAACATTTTCTAGAATTGTGGAAAATAAAAGTATTTCTAAATTTTCTCTGACCTTTCTGATCCCTAACCTGCTCATTTCCAGCATGTCCATATATCATGTGGTATATTTTTATTTCTCGCATTAGTTTCTGGGTTTTTATCCTCATTTTTGTCCTTAAGAAAAGAACAGGAATAAAAGAAGTGCATTAACAAGACAAAGAACTAGTGGGAAAGGTGGTTGTGTTTGCTAAAAAGGCCTCCTGGCCCAAAGTGTTAATTTGCATATTATTTTGCATAATTGTGTGTGCCAACTTCTGAGCCCCTAATTTCAAGAATGTAAGATAAAATTAATTAGTGCAACCTGTAATGATAGCTTTCAGACAACTGCTTTCAAATACCTTAACACATGTTGAAATACAATAGATTTTTAGGACAATTTAACTTCACCCTAGGTAAGGGAGATAGAAAGGCAGTTAAAAATGTTGATCAACCACTCTATCTTGAAGCAGGAACTATCGTGCTCCTGGTAGAGTCACTGGGAAGGCAGCCATACAGAGAGGTCTGGCAAAAATGGCTTTTACAAAATCTGAGAACTGGAAGAAACCCTAACAGCCATTAACTTTAAATCCTTTCAGTTCATATAAATGAGGAAATTGAGGCTCAAGAGAAGAAGAGACTTGAAGGTAACAGAAAGATAAGAGTCTTGTGCCCATTTGGATTGCTGTGGACATAGGGATATTGAAGAGACTCCCAATGGTCAAGGTGGAAATCCTCAAACAATCCTATCTTCAGTACTCAAGAAATTAACTCTCACATAGATAATCACACACAAATTGTAACTGATAAACTCATCTTCCTGTCCTGAAGGAAAAAAGAAGGGCAGAAGTTCCATATATGTCAAATAAGTGATATGTTTGACATAGACATATGTCAGAAAAACAGAATGTGCACTATGAGTCCTGGAAAACAAGTGAGGTGATTGCTGTACCAAAAAGCAAATGGATCAGAAAGAGGGGAAGATTGAGTGTATCCCTGGGCTGGAGGCAAATGGAGTTACTAGTACCACGGACAACTCCACTGGGCTGACTTGAGGGTAATGCAGAAGGAGAATGAAGAGAAGACCAGAAGGATCCTGGTAGGGCACAGATGCTAAAAAGTCATGAAGACCAAATGTCAGGACTACAAGATGGTGGCTCATGATGGAGCTATATAGGCTCTCCTTATAGCAGATGATCTCTTTGGATTATAGAAAACAGAGGAGGTGGTTTCCTCACTTTCCCATTCTTTCTGCCCCTACCCTGACTTCTCCAGGGAGAGACCTGCCTGTTTCCCCACTCTTGTTTGTTAGAATTCATTGTTTCTCTGTGGCATTTTGTTTTAAAAGCAGTTTCCAAAGATATATGTGGTTAACCATTGCATTACTTAGAACATAAGAGAATAGGAATTATTTCTTTCCTTGTATTGTCATCCCTAGCCCCTAGCATTATGCCCAATACTTGGCACTTACTTGATTGTTCATTAATTATTAATAAGCTAGTATCTTTGATCAAAAGTAGAAGGGAAAATTTCTCAAATTCATTTTAAAATCTTGTTTTTTAAAATGCAGTCTGGGGAAAAGATACAATCTTTTTTAAAAAATAGAAATGGATTTAATAATGAACTTCAAGGGAACTGATTCAGCCCACCATCTTGTATCCCAGATATCACTGTATCACTTATGATAACTTATTCAAACTACATTACTAGGGGGAAAAAAAGGAGAGTCCCTAAAATATGAGCTGTGCAAATCCCAAATCTATAACAACAAAAACATACAAAAATTCTTTTAGTAACTGGATAATTGCTTCAACTTCAGAAGATTTTTCTTGAAATAAATAGATTTAAATACAAAATTTCATTATCTCTTAATATAACAATCTATAAATGTACCTTGTTAAATGAGTTGAATTTCTGAATGGGGTCTACTTTTACAATTGATTATGACTTACAGGTTAGCTTCTGGGGCATCTTAATACACTAAACTTCCATGATCTATAAGAGTTATTGGGGTAGCTGAAATTCCTAAAATAGTATGATATCTTGAATTCAATATTTTATTTCATTTTCGATCCATAAACTTTGTTTTTATTGATAGCTTTCTGGGTTTTAGAGAGACCTGGAAACCAGAAAGTCCTGGATTCATAATCTCCCTACATAGGGAGTATATGTCCTCTCCCTGACATACACTAATTGTATAATCCCAGTCAAGTCACTTAACCCCTAAGTCAATGGTCTTCAAAGGGGAAGGTGAAAATTCCTGGGGAATTATGATTTCATGGATATCTCTGTTTCTCTGTCTCTCTATATTCATTTTATATTGTCACCTATATACATACAAATATACATAAATAATAAACATAAATCAACATATAGTTAGAAATGTAAGCTTTTTCCTATATTGCCTTTGAATGGAAAGTTCCTGTCATACAACCTGACATGTAGTAGACAGATGAATAATTAATATGTTGATTAATTAATTGAGAGAAATGCCTATGGCTATGACCTTTTTTAATCTTAAAATTAACCCCAGCAGTTAAAAAAATTGTCATACACCTCCAATATGTGTATTTATTACTTACTCATTTGTAAGTTATATATGTGGAGAGTTAGTGTTACACACTGTACTTTTCTCAGTAGGACCAGTTTCCTGGGATGGCTGAAGGGCCCACACTAAACTCAGATTTGGGGAATTTAGAAGCTTGCACAACTTAGGCAGAGGAAAGAGTGGGAAAATATTAGGGAAAGAGGTAAGTGTGAATTTGTTGGATATCCATGTGATTAATACCCTTGATTAGGTGTGAAACTGATGACAGACCAGCAGTGGATACTGAATAGGAGCAGTCAAACAGGTGAGGAGATTCAAGAGAAAGCAGCATCACAGAAACTCAGAGACAGGAATAGTAAAATCTAACAGAGATCAATTAGGAAGACTGAGAAAAGAATATCAGATTTGTTGGGAACTTCAGAAATAGCATTTGAGTCAGGTAATGAGATCAGAAGTCAGGCTATAATGGGCTGAAGAATGATTGATAAGAGAGAAAGTAGGGGCAGTAAGCATAAATAATAATTTCTTAGAATTTGATGGAGAACAGGAGAAAAGAGAAAGATTAATGACTTGAGAGGTTGGTAGGGCCTGGTTAGAAGCTAGAAATATAAGTTGCAGAGTAGTTGCATGACTATTCCCATTTCTATACCCATGAAATAAAAAATCTAATCTTTATCCCTATTAAGGGCCAATATTCTGTTTTTACATTGTTTTAATTTCCAAAAGTATCTCTCCCTCTCTCCAATCTTCTATAGAACCAAACATTTATAACAAAGTCTAAAAGGGAAAAAGAGTTCAGGGAAAAATGCTATAATAAAAAATATATAATAAAAGAAAAACACATCAACCAAATTCAACATTATACTGCAATGCTCCACACCCAAAGTCACTTGTTTTTATAAAGAAAGAAAGGTAGTGTATTCTCATTCAACAAAGCCAAGCTTGGTTATTATTGTTGTTGTTGCTGATGCTATTGCTGCTGCTGCTGATGGTGATGATGATGAAGAGGATGATGATGACATCCTCCCATTTTAAAATTACAGACACGGACAAATTTATTTTGCTTCCTTTGAGAGTAGGGGAAAGAGTTACCACAGTTTTAACAAAATTAATCCATTCACACTGAGTCAGTTTGTCATTCTATTTGGTTCCTTGGTTTGTTTTATCTTCAAATCAGAGGATCACACAAAGGTTCCAGGAAGTTCTCCAGCTCTACAAATGCCCACCCACTCCTCTGTTCACATGCTCCCACACCCAAATGAGAAGCTCAGCATTCATCTACTGGTCCCTCATCTGCTCCAATCTTCTCAGAGACGGTCATCAAAGAACAGAGATTGATATGTGTAAACCAGAAGGTCGTCTTCATTTCAGAGGTGGAGTCAGGTAGGAGTTAGGTCAACCCTAAACATCCCTTCTTTCTGTATTTTTCCCTATAGAAATATTCTTCCCATCATTACAATGCAAGTTTCATCATTTCCCCTTGGCATCTGATAAGAATTTCCGGTTTTTTTGTGTATACTATAGTGAAGGTTCATTCTTCTTTACCAGGATTTCCTCTCTCCTTGAGCCTCCTGCAAGGCTATTTGGACTGCTCCAGCACAGGCTCCCACTACTGCCAGAGAGTAGAAAAAGAAAAAAACTTTGAGCTTCATATGAAAATGGAATATTTTGAAACATTGGGGTGTGTACATGTCTGTACTTGGCTCTCTATTTGTATAACTACATACTTCCTTTCAATTATCCTTATTGTACTTGGGAGTTGCCTCCGGTACTGTCTCTGTTCCATGAGAAATGGTACTCTCTCTCTCTCAGTCCCCTCCAACTGCTTCTGTGACATCATTCTACTTCCCACACCAACCATTCCTTCTTACCATTTCTGCTCACACCATTCTGACTTATATCACCTGTTTAAATAAGTATTTGTTAAATGAACTGAATGAATCCTAGCCCCATAGTCCTGTAACCCCGCCATGTCATAGTGTACTAGACAAAGCATTAGAATTGGACTCAAAGATACTTGGATCCAAATCCCACCTTGGACATTTTTTAGCTGTGTGACTGAGCAAATCATTTAACTTCTCTTGACCTTAGTTTCTCTATTTGTAAAATAAGGAGATTGGTCTCAATGACATTTAAAGTCTCAGTCAACTACAATTCTGTTACTTTGGGGGCAAGTATGAGCTTTCTGAATCAGATACATACCAGAGAAAATAAATTTTAAACATAGTCTTTATCAAAAATTAGTGAAGGGAAGAGTCCAACATCTCAGGCTATTAAAAAAAAGGAGAAAGAATGGAAGTATTCACAGAATCACAAATTTTCAAATTTGAAAGGGAGTTTGTTGACCATCTTGTAGAACACAATAGAACAAAGAATTTCATCTGTGATATTAATGACAAATAATCAGCTAGGTTTTTTTGTTTGTTTATTTTGTTTTGTTTTTAATTCCTGATGAGGAAGAACTTATTATTTCCTGGGACAGCCTCTTCTACTTTTGGACAATTGATACTTTTCCTCAAATCAGATATAAACTTACTTCTCTATAGTTTGCACCTATTATTTCTACTTCTGTCCTCTGCAACTGAACAGAATAACTCCAATCCCTCTTCCATATTTGCTTATGGGATAACCTAGAAACCTACCAGAGTTTTTATTGGAGAGTGTTGTTCTGTCTTTTCAGTTCTGACCAACTCTTCATGACTCCATTTGGGGTTTTCTTGACAAAGATATTATGGTTTGCCATTTCCTCTTCAGTTCATTTTACAGATGTGGAACTGAGTCAAACAGGGCTAATTACCTTTCGTAGGGTCACATAACTAGTAAAAGACTAGATTTAAACTCAAGAAACCAATTCTTCCTTACAGATCTGGCACTTTATCCACTCTGCCACCTAGCAGCCCATTGGAGAATAGAAAATAAAATTAGAGAAGGTAATACAGATTATAGAAAGCTAGAGAGAGAGAAGTTTGGACTTGAGGCTAAAAAAAAATAGAGAATCAGGGATTCAAGTCTTCTTCTACATTGGCTATCCTTGAGGAAGGAGACTGCATCTTCAGTGAGGAGGCTTACCTTCAGTAAGAGTGCATTTATGAATGGCAGCCCACCCAATATGCCAGCACTGTTAGATAACAAGATTCACTTTACTGAAAACCCACCCTAGAGAAACAAATTGTAATCTAGACTGCTATTCTCCACAGGAAATACAAACATGCCCTCTGGGTTTCATTTAGAACAATTCTATTTCAGTGCATCAGTTTTCATTAAAACTGGGCAATTGCAAAGACCCATTGAATTTTAAGTAGGTCTCCCATTACCTGAGAATAAGTTATTAGAATATGGTGGGAAATATGACTGCCACACATGAAGCTTTTCTTGTCCAGACTTCACTGATCTCATCCTTCTCTGAACTTATAGAAACTTTAAATATTCTAGTACCCCATTTAAATATCTAACTATCTACTTTTTGCTGTTTTAAGAACATTAGCCTTATCTTACTATCTATAATATTAAACTCAAAAGCAGGGACTATCTCATATAGTAATGAATGTTAATGCTACTTAATAAATATATACTGGGTTATTTCTTATGAAGAGAATAAATGGAAGCTGGTTTTTCCCTCTTTTTCTAATTTATTTCTTTCTTTTTCTAATAAAAAAAAATAGATTCTTGGGGCAGGTAGTTGGTATAGTGGATAGAGCACCAACCCTGAAGTCAGGAGGATCTGAGTTCAAATTTGACCTCAGACACAACACTTCCTAGCCATGTGATCCTGGGCAAGTCACTTAACCCCAATTGCCTCAGCAAATATATATATTCTATAGAACATTTGCAGCATACCTATGGTATATGCCCAATGGTCATTAAGTTACACTGGTAATTCCTTCTAACTGGTAATTCCCAGGATTCTATTTCTACTCGCCATTTATCACTTTCCTTATTTATTAACTTTTTAAATTTATGTCCTGAATCTCTCCATTCGCATCATTGTTGCCTTAATTTTATCATAGTTTGTAGTAGATACAGGTTTTGGTCAGAATTAATTCAAAAACTCAAACATTCAATTCAAACTACTGAGAAATATAGGCCAGTTATTTTACAAGAAAGTAAATTTGCCCAGACAGTAAACCTTAAAGATGAGATTTGATCCTAGATCCTTCGCTTCCCAAATCCACGTTCTTGTTACCATATCCCTTGGTCTAAAAAGGATTCATCCAAAAGGATGAATCAATGAAAAGTTTTTTCTTGAGTTCTGAAATCATTTCAGAATTGATCCAAGAAGCTAAATTAGCTCAATAAATCCTTGATCCCTCACTTTCACTGTAAAATAAATGATAAAGAAATGTTTGTATTGTCTACATAGCCTTTAAAATAATCTAGACTATCAGTAGTTGTCTTATCTGGTAATAGCTCAAGGATATACAAGTTAAGAGAAGATAGGAAGTAAAATAGAAGTTTAATTATGACCATTGGACATAGTTTAGCAATTACTGTAATAGTTGACTCATTCAAATATTCCTTCTCCAAAGTTCTCCAGTGGCCATTTGGAAAGTCAAAGACTGATTGCAGAGACACATAGAGATCCACTTATGCCAAACAGATCTATAGATTCATATAGCCATACAAATTCACAGGACTAATTAGTAGCAGAAGAAAGACTAGAATCCAGATCTCTTTCTACCATATCATGACTCTTTTAAAAAATCTTTTAAAATTTTTCTTTAAAAAGACTCAATAGATGTACTTTGTTTAAAAAAAAAAATCTGAGTATCAAAAGGGACCAATGATTGCCAAGTAACTTGATTATCCTCTCGATATCTCTTACTTAAAGGAGAAGAGCCCTTTATATTTTCCTGAAATGTCAAGGTCCCACCTGAGAGGTCATTTTTCCAATAGTACTTCTAAGGAAATGAACTGCTTATCACAAATTGACATTCATCTTGTGAAGTGGTCCCAGATACTTCATCTGGGATCCCTCCTCCTCATTCCCTCAGCAGTAGATCAGATCTTTTCTCTCTCTTAGTATCTTGGGAGAGAGTGAAGCCAGTAATGACACAGAGACCCAAAGCACTTGAATTTGATAACACCCTTTCAGGTTCTATATTTGTCTTCAGTTGGAAGGGTAGAAATTAGAAGTCTCTGACCCTCCCCTGTAGATAAAGTCATCTTGCCAAGAGAGTCAGAAAACAGCTGTGTTTTGGTACATTTGGTGAAAATCATGGAACTTTTCAAATGTCTCCAACATACAATGCCTTTCATTTCAAAGCTCATGGGCTGTATGCCAAAAAATAGTTCCTGAATTCTTTTGAGATTCTGGCCTCATCAAAATGCTATTTGACCAACTCTAATTGATGCTTCAAGTTTTTTTCTCTCCGAAACTAAGTTGTATTTTGCTTCTAAAATGCTGCAAATTTCAGAACTTCCAAGTGTAAACTGCTCTAAATTTAGCAAATATTTTTCTCCCAACCATTAGTCAGGATTTTTCTTCATTTCCTTTCAAATCCAGCCCTGCCTTTACAGTCAAAGTTTAACCAGATAACTCTCTCCTTTCTTATTTATTTTTGCCTCACATTTGACCTGGATTTATAAGCAGTAAGGAGAAAGAAGGAGCTTTGGAAGGGAAAGAAGGGGGACAAGAAGGGCTGCTGTTTAACACCTCTTAACACCCCTGACTTTTTCAGTGACCATTTCTGTAGTGTGAGTTCTATGTAGATCACTGCCTGACTTGACAACTGATGACAGAGTAGTGGGTGGAGATGAGGAAAACATCTGTTTCTCTGATTTGGTACTTACAAATACAATGCTCACTGAAAAACTGCAAAGAGTACAGAGCGTTCTAACACCCTGGACACTCCTGCCTGAATTGCTGATTTGGAAAGTTTTCATTTTTCATCGTTTTTAGAAAGCAACAAAGGAGTAAGTGGGAAGATCCTTGGGCTTGGAGAGAGAAAACCTGAGTAAATTTTCCAATTCTGCTCTTTATGATCTGTGTGACTTTGAGGTTACTTAACCCTATGTCATGGTTTTCTCATCAGTAAAATTTGAAGTGATATTAATACTATCTACTTTACTATGGAGATCAAATTTGATAACAGTAATCCTTTCATCTCCAGTACAGCAGACTGGACCCCTTCATCGGATCCAGAATTAAGTGTCCTAATTGAGTGCTTCACCAGTGGTATATCAGGATAACTGATCTATTCATATTTCACTTTATTTCTCTGCTATCTTCTCTCCAGTCAGCCAATTGTACCCCCTCTTACCCTTTTCCCCTTCAAGTTCTGGAACCAAACTCAAATCAGAAAGGATGTGTTAATCTACTCTCCTAAGCTTCCAAGCATTACCACCTTTCAAATCACTTTCAAAAATGAAATATTCATCTCTGGCCACTTAATTTGCATATGCTATTTTCTCCTATTAGAATGTAAGTTTCCTGGAGGCAGGTATTATCTTCTTTTTATGTGTGAATTAAATAAATAGATAGATAGATGGATAGATATCTCTTGGGCAGATAGTACAATTGGAAAATTAATTAGATCCAGAACTGAACAGAAAGAAAGGCACTGGATTGCCTTTGAAAAGTTACACTCAACTTCTACCAGAAACAAAGGCCCATCCTTTTAATACCAATATTCTACTAGTGTTTTCAAATAGCTCCAAGTCTTAGAACACTACAGCCTCATAAGAATTAAAAATGAGTATCCCACAGAGTGATATGGAGATGTGCATGGTTTGTGTGAGCAAGCAGCAACACAGAACAAAGAAGGAACTTCAAAGGAGAACAGGAATAAAGGATGTCATAAGAGAAACGTATAGTGGAAGAAGAAAATGAGCTAGTCAAGTAGCAAGAATGAGGGATGCACTTCCTATGTGATTCACTGATATCATGATAATGTCAGAAGAAATTAAGAATAGCCCCCAGGGGTGGACCTCCTGTTGCAAAATTATGGGAAACCATGAATAAACTATACAAGATGGACAGCTAAGAATGAATTGCAGCCTGAACATTGAAGGGGACTATGATGTGATGAGATCACAGATTTAATTGTGTATTGATTGAGTTATTGTCATTCTAGAGATATAAGCAATAGCTTCTACCCATACTTCCCTTAATTGCCTTTAATTTTGATTATTAAGCATTAACAATACTCTAAACAACATTCAAAATATAATATCTAACAAATATATTTCCTTCCTGCAAAAATGGATCTATAATCTAAAAGTAAAACATATACTACAAAAGAATAAGTGAATATCATTGAACAATAGATAAATGACAAGAAGGAAATGCCAAGAACAGGTCTTGGTCATTATGTGTCCCTTCCATCAAGATTTTAATAATTTAAAAGTGTGCCAGATTTTTCCCACTATGCACCATCCCCTCCTGCTATTTTTCTGTCTCCCTTTCCCCTAACTAACATTTATTTCTCTACTCTTGATGGCTGTATTCATTAAGTATGCTGGATCTGTGGATCTCTGAGTCCCTGTCTGCTTTAAACCCTGAATTATCAAGTTGTCCTCACAGGAGTCATCACAACCCACATGCCAAATTTAGCAAGCACATCCATAGATAAGGTTCACATGGTTCCTAATCTGTTGGAGATTACACAGACACAGACATAAATACTGCAGGATGCCATTAAACACTTGTAAGCAAAGACACAAACAGAGGCAAAAAGATGCAACAAGAGTGGAAATTTTATGGGACTTAGACTACAGAAGTAGGAAGGTTAGGCTTTGAATAGAGAATGTCCAAGTATGATATATGAGCAAGCTTCTGAAGGCTTTGATATTCATTTCTAACCCACCTTCTGTAGGAAGCTCACACCTACTATTAGGGCCTTCCATCTAAGATTAAAAACCCATTTGTCCTGCATCTAGCTTATGTTCATTACTACTTGAATACTTCCCTCCATTAGAATATAAAGTCCTTAAAGTAGGGACCATTTTTTATTGTTTTCCCCCTTCTTTCTTATAGCCAAAAAATTCAGTCCAATCTCTGGCACATAATAAGTATTTAATAAATGCTTCTTAACTAAACTCTATCCCTAGAAATACAAGAAACATACATAGAGCTTTACTATGTCAAAATAAATTAACTAGCCTATTAAATCTTGTACTAAGTATCCAGCACAGGAAGAAGAAAAACTACTGTTCACAGAATGCAATCATTCTTCCCCAAATAACAGAAGCCTGATTGGGAAAAGGATGGAGGAGTGTAAAATAAGCACCTACTTAATGCCTATTACATCAGACACTGCCCTAAGAGCTTTACAAATATTATCCTGCTTAATCTTTACAATAACCCTGCAAGGTAGGTGCTGTAATTATTCCCCATTTCACTATTGAAAATACTAAGGCAGACAAGTTAAGTGACTTGTCCAGCGTCACACAGCTAGCTACAAAATATTTAAAGCTGGATTGAATTTAGGTCTCCCTAACTCTATGGCCAGCACTCTATGCACTGTGCAACATAGCCAACCCTGTGGAGGGCTAAGGAATGAAGACAAAGATGAAGAATTCAGTAAGATAGGTCCAAAGTTTTCCATTTATATTCTTCAGGGTATGTCGGGGGCTAGAAAAAAAAATTGCTTAATTTACATAATTTCTTGGTTGGGGTGATAGGGCTAGTTAAAATTGGAAAGGGGCAGGACCTGGAGAAGAAAAATTCTTCCCCCCTCTCCACTCCAGATACAATATTAGGTCTTCACTACTTCAAGCCAGACATAAAGTAAGATCCTCTCACATTTAAAGTATGCAATTTCAGGAGGGAGGAACAAAATGAGAAAAAGAGAAGAAGAGTAGAAAATATGAGGCAACTATCAGAATATTCATCACTATCAAAAAACTTATTGCAAATTTTTATTTCATTAGAATCATGCAAAGGAGAAGGGTCTTCCCCTTTCCAGAATCTCTAAGGATCACTAATAGTTCACCTGGAAAGGAGACAAAAAGATATTATGACTTTCCATCCCCCCAAATCCAAAGGTGATCTGTTTCCATGTTGGGGGAGGGAAAGGAGAAAAAGAGAAAGAAGGGGGAGAGAGAAAAGGACAAGAAGGCAAAGGAGGAGAAAGATAGAGAAAGAAAAGGGAGAGGGAAGAAAAGACAAGAGGGGAGAAAAGGGGAAGGAAGGGAAGAGGAGAAAAGTCAAAAAAATTCCCTTAATGTCAAAACTTATCTTATTTTACAATTAGATTCCACTTCCTAAAGAGATTTCAACATATTGAGTTTTCTTTGGCCAGCCCCAAAGTAAAAAAACAGAGATCAGCTCTGAAAGACTAACATGGTATCCTTTCCTTTCTCTAAACACATTTTCCTTTGTTCATCCCCACTCTAAACCATCCATTATTCCATAGGATCTCTCCTAGATCTGTATGGGAGGGAGTAGACAATCTCATTGTAATTTATAGACATTGCCATTTTGTGACTATTTGAGGCCTCCTTGGTTTGGGGACCCTGTTTTGAACTCAATGTGCTCAGCATTGATTTTAGGTAGGAGATAGAAGATATTTTTCATTTCTATGATAATGTACCCCTGCAGAGGGTTTTCTATCACTCTGAATTATCTATATAACAGATTTTCATTACGACTCAATATTTGGCCTCTCTCCTTTGCCCACTAGATTTTCAGGAAACATAGGCATTCACATCACTTGCTCTGTCTACATGACTGTTCATCTTGCTTTTGGTATGTAAGCAGATCTCACAGTTCAAATAATTGAAGGGTAGGATGGAGAATAGCTTATCTGAAACATGTCAATATTGGCAGGAGGTAGGGAACAGGGTTTATGATCAAGTTTTAACATCCTGAAATGATCCATAAAAGGTCTTTTTTTTTCTAATTGAACTTCAGTCATTTTCTATTTAAGGACCTGTGACCCTGAGTAAGTCACAGTATGGTAAGTTTATTAGTCACTAGTAAACACAACATGGCAGTATGGAAAGATCTCAGTGATTCCTAGTCAAGAGTTTGTATTACAAAATAAATAGCATAAGATGTTATTTGGCAACACCAGAATAAATGGGCAGTAATAATTCAAAACAGCACTTTTTAACTGTTTAATAAAAAGTGCTACTAAAAAAAGCCATTGTTCTATAATTTCTGTATTATATTCATGAAACCATATCAACATAATTGTCCTCCAGTTCAGTTTCTTCATCTCGAAAATGAGAGACTTGAACTAGGTGGCTTCTAAGATCCCCTTTAACTTTATATGTATGATCCCATCATACTTAAAGGTCCTCTAAACTCTAGGAAAAACATGAATAAAAAATATTCATGAAAAACATGGTTCTAATAAATCATTCTATGGGACTGTTTCCCACTGTGACATGATCAACAAAACAGAAAACAGCATAGCTGGTGACAAATCCCAGGTGCTTGACAAATAGCTGGAGACAGTGATCAACCTTAAATATAGCCAAAATGACCTAACTAACCTGTTCATAGTTACCAACTATTCTCCCATCATCTATATCCATATCTACTTTAAGTGATAATTGATGTTGATCAGAATTATCAAGGATCATATATCTTTATTTTTCATTTCGAAGAAAGAGAAGGAAAAAGATCGTCCAGAAATCATTTGACTTCTCAGAACAATTATGTTGATATGGTTTCATGAATATAATACAGAAATTATAGAACAATGGCTTTTTTTAGTAGCACTTTTTATTAAACAGTCAAAAAGTGCTGTTTTGAATTACTACTGCCCATTTATTCTGGTGTTGCCAAATAACATCTTATGCTATTTATTTTGTAATACAAACTCTTGACTAGGAATCACTGAGATCTTTCCATACTGCCATGTTGTGTTTACTAGTGACTAATAAACTTACCATACTGTGATTCTCACATGACACTAACTTCATTATTCTGACTGCTCTTATCTGGATGTTCTCCAGCTTATTGCTGTTCTTAAACTGTGGCACCCAGAACTAAACACGTAACACAGGTGGAATCTCCATAGAC
Organism: Antechinus flavipes; assembly: GCF_016432865.1. NCBI lineage: Eukaryota > Metazoa > Chordata > Mammalia > Dasyuromorphia > Dasyuridae > Antechinus > Antechinus flavipes. Next base: position 354,340,383 of record NC_067401.1, on the reverse strand, counting down.
CAGAGCGTCAAGGAACTATGACTGGCTTATTGTCTTAATGCAGTCTAAGAACAAATTCATTCTTTTTTTTTTTTTTTTTTTTGGCTCCTACAACACATTGATGTTTTAGATTGAATATGCAGTCCTCTAAAGTCCCCAGATATTTTTCTAGGCATATTGCTATCTATCAATTACTTCTCCATTTTGCACAAAATGTAGAGTTGAAATTTTTTTAGCCCAAAGATGACTACATTTATCCCTATTGAATTTCAAGTTATAGTTATCCCTTGCATATCATGACTTCCCCATCATAGTTTCAATGTATTGCAGGTTGGCATAAGAAATTAAATGGGAATTTTTGGAGAGTTTTGTACATGTTGCAGGTGACACACACTGAAAAAAATTTAGAAAGTTAGAAATGCATAAAAATATATGTATTGTATTATGTGATATGAAGAAAAATGAAAAGGAAATCCACGAAGCCACTCTGGTTTAAGAGGAGGACCAAAAATATTTATGTGGACTTTCCATATTGCAGGGATGTAGTGCTACACCTGTGATATGGAAGCAATAACTATTTTAAACCATCAAAGTCTTTTGAGCTCCTGACTCTATTTATCAATTTATTAGTCATCTTTCTTTGCATTGTGCTGTCTTCACATTTAATAAATATATAATCTATGCTTTTAACTAAGTCATTGATAAAAATGTTCCACAGTTCCAGGCCAATCTCAGATACTTAGGGTATTCTTCTGGAGATCTCCAAGCCAAGTTATATTATTGAACCATTAGCTTTTTAGGTTCATTCATTGAATATCTGGAATCAATATATCTTAATCTTTTCCACAAGAATAGTAAGTGAAAATTTCCCAGGTGCTTTGCTAAAATCCAGGTGTACTATGTTTATATCATTCCCCTGATCTTTAAGTTTAGTAATAGTATCAAAAATTGAAATAAGATTAGTCTGGCATGACCTTTTCTTGATGAATAGTTGCTCTTAGTCATCATAGATCCCCTTTCTAACTATTGACTAATCATCTCTTTAATGATTTATTATAGGATTTCTCCAGGAATCCAAGTCCAAATCACTGACTAATGGTTTTCATATTTCTTTTCTCTTCCCATCTTTGTGATATTTCTTTTCTTCATTGTGATTCATAGAATTATTGATAATGGTTCAGCAACATACTTGCTATCTCTTTCAATCCCAAAACATAAGATACCATTGCCTTTGTATTTTACTTACTAAAAGGGGCAGAAAAGGACATTATATGAGAAAAGCAGCTTAAGATAGTACTGAAGACCTTAAAAGACTCACTCTTCATATAAATAAATATACTTAGAGGTTATATTTGAAAGCCTTTCAAAAGCACAAGAACTGACTGAAAATAAAAATGTCTGCAGGGTATAGTAGTCCATCAATTCATTGGAATCTGACTCTTTTCAAAGTTTTGAAAAATATAGCTGAAAGACTAAAAAGAAACTACTTGAAAATGGGATGGAATTGTACAGTATTTATTTGTGTGGTATCATTAAATTGTGAATTTGGGTTTCTTTCTAGCTGAATTAGAGGTTGGTCACTACTTGTGAGGTGGTCCTGATTTGAGACATTACAAGCTATGGATGAAGATAGAAAGTAAGAAGATGAGAAGCCAGAAATTAGGAGTATGAGAAACTATAGCAGTTACCTGATGAGAGAAGCTAATAATGAAAACTGGTCCCTTGTGCTTAAATTGAGTAGAATAGAGCTGAGTAAGCTAAGAAAACTCACTGAAGTCACACAAGCTCAGTAGCTACCATTCTCATTAAATTAGAGCTGCATACTGGAAGTTTAATGGAGAAAAGTACTCTTATTGAAATAGCAGTGCTTATTACTATCACCTGCTAGTGACAATACAATCCAAGAAAGAGGAAGAACCTCAAGCAAAAAACATGCTATATTTTTTAAGTATGTATTCTCCCTTTCAGATACTGTGGGCATTGGTGGATCTGTGATTCAGATTATTGGTTAAAGTGTTGTTTTGATTATTTCTTCTTTTGTTTTTCTATTTCTTCTAGTTAGTAAATGTGATTATCCTTACTTTTGTCTTTATGTTTAATAAATGCTTCATGTTTAAGAGTCAATAATATCATTTTAATGGCTTATTGCAAATAGGGAGCACACTTGTGGGGGCTCAGAAGCTATAATGGCAAATAGTTTAAGTGCATCTCTCTCTATAGCAAGAACATACAGAGATATAGTTAATTTGAACCAGATACCTTACTTAATCAAAGGAAATTAACCAAACTCCTTGTTAACAATTGAGTTTATCTTGAGTCTTCACTACCAGTTAACTTCTTGTTGTCATTTCCCATGTAGAGTTCATTCTTATTGGCAAAGAAAATAGAAACAGAATGAGAATTGAGCAGCTTTGTTTTCTCTTGTCAGTTTTATTCCAATTCAAACAGAGGTTCTAGCTCTACTTTGTTTCTCCTTTTTTTTCTCTCAGTATTAACTATCGGCCCCTTTAAAATTTTCCTTATCTTCCCTCACCAGCTAATTGGGAAATTTAGCACTGCTAATACTATTTTAGTAGGATTATATAGTGTTCTTGTTGTCAGCCCATCCTTCAATCATCTGTGTCTTTCTTTGAAAAAATCTAAGTTGCACACACCTGCCATATTGGCTAGAATGACAGGGAAAGATAATACACAATGTTGGAGGGGATGTGGGAAAACAGAGGTACTAATATATTGTTGGTGGAATTGTGAATACATCCAGCCATTCTGGAGAGCAATTTGGAACTATGCTCAAAAAATTATCAAACTGTGCATACCCTTTGATCCAGCAGTGTTTCTACTAGGCTTATATCCCATTAAAGAAGGGAAAGGGACCTATATGTGCACAAATGTTTGTGGCAGGTCTCTTTGTAATGGCCAGAAGCTGGAAACTGAATGGATGCCCATCAATTGGAGAATGGTTGAATAAATTGTGGTATATGAATATTATGAAATATTATTGTTCAATAAGAAATGACCAGCAGGAGGATTTCAGAAAGGCCTGGAGAGACATACATGAACTGATGCTGAGTGAAATGAGAAGGACTTCAACAACAATACTATATGATGATTAATTCTGGTGGACATGACCCTCTTCAACAATGAGATGAACCAAATCAGCTCCAACAGAGCAGTAATGAATTGAACTAGTTACACCCAGCGAAAGAACTCTGGGAAATGAGTATAAACCATTACCATAGAATTCCCAATCCCTATATTTTTGTCTGCCTAGATTTTTGATTTCCTTCAAAGGTAATTGCACACTATTTCAAAGTCCGACTCTTTTTGTACAGCAAAATAACTGTTTGGACATGTATACTTATATTGTACTTAACTTATATTTTAACATACTTAACATGTATTGGTCAACCTGCCATCGGGGGGAGGGGATGGGAGAAAGGAGGGGGAAAATTGGAACAAAAGGTTTGGCAATTGTCAATGCTATAAAATTACCCATGCATATAACTTGTAAATAAAAAGCTATAATAAAAATAAATAAATAAATAAATTCTATGATTCTTTTAAAAAAAGAAAGAAAGAAAGAAAGAAAAAAATCAAGTTGCTCAGTTAAGTTCCCTGTGCATCCATTTCAGTCTTTTCAGACAACTCACATTTTTCCTTACTGGGATTGTTTCCCTTTGTGACTTCAGAATTTCATTCTTGAGCCTCTCTTGTCCCTCTGGACTTTATTTCCCCCAATGTAGCTTGTCTATTACTTGACCCCTATAACCATTCTTCTTTCATGAGTCCTAGGTTGTTTTTTAAGGTCTTTGAGTCCACATTTAGAAAAGAGTCTTCATGGGGTTGAAACTTCCCAGAATGCTCTATTTCTCCAAACCAAATTTCCAGTGGAAATAGACCACAGCTGTTCCTTTCACACCTGCCCAGAATACTGCAGTTAAGTGTAGGTTAGTCCTTGGACCACTAGGCAAAATGCCTAATTGAGTAAGGTGGTAGTCCAATCCCAAATGGAAGATATTAGACTAATACGAATTGTTTAGAAATTAGACAGAAAAGCAGATGGAATCACGGAAGGCACAAGTCACTTCTGTGTTGCTACATTTCCTTTCTCTGTGTGTTTCGATAACTTTCATTGTCCTATTATTTTTCGAGGTAACTATAAAAACACATTAGAGCCATCTGGTTTATACAAAGCCTTTGCATTTCTATGGAATGTTGCAGAGGCCCATGATTAAGCAGTCACTACCATTTCCAGGCCCGGTGACGCCTTTGCTAACAATAGGATCGCACCCAGGGGTCCCTGCAGGAAGCCACATTTCCCCCTTAAACAAAGAAAAAGGATCTGGAGAGAAAGAAAGGAGGAGGCAAAACATGAAGCCCTGGAACATGAGGAAATGAGTTCACGAACATTAGGACAAGATCTCTATAGATTTGGTGAAGTCATTCTATATGTGGTATCTAATGTCACCACTAAAAAGGAATTTCAGGGGAGTCATGGGAAAGTTTTATTTTGCTATTACTTTCTGTATCTTCTGGAATATGACACAAGAAAAGTCTGATGAGATGGAGTGTAAATTTTATTGACTCTTCTTTTAGATTGGCTATAATCTTTGGTTATTCATCTCAGAAATCACACTTCTTTATTCCAGTTGTGATACTGGATGATTGGGAATTTTTTGTAAGATAAGATGTGTCTTTTGTTCTGCCTATGAGATACTTTGAATTTGAAGGGTATATGCGTTTTGGTGTTCATGACCTGGCATATTTATTCTCTTCGGCCAAAATTAGACTTGTATAAGGAGAACAAAACTCTTTGCTGTGGTAACCAGGGCAAAGATCAATAGTTTTTCTTCAAGATTGCTACATGCCTCCTTGAGGTTTACTGAAACTTCAAGGTCACTTACATGGTAATGACACTAGGTGCTGAGGGCATGAGAAATTCAGTCACTCTAAATCAAATGGCAGTGAGGGTTAGAGATGGTTCATTGGTCATAGGTAGGATGTGAATGGAGAAAAGGGTCCCAACAACCCAAGAACCCTTTTGTAGGCTAGCTAAGTGTGAATGTGGATCTGACTTGCCTAAGAGCTTATAGATTAGTCCCCAACATGTCCCTTTAAGGAAAAAAGAAACCATAGCAGCCAATGATAGCCCTGGAAGATGGAAACAGACTCAGTGGGAAAGCAGAAAAGACTTTTCTTTTTGCTTTCAATTGTTTTGCTTGATATCCTTTTTTTCCCCCTTATATGACCTTAATATCCTAATGTTTCTCAGTTCTTTCTAATTTTAGTGCCTTCTTTCTATTGATTATTTCCAATAAATTTCCAGATTTCCAATTTATCTTATATAGTTTATTGATTTGTAGTTACTTTCACATTGTCTATTAGACTATGAACTCTTCAAGAACCACAGAATCTCTTTTATATTTCTTTGTATTTGTATTTTGTATATATATATTATGTGCTTAGCATAGTGCCAGACGTGCTCAATAAATGTTTATTGGCTGACCAATTTACTGTTGTCTGTTGTTGTTTAGCAAGAGAAGACAGGGAGAAAGACTGAAGCCCACTAATATTATACAGCATATTGTTGGTGATAAGGTATAGCACTGGGCTGAGGTCAGAGTTCATGATTTCGAGTTTGGGATCTGCTACTTAATTTTTCAGCAATTTATGTGATTTGGGGATTGTGTCAACTGAGGAAAAAGTCCCATTGGAAAAATCAATTTGTGAACAAGAAGTGAGAGGACTCTATAGCACATTCCCATCTGAGGCTATTTTATACCTTCTCTTCTCTCATCTCCTTTCCTTAAATCTATTGCTAACTGACTTCTTAGCAAATGACCTCAACTTCTTTAAAGAGATGAAGGCCATCCATTATGAGCTCCCCCAACTTCCTTCCTTTCCATTTAAATGTTTCTATATCTTTACCCACTCTTTCCTTCGATTCTGTCTCAGGAAACATTTCTCCTTTTTCAAGGCTAATCTCTCCACCTGTGCTCTTGATCCTATCTCCCTATTCCTTCTTTCATAAACTCCCTTTAATTCTTTCCTCTTCTTCAATATAACCTTTGGATTCACTTTTAAAACACTTTGGATCTCATTTTCTTTATCTGTAAAATGCAGAAGTTGGATTAGATGATATCTTCCAGCTCTATGTCCCAGTAACATCCCATGAATATCCTATAAAGAACAACTCCAAGTTTGTGTAGTATGTTACATAGAAGTCTTAACAGAGGCATTTTCTTCTGGCATAGCAAGGTAAAAATGAAATCTGATAGTATGGGTGGTGAACAGTGTTGATAATGAAGAGTGTTTATGTGAAGGTTGGGATTGGAGCTGGACATATGATTTTATTAGTATAGAAAATCTCCAGATGAGGAAATTAGCTCTACCAATGCAAGGCTGCCCTTTCCTTGTAACTTATATAGCCTTAGAGAGTCACCCACAGCATAGAGAGGGCAAACGATTTGTCTAGCCAGTATGTGTTAGAAGTGGGCTGGAACCCTGAATTTCCTGGCTCTGATATTGACTTTCTACTTACTATGCTAAGCTCCCAGGCTCTAAGTGTGATTAGCACTCTGAATTCTGAATCCAGTGATCTGAATTCATATCTTTGTGGTACCTTTTAGTTTTTACATTTGCAAGATTTGAAAATTGTTATTAACACTCATCATAATTAGGCTAAAAATTAGAATCTATTGACAAGAGAATAGGTTTTGGTTTTTTTTTTTTTAATGTTGTGGGGAAGAATATCAAGAGGACACACAGACTGTTAGGAGATCCTTAGAAAGGCATTTTCAGTAGCATAGTAGTGAAGGATTTAATATTCCAAAGACAAAGGCGTAGGCAGTGAAAACTGGAGGAAGTAAATAAAGAATACTCTCAAGATTTTTGTCAGTAAAAGGAAGAAGAGAAGACAACATCCCAATGAGGGTAGCAAGATCAAAGGAAAGATTTTCTTTGCAAACTTTAAGATGATACATAAATGTTGATATTATTATTCATCATTATCATTGGAAAGATAAAATCTGAACATGTTTGCAGGCTACTTGGGAAGGGACAATGAAGAAAGTATAATTGAAGAATACAGAAAGAGAGGGAAGAAAGGAAAAAAAGTAGAGAGAATAAAAGTTTGAGTGCAGTCAGATAATATAGTTAGAAGAACAAGGTTCAAATTCCACCCACTTATCACTTATGTAAGCTTTGGCAAGCTACCTTATCTGTAAAATGAGGCAACTGAGTCCCATGGCATCTGAAATTTCTTCTAGTTCTAAATCTATGACAACATAGCTTAAGCTTATGAAACAGAGGGAATATTTATTTACCTGAGTTAAGAGGGAGACTGAGAAATGTTCAAAAAAGAGAAACTAAGTTGAGGGTATGCAAGTTGAATGGCCTTGATGATAGAGTAGGAGGTGAAGTTACCTACTCAGAATGGAAGATATTTGAGGATGGTGGCTTGAGAAAATTGGAGCAGTTTGGGAACATTATTGGGAATTGCAATATAGAGTTAACTTCTTTCTTTAGTCACAACCACAATAATAACAGCTAGCATCTATAAATTGCTTTATAAATTGCAAAGCACTTTATCTATATTATCTCTTGTTCTTTATCATAGCTTTGGGGTAGATGCTTTTATCTCCCCAATTTTATGAGATGAGGAAATCAAGGCACAGAGAGTTTGAGTAACTTTAAGAATTAAGATTACACACAAGGTTATACAAAGTTACACAGTTACAAGTAACTTGAATCCTTTTAGGATTCAATACTTTGATACTTTCAGGATTCTTGAATGTGTCCTTATAAGATGTTGCTCTCTCCACTTCAATGACAATTGTAACCTCTCTACCCATTTCATGGGGTACTGTTACCAAAAACAAAGATCAACCAGCAGCCAACCTCCATTGAGAAACTTTTCTAAATTAAACTACCCTTCACATAAAGATATTGTTCATTTTCACATCAAATATTTTCAGCTTAGTAAAACCTGTCCAAGTTTGTGCTCAATTGGTTATTTCCATTCCACAATATGGAATCAGAGTAAAACTTAATTCAACAAAAGGTAATAAAAGGTTTGCCAAGCAAGGGGGATTACCCATCTCAGATTAGATGGTATGAATTTATAGAGAGCTTAATCAGTTCTGTCTCCATGGTGTACAAAATTCCCAAGCACACAGTAGGTGATCAAATAACATTTGTTGGCTGATTGATTCTGGAATTTGTGCCTAGCTGTCTTTGGAATGTTGTGCTACAATAGTAAGTATTTGTGAGGTGGATCAGACCTAAGCAATAATTGACTAATATTGAAGGAGACATGTTTCTATTCCAATTTAATCTTGTATTACTGTTTTGTGGCTTGGGTCCAGGGGTCAGGTTTAAAGTACATGTTGTGGCCCTGTAATTTGTAGATTGGAATGGTCAAGGCTCAGAGGCAAGAACTCAGGAGCCTTCCATTTATACCCTCTCTTCTATGGGAGTGAGAAAGTCAGAAGATGGTAGCCCTGGAGACTGTTTTGAAAATGATATTTCAAATAAAAGTTATTTGAAGTCTTGCGCGTCCAATGAATGAAAATAGTAACATGAAGTTTTGTAATTATAGAGACGTTTAATTTCATTCTAACAAGACAGGCAGTTATTACTTGTTAAGTACTAGATTTAACAGTTATGACATAAGCCCATATCTATTACATAGCTAATCCTCAATGGATATGTTTTTAGCAATCAATTGGTGTTTAATTAACATACGATAACTTTCTTGTTAAAATGAAATTCAGTTTGTAGTGAGTCTGTTTGAGATAATTTAGAGTGCTGTCACTAAAACATTTTCTCTTGCTTCAGGTTTACATGTTTATCTCCAATTCTTAAATTTGGAGCACTGGAAAGGAGGATGGGGACAAGGACAAGCTTTCCAAAGCAGAGACTGTGAGAGGAGGCACATTATAGAGTTATTTTTTCCACCAAAGGAATAACTCTCCCCTATCACCTTCATGGTTTTTCTTCTCTCTTTAGAAAGTAAAAGTCAACAGCTACTCATTCCATGAGCATCCAAGGCATGCACTGGTATCTGAGAAGAGGGTGAGGCACATTGCTCATAGATCCTCCTATAATGCCTTAAAACTCCTAAAAATGCCATCTTGGGGGAATGTCCCAAGGCCTAGCTCTGGTTTATAATCATTGGAAATTTTAGTAGGATTCTCCCCTTATTCTAAACCAAATAAGAGGAATGAATTGGTACCTCCTATCCCATTACATTTTATGATATTTTTATTTCTAAATTAGTTTATCTGCTTCCTTTTCTTTTTTATATTAAAATTTTCCTTTTTATCATAAATGCTATAAACATCAATAACTACATATATATTTAATACTAAAAAAAAAAACAGAGAGATTATATAGGGAGCAATAGAGAGCCTCTAACCCCAGATAGAATGTAAGCTCCTTAAAGGCAAATATAGTTTCATTCTCTGGATCCCAAAAACTTAGCACTATCTGCAAATAGTAGGAAGTTAAATAAATATTTATCAATTCATTGAAACTGTAATCTTCTCTAATATTCAGCTTTTGAAAAGTCTACATTAAATTGAACATTATATTAACAAAATCATCTTGCTTGTCAGTGTATGTTTGGAAATCCCTTCTACTCTATTCAATATATTTTTATATTTCATTGATGCTCAATTATTTCTTCTTTTTTGTATCACTATTATGGTTTATCAATCCCTTCCCCATCCCAACTCCCTCCTGAAGCCTCCTTTTGTAACCAATAAATAGAATACAGAACAAGAGTTTTTTGTTCCATAATGATACAATTTGGTAAAAATTTAAATCATGGCATTTAAGCAGCCCTACAAAATAAGTGTGAGAGTCAATGAAAAATTATTACAGTTATGCCTTCCATGTCACAACTTTATCCATTGTGGTTTTGATATATTGCAGGTCAGCATGAGAAATTAAATGGGAATTTTTTGGTAGTTTTGCATAAAGCACAGGTAACACATAGATAACACAGAAAAAGTTTAGAAACTCAAAAATGCATAAATATATATAATATTATATAATATTAACTTATTTTATATTTTATTGGCATAATAATTCAGATTTCTCTGTTATGAAGGGAAGGCCAAAAAATTCTATTTGGATTTTCCAGATAACTGGAAAACTTTGATCCTAACCTCTATGGTATTGAAGGGATAATTGTACATGGGTAGTAGGTAGTTCTAGCAGCAGTCTACACGAGAATGTAAGGGAGGAAAAGGAGAGGAGAAAATATGATTCTACATACATATATTAGAACATAAAAGTCTTGGGTATTTTGATATGTTATATACCTTACTTTCACTATATGGCATGTCCAACTTGTTTTCTGGTCATTCTCGACCATATTTTGGCCACCCATCTTTGTGATGACATTCTTTATGATATTTCTCTTGCCCAATGGACAGTAGACTGATGACTTTGTGATTCATTCTCTGGCCATGATAACCTAATACAACCTGGGATGTTAACCAACTACTAATGCAGTTAATCTTTTCTCTCTGAAAGGCATAACTAAAGATCTTGTGCAAAGGTAAAAGTTTTTTACTGTAGTTTTTAAAATAATTTTTGTTGATATCTTTTGTTTTGACATCACCTAAAATTTCCCATCTCACTCCCCATTCCCTCCTCCAGAGAGTCATCTCATGTAACAAAAAAATAATAATAAAAATAATTTTAAAAAGAGAGAGGAGAAGAAGAAGCTAGTAAAACCAATCAGTAAACAGAAAAAATATCTGAAAACAACATTTCACACCTGTGGACCTCCTGCCTCCTCCACAAAGAACATATATGTGGCAGGAGAAGACATTTTTTATATGTCTTCTTTAGTATGGTTATCAAGAAACAGATTCCTTTATATTTTGTGACCCTATTTGCAGAAAACTGACTTAAGCCAGTTTGCTCCAGTTTGCCCCATTTTACAGTTTATAAATCCTCACCTCAGGAAACCATAGTACATAATCATTGTGGAAGCCTACTTTTCTGCAAATCTTTTAAGTGGTACCAAGGGAAATTCAAATATAATTTTCACAGTGTGTAGGCCTTAAACAAAATTACAATCCTGCTATTTCCCCATTTCCATGACACAAATTTTCAGCACATCATTTAGAAAGTTTACTTCATATTAGAGATAAACAAATGGGATTCTTGGCTTCAGAAATCCTGAATAACTATAGTGAGATAGTAACAATGAAAATGCTCAAAAAATTTCCTGAAGAGCACAAATATGAGAAAAGAACATCAGGCTATTAGGTCTGTCAGGCATGATGTCCCCTGAATACTTACAAAAGATTACTACCCTCTACTGAAATTCTTTTCCCAAAGACGTCACCTTGGATTTATAATGAAGAATGGTCACAGTAGCATAAAAGGTCATTGGACAAAACAGGGATAAAGTTGTGGTGGAAATTCAAATCATTTCTCAAAGGTTAGGCCAGAAGAATTACTGGAAGATGCCAACAAGATAGGAAGCTTTGAATATGAACATAGTCATGGATTATATCTCTTTTTCATCTGCTGCTCAAATTAGCTGAGTTAAAAGCGGCTCAACCCTTGGGTGGCTGATGTCTTGGTGATGTTTTGAAGAGATTATCTTCAAAGATGTAAATCTATAGTAGTGAAAGAGGCTGCCAAAAACTACCTCTTCCCTTCCTACCTAAAATAAGCAATAATATTAAATAAAAAGATCAACACATCCTCTAGCCAAGAAGCTAGTGTGAATCCTACCCCCCACATATTAGTCACAGCAGTATTCCTTGGTGTCAACTCTGGAATTAAGGTTGTTTAAGTCATGGAGTCACTCAAAAGTAGGCCTTTGAGTAGATGATAATCTTAAGGGGTAGACTATACAAAACACTAAACAATAAGATTTGGTTTTAAAAAAATCATCTTTTCCAAAAATTAGACAAGTTACAAATGGTCTAATATTTAAGAAAGATACAATGAGATCTGGCATAGGGGAGATTGAAATGGTAATTCCTGATAACTCCCCAAAAGGATTTAAGTTAAGAGAAACATGTTAAATGTTATTTATCAAGAAACAGCTTCTTTAGGAAAGGGATCCACATGTACAAAAATGTTTGTGGAAGCTCTTTTCGTAGTGGCAAGAAACTAGAAATTGAATGAATGCCCATCAAGTAAAGAATGGCTGAATAAATTATGGTACATGAATGTTATAGAACATTATTGTTCTATAAGAAATGATCAGAAGGATGATATTAGAGAGGCCTGGAGAGACTTACATGAACTGAGGCTGAGTGAAATGAACAGAACCAGGAGATCATTGTACACAGCAACATCAATATTATATGATGATCAATTCTGATGAACATGATTTTTTCCAATAATGAAATGACTGATGCCGGTTCCAGTGATCTTGTGACAAAGAGAACTATCTACACCCAGAGAGAAGACTGTGGGAACTGAAGGTGGATAACAACATAACAGTCTCACTCTTTTTGTTGTTGTTTGCTTGCATTTTGTTTTCTTTCTCATTTACTTTCTTTTTTTTTGCTCTGATTTTTCTTGTACAGCAAGATAATTGTATAAATATATTTATTCATATTGGATTTAATATATATTTTAACATGTTTAACATATATTGGATTGCTTACCATCTAGGGGAGGGGTGGGGGAAAGGAGAAGAAAACCTGAAACACAAGGCTATGCCAAATTACCCATGCACATGTTTTGAAAATAAAACGCTTCAAAAATTAAAAAAAAGAAACAGCTTCTTTTATTTCCAAATTTTCCCAAACTTCCTGTGATGCTATTTCTAAAGGCAATTTGAAAACATACCTTCCTATGGAGTCCTTTAGATTCTCAGCATCATATGGCATGAAGTAGATTTCCCATATAAAAAACAGAGGTAGTCAAAAGAATACTTCCTTAAGAGTCAGAAGACCTGAGTTCAAACTCCAGTTCTACTGTTCTATGTCTTAGATAAATTATTTCACTTTTTTAGGAATCATCTCTGTCCTCATTTGTAAAAGAAGGAATTTAAACTCAGCAACATGGTATAGCAAATAAAGAACTAGTTTACAAACATAAAAACCTGGACTCAAATTCTGCCTTAGACATTAATTGTGTAACTCTGGACAAGTCACTCTGTGACTCAGTTTTGTTTTCTGTAAAAGAAAGAGGGAAAGTAGACTCATTGGATTCCAGTCTCCCTCTGAACTCTAAATCTATGGTCCTATGCCATGAGGCTTACAGAGACACTGAGAAGAACCAGGGACCACTTGACGGTTACAGGATCAAAGACTAGAATTATAACTTCTTAAGTTTTCCTACTATAAATTCTATAATTATTCAATTCTAGATCTGCACACTCAGACCAAGGAGAACTCCAAAGCCAAAAAGCCTTGCAAAGCCTTTACCAAGTCCATTGGTTCCCCAATTACCAATGTCACTACCTTTTTTTTTTTTTTTTTTTTTTTTTTGTTATTTTTTACATTTATTTTTAAAGCTAATTAGGATCAATCAAAACTTATCTTCACTCTGGCGTATCAAGTCATATTGCTGGCATTTTGGAATTGTCTCTACTCATTTAGCTAGACAAATAAAGTGGTTTTTGTCATTCTTTCCTTCCTAGAAGAGTAAGTCAGATATTTGTTTCATACTTCTATACACGATAGATTGACTACTGAAAAATCTGAAGGCTAACTTTAGTGATATATAGTCAGAATAGAACCATCAGCCTTGGTCAATACAAATAATCAAATTTATGTATCCCAGATAAACTACTAGTTACCACAAGGATCTAGTTCTTCAGATGACTTTGGACAAATCCCTTTATCTTTGTGAGTTGCCTTCCTTATCTATAAAATGGGGTTATCTCTAGCTCTCATACCTATCTCCCAGGGTTGTGGTAAAACTCAAATGAGATAATGTCATACAGCGCTTTGAGAACTCTAAGTCTTTTACCTTTCACCTCTATAAGGCATTAAATCATCATTTTGAGCAGTCCAGAATAATTTAAACAATATTATACTAATTATAAGACATGAAATTACTTTCCTTGCAAAGGTAAGGGTAGGGGAGAAAACTATGGATGTGACACAAGACACACAACAGATTTTTTTAATATATTGGTTAATTTTGCTGAATTTTCTCCCTTTTTAAAATTCTTTATTATAAAAATGAGTTTGTGGAAAGAGGTAGAGGTGGGAATTACACCTTTGAGGTAAGCAAGTGCTAGACCCTCAAATTCAAATTCTGCCTCAGATATTTATTAGTTATGAGAAACAATCACCTAACCTCTCCCAGGCTCAGTTTTCTCATTTGTAAAATGGAATACCACTTCCTTCACAGTATTGTTGTGAAGATTAAATGAATTAGTATTATAAATTGCTTTGCAAACATTAGATGTAACAAATAAATGCATGTTAAAAATATTAGCAATCATGTATCTTCAAAAATATATACTTATCCTTACTTCAAATATACATAGTACCTTTGTACAGAAATGCTCTGATGAAGCAAAGGTAGCCCTGGGTCCTATATATAGGCAATATAATGTCATTCAAAAATCAGCCTAGCTAAGTCCAGAAAACCTCCATACCTCCTTTCTAGTCTCCAGGAGATGATTGATTTCAGCCGAAATAACTTACAAAATCATTTAACTGTAAGACACAAGAGGGAATTATAGCATGCCTAAGGGTTGGAAGAGCTTCTCACACTCCTAATCAATCACTCAAACTACAAGTATATATTAGACACCAATTATGCCAGGCTCTGTGCTAAATGTTAGAAAAATAAAGCTAAAAATAAAACTGCCCTCAAGGAGCTTATTGCCCATCAAGAGAATCAGCATGTATACATGAAAATATATTTATAAGAAGAAGATGAAAAAGTATTAAGCTCCAAAAAAAAAAAAAAGAAAAGAAAAGAAAAGAAAAATCAGGGATGCTTAAAGTATGGAAATAAGTACCAAAATGACTTCGGCGTCTAAGACAATAGTCACCTGACTCTCTTTCCATCCTCTCCCAAGGAAGAACAAGTTTTGCAGATCCCTGAGCCCAGAGACCTTTGCAGAGGAGTTGGAAAAGGCAAGCACAGGTATCCACCCAAGACCTCCATCTTCACAACACAGTGTCCTAAGCTCTGGTTGTCCAGATACAAAGAACCTTTACCATATATTTGGTAGAGGAAGAAAAAGAGACTGGTTACTTGAAGGCTAGAAAGGTAGGGAGGAATTGCATTCAGAGCCTGATTAAACAAAAAGATGAAATACGTCCCCTGAGGGAGTTTCCTAATTTTAAAAAGTTGGTAAATTATGCCGATCCTCATTTGATCTCCTGAGAATCCCATGAATAGATGATGAAAGTAATATTGCCATTTTGCAGGAAGGAACTCATATAGAATAATTGACTTGTTCAAAGTCACACAGCTAAGAAATGGTCGAATAGTAACTCAAGATCATGTATCAAGACTATAACTCAACATTCCAAAGGACTTTGGAGTTCACCAAATCCTAATGACAGCATCCAGTTCAAGAAAAAAAAATTTTTTTAACCTGTTTATGAGAACCTTTGAAAAGGCAATATCTTTCACCAAGAACAATGATAATGATCATGAAATCATTATTTTAATGTATGAAAATCACTGAGTTCAATTTCTTCATTTTCCAAGTGAGGAAATTGAGTCTCAGAACCATGAAGTGATCACACAGCTAGTAAGCATCTACAGTGACATTCCTATTCAAGTTTTCTTGACTCCAAGTCCAGAGTTCTAGCAACTCTACCACGCTACCTTCTACCAATAAAGATGTCACCAATAAAGACCAAATTCAATTAAATTCCACAAACATTGAGTTTTGAGTCTATTATACACAAAGCACTAAAGCGGGCATCCAAACCATACCAGAGATCATGCTACCTCTCCCCACCTATCTGTCACTCTGGCTCTCAATCTAGTAGTCATTCTCTATTATCTCTCACATCCCCCCCACATCTACCCCATGTCCAGATACCTTTTCTAACTTCACAATATCTCACAAGATCTCTCATATCTCCCTTCTCTCTCCTCTTATCAAACTGGTTGAAAGCCCTCACTCAGCATCTGAGGCAGTTAGATGGCACACAATGAGTAGAGTACTGAACCTGGAGTTAGGAATATCTAAATTCTAATCTGACCCCACATACTATGTGACCTTGGATAAATCACATTTATGTGTGCCTCAGTTTCCTCAACTGTAAAATAGGGATAATAATAGCATCTACATTCCAGGCACTTATCTATCTTCCTAGGATTAGATGAAATAATGTCATATTATTGTTATTCATATATTATTATTATTATTATTATTATTATTATTATTATTATTATTATTATTGCTACTCCATGGCCAGATTATTGCAGTTCTCTCTGCTTATACCCTGTCTTTCCCTATTCTGGTCCATTCTTCATTTAGCTGTCAAATTGATCTTCATAAAGCACAAGCCTGACTTAGGTGCTTAGCTCATTATCTAGCACAAAGGTGCTTAGTAAATGTTTATTGACTATATCACCCCTTCCCTCAATTCAATAAACTTCAGTGGCTCCATTTTGCCATTAAAATCAAATTTTAAAATCCCGTTTGGTTTTTAAAGACCTACCTAACCTGGAATTTGACTTTTCCAGCTTCCACGTACTTTGTGACCAGAAGACATAGGTCTCCGAGTTACTGCTCCCAGCATCCAACACATCATCTGCCATTTATAGCATTTTCACTTGCTGTGCTCCATGCCTGGAATTCTCTCCCTCCTCATTTCCACCTCCAGGCTTCTGTAGCTCCTTTAAGCTTTAGCTCCATCCCTACTTTTTAATCTTCTCATCACAGTCTGAAATTATCTCTAATTTATCCTGCATTTTATCTTGTTTGTGCATAGTTATTTTCATGTACTCTCCTCCAGTAGATTGTGAGACTGAAAGGAGAGACTGCTTTGTTGTTGTTGGGGTTTTTTGGCCTTTTATTTTTTGTATCCTTAGTGATCAGCAAAGTATATAGCAGGCATTTAATAAATGTTTGTTGACTTACTATTCACAAACATAAACTCATGCTCTTGTCCATGTACCCCTCCCCACACCCACATACACACATACACACACAGTAACAAGAATAACATCACTGGAGAAACAATATATTTTTGTTCCCTTCATGAGAATGTGTTCAGTATTAACTTTAAAGACAAATGTAATTCCATCCTGACTTTACCCTCCCCCAGGTCCTCTAGCAGGGTAATTTTTGCTCCCATCTGTGCAGCCTCATTGGAGACCATTAAACAGGAGGGTTTTCTGACCTCCTTCTCCCTGCATGTTCAAAGCACAGCCCACATTTTAAAACCAGAGCATACTTCCTTTTATTTCAGTACTCAGGACTTAACCTATTAATTTGCAACAAAGATTTAAGCCAGACACAGCTTGCAACAGAGGCTCTGGCATGCCTGAGAGTAGATCTTTGTAATTGTGTCCAGTGATATTTATACGACTATCACTGTGTATAGACAGCCAATCTACTCAGTGCCCAGAGATTATAATAACTCCCACCCACGTATGCATACATCCTTTTCATATCCAGAGCCAAGAGATGCTCAGCTAAAGTGACTGGGTCCTGGAAGATGATCAAAGTCATTCAATATTGAAATCAAGAAGGTCAAAGAAATAGAAGCTTTCCTTTCCAAGCCCGGTATATGTTCAAATCTCAACCTGGAATGGCTCCCATTTGTTTGAACTCCTAGCTTCTATCTCCTAAGCTGGCACTGATGCCTACCATTTCAGAGAATAGAACTACCAACCTTGACTGCACATTAATTTATCTTGAATTACATTTCAGTCATTTCCAGAAGGGCACTTGCAACTTTTTCTTTTTCCAAAAGGGGGAAAGAAAAGATTAGGGAGGGAGGAAATTGAAATTAAAAGAGTCCCTTGAAGTTATTTCAATTAATTTGGGGACTAGAGATCCTTGAGAATGGCTCCTCTAAGAGCTACTGAAGTAGAACAGAGTGATTTGGGATCTGAGTTTTATATTCAAATATCACCAGCAGAGAAAAAGCATTTCATCTCCTGATTCATTCGCCCTCACAAATGTACTACCTCCATGGCTGGTCGCTGTGAATAGGAATAGAGTCTGCCCACTTTAGTATATTAATGTGCAGTTATACTCAGGCAAAAGGAACACACAGACCACTTTTTTTTTTTTAGTTGGGTGAGAGGTAAAGATTTTCAGCAAAATGTAAAGTAGAAGGAAAAGTTTTGCCTAGATTATAATGCCAGGCAAGGATAAAAGCCATCATGAAGCTAATTATTCATATCAACACCAGCAATTAATTATCTCTATCCCAATGCCCAAGAGTTTATTCACATCATGACCCTATTCCCAGAAAGATAACAGGATGTGCTACAAAGCAAGAGAACCTCAAAGCGATCCTGATTCCTTCAAGTCCCAGCTAAAAGGCCACCCATTTTTTTTTAAGGTTATACATATACAATCATGTTAAATATATTTCCAAATTGTGAAATTTTTAATATTCAGAACAAAAGGGAAAAACCATGAGAAGGAAACAAAAAAAAAATGCTTTGATCTGTATAATTCTTTCTCTAGATGTGATCAGTATTTTCCAACAGAAGTGGAATTGTCTTGGATTATTGTCTTGCTAAGAAGAATTAAGCCTATTAAAACACAATCTTACTATTACTGTATTCAATATTCTCCCAATTTTATTCACTTCTCTCAAAATCAATTCAAGTAAGTCTTTCCAGGTTTTTCTGAAATCTGCCTGCTTATTTCTTACAGCACAATAGTGTCCCATTATATTCATATGTCATTATTTGTTCAACCTTTCCTCAATTGATGGACATCCCCTCAGTTTCCAATTTTTTGCCACCACAAAAGGAGCCACTATGAATATTTTTGTACATGTGGGTCCTAAAAGGCCACCTTCTTTTTCCAAGCCTTTCCCGAGTCCCTTTAATTCTAGTGTCTTTCGTTGATTAATAGATTGATTATTGTCACTAGTGTTGAGGTTATTTTTCAGGCATGTCCGACTCTGTGACCTCATTTGGGACTTTCTTGGCAAAGATACTGGAATGGTTTTCCATTTCCTTCTCCAGCTCATTTTACAGATGAGGAAACTGAGGCAGGCAGGATTACATGCCTTGCCCAAGGTCACACAGATAACAAGTATCTGAGGTTGGAGTTGAAATAAGGTAGATGAGTCTCCTGACTTCAAGTCTGTTTCTTTATCCACTGTACCATCTAGCTGTCCCCCTCAATTGATTAGCTCCAATTTATCCTGTCTTTCTCAAGTTTAGGTACAGTTGTTTGAAAGTTGTCATTAAGACCTCCTAGAGAGCAAGACTGTATATGACCTTTCTTTGTAGCTCCAGCACTTAGCACAGTACCTGGCACAGTAAACATGGATTAAATGTTTATTGATTGACTGACTTCTGACACACATAGGTTACATGACCCTGAACAAATCACATAACAGCTAGAGGCAGTTTTCTAGAACTACAGTTGAAGAATATATGTGATCTGCATTAGTATAAAGATTTTCCTTACCCAGGAGGTCCCTATAAACAATGAAATCACAGGTACAATCTCCATCCCCTAAAATGTTTCTATTCGCCTTTCTATTTTCTCCAAGGATTTCATAGTTGACTTTAAGTGTCACTACAGGGAGAAGCAAATTTTATCCCTCTGATTTCAAAAGGACCCAAAAAGAATAGAATCTAGAGGGTGGCAGGATGTTATAGGTCCCTTTCTCTAACCTTCTCTTTATACAGATGAGGCAATTGAGGTGCAGAGAAATACAATGACTTATCATACAACCAAATTGGGATTTGAACCCAAGGACTCTGACACCAGATACAACACTCTTTATACCCACTATCTCCAGTTCACCTCTATTAGAAATGCATTTATACTCCCCTTTCAAAATAGCAATAAAAAATTTTTATAGCTCACCTAAGGTTCCAATAAGCAGATGGCTGACCTGGGAATGGGAACCAAAAGGCCCCATTCAAATACACAATAGGTAAAGAATGGTAGTGGGAGACAAGAGATTTAGGTTTGCTACTTATTTATTAGCTGTGTGACCCTCACAAAACACTCAAACCTTCTGAGTCTCAGTTTCTTCATCTACAAAATGATGAGATTGGACTGATAATAAAATTAATAACTTACATTTATGTTACATAATAGGCATGCACAGAATATCATTTGGATGTACCCATGGAATTTTATTACTAAGATTTTTTAAACTATAAATATTTATTGAATATAAGTCAGAACAGATTTTATTCTTCAAATTAAACTATAACTTAAGCATAATACGCATGCACAATAAAACAATCCATACATGAAAACAAAAAGAGCAAATCATGCAATTAAGTTAAAATTCAGAAACATTATTTTTTGAGATAGGATATGCAAAACCTGAATGTTCATTTATGAATAGCCCTTGGAGTTTGCAAAGTGCTTTAAAAATACTATTTCATTTGATTTGACTAGATAATCCTTAGTCCTGGTATCTGTGATTTGGCCAGCCTATTTACTGAGAATTAACACAAAGTCCTACAAAGCATCATGAGTTAAAAAGTGAAATATGGGTGAACCTTTGCCTCTCCCTTTATTGGATTATCTATAACACAACTGTAGTTAGTTCACAGTAACTAGGTATACAGAGGAAGCTGCAATTCACTCAAGAAACTCTTGGATACCTTCTGCTGGAATAGAAGTTTGGGATCATGTCAGATCCCTTCATTTTAATTAGATATTATTTCTGTCAGGTAAACTAGAAAATAGTTAGGTACAGGAAGAGAGGAGAGAATCCCAAAGAAAAAACATCTACAGAGAACAGAGCAGAGCAACCACAGAGAGCAGAAGAGAGCAGATACAAGGCGATAGATCAGAGGAACCACAGAGAGCAGAAGAGAACAGCTACTGGGATAAGATGTTGGAATCTTTACAAACTGTTAAGTCATTAGAGTTGATAGAGACAATAATTATCTAATTTAGCATGGTTCAGTATGATTGATCTGATCTTACAAGGAGATGTTATGGACCAGAAGAAATTAGGTACTAAGTAGAACTGATAAAAAACAATACTTGTGTTCACACCTTTAGAGAGTTCATATAAGCAAGAAACTCTTAGGGCCAGAGAGCACTCTGGGAGGAAACCCATAATCCCACTCTCTAGGAGAAGGAGCATAAATAGAGCTTCAGTGAGCCAGTCAAGAGAGTTCAGCTGAATTGGATTGAGAGGGGAGCATCAAGTGAGTTCAGCCAGACGCCCTCTATCGGAGGCAAGAAAGATTCATTAGAACTTTTACCTTGGTTCTGGTTGGAGGCTGAAGAAAGCAGAGGCAGAAGCAAAGGACAAAGCTGCAAGAACTCTTAGAACCAAGGATAAAGATAGGCCTCTAAGAAAAACTAACCAGGCTTTTTTGGAGGAAGCAATAAAAGATCAGAACTTTTAACACCTGGCCGCATTGGGGTGATTATTGATTTTAACTGAAATTAAGGCTGCCTCCAGAAAACCTCCCCGAGAAACCTGCTCCTAGAGAGAACCATTATATTTTAAAGAAAAAGAACACCACAAAGAACAGAAAAAAAGCAATCAAGGCAAGAAGAAAAAAAAAAGCAACATCAGGGGAAATAGATGGGATAGACTTGGAAGGAGAATAGAAAAAGTTATGTTAAGGAGAGAGAGAAGTCAGAGAGAAGAAGGAGCAAAGTTGGACAAGAATAGCTGTGTAGAAAAAATGGAGAAAATCAGAGCTGAACTCTGGTAGTGAGAGTGGAAAATCCTAGAGGAAGCTGCCTAGTCATGCAACAGAATTGTGATTCCTAAACCACGTTTTCAGCATTTGTTAGTTGGCTCTGAAGCATAGTACTTGCATCAATTTGCCTTCCTAAAGCTGGAAAAAGATTGACAGCTGTCTTAGTTTTACCACCAGTGCCATGGAACTTTAATCAGGGTTATGCTGATTAAAAAACAAAAACAAAAGCAACTGGGTCTCTGAAAAACTGAATGCAGGATACACTTTTAAATTTAATCTTCATTATTAAAACTTCCCTATCACTTTTGTTGTTGTTTTCAGTGGTTTCTGGTTCTTCAAGATTCTATTGGGATTTTCTTAGCAAAGATAATGGAATGGTTTTTCATTTCCTTCTCCAGTTCATTTTTACAGATAAGGAAATTGAGACAAATAGGGTTAAGTGACCCTATGAAGTAAGTGTCTGAGACTAGTTTTGAACTGAAGTCTTCCAGTTCTGGCATTCTATCTACTTTGCCACCTAGCTGTCCTATTCAACACTTTTTAAAGTCTAAACAATTAACAAGACAATAAGTCAATCCTTGATTTGTGGCATTTGCCAATTTCCAAGGTATAAATGTTCATTTTGAAAATTTAACCATCAGTTCTCTTGAACCAATAAGCCCCAGAACACCACTGACCTTAATTGATTGCATCTATCCCTTCTATGCAGAAGGATTATAGGGAAATTAATTATGACTTTTCTAAAGACAATACAGAAACAATGATAGCTAATATTTAAAAGTGCCTTCAAGTCCATTTTACAAATATTTTCATTTTTCTCCTTATAATGACCCTGTGAAATAAGTGCTATTGCTATCTCCATTTTACATATGAGGAAACTGAGGCTGAGAGATCAAGTAACTCACCTAGCCAGTTAAAAAAAAAAAAAAAAAATTCTGAGTAAAGATTAGAAGCTAATTCTTCTCAATTCCAAATCCAATGATCTATTCACTATGGCACTTATCTTCCTTAGGTATGCACAGAATGGATGAAGAAGTTTACTACCAGATTCAGTTCTTTGTTATTGACCTTACAATTCTGTCTCAAGAAAATGTCTTTCTTCTTTTTTGGATTCCTGTGCCTTTAGTATGGTCCCAGTTAGTGATGACATTGTTGGGGACTGACGACAGTCTAAAATGTTGATAATGCAAAACATCACAAAGAGCTTAGGAAGTACTGAAGATTTCCCTATACATGTCAGAATGTGGTTAGGGAGACTGGAATGTGTCAGTACTTCATAAATAACTATAAAACTTGACTTTAGAGTTTAAGAATATCACATTCTAGTTTGGGAGATGAGATGAGTATACAAAATATGACTAAATATAAGCATGGCAGTATATGACAAATGCCAACCTTGTGTTACAAATAATAAGTGCTATAAGAATTCAGCAGGTAGGAGGGTTTATTTCTAGGTGGGATGGTCAAGACAGCTTTCATAAAGGAAATGAGATTTGATCAGATTCTTGAAGTATGGATATGGTGTGAGCAGAAAGGAGAAATTGAATGGAAATTCCAGGCAGTAGAAAAGTACAGAGAAAGACTTGCATAAGACACATTCATATGAACAAGTAGACTTTAAACACAGAAGCCTTATCCTAAGTACTAAATATCATTGTCTGACATAGGACAAAAATAAGTTCCCATCCTGAGCTTTGTCTTTGCCTCTAAATCCTACAGCACTATTCCTCACATTTAATTCAGCATGATTTTCTATGAGTTTTTTTTTTTTATGAGCATTATGTTATCTTCTTAGCTCTTTCCAGGAATATACAATAGCTAATACTTTGCAAAAGAAAAGAAGGAAGAAAGGAAGGAAGAAGGAAGGAAGGAAGGAAGGAAGGAAGGAAGGAAGGAAGGAAGGAAGGAAGGAAGGAAGGAAGGAAGGAAGGAAGGAAGGAAGGAAGGAAGGAAGAAGGAAGAAAAGAAGGAAGGAAGGAAGGAAGGAAGAAAAGAAGGAAGAAAGGAAGGAAGGAAGGAAGAAAAGAAGGAAGAAAGGAAGGAAGGAAGGAAGGAAGGAAGGAAGGAAGGAAGAGAGAGAGAGAGGGAGGGAGGAAGGAAGGAAGGAAGAGAGAGAGAGAGAGGGAGGGAGGGAGGAAGGAAAGAGGGAGAGAGGGAGGGAGGGAGGAAAGGAGGAAGGAAGGAAGGAAGGAAGGAAGGAAGAAGGAAGGAAGGAAGGAAGGAAGGAAGGAAGGAAGGAAGGAAGAAGGAAGGAAGGAAGGAACGAAGGAACGAAGGAAAGAAGGAAGGAAGGAAGGAAGGAAGAAAGGAAGGAAGGAAGGAAGAAGGAAGGAAGGAAGGAAGGAAGGAAGGAGGAAGGAAGGAAGGAAGGAAGAAGGAAGGAAGGAAGGAAGGAGGGAGAAAGGGAACTTAAGTTTCACCAGACAGGCTTTGCTGAAGTATTCTATTTTAGAGAATCTATGACCAGACAACATTGGCATTGCCTTTTGTACTTGAGATGTGATGGAATTAAAGGATTTGAGACTGCAAAGCCTTCATGAATAATTTAGGATCTCCTACTTCTCACAAATATTCACTTCACTTACTGTGTGGCAATATTAAGCTGTGACACCTAAGGAATAGTTAACAAAATTGGGCATTCCTTAACTTAGAAGAAATCTCCTCCCTTCTCCACTCCCAGCTTTTCATCTTCAGCTTCATTTAGTAGTTACCTTTAGTGAAACCTAAAGGTTCAAGATCTCAAAAATCAAGTCTCTCAAAGAAAAAAAAACATGGTATTATAATTTAATTAATCTCCAAATGAAAACAATTACTAGAAAGTCCCACATTAGACATAAAAATCTTACCAGTCAGAAACCTTATAGTTACATTTCTTGTAGTTACATTTTCTCATTTCTCATAATCAGGCCATCTTATTTCTTCTATCTAAACAGCAGCTCTCTCATCCACTCCCTTCATCTCTATTATTATTTCCACTCAAGCACTCCTTGCTCTTACCTAAACTAGAAAGATCCATGATTCTCCAATGATGTTTATGATGTGACTTTCATTATCTAGAACATTATTCATTTGAATCTTTTATCTTTTAATAATATGTAAGGTACTGGTCTAAATCTAATGTCTTCCAAACTGCTATCTGATTTTTCTAGGAGTTTTAGTCATATAGTGACTCCATAGCTGGGGCTCTTTATGTCTATTGGATACTAGAGTATCATACATTTAATTACATTTATTATTATGAATTACATTATTATACATTTAGTTACATTAGCTTCTGTATGTTTTCTATCTAATCTGTTTTGATCTTTCAAAAAAAATTTTTTTTACCACTATTGATGAGATTGGGATAGTAATTCCTAATTCAAAATATGAGGCATAAGGTGCAAAGCACATGTAAAGAATTCATAATGGCGGTTCTTTGCCAAAAGGTACCTTTATTTATAAGAAGAGGTTACAGACAAAATGTAAAGGTAAAATAGACATCAGGAGTGGTAAATATAAAATAGATTCAAGACAGCAATAGAAAAATTATAGTTAGCAAGAAAAAGGGTTTTAACAATTAACTATGGAGATGGCAATTTCCTCAGTAGAACTCACAATTAATCAGGAGAAAGGGAATACTACATGAGATGGGAATGCATCACTGATTGGCAAACTAAATCCAAGAAGGACTTTAACAGAATAACTCCAAAAGGGAAGGGATTACACAATGGTGTAATCAATGGACTGGAGGGCTAATCCTATAAGGGATTGAGCACCCTAATAAGAAGAAAAACACTATGAAGCATGACAAACTAACTCCCAAAAGGGATTGAGCAAAGATGACTCAGGCCACAGACAGATTTATGAGGGAAATTTAACCTCTGAGGTTTGACATCAAATTAGGCTTTCTAATTGTATTCAATAAAATAGGGCCTCCAAAGAGCTCCACAAGAATGGGACTATAAAGCAAGCTGATCCCAGCAGTGTCCTTTCCTATTTGCCTCTGGGAGTATTATAATCTTATCTTCAAGCTTTCTAGGTTACTCCACCCAGCTACTCAGGACCTTATCAAGTATCAAATTGTCCTAATAAATATGCCTTTGTGGCATAGTTTTTGAGATCTGATGCAGCTAGGTCTTTTTCATTCCTATTTCTTTTTATTACTTCTCTTAAGATTCTTGATTTTTTTCCCTTCTTTTTTCTCTTTTTGTTGATTGGTATTCAATAAGTAAACTAATTTAGGTAATATTGTAATTTTATTATATTGGTTTGTCCTAAAAGAAGAAGTCACACTTCTCAACTTACTTAAGTTTATCTTTATTTATATGAAGAGTTATTTATAGTTGTATTTATATAGTTCTTATGTGTACCTTGGAACGTAGACTCCCAAGTATTTGATATATTCTCCAGTAATTGTCTTTTCTATGTCCTCCTGTTGGGTCTTATTAGTATTATATAGAAAAGCTGATGATTAGTGCTGATTTATTTTTTATATCCTGCAACAATTTCACTGAATCTATTGTGTCAATTTTTTAGATGACTATAATAGATCTTTTCTCAACTGGCAAAAAATAAATAAATAGGAAACTAAAGTGATACTCATCAATTGAACACTGGGTTCATTGGGCTGATTAAGTTGTGCTAAATGAATGTATATTATTGTGTTATAAGAAAGAGGAAACAGATAATTTCAAAAAGATAGGGACTTTTATAAAGTTGTATAAAAAGAACAGAACCATAGTATGACATTAATATTATAAACATGAATAGCTTGAGGACTTTTATAAACTGATAAAGAATAAAAAAAGAATGAACCAGAAAAATAATTTACATAATAACAGTATAAACATATTTACATAATAATAGTATAAAAACAACTTTGAAAGCTATAAAACCTAAAATCAATACAATGACTATTCATGATTCTAGGGGGCCAATGATCAAGCATTTCAAAAAGATAATAGATTTAAGGTGCAGAATGAGACACAGATATGTTTACATATAAATGCATGTGTGGATATATATATATATATATATATATATATATATTCATGTATATACATACTATAGGAATCAGGTAGAAGTTTAGTTTTCAATTTTCTAATTTAAGTTTCAATTCACAGTTATGAAAATCAAAACTTAAATTAGAAAATTGAAACCTGAAAAATGGAAGGCCATGTCTCAGAACAAGGAAATAAAAAAGAAATTTTAATTTTTTTTAATAGAGAAGACATGAATTAAAGAATTCAGTATTGCAAATTTTCATAAATAACATATTGTTCTTCTGCTTGTAATGTCCTCTCTCTCTCTCTCTTTTTGCCTGTTGAATTCCTACCCTTTCTTTAAGGGCCATTTGCTTAGCCAGCCTCAGCAGAAAATAGTGCACTTTTAGATTCTATCTAAGAGCTGAAAATCAGAACCATTTTTCCCCCTAATTGCTACTCCCCAGGTGGGTTTCACTGCTGTTTTTGTTTCTTACCAGCGAACCTCTCTCCTTTGATGCTCCCTGGTAGAAACGTCTAACAGCATTTCTACAGCATTTCTAGAGAGGCAGGTGTTCAAGCTGATTCCTGGTATGAAACATGAATGTTTAGGACCTGAATGCCAGTGGCTAAAACCATTGTTCAACTGAGCCATTTCTACTGACTGTGTTTTTAACTAAGAGAATAATGACCATTCAACCCACATACCCAGACAACTCTTCTCCCGGTTAACTCTTCTCTGAATCAAATCTAGTAATAATTTAAAAGAAAAAATGTTTGTTCAACCAACCACTTCCAGAGAAGCAGCAAATACTTTGGTAACCTGTGGGTTCTCTTATCTGAACTGAGATCAACAAAAGCTATCATAAGAGTATACAGATCAGAACCCCAGGGTCAGTTATCCCTGGAAATGAAAGTATTTACTAAGAAAATGGAAATCACTTAATCACTTGATTTATATGAACTCAAAATGGGAATGCCATTTATCTACTAATAATTTATAAATTGAATTGATCCTGAATTTTACATGAACCTAGGACCAAAGTATCATAGCTCTGGTGTTAGAAAGAACCTGAATCCACCTAGTTTACAACTAACCACAATTTATCACCTGTAAATCAAAACAACCCTAATTTAATTAGTGAGTTAATTCATCCCTCATTTTAAAATGAAGGTACTGATGTTCAGGGAGGTTTGATTTGTCCAAGATCACACAACCATCAAAGGCAGGATCTCCTGCCTGATTCAGCAGGTATTTATTAAATACCAATTGTGTGCAAGGTACTATCTAGGGATGGAAATGCATAGACAAAAAAAACAATAGTCCTTACCCTCAAGGAATTTACCTTCTACTTTACTCTCACAGTGTACCAAAGTTAATAAAAGTAAAGAAAAAAGTTTATGGAAATTTATGGGACAAAATACTATAATGAGAATTCTGGACCAGCTGGATCAACTAATTCTCAGATATTCTAAAACTCCCATCCTGAGAACTCAGTTATTCCTAAACTATCTGGTTTATATGGAATAAAAAGAGGCCGAAAAGCTTAATCAGCCACTATTGTCTTAATAATGTGAGGAAATAATCAGCCCATTGGGTTTTTCCACTGTCTAGTTAGAATCTTGAAAGGGAGTCACCTTTGAGACAAACTGGATGGGAATCAAGTTTCCCCAGACTATTTTTAAGCTTAATATACATCTTTCCCATTCCCAAGATCCCACCTTTATCTCCCCTTCTTCCCTCTGAGCTATAAAAGTCCCCTTCTTTCCAAAAGCATGTACCAAATCATCTTTGGATTTTTGTCTGTGATCTTTTCATGTGAATAAAGATATTTGGGGGCAAAGGTTCCACCATTATGATTTTGTCATATGCACCTTGAGGCTTTCCTTTCAAATCAGGAATTGTTCTCCCAAATCTCATCACCAAGAATAGACAGTCTCTCTGAAGGAAAGAACTTCAAGGAAATATTATAGGAGCATGACAGAAGAGAAATAGAGGAAGCTTGGAGACTGGGGGAATTGGAGGTGGCTTGCAGTAAGAAAAAAATAAACTTGCATTATTTTTATGCTGGCTGCCAAACTGAGCACAGAGGAAATATAATATTCTGCTTAATGATAGTACTGCTTAAGAAAAAGTCCAGGAATGACCCCTTTGAAAAGACTGGTTGGTTTAACTTGGCTTTGATGAAGTTCTGTCCATTTAGAGCTCCCCATTTTCTGGGAGAAGTCACAATGGGGCAGGGACTGTCTTGCTGCTCTGTGGCATGTGGTCAGCCTGTGGCCAGACAGCCTTTTTGAACTTCTTGAAGCTCCTGACATCTTTAGGTCCTTGGTCTGTATTCCCTCTTGGATAATTAGTAGCAGATCAAATGTCATTTGTAATTCCGAATTATCTGAGGGGAAAACAGGGCAAGAGAAAGGGGGGAAAGTCATCTAACCCTCCAGAAATGTTCCATATGTTCTAGACTTCTAATCAAAAGATTTCTTTTACTGCCTGACCCCAGACATACAGTCATTAGGCACAATTGTATCTCCTAGCCAATTAAACTAATGGTCAATTGGATCAACTACAAAATGTATGCATATATAAAAGAATGAACTACTTCTGTTCTGTTTGGAATTGTGTGACAGTGCAATGACAAACTAATCCAAACACAAACTCAAATACTATTCCATTTTTTCCTTTCTGAACACTAAAATTAAGAGATTGGAATAATTCAGAGGATTATGCAAGCTACAGTCTGCAGGCCAGATACTGCTTGTTTTTGTGGGATCTATGGCTAGGAATGGATTTTGCATTTTTAATAAAGTTTTATTGTGTTTAAGCTTTTAAAAAATTATTAGTTCACAGGCTATACAAAAAACATACTATTAGACTGATAAACCCCGAGTTTGAATATGTTGATGAATAGTCCCTTCCAGCTAAAAATCTCTGCTCTAAGGCCTTTCTCCAGAGAGTATAAAATACTTTGTAGATAACGATAATCTCTCCCCTCCCAGCTGTGCTTCTGACTTTCTGGACTTCAAGCCTCAGCAGCAAACTCATCCTGACACAACCTTCGTCCCTTGTCTCTCTCTCTCACAGTGGAGCATCCTCCAGTTGGACTGAGTTCCTTTTTGTACCTTTGCCACCATCACCATACACACCCCTTTTTAGCTCCATTTTTGTGCAGTCTTTCCTCATTAGACTATAAGTCCCTTTAGGGCAAGTACTGCCTTTCCTTTTGCTTATTATATTTGTATTGATTGGCCAAAAATAGGTTCCAGGTCAAGTCCTAATTGACTCAGAGTGAAAGTAAATAGCAATTGTGGCTGCTTTAGCTAGAAACCCTCCAAGATCTTCCCCTCCCGGATTGGATTTTTTTTTTTTTAAACTAGGTAAAAGAGGCCATTCTTTGTCTCATTTCTTACCTAGCCTTAATCATTGAATGGGTATTGCCTCAGTCCAACTGAAAACTGTTAAAGACCTTAGCTTAAAAAAGCCTACATCATCCAGATCTACATTTTGCCACTGGACCCAGATGGCGCCAGAGGCTGGTGACTTTTCACAGCCCTCCCTCATTTAAATTCAATTCGCATACATGTCATGACATCACTCCTCTAATGCCATGGTCCTCTTGGAGAAGGAAGTGTAAGAAACAGAATTATCTTGCCAAGAGTTCCACTGACTACTAATAAATTCAGGAAAGATTTATTTTACATTTTTATCATAGTAAGTTTAATTATTTAAAATATACATTGTTTTATGAATCATATTGGGAGAGAAAAATCAGAGCAAAAGAAATAACCATGGGAGAGATTTTAAAAAAACAGAAAAAAGAAGTGAACATAGCATGTGTTGATTTACATTCAGTCTCTCTATTTCTTTCTCTAGATGCAGATGGCATTTTCTGTCCAAAGCTATTGGATTTGCCTTGGATCACTGAATTATGGGAAGTACCAAGTCTTTCACGGTTAATCATTGCACATTCTTGCAGTTATTGTGTACAATGTATTCCTGGTTCTGCTTGTTTTGCTCAGCATCAGTTTATGTAAATCTTTTCAGGCCTTTCTAAAGTCAGATTTTTCATCATTGTTCATAGAACAATAATATTCCATTACTTTCATATACTACAACTTGTGGAACAACATTCCATAATTGATGGACATCTATTCATTTTCCAATTCTTTGCTACCACAAAAAGAGCTGCTACAAACATTTTTGCACATGTGGGTCCTTTCTCCTCCTTTATGATTTCCTTGGGATGCTGACTTAGTAATGGCACTGATGGATCAAAAGGCATGCACAGTTTTATAGCCTTTTGGGCATAGTTCCACATTGCTCTCCAGAATGATTGGATCCGTTCACAATTTCACCAACATTAATCAGTGCCCCAGTTTTCCCACATCCCCTCCAACATTCATCATTATCTTTTCCTATCATCTTAGCCAATCTGGCAGGTGTGAGGTGGTTCCTCAGAGTTGTCTTAATTTGTATTTCTCTGATCAATAGTGATTTAGAGCATTTCTTCATACAACTTTATTTTACATTTTTGAAAGAATAGGTATCTAGATGAGCAGACATGATGTAATATGAAACTCTAAAACTTTTGGTTTAGGAATCTGTCTCAGGAAACTTTCACGCCCAATCTATCTGATTCTGAACAGACTATTTCTCAGTTCATTGCTGACTGATGATCTGGTCAGTGATAATCAAATTTCAAAGATCACCCCTCAATCTGGAGACAACTCCTAGCCCTGCCCTTGGGTTGTAGAATTAATATGCCAATGATAGACTCCCTAGCCCTTGAGCCACAGAATTAGCATATTTATGGTAGGAGCTGGATAAAATGACTCTCGTTGCTTGTGTTTCTTTACTGAATTCCCTTACAATTCAGTCTGCTTTATAATAGCTTACCATTACTTTCAATAAAACTTTGCCCCTTGACTAGGAGAAGGGTCCAAACCTGCAAATTCTTTTGAGACACCTCACAACACCAGTCTGGGAAACTTTTGGGGTCCCCTTTTTCCATTCTGAACGGACACACCTTTGAAACACCAAAGGCAGCATTTTATTTCCTATCCTAAAGAAGTCCCTCCCCTGATTCCCCATTAATTGGATGTTATAGAAGTTGCAGGTCATGAATCTCCACTTCTCATTACATAGCCAGTACCTGCTCCCAAGGAGCTTTTATTTTAGAAGGGAGAAGCTAACAGAGGAGGGCTAAGGGAAAAGAACAAAAGATTATTTTCAAATCTCAGGTCACCACCCTGATTACAAAAATCGATCCCTACCCACAAGGAGCTTACATTCTTTTGGGGGAAGAAAAATAAACCCCACCTTTGATTATTCTTTGATATCTTTGTGGGTTTCAGTTTTTTAATTTAAGTTTCATTTCTCCAATTTAATTTTTGTAACTGTGGAAACTGAAATAAATGTATCCATCCATTTCTCACAGAAGGACAAACAACAATTCCCAACACAGCACAAAACCTGACACATGGTAAGAAATTAGTAACACATCTTGTCTTGAATTGTTTTATGTCAAATTAACTCATCTCCTCATATTTAACAATAAAGCCATTATTGTAAAATAACTCCTTGTCACTCTAACAATGCTTAGTTAGACCTAGAGTCCTCCTCACCCATTCTATAGGGCCATGTAGAGCTTAGAGCCTTCCTCCATGAAATTATACTTCCTCTTTTCTCTAAAGTTTTTTCTCTGTCCTTCCTCTCTCATTTCTACTTTCTGTCATCTGTGTCCTACCCTAACATTGCCAGTCTCCCTTCCCCCCCAAAAAAAATCTTGCCTTTACTTGATTACAGGACAGGATCAAAATAATGAGAATGAGGCAAACCCTTCTACCTTTCAATTTTCAGATTTTCAGAACTGCTTGAGGATTGCTGCAAATATTCATTGTATCTGAAAGATTAAATAACTGAATATTTTAACTCTAAAAATCACTGTTATAAAGCGATAAAGAGGATATTGCAAGCCCAGTGACATTCATATTAATTTTTTTATCCAATGTTGGATATTTGAAAGCTTAACTTTTTTATATCATCATTCCAGCTATAGACAGCTGAATTAAAGTTCTTTGTCATAAATTCAATTTTGTGAAACAATCATTTTTGAAAGCCCATTCTTATCTCCCATATCTCATGATATTTACTTTACTTCAAGGATCAGCTCATATGTTACTTCTTGCAAGAAGCCTTTCCTAACCTCCCTAGTTTTTAATATTCTCTCACTATTCAAATTAACACCTGTACCAGCTGACAAGTTCAGTGGATAGAGCTCTGGACCTTAGAAAGACCAGAGTTCACGTGTGGTTTTAGACACTTACTAGCTGTGTGATCCTGAGCAAGTCATTTAAGTTTATCCTGTTGTTTGTCCTTTATTCTTGAGGATGACTATGACATCAAGAAGGTGATGCAATGACATACTAGTGAATTGGATTTGTGCAAGGTCACCAACCTCACTCTCTTCCAGATCCATCTGGGTCCGGTGGCCAGATATAGATCAGGAAACTGGAGATGGCTCTGGATGCAGTGGGAGCACTTTGGCCTTTTTAAGCTGAGGTCTTCCACGTGTCTCAGTTTGACAGAGACTACCTCCTATTCACTGACTAAGGCTGAAATAAAAAGAAATAAGGCCAAAAAAAAAAAAAAAGCCCCCCCTTTTTTTTAAAAACCTGGTCAAAAAATAAACTAACATATATATATATGTAATTAATCTGGGAAGAAGAAGATCCTCAGGGTTTCTGCCAAAACAGCAATAATGGCTACTTACATTCACTGGAGGCAATCTGGGCCAAAACAAAGATCAGATAGGCTTGGCCTGCAACCTTTTGTTGGCCAATCACTAAGAGTCAAAGTGATTTCGATTTAAGACTTGGTGCTTAAGAAAGAAATCTGATTCTTGAATTGGAAAGAAGAAAGGAAGAAAAGAAGAAAGAGAGGAAGAGAAAGGGATTGTCAGTTTTGTTATTAATTCTCAGTAGGGCAGCTTCTGTTCACTGAGGTTATTCTTTGTTCTTCCACAAAATAGCCATGACATCAAGCAGGGGTTTGTGTTAAGCCACTGGAGAAGGAAATGGTAAACCACTCCAGGATCTTTGCCAAGAAAACCCTATACAGAATCATGAAAAATTAGACATAAGGGAACAACAACAAAGTTAGTTATTTACTTTTGAGTCCCTCTTGTAGCATGTAATATTATATATATATATATATATATTATATATATATATATATTTTTTTTTTTTTAATTTAGATCTTTGATATCATGAGTCTAGGGAGGGGACTCCCAGTGAGAAAATTCTCTCTACCATTGCAAGTAGGCAACCAAATACTGGTACAATTGACTGTCTAGAAAATTTAATGGATGGCTGAGAGGTGAAATAACTTGCCCCACGCTATATAGTCAGTGGGTGTCAGTGATAAGATTTGAATCAAGGTCTTCCAACTCCAAGAAGGCCAGCTTTCTAGCTACAATACCAAAGGAACACTTTATAAATGCTTATTTGGAAAAAAAAATTGTAAACAAAATACATGACAATCGATGGAGGAATGGTTGGACAAATCATAGGACATGAATGACATGGAATATTATTGTGTTATGATGAAAAATGAATATAGGGAGTTCAGAGAAATATAGGAAGACATAAGTGATGCAGAGTAATCAATAGATTAGGAAATCAAGATACACAATTACAATAACATAAAAATAAAACAACAAAAACCCATCACGTTGCATAATTATAATAATCAAGTCATCCCTGAATAAAAGACAAGAAAACATAGGTTTGTATAGTTGAAGGTGTAGAACTGTGGAATCAGTTTCAAATAGAAATAGTGACTTTTAAGCCTTATATAGAGACCCCTGCACTTAGAAAATGACATATTAACATTATCTATGTTTTAGTGTATTTTTATTTATTTTATTACATTTCCTAATTACATTTTAATTTGGGTCTTTGGCAGTGAGAAGTGATTGTTCCCTTGGGTCACATATTTGACTCCTTGGGTGTGGAACATAGCAAAATACTATCAGATTATATTGATACTTAAATTGGCTTTACAGAACTTGTTTCTTTTTCCTCCTTCCAATTGGTGTTTACAAATGATAGTTCTCCAGGTAAAGAATAGATATACATAATCAGAAAAGAATTTGATATAAAAATAAGAAATATCAAAAATAGTAACTAAACCTTTCTAAAAATAAATACTGGTTAAATTAGATTGGACTGCTCAAGGCAATAAATGTGCACATCTCTGAATCCTAGCTTAACGAGGCTAATTCTGTAAAATTGTAGCTTCATTGGATACTAGAGCTGAAAAGTTATCTCAAATATTTTATATATAAAACAGTCTGCATGCTTTCATTGAGAAGGCATTCATTTCACAACAGAGCAGTGGTTGACTTTCTGGCCACCATTGTTCTGAGGTGCCCCTTTCAATGACAGGCTAAATCAGGATTTTACATCTTGGAACTTGCCAAGAGACAAAAGGACACATCCAAAACTTCAGTCTGATTTTTGTCCATCTGCATTTTTGATTTCCTTCACAGGCTAATTGTACACTATTTCCAAGTCCGATTCTTTTAGTACAGCAAAATAACTGTTTGGACATGTATACATATATTATATTTAACTTATACTTTAACATATTTAACATGTATTGGTCAACCTGCCATCTGGGGGAGGGGGTGGGAAGAAGGAGGGGAAAAACTGGAACAAAAGGTTTGGCAATTGTCAGTGCTGTAAAATTATCCATACATATAACTTGTAAATAAAAAGCTATTTAAAAAAAAAAAAAACTTCAGTCTTGTCTGCTTATGTTTCCTGCAATAAAACATCCATTCCTCCTAATTTTCCACCATTATCTCCATTATTTCTACTTAGCAAAATCCAGAAAGAGAAGAAGCAATTAGATGCTATTTATAGAAAGAGGGCTGGATCTGAAGTTAGGAAGACCTGAGTTCAAACCCAGCCTCAGATGCTTACTAGCTGCATAAGTCTGAATAAGTTAAAAAAAAAAAACTTTTTCCTCAGTTTCCCCATCCATAAAATGTAATAATTACAGCACCTATTTCCCAGACATTGTGAGAATCAAATAGTTAATATTTGTAAAGCTCTTTGAAAATTTTAAAGTGACACATAATTATGCTATCAGGAAGTACAGAATATATTGGCCCATGAAGAAAATGGTGCCCTAAATGATAAATGCTGTGCTCATGTTCTTAAGGGGTTCATGTGCTTCCAAAGGATAAGAACACAGATGTAAGAACTCAGATTTCAAACTTAAAGAGATTCTAGTGGTCGTTTAGTATAATCCTTTCATTTCAAAAAATAAGGAAACTATGGACCAAAGATAGCATTATTTAGTCAATAGAATGGGTTCAAATCCCTGCTGTGGGGTTTCTTAGCTGTCAATCATTTCTTCTCTCTGGTTCTCAGTTTCCCCATCTGTAAAAAAGGAGGGGGTTGGGCTTGATCTCTAAGGTCTAAATCCCAACTCCAAATTTATGATCCTATAATGCTAAGTGAGGTAGCTATCTCATGATCACACACCTACTTACAAAACTGAAACCAAAAAAAAAAAGGGAAGACTTTAGAACTCAGTTCATAGCTTGTACCAACCTCACCAGTCCCTCATCTTATTCATAAAATTCAATGCAGAGGCTCCTACTGTGAGAGACTCAATCTGGTACCATTGCCAAGAGTCCTGCTTCTGGAGTGAGAAAACATGAATTCAAATCCCTCTCCTGATGCTCACCAGCCATTTGCCCATGAGCCACTTTCCTGAACCACAATGTTCTCATCTATAAAATGAGAGGGTTAAACTAATTAGTTTTTGGAGCCCTCTCCAAATCCAAGTAGGATGTTCCTGGGGCCTTTTTGTATACGCATGTACACACCAAGAATTATATGGGTTTTGTATTCCTAGATCCAAAATCTCCTGAGTTCACCTCTCCCCTCCCCTCCCCACCAGCCTTTCCCCCAGTGCCCAAATGGCTACCTATGGCTCTGTGGAGAGGTAGAGGTCATCAGAACCTGGGACAGCTGGTCAGCACACAATCCAGAAGCTTTTTGTGGCACTTTCAAACAAAATAGAAAGCTGATAAGTGGACAAGATCATGCACCACAGTTCCGGAGCAAAAATAGCAATGAATTCTTTGTATATAGCTTTATTCTTTCTACCACAGACCTCAGATACATGATAAAAATGCTAGGAAACAGATAACTCAGTACGTAGAATTTTAATATCAGGAAAACACACTTTAAAAAACAGCTCTCTTTTTAATATTACAATATATAACACAGAAGCAATGAATACACGTGGTAATGCAAATAAACTTCTCCAGAGATTAAATTTTTCAGCTTTACTCTAGCATCTAATCAATCACAAGACTGTTTATTGCTTTGTATATGCCAAATCAATAAGGATTACACCTTAAAAATACCTTTAAAATAGTGTGCTATGAAACAGTTACTATGGAACTACAAGTAGCAATTACACCATGCAATTATATAACATAATACTGACGGCAAGTAGTTATTTTAACGACGCACTAAAAATAATGAGTTGTTAAAGGCAACTTGCTTCTTCTCATTATATTCTTCATGTAAGGTCCACTCACAATAAGCTATTTATGTGCTTATATTCTGACATTGGGATGGGAGGCAACATGGGATGGGAGAGTGATTTGACTGTAGAATCAGACAATCAGACATCTACTACTATGTGACTCAGAGTGCATTTCACATCACCTCTATGGACCTCAGGTTTCTTATCTTATATTGAGAGATAAGACTCCATGCCTTTTGAATCCTATTATCCAATCATCAGAATTCCATATAATACAAAGCTCAGTTCAAAGGCTTTCCTGGGTTCCCGTTGAGAATGTTTCAAGTCATACAAAGACCATATCTCCATGATAAGGGAATATTGCTAATCTATTCCCACTTATAGCATCTATAGCTTGATGGAGCTAAAAATCTTATCAACCGCTAGAACTACCCAAAGGTACAGTGGGCTTGCCATCAGTAGAGATCCCCAAGCAGGACTTGGATGACCATTTGTCAGGGATATGATGGAGGGAATTACTGTTCCAGCTATGAACTGGCCTGGATGATCTCTGAGGTCTCTTTTTTTGTCTGGAATTTCCTGATTATATGTTATTTTTCTTTGTCAATACTTCTACTCCCATAAAACTAAGAAAAGTTCCTCCCTCTGGGGAGATAAAACACTGGAAATTGGTGTTTAACAGAACATGAACACTAGAGTTAGGAGACCTGAAGTCTAGACCTCTGTGTCTGTCACTGGACTTACTGGGTGGCCTTGGGTAACCTCTGTAGGGCTATGTTTCTCCTTCTGTAAAATAAGATCCTTTGCAGATCTATGATTCCTTTCCTCTCTTTCCCTCAAAGTTCCTGCAGTTGAAAGCCCTTGAAAACAATAAGGTCCTTTTGTTCCAACCCTCTGCTCTTAAAAGGTAAGCATGTGTATATACATACAGGTTTATAAAGAAAAAGCATAAATTCCATTTGCTTTGCATGCCAAAAGTTGTTGATGTTTATTTGGTGCAGTGTTATGCAATCATTTGAACTTGCCTAGTTACTATTACAATGATTTTAAAGTAACTTTAAGCCAGAGTATTTTGCAAAAATAAGAAACTATCTTTTTAACACTCCTGACTTTAAAATGAGTTTTGCAATTGTGTGAAGAACAATCTCTACAATCAATAGTCTCTCTCAATAGAAAATTTCATAAAAGAGGCATTATGCCTTTTTAAAAACCATTATTAACAATATAAAAACTTATATTAAACACCTAATTACCCAGAGCACTTTCCAAAAGCTAGGTCTACATTCAACAAAGAGAACAACATAGATCTTGTTCTTTTCTTCTTAGAGTCAAGAGCCTGAGAGAGACTCTTTAGCATCAGTGGAGCCCTGATGGAACCTAAAACAGGATCCTGAACAAAGCAAGGGCTCAATAAATGTTTGTTGACCAGCAGAATGAATGAATGATGATTTTTAGGTAGTTTACTAGCACATGCTGCCCTCATTTCTTCCTTCTATGTCTCCCTACTATTGAAGAATTAAAGCATCAAATGAATGCATAAATCATAAAGTTCATTTCAAGAAAAATAGATACAAATACATAGATACTAATCAGCTAACGATTAGAGAGGATCGTGATAGGAGTCCCAACCTCAGTTTCCTCCTCTTCAAAATTGGGGTAGGAGGAGGGGTTGAAGTATATAGGTTCTGAGTTCCCTTAACATTCTAGATTTCTTATTCATGGTTGGAATTTCTTGATTAAATAGTTGATTATTCAATTATTAATCAGCTCCTGGAATAGTAGAGGAAAAGTATATTTCCCTGAATTCCTTAATTCTCTTGCCAGCAACTTCTCTCGAATGTGAATTCTCATTTGAGATCAATGGAAAGAGAGAGCTCTGGATTTGGAACCAGAAGACCTGTTTTTGAATCTTGATTCTTCCACTTACCTACCTTGTGACCTGGGGTAAATGATGTACCCACTCTGGGCCTCAGTTATTTCATATGAAAATGAAGGATGTTGAACTAGATGACTTACCTCCAAGCTCCCTTCCAGATCGAAGGCTATGACCTTCAGTCATACTTTATGGTTTACAAAGCACTTTAAAACATTGTCACATTTGATCCTCACAGAACCTCTCAGGCAAGCAGCACATTCATTATCATTCCCGTTTTTTAGAGAACTGTGATTTCATTGGTCTAGGTAGTTGCCTCTGAGGACTTTCCTTTGTTAAAGCAAATTGACACATTTTCTGTGACTTATAATTGTAGAAACTGAGACACTATGAAGTTAAATAATTTGCTCTAAGTCACACAGGCAATGCAAGTCCGAGGGTGGACTTGGAACAAGATTCTCCTGACTTTTAGACTGATTTGTCACAATGCCACATTGCTTTTTGAATCCATTTTACAGGCAAGAAAACTGAGACTCAGCTGTTAAAATGGCTTGTCCTAGATCCCACAGCTAGTAAGTGACAAAGTGAGGATGAATCCAATCCTTTTTCTAGGTCATCACAGTTGCCTACTCAGGTAAAAAAATTTAAATTTATTGTTTGTACATGCCTCAGGACTTCAGCTAGTGACAGAAACAATCCAAGGACATTGGCAAATGGTCAGCCTTACCCCTGACATTCTGTTCAGCTGGAACCAATGTATGTATGGGTTCCAATTATTCCTCTTCTCGCCTTTTAGCATTTGTGCTCCCTCTCATCCATCAGTTCCAGCCATTGAGAAAGTACTTACTACTTGTTTGGGATGGGTTATTCCAGAATCTATCAGAATGCTACATTTCCCTACAGAGTGCTACTTGAGATCATAGCTTTCTTTGTCATCCCCCAAAAAAGTAACTTTGTCAATCTCTTACACAGAAGGGGTTTCTTGAAGCCAGGATGCTAACTAGCAGGCTGGAGGATTAGATAAATGGTCTTCAAGGAACCACGTTCTGCTCTCATGATCAGCCAACTGGAGGGCAGAAAAATGGGTTGTATACCTCCCTTCTCAACATAGCCAATCATGAGTCTTATCTCCTGCAGAATAATCCCCATCCTTATACCCCAATTCTGCCTCCTCCCTTTCTCCACTGTGAAAGCTAACAACCTTCTCCCTTATGAACTAGGGCAAATATGAATTAACCTCTTCCCTGCTGCCCAAAGCAGCAGCTAGCAGAACCATTGGGAAAAATCCTCCCCAAGTATATATACCCCTGTTCTCCCTTCCCCCCAAAATCAGCCTGTGCCTACAGCAGACACCCCTCGGAGGACAGACTGGGCTCTGCACTCTGGGGCAGGGTATCATTTCCCTCCTCCCTTCACTCTCCTACCCCTTCTTCCCCCATTCCACAATCCTGCCTTTTAGCTTTAGGTGAGACAGAACAAATGGCTTTTGCTCTGATGAGCAGATACAAATGAATTGAAATGAGATCATAGATCTCATTACATTAGCTCTCTCCCAAAACCAACCCCTTTTTCAAATTTCCCTATGGCTCTTGAGAGCACTACCATCCTTCTAATCACCCAGCCTCATAAACTCTGTGCTGTCTTCAATTCTGTACTTTCCTTCACCCCACATATCTGGTGGGTTGCCAAATCTTACTATTTCTTTTATTTCCACAACTCTCACAACTGTCCCCTTCCCTATGCTCTCTGTTTCAGTAACTAATCACTTCTTGGTGGATTGTTGTAAAAGCCTTCCAATTGGCTTCCCTGCCTCCCCCTACACACTCTGATCCAGTGGTTCTCAAACCTTTGTTCTCAGTATCTTCATGTTGTTAAAAAAAAAAAAAAACTGTCGAGAATCTGTTCAAAGAGCTTTTGTTCACATGGGTTATATTTATAGTTATTTACTATATTAGAAATAAAAAATAATTTTGAATTTGTAGATCCTCTGAAAGGGTTTCAGAGACCCCAACAATTCTTTGGACTACACTTTGAGGACCACTGCTCTAATTCATTCTCTTCACAGTTTCCAAAGGGGTTTTTCTTAAGGCACAAGAACTTACCTCCTTTCTCAAAATTCAAGTAGCCCACTATAGATTCTAGATTACATATATATATATATATATATATATATATATATATATATATATATATATATATTCTAGGACCAATTTTTTTTGTCTTGATTTCATCTTTTGTAAAATTCTATTTTCTTTATATGCAGTCATCTTAAATATATATATATATATATATATATATATATATATATATATATATATATATATATATATATATACTGCTATGGCAATGCTTGTTTTATTCCATAAATTGAAAATAAAATAAAATAGACACCAAACGGGGGAGATATTTTTAATGAAAGTTGATATTATATGTAATTTTTAGTAAACTGTATATAAATGTTTATATTGAACTAATTTGTAAATATGTAATAAATAACATTTAATATATTGGGGAATTATAGTAAACTAAGTTACAGATAAGCAGTTGTATACAATTGGGGTACACACTCAAAAATGTTATTTGGACAGGGCTACAAAATCAAAAAAAGTTTAGAAACCACTATCCTATATGACCTCTAGAGGTCTTTTCCCTTCCCCAAGCAATTCCAAATATGTACCTCTATACAGCAATCATCCTTATGTCTCATTCCTAATGTTTGTTTTCAGAGCATGATTATATATTTGTCCCTGAATATTTGGTGACTGTAGTCAAATGCTTTGTGTGCTGCAGGTACTTTTAGGGGTGAAAAGTTTTAAGGTAAGGGGTCTATTAACCACACACTGCCTCAAAGGGGCCTTAATGGCTTCAATTTGTCAGGTCTAACAATCCAAAGAGCAAAAATCTTGGAGGAAATCATCTAAATGAACCATTTTTGCTATTAATATGCATCACTAAATGGAAAAAGAAAAGAAGGAAGGAAGGAAGGAAGGAAGGAAGGAAGGAAGGAAGGAAGGAAGGAAGGAAGGAAGGAAGGAAGGAAGGAAGGAAGGAAGGAAGGAAGGAAGGAAGGAAGAAAAGAGGAAGGCAAAGGAAGGAGGAAAGGTGGAAAGGAGGGAGAGAAAAGGAAAGAGGAAAGGAGAGAGAAGGGAAAGAGGGAGAAAGAGATGTAGGGAAAGAGGAAGGAAAGGAAGAAGGAGGGAAAGAAGTGAAGGGAGGGAAGAAAGATGATGAAAGCAGGAAAGATGAGGAAGGGAGGAAGGAGAAAGGGAAAGAAGGAAGGAGGGAAGGAGAAGGAAAAAGAAAAGAGAGGGGGAGAGAAAGAAAAGAAATGTCTTCATATTTTTTTTTTTTCCCAGAGAGGACATTGGAATTTTCATGTGATTCAAACAAACATCAACATTTCATAACCCCATGCTTTGATTCTTTTTTTTTTTTTTAGTAGCTTTTTTAGCTCTTTCCCTAGTGGATTTCTCTAGCAATTCTATCAAGTCAAAAAGGTTCTTTTCTTGGAGAAACCCCCAGAGAAAGGAGTTTGGGGAGCTTCTTGCTTATTTGGTGCAGATCAAGCAGATCTCTGTAACTCATTTTCAGCTCTTCTTTCATAGTATCAGCTCTGAGATATTCCTTGCAAGCAGTCAAGGTAATTACCATCCAGCAGGGTCCAATTGTTTTCAATTAAAAGCTTTACTGCCGTCTTTAGTTTTTAATACCATTGTGACCATCTGCTTTCACTAAAGATCTCCCAGCCAAAAGCAGAGGCCACAGCCTAACACCATTTAAGTTCAGAAAATCATTTCCTTCTACAAGGAAAACACTGAATAGTTAAGGAGAAGGTCCCTATGTGTCTCTCTTGATAGCATAAAAGGAACAAGAGGATTCAAAAAGGCTCCTTTCTCAAGAAGACAGGCTTTTCAAAGTCTGGAAAAGTTGAGAATAGAA
The DNA here is from genome assembly GCF_016432865.1 of Antechinus flavipes. NCBI lineage: Eukaryota > Metazoa > Chordata > Mammalia > Dasyuromorphia > Dasyuridae > Antechinus > Antechinus flavipes. The sequence continues at coordinate 354,297,257 of NC_067401.1, read as the reverse complement.
TGGAGAAATATTCCTCCTATCTTGCTCCAATCATCAGAGATTTATCTCAATTCTCTGCTCCGTTTTCAAATCAGCAAACATTCACTAAGAGATTTGTTATGTGCCATTCTCTGTGCTGGGAACTAGGAATACCAAGACAGTCCCTACCCAAAAGGAGTTTTTATATAAAAAAGGTAATCTGAGGAGAGAAAGCACTACCAGTTGCAGGGATCCTTTCCCAAGGAAGGAGCACCTGAGCTTAGCCTTGAAGGAAGATCCGGGAGAGAAATACTGATGCCTTTTCCTGCTTATTTCCACATCCTTCTCTGAAAAATCAGTGTCTGTTCTAGGAAAGCACATGAAAATGCTTCACATATAATTTGCATATACATCCTCCAGGTGACCCATTTCTCCCTCCTCAAAGCCTTTGCACAAAGTTCCCCACCTTGGGTTACCATGGTTTGCCTGGTTTGGAATGGACAGTGGTAGGTTGAGATCATTGAGATAACCTGCCAATAAACTGTTTCTCAAGCGCCATCACATAAAGACAAACCATCATCCTCATCAGCTCCTCAAAGTTTGGACTGTCTTTGTTAGACTTTTCAAATTGCTTAGGAAACAGAGCATGTAGCTTAGCAATCAGAAGTTTTTTCCTTATATGGCTCAGCTAATGGCCATTTCCTGTGATTGTGAAATGAAAAAAAAAAAGACAAACTAGTGTGTCTCTAGCGACTTATTTTATCACTTCTCGTATCTGACTAGCTAGCAGCCAACATAATTTAGCAAAGGTCATAAATTGAAGGCCATTTGCAATGGTGGCAGTGCCCAACCCCCACCCCTGTTTTGCTGATTATAAAGAAATCTTGCCAGTATTTCCATTATGAAAACCATTTTCTAAGATTTAACCCTCATGACTCTGACATTTAATCAAACACTTAATGAATGGCTACAAATTATACCACAAACACATGAACCCAGAAGCTGCTGACTTATTACACAAAACTTTCTCTGAAACAAATCTCACCAATAAAAATTATGCCATGTGTCCCAGGATTATTATTTTCATTATTGATAATAGCTCTCAGTACCTGAAGGTTTCCTGCGAGGTGGGAAAAGAATGTAGCCTTATCATTCCCATTTTACAGATGAGAAACCGAAACTCAGGGTCAAGCCCCAGTGAAATTTCTCAATGAAATACACCCACACAGCAGACATTTATCATGGTTTTCCATGATTTTTTTCCATTTTTTTTTTCATTATGTAAGTAATTAAAGGGAGTGGGGCACCTTGCTATTTCCCGGCTTCTATGGTCAAGGCTTGCAGAGATGAGCTATGCTTAATGAAGCTAACAGAGTCAAATCTCCCTCTAATTTCTCATCCAGCCCATAGCCAAGAGCAAAGAACGGGAAAAAAAATGATTATGAAGGTCTCTGACTCTTTTCTCTATCTCCTACTTCTTTCCATACATCCCAGAGTGTTGTGTTCAGTAGAGATACAGGACAAACCTGGGATGAGATTTCGACAGAAGCTAAGGGGAAAATAAAATGAAAACTCTGGTGTTTTCCTAGCCTCATGGGAACAGAGATTAGGGAAGAGAGCTGCTCACATATCCAAAATGACTTGGTTTTCACAAATGAAACTGGGCACTTGACAGCTCCAGAACATGGACTAATAGATTTTGATCTCAGAGAAAAATGTGAAAACAGCTGACATATTGCAGCTTAAATATAATCAGTCACTGAAATTGCTGTGGAGTTTGTTTCTGTGAATTTTCATATGGATTTCTCTTTTTAACCATATATGTATCCTAACTCTATAGGTATGTGGAAGATTTTAATAGCTCATTTGAGATCCATTATAGAAACTGATGATGTTGTTGGAGTGGGGGAGGGAAGATGAAAAAAAAAAAAAAGAGGAGTGATTAATAGCAATATCCAACATAGGAAATATAATATAAATTTGAATGGATGGTCTTTAGGAGAAGCAAATGGAAAAAATGCAAAGGGTCTATGCAATTTTATTAATTTTGATTTTTCTTTTAAATATTATATTAATATATATCATTTTTATATCAACTTTATTTCTAAATATATTCCTCTTTTTTATTTATCCAGTAATGAAGAGATGAGGAAAGGAAAAAGAAAGGACAGAGAAAGATAGGGGAGTGGGAAGAGAGAAAAAGCAGTTCATCAAACTAACTCTCAGCTGAGTCTCACACATAGTACCCCACCCATGCAAAGAAGTAAGAATGGTATTTTCTCCTCTCTCCTTTGGGACCAACCTTAATCATGTTAATTGCCTAACATTTGCTTTAATTTTATCATTGTTATCCTTTGTTGTAGTCATGTGCACATTTGTTCTCTTACTTTGTTTTGTATCAGTTCATATTTCTTCCCCTACTTCCCTGTATTCTTCAGATACATCAGTTCTTGGGGTTCAGCAATAATCCATGACTTTAATTTATTGCTATTTGCTTAGTCATTCCTCAAACAATGCAAGTGCATTCGATTTTTTTTTTTTTAACGACAACTCAAATTACACATTGTTCCAAAATACTAAAGTAATCCCTGGGTAAAAAAGCATACGTCTTTGTAACTCCCAACAGATCTAAAAGAATGATTAATATTATGTTTCATAAGTATTTATCCACGAATGAATAACAAAAATAAATAAGGACCAACAAGGTCCATTTGAGAAAACACTGGGACTTGGAATGGGAGAACCTGAGTTTGAATCCCAAGTCTGCTCCATACTTTTTGTGTGACTTATTAATTTCATTTCTCCAGTCCTTCACTTCCTCCTCTATTGAATGAGTGTGCTGAACTAAGTGACTTCTGGGGATCCTTTTAGCTTTGGTTCTGCGATCCTATGTTTCAGGTGTCTGAAAAAGGATTGTCTTTTTGCTAAAATTGGACTTCTGTATGTGGGAGTGTGTGTGTGTGTGTGTGTGTGTGTGCAGTTATTCAGGCAAACAGAACACAAATTTTCCATAACACTTATTCAGATTTAAAATTAGAATTGGCAAGAGCTATGACCTTCTCTTGTAGCTAATCATTGTGTCAATAAACTAACTAGCTAAATTTTGCCTTTTTTTTTTAAATAAGATTTTTTTCCAACAATTATTCATTCCTTCAAAATAAAAGGGCCAGGGAAACTTCTGGGAGCCAAGATTGTGGAATAAATTGCCATTTACTCTCCCATATTCACCTCCAAACAACCACAAAACAGTGTTCCAAAACAAATCCAGGAATAGCAGAACCAACAAAAAGACAGAGTGAAACAATCTTTGAGCCAAGAAACTTGGAAAATTGTCAGGAAAGGTCTATCTCACTTGGGTAAAAGGGGAACACAAGGTGGGACAGGAAGCATCACAGCAGGTTAGCAGCCACCTCAGCAAATCAGTGGGAGATCCTGAGCCCCAGAGTGGTGGAACAGACAAACACCAACACCAGAACCCCCATGTGCCTCAAGAAAACCAGAGGAATGGACATACTCCAACTCTGAGAACTGCCACATACTTCTGTGTAGTCCTGGGAAAACAGGCTGTCACCATATCCTTCAGCAAAGCTTGGGGGAAAATGCAGGAACACCCCACCAGCTTCAACACAGGTCAGACATTTAGCATCCCATAAGCTGTCAGATCCTACAGCTCCTAGCAGTGCCAGCCATCCCCATCCCACCTCCTCATCACAGCCCCAGACACAAAGAACCCCCTGTGAACCTCAGGGCAATATCAAAGCAACACCAGAAAAATAGAACCTGCAGCCCCTGGCATAAGGAACCTGAGACAGTGCCCCTTCCACTTTGGGAATAGAGCTCAAATTTAAAAGAATAGAAAAAAGCTAAAAAAAGATAAGTAAAAAACAATTTTAAAAAATATGACCATAGAAAGTTATCATGTAGGGAAGATCAAGACACAAACTCAGAAAATGATAACTGTCAAAAGATCTCTGGACAAAACCCCAAAGCACAGAAAAAAAATTACATGAAAGAGCTCAAAAAGAAGCTTAAAATCATATAAAAGAAATAGAAGAAAAATTGGGAAAAAATTGAGAATGATGCATGAGAATTATGAAAAAATAATCAACAATTTGAAAAAAAGAAAACTGCTTAAAAAATAGAATTAATCAAATTGAAAAGGCGATACAAAAATCCACTGAAGAAAACAATTCCTTAAAAAGTACAAATGGCCAAATAGAAAAGAAAGCACAAAAGGTAATTGAGGAAAATAACTCCTTAAAAGTTAGAATGGGGCAAAAGGAAGCTAATGACTCTATGAGTCATCAAGAATAAATCAAGCAAATTCAAAAGAACAAAAACAACAACAACAAAATAGCACATTAAAAAAAAAAAAACTGACCTGGAAAATAGACTCAGAAGAGACAATGATAAAGTCACTAGAGTGCCTTAAGGCTATAATCAAAAAGAGAACCTGGACAGATCTTCAAGAAATGGTCAAGGAAAACTGCCCTGATATCCTAGATCCAGAGGGCATTGAAAAAAAAATCCATCAGTCACCTCAAGAAAGAGATATCCAAATAAAAATTCTAGGAGACATTAATCACAGTCAGTACTTAATAAATGTTAGTTGACCAAAGAATGGGACTTCCTGAGCAACTTGGCTCTCCTCTATACAAAAACATTCTTGTCCAAGTTTTGTTGCATTTACATAAAACCAATTCTGAATAAATTTATCAAATTATAATTCTTTCTTATGCTGAGTTTGATCACTGAATTAAATTCAAAGATGTGTATCTAATTGGAGAACAATTTCCCTCCCCCATCCACCCACCCATATAAAGTTTAGCACTGGTATGTGAATAGCTGAAAGAATATAGATGGTATCAGACTGTCTTCTGTTAGTCAGCACCACAATTTCTTTACTGGAGTGCATTGCACTTGGGGAGCTTATATCTCAAGGCACTGGAGTGGCTCCAGAGTTGTTGTTCCAGGAGGGAGAACTGACACAATGCTGGATTAAAGTAAACTGGGGGGTGGGTGGGAGATGGGGATGGGGAATGGTCTTCACTAGACCTAGGAATATCTTAAGCAGAAAGACAATTTTCATGGATGTTTTCTACCAAAGGTTTTCACTTTAGGGAAATCTTGCATGAATTTCCTGTCTTTGCCCTAGAATGGTCAAGAAGCCCTAGTAAGAGAAAAGGACAGGGAAAGGAAGGAAAGAAATCACCTACTTAGTTATTCCATGAGTGAGTGAAAAAGGGCAACTTTATAATGACATGTGTTTCTAGCTTCTTCCTCTACCTTTGGAGCAGTCTAAGATAATATCCAGAAATACCTTCAGGAATGCTATAGATCTCTGTGATTTCAAGGACCTGGAAACTCAGAGCTGGAAATTACCTTACTGAATTGAATTCTCTCATTTTACAGTTGAAGAAAATGAAACATAGAAAAATAGCTGGTTTTATGGAAATATGTAAAAAGAATTGTACATGTTTAACATATATTAGATTACTTGCTCTCTAGGGGAGAGGGGAGGGAAAAGGAGGGAGAAAAATTTGAAACAGAAAATTTTGCAAGGGCGATTGTTGAAAACTTTCTTTGCATATATTTTGAAAACAAAAAGCTATTATTAAAAAAATAATAATAAAACTCTCCAAAAATTAAAAAAATAGAAAAAGAAAAATAGGTGATTTCCCCAAGATCCCATAGAGTATATAGCAAAGCTGAGATTTGAACCCAGGTCCTCTGACATAACTTCTAGGTATCATTAAAGCCCAGAATTCAAAAGTTATTCTATCAAAGGTCATAAACTTGGAATGTCTAACAATTGAATTCAATTCAACAAACACTCATCAAGCTCTAATTAAGCCTATGCCCCATACAAAGTCATGTATTAAGAGCTGGGAGTAAGAGATGAAAAACAATTTCTACGAGGAATTAAAAGCCTGAAATAGAAAGGGGAGGCTTGTTTAAGACAGGGCTTCTCAAGCTTTTTCCACTCATGATCTCTTTTTGCCTGAGAAATTTTTATGTGACACGAGGTATATAGGTAGATAAAATAGATATACAAATCATTTGATTTACTAATAATAAATCACAATTTTGTGAACCCTACATTCAGTTATGAGACCCCCATATGGGGTCATGATTATAACATTATATAACTATATAACATAGTTAAGTTGTATATTAGAGAGTTGCTTAGAGACACTAAAAAGGAAGCAACATGGTGAATAGAAAGAAGAGTCAATGTGAAATGATGAACTTGGAGTCACTAGATGAATTCAAATCAAAGAAGTGATCAATTTTATTATTATAATTTTACATATATATATGAATATATATATATACCTATTGGGGTCTAATGGTAACCATCTCCAGGGGGGAAATAATTTGCATAATAATTATGTCATGTATTTGAAAGGAATAGTAAGTTGTACATAGAAGATTTGCAGTTTCAGGTGCAATCATCCTATTTATCATACTATGTTATGGAAATGCTTGTTTTATCCCACAAATTAAAAATAAAAATAAAAATTGTGGCTCTATTATTAATCATCACTCCTTGAGAGTCATTTAACTTCTCTGGTCCTCCAGGCCCCTAATATATAAAACTGGAGAGTTAGATTGTTGTTGTTTAATCATTTCAATTGAGTCTGACTTTTTGTGACCCCTTTGGTTTTGTTTTTTTTTTTTGGCAGAGATACTGGAGTGGTTTATATTTCCTTCTCCAACTTATTTTACAGATAAGGAAACTGAGGCAAAAAGAGTTAAGTGACTTGACCAGAGTTAGATTTGAAATCAGGTCTTCCTCACTTCAGATCCAGAGCTCTAAGGTCTGTAGCACTTGACTGCCATCTTGCACTAGATGTCCTGTAAAATACTTTCCAACTCTAATTCTATGGTGATATGATCCCATCATATAAATAAGAATGACACAAATAGATTGTAAAATGTTCTATGGACCAGTCCTAGCAAAGTGTTCTAAAAATTTGGAGAAAGGGAGAGATCACTTTCATTTTGTGGGATCAGAGAAAGCTTTTCAAAAGAAATGGCACCTGAGCTGAGATTCAAAGAAAAGCTATTTCCACAGAAGAAGATGGAAAATATGGATTTCTTGGGTGAATAAATATACAGAAGGAGGATAAGTCAGTAAAGAACAGAATAAAGACTATCCTTAGTTTGAATCAATTAGCATTCATGAAGGTGAGTAAAGTGAGTGAAAGTGAGTGTTGAAGACAAATTGCAGAAGGGTTCAGATGTTAAAGCAAGGAGCTTATACTTTATCCTTTGGGAACAAAGATGCACTAGCCTTTAAAAAAATTATAATTTTTTTCTTTAACATTTTTATTTAAAGTTTTGAATTCTATTCCTTCTTACTTCCCTGAAATGATAAGCAGTCAGATACAGGCTATCTCAGACACTTAACACTTCCTATGGATCTTGGTCAAATCCCTTAATCCCAATTGCCTCACACACACAAAAAAAATTTAATTAAAAAAAAAAAAGAAATGTTTCAGTAAATGTTTTTTTTTCATAATTATAACTTTTTATTGATGGAGCCCATGTCTGGGTAATTTTTTATAACATTATCCCTTGCACTCACTTCTGTCCTGACTTTTCCCCTCCCTCACTCCACCCCCTCCCCCAGATGGCAAGCAGTCCTATACATGTTAAATATGTCACAGTATATCCTAGATACAATATATGTGTGCAGAACCGAACAGTTCTCTTGTTGCAGAGGGAGAATTGGATTCAGAAGGTAAAAATAACCCGGGAAGAAAAACAAAACTGCAAACAATTTGCATTCATTTCCCAGTGTTCTTTCTTTGGGTGTAGCTGCTTCTGTCCATCATTGATCAATTGAAACTGAGTTAGATCTTCTCTTTGTCGAAGAAATCCACCTCCATCAGAATACATCCTTATACAGTAGGTATATAATGATCTCCTGGTTCTGCTTATTTCACTCAGCATCAGTTCATGAAAGTTTCCCCAAGCCTCTCTGTATTCATCCTCCTGGTAATTTCTTACAGAACAATAATATTCCATAACATTCATATACCACAATTTACCCAGCCATTCTCCAATTGATGGGCATCCATTCATTTTCCAGCTTCTAGCCATTACAAACAGAGCTGCCACAAACATTTTGGAACATTTCAGTAAATGTTTTAAAGAGAAAGTGCAAAGCAGCATCAACAGAATTTGGCAAATGATTAGATGTAGGCAGAGGAGAAAGGGTCATAGGTGATTCTAAGTTTTTGAGTCCAGAAGCCTGGGAAAATACTGGTGCCAACAACAGAATGAGAGAAAATAAAGGAATATGATAAATTCAGTTTAAGACATATGGAAAACACCCTGAAAATTTCCCTAGATCGTTGGAAGTGTCTGCTGGAGGGCTTGGGTTCCATGGGGTAGGGGAGTGGGAAGGAGAGTCATATAGACTTAGGAAGCTCACTAGAAGGAAACTCCCTCTGCCAATGCAACTATTGATCTTAAAGAATTGCCTGGAAGTATTTGGAGGTAAAACAACTTGTGATTTGTCCAGGTTCACCAATTTGTAAAGTTAGAGGAGATATTTGAAGTTCTATCATCCAGCCGCCAAGACTAATTCCCTATTTACTATGTGAGCTCTCTGAACCTTGGAGGAGAAATTGGAGTTAGAGAGTCAATCCCAACTGAAAACCAATTGAAGAACAACAGTGGATTTGGGAAGCCTCAGCATGAAAATGATCATTGAATTTATGAAAATGGATGAAATTGCCAAGGAAAAGAAAAGATCTAGAACAATTGCATGTAGGACACAAGAAGGGGAAGATGAAAGAGTAAAGAAGGCCAAAATAATTGGACAAAGAAAAAAAAATCCAAAAGATAGAAATATGATACAATGAAAGTTGGGGAAAATATTGAGAAGGTAAGAAGGGGGAGGAAGGCACAAAATAAGCCTTTGTTAAGTACCTACTATGTGTCAGGCCCTATACTAAGCACTTTGCAAATCTTATTTGATTCTCACAACAAACAACGCTACAAAATAGTTGTTATTTTTATGCCCATTTTGCAGTTGAGGAAACTGAGGCAAATAGGTTAAATGACTTGTCCATGGCCACAGTCAAGAACAAATTTGAACTCAAGCTTCCCTGAATCCATATTCAGACCTCAATCCATTGTAATATAAACTGTCTCTAAATGCTAAGATCTTTATTAAAAAAAAAAAAAAAAAAAACTTGAGAGGTTAAATGAATCCATTTCCAGGGTATTTTGCTCTAAATAGCACTGCCTCATTCCTGCATGTCCATTCAAACTGAAAACACACATTAATAAATTCCTCTCCATTTATCCTTCGGATTGAATATAATAATAAATAAATAAGAAGCCAGTGACCAAGGAGCCAAGCATAGTAACGATCCTCATAGGGAGAAAAAGAATCCCTTTACAGATGGTTATATTTGCTTTGCTCTCTCTCATTGGAAAAATCCATATTTTACTTTTTTCTCCTTTGATCAAATGTAATTTGTTCCCTAAAATATAGCAAAAAACTCTGAATGAGTGCTGAGAAGAAAAACAACGCCGTCTTCTCCAGCTTCTCCCCCTGCCTCTTTGACCTATACTTGACATTAACTTCACAGTGGTTTCATTTGCCTTTACTTCTTTTCTTTTTCCTTTCTTGTTTACCTGGATCCCAGTTGGATTTAAGCAGTCAGACTCTCATCAGTAGAGTCAAAGGTCTGGGGAAAGCATATGTTCTTTGAATCCCTGCCAGTCGGACCAGATCTGTTCTAGCTCATTTACCATTAGAGCATGAGTCAGCCAGATCTACACAATAGACTTCAGTGGGCAAAGGGAGGTGGTGATGGGGGAGAGATTCAGATTTACAGAAAAAGACCCAGCCTCCTACTAAACTGCTGGGTTCTGGAAGGAGAAAAAACAAACAAACAAAAACTCTGCACTGGAAATTCTGTTTGTTCACGTAAGTAAATAGGACAAGCACCAGGCAGAATTGTACAGCTGGTAAAGGTTTTCTTCTATGTCCCCAGCCTTTTTTTCCTTTCTTTTGGTGGAAGGCACTCAATTCCATTAGAAAACCAGGTCCAGAAAATCACTGCTCTCTCTCCACTCTCTGTGCTACTTCCAATTCCAACAAAACTGAGAAATTGGAACATTGACCTCAAGAAGCGACAGATGTGGATAAAAGCTTTGCCATGCAACAGTGAGGTCCTACCTGAGGATGGAGAGCACGGATTTGTAATGAACTTAGTACTGCTATTTGATAAGTCGGAAGAAGGAGCAGAGAAAGCAGAGTGGGAATGGGATGGAGAACGGATGGGTAATTTCAAATTGGGGATTAGTAGTAGAAGCAACAAAAAGATAAAACAGATGGGAGATTTGGGTGTGGAAGAAAGGAAGGACTTTCTTGATATTGTTTTTGCTGGATGGTCAAGTTGCCTTCTTAAATTTTTATTAGCATGAGTTTCAGTTAATGTCTGACCTAACCAGGAATTTTCATTTTAAGATTTTTATGTCTAGCCAAAAAAGGAAAAGTTCCATTAAAGGAACTCCAGGCAACCAAAAACAAGCAGAAGAGAAGAAAGGGGCAATAAGAAGAGGAGACTGGGCATATTATAACTAAAACTTTGAGATGTTCTATTTAACTTTGTCATTGTACTATCACTAAGGACAGTTATAGAATGAGCTGAATATATTATTCAGCTTCTTATTGTTCAGAAGATCCAGATCCATCCTCTGGGAGAAAATTTTCATGACTATTATGGAATTCTAGTATCTTAATTTCTTCTTTTTTCTCTTGTCATTTTTTTTCATTCAATAATCTTTTTATTCTAATTTGATTTCCTACCTTCTCAGTAGTATTTTTTTTTTTTTACTGTTTTCTTTCTTGGTTTTTTTTTTAATCCTGTCTTAACACTCTTCATCTAATAATAATAATAATAACAATGATAATCTCATTCACAAAGGCATATATTATCTCATTTTATTTCACAATAATCTTGGGAGGAAGTGCTATTATTATCATTCCCATTTGACAGATGAGAAAACTAAGGCAGATAGAGAGCTAATTGACTTGCCCAAGGTCACCCATTTTATAAGTGTCTGAATTTGGATTTGAATGGAAGTCTTCTTAATTTCAAGTCCAAAGTTCTATCTACCAGCCATCTAGAGGAAATATAGAAAGGTATGCATAAAGATAGTACCTACATTTATTGACTGATTGACAGAGAAAGTTCTTTCATTGTCTTAAGTAGAGACATTAGCCTGTATTTAATATACTCCTATTGAGTGGTTCCAGCAGTAAAACAAATAAAATACAATCATGTTATTGGAACAATTTCCTCAAATCTGGTTAGGATCACTGGTGTGCTGGCAAATATTTAACAACTCTTTCAGGGGAGGGAGGGGGAATGCTGCATGATACACTTTTAAGTTTAATCTTCAACATTTTCTCCATCACTTTCCTAATTCTAGAAATCAACAAAACAATGGATCAATCCCTGCATTGTACCATTGGTAATTTCTTAGGAATAAAGGCTCACTTGGAACATTTAATAATTGCTTTCAGAAGCCAGTTGGAACCAGCCTGCAGCACACCCCTGGTCAGAATGATAAAGGGAAATGACAGTTCTTCTCAACTCCCCCTCCAAACACAACTGGCTGCAAGACTAAACAATTCACAAATACTCAGCTTTCACTGTTCAAGGCCTTGTAATGTGGTTATAATTTTAAAAGATTAGAGAGAACATTGGAAGGGAACCCAGCATTCATATAAAAAAAAGTTACATAAAATGTTAAAAACAGAAAATGTTGAGAAAAGAATAATAAGTTTGTCTCCACACTTCATTAATTTCCAAGTTCCTGTTAAAGAAATTAAATTAAATTGTTCTGGACATGAAAGGGACTCTATCATGTTGCTGCATTTGGGATTCCACTGACAAACTAAGGTCTTTAAAAGTACAAATTCAAAAGTCAGAAGTAAGGGTTTGTAACTCAAGATAAATATAAAACAATAACAGAGGCTTCTTGTATATTTTCTTCTTCCCATCCCATTAGACTGAAAACTTACTGAAGGCAGGAAATGTCTTTCCCCCTCATATTTGCATTTCCAGAACTTAGCTTAGTGGCACTTTATAAATGTTTATTGGCTAACTAAATGTGTTAATAATAAGTAGGACATTCTAAATGAAGGAAGTAATAATGCTAGTATACTCTGCCTAGATCATGCCACATTTTGAATATGGTGCCCAATTCTGAGTATGGTGTCTACATTTTAGGAAAGACATGGACAAAGTAGAGCATTTTCAAAAGACCGTATATACCCTTTATCCCAGTAATGTCACAAATTGCTGTATCCCAAAGAGATCACAAAAGAGGGAAAAGCAACTACATGTACAAAAATGTTTTTTAGCAGCTCTTTTTGTAGTGGCAAGGAATTGGAAATTAACTGGATGCTCATCAGTTAGATAATGGCTGAATAAGTTATTAATATAATGGAATATTATTGTTTTATAAGAAATGATAAGCAGGCTGATTTAAGAAAAACCTGGAAAGACTTACATGAATTGATTCTGAGTGAAGACAGCAGAACATTATACACAGAAGCAGCAAGATTATGTGAGCAGCTATGATAGACTTAGCTCTTCTCACTAATGCAGTGATCCAAGACAATTCCACTAGACTTAGAATGAAAAATGTCATCTGCATCTAGAGAGAGAAATATAAAGATTGAATATGGATCAAAGTGTAGTATTTTCACCTTTTTTTGTTTGCTTGCTTGCTTTTTTCTTTCTCATTTTTTTCCCCTTTTGTTCTGATTTTTCTTATACAACATGACAAATATGGAACTATATTTAAAAGTATTGTATATGCATAACTTGTATTAGATTGCTTGCTGTTTGGGGAAGGGAGGAGGTCAGGGAGAAAGGGAGAAAAAAGTTGGAACATGAAAATGAATGTTGAAAACAATCTTTGCAATTATTAAAAAAAATAGAATACTATTGAGGGAAAAAGTAAACTATGACATGTGAAGATTCATTCCTATTTTATAAACTTTTGTCAAATATCTAGGCTATGTAAGGCACTATGCTAGGTACTAGAATTATAAAAACCCAAAACCGAACAAGTTCCTGTACTTAAGAAATGTATATTTTATTATGTGACACAACATGTTCATATGTGGCCTCTATAGGTACCTATTTATTAAGAGAAAAAACTAAACCAGTTGTGGTTTATTAATGTCATGGAATATTGCTGTGAAAGGAGAAATAACAAAATAGACAACTTCAAAAAAATTTGGAAAGACTCTTTGAACTGATCCAGAATGAAGTGTGCAGAACCAGGAAAGTGATTTGTATAATAATAACACTGTAAAAGAAAAACAATTTTGAAAGACTTTATCGATAATAAGCTGTAATTTCAAAACACCAACTATAAAGTAAACTACGCATTTCCTGACAGAGAAATTGATTGGCCCAAGATACAGAATGAGACATACATTTTTGTAGTGAATCAATGTGGAAATCTTTATTTAACTCTGTGTATTTGTTACAAGAGTTTTGATTTTTTTAAAATGTGGTAAAGAGGGAAGATGATAAGAAAAATAAATGTTTGTTAATTTAAGATATATAAAAGTTTTTAATTGGTTCCCAAAGTCCAATTCAATTTCTGCTACCATAGTAATAAGTAAAATGAGAAGGGAAAAAGACTAGTAAATGTAGGGATCAAGGAAGGCTCTATAAAGAAATATGCATTTAAGTTAAGAAGAAAGGAGCTGAGATGAAGAAGAAGGATCCTCTAAGGACAAGGTTTGGACTGCACAAAATTTCAGATCAGGGAGATGAATGGCCAGGTCTGGCAAACCATTAATGGTCCAGTATCTTCTGGAACATCGAGTTCATGAAGTAGAATGGTATGCTGACAAAATAAGTGGAAACTTTAAGTGTCTGGCTAAAGAATTTGTATTTTATCCTGTAGATAATATACAGGGAGTTGAGAAAATTTTTGATCCAGGATATGGATTAATCAAGACCTGTATTCTCTGGAAGATATTTTTTATAACTATGTAGAAGATGGATTTCAGAAGGAAGAGGCTAGAAGCAAAAAAGACCAATCAGGAAAGTATGACAATGGTCCAGGCAGGAAATAATGGAAACCTGGATTAGAATAGAGACAGTGTGAGTGGAGTGGAAGAGATGCAAAAAATGCTATGAAAGTAAACTTGGTGACAGTTGGCAATTGATTGGATGGGAGAAGAAGAAAGAGTTCAGTTAAAACCTCAAGATTACCAACCTGTTTGATAAGGAGATTGATGGTACTCTCAATAGAAACAAGGAAGTGTAGCAGATGGATAGGTTTTGTGGGAGAAATAATGAATCTATTTTGGATTCAATAAAAGAAGAAAATATTTAGGGAGACTGCAGAAGAACATAATTTCAGCCCTAAAATATTCAGAGGACTATCATATGGAAAAGGAATTAAATTTATCCTATTACATCCCAAAGAACAGAATTAAGACCAATGGATAGAAGTTGCAAAGAGACAGATTCTTGTTCAATACATAGAAATATTGTTTCTTATAAAACAATAATATTCCATTATATTAATATGCCATAACTTATTCAACTAGTCCCCAATTGATGGCATCCACTCCACTTCCAATTCCTTGCCACTACAAAAAGAACTGCTATACATATTTTTGTACATGGAGTTGCCTTTCCCTTTTTTATGATCTCTTTGGGATACAGCAATTTGTGATACTACTGGGATAAAGAATATATATAGGTTTATATAGGAATGTGTGTTTGTGTGTGTGTGTTTTGAACTTCTTTAAAATGATAGCTTTCCACATTTAAACTACACTATCTCAGGGACTAAATGAGCTTACTGAAACTGAAGGACTTAAAAAAAAAAGCTGATTGAATATTTATCAAAGATGCTTTACGTACAGGTTGAACTAGATAAATGTTTATTTACAAAATAAAAATGAAGAAAAATTGTCCCCTTCTTTGGAAGGCCTTGTGCAATCTAACACTTACATTTTTTAAGGGCTTATATTTTTAAATATGAAGGTAGTCTTCTTTCTCCATTTTCTAGTTGCAAACCAAATATCCTACAATATGAAGAAAGAGGCATGGAGAGTCAGATATTGAAAACAAATGAGATGAGGATTGTCAGTGTGAAGGGGGAGGGGGAGACATTAAATCATTATGGGTTTGTACAGATGACAGCCTGTAATTCTTGAAATTGTGTGTTCCCCTGTAATGCACTCTGAGCTCTCCAGCACTGTCATGTAATTAAGAGAAATAACTCACTGTACAGTAGACAATATGTCAGCTTTGCCTATGCCAGCAGAGGCAGCCATGGGATCCACCAAATCCGCAAAGGGGAGAATGATAGCCATCTATTGGTTGATCAATTGACATCTCTTTCCATAACACAGGGACTTTTGTGCTGTCAATCATCTCCTCCCTCACTGTGCAATAATTGTTGAGGAATGAACATTGCCAACTTCAAAGTATTAAAATGCCATCTCTCACATACACACTCAGACACCGAGAATCTCTGGGGGGCTATTACTTGAGTGGCGGCAATGTTATCATAAAAAATTGATGAATGGATCCATGATTTCAGGACTGCAATATTTTCCCTAGAGCATCATGCAAAAATTGGTAATGGTTACTGGTATCCATTTTCACTGGTAAATATTACAACAAGAAAACAAAGCAACATATGGTATTAGTTCTTGCCCTGCTCCTACAGATTCAGCACAAGGGATATAACAAGTAACTTATCGACTCTGCTGTAAGCTTTTAGGACAATTTTATTCATGATTTGGCACATAGCCCTAGCCCAACACCAATTTAACTTTATTTTGAAAACACACATATAATATTGAACAATGTTCTCAAGTCCTCAAAGGCAGGAACCCCATTTTTGTTTTCTTGAGCATCTCCTTCCTCTTACCTGACCTCCAAAGGCTAATTTATTTTTCAAAGTTCTTATCTATGATCACATAGATCTGGACCTAGAAGGAACCTCATTTAACAGAGGAGAAAACTGAAGCTTTGAGAAATTTAATAATTTGCCCCAAGTTACACAGAAGAGTTGTTTGTTTGTTTGTTTGTTTTAATTCAGGTCCTGTACCTTCAAATTCAGCACTCTTTATATAATGCAGACTTTCTTTAAATAGCTTTAAGATTAAACTTCCATGTATAATTTTGCATATAGGTAGCTAGATGGTACAATGGTTAGAGTACCAAGCCTGCAATCAGGAAAATCAGTTCAAATGTAGTTACTTCCTATCTAGGTGACTCTGGACAAAGTCATTTTAACCTATGTCTGCCTCAATTATCTCAACTGTAAAAATGGGAGCAATAATAGTGTCTATTTCCTGGAGTTATGGTGGAGATCAATTGAGATAATATTTGTAAAGTGACTGGTATATAGGAGGTACTTAATAAATGCTTGTTTGCTTTCTTATGGAACAGTATTCACTTCCTTTACTTACCTATGGAAACACAAGAAGGATTTCAATATGCAAATATAGAATTGACAGAAAGACTGTCTTCAATAAAATAATTAAATGAGTGACAATTTTTGGAATAGGATCTAGGCTTTTAATTTCATCTTTGCAAGGAATTCCCTGTTGTAGAAACTTCCTCCACTAATGCAGATACAACTCATTTACAATTTTAAAGTCTTAAAGAATTGCTTTGGGCATTCGTTAAGAAATATTGCAGGTGTCATAAAGCTGCTATGCAAAAACTCCAGTTTTTAACGTGGGGCCTATGGACTACTGGGAAAGTGAGGAAGTCAGGAAGGCGTATGTATATAAATATGTATGTGTAAATACACACATATGTAACACACATAGAAGTAACTCCCAAAGAAGTCCATGACACACACATGTATGCACACAGGTGCATACACATGATTAAGAATCCCTACATTCAAGGAAAGTCTAAAAACATTATTCTGTCAACTAAGCCACACTGCCTCTCATTTCACCAGAAATTTGAAATTAAAACTTAACTCTTATCTCTGCAACTGTATCTACTGCATCAGTAAATATGATGTTTGAAATTTCATTTTTTTCTATTTTCTCTTCATTCTTTTGAGAGGAGGTCATGAATGAATAAAGAAATGAGTTGTTTATATACAGATTATTTGCCCTGATAATCAAGCGTTTTGATTGAACTAGCATTATTAGGAATCTCCCTAGGATTACTAAGATACTACAAACTGGTATGACTTATTTCCAATCAGCCTCAAGCAACAGCCTTGTTCCAGGTTGCTTATTTGTATATTGAAGTATATAGGTCAGAAAAAGAGACTAGAGACAATGTTCAGGAAAACAAAACAGCAGCAACAACAAAAAGCCACTGTTTATAAGGCAAAAAGTAAGGCATCAATATTAACAGAGCACCTGAGACATCATTTCAAATGCCAACTGAAGGGGATCAGTGAACTCACTCATTGAAGCATGTATCTTTCCACCTGGCTCCTTAGTTGGAGGAAATGTGAAAAGCAAATTAAGCTACTGTAAAACTACGTGATAAAATATTCGTTCCAAACCTAAAAGACTACAGGTAAAAATAGCACCAGAAACATAGAATTTCAGTGTAGAAAAAGGTCTCAGGGACCATTTAGTTCAAGAGGTCACTGAATAACAATATCCTACACAGAATACTAGATCATTGGCTACCAAGTCTCTCCATCTGGAAAGCTTCCAGTGAAGGAAAATCCACTACTTCCCAAAGCAGCCCATCCCAATTGGGGATGGTTCAAATTCTTAGGAAATGTTTCCTTACATAAAAAATTTTTTTAAGAGTTGTTCCAATTCCCATTGCTTCTAGTTTTGTCCTTTGAAATCTGGCAGGACAAATCTCATCACTCTTCCACAAGACAGTTTTTAAAAATACTAAGTCATGGCTATCATGTGATCTTTGATCTTTATTTTTCAAGGCAAATAGCCTCATTTTTTTCAACCCTTTTTTGAATGGTACAAACTGGAGACCCCTCCCTACTTGCCTTCTGGACACTAAAGAGTTTATCAATGTCCTTCCTAAAATATGGTACCTAGAACAGAACATAATATTTCTATCTAAAACACTATGCTTCTCTTAATGAAATTTAATTAATCAATCAACAAGCATTAATTAAAATCCTACTATGTACTAAGCATTTTACTAGGTATTAGGAATATACATTTATAGTATATGTTATATATGTTTCACAAAAAGAGAATTCCTACTCAAAAGGAGCTTACATTCTAGCATATCTCTCTCTTTCTATATGTGTGTCTCTGTTTCTCTTTCTCTAGCTCCCTTTTTCCCTTTCTCTTGCTCTCTCTCTCTCTCTCTCTCTCTCTCTCTCTCTTTCTCTCTCTCTCTCTCTCTCTCTTTCTCTCTCTCTCTCTCTCTCTCTATATATATATATATATACTTATAGGTACATATACATAAATGCATACTATGTATTGTTTTGTCTATATAAGCTGCATATAGTGAGTTTAGTATAGAATTGTGTTTGTGACTGGAATTCTTAACTTTTTTGTCATAGACATTTTTGACAATCTAATGAAGCCCATGGATCCCCTCTCAGAATAATATATTTTGTATAATAATAAAATACATAGAATTATAAAATAAACCAATTATATTGAAATGCAGTTCTAAAACAAAAGTTCACAGAACCCAGGGTAAGAACTGCTGGTGCTAATGGAACTTCCACACTGGGAGCTTATTATCCTGTTTTGTGATTGCCTCTCATTCTATGTCAGGAAAGTAGCCACCCTCCCACGACCATCTGGAGCCTTCAGCATACCTTTTGCTCATGCACATACCCTTCAGTTCTGAAATTATGAACCATGATCAAATCAACTTTAACACTGTTCCTGGATGGGGTGTGTCAATCTATTCTCCTATGTCCTCACTCACCACTCCTGGATCTTCTCTGAAAAAAATCGAAACTATTCTCCTCTTCTTCCTCTTCTTCATCTCAAATTTCTCAGATGATTTTTCCCCACTATCCCTACTCCTTCATTCATGTCCAGGAGTGTACTAGAAGAACCTTGTATTAATCCCTGAGAGCCAATTGTTAACTTTTCAATGTGAACATTTACAATTTGGGTATCTATAAACACTACATATTAGGGCTTAAAAATAATAACATAGATTAAATATAAAAGTGTGTTTTAAATACAGATGGGGTGGAACAGGAGGGGAAGAGAGGGAATTTGTGACTTATCAACACATCCTACCCATCTCACAAAAAGTAGCATTTCTCTTTGCCAAGAAAAATCCCTCTGCATGCACAATCACCTTCTATCTATCCAAATGTTCCTTCTAAGACTTCTTTGCTAATCTTTCTCTGGGTCACACCTATTGAATGTGGTTGTTCTCCAAGGCTCTGCCCTGAATTTTCCCTTTTCTCCCTCTACACTATTTAATCTGGTGATCTCAGCAGTTTCCATAGATTCAACTAACATTTCTTTGCTGATGACTATCGGTTCTACTTTTCCAGACCCAACCTCTTTCCTAATCTCCAGATTCCTATTTCCAGTTGCCAACTGGACTCAAATTAATTGTCCTATAGACATCTAAAATACAACTTAATTCTAAAAGATGATATCCATCATCTCCCCAGTCACTCTCTTCTCCTTGTGTTCTCTCACCTACCTCAAATTCAATTCATTGCCAAGTCCCATCGATGCTTCTTTCATCATATCTCTCAGATATATCCTTTTCTCTTCTCTGATACTATCAACACCCTGGTGAAGGCCCTCATTACTTCATGCCTAGATTATTTGCAATAGCCTTCTGATTGGTCACTCCTTTATCCAATAAATTCCAGTGGCTCCCTGTCACTTCCAGTATCAAATAAAAATCTTTATGGCAGTCAAAGTCCTTAAAAACCTGGCTCCTTCCTACTTTTCTAGCCTTCTTACACCTTCCTCCCCCACATTCAAACAATGGCTTCCTTGCTATTTCTTTCATAAGATGCTCCATTTTCCTCCAGTTTTAATAGTGCAGCATTAGGGCCTGTTTCTCAACTTATGCTTTTCTCCTGGCTCTGTTTCTCATAATGCTCTTATTTTTAAAAAATAATTATTGGCATTCTCCTGAATGCCCAAATCACCCCTGATAGTAGGTTTCTTAAAGATGAATATTAATTAGCCATCCTGATCTCAGATCAAGCTAAAGCAAAAATTGATCTAATCAAAAGAGATAAGGAAGGGCACTATATCTTGCTAAAGGGCAAAATGAATAATGAAGCAGTATCTATATTAAACATATATGCACCAAGTGGTGTAGCATCTAAATTCTTAAAAGAGAAATTAAGAGAGCTGCAAGTAGAAATAGACAGTAAAACTATAATAGTGGGAGATCTCAACCTTGCACTTTCAGAATTAGATAAATCGAACCACAAAATAAATAAGAAGTCAAAGAGATAAATAGAATACTAGAAAAATTAGATATGATAGATCTCTGGAGAAAATGTAATGGGGACAGAAAGGAGTACACCTTCTTTTCAGCAGTTCATGGAAATTACACAAAAATTGACCATATATTAGGACATAAAAACCTCAAACTCAAATGTAGTAAGGCAGAAATATGAATGCATCCTTTTCAGACCATGATGCATTGAAAATTACATTCAATAAAAATCCACGGGAAAGTAGACCAAAAAATAATTGGAAACTAAATAATCTCATACTAAAGAATGATTGGGTGAAACAGCAAATTATAGACATAATTAATAACTTCATCCAAGAAAACGATAATAATGAGACATCATACCAAAATGTATGGGATGCAGCCAAAGCGGTAATAAGGGGAAATCTCATATCTCTAGAGGCCTATTTGTATAAAATAGAGAAAGAGAAGGTCAATGAATTGGGCTTGCAACTAAAAATGCTAGAAAAGGAACAAATTAAAAACCCCCAGTCAAACACTAAACTTGAAATTCTAAAAATAAAAGGAGAGTTCAATAAAATTGAAAGTAAAAAAACTATTGAATTAATTAATAAAACTAAGAGTTGGTTCTATGAAAAAACCAACAAAATAGACAAACCCTTAGTAAATCTGATTAAAAAAAGGAAAGAGGAAAATCAAATTGTTAGTCTTAAAAATGAAAAGGGAGAACTCACCACTAACGAAGAGGAAATTAGAGCAATAATTAGGAGTTACTTTGCCCAACTTTACGCCAATAAATTCGACAACTTAAATGAAATAGAAGAATACCTCCAAAAATATAGCTTGCCTAAACTAACAGAGGAAGAAGTAAATATCCTAAATAGTCCCATCTCAGAAAAAGAAATAGAACAAACTATCAACCAACTCCCTAAGAAAAAATCCCCAGGACCAGATGGATTTACATCTGAATTCTATCAAACATTTAAAGATCAATTAACTCCAATGCTAAATAAACTATTTGAAAAAGTAGGGATTGAAGGAGTCCTACCAAACTCCTTTTATGACACAGACATGGTACTGATACTAAACCAGGTAGGCTGAAAACAGAGAAAGAAAATTATAGACCAATCTCCCTAATGAATATTGATGCTAAAATCTTAAATAAAATATTAGCAAAAAGATTACAGAAAATCATCCCCAGGATAATACACTATGACCAAGTAGGATTTATACCAGGAATGCAGGGTTGGTTCAATATTAGGAAAACTATTAACATAATTGACTATATCAATAACCAACCAAACAAAAACCATATGATCGTCTCAATAGATGCAGAAAAAGCATTTGATAAAATCCAACAGCCATTCCTAATAAAAACACTTGAGAGCATAGGAATAAAAGGACTTTTCCTTAAAATAGTCAGGAGCATATATTTAAAATCTTCAGTAAGCATCATATGCAATGGGGAAAAACTGGAACCTTTCCCAGTAAGATCTGGAGTGAAGCAAGGTTGCCCACTATCACCATTATTATTCAATATCGTATTAGAAACACTAGCCTCTGCAATAAGAGTCGAGAAAGAGATTAAAGGAATTAGAGTAGGCAATGAGGAAACCAAACTATCACTCTTTGCAGATGATATGATGGTATACCTAGAGAACCCCAGAGATTCTACTAAAAAGCTATTAGAAATAATTCATAATTTTAGCAAAGTAGCAGGATACAAAATAAATCCCCATAAATCCTCAGCATTTTTATACACCACCAACAAAATCCAAGAGCAAGTGATACAAAGAGAAATTCCATTCAAAATAACTGTTGATAGCATAAAATATTTGGGAATCTATCTACCAAAGGAAAGTCAGGAATTATTTGAGCAAAATTACAAAAAAGTTTCCACACAAATAAAGTCAGACTTAAATAATTGGAAAAATATTAAGTGCTCTTGGATAGGCCGAGCAAATATAATAAAGATGACAATACTCCCTAAACTAATCTATTTATTTAGTGCTATACCAATCAGACTTCCAAGAAAATATTTTAATGATTTAGAAAAAATAACAACAAAATTCATATGGAACAATAAAAAGTCGAGAATCTCAAGGGAATTAATGAAAAAAAAAATCAAATGAAGGTGGCCTAGCTGTACCTGATCTAAAATTATATTATAAAGCAGCAGTCACCAAAACCATTTGGTATTGGCTAAGAAATAGATTAGTTGATCAGTGGAAAAGGTTAGGTTCACAAGACAGAATAGTCAACTATAGCAATCTAGTGTTTGACAAACCCAAAGATTCTAACTTTTGGGATAAGATTTCATTATTTGATAAAAACTGCTGGGATAACTGGAAATTAGTATAGCAGAAATTAGGCAAGGACCCACACTTAACACCAAATACCAAGATAAGATCAAAATGGGTCCATGATCTAGGCATAAAGAATGAGATTATAAATAAATTAGAGGAACATAGGATAGTTTATCTCTCAGACTTGTGGAGGAGAAAGAAATTTGTGACCAAAGATGAACTAGAGACCATTACTGATCACAAAATAGAAAATTTTGATTATATCAAATTAAAAAGCCTTTGTACAAACAGAACGAATGCAAACAAGATTAGTAGGGAAGCAACAAACTGGGAAAACATTTTTACAATTAAAGGTTCTGATAAAGGCCTCATTTCCAAAATATATAGAGAACTGACTCAAATTTATAAAAAATCAAGCCATTCTCCAATTGATAAATGGTCAAAGGATATGAACAGACAATTTTCAGATGATGAAATTGAAACTATTACCACTCACATGAAAGAGTGTTCCAAATCACTATTGATCAGAGAAATGCAAATTAAGACAACTCTGAGATATCATTACACACCTGTCAGATTGGCTAAGATGACAGGAAAAAATAATGATGAATGTTGGAGGGGATGCGGGAAAATGGGGACACTGATGCATTGTTGGTGGAGTTGTGAACAAATCCAACCATTCTGGAGAGCAATCTGGAATTATGCCCAAAAAGTTATCAAACTGTGCATACCCTTTGATCCAGCAGTGTTTCTATTGGGCTTATACCCCAAAGAGATACTAAAAAAGGGAAAGGGACCTGTATGTGCCAAAATGTTTGTAGCAGCCCTGTTTGTAGTGGCTAGAAACTGGAAAATGAATGGATGCCCATCAATTGGAGAATGGCTGGGTAAATTGTGGTATATGAATGTTATGGAATATTATTGTTCTGTAAGAAATGACCAACAGGATGAATACAGAGAGGCTTGGAGAGACCTACATGGACTGATGCTAAGTGAGATGAGCAGAACCAGGAGATCATTATACACTTCGACAACGATATTGTATGAGGATGTATTCTGATGGAAGTGGATTTCTATGACAAAGAGACCTAACTGAGTTTCAATGGATAAATGATGGACAGAAACAGCTACACCCAAAGAAGGAACACTGGGAAACGAATGTAAACTATTTGCATTTTTGATTTTATTCCCAAGTTATTTTTACCTTCTGAATCCAATTCTCCCTGTGCAACAGGAGAACTGTTTGGTTCTGCAAATACGTATTATATCTAGGACATACTGCAACATATTTAACATATATAGGACTGCTTGCCATCTTGGGGGGGGGGCGGTGGAGGGAGGGAGGGGAAAAAACGAAACATAAGCGAGTGCAAGGGATAATGTTGTAAAAAATTACCCTGGCATGGATTCTGTCAATACAAAGTTATTATTAAATAAAATAAAATTTAAAAAAAAAGATGAATATTAATTATTTGCATTGAGACCTTATTTAGTTCCTCCCTCCTTTCTAGATTTTTAATGAAGTCTTCATTAAACATTACCCCAGAAACTTTTGCATATTTTGAGTACTAGTCTTAGTAACAAGTAAGCAGTTACCAAGAACATTTTTGCTAATTGCTGAACCTAACTTGTAAAAATTGGGCTCAGAATTAAACAAGAGGAGAAGATTGGAATAAGTTGCCTTTTTGAAACTATAGAGCTCTTTTATAGACCCCCCCAAGTCTCTCCCAGAAATCAAAGCTCATCTTTTTAAATACCAGTTCTGATGTGATATATAACCAAGGAGGAACTTTGAAGAGTAAAAATGTTATCATGGAAATGTATGATAGGAAATGAAGTTGGGCTAATCATATGATAAGGGAAAAGAATTATGGTTAGATATTTTAAATACTCTACTGGTTTCTTCACAATGCCAGAAGAAATTGAGCAAATAATGGGTGAATCATCTGAGTTATCCAAGAAGAAAATGTGTAAGGGAATGCTCAGAATGGACAGGAATGGATGGGGATATTCAAATGGATGAGATCTAAGATCCAAAGATCGTCAGTAGATAGATGGAACCAGGGATAAATACTTTGATGTCCAAAGCAGCCAAACCATGTCAAGCCCCCTCTCAGAGTGTCATTCTTTATGGTATAGTAGCTAGAGCTTTGGATCCAGATTCGGGAAGACCCGAGTTCAAATTCGTCAGTCATTGTGGAAGGATCAGTGAGCAAATCATTTAACTGCTGTATGAGTTCATTCATCTGTAAAATGAGTATAAGATTAGAACCTATATCCCAGAGTTATGGGGATAAAATGAGTTGATATTTTTAGAGTACTATGTAAATGTTAGCTATAACAATTGTTATTGTTCTAAGTGAGCTAGGAAGAACCTGGAGAATAAATGACTGCAACAGGTAAATGGGAAAAAAAACAACAATAACAACAAATAAAACAGAATGATATTAAATTATAAAGATTGTTTCATCTCAGAGAGGAAAAAATGGAACTTCCCCCATTCTTTGCAAATATAGGGGATCATGGAGGTGACACATTGCAAAAACTGTCAGTCAACTGTTATGTTGTTTAGTTTGAACAAACTGATTTTTTTCCCTTTCTTTTTTTTTTTTATTCTCTAAGGGATGGTTACCAGATATGGGGAAAAAAGATAATATATCTTGAAATAAAGATGCTGGAGGGGAAAAAATATCAATAGATTTTTTATTTAAATAAAAGTCAATAAGAGGTCAAAGTAAATCATGAATAAACCCAAATTCTTCATCGGGGAAAAAAAAACATTTCGAATTATATGTTGCAGAAATCATGAGATAATAAATTACTTCATAAAGGCAAGTCTCTGCTATAGACAAAGTCCAGGAGGATATATTCCCATCTCTGAACATTTCTATTATTTGAAAATCAGATTACAATTGAGGGTAGCCTTGAAGAGAAAAAGAAGTCACAAGCTTGACTGAAAGCTGTATGGATGAGTGGGACAGTTCCATATTCCTTGCCTTGGTGGAGGGTGACAGGATTTAAGGACTGTGGAAAAGCAATGACCCTCTAAGGAGGAATCTCTCATTTGTTGCTTGTGTGAGTCACAGTCCACCAGCTGGGGCTCTCCAAAACAAGGGTCCCCACTCTAGGGATGCTTCTGCATGTAGGGCTATGATACCTTTCAGGTTACAGTCTTCCTAAACACAACAGGCACCTCCAGATGCTAGGAGAGTCAGAAACCATAACTTGTCCCTGTGATTTATAGCTGTAATGGCCCCCATGCCTAAATTATTTATGTGAGTCGATAATATTCCATCAGTTGTGGGAGCTGTGAGGTGAACCCATATAGATAACTGCTCTCCTTCATGGAAATAAACTACGTCAGGGGAGGATAATACAGTATTTTCTTAAGAACGGAATGATGATGCGATTTGCAAATGTCATGCTTCCAGTGCATGAGTAATAATCTCATTATTCATCATTGGCCAACCAACATGTGATCTGTGAGAGTGTTCGAAAGGCAAGCAAGGTGAAAGTCTGAATCTAAACATGGCAAATGCTGTGGGTGTTGCTCCTTAAAGCATTTGGACTTGATCACCCACACAGGCTGATGGTTTCACGGCAGGAGTTAATTCCCTCATTGAAGCACCTCCGTACCCTGAGTATAGGTTGTGGAAATGGAACAGAAGTTCATTGGGGGATGATATAAGCCCCCTTCAGAAAAAAAAAGTAAAAATATAAATAAAACTGCAGTCTAGGAACCTCTGGAGAATCTGCATGAAACTGCACAGAAATGCATGAAAATGTGTGATTGCTGGAAGAGTTTGCTCAGATTTGAGAATATTACTGAGCAATGATTTCTTTGCATTACTCAGGGAAGAAAAGCCTAAAGGGAAGGAAAATTTGCAGTCTTTTGGCGAGTCTGGATGGGGTGATTCATGACTAAATTGTGCTTTTACTATGACTCAAAGTCCATAATTTAAGAATATAGGAAACTTTTTCTAAGCAAAGGGTTGTCATACAATTAAAATATAAGATGTAGGATGTTAAAGTTGCAGGGAAGTTTGAGATTATCTAATTCAAACCCCTGGGAAGCTGGATGGCACAGTGAAGAGAAAGCCAGGCGTGGAGGCAGGAAGATTTCTTTTCCTAAATTCAAATCTGACCCCAGATACTTATTAGCTGTGTGATCCTAGCAACTCATTTAACCTTGATTGCCTTGGTTTCCTATCTGTAAAATTACCTGGCTAAGGAAATAGCAAACTTCTCCAGCATCTTTGCAAAAGAATCCCAAATTGGATCATGAAATCAGATACAAATGAAATGACTGAACAACAACATAAAGCATTTTAAGTCTGGAAAAGTAAGTCTGGGATAGATTCTCGACCCTTTTAAATGTGGAACTAATAATTTTTATTTTATTTGTTTATTTTATTCATTTATTCAACTTTATTCTTCATTTGTTCAATATTTATTATATTCATTGAGGGTTTCTGAGTAGGGGAATGATAGAATCAGAGCTATAGCTCAAAACTTAATTATTTCTCCCTATCTTGCAATAAATGATTACCATAGTCTATTGATATTATAAAACCATTCTGCCCTTCCAGCTTCATTTTCTATCAGCTACTTGGCTTGGCTTTAATTCCATGACCACGAGTCTCCCACCTGTCTTCCTCCCTACTACTGCCCTTTGCAGCTTATTATCTTCCTCTATTACATTGTAAGTTCCCTGAGGACAGGGGCTGCCTTTTTCTTTTTCGTATCACCAGCACGTAGCACTATGTCTGACACATATTAGGTACTCAACAAGTGTTTATTAACTACTGACTATATTTCTATAGTAGCAGATTTCAAACTTTTGGTTATAGAATTCTTTTAAATTATTAAAAAATTATTGAAATTCCCACACACACTCTTTCAAGGTCTTTTATTTATGTGGGTTATATCTATCAATATCATATTATAAACAAAAAAAATTTTTAATATTATTATAAAATTGTTTGGTCTCATAGATTCCCTGAAAGGGTCGGAGGGACTTTTGGGGGTCTCTGGACCACCTTTTAAGAATTGCTTTTCTAGAGCTATAAAAGAAAGAAAGATTTCCTTACTTACTATTGCTCAAATAAGGAAGCAGGTCCTCTATCTATAGGCAGAAAGGAAGAGAAGGAAAGGCATATGTCATGGAAAACGCAATAGATTTTGAGGATCTAATCAAAAGGGCTAAACTTATACATCTAAAGGTGTTTTTGTTGTTGAGTCATTTTCAGTTTTATCCACTTTTTTATGACTCCACTTTTTTTGTGGCAAAGATACTAGAATGGTTTGCCATTTCCTTCTCAATAAGGAAGTATCTGAGGCCAGATTTGAAGTCTTGATTCCAGGATCAACACTCTATCCATTCTGTTTTGATCTAAGAATCTAAATGTGAGAGGATCTAAAGTTTGAGAGATGGAAGAGATCTTAAAGATGCTCTGGATTTTTTGGTGACAGTGAACAGGGTGTAGAATTTGGAGTCAGAAAAACATGATTCCTATTATTATCTCAGAAACTTATTAGGAATGTGACCCTCAGTCTCTCTGAGCCTCAGCAAAGTAGGGATGCTTGGAGCTAGATATCACCTAGGAATAGCTATAAATAATAATAATAATTATTATTGTTATAAATTCCAGTTGTCAGGGCAGCAAAGTAGCACAGTAGATAGAGTACTGGCTTTGAAGTCAGAAGGATCTTGAGTTCAAACTCAACCTCAGATGTTTAAAACTTATTAACTGTGTGATCCTGGGCAAGTTACTTAGCCCTGATTGCCTCACCAAAAATAATAATGACAATAAATGTCAGTTGTCATCTAATTCTAATCCCTTATTTTACAAATAAGGAAGCTGAGGCCCAGGGAGGTGGAATCTTGTCCAAGATCACACAGGAAATCAATAACAGAGATCAAATTGAAAATGAAGTCTCCTGATTCCAAAGCCGGTACTTTCCCCACTCCTCAAGCTGCCTTCTAATGTCAGGCATCAGAGATCCAAAGATTAGTCAGGTCGAATGATATATGTGTCTGCAATCTTCTCCAAATCTGTCATGAGATAATGGCACTCTGGAAAAATAGCTTCCCTTAAACCCAGACTGAATTTTACAAGAGCAGGTGCATGAGACTGCTGAGGAATGTATGGCCCGGTTCCATTTGACTAAAGGGCTGCTTTCTAATTTGGAGCAAATTAAGCAAACTAGAGCAAAAGGAAAATTATTTGGGATTAGTGACATGCTTTCTCAGTCATGGGCATATGTTTCTATCCTGCAGCCTTAAAAGAATGAACTTTATTAAAAACAAAAATGAAAAGCAAGACAAACAAAATCATTCTCCCTCTTTATCCCTTTGTTTTTTAAGTACCTCAGAGAATTCTAAGATTTGAAAAGCCCCTCAATGGTCATCTAGTCCATCTCATGCCCAAATTGTAAAATTAACAAAAATAAAAGTAAAAATAATCATTCAATTTAATTCACCAAACATAATTCACCAATATGTAAGACACTATAAGAGGGGTAGTGGATAGAGTTAGGAAGGCCAGGGCTAACGTTCTGCAGTGTTGTGTAAGGGATAGAGTACACGCTTGGGGCTCAGAAGACCTGGATTCAAATTCTGTTTCTACTACTTACTATATGACCCTGGATTCAGGTTCTTCATCTGTACATTGAGTACTAGATAAATGTTCTCTGAGGTCCCTTCCAGCTCTAGATCTATGAGTTTAAAGTGTGGGACACTAAGCAAATACTTACAACTCATGCCCTAGGCCAGTAGGCTACAAAATGGGAGTGGGCTCCAAGGGGAGCTGTAAACTCAAGGGATTGTATAATCAACCTTGTTATCAAGACCCATTCCACTCTCTCTCCAACAGTCAAGGGACATACACGCAACACAATCACACTTAACCTTATTCATTAACACTCTCCCACTTCAGCTCTTTCCTTTGCTGTGTAAATTCCCAGCCTTCCTCCTATTACTGAGCTAATGTAGACCAGAATGCTTCTCCAGCTCATTCTACAGATGAGAAAACAGAGGCAGACCAGTTTAAGTGACTTCCCCAGAGTCACGCAGCTAATAAGTATCTAAGTCCAGATTTCAACTCAAGAAGAGTCATCTTCCTGACTCCAGAGCTGGCACTCTAACCACTTTGCCACCTGGCTGCCCATCTTATTTCCTCTGCATCAGTCCTTATAAGTAGTCA
Organism: Antechinus flavipes; assembly: GCF_016432865.1. Taxonomy (NCBI): domain Eukaryota; kingdom Metazoa; phylum Chordata; class Mammalia; order Dasyuromorphia; family Dasyuridae; genus Antechinus; species Antechinus flavipes. The sequence goes on along the minus strand of NC_067401.1, from coordinate 354,267,380 downwards.
GTCTCTAATGATGGAGAATTCAGCCACTTGAGAAGCAGTGTCATGTAGTGGAAAGGACTAAGAACATAAAGACTGATGATCTGTCTTTGTTAATTGAGTGTAACCCTGAATAAGACACTTAGCTCCTCTAGCCTCATTTCTTCACCTGTAACATGAAAGGGTTGGACTAGTTTCCAGGTCTGAATCTGAGTCTATGAATTCCCAAAATAACTGTTCCATTTTGATTACCCAGGAATATTACAGTTGAAATGGAATTTTGGTATGATCTAGCATAATCCTTCACTTCAAGACAGGGAGATTCGGTGGTCTGCCCAATATACCATAGCTAGAAAATGGCAGGATGGAAACTTATACTTGGGTTCCTGACTCCCCGTGCTAGTTATCAGGGGATTGCTTCTGGGCTAAAAAGGAGTTTTCAGGAGTGGGACGTTACCGGCCAGACATGTTGTAGCATTCATCTATTTCTGCTCTGTGTCTCCTTCGGTTATGGAAATGGAAGGGGGCTCCTTGGGAAGCCATCTCCATCTCCTGACTGAGCTTTGTTCATTCTACATCCCTAAATTATTCCACCAGTCTGCCCTTCCTGGCATCCCTGATCTCCTTCAAGACTCAGCTCAAATTCCACTTTCTACAGCAAGCCATTCTGCAAGAGAGGTTGTATATATTTTGTTCGTGTTTTGGATTTGGGGTTTTTTTTTACTTTTTTTTTATAAACCTCAGAACTTAGCACAGCCTAGTACATAATAAACAATTAATAAATACTTGTTTCTTCTTCTATTCATTTATCCAAGTGATTTTCTTAGAGTTCTGTCAATCTCCTATTCAATAAATTCTAGTGGCTCCCTCTTACCTACTGGACTAAATATAAAATCTTCTGACATTTAAAGCCTTTAATAACCTGGTCTCTTTCTACCTTTGCAATCTTCTTACATCATTTTTACTTCCACCTACTCTGTGATATGGTGACAGGGACTTCCTTGCTATTATTTAAAAACACAGATACTCCAATTTTCAGTTGGCTGTCCTTCATGCCTGAAATTTCAGCTTCCTGGCTTCCTTCAAGTCTTCCAAATCCTTCTTCCTTCGACAAAAAGTCTTTTCCAATCCTCCTTATTCTTAGTGCCTCCCCCGAGATTGCTCCCACATTAACCTATATTTTTTTTTTTGCTTGCAAAAACATATTTGCATTGATCCCCATTAGACTGTAAGCTCTTTCAGGACAGGAACTTGTTTTTAATGTTTTTGATTTTTGCTATTGTTATTTGATTTTTGCTTTTCTTTGTATCCCTAGCACTTAGCATGATGCTTGAAATATGCAAAAGATGATTAATAAAAGTTAATTGACTTGAATTGACTACTGAATGACTGACTGACTCTGCTAACAGTTGTAGTATAAAAGTGAACAGTGATAGGATTTGTCTGGTCTTGAGGATTGGGATAGAGAGGTTAGAAATATAAGTCAAGCAGGAGACAGGAGAAGCAGAAGGAATTTTTCAGGAGCAGGGGAAATGCCATTCTAACAATGAAGGGCAAACAAAGTATGGTTACAGAGGGAGCATCAGCCAAAAAAAAGCAGTAAAGAATAGAATAGGAGTTGGGAAGTATGAAAGGGATGAGGATAGAGAAAGATGCTATGGCAATACTGGGACAAATGATAAGGATTTTGTTTATTATTGGGCCAAGGGCTAGTCTATATAACTAAAACATTTTGTTTATAAAGAAAAGTCTGCCCATTCAAACTGCTTTTATTCCTCATGAATCTATTTTATTTACTTATCTAGATTTGTAAAGGGGGGAAGGACTTAGATAAATCATGGAATAAATTATGGCCACAAATCTTTCTTTTGAATAGATTTATAATTTTCCACCGATGTAGATAATTAGCAGAGGTTATTTTTTTTTTAGTACCAAAAAACCCTACAACAGTTTGAACTCTGGATTGTTCCATTTATAGCCATCTAAATTAGTCAGTTGTCCAGATCCCAATTTTAATTTGTGCTTTCAATTCACAATCATAATTTGAGAAAATTGTCTTTCTCTAAAAAAAAAAAATAACTTGGCATTTTTCAGTGATCATCTGGGTTAATGTTAACTTGATTTATTGTTGTTGTTTTAAAAATAGAGTACAAGAGAAATAGTTATTGCTTATTTTAAACTTTAGGTCAGAGATTCTTATGCCTTTGTGGCCCTTTTCAGAACAATGTTTATAAATGCATAAAATAAAATACATAGGATTACAAAGGAAACCAAAGATTAGCAAAAATAAAAATATAATTTTTTCCATGCAAGTTAATGGACATATAGACCCTCTTATTTGACAAAGGTATTAAAGAGCTGCATAACTAGTCACTGCTCTGGGTTGAGATCCAACCCTGGACTTCAAGATATGGATTTGCCATTAACTAGTTGGCCTTGGAAAAGTTATTTCATTAGATTTTCAGTTTCCTCATATGCAAAGTGTGGGAGTTTTATTGAAGATTGTGTCAAAATTTAAAAGCTTACCTGCATGACTTTATGCAAACTATTCCCCTTCAGGTTCCTCATAAGCAAGAAGACTTTGGGATTCTCTTCCAGCACTAATGCTCTAAGTAAGGTTTGGTGACTATATGCTCATCTAAAATGGAGGTTCTTAGCCTTGGGCCTAAGGGGTTCGTGGATAGATTTCAAAATATCCATGAACTTGATTAGAAAAAAATATTACATTTTTACTTTCATTAGCCAGTGGTTCCCTTTGTAAACCTATAAATTATATTTTATGCATTTAAAAATATCATTCTGAGAAAGGTTACAAAAACATAAAAATCTCTGACATAAAGTTTAAAATAAGTAGGATAAAACCTATTTCTCTTGTACTCTAATAATTTAAAACTAACAAATAAAAAACAAATTATCATTAACCCAGCTGATCATGCTTTTACAAAATGAAGCAAAGACCATTTATATTTTAATTTTCATAATGGACAGTACTTTTTTAAACAAAAAATTTTTAAACTATGGGCTTTCGGGGAGACTTTGTTTTTGTTGGGTTTTGTTTGTTTTGGTTTGGGTTTAGGGAGTTTTTTTGTGAGTTGGGTTTCTTTTTCTTTTTTCTTTTGGAAGCAGCTTGGTACATCTCTATTTTAAAATTAATGGCACATACTTGATCAAAAATGCTAAAATGCTAGTTCCAGCAAATTACACAGATAATTAAGTCTAATTTCAATAATGCTCTGAAATTCTAGTAATAAATCTTCATAGGCCCTTATATGTAACCCATTCAGAACATATTGAAGATTTATTTTAATACTGATTTTCCTTCTTCCAATACATTTATAACTCATATTTGGCTACTTTAACCTGTGTCTACATGAGCAAAATAAAGGAGAAAGCAGGGGAGGGGAAGAGCAGTGTCTCTTCAGATAATTCAAGTCCACAAAAACTGCTTTATCCCCAATGACCTTGATATTTTAAGTCAAAACTGAGTACTGGTTCATATCCTAAATGTTGCTTTGGTTCTTCATTGTACTTTCATATGTGGCCTCCATCTAGAAATTTGTAAATTTCTTGTGGGTTATTGAGTTGTTCTGATTTGGGATTTTGGGAGTAAAGACACTGAAGAAGTTTGTCATTTCTCCAGTTCATTTTGTAGATGAGAAAACTGAGACATCCAGGATGAAGTGACCTGCCCAGGGTCACATAGCTAGTAAGTATATGAAGAAAGATTTGAATTCAGATCTTCCTGACTCCAGGCCCAGCACTCTACACTCTACTGCACTACCCAGCTGCCCCTCAATAATCTTCATATTTTATTTCATTTTTTATTAAAGCTTTTAATTTTCAAAACATTTGCATAGATAATGTTCAATATTCTCCCTTGCAAAACCTTGTGTTACGATTTTTTTTTCCCTTCTTTCCCCCTATCCCCTTCCCTGGATGGCAAATAATCCAATATATATTAAATATGTACAATTCTTCTATACATATTTCCACAATTACCATGCTGTACAAGAAAAATTGATCTTGGTATTTTAGATCAAAATTGGGCACTGGCTCATATTCTAAGTGCTTTCTTTGATTTCTATGTATGGACTCAGCCCAAAAACTGTCCATTTCTAAAACAATAAAATTCCAGTGAATGGAAAGAGATCACCATTTTCTCTTATGTTCACAATCTGGGTTCATAAATATAAGGAACACAATTTGCCCAAATATCAATTACCTTTGTAAATTTTTTTTAACAATGCAGTTATAAAGATACTGTATGTAGGAATAAAATGGAAAAACATTGCTGAAAATGAAAGAAAATTTAAAATGATCATAGTAAAGAAAAATAACATTAGATTTGTAGTCAAAAGATCCAAGTTCAAATCTCTGCCCTATTACTTATGAACTATGTGATCTTCAATAATTCTCAACTTCCACAAGTCTCCATTTCCTTAATGAAAGAAATGAAATCATCCCTGTGATCCCATCAAACTCTCAATCTTTTCTCAATTTTTTATCACTACAGATTATCCCCTCCCTGTGAATATGCTCCTTCCTTTTCTTTGGGGACATCCTTCCTTGTTTTCACATCTGTCTGATTGCCCTTGATGTACAATCCATGCAAATCAGAATTTTCCTTGGTTATTTCAGGTGAAAATATATAGATTCAGGTTCCAAATATCTAGATGTTGAACATAGTGAAGGAACAATGATACATACTATATTCCAGGAAATTTTAATTTTCTTATATTTATTTCTGATGGCCTTTGGTCAGTCTCTTCTTGGGCTTCTTTGATTAAAAAGTTATTAGATACGAACTACTATTGAGAATTAATAAATCAATTCATCAGGGCACATCTGTTGTATACCTCCTCCATGGTCAATATGCTAGGAATCATAGAATTGAGATCTAGAGATCATCTAGTTATTTAGCCTTATTTTATAGACAGGAAAGTGCTAGTCAGTATTTAACAACCAGCTCTCCAAAAATTGTATTGCACACTTTTATGTTTAATCCATATGATTATTTTTTCATAATCTTTCATCATCATATTTTTTCAATCACCTTGTCCGGACAATCAACAAAACAATAAATGAAGGCAAGATTTGTAGCATTTACAGATTTACAAGATGTAAATGCACAGACTGAAATTTTTTTCAACCTATTATCTCATTTTTAACAATATACACTTTATTTTTAATTTTTGGAATAAAGCAAACATTCCTATAATCTAGTATAATAAGAAAAAGATGATTGCACGCGAAATTGCAAATCTGTTATGTACAACTTATTGACAATAGGCTCTACTCATCTGATCGAGGACATCTCTGGTTACAAATGAGGAAAATTAGTCCCAGAGTCCCAAACTAACTACGGTGCGTTCCATGGTTAATGAGTAGCAAAGCAATATTTGAACCGAAGTTCTGACTTCAGATCCAGTGCTCTCTTTACTATATCATTCTGACAATCCAAAGAAGGTAGTTAAATGCCAGCCATCATATTTTTTAAAAATGAAATTAGATCTGAATTATTTTCCATGTTGAAGAAGTTAAATAATTCATGACACCACTAAACCACTGTTGTTTGAGCAAACATTATTTGTCAAGACTACAGTACCGTATGGAGTAGGTCATAATTTGCAATCTTGGCAACTAAGCCATTATTTATTATTTCTTTAGCAGTATGAGGTGCTTCCAGGACACTACATTAAAAAAAAATAAAACTTCCAGTTTCACTATAAAATATCCTTTGCCTTTCACTCATATCATCTACACTATCCCAGCAGTGCTTTTAATTTAATGATAACTTGCAGTGGTCATAAATATACATAATCAGGATTATCTGTGCATGTGGGCAATTGTGCTACATGGAATTCTCCCACTGGTAAGAGAATCCAAATTGATATTTTAATTTTTTCAGATAAGATCTTGTAATTTTCTTCTTAAGACCTTGAATGGTCATGCCATTTCATACACAATTATGAATACAAAGATATGATTCTACCCAAAGCTTATCATCTATCACCTATCAAAGCCCTGTGGTTTTCAGTTTCTAGAAGGGGTATGGAATATGTCTACATAACAAAAATGTCACTTCTTATGTTTTCTCTTTAAATAGCTGAGTACTTAATGAATAGCAGAAAAATCATTTGGCAGTAGTGCACCAAAGGGCTCTCTTGTACAGAGCCAGAAAAGATCCTTGAAAAATCTCAGAGATGCCTCTTTCTTTTGTCCAGTCTGTCTATTCAATTTTTAAGTAGTTTATTATTTTTCTTTTTTCATAAAAATATTTTATTAATTTGTTCCTCTTACTAGTCTCTTAATTATTTCCTATTTATATCATGTATCTAGTTTACTTTGTATGTATTTGTCTGGATGTGTCGCCCCCATTAGATTATAAACTTTTTGAAGATAGGGATGGTCCTTTTCCTCTTTTTTATAGCCTCAGCTCTTAGCATAGCACTATATATATCTGTATTTTTCTATGTTTGTGTATATATATGTATTTACATATATGTTTGTGTATATATATATATATATTTACATATATATGTATGTATTATAAACACATAGAATTGAATCATCACACACATGGCTATTGAGTAAATAAAATGAAAAAGGAAAATAACTTTCTCAATATATAGCCAAAGAATCCAGCAAAACAAATTCCAACACAAAAATGTTCAGAAGCATATGTTTTTCTGCATTTTAAATTTATCATCTCTATGTCAGGAAGTAAGGACTTGTATCCTTATTCTTTTAGTTATGGTTTAGTCAGCTAGGTAGAACAGTGAATAGAACTCCAGGTCCAGAGTCAAGAAGATCTCTGACACAAGCTGTGTGATTCTAGAAAAGTCACTTAATCTGTTTGCCTCAGTTTCCTCATCTGTAAAATTGGACAATAAAAGCTTCTACTGTTCAGGGTTGTTGTGAGTATGAAAAGAGATAATAATTGTAGAGTACATGTACAGTGCCTAGTATATAATAAGCATTATATGTGTCATCTATTACTATTATGTTATCACTACAGTAATCAGATATCTGAAGTACAAAGTTTTTTTTTCCTATAATATTATTACCATAGAAATTGTTCTTATCCTGTTTACTGTGCTCTGTATCAATTCTTTCCAGTTTCCTCTGAAATTATTCATGTCATCATTTCTAATGGCATAATAATATTCTATTACACTCATACCATAAAGTTTGTTCAGCCAGTTTCTTATCTCCCTAGCCCCACTATGGGGTGGAGGGGATGGAAGGGGAGCTATCTTAGGCATAGAATACAGTTAAAATGAGTGCAAGATCTGAAGTTAAAGGTTCTGGCTTAGAGTGCCTGCTCTGATTAGTACTGCCCATGTGCCCCTGATAGGTAGTTGTGTAACCCCAAGTCATTTTTAAATGAAAAAAATTGGATTCAATAGCTCTTAACAGGAAGAGCCCAATTCTCAGAGGTAGCATGGTAAACATACTAGCCTAGGAGTCAAAAGATTTCTACATTCACTAACTATATAACCTGAAATAAGTTGTTTAATCTTTATATGAGATTAAGTTTCCTCATCTGTAAAGTGGTGTTATTGAACCCCATGTCTTCTATATAAATTGTTGTGATATTTGAACAAGCCATATGAAAAGGCTTTGAAAATGAGCTTATCTTTTAAGCGATCTTATTAAAGGCTCATTAGTGGTATTAATTTCTAAAATATTTTAACTCATTAATATCAAATTGACATTTTCAAATATTAATTACAATGTTTTTTTTAAAAAACAGATTTATGTAGAATCTGCTTTTGTGTTTCCAATCAGAATAATTCCTTAAGTGAAATGAATTTGAGAGATGCCTTATAAAAATAACTAAATTTGGTCTCAGATGTTTCAATTCTTCTTTTCCACTTTTTTTTTTGCATGATACTAACAATAGGGGCTTGATTCTCTTTGAATTTTTAGTTTCTCTGGTTTCTAATTCCTAAAATCAAAAGGTCTTGGGGGAAGAATAGTAGCCAAAGATACTTTTTTTTTTTTTTTTTGCATGTACCATTCGTGCACTTTAAACAGAAAACAACATTCTCCCTCAATCTCAATTTCGATCCTCTTGCTCTATCAAGTGTTGCAAAATTACATTTTTCCCTACATTACCTGGAAAGATTGGGCCTTTTAATAGCGTGTGCACTAGCTGCTCTGGGAGGACAATCTCTGTATAAAATGTAAGTAGCGTGTTATTTGGTAAATGAATGCTTCTGTAACTGTGGATACTTGAGGGGAACATGACATTTTTCTCATTTTCACCCCACTGAAGTACTAGCTGGAGGGGCCCTTAGCATTCCATCCTACTTCAGCCCTTAATTGAAACATTCTTCTGAGTTATGTCTTCAGTAAGGAGCCAATAGCAGTTGCCTTCTACAATGAAAAGATTACTATTAATCACTTCTAAAGAGAAAAGATGCAATTAATGATGTTAATTCAGCTGTATACACGTCGTACTGTCCCTAGGCTACTAGTCTTGCTTCCATCCTGGCCCCCTAGATCCATCATCCAGGAGATATTTTGTTGTAGAAATTCAACCTGGAAATTCCCTCTATGAGTGCTATAGACCCTCAAAAGAAAGTTCTGGCCACAAACATCTTTGAACTGTCAAATGGTTCCACTTCAGAAATAGATATGGTTTTATCAATGGAAGGACATTACAGAAGATGTATGGCTGTCTTATTGTTCCTAGAGACCATTGGACCTTTCCATCTGACTGGTGGCTGAAATCTCATATACATATATATTTATTATCTCTCCCTTTTACAATATGAATACCTTAAGAGCAGAGATTGTCATGCTTTCACATTTGTCATACTTAGGCCAGTTCTTTGCAAAATTTAATAAATACTTTTTCACTCATTTATACAAAAAAAAAAAGGGAAAACTTGAGTCTATTATCCCAATGCCTATTTATGAGATCTTTTGCCTGAACTATCCAGATGAACTGGGGGAAAATTCCAAGTTGATTTTTAGATTCTTTTATTATTGCAGTTTTCCTTGGAATTTCGTTGTCTAAATGAGGTCCCTTTCCACCTCCAGGAAACTAGTCATTCCATTTTACATTGGGCTCTATTGTTTTTACCCATTTTAAATGCATCTTGCAGAGAAAGCTTGATTTATATTTAAGAAATTTACCTCCAAAATAGGTAAATAGGACTGGAAAAATATTCTTCTGCAATAGCAACCTAAGAAACGGATGAGGGGAAGATAAAATTAAAGACAAAGATTTTTTTTTCCCTAAGGTTGGGGCCAAGCAAAGACTAGAAGACAAAATCCAGTAAGAAATGTTTATGGATTGAAATACAGAAAGAAAAGGAGAGACTCAGACGGTTAGGTGCAAACCAGCCTTTCAATCATCTGGGTAACAGCCTTTTCACATATCCAGAGGATGATAAATGGCGCCATGAGGATGGGAAGTTACCATCCAGCAGTCAAGCTTTCCGCTAACCTCCCTAGATTTGAGCATCTGAAGGGTAGAGTCAGGGAAGACCAAGACAAATGCATCCTGTGCAAGCAGGTGAAAAATACATAATTGTTCTACCGCAAGGTAGTAATAACTTGGTAACTAAAGGATAATGAGAAGCCACTGCTGTAATTGAGCCTAAATAGCAATTGCAGAGAAATGACTGGGAACCATGGCTCATTACAAGCGACTGCGCAGCCCTGCTCCTGATGCCTCCCTGAAAGTACCCTCTAACAATGATGCATTTGCTTGTTTCATATTCCTGCAGAAGCCACTTAATTCATATAGATGGAGAGAACAGATGGATAGCTTGACCTTGGTCTTGGCCTGGAATGTAGCTCTAGTCTAATAAAGTAAAATGATGTCCTTTTCTCTCTTCAAAGGCAAATTTCCTGCCCATGAAGTAGGAATATACATTTTAGCTACAGCCTGCTTCCATCTCTAAGAATGAAGCGAAGCCAAACTCTACCTGTGATTTTTTTCAGACCTTCCCATTTGTTTCCTAAAATGACTCTTTGCCCTTCTGCCTCTGTTTGTTGAGATCAGCTTCCAATAATAACTTTCACTTAACTGCCTTCTTTTCCCAAGGATGAAGACAAAATCATAATAGTTTCCATTTTTATAGCACCTTTGGATTTGCAAATCATTTAAATACATCATTTTATTTGAGATAGATACTATTATTATCCCCATTTACAGATAAACTGAGGCGCAACGAAATTAAAGGGTTTACCCCACATCATATAACTAGTAAGTACCCAAGGCAAGCTCCTTTACAGGTAGCTCTAATAACCAAAATATTTTAACAAGGAAAAGAACATCTTATTATCAACTCAGAATATGTAGTTTGGGTCTTTTTTTTTTTTTAATGTTCATATATTCCCTTAACTGTCCCTAAGCAATTCAATCAACATGTATTTATTAAGCAATAGCTAGACTAATTATTATGCTTGTATTGGGAACTAGGGTTCCAAAGCCAAAACAAACAAACAAACAAACAGCTTTTCCCCTCAAGGAGGTTCCATTGGGTTGAGGAAACAGAAAGTGAACAGAGATAAGTACACAGATCCTTGAAGGGAGGTGACTCCCTTTCTCTTTAGGGGAGAAAGAGAAAGCATTGATCTTTAGGATAATGAAGAAAAGCTTTGTGAATAAAGTACCAAATCACTTACACCTTTAAGGAAGCCATGGATTTTAAGAGATGACTGTGAGGAGGACTTGGGAGAATTCTTGTGGAAAGTCATGCGGATATGAAATACTAAATTCAGCAAATAACATAAAAGCCTCCTGTGCCACTGGCGCCATGGTCACTTTGGCCATTTATTAGGTTTTACTACAAGGCTGACTCAGAATGGACTGAACCCAGGGCTCCTACCGAGACACCATCCAATCCAAGCTCCTGCCTAATGGGTGAACCCATCCCTGACAAGTGGTCATCCATTCATTCCCTGACAGTAAAACTCTAATGATAGACTCCCCAAGACAGTCCATTCCATGCTTCTTCTCAGACAGCACCAACCAATTTTTAGGAAGTGCCCAGGGGCCCCAGGTGACACTATAGGGCAACTAGCCCTGGAGTCAGAAAGACTGGAGTTTAAATATGACCTCAGGCAATCAACACTTACTAGCTGTTTGAACCAGGGCAAGTCATTTAATCCCAAATGGAAGAAAAAAATTAAGTACTTGCCAATGAGCTGAAATCCACTCTCCTGTAATTTCCACTCATGGACTTTTGGAGCTACTACTCTATGTCTAATCTTTCTTCCATATGACAACCCTTCCAGTGATTAAAGACAGATATCAAACCGAAAACCCCAACCCTCCACCTCAAACATTCTTTTGACTAGAATAAAAAACACCAGTTTCTTCAACTGATTGATCCTTTGTATAGCATGGGATCAAGTCCCTTCTACATCCTGGTGGTACTCCCCTGGGATATACTTCAAGTTGCCAATACTTCTCTTAAAATCTGGTGCTCTTAATTATACATAAAACTCAAAATTCAGCTAACCCTGATCTGACTAGTTTTTACTTTTTTTTTTTTTTTTTTTTTTTGCTTTTTGCTGAGACAATTGGGGTTAAGTGACTTGCCCAGGGTCACACAGCTAGGAAGTGTTACATGTCTGAGATCAGATTTGAACTCAGGTCCTCCTGACTTCAGGGCTGGTGCTCTATCCAATGGGCCACCTCGTTGCTCAGTGACTGGTTTTTAGATAAATATCATTACCATATATTTTCTATAACTGTTTCCAAACAATTCAATCAACAAGCATTTATTAAAAGGTAGCTAGAGTACTCTGCTTGTACTAGGCACTAGGGATATAAAGCCAAACCAAAAACAGCCTTTACCTTCAAGGAGCTTGAATTCTACAAGGGATAGAGCATAAACATACATAACCAATGGACCATTGTGTTCAAAGGAAAGATAGTTCACCCCCAAAACAAACAAACAAACAAAAAAAGCCTATTTCTAAGTGAACTGAAATCAAGCAAATGAAAAGAGAAAAAATCATTAAATGGACTAGACGTTTTGTTCATATAGTTCAAAATAAGAAATTTATTTGGAAAAAATAATCACTTTTATAAACATCCTTTTCTGGACTTGGTTAATACAGGGATCTGATTTCTTGACTATGCAGCATAATTGTTATAAAATGTGGTTTTATTTTATTTTGTTTCCAATGGCAAGGGGAGGGGATAAAGATTTTTAAATTCATTTTTGTTCATTGAAAAAAATAAAATTTAATTTGAAAGAAACTATATCCCCCCAATATGACTCTCCTCTGGGAGCCCACTAAATAGACTGGACAAGAAAAAGCAAATGATTTTGTTGAATCGGCTCCAGCAGTCAAGAGAATTCCACTTAGCCACACAATAACAACATGCAGGAAGGTCGGCTTAGAGTTGAGGAGGTAGGGAAATGGTGGCAGCAGCTGATCCTCCTAGACACAAGATAAAAACTTTGTTCTTTTTCAGGATCAACCTAAACCTAGCAAGGTAAAATTCAAGTATAGCCTGGTATTTTTCCTTTTCTGAGATAACCCTCCCTCTCTGTTTCACTTCCCTGAAAAATCATCAGATAAAATGAGTGAAAAACCTGTTTCTATCCTGTTTGCCTAAAAAAAGGATGATTGAATGCCTTTAGCAGCTTGGTCTCTTAAAAGATCAACTGCCCACTGAATTGTAGAGTTCAATGCGTGGACAGCTGCTCCAGAGTACACCTGTTTCCATGTGGTCTCAGCTGGTTTGCTTCAGAGGCACATTTAGGACAGATGACCCAGAGTGTACCTAGCCAGAAGCATAATGGGATGTCATGCTGTCCTTATGGATGTGACATTATGCAAAGCATTCACAAAAAATAAATCATCTCGTGCATAAGTCTGTGTATTCGCCTGTCTCTCTCTTCCTACTCTGATTCTCACCACAGCATGAAGGCGTCTCTTGGTTCTTAAAGGCCATGCTAGCAGAATACTAGCTCTGACATGCCCTGCCAGGATGGACTATATGCCCACTGTCCAAGGACCGGTTTCAGTTAAGTTTGAGAAGCTTGTCACCACATTGACCACTGAGTGATGATATGTTTTCGGTCACAGCAACTCTTGAAGAATATATAATCAGCATTTGTCTAGAAAGTGCCCAAATGGAAGAAATTATAGATCTTTGAAGTTCTGAGATATTTTTATTATATATCTATTAACATTGTCTGCTCTGTGTGAAAGGAGATGGAATATGATAGAAATATTATATATGTATATAAGTACATCTATAAATATATACCTATCTTGATAGAAATGCAGTTTGCATAAAACAAATGATCAGAAAAAGCAAAGGGACCATGAGAGGAGAGCCAGAAGGGAATAGAAGCAAAAAGAAGTCCAGCAGAAAGGTTGCCTTGCCAAGTCTCTCTCCATACAAGTCCATGTTCCACTCAGCTACCAAAGTAATCTTCCTAAATCATAGATCATGATGACATGTCACATTTCTATTCAATAAACCCCAATGATTCCCTATTACCTAGGGATCAAATATAAACTCCTCTCTAGTACTTAAAGCCCTTCATAAATTGATGGGTCACTTTTTACTTTTCTAGTATACTTATACCATATTCCACTTCCTCCCCCCAACATACTCTTTACACAAGACACTCCATCGACTGACTCTGGACATTTTCATTGTTTGGAATCCTTCTCATCTCTGCTTCTTGGCTTCCCTGGCTTCCTTCCAGTCCTAGATAAAATCTATGCATCCAGAGCCATCTCCAATTGTCCTGATCCATATCTGATCCCTGGACTCAGATGGCTCTGGAGGAGAAGGTGAGATAGGTGACTTAGCATAGCTCCCCCTCACTTAAATTCAATTTGAAAACAAAGAACAAGCCACAACAACAATGATATATATATGAAGATTTTCCTAACAATGAAATATATATCTATATATATATGAAGATTTTCCTAACAATGAAATACACATATATATATATATATATGAAGATTTTCCTAACTTCCCTTAATGCTAGTGCCTTCCCTTTATTGATTATCTTGTTTGCTCATAGTTGTTGGAGAAAAAGGACTATTTTTTTGCCTTTTTTGTACACTTAGTACAGTACTAAGACTGTAGGATGCACTTAATATGTTTATTGACTGACAACTACTGAAACACAAAAAGGATGTCTGAAGGAGGAACATTAAATGAAAGCAAAGAAGGAAATAAGGATAGGAAAATAGAACTAGAATAGAAACCTAAAAAATTAGTAGATCTAAGAAGGAAAGAGTGAATGAGAAAGATGAAGAAGGGAAATCTGGAGGGAGAGGGTCCCATGTTCTCTTCAAAGGTCATAAAGAATTTTCCTTGTTAAATAGGACAGTGACTACTAGCAACACACACCACTGCTCATCTCCCCCTTTGACAACCCAACCTCTGATTTGACTTCCAAGGGTAAATCTTATTAAGGGTTTGGCTCAGCTCCCCAAAAACAGTAAAGCAAATAGCTTTCTTGTGCCATTTTGCTTTTATTTGTGTGTGTCATTAACATTAAGCACATGATGTTGCAACAACAATATAATTGATGACTTAATGGGCCAGATTTTAATTCAAGTAATATTTCCATTAATCTAAAAGCTATCCCTTAAAAGTCTGTAAAATTAATTTATTGGAAAAATTCCAGCATAACTCTACCAGAAATTCTCTTCTGCATAATAATGCCTCAGACTTTAAAAGCAATTTTCTTGCTTTTTCTTTTTTAATCAACCTACATCTTTCTCCTGCAGATGTACAGGCAAAAGATGCAACATGGGACCCTGAAATTTGTGAATTTGGAGGATTTGTCTTCAAAAATCTATAAAATCCATGTGGACATTTGGGACAAGACAGAGCATTAGGAAAAAAAAACATTCAAATGCAAATGCAAAGTGTAAAAGCAGAGATGAAAGAGATTTCCACCAAGAATGTGCATGCCCACGTCACTTTGGGGTTAAAGAAGATGTGTTGGATCAATTAAAAAAAAAAACACACAAATTAACATTTATTAAGTACTACATATTGGATTCTAGGTAATAGTCTTCTGAGTGTAAGACCACATGTGACTTCACAAGTAATTGCATACTCAATGATCATATATTTTCTAAGATGTCCTAGTGAAATTATTTTAGGATTTCATATTCCTAGTCAGTCTGTGCATGGAATAAGCAATGTAGCACACCTGTGCTTACAGCATCCCTAAACCGACCTTCCCATCAATACCTACAATTTCCTTTAGTCTAGAGAGCTCCAATATCTGACGCAAGCCCACAGTGATAGTTACTGGGACACAGAGAAACTGAATCAACAAGGTTCATTGCTAAGAGAATATGGTTAGAAACACAAGAGAGATGAGCACTGCCTGCCTTATAGATCCTTCTCCTCTTTATTGAACATTTCATGCTATAGTTCTTTTCTTTGAGTTAGAGGATGCTAGAGGATGTTTCTAGAATAAAGATACTTAGAGAAAATGACCAAGGCACTTTCTAGCTTGCAAAACACTTTCTGAATATTGTTTTGAGATGGGGTTTTTTTGTTTGTTTTTACTTGTTTTGGGTTTTTGGTGGAGAGTGAGAGAGATTTGGTCTGAGTCTCTAATTTCTTTGATAAAATAGACTCTCAAATGAGGAAAACTTGTGGTATTTGAGATTTTTCTGAAATCTTGAGAGGTTGAAAGCTTCATGAAGCTTGTCACTTAGTATATTAGAAAATATTGAACTCAATTCTTCCTGAATCCAAAGCCATCTTTTTAACCAGGATGCTTATACCAGGATGCTTCATAATAATGTCATTCTTTTTATTGTACTTATTACACACTCTTCTAAAAAGAAAAACTGAGCCTCCCAATGCCTATCTCAGTGTACCCCATTTTTGACCCTAGAGAAAGCTTTTTAATGAAAAGATAATAACAGATGCTCATAGTAACTCTTAGTCATCAAAAAAAGTTAAACTGTGTTCTGCATATTTTCTATTAAAAAGTATTAAAGGAGAAATGGCTCTCCTCTCCTGGTAGAAAGATGGCTGACCAAAGATGTGAAAATCCTTACCTATTAAAGATAGTTATTTTGATGGTCCAATTTCTCCTTTGTAGTAAGGGAAAAAAGGAAATTATTTAAATGCTTCTTATAAAGATATAGAGAAAAGGTATTAATTTAGAGAACATCTTTCTTGCCTTTAATTTCAATCCATATAGACACTATCCTATTTAAGATCCTTATCATTTCTCTCCAAAATTATTCCTATGGCCTCTTGAATGATCTCCCTGCCTCTATGGTTCAACCAAATTGACTGTTTTGTCGTTCCTCACACATACAAAAATACAACTAAAATATCCAAACACAAAATGGAAATTAAAGTATGATACCATCCATTAAGCTGACAGACTTTCATAAAGCAAGGGAAAAGGATTTATATTGAAACATTTTGTTGAGTTGAAATAAGAGACAATTTACTTTTGTCTGTTATTTCTGTATCATATACAGTGAATATCTACACACAGCAAAACATGACCCCTGCTGAAAAGCTGTTATGTTCACTCACTGTTATGACCTGTTATTTGATTGTTCTCTTTTGTGTCTTTCAATAAAAAGATCTCAAAAGCTTTTTAGATCTCAAGATTTCCACTGACTGCCCCCCATTCCTGGAATGCTCTCCCTCTTCATCTGTTTTCTTCCTACTTTCAAGTCCCATCTAAGAGAGAAGTGGGAGAAGTGGTTATTTTATCAATGGAGTATAGCCATGGTGTGTGCTTTGAAAACAAACAATAGCAATTTTGCCGATAGATTGATATATGCTAATATAAGGAGAACTAACATTTATACAGAGCCTTAAGGTTTGCAAGATGCTTTATAGAAATTATCTCATTTGATCTGCACAATAACCATGAGAGGTAGATGTTATTACTGCCTCCATTTTACCTCTGAGGAAGCAGAAGATGAAGAAAAGTAACTTAAGTGGAGTGAATGTCTATGGTAGGATTCAAACCCAGGTCTTACTGAATCCTAGCACTTTGTCATACCATCTAGCTTCCTCAATTATGGACAAATAGGTAGATTCACAAATATTGATCAGCAAATGATTGCCAGAGGGTCAAACTCAGCCCATGGTTTGTTTTTGTATCACCAATGAGTGAAGAATGATTTCTGACTATACAAAATCAGGCAATGGACTAGATTTGACCCCAGATATTGGTGGATAAGTTATAAAATCAGTATAATAATAGTTAACATTTATCCAGCACTTTAAATCTTGCAAAGTATTTTTCACCTATTATTTCAATTAATCTTCACAATAACTTTGATTATCCCCATTTTATGGATTAGGAAAGTGACTTTTTTTTTTGGCATATATGCCAGTATGTAGGGTTGTTCATGCACTATTGTTTTAAGTTCATACACTTGTGTTTTGGTATTTTACATATATTTGATTACTCTGTACAACTTTCTTCTATGTGATATGAGTCCAGTATTGCCTAAATTTATTGTTAAGATTTTTACTGTCATTTCCTTTGATTCTTTTGTTTGATGGGCGTAAGGAAGGAATACTGGAATCCAAAAACTCTTCACTAACACAAAAAAAATTGAACTCTTTTTCATGATTTTGATTAGACAGCTGGAAAAAGACTATATTCCATAGTTCCTTTCTTCCCTCACCCCCACTCCCATCTTGTCCCAAATAATGCAAAAATAATCTATCTCCATGTGGCTTAAAACACCTAATATTCTCCTAACCTCCACTAAGTTTTTGGTGGTAGACTAGGGTGAAAAGATGTCATTATTGGGGACTCAAGAGAGCCAGGCTTTGGTTCTGGCTAGCTCAAATTCTAGTTATTGGGCCCAACTTTGAATTTCCAGTTGTTCATAAATAGGGCTTACCTAAACCTTGGTTTTTTTTCCTTCTAATTTCTTTTGGAAGCTATTTTACCCCATTCTTTGGGTTGTGGAAGTTTCTATATTATGTGTCAGAACAGTCCTGTATCTCCAGGGCAAATAGGTCATTTAGAGTCAGGCCATTCTGTTCTCACTTAGTCCAGTAACCCCATGAGAACACAGACTGACTATGTTCAGTGACATGGTGCCAAAAAGATGGTCTCAGAAGTGAAAACATGAGTGAAACAGCCATTTGTTTCACTGATGTAATGCCAAACAATTTGATGTAGCAGTTAGTTAAAAAAAAAATAACAGATTGATTTTTTTTTAAAACTAAAGCAGCTGATAGTCTGAGCTGCACGTAGATATAACTCACACATCAGATCCTAGAAAATCTCACGGAGACTCCCCAGAGCAGAGAGCTGGTGGAGACAGATGTGGAATGACATATGTTGCCAGATGTAGACATTTTAACAGTTTTTTTTTTTCTGTTACAAGAAAGGGCTCATTTGTAGGATGGTGATTTAAAAAAAAATCGATCAAAAAATTTTAAAGATATAAAAAATCAACAATTAAGTACAAATATCAACATTTTCATGGACCTACTATGTGCAAGGTATTGTGGTAGGCTCTGGGAAAACAAAGACCAAATGTAATCAGTTTTGTTCTCAAGAAGCTTATATTGTGTGGGTGAGAAACAACACATATGCAAGAGAAGAAACGCAAAAACAATAATTTTGAGAGTTATGGGAGATAAGAACAGAAATGGAACAGGTTAGGAATTCCTTTTAATGCCAAGCTTGAGTACCAAGAATAAAACCGTTGGTGATTTATTGCATAAACACTGGGGAGCCACCTGAGGTTTTGGGAAAGAGAAAGAACATGATCTGATAACATTTTTCAAGTAAAAGATATATAGTAGCTTTTGCAGGATGGATTAGAATGGGGAAAGAATAGAGAAATCAGTTAAAATGACTTTAAACCATATTGGAGGAGTTATATGCGTTGGGAGAAGATAGATATTTGTAAAGACATGAACTGTGAGACCCATTTGTAGGGCATAAGCAATTAAAATCTAGTGAATACATTAATTGCCTACTTGAGTCACATGATCAATAAAGTAAATACATTTCAAAAATATTATTAGGACTATAAATGTTCCACCAAAATGTCACTAGTACATACAAGGTAATGTGGTATAATGAGTTGAGAGCTCAACAAAAGGGCAGGAATATCTAAGTTTTTCATGTGACCAAGTAAGTAACATAACTTCTCTGTGTCTCAGTTTCTTCCATTGTAAAACACAGGGATTAGACTAGATGGCTCTCAGTTCCTAATATTTTTTGATATTGTCATTGTCTTGCCATTGCTTCCCATGTCCAAAACAAGCAGCAAAGAAGTAAATCATTCAGGCAATCAACTGATTATCTTGTAGGTAAGCATGCTACCCAAACAACTCATTGGTCTGATTTTTCTTTCCTTGAACTGTACTGTTTTCAATTATATTACAAGACATCATCACCTTTTGCAGTGTCATCAAAGGGATTCTTCTGAGGTAGGCTGCAAAAAAATCTGAGCATATTATAAGATAAGTTTTTGGTTTTTTAAAATTTTCTTCCTCCATAGTAAAGAGGAGACCCTGTCATCTGTTGGAAGAGCAGGTGCAGAGTTTGGAAATAAATATTTCACAATAAATAAGAAACCTATATAAACACTGAAAACAGATTTAAAATTAATGAAGGATGTACTTGGGACACTAACAAGCTCTAGAACATTGGATTTTCTAAAGAATTCATTCAGAGAACATGTTTTTAAAGTTTGAATTCCCATCCAGGTGTCTTAGGGTTTGGGGGACTGAGAGAATAGTGTTTGTCAACCCCCTAAGTCAATTTTCTTGTACAAATCCAAGTTCCTGAGGCCAAACAAGAGAAAAGTTAAAAGTGGGACCAAGAGGAATGTATAAGCATATCTAATGAACAGCCAGCAGTTTGTTGTGCCTTGGAAACTTTGATCTCAGAGTGAATAAGGCAGTGAGAGTATTTATTTTTAGGGCAAACACAATGAAGCTATACTTTGGCTTGCTTCTTTCATCTCACTAAAGGGCAACTCTGAAGCATCGCTGCCCACTCCAGCAATTTATGTCAAGAGAATCCTGTTGTTTATTTTGAGGACCTAAAAAACAGCTGCAAGTCCATTATTACTCTTCAAAGCTTGAGTATGTTTGACATGAACAAGAAGGGAGACTTGGGAAATGCTAAAGACCTTGCAAAGCCCAAGCCCTAAATATGTCACTTTTTGGTCTCTGTATAATTGCAAGACAAGAAGATATGGAAGAGGAGGGGTGATTGAGTTGACTCCCTTCTACATCCCAACCATTTTCTTATTTATTCTGATTCTCACACATTGAGTAGTAACTTGGGTTTAATGTAGATGAAGCATCAGGACAAAAGCTTGTCAGCTAGAAAGAAGCATTCACTAAAGAATCATTTCCAAATTGCCGGAAAACTTACCAACTTCCATTTGTGAAGATCACTTACATAGGAAAATCACTGCCAGGGGAGAAATCTCCTTCTCTATCCTGAATCTGAGAGAAGCTGGTGAGGAGAGAGTGGCCAATCCTACAATCATTGGTCTTCTTGATGTGGAAGCTCCTGCCAGCGACATTTTTGTTGTTATTTTTTTGTTTGCTTATTTGTTTGGGTTTTTTCTTTTTTTCTTTTATTTTTTATTATAACTTTTTATTTACAAGATATATGCATGGGTAATTTTTCAGCATTGACCCTTGCAAAACCTTCTGTTCCACCTTTTCCCTTCCTTCTCTTCACTCCCTCCCCTAGATGGCAGGTAGACCAATACATGTTAAATATGTTAAAGTTTATGTTAAACAATATATGTATATACATGTCCATACAGTTATTTTGCTGTACAAGAAAAATTGGACTTAGAAATAAGGTAAAAATAACCTGAGAAGGAAAACAAAAATACAAGTGGAAAAAAAAACAGGAATGGAAATGCTATGTAGTGGTTCACACTCATTTCCCAGAGTTCTTTTGCTGAGTGTAGCTGGTCTTGTTCATTATTGAACAAATGGAACTGATTTGATTCATTTCATTGTTGAAGAGGGCCATGTCCATCAGAATTGATCATTATATAGTATTGTTGTTGAAATATATAATAATCTCCTGGTCCTGCTCATTTCACTCAGCATCAGTTCATATAGGTCTCTCCAGGCCTTTCTGAAATCATCCTGCTGGTCATTTCTTACAGAACAATAATATTTCATAACATTCATATATCACAATTTATTCAGCCATTCCCCAATAATGGGCATCCACTCAGTTTCCAGTTTCTAGCCACTACAAAGAGGGCTGCCACAAACATTTTTGCACACATGGGTCCCTTTCCCTTGTTTAAGATTTCTTTGGGATATAAGCCCAGTAGAAACACTGCTGTATCAAAGGGTATGCACAGTTTGATAACTTTTTGAGCATAGTTCCAAATTGCTCTCCAGAATGGGTTGGATATATTCACAGTTCCACAATGAATCAGTGTCCCAGTTTTCCCACATCCCCTCCAACATTCACCATTATCGTTTCTTGTCATCCTAGCCAATCTGACAGGTGTGTGGTGATATCTCAGAATTGTGTTAATTTGCATTTCTCTGATTAATAATGACTTGGAGCATCTTTTCATATGGCTAGAAATAGTTTCAATTTCTTCATCTGAGAATTGTCTGTTCATATCCTTTGACCATTTATCAATTGGAGAATGGCTTCATTTCTTAGAGAGTCAATTCTCTATGTATTTTGGAAATGAGGCCTTTATCAGAATCTTTTACTGTAAAATGTTTTCCCAGTTTATTGCTTCCCTTCTAATTTTGTCTGCATCGGTTTTGTTTGTACAGAAACTTTTCAATTTAATATAATCAAAATTTTTCCAATTGGATAGATCTTACTTTATTTATAATGATCTTTAGTTCTTCTTTGGTCACAAATTCCTTCCTCCTCCACAAGTCTGAGAGGTAAACTATCCTATGTTCTTCTAATTTATTTATAATCTCATTCTTTATGCTTAGATCATGAATGCATTTTGACCTTCTCTTGGTGTATGGCAGGGGTCCTCAAACTACGGCCTACGGGCCAGATGCAGCAGCTGAGGATGTTTATCCCCCTCACCCAGAGATATGAAGTTTCTTTATTTAAAGGCCCACAAAACAAAGTTTTTGTTTTTACTGTAGTCCAGCCCTTCAATAGTCTGAGGGACAGTGAACTGGCCCCCTATTTAAAAAGTAAACCTGTATGGTGTTAAGTGTGGGTCCATGTCTAGTTTCTGCCATACTAATTTCTAATTTTCCCAGCAGTTTTTGTCAAACAGTGAATTCTTATTCCAAGAGCTGGGGTCTTTGGGTTTGTCAAACACTAGATTATCATAGTTATTGAATATTTTGTCCTGTAAACCTAACCTATTCCACTTATCAACTAGTCTATTTCTTAGCCAATACCAAATAGTTTTGGTGATCTGTTGGAATCCATTGCTTTATAATATAGTTTTAGATCTGGTACAGCTAGGACACCTTCATTTGATTTTTTTTTTCATTAGTTCCCTTGAAAGTCTTGACCTTTTGTTCTTCCAGATGAATTTTATTATTTTTTCTAGGTCATTAAAAAAGTTTTTTGGAAGTCTGATTGGTATAGCACTAAATAAATAGATTAATTTAGATAGTATTGTCATCTTTATCCAAGAGTACTTAATATTTTTCCAATTGGATAGATCTTACTTTATTTGTGTAGAAAGTATTTTATAGTTTTACTTATATAGTTCCTGACTTTCCTTAGCAGATAGATTCCCAAGTGTTTTATACTATTGGCAGTTACTTTAAATGGAATTTCTCTTTGTATCTCTAGCTGTTGGATTTTGTTAATGATATATAGGAATGCTGATGATTTATGTGGATTTATTTTGTATCCTGCAACTTTGCTAAAGTCGTGGATTATTTCTAATAGCTTTTAGTAGAATCTCTGGGGTTCATATCATCGGCAAAGAGTGATAATTTGGTTTCCTCATTACCTACTCTAATTCCTTTAATCTCTTTCTCAACTCTTATTGCTGAAGCTAGCATTTATAATACAATATTGAATAGTAATGGTAATAGTGGGCAACCTTGTTTCACTCCTGATCTTATTGGGAATGGTTCCAGTTTATACCCATTACATATAATGCTTACTCATGGTTTTAAATAGATGCTACTGACTATTTTAAGGAAAAGTCCATTAATTCCTATACTCTCAAGTCTTTTTAATAGGAATGGATGTTGGATTTTATCAAATGCTTTTTCTGCATCTATTGAGATGATTATATGGTTTTTGTTAATTTGGTTATTGATATAGTCAATTATGCTTATAGTTTTCCTAATATTGAACCAGCCCTGCATTCCTGGTATAAATCCTACTTAGTCATGGTGTATTATGCTGTGGATGATTTTCTGTAATCTTTTTGCTAATATTTTAAGATTTTTGCATTAATATTCATTAGGGAGATTGGTCTATAATTTTCCTTCTCTGTTTTCAATCTACCTGGTTTAGGTATCAGTACCATGTCTGTGTCATAAAAGGAATTTGGTAGGAGTCCTTCATTTCCTATTTTCTCAAATAGTTTACATAACATTGGAGTTAATTGTTCTTTAAATGTTTGGTAGAATTCACATGCATATCCATCTGGTCCTGGGGATTTTTTCTTAGGGAGTTGATTAATAGCTTGTTCTATTTCTTTTTCTAAAATGGGACTATTTAAGCAATTTACTTCCTCCTCTGTTAATCTGGGCAGCCTATATTTTTGAAGGTAGTCATCCATTTCGACACATATAGTTTCAACCCATTCTTGCCCTTATTATTCTTTGAGAGCTCAGCAAACATAAGTAAATTAGTTTGAGATCTTCCAATGAAAAACTTTGTGTGTGAATAATAAATCCTTGCCCCTGAAAAGAAGCAATGAATTAGCTTTCTTAGGATCCCACTTGGGAATTTGATATAATAGAAAGAACACTACATCTGAAGCCAGACAACCAGGGCTCAAACCTCACTTCTGACTCTTCCTACAAATCAATCTCCTCCTTTTGCCTTAGTTTCTTCATCTATAAAAAAGTCTTCACAAAAATCTCTTCCAACTACAAGTTTGTGTTCCTACTGCTGATAAGGGTGATAAGTTCTCATTTACTTGATCTTTTGATTCCCTCAGAATTCAATAGAAAAGGCACAGCCTGGCATGTTTCCAAAAAGCTGGTATATAATTGGAAGAAAAACATGTTTTTTAGAGATTCCTTTTTTTAAGCAGTCCCTTGTCTTCCCACCTCCAAAAGCAACCTTTGAAGACAACAGATACAGGTTAAGGATTCATCTAAGGCAGAAGAATGACCTCCAATGATATGGCCCTTCCAGACATTCAACCAACCAGATCATTCCCCAAATGAGTTGTGTTCATATTTACTACAGCTATGATAGCAGATAACTAAGTTACAACAGGAGTGGAGAAGGCAATGAGGTTTTTGAAGGATATATTTGCTTATTATAGAATCTTGGATGTAAAGCAGGAAGGGACTTCAGAAGTCCTATTTTACAGATAAGGGAGTCGTAATTGTTCAGTCATTTTTTAATCACATCCAACTTTCCATGACCCAATATGGGATTTTCTTGGCAGAGATATTGAAGTAGTCTGCCATTTCCTTCTCCAGCTCATTTAATAAAGGAGGAAACTGAGGTACACCAGGTGAAGTAATTTGCCCAGAGCAGGGTTGGGGTGGGGGCAGTGGGCTGTTACACAGCTTGTAAGTGTCTGAGGTCAAATTTGAACTCAGGAAGAATATTCTATCACTTTCCACCAAGGGATTGCTTCCTAAATTCTTAACTCTACCCCTGTGTCATATAATCTCCCTATTATATATATTTAATATATGTTTCTTGAATTGATAAGAAACAGATGACCAAGATTATATAGGTTATTTATGGACACAGAGAGCTACTGTTCTACATATTAGTCAAATCACTGGTGGAGGGAGAGGGAAAGAATTTCTTTATCTTTGCAAAATAATGGATCCACTCCAAATGGCATATTATTGCTCAATCATTTTCAGTCAGTCTGACTCTTTATGACCATTTTGGGGGTTTTCCTGGCAAAGATACTGCAGTAGTTTACCATTTACTTCTCTAGCTCATTTGATAAATGAGAAAATGGAGGCAACTTGGGTGAAACGACTTACCCAGAGTCACCCAGCTAGCAGCTTTGAACTCAGGAAGATGAATCTTTTGGACTCTGGGCCCAGCACTCTATCCAATGTGCCACCTAGTTGCCCTAAGGAAGCTGAAACACAGAGAAATTAATTACTTAACGTCACAGAGGTAGTATACAAGGAGGCATTTGAACCTAGCCCCTTTAACAATGGTCTTTCCCCATTATAAAGGCAGCCAAAATTTTTTATGTTAGCCTTATTGTATGATGATCTGAGTTCCAATTCCAGCACCATCATTTACTAGTTGTCCTGCCCGGACAAGTCATTTAATTCATTTTCTTTATCTCTAAAATGAGGATAAATAGTATTTCCACCATTTCCCACTAAGGGGTTGTATGCCTCATGAAGATGAATTGTCTATAGACTAGACATGAGATTTCTTCCATAAATAAAGAACTCATTTTCTCAATGCAAGTTGGCACCTTCCCTATAACTTGAGTCAGAAAGTTGCCCAGATCATTGAAAGTCAGATAACAAGTCCAAAGTCTCATAGCCAGTATGTGTCAGAGGCAGAACATGAGTCCAAATCTTCTGGGCCTCAGAGCCAGCTTTCTATGCCTGTGGATACCATACTGTTCCTAAGCCATAAAGCTTCATATAAACATGAATTATTGTCGTCTTGACATAATCATCTTTTTCAGGAAGAGTTTTGAATAATGGAGGATGAAATGCAGCTGGATAAGTCCCCCAGTAGTAATGGTTTCTTTCACACACACTTGATGCTCTATCTCTGTTCTGTATCCCTTTGTACTCGCTGTTCCCCATCTCTGGAATGCATTCCAGCTTTAACTCAGCCTCTTAAAAGACCTGATTTCCTTCAGAATGCTCAGTGAAACCTTGCACATGAAGCCTTTCCTGAGACTCCCCACCCCATCCTGCTCCACATAGTAGTATCTTCCTTCAAAAAATTAACTTGAATCTGTTTTGCGCATATGTATCTAAATATATGTGTGTGTAAATATATACATATACATATGTGTATAGGTCTAAACATGCATACATGTGTATGTATATATATAGTATATCTATAGTGTATATGTGTATATATAACATACATATATATACACACATACACATGTTTGTGTGTGTGTGTATATATATACACGTTTGTGTGTGTGTGTGTGTGTGTGTGTGTGTGTAGTCCCCCTGTATGGAAGCACTTTGGGGAATGGGAATGTTTTATTTTTGTCTTTGTTAAACCTATGCCCTAGCACAGTTATGATAGCAACTTAACAGATGCTTATCGATCAATTGGTTGATCAATTAAATGCAAGAGATTAGGTCTATGGTCATTGAAATTGCTGCTGTGTATGTTATGGCAATGTTGTTCTTTTTCAGAACATGGTGGGCAGCTAAGAAGGAGATTGCTAGTGTCCACTTGGATAACCTTCCTTAGCTTAATCGCAAGGAAACCTACTTATATTTCATCTAAAAGGACAAAGGCAGGGGGCAGTGGATAGAGCACCAGTCCTGAAGTCAGGAGGTCTTGAGTTCAAATCTGACCTCGGATACATAATACTTCCTGGCTGTGTGACCCTGGGCAAGTCATTTAACCCCAATTGCCTCAGCAAAAAGAAAATAAATAAAATAAAATAAAAGGGCAGAGGCCTGAAAAGAAAAACACTTGCTTTTCTTCTCTTTGGTGTAATGGAAAGATCAATATACTTGATGATAAGACTTGGGTTCAGATATGACCCTGGATAAGACATACAACCTCTATGAGATTCAGTTTCTTTCTTTGTTAAATGAGGGAATTTAATTCTCTGAAATCCTTGCCATTTCCAAAAATCTGTGATCCCAAAATCCTATGAAGGGAAATTAAATTGGCACTGGCTGGTTTCAAGAACAAGGTAGCAGATGACCTACAGCAGAGAGGACTAGGGGCTGAATTTGGCAACTCTGACGGTGATTATGTGTCCAAAAACCCTCTTTGTGTCCCAAATCACTGCCTCCTCTCTAGCCCATCTGAGAAGGACATTTTCCCAGTAGCCTCCTTTCTACCATCAACACATCTCTGATCTCCCCATGCCCTCCGGATGTTCAGAAATAGAGCTGCGCTGGGACTAGGTCCCTTGGCAAGATAGAGATGTCACTGGTGTTTGCATGGAACACTATACCCATCCACGGTTTTATCCACAGGTGTATTCATCAGGCAACTGTTCAAACAGGGCAAATAGCATCTCCCAGGTCATGATCTTTTAGGAGGCCATTAGTGGACATGGCTCAAAATGAGATGAACCTAACCTTGTGAGCCCTATGGCTCTGAAACATCAACAAAAGGAAGGTATTTTGGAAGTTGGTCAAAATTCTGCTTGTGCTGCCCTAGCCTAGCACAGCCTCTTAAAATGTCTTAGTGAACGGCCTACTTTCTCTCCCCCAAGCTAAAGCCCCCGGGGGCTCAGGAACACGGGGAACTACTCAACCATCCCCACAGCTTGTTTTCACTCTCAGAGTTCATCATCACCGGCCTCAAGTTGAGGAAAAGAGAAAAAAAATCACATTTGAGCCTTCCTCCCTTCTGTCTAGATGTGGAAGGAGTTCAGAGTGATCAGTCCTTTGGGAATCTGATCACTTAGGGGTATCCTCTCTCCTCTTCTTGCGCCTGGCTAATTCTCATTAATGTTAATGGAAGTTACACATGCAAAGAAGAAAGGAATATGCCCCTTGGGAGAAAGTGTGCAGCCTTTCGCATCAATTATGGTTCAAATGGAGGTCGGAAGAATTAAACAAATGTGTCGGCCTGGAAGTTGTCCTATGGGAAATATGTAGTATTTCATATTGATAAACAATCAAAATAACTATAACAGGTTCAGACCTTGCCCAGGATGATATTTCAGGTAGAATTTAGCCTAAAGATTTGCCCTAGTCACTTCCTGTTCCAAGTTTCTTCACTCCACATGAAAGTACTTTAGCTATGGCTAAAGTACAGAGAAATATTTGCTAGGTCCTCAAAATGCACATCTCAGTAGTGTCTTCCACTACTTACTTAGATAAATTATGCTGTTTGGCCTTTTGTCTTTTCTTTCTATCTATGATGTGCTTTGTAAAATAATAATAACAAATATACAACAGAACAAATGAGAAAATCACTAAAGGTCCTTTACCTGGTATTAGAATAAACTCAAGAAAAATATCTACTTACCACCCACCAGTAGCTTAATTGTACTTGAAGCATTTATGTGAACAAAGCAGTAAAGAGTGGATGGAGATGAAACCAAGGAGAAAAATATAAAGATGATTAAGCTTGTTAAAATAAAAGGTCCTAATGGAATAAATAGCTCTGATTCTGAGCACAGAATAACTGCTTCCTCCCTAATTCAAATATCAGATGGAAGAATAATTCATCTATTGAATATATTTAATTTTAAAAGTCTTTCACCCAAATGAAATGCAAACTAGTTTTCTGGATGACTGACTATTATTAACTTATGAAGTTAAGTAATCTTTGAGGAGATTATGTCTGAAGAGAGATAACATATTTGGCTTTTTCTTTTTAACTAATACAAATAAGAGGAAATGATAAAACATAATTTAAATAAACACATATAAGTATGCAATTTGATAGGATTCCAGAGTAAAGTTAGCCAGTGATTGGAATTTCACAGCAAAAATTTCACCATCTGATAATGAAAATGTAAGTGCATATGAAAAATAATATTGGAAAGTCCATGGGCCAAGCAGAATTGGCCATGCTTCCCAAAGTACAAAATGTCCTAATATTTGGCTATTTCCACTGTCCTCTCTTTCATATATCTCCATCATCACCCACTCTTCCCTCCTCCCTGCCAATAAACACACTCAAAAGAAAAAGTTACCCAAAATAACAAGCAGGATGGGCTCTAGACACAATTGGGAAGTTTGTATCAATCCTCTGGCTTTATTCCCCTTTTGTCCACTTCTTCCCTTTTCCTCAAGTTTTCGTGGGCTTTCAGCTTTCACCCATGATAAGACTTACTTGGAAGAAAAACTTGAAAAAACTCATACTCATGTAATGTAAAGGATGAGATGGAGATAATCCCAGCCAGAAGAGCTTCCCTGATTCATTGAATACTGGGTGATTTAGAGGCTCTTAGACTCATCTGTTTAAAACTGGAAGGAATCTCATCAGCCATCTGGTCCAAACCTCCCGTTTTATAAATGAGGAAACTAAGGCTCAGAGAGTTAATGTGACTTATCCAACTCCAAGTAACTAGCAGAGGTAAGAATTTAACCCAGATAGTCAATCTCCAAATCTGGGGTTCTTTCCACATCCCTCAGGGTGCCTCCCACTTCCAGCAGACCATGGGTCTTTTAAATACTCTACATTGAAAGCCGTTGCTGTTTTCAGAAGATATAGCAAACCATCTCTGGTCACTTTGTTTTCCCTACCCCTGATAATGGGAATATTGCATCAATTTAAAAGAAAAAAACAGTTCTCTCTTTGGCTTCCTGTCTTTCTGTCTCTTATCTTTCTTTTCTTTCTCCAGAATGTGTAGCATGTAACATTTTCTCTAGGAATGAACCGTGCTGGGGAGAGATGGGTACTCTTAGCTACTTAGAGAGATGGGTATGTGACCATTGAAGCAGGTGAGCAGCAGGTGAGCCCGAATCAAAATCTGAGGCTTCCAGCTGTACATTCTGCTTGGTGTGTTTTTGCCTGAGTGCCAATGACTATACAAAAATAGTAAATACTGAAATGGATGCATATGGCGGGGAAACATCAAGAATTCCTAAATATCTCAGTCACAGGTAACTCAGTTTCTATAGTTATGTCCTTCTCTGAAAGAAGAATGACTCTCTAGGCTTTGGACTGCACTCATTCTCTTATTGATGGGGAGTCATTTTTTTGCCTCCAGAAAAGGCTGTCGGGGCTATCAGGGATATCTCTCTAATATCAGTTGGCATTAACTTAATGCCTCTGGAATTCTCAGTCTCTTAAGCTCACAAAGTTTTCTCTAAGGTTAAAAAGTCTACCTCAGAATCACTGTTTAGTCACCTACGTTCAGGCAAGGAAATTCCAAACAGAAGGGACTGCGAGGACTTTGAGATTTTGACTCCTATTCACACCCTCTGGTGCCATCTATGACCAAGTCTTGCTTCTGATGGGGTTACATGCCCCCCATAGGAAATGCCAAAGAAATTCAATGTCATACATTCCCTAAAGAGAAAGAAAAAAAATAACATTAAAAGGTGAGTCATTACTTTTAGGTGATTAGGCAAGTGATACTCAGAAACCAATTCTTTTTTTAATGCCCCACTATACACATGGAACTCAACAAGAAATTACTAGATCTATGTGTCTTTTACTATAGATTTCAGCTGAAAAAGACAGATTAAATGTGTCATTGGAAAGGGACAGCATATGTGGCCCAGGAAGGAGCCCTTCTTCAGGTGTGCTCCATAGATATACCCTAAACTAGAGCTATTTGATGTGTGTGTGTGTGTGTGTGTGTGTTTCTCCTGACTATACTCATTATCTATACATTGAATTTAGGAAAAAGAAGGCAGCACAGTGAATAGAGCATCTTTCATGAGAACAGGAAGACAAGTTCAAATCCAGGCTTTAAGACACTGTAGGACACTGGGGAAGTTACTTAAGCTGGGTTTATTTCAGTTTCCTCAACTATTAAAAAAAGGACAATAATCGTACCCACTTTGCAGAGTCATTGTGAGGATCAAATGAGATAATATTTGTGAAGCATTTCACACAGTATCTGGTACATAGTAGGCACTATGTAAATACTTACTTCCTTCCTCTCTCCTATGTCTTTTTCCAGATCACACATTAAAAAAATTTTTTTAAGTAGCATTAGACAAAGAGTGGATCCCTGGGTCAGTCTACTATAGATTTATTGCCAACTTGACATCAAATTCTAAATGACTTCTCTTTGGGCACAACCATTCAACTACTTCCAGATGTATTTCAATTCCCATTTACATATATATATGTATGTATGTATGTATATACACACACATAAATAAAGTGAAAGATTATTCTCAACTGCTTTGTTGAAGTCTAAGATAAACTACATCTGTCTCATTCCCCTGATCCACCTGTCCAGGAACATTGTACCAAAAAGAAATCAGGTTAGTCGGGTACAACCCATCTCTGATTTTGCCCCGACAAGATCTCTGCTTCCTTTCTAGCTGCTCATAACCGTCTCTTTAATCACACACACACTTTAGAATTTTACCCAGGAGGAATGTCAAGCTCCTTTTTCTCAAACGAGGACACCGTTTACCCTTCTCCCCAACTCTGGAGAGAGGTTCAGCAATCACACGTAGTTCATCTCCATGTCCTGGGAAGACGGAAGACCTCTCTGTCGTGGCTAGGAGCCTGATGAATAACTGTCTCAGTACCCCACAGCAGGAAGTTACCCAACAATACTATTTGTCTCTCCTTCCCCTGAATGTGACTCCGTCACATTTCTCTCCCAACAGCACCTGTGGCTTCTCATCATCATTCTAGGGAGGACACGCCGCTGCTTCACCCTCACTGAGTCCTGCCACCCCTATCTATGGGAATGCTTCTGAACTATTACATAGCTCCCTGTTCAGAGCTCCTTTGTCACTTTCTTCTTTTTTCTTCCATCTTCCAAAGTTCTGGCACACATCAAAATTCTTTTCCGCTTTTTTAGATCTCTTTTCTTCCCCATTTTTATCTTGAAACCCTTCTCTTTTTTTCAAACATGTTTTATTCTCTTTGATAGACTGAAGAGGAGAGAGGTATTTCTCAAGTAGATCATTTGTACATATCAATGGAAGCCGTATCAAACTTCTTTAATAAATAAATAAATAAAAGAGGGGGAATATATGTAGCTGTCGTTGACCAGTAAGTAAATTCAGGAAACATTTTTTTAAAGGAATTATTCTTCTAAAGCTTAGCTTGCTTGAAACAGTCTAGTGTCAATTATTCAGTGATTGATTATGTAGTTTGCAGATTACCCAGGCCCTGTGCTTCTCCTTGGGCCATTCATTTCTCATTTCTGAATAGTAGGAAGAGAAAAGATCCTATAAGGTAAAATAAAAACCCAATTTTCCACCTACAATATCAGTCTCCACAGAACCTTTTTCCAAAATAGCTAGCAGTGCTAATTAACAACAAAGTGGCTAAAACACAGACAAAGGGGGCAGCTCAGGGCTGGGTTGTCAGGAGATCTGACAGTAATTCTAGAATTCTGCAATATCCAAAGTAGAGTGTGAGAGCAGATTACCACACAATGTGGTCCTATGTTGTCTTAGAACATCCTTTTGGGGATACATAACATACACCACACACACAAATAACTTTATAATTTTAATAGGAAAAAAAGCATTTACTCATAAATCATCATTTCCTCAGAGAGGTGTATTAGTGGGCTGTTGAATTACCCAGTCCCTCTGACCCCAAGACCAGATGACTATTTCTCAGTGTTTTACCCAATTAACTTCACAAGCTTAAATTTGGCTTCACAGCAATAACATTAATTAAATGAGAGCTTATGCCATGCTATTAGTTGACTGTTTCCTGCTTAGACATTACAATTTTACATCAACTTTTTTCAGAAAACAAACACACATTCCATTAATGTTATTGCTTTGAGTAAGGTTGGCAGAAGAGTTGGGAGCACCTAACTCCCTCCCTTCTCCTCCCCTTTTTTCCTCCCTTCTCCTCCCCTCCTGTCCCCTATCATCTCCTCTCTTCCTGTCCCCTTCCAGCCCCTCCCATCTCCTTTCCTGTCCTCCCCTCCCCTCTTCTCCCTTCTACTCTCTCCCTTCTTTTTTCTCCTCCTCCTCTTCCCTCCTCTCCCTTCCTCTCTTCTCATCTCCTTTCTTCTCCCATTCTCTCTTCCCCCAAATTCTTTACAACATTAACTCTACACTAATATATACTTTATCACTGAGAAAAGAGGAAATTTGCTGAAAGGATGAAAAGAATGGGGCTGCAATCACATTTACAAAATAAAATCTATTTCTGTGGCATTTTTCGTTGTTACATGAATTCAATTTAATTCAATCGAAAAGAATTTATTAAACATTGTGGCACTTCAATTACATACTGGATAGAACACTTGGTCTAGAATCAGGAAGTTCTGAATTCAAATCCAATCTCAGACATTTACTAGCTATATGATTCTGGGCAAGTCATGCTAGTGGATTGGACAAAGAGCTAAGGTATTTTTACAAGCATTTCTTGCTACTACCTCTCCCCTCATCCCATTTTGATTAGAAACTATCTTTAATTAAAACACCACATCAGAATTCCAAACCAATTTCGTCCTGGCTTTCCTAAGTGCTTTGTACAAAACATTAACTCGAGAATCTCATTATGCATTTGCAACCCCAGTGACAAACATAAATGATAATTTAGCTCTAATGCATTCTCAAACAAGCCATATTTTTTTAAAGGCACAGGGATAATATTAACTTGCCGAAAGGAGTGTATGTGGTAGATTGATCTATTTCTTTGCTTTTTCAACAAATGGCTGAAGTTAGTGTAGCAATAAGCTGAACAAATCAGTGTAGTGTAGTGATCTGAGAATTCCCAGAAGATGCTCACTTGGACTCTTACTCAGGGTTGGATTTTCTCTGAGTCCTGAAAGACTTGGGATTTAACACATTCAAAAAGGGAAAGGAATGGGGGAGGAAGTCTGCTAAAAATAGTTAATAGCACTACAGTCAAATACAATAATGATATGAACATTTCAAAGCAACTATTTTAAGGGAGTGTTAGAGGAAGTAATTTTAGGTAGTGTGTTAATCTTCCAGAAGACAGAGATCCAGGAGCTAAGCAGGTAATTAAGAAGTAGTGGGACCTGCTGAGACCACACTCCCACACTCTAGAAAAGCTTGTCCAATAAGCCTTAAGACTCCTCTCTGGAGCCAAACATTCCTGATTTGTGGCTGTGTAAGTTAAAAAACTCATTTTAATCCTCTCTATATATTCAGCTGGTTGCAGAGTACAATTCACGTATCTTCCTAACTCTAGGATGTCAGGGTCTACCCAGAACAAGCATCTTGCCATCTATCCTGCTGTTGAACATATACCCTTAAGCCCCTTCCCCTTTCTTCTTCTTCCTCTTCCTCTTTCTTTGAAAACAATTATTAGATCAATATTATCATGACTACTAGAAAAAGTATGACATTGTTCTGTGACCACAATCAAAATCCCTCTCTTTTTCTTGGCCATCACTTTCATGTATGTATTATTTTCTTTATTATATTGTAAGTTCCTCGAGGAAATAACTTTTGCATTTGGATTCCAGGATCCTAACACAGTGCCTGACACATAATATAAGCTTAATAAACATGTATTGATTGATAGGGGGAATCTCCCCTGAACTGTTCTTTCCTACAAAGGATCAATGATAACTATCATAAAAAAACTTATTCACTTATGCCAAAAAAAAAGAGACAGAGAGATGCTATCATTTTATAAAGAACATAATGAGAAGGCAGCCTGTGGGCAACTAGGAGATATATTGTTTTATGGTAAGAGTATAATACAATAGCTCACTCTTACCAGCCATGATAATGATGAGAAGTACTATATAGATACTGAATATATAAACTGGTAAGATCACAGCTAAATGTCACATACTATTTCCAGACAATAAAAAAATGAAAGATATTTCTAGTGGCAAGGCCCTCCAACACATACTATCAAGCTATCATTAATAATGCTACCAATCAGTCTAAAATGGCAAATAGACATTTCTGAATATTCTAAGCAAGCGAATTGGGAGAGAAGAATTGAAAGAACAATAAATATAATTGTATTAATAAATATAAAGGAAATATAACTACTGTAATCCATCAAGTACAATGACATTTTATTTAACAAGTAAAGATATAACAAACTATTTCATGTTATAGTCTGGTCATTGTGTTTCTATGTAGTTATTTGTGAAAGAAAAGTTTAATTCTTCTTCTACGTGGTTGGTTTCTGGTGGACATGGACAATCAATGCCTAGATTTATTACTTTTCACATACTCTGGTTGCTGTTCAATCATTTCAGTCATGTCCAATATTTTGTGACCTCATTTGGGTTTTTTTAAGCAAAGGTACTGGAATATTTTGCCATTTCCTTCTCTAGCTCATTTTACAGATGAGAAAACAAAGGAAAACAGTGTTAAGTGGCTTGCCCAGGGCCACACAGTTAATAAGTGTCTAAGTCCATATTTGAACTCACAAAGATGAACCTCTAGGCCCAGTACTCTATCCCCTTCATAGATATTTAGCAATATTTAATATATGTTTCATGAATTGATAAGAAACAGATAACCAAGTTCATATAGATTATTTATGGACACAGAAAGCCACTGTTCTTATTTATTGCTCAAAGCACTGGTGGAGAGAGAATGAGAGAATTTTTTTATCTCTGCAAAATATGGATCCACTTCACATTTTCAGTCATGTCTGAGTCTTTTGTGATTCCATTTGGAATTTTCCTGGCAAAGATATTGGAAAGGTTTGCCTTTCCTATTCCACCTCATTTTACAGATGAATAAACTGAGACAAACTGGGTTAAGTGACTTGCCTAGGGTCACACAGCTAGGAAGTGTCTGAAGCCAGATTTGATTTTTCTGACTCTCTCCCCAGCACTCTATCCCTTGTAGTACCCAGCTACCTCATCCCTCCATCCCTGGGAATAGTATACTGGTAAATATTTAACAACTGCTCCCCAGGAAAAAAAATGTTCAAAGGACATATGTTAAAGTTTATTTTGCATTGTTAACAATCCTCCATATTTTGTCAATCTAGACAACCAACAAAACAAGTCCTGATTTGTAGCTTTTGCACATTTCTGAAGTGTAAATACCCACACCAAAAATTTAATAGATTCTTACAAGCCAATCTGAGCTAGCTCCAACATCTACATACCGCCCACTGCCCCTCTGCCACTTGTGAAAACTAGGACCATTGAGGGTTACCACTAGGAGAAAAAGCAGGGTTAATTTTAATCTGCTTTCCAGTTTAATTAGACCCTTTTTCCCATCCACACCCACATTGGAGGAAGAAGGGGAGAAACATTTTAAGAAAACACATCTGGGGTCTCAAGGGCAATACTGTAATGTTATTTGCAATCTGTTTATTGGGGGTGTGTATGTGTTTTTTTAAGACATTAAATATCCTCTTTGCTTAACATCAACACTCCTAATCTCTCCCCTGTATGAAATATTCTTTCTAAAAACAACATGAGAAATTTGAATTCTAATTAAGCTTGGAATCAATCTGAATGTGTGTTAGGTATGCATATTTAACTTCATAAAACAGTATTAACCAAAATAAATCTCTTTCCCTTGTTCTTTCTTTGCCTAGAGAGTTGCAGCTCCTCAGTGTTAATTCTTGTTACCATACTTATTTGGAACTGACTAATTCATGAGTTTCACTCATATTCTTCAGATGCTAACTCCAAATGCCAACTCATTTGCAGTTTTCCCTTCAAGCAAAGGAAGACATGGTCCCAGAAGTAAGAAGGACTAAATAGTTTCCCTTATTTCAGAGCAGGTGTAGCCCTAGCCCCTGAGCTAACACCTGAATAAGAGAAAATCAGCTGGTGTCCCTAGACATGAGCTCTTAGAAGATCAGCTAAATAAAAGGGTAGAAATAGCCCAGAACCCAGAAACTGAAATCTGGAGACCTGAATCCTGGTCTTAATTCTACAAATAACTGCCACTGGATTTGGAGCAAGTCACTCCACCAATCTGTAAAATGGGTGGACACCAGGTGATCTAGCAACTAGAATGTTTTCAATCTTTCTGACTCCAAGTCTTGCCTCTAAGTGAGCCTGGCTAAATCCATTAATCTCAGTTTATTCTTCTAAAAAATGTGGCTGTTCACTCATTTCAGGTGTGTCCAGCTTTTTGTGACCCCATTTACAATTTGTTTTTTGGCAAAAATACTGGAGTGGTTTGCTACTTCCTTCCCTAGGTCAATTTTACAAATCAGGAACTGAAGCAAACAGGGTTAAGTGACTTGTCCAAGATCACATAGCTAGTTAGGGTCTGAAGCCAGTTTTGAATTCAGGTTTTCCTGACTCTAGACCTGGTGCTCTAATTACTGTGCCACCTAACTGCCCATCTATAAAATAGGGATGATAATAATAATAATAACACCTACTTTAGAGTTGTTGTTGTGAAGATTCAATCCAGGGGTCCTCAAACTTTTTAAATAGGGGGCCAGTTCACTGTCCCTCAGACTGTTGGAAGGCCAGACTGTAGTAAAAACAAAAACTTTGTTTTGTGGGCCTTTA
This sequence comes from Antechinus flavipes, assembly GCF_016432865.1. Taxonomy (NCBI): domain Eukaryota; kingdom Metazoa; phylum Chordata; class Mammalia; order Dasyuromorphia; family Dasyuridae; genus Antechinus; species Antechinus flavipes. The sequence goes on along the minus strand of NC_067401.1, from coordinate 354,230,048 downwards.
AATAAAGAAACTTCATAGCCCTGGGTGAGGGGGATAAGCGTCCTCCAACTGCTGCATCTGGCCCACGGGCGTAGTTTGAGGATCCCTGATCATTAAACAATATGTGTGAAGTGCTTTGCATACTAAAGGGCCATGTAAATACTAATTATTGTTATTATGAAAGGGCCAGATTAAAAGAGTTCTAAGGACTCTTACTATTCTAATATCTTATTACTATCTTTTTGTTTCCTTGAAAATGATTATCGTATCTGCAACTCTGAGATCATACATAGCATATTTGTAGTTTATTTTATACCCTCACTTTTTAAAATAATCTTGTTTGGCTTCTCCAACCTAATACTACTTAATAATTTTGAATGAACGATGAATAGAAGTCCATCTCTGAGGCTAGCCCTAGCATATTGAATTTGTTGTCAGAAAACTTGAATTCAAATATTAGCTCCACTATTTGTTAGTTATATGGCCTTCAGCAAGTCTCCCAGGGTCTCTGTTTCTTTTTCTTCTAAATCTAAGCCCTACAAATCTTTCACTGTTTATAATAATTCTCCAGACTTACCATACATATATCAATAAAAAAATTTGGCTTCTTTTCTGTTTCTTCTTTTGTTTTTCCAATGTTTCTAATTAATAATACTTGGAATTTCATATGAACTATTTAGACACCATTAAAATCATCACTAATGTTAATGTAATCCTCTTTTTCAATACCATATGGACTTCCTTTGCAAGTTAGTAAATGATGATATAGAATGTGTATGGGTTTATTTGTTTCTTTTTCCATAAAGAAAGGATTTACACATGACTCATTCTCTATTATGTGACTTTTGACTCATTCATATCACTTATATTTGTCATAGAACAGTTGTCACAGTTTTAAAATGACCCTCAGTCATTAAAATGACTTCTTTATTTCCTAATATCCACAGGAGACCGCAATCTGATAACCAAAATCCTAAAGACCGTTCTCTAAGATCTGATTGACTGCTCTTGTTTTACATTTTATACCTTCTACATTCACACAACGGTCCTCAAACTTTTTAAATAGGGAGCCAGTTCACTGTCCCTCAGACTGTTGGAGGGCTGGACTATAGTAAAAACAAAAACTTTGTTTTGTGGGCCTTTAAATAAAGAAACTTCATAGCCCTGGGTGAGGGGGATAATCGTCCTCAGTTGCCGCATCTGGCCCACAGGCCATAGTTTGAGGACCCCTGATAGAGAATTAGAGCTACAGCACTCCTGTAGTCTGGAAAAGTCTGCATAAAATGTTGTGCTTCTCCCTTATACCAGAGAAGAAGGCCAAATTTTTTCTTCTTTTTCTTTTGTGGGGTGTTTATATTACCTTATTGTAAAATGTGAATTAAATATTTGATCATAGACTATGTTATACAATATCATATATATAATATATGTAGTATATATATAAATACATATTATACATTTCTGAGTTTCTAAACTTTTTTCTTATATATATAATACATATTATACATTTTTGAGTTTCTAAACTTTTTTCTTATATATATAATACATATTATACATTTCTGAGTTTCTAAACTTTTTTCTTATATATATATATAATACATATTATACATTTCTGAGTTTCTAAACTTTTTTCTTATATATATATAATACATATTATACAGTTCTGAGTTTCTAAACTTTTTTCTTATATATATATATATATATAATACATATTATACATTTCTGAGTTTCTAAACTTTTTTCTTATAAATATATATATATAATACACATTATATATTTCTGAGTTTCTAAACTTTTTTCTGTGTTGTCTTCTCTGGCCCTTGAAAGTCATCTGCAACATGCAAAACTCTCCCCCAAAAACCTTTAAAAAAAAAAAGTAGTTAAATATTAATGAAGAAGTGGTGGGAAATAGGAAGGGACAACAGCTGCAACTTTTTAGCTATTGCTTTATTTGTTGTTATAAAGTCTAAGTCACAATTAAAGGATAGTTTAAGGCTATATTCCCATGAGAGGATCTTCACTCACTAATTTGTTATGCTGACCCTCCACATATTGAAACTGAGGTAGAAAAAATTGTGATATGTACACCTAAAAATCAATCGTTGAACTTTTTTCTTTTTTTTTTCAAAGTTGGGTTTCCCTATTTTGCCCAAGCTACATGGAGTGATTCATAGCCTGATGCCAGTGCTGATCAACAGAAGCTGATTTTGACTGGTTCACCTCTTCTGGTGGCCCCTTGCTCCTGGGGCTTTTGCTCTAGGGAATAAAACTAGAATAGTACTTCTTTTGCCAGATCCTTGGGGACAATATTTGTCTTACTCTTAGACTGTTCATGATACAGGTTGAAGTCTCTTTCAAGAACCAGCAAGGGAGGAAAAGTTGCAGCCAGAAGCTTCTTCCTCAGGGAGATGTCAGAAGCATTTAATAGGTTATTAAAACCAGGGACTATTTCTGTTGTTATGGCTAATTGAGCAGAGTCAAGAGCCAGAAAGACACACACTAACCAAGCTGGGATCAAGAGCTAGTACCAGAACTAAGCAGAGGTGAAGATTGTGTGAAAAGTGAGGCTAAGGGTCAGACTGAAAAGTTCCTTACCTGGACAGCAGAAGGAATTGGAGCCCCAGGAGAGAGACACTGAAAAGGAGTTCCAATCATTTGCTGCACTCAGTCTCTTACAAGCATGTATTTATTTTTACACCAAGTAATCTTCAACCTTCTCCTAAATTTGTTGCAGCTAAAAAGTTCCGACTACAGTCAGCAATATTATTCTCTAGAAAAATGGCTGCCTTGAGTGATGGACAGGATCAATTTTGGAAGTTATAGGAATACAGATTTCAAGTACTAATAATTTGTACTATTTAATAATGTAGAATTCTTTTACACTGAGTTCTTCACTGTTTTATACATCATGAATATTTTCATCAATCTGAAGAAACATAGAGACTCCCTTTCAGAATCACATTTTTAAATATATAAAACAAAATGCATGGTATTACAAAGGATACCAATTATTTTGAAATGCAATTATCAAAAACATTTTTTTATTTTAAGTTTTAAACAATCCTCAGGTAAAGAATAAAGGAGGAGTTTCTTCTTTAGAAATTCCCTATTTTGATAAAATCATGAATCCTAATACAAAACTAAAATTGATAGAATGGATTGTCTTATTAGGTAGTGAGATTCCTATCCCTGGAGGTGTTCAATCTGAGGTTAGATGACTAGCACTGATGTTATAAAGGGGATTTTGGTCTTCATTGCCAAAGATGGGGGACAGAGGGGACAGCAGTGGCAATCCAGTTAAGATGAATTCTAAAGAAGCCAAAAGGTAAATAAAACCAGACTAATGTAGGGACATAAATAAAGTGAAATGACCATATATGTAATAAGTCACAAAAAGAGCTAGGTTGATTAAAAGCAAAGCCATGTGTAATGTCTACCTGATTGCAAAAGGTCTGGTAGTGTGGGGGACAGTAGCAGCCACAAAAACAGAGACATTCAGAGCAAGAAAAAAGCAAAAAGAGGTTTATTACAATCTCACAAGAAAGGGCATCTCCCATCTGACAAGTGTTTGTCAGCAAAAGGAGTGCAAAGCATAAACTGTGAAACCCAAGATTAAATAGCCTAAACACAGAAACACCAGAAGCCCCTATCTCTCCAGGTTGGCCTTTTCTTCCATTGTTTGGGGGAGTCTAGGCTTATGTTCTAATCACAGAAATCTAACCCCAAAACAAAAGAATACAAGTCAAAAATAATAAACTCAATTTAAGTTTCCGTAGAGAACTAATATACAAGCAGATATAGAATTCAAAACCATCATCACCTTTAAAAGAAGTACTTAAATATTAATTAAGAAGTGGTGGGAAATAGGAAGGGACAACAGCTGCAACTTTTGGGCTATAGCTTTATTTGTTATTATTAAGTCTCAAGTCACAATTAAAGGATAGTTTAAGGCTATATTCCCATGAGACGATCTTCACTCAGTTAATTTCTCACAGTAGGTACCATCTTTAGGAATGTAGAGACCAATAGAATATTCAAGCATCTCTTATTTCAACACACAATTGGGTCAAGAGCCTCAAGTAAAAACTCTATCCTCTCTCAGCTGGGACCAGAAACAACTTAAACGTCTGTTTTTGCTCTTTCTGGAGATTAGGGAGTTGATACATATAGTTAAAAGGATTGCTGATAGAATGCTTTGACAGCATTCTACTTTGATTTATTTTTATTATTCTGATTTAAATCTTTATAAAGTATGTGATTTAATTAGTGACCTTTGACAAGACATGTAGACTTAGAAGGAACCAGTGGGATGAGCGTCCAAGCCATGAGGTACAAAATTGGATGATACCAATATAATTACTAAATTAATAGAAAGCAGAACAGGAGCTACAGAGACAGAGAACAGTGTGTAGAGCTCTAGGCCTGGAATCAGGAAAACCCAAGTTCAAAACTGGCCTTAGACTCTATCTGTGTGACCCTGAGCAAGTCATTTAATCACTACTTGTCTAGGTTCCTCAGGCTATATATAGCTATATATCTAGATATCTATATCTATCTATCTACAAATAGGTAGATATTTGTACCTATTTGTAGATAGATAGATAGATATAGATATAGATATCTAGATATATAGATATCTACATATTTATATATATAGATATATATAACTATATAGATATATAGGTATGGTGCTATATAAATCTTATTCCCTTCCTAATGGGAGATTGCTGATGCAAAATGTCAGAGTTGGAAGTGACTTCAGCAATAATCTATTCTGATCTATAACTGAACAAAAAGGTTTACATTTGCTTTTTCTTAACTTCTCTATAGATTGCTTCTATTTCTGCCCTTTGGAACCAAATGGAACAAGTCTCAGCTCTCTTCCATGTGATAAAGTATTAAGTATTTGAAGACAGTCACCAAACTCCATCTAAATCCTCTTTCTCCTTTCTAAACACCCCAATTGTTTCAGCCAGTCTTCATATAGCTTGAAATGATGGCTCTTTTCCATTCTAGTTGTTCTCTTTTAGACACTTCCCATTTTATCATTTTGTCGTGCCTGGAATTGAACACAATGTTCTAGCTGTGGTTTGGACAGGGAAGAAGACAGAGGAACAATAATCATATTTGTAAAAGCTATGTTCTCATAAGCCTAAGAGCATATAAGGTTTTGGGATGTGTTTAGATTGTTTTGTTGCTGCTTTTTATTTTTATTTTTTGGCTACTGCATCAAACTGTTGATTCATAATGAGCTTTCAGTCCTCTAAAATCAGGGGTATGCTCAACCAGCTCAAATTAGCATGCAAGAGCTAATTATGATATTTTGTGGAGTGGCCATTTATATCTCAGAAATCAGCAAACTCTACAAATTAAGGCTCGATTTATTGTTTCTTTGATTATCTATATTTAAGATGGAGAAAATGTTAATAATGCAGATGAAACTTTAAAATGTAACATATATGCACAGAAAGTATATGTGCCCATATATTTGCATGTATATATAAGTATATAAGTATGTATATATATACACACATATATTGTGTGTATATATACATATCCTATATAATATTATATGCATATATATGTATATATCCATGTGCATGTGTGTATGCAATTTTGAGAACCAGATGTTAAACATTTCTAGAAACACTGATGCCTAAAATTGCCAGATCTTTTTCAGATAAACTTCTCTAATAATGATCCCTTCATCTTATATTTGTAACTTAAATTTCTTGAAGCCAAATGCAGTTTTACATTTATTCCTATAAAATATTATCTTATAAGATTCTGCCTCATGTTCAAACTTGTCAAGATCTTTTTTTAGCTAAACACAAATTCCCAGGGACATTAAATTAGAATCCTGCTTCAAAGATGACATTAAATCATTACCAGGTATTTCTTTTGTCTAGACACTCAATGAATTCCAAATCTAACTAACTCTTTTGTTATCTAACCCACACAATTCCATCTGCTCCATAGGAATTATATGAAAGACACTGTCAAATGCTTTGCTAAAATCATGGCAAACTGTATTTATCATGGTCCAAAAACACATCAATGTTACATATATATGATCTTTTTTTGATCAAGCCATAGCTTACTCTTATTGACCCTTACTTCCTTTTCTAGATGTCCACTACCTCTTTCATATAGTTGAGAATTTTAACAGAAATTGAGCTCAAAGTCATTTCTTTGAAATAGTTGCCCTATTTCAGTCTGATAGTATCTTTTCTGTTTCCCACAATCTTTAAAATATCATTGCCAGTAGTCTAAGCATCATATTTCTCAGTTGTTTCAGTATCCATAAATGTAGATCAACTGGGTCAGGTTACTTTAATGAATCAAGAGCAATTAAGTCCTACAGCTCACTTATCTTTTATCAATTTCCTGTTAATATTTTTTCTTCTATTCTTTATGATTCAAATCATATCATTCTTCATGGCAGAGGAAAACAGAAAAATAAAAATTATAGTTATTTTCTCTCTTTTGTTAATTTTTTTCAAACTATCTACCTTGAATAAAAAGCACTATTCTCTCATTTTCCCTTTTCTTTCCTTTTCCACCCAAGATAACTTTGTAAAGGAATTTTTGTCATACTTAGGTAATGAGTACAGAGTCTCTTAAAAGATGTCTTGCTCTATAGAGGAGACTAGGAACTTGCTTCTGATAGAGCCTTAATAGTGTATTCTTGGAAAGACATAGAGCTTATGTTGATTAGTCTTTGTCCTTCATCCTCGAAGAGACCAAAAATCATATTACTATGTAGAGTCAAGTTAAAGTGTGTCTGACTGTGGTTGATCAGACAAATATGAGCTCGGAATGCTCTGCCACAGATTGGACACATTGCCCCTATTGAGGTAGACTCTCTAATTGTAAACATCTCAGATTTCTTCTGAGCTAATTCAATTCTGCCTTGCTTATAGAACACAGACACCTTCTCTGGTAAGGGTATACCATGCTGGGCAGTTCTGTGCTAGTATCTCCCATGTCATACAATCAGTTCTAAAGTTCTTAAAAATACCTTGAAAGTACTTTTAAAAATTATTTTTATTTTATTAATCTTATTATTAATAAAGAATATGTATAATATATTATATCATATAATTATTTTATACTACGATATGTAAAATAATATAATGATTATATATAAATATAATAATAAATAATTTTAAAATTAAAGTTAAGAAATACCTTGTACATGCTTGCCCTGTGTGAGTTTTCTATAAACTAATTTTATTGGCAAGCGTACATTTGGCATTTGAATAGTGTGACCAGCCCAATGGAGTTGTGCTCTCTGCAGTAGAGTTGGAATGCTTGGCAGTTTAGTTCATGAAAGGACCTCAATGTCTGGGATCTTGTCCTGCCAGGTGATCTTCAGAATCTTCCTCAGACAATTCACGTGGAAGCGATTCAGTTTCCTGGCATGGGGCTGCCCAGGTTTCATAGCAATACAATAATGAGATCAGCACAACGGCTCTGTGAACTTCAGCTTGGTAGTCAGTTTAATATTTTTCCTCTCCCACACTTTCTTTCAGAGTCCCCCAAACACTGGAACTGTTTCCAGTTGACTGACCATAAGTAGAAGATGAGGTGCTTTGATTAGCTTATAGTCATCCAAAATGATCTCTCCGCTTCAGTCATGTTCTACCCTTGACTCATTTGCTTTCGTTTTGATCTTGGCAGAAAGCAGCAAATCCTTTGCCTCCTGCATCTTGTTAGTTGGGAGGAGAATCACCTATCTTGGCAGTTTCGAATTTTCAGGAGAGTAAGCCACAGAAATCTGGGAGTCAGAGTTCAAGCTTGTGTTGCAGCCAAATCAGTTCTGATTCCACAAGGATCAAAAAGCAACCACCTAAAGTAATCTTCTAGACTAACTGGAATAGTTAGTGCTAACAAAAATAAAAAGGAGAACTCATTTCACGTCAATATTGCCTTTAGATGTGAACCTGGTGGGACCAGAACTTTGGCAAATTTTGTGTCTATTCCCCCAGATATAAAGATGGATATGGAATAGCATATCCTCAAAGGTTTGGAGGAAATGCTTGTCTATTTATTTTTTGTTATATATGTTTGTAAAAGCTGGTGAAGTGGTTAAGTGGAACCTGGGGAAATCCAGTCAGTGGGAGCTTGAGCCAGCAGCATTAGTGCCATCCCAAATTTCCAGAATTCTTCCTCAGGAACCCCAAAGGACTATGGAAGAGGGGACCAAAGCATAAAACGTTATCCTTGGATTTCCTTCCTGGCTTCAAGTTTTGTCTCTGACACATGCTGACTGGGTTTTTGTGGGTAAGTCATTCAACCTGAAGGTGTTTCAGACAATTCTCTAAAGTATAAGTTGCAGAAAACGTATCAATCTACATTAATGGAAATTTCCCTATCTGAAAGTCTCCTGTATCAACAAAATTCAGAGATCCCAGTTCTACTTCTCTTCTAATTTTCCTTGTCAATGTAAGCTTCTTCTGAATTTTAGTACTTCTAACCTTACTCTTGTAATACTGTATAGTTTTCCTTGTCAATGTAAGCTTCTTCTAAATTTTAATACTTCTAATCTTACTCTTATAATACTGTATCATACTATTGAATTAAGCTTCTTTTACATTCCTAGCTTCCCTCTTCTGTATATATCTTTTAAGAGTCTAAGTTGTTTTATTATGTCTATGTTCATACGCTTCAGCATATTTAAACGACTCCGTTTCCCCTTTTGATTGTAATTGTATCCCATTTTCAGAATTTCATTTGTGAGAATAAAATATCCTTTTCCTTCATCCTTTCATCCCTCTGTTCCTCTTTAACTGACTGCTGATAGAATTTTAGTCTACAGGATTTTACTTATCCTTCCTCTGAACCCTTTGAAATCTGTTCTCTAAAAATCTAGGCTGAATGTCAGACTATGTCTGGCATTTCCTCTCATTCTCTATAGCATATTCCAAGAAGGAGGGGCCACTTCTCTCATTTCCACTGCAGCAACTAGTGAATCCCTATTAATAACAACAATCCGGAATAGAAGTTCCCCCTTGGTGATACCTCCACTTTTAGAAAAATTAAATAATCATTAAACCATGTCAGAAAGTTATTGGCCCTCTACTTTTGGCAAAGAAATACTATCTGTAGATGTCTGGATAACTGAAGTTCTTCATCACTACTATAGTATGTCTGTGAGGCATTTCCTTCACTCATTTTTTTTCTTTTTTTCCATCCAAGTGGCATAGTTTAATGGCAAAGGCAGAGGTAAAGTTGCTGATTTGACCACCTCTTCCTCAGTTATAGGAACAAGCTAAAAGACAATGTTTAGATGAAGATATTTAGTGAAGAGGAAGAGCTTATTTTTTTTTTTTAGAAAAATAGGATAAGAGAATATCTAAGAAAGAAGAGGTAGGAGAAACATTGGGTACCTGAAGATAGAAGGAAAAGTTTAGCAGAATTGTTGGAGAATGGGATAGTCACCAACCTAATAAAGGAATAGCTCTGGTGGGGTTTTTAAGTGAGGAAAGGATTTTTCATTACAATGTTTATAATTTGTCAAGTCAGGAGTTTAACAAAGGTGTTGAAGTAGTCTGAAATATCTGAACACAAGGTAGAATGACATTCTCTTACAACCTATTTTCACATAGTATAATCATCACACACCAGGGGGTGGTTTTAATTTTTCTCCCAAAATAAAGAAAGTGTGAGCAATAAGGATGATATGAATGAATCCACTATAGCCTAATCTCAACAAACATTTCCCTTGACTTCACCCAGTGGAAAGAAAAAAAGAATGAAAAGGAATTTAGGAGCATTTCTCCAAGTGTCACTAAATAAAATTAAATAAAACAATTGACCAAATATAGTCAAGCAAGAGGGCAGGTATTTTAGGAGCATTTCTCCAAGTGTCACTAAATATAAATGAAATAAAACAATTGACTAAATATAACCAAGCAAGAGGGCAGGTACTTTAATGTTCCCTGTTACTCATGGAGATGTTTAGGCAGACCTCAGTGAACTGTCTCCAACAAATACTCACTATTATCAATCAGATTCTATCTTCCAAGATTGTTGTAAGGATTAAATGAAATAATACATGTGAAGCTTTCTGCAAATCTTAGACTATCTAAATGCTAGCTATCATCATTATCATTACCATTGTGTTAGTTCATAGAGCTAGCTATTACCTCTTTATCAAAGTCAACATCAACTATGGGTTTCTACAAAGTCAATCATCTTCTGTGTATCAAGCACTGTGCTAAATGCTGGTATAATGAAAGGAAAAACAATAGTCTCTGCCCTCAAGAAGTTCACATTCTAATGATGGAAAGCATACAAACAACTATGTACAAACAAGGCTAAGTTGGTAATGGAAGTTTGAGGGAAGGCACTAGCATTAAAATGGATATGAGTATTATCTCTGGCTCTCTTATAATGCTCTCCTACCATAAATGTAATCAAGAAATCTTAGAATCTATCAAGTTCTATTTCAGCATTTAACAGATTACTGAATGATTAAGTAATTTGCCCAAGATAACATACTTGGTAAGGAGCAGAGACAATATTCAAACCCAGATGCTACAACTCCAAATGTTAATGCTCCTTCTATACACCTTTTAGGAATTAATCAAAAAGGAAAAAAAAATCATATCATCTATTCCAGTGCTTCACTGAAATGGTTACCTTGATTCCAGATTCTGGAAACTTTCCATTTCAATAAGCCAGAATAAGACATCAAGACATCTAGTCCCTTGACAATTTGTTTTTATTTCCAGATAGTGTCTATTTCTTTAACTTGATTTTTGTTTAAAATGTTTCTCTCTCACAAGAACATCTTAAAGAAATTTCATTTTCTTAGATAGCATCTCAGTTCTTATACAAGAGATAAGTAGCTTTAAAATTCAGTTTTAGCAACCTTGAAAATAGGGAGTCCTTAATAAACATAAGTTTTGGAGTGAATGAAGAAGACTGAGGCCTAGGTGTCTGTCTGCTCTAGAGACAGCTTCTTGAAGAGTTCTTAAAATGAAAATTCCCAGTTTGCTTTCAGGTTACTGGCTAGGGAGCTAAAGATATGAAAAAATCAAATCTAATTTCGAACTGTTTTTTTATGAAGTACCTCAGCAGCCCAGAGGCATGAATGAATATACGTGTTCAACTTTTCTCAAAAGGAGTTTTTCAGACCCACTTATTTCAAATCTCTTATTTCTCATAGAATTTTCTTTATAAACCTAAACCATTACAATTCATAGTGGTTTGCTGATGAGAATAATTTATTAGCAACAATGATTCCAATGACATCATGCTATATAATTTTTTAAATACATAAATAAGTGAGGGAGGGTGAAAGAGAAGAACCAGGGATTTTTAAAAATGTGTCTAAATAACTATGATAAGGAGAACAGGAGAATTTGGAATTAATTTTTAATAAAAATGATATTTTAACTTGCAATTACAACTATAAGTAATCACATATGTAACCAGAATATAGAGTGGGGAAAAACTCAAATAATACTAAAATTCAAAAAAAGATATTTAAGTGAGTATGTGTGTGTGCATGTATATATATATATATATATATGTTTTTGTTTCCAATAATTATCAACTTTATACCCAACTCACAACATGCATATTTTGATTTTAACATAGCAGTATCTATAATTTTTCTTGTTCTTGTGATATTTTTTAATCTTCTCGATGTATGTAATGTATGTTTGTTTCTTAAACTTTAAAATCTAGTGAGCACTTTTTCCAAAGGCAATCTTAATATATGAGCCATAGTGTAATTCCACAATGTTAAAAACAAACAAACAAAAAGTCCCAATTCCATTGATCTTTTAATTTAATTTCAATAACATTTCTCCAAACAGTTTATTTATTGGTGTTTATTTATTAATGTTTGTCTAGAGGCCTGCTATTTATATTTTAACCTAACCAAATTTTGATGTTGGATTATCATCATTATTATTGACCAAAAGCTCCTACATTGCAAGCAAAGACTATTACTCTCTTAAAGATTAAGGCTGTCTATAGAAACAACTTATCTAACTATTGGGCCACTATAACTAGTTTTGACAAATTGTCAGCCAAATAACTGGTCAACTTAGTTTTAAAAAATCCTAATCAGTTCACTCAAACAATCTGTTTCTTGTCTATTTTTTAAAATTTAATTGATTAGGGGTTTTGATTTTATTAATCATTCGTTCAAACTATCAAAGCAGCTATAATTATTGTACAATAGAATTCAGAATTTTTCACAATGACAAATAATTTTAATAGAATGCATGATTTAAACAAAAATGAAGTAGAAATTCTTTTTCACAATCTATTCTTTTTGAACAGAACCCACCACAACAAAATCACAGGTAATGACAGAAGGTTCAAGTAAGCAAGCATTTATTAAGTACTGACTATGTGCTAAGGCACTATGCAAAGCTCTGGGAATACAAATACAAGCAGAAAGAAACATCCCCTGCGTTCGAGGAGTTTGCATTTTAATGGGGAAAGATAATAGATAAAAAGGAACTGAAAAGGGAATGGAAGAGTGGAGAAAAGAAGGTACCAACTATTAGGATTTAATAGAGAAAATACTGGAGAGCCAAGTGAAACTTGGAAAAGAATGAAGACTGTTTCTTCTTAAAATGGAGATTCTGGGAGAAACCACCTCATCAGAGGGAGAGGCAAGGAGGGTGAAAGGGGAAGATACTCCATATATAAAATCCAAGATGAAGAAATTTCTGGGATCATTGTAGAGAAAAACCAGGAGAGGGAGGAGTATAGCTTAGGTAAGCTGGATAAACATGAAGCAGATAATAAGTCTGGAACTGGAAGGGATTTCAGAGACCAATACAATTGCCTCATCTTAAGAAGAAGAAGCTAAGTCCCACGGATGTAAAATAACTTGCCAAGTTCACGCTGTGCTGGAAGTCCTAGGTTTTCAAGTCAAGACTTCTCACTCCAGAATCAAGACAAAGATAAGGATCATCATCATCATCATCATCATCATCATCATCATCATCATTTGTTAATGTTATTTGTTCTTTTTTTTTTTTTTGAAGAAACCAATGATATCATAGGTTGTGCACAGATTGGATTTAAATAAAACAGAGTTGCACCAAGTTACCAAGATTCTTCCAGAATCACTGAAGTCCATTAGCAGGACAAAAGTCAGGATGACTGGCGATGGTGCAGGATGCAATGGATGACCTTTGCACCTTCAATATTTGACCAAACACTCTGTGGTGTCTTTCAGCCGCCTTCATGGCTGTTCTCATCCATTCATTATAATCTTCTCATGCTTAGAATAGTCATTTCTCTAAGTCACTGACTAACACTTATGGAGCACTTGAAGGTTTACAAAGTGCTTTGTGTGTATTCTGTACCTATATGATCTCTGATCTTCACAACTCAAAGACTTGCTACTTAATTTAAGAATCTAAATTTTTCACTGAATTTATCGCTTCATTAGCCCAGAACAACAGAAAGCCTCTTCTCTCAGAATTCTTATAGCAAAAAAAAAAATCATAAATCTGTGGTAAACCTATTGATAAATCTCTCCAAACTAAGCTAGGGAGTGCCAGGATTGCAGGTATACAGTGAGAACTTGAACCCTTGTCAGTTTAGTAAGACCAGCCTGAGGTTATAGCATTTTCAAGAATTCAGGGCCAGTTTCATACCACCATGGAACAGAGTGTAACAAATCAAGATATGAATCCAGGTCTCGTGACACAAAGTTCCATGCTTTTTCTAGCTAGGGAGCATGGTGGATGGAGCAATGGACTTAGAGTCATCAAGAGCTGAATTCAAATCTAGCCTCAAACATTTTTGGCTGGACTCTGAGCAAATCACTTAATCTCAATCTGTCTCAGTTTCCTCATCTGTAAAATGGATGTAATAATCACACCTACTTCCCAGAGCTGTTATAAAGATCTAATGAACTAATATATGCAAAGTCTTTTATAAACTTCAAAGCATTCTATAAATAGCACCACCACCATCACCACATCACCATTATTATACCACACTGCATCAAGACCTTGCTGGTGACAATTCAGATAATTTTCTTTGGATTTACTTGATAATCCTGATGTTATTCATATATTTGCCCATTTCAGGTTTTTTCCATTAGAATTCCTCGTGGCCATTTAGCAGATGGTATTAAGACAGCCCACCTTACTGAGATTATACTCTTCTAGCCTTTTCTTCAATAGCACAGAATTGAAAATTAACCATTCAGATTATGCTGATCTCAGCGCAGTTCACTCTAATGACTATGAGGACCAATCAGTAAAATTAAATTTCTTGATTTTATGGACATTTACTTAGTACATTTGATCATTTAAAATAGATATGTAAATTGCCATTTGCTTCTTTTACGCAAGACATAAGACTTTTCCTCAGAGACATTTTACTGATTGCTTGGTGGATCACAGTTCTTTTTCCCCTGATGCAATGCTTTTGAGAGATTTTCAATCCTACTAATTAAGCCCAGTTTCCAAATTTATGGAATAATTATTACATTACCACTTGCAAGTGATTTATAATGGTTTCTGGGGTTTGTGGATTTTGGCTTTCTACTGAAATCCTTTGAGTACATTGTTTTTAATTTATAAAAATAAAGCAACTGGAAGAGGAAGCATTAGATTTATTATCAGATGTGGGTTTTAATCTCAAGTCTTAAAAAAAAAAACCTCATACATTTATCAAAGCATCTTCTATGATAATGACATGAGGAATGTCTCTAAGGAAAAATCTTATGTCAATCAGTTGTCTGGAACCTGCAACTGTGGCAGAATGACCAGAGCTTTACCCCACAGCACTGAAGTTATCAGAGGTTAGTTTAAACAGCACAGGTTGCACTTGTAATCCTTCAGAAATACAGAGAGAACAAAATTTAGCAGGTAGTTAGCACAAATATCAATTAAAGCATTTCTTGATATTCTTTTGCTGCTATTGCCTTCCCCTCTCATGTTGCCTTTCATATATGTGTGCATACATATGTATATGTATATACAGACATATCTGTGTATGTATGTATATTTCCTCATCAAAATGTGAATTTTTGCTTTTCTTTTGTATCTTTAATGCTTACAACAGAGTACCTTATGCCTTATACTTTACAAAGTAAGTGCTTAATAAATGCTTTTTGATGGATTAAAATAGGAATAGGAATCTAGGAAACAGAAGCTCCTCTCTGCCCCCTTCTTAAATTGTGTTTTGCTCTGTCTCTCCCTTCAGTAAGCCCCTCATCATTGTTTTCCTGCCAACAATCTGGAGACTCTGTCTTCTATCAACCAAAGGAGTGCTTTGTATTGCACAGCCCAAGCACTGGTAGGTAGTACATGTCCTTGGTAGACATTTTCTGTTTATGGTTCTGAATGTACTAATCATCTCGCTGACCTCTAGCTTATGAAAGATTTGAATTTGTTTTTGGAATTCTTTGCAAGTTTCTCCTTAGCCTCCTATTGACTTAATTTTCAGATTTCTCCTGATCTGCCACACTTTAAGGGCTGGGCTATTTTTCCAAATTGGGCAATCTTTTCATTTTTCTTTAAATTTTCTTTTTCTTATCATGGGTTTTCTATCCATTAGTCATTCAGAATTTATCCTTCAGCAGCTGTTCTTAAGTTTACATGGATTTTCCATGAGGTACCTTAAAATAGTCTCTAGATTTCAATAATGGATTTTTACTTACTTTTTTCATTTCCTCTTGTTGTTACCTCCCACTCCCAATTAATGGACCTCATGTTATAGTTTTCTTTCTTTTTTTTTTTTTTTTTTTTTTTTTGGTATTAAATGACTTGCTTGAGGTCACACAAGTACTTGAACTGAGGTCCTCCTGACTTCAGCACCAGTGCTCTATCCACTATGTAATCTAGCTGCCCCCTTTAGTTTTCTTTTCTAAAATAAAATAACCATATGATGGTTCTGGGTTTGGAGAAAAGACTTTCCTTCTAACAGAATGTTGAATTTAACCATAACATGATCAACATACATCTCTTCTATAATTTCTGGTCCACAACAAATCACTGAATCCAAAATAATTCCTTTTCTGGGAATTGTAAAAATGTCAAAAAAAAAAAAACCTTATCACTACATTCTATATTTTGATATTTCAATAGATATCCATCAGTATAGGATATTTCCAGAAGTGTAATTGTTATCACCCATACTTTTTCTCATGTACAACTCTTGTCCAAGTCTTCCCATAAACTGTTTCTAGTGGTCCAGCCAATATGTTGAAACCTTTCTTCTAGGTCCCCTTAACATTATGGAGATGAGAAAATAGACATATTTCAATAGTTATTGATTCCCTGAATCACCTTTGTTAGGTAGAAAAAAGATTAATGATTTTTCCAAACATTAGACTTCTTCTCCTATTTCAGATAACTACAAAATCAATTATGCAACAGCATCAAAATTTTGTCTCCTGCAGTACAGATTTTCTTGATTTGGTAGAACTGCTCTTTCATTTTTAATTTTCTTTAGTGTCATTTCTATTTCCTTATGAAACACATCAGTGATGAAGTTAAAGCCTACATATTGATAAAGAAAATAATGTATTATAAAAATGCTGATATATCTGTCCCATAGTTCAACTTTTTTTTATTCCTTCAGTTTTATCTTTAAATTCTTTTGAAATACTTTGATTTAATTTGTTCTTCTATAGAGACAGCTATAAATTCATTTTCCCCTCCAACATATCATGCTGTTTTATAAAGTATTACTATTTATAATCTTCCACTATTTCCCTCAATAAGGTTTTGTAATTGAGTTTTATTCTAAAACAGTGAAGTCTTGGCAGCTTATATTTCTCACCATGGCCAGGAGATCAAGTGTTTCCTGGCTGAATTGGTTATCTTATTTTGGCTTCTGTTTCACGATGGCTAAACTTCCAAAGGAAATGTTGATAGTCTGTGTATATGACTTTACCCTCTTCTACTTCCCATTTTTTCCACTCATTATCTTGCTTGAATTACTTGGTTTTCAGCTATTTAAGCAGCATGTTGAATTTTCTTATCCTTTTTTCTTCCAAGTTGGTATTGATTTTGATCTTTCTGCTAACAAATCAATGGTATGACTACACACAGATGATACATAAATAACTCCCATTAGTAAACAGTCATTTCCTATTGGTTAAAATATGGTCTAGTTCACATTTTATAATGTTGTTCAGTACTCATGATGTCAAGTTTCTATTGGGTCTCCTCTTGAAGAGAATATTCATGATATTTAGGCCTGAAGCTTTTTTATAGTCTAGAATTTTATTTTCCATCCTCATCTTTATCATCTTCCTCTATTCCCATATTTGTACTGAAGTAACTTAAATAAATATAGAATATATAGATATATAGAGAGACTCTATAGATATATATATTGAATTGGAGGATCCCATTGAATTCTGAGAAGGATCTTTCTACCTCCTTGTCCCATGAAATAGATAATACATGAACTGTAATCATCTTCATGATAACTTTTTTCTTGTGTTCATCAGAACTACCAAATGAAATTGCATCAGCATCTTTATTTATCTCTCCAAGGAGATCCAAACTTAAATTCAGGGGCAATTTCCTTTTATTTTCTGATTTCATTTTTTAGTAGCAATATCATTATTTATGTGCTCCGCTTCTAAGAACATGTCAATTTGTTCATAGTTAGATAAGGATCTCACATTTGGAGTACCAACATTTAATTTAGTACAAAAGATAATCTAAAAATTATAATTCTTAATAGCTTCTACCCCATTTTCTATTACCCTTTCACTGTCACAGTAGAAAACACAAGACTCAGAGCCATTTTGTGTTCTTTGTATCATGGATCACCATGGCCATTGTAATGGAAATGAGCCTCTTTTTGCTTAATAGAGACATAGACTATTGCTAAGACCAAACTTAAGGCTTTTCAGTAAGGTAGATACGGCTAGAGGTAGCTTCCCAGTTCCATAATTTTTGAGAATATTGAATTACTTTCATACATGAGATTTCATACATAGGATTTATGTGGATGCCATATTTCATACAGTTAAAACCATTTCATTCAATAATTGAAGGTTTCAATAAAGAAGTGAAAAACTTGGAATGTAATATTCCAAGAAGCAAAATCTAGGAGCTTAAAGCCAAGAATATTTTACCTGGAAAAATGAAGTATAATGCTTCAAGGGAGGAAGTGGACTTTGAATACAGTACAGAATTCTAGGGATTTCTATGTGCAGAAACTTTGAAAAGCAAACATAGGAGTCAAGGGTAACATTAAAAGTTAAATGTGAATGAACAATCATAAAAGACTAAACTATTCTAATTTGGCCTAATTTTTATTCAATGGCCTAATTTTTCAGCTTTTCTACTCTTATTTAACATTTCTAGCACAATCTCATTGTCCTGATTAGGTAGCCTATAATTTAGGTGCCAGATTTTAATTACTTAAAAGTATGAACTTTCAACCCACAGAGAAATATTGTGCTAATTTTTATTGGTAAAAATTTTACCCTTTAACTGTTAATGCCATTTGTCATATAATTCCATATCCCTTTCTGTTTTTCTATTCAAGTCTTCCTATGCAGTTTGTAACAGCTTACTTTCTTTGAGAAATCTTTTTCAATCTCCCTAATGTCTTTCCTCTGAAATCTGTTCAGTTATGTCCAACTATGCATGACCTCATGGATTTTTATCCATGAATTTTTCTTAGCAAAGAGACAACAGTGTTTTCCATTTCCTTCTCCAGTGTGACCCCATTTTACAGATGAAGAATTGAAACAAATAGGGATTAAGTGGCTTGCCAGCGCGCAAGTTTTTGTGGTCAAATTTGAACTCAGATATTCCTGACTCCAGAACTCATGCTCCATTCACTGTAATATCCATCTACCCCTCTGAGATTATCTCCATTATCTCCTCTATTAACTTATTTGTACAAAGGTGTTTGTATGTTCTCTCCCTGTACAATGGAACTTCCTTGAGGCAAGGGACTTTTTTTGCATTTCTTTGTATAGTTGGTGTTTTATTGTTTTACACCCTTCAGTTCCTATTCTGAATGGAACATAAATACTTGCTTACTTGACTTGTATCCTGAACCCTTTTTAATCCTTCATCTATTAAGTCTCTACAGTGCCAATTCTATCAAGGTTCTTATTTTTTTTCTAACTTACTCTACCAGCTTCCCTGATTGTAGGTTTTTGTCATTTGTATTTGTGCATTTATGTATTTGTTTTAACTTTTCTGTCACTTCTTCTACCTGTGAATTGTCTATGTAGGTAATTTTGTCTACCAGTTCTTATCCCTCTTTTCTTTATTTGTCTGATTGAGTGAGCAAGTTACCTTATCATTCCCTTTATCAATCCAAAGCATTTATGGCAGCTGAATATCTTGGGCTTTTCCACATTCTTTGATTTTTCCTAGAGTTTCTCAGTAGATGGAATATCATATAAAATCTACAACATAACATTTTAAAAATCTATTTCATTATTTCTAACAGCTCACTTTCATATAGTACTTTAAGGTTGGCATATTATCTCATGTATATCTGATAAGAACCCTAACAAGTAGGTACTATTATTACATCTTTTTCACAGATGAGGAAACTGAAACTGAGGGAGATTAAGTAATAATATGCCCAAGAAATGTTTGAGATAAGATTCAAATCTAGATTTTCCTAACTCCAAATCCAGCACTCAACCAGCTATTCCATCCTGCTACAATTCTATCTGTTACCAGAATCTGATGAGTAAAATTCTTGGAAAAATGGAAGTATACAATACTAATATTTGGGCAATATAATAGTTTAGGAGAGTTACAATGCTATAATATCTTGTCCTTGACCACTTCTTTAAGCCCAATTGAGATTTCTTTCAAAACTGATGCCTGCAACCTGAACTCATCTCAGTAGAAAATGATGAAACACAATTTGAAGAAAGGGAAAGGGAAAGAAAAGAAAAACCCTACCAAGTAGTCACAGTTGAAAGCAAGGGCACAGATGGGTTTGTTTATTCCACTCTCCCTCAGTGAAACAGGGCAATTGACCTACCAAACTTTCCTCAAATCACAGTGTATTTCTCTAGAGATGGGTCCCTTCAGGCTGCAAAGCAGTGTGGGTATAAAAATAATAATAATAATAAAAGCAGCAGCAGTGATTTCCTGAGAAAGTAATTTGCAATGAGAGTGTTTTTGTGAACTGATAAAGAGATAATGGGATTTTCTTTGGAAGGTTTGCTAAGCTTTGTTCTTTTGAAGGTTATATTGGAAAAAATCAAGGAGAAAATAAGGTGGCTTGTTATTTTCTGCCACATCATGTCCCTTCAATTTTTGGATGTTTGAGAGACAGTGTGGTATGGAGGACCAGCTTTAGAGTCAAAAAAACCCTAGATTCATTTCCTATCTCTGTCATGTACTAGAATTCTAGCCTTAGTCACTTAGTCTCTAGATAATAAATTGCAGAACTAATATTGGTAGGAGGAATTTCCTCAGCTGGATTTCCCTATAACAATGACATCATAAGTATAGACCATAAAAAAGAAATCATTGTAATGATTCTTTAACATTGTAAACAAAAAAGGGCATTGTAATGGCCTGTCTACACAGGCCAGGACTAAGAATTTCTTCAGCAGAAGCTATGATTAAATGAATATTCATACTAACATAATAGGAGACTGGCTAATGAGCCCAGTCCTTATGAGCACGGGAAGCATGCTCAGCATATAAAATTCCCATGTGGATTTTGGAGCAACAAGAAGTATTCTGTAACTGTTCCCAGCCTCTTTCATTTGCTATGAAGTTAGACGTGTTCAGTCATGTCTGACTTTCACAACCCATTTGGAGTTTTCTTGGCAAAGATACTGGAATGGTTTGCCATTTCCTTCTCCAGCTACATTTTACAGGAAACTGAGGCAAACAGGCTTAAGGGACTTGCCCATAGTCACAGCTAAGTTAGTGTCTGGCTTCCATCAAGTGAGACTCTTCTTGACCCCATTCGGAGTTTTCTCATCAAAGATACTGGAGTGATTGCCCATTTCCTATTCTAGTTCATTTTACAGATGAGGAAATTAAATTAGTCACTAACTGGCCAAAATGGAGCTGTGTCCTCATTTTTCTGGTTGTGTTCCCCAAAAGAGAAAAGAATGCTGAAAGCTTTGTATGGGGACAAAGGACTCAGACTCTCCCCACCATAGTACTGCTGCTGGCAGAGGGACACATGGACTGCTTCTCTATTTGGTCTGCCTCGTGAAGAAGATTAAGAATGACCCTCAAAAGGTCAAGAGAACAAGATCATCAAGAGCAGGGAATCCAAGCTAGGTTTTTCTTTCATTAGCCAGTCAAACATTGAGCCAGTCAAAGCCCTGAGAGCTTTGTGCTTATTTCCTGGTTAGAATAACTCTTACTTTGCTGCACATATTCTGAAAGACTGGACTTACTTGGTCATTCTTCCATTAACTGGTGTCAGGTAATCTGGTGTCTAGATGATGTGGTTTAGGATCATTAAGTATGCAAGCTGAAAAAGACTCCTGGAAATCACTTGATCCAACTTCTCATTTTACAGTTGAGGAGGCTGAGATCTACAGAACTGAAGTGATTTGATCAGCCGAGGTCTGAGAAAATGATGACTCCGGTATTTTGTCCAGTCTGGTGCTCTTTCTATCAAACCTACTTTAAAGAAGTTACTTTATAAAAGACAATGTCACTTTATAAAAGCATGTACTATTATTAATTTTTGTTTATGCTGTATTTCATTTATCAGAAACTGGGTTAATAATGATCCTCTTGGAAAGTTACTGGAAGAGTAAGATTTAGAAAATGCACTTGCTCCTTTGGTTCAGGCTAATAGAAAATATAAAACAGATCAAGGGGAACAAAAACAGATATAGAGCTTAAATGCCATAAAATCTGATCCCATCATTGTATCTTGGAGACATTGAGATATAGAGAGATCAGATGACTTGGTCAGGGTCACATTACTAGTAAGTGCTTGGGGCAGGATTTGAATACAGATCTTTGGACTTAAAGTTCACTTCCCTAGACATGTTACTTCAAAGGAAGCTGCAATGAAAGATTCACACAGAAACTGTTTCTCATGTGGACTATCCCCTACAAAAAGAGAAAGAAAAAGTAGTTTTAAAAGGACAAAGATGTGCTTTTGTCCTTTTTGGAACAAAAGATCTTCATTCGCTAAGTGCTTTGTAATATTTATGCAATAAAAATTATAAAGTATATTTAAGCACAGGAAAAAAAAATCCAAATTAAGTCAAAAAGCAATTAGTAAACATCAACTGTGTGCCAGATACTATGTTAGAAATACAAAGAAGAGAAAAAAAAAATCCTAGCTCTCCAGTAAGCTCACAGAAACACAATTCCTAGAAAGAATAGATGCAGTAATCACTATAGCACCTAAAATTTTTAAGTCAGGTTTTAAGGCAGAGATTATGTTCCACTGAGGCTTGCCAAAGTTTCCTGAGGCATTTTGCAAATAGTGCTTTTTGGAATTGATGAATTTTTTCATTTGCCTTTATCTTTCCGCTCCAAATTAAAATCTTTAATTTCCCTATTTCTTCTTCCTTCTACCCAGCCTTGGTCCTCCTGCCCTCAGACCATCTCTCCTACACAAATTATACTTTTTTCTCTTTTCAATCCTGACCTCTTAGTAAACCAGTTCACCTTTATTCTATATTCTATTCTTGAATCCTTTACTTCCTTCCCCTAATACTGCCCAACTTGAATTAGTCCCACAACCCATCTCTTCTGTTCCTGCTGAAATGCTATAGAAGAAAGTCCCAAAACCAAGTGAGTCCATGACAAATGTTGTAATCTCAACAGGGGTCTCACTGCAGAATGTTATCTGTTTTCTTCATCCTTATTAATAATAGTTAGTATATATGCTCACTGCAGTAAGACAATTTTTTTTTCCTACTAATTAAGTGTCTGAAGCCAGATTTGAACTCAGGAACTCAAGAAGATGAAACTGAGCATTCTATCCATACCAACTAGCTGACATATTTAAGTATATATAAATGTTTATTTCCCTTCCCTTCTTTTCCCCCAAACCAAAATCAAACCTTCCATATGATTGTCCCCAAAATCATCTCCCCTCATTCTCAAATCTTCTTTCTCTCTTTTTATCTACTGAATTTTTCTGTATTGAGTACAACATATTAGACACTACTATCCTTGAAAGCTCTTATCCTAAATCTCTATTCATTTTTTCAGCCAGATTCCAAAACATCTTGTTTCTACCTTGTTAAATTATATATATACATACAAACATGTGTACACACATATATTTTAAAAGCAAACTACACATAGCAGAAATGAATGGTTTCTAATACAATATTCCTTGTTCTTTATATATTAAAATGTTTGTATTCATAGATTGTTAAATTCACAATAAAAGAGGTTTAAAAAAAAAAAAAAGCTATGTACATTGCTTCTACCTCTCTTTTTATTCAATTTCCAGCCCATTGCAATCTCTTTTCATCACACAACTGAAACTGCTCTCTCCAAAGTTATCAATGACCTTTTAAGGGGTAAATCTGATTTTTCTCCCTCAATCTGCTTCCTTCTTGGCTTTTCTACAGCACTGACCCTGTTGTTCTTCCTTTCTGCATCCTACTCTCTTCTCTCTGGGATTCTATGACATTATTTCTCTTCCTATCTATCTGACCACCCCTCAGTCTTCTTTGTAAGATCATCCTTCTTATATTTGTAATTCATGTTCTGCATATATAAACTACAAATTTGCTTTTTTGCATACTTCTTGATGGTTTCTTTCCAATGTGTTGTTCAGTTATGCTGAGAGAGATAAAGGCTATTATAAAGGATGAATCAACCAAAGGCATTTTATTAAGTTTCTACTGTGTGCCAGGCAACAGAGACTATTTCACTTCTGACATTTTATTCCCATTGTCTAGCACAGTGCCAGGCACATTTTGGGAATTTAATAGAATTCAAGTTGATTGATTCCTGTACAGATATCTTTACCTTCCAGTGTCATTGAGGATTAGGCAAGACAATAAAGATATTGTAGCAAATAATGAATTATATATGTTTTATATGAATTATACATAAGTTACACATAAATGAATTATATATGTTTTGTTGTGGCCTGGAATAAGGACATCATTAAAAATAAGAAAAGAAATTTTACTATAAACCCTAAAACCTCAATTCCCCAGGCTTGATATTCATTAAAGTTATTGTGGCTTATTGTTATCATTATTACTTCAGATTCCCCCCAAATGCAGACGATTGGCTTCAAACTTACATATTTTGTTTTATTTCCATTCACATTATATGCCTCATTAAAACTTTCCTGCTTACTTTTGTATTCCCATGATATTGAATACAATGCATCATACACAGTATATATTTAATAAATATCTATTAAATGAAAGGATGAATCTCCTACAATTTCTTTAAAAATGAGAGTTTCCAAAGTTCAGAAAGTTTGAAATATCTTGCTTGACAATCTGACTGGTATTAAATGTAAGGTTTGTAAAGGATTTTATAAACAATTTCTCAATTGAGAAAGTGATTGAAGAATGGGATCGTGAGGCTGGAGCATTAGGCTTAGAGTCAGGAAGGCTCAGATATCACCCCTGACACTGGGGCCAGACTCTCAACCTCTAAGGGCAACTGGCAACTGTCTAAAATGGATTAAAGTTCTTAATCTGGAATTTTGATAATTATTCCACATAATTGGCTTTCTTTATTACCATATGTATTTTATTTTATGCATTTAAAAATATTATTCTAAGAATAGGTGCTTGGGCTTCATCAAATTGACAAAGGGTTCTCTACTTTAAAATGTAGACAGGCTTCCATTTACTTAGGTGGAGGGTGATCTCACATCCACCAAGGTAAACAAAACAAGAAATTAAGCCTCAATTTGTAGCATTTCCTGATTTACAAGGTTTAGACATTTATGCTGAAAATAGTAATTGGCCTTTATGACAACCAGTTATTAAAGATAAAAGTGGCTCCAACATACCCATGACAGAGAGCTTAAGTGATTTGCCCATGGTTACATAGCTGGGAAGCACCTAAGATAGGATCTGAACTCACATATTCCTAGCTTCAAGTTCAACTTCCTATTCACAATTCTATGATACCTCTTGTTACTCCATCATTCCTTGCTCTACCTTCTTAGACCAAAGATGGTTCTATCATCTGCAGCCTGGCCTTTATTTCCTCAAACAGAAAGTAAGTTCTTCAAGAGCAGGAATTGTTATATTTTTATTTTTTCATTTCATTTTTATCTTCTTCTCTTAGCATGGTGCCTTGTATACCATGGTATACAAGTAAGATTTTAATAAATACTTGTTAATTAAGGATTCTTCAAGATCATGAGTCTAGTTTCAACAAAAAATGGGTGGTTTCCATTTTATTAAAAGGTAATTTCCCCGAGGGCCTGAGTAGTGACATATTATTGTTAGTAATTTTCTCTGTGATTTAAATACTTTTCCCTATAAATACTTTTTGACTTGCTGATAGTAAATAAAAAAGGATGGTGGGGCTCATTTATATTCCATCTGAAAACAAAAGTGAGAGCATATATTTAAAGGATTTCTCAATGAAAAGTCACTCAAACTCAATTGCTTCATTTTTTATTGATAATCCCAAGTGTCCTATTAAAAGCACAGCCCTGACTATTAGAAAGCAATCACTGTTACATTTTTAAAAACTGTGGTAAGATAAACTTTAATATTCTAATTGTTTCCTAATTTTAAGAGAATCATAGTATTTTAAAAGTTGAAATAGAATTTAGAGGCCACCAATCTGACCTTAATTATTGAATCTTAATTATTATGTAAAATAAAAATGATGAATTATTATTGTGATGCTTAACATTTTAGCCTAAGGACAGGATACTGTAGGGATGTAGAGGAGAGCAGAGTATGTTAGTTACTTTTAAATATTTGAGAAGGTCATGTGGAAGACAAAATAGACATATTTCAAATAGATCAAGAATGTAGAACTAAAACCAACATTTGGAAGAATAGAGGGAGGCAGATTTTAATTTGCTATAAGACATTCTTATGTATTCTTAACTAAAATTATATAAAATAAGCATGATTCAAAAGAAGAGGTATGAGAAGACACCCCCACTGCATCCTTTGCAGAAGTGGGAGGTCACAAATGCTATATACACTGCCCATATTTTCAAATTTCTTTTCCAGTTGATCAGTTATACTGTTTTTTTTCTTTTTGTCTTTAAAATACCATTTGTTTTATGGAATGACTCTCTAAGAGGTGGGAGAGGGAAACAAGGAGAAATAATGATGATGTTTTTAAATTTGCACCAGTAAAAATGTATGTAATCAAGAATTTTAAAAAAGAAAACAGTAGTGAACAGAAGGACTATAGAATTAAAAAGTGTTTAGGAAAGAGTGACTAGGCTGGTGAACTGAAATCTATGTTATACGGCAATTAGTTGAAGGAGTTAGAGATGTTTAGATTGGAAAAAATAATTGATGATAATAATGCTGATGATGTTATTATTTATATAGCACCTATTGTGCTATAAACACTTTACAAATATTCTCTTATTTGTTTCTCACAGCAACCTTGGGAGGTAGATGCTAATAAAAGCATAATATCCCCATTTACAAAAATATTATCCCCATTTTATAATTGAGGAAACTGTGTGACTTGTCCGAGGTCACAAAGCCAATAAGTAAACTGAATTTGAACTCAGGACTTAACTACAAGCTCAGCACTATATCCATTGTCACCTAGCTGCCAAAGAAATCTCAAGGAAGATATGATAGCTGTCTTCAAGAATGTGGAGGGCTGAAAAGTGCAAGAAGAATTAAATTTGCTCTGCCTCCATTTAACAGAAACAGTAATAATAAATGGAATAGTCTAAGAGGCTAAGTTTGATGTCAGAAAAAAGCTACTGAACAAGCAAAGTCAATCAAAAGTAAACAGGGTTATCTCATTGTAAATCTTCAAAGAAAGGACTTGTCAGTTATTTACATTTTTTTTCATTTGAGTTCATTCCAATTAAAAATAATGTTGTGATTCTTTGATCTCAGAGCAGATAGTATTGTTCGTTTTTCTTAATGACAATGTTTAAAGAGCATATTCCCAATAATAGGATTGAGTCAAGAGATGTTTATTTTTGATCACTTGCCAGATTGTTTCTCAGAAATAATTACCCTTTCTTTTTTTCAGCTGAAGAAACTGAGATTTCTTTATATCACTAAGTAGTGCAGAGATAGGACTGGAATTCAGATCTTCTTATTTCCAGTCTAGAACTATTTCAATTTTTTTATTGTTATATTTTATATTTATGTAACTTTATGATTTGTAAATATTCTTTAATATATTATCTTATTCAATCCTGTTATTATGCTGTTATTATTTTCATTTTATAAAT
Source organism: Antechinus flavipes (assembly GCF_016432865.1). Lineage (NCBI taxonomy): Eukaryota > Metazoa > Chordata > Mammalia > Dasyuromorphia > Dasyuridae > Antechinus > Antechinus flavipes. Next base: position 354,202,751 of record NC_067401.1, on the reverse strand, counting down.
TAGAAAAATGAGGGGAAGTTGGGAACTAGCTCTGCCAGAAAGTGTCAGATTGCAATCATAGTCTTCCTGACTCTAAGCACAGGACACTTTACAGTAAGTTGCCTCAGTTCCTGGAGTGTGATGAACAGATCTTTTTCTAAAAGCAAAGATGCCCCCCCCACCCCCCAAAAAAAGTTGTTAAACTTGTAATAATAATGAATGAAGTTAGGAACTTTAACTACTAAATAAGCAGAATTTTCAAGTCTATTCAGAATATTCAAGAATATTCAATTCTATTAAGATAGTCTAGAGGATTTTTTCAAAGGCAGATATTTCACAGAAGTTCAAGCAGTAAATTCAGCCTTTTGAAGAAACCTAAATTAGCTATAAAGAAATTTTAGTGATACAATTCCAGATAAGCAACATTTTCAGAATCAAAGGATAGAATAAGAATGCCTCTGCTGGATGGGAGTCGTTATAACCTACAAAACATTCAATCTAGTGGGTGGAAAACTCGACCTATTACTATGCTATGTTACCATTTAGCCCACAGAGAATCACGTTCTGCAGAAAGAGGATCAAGTGATGCTGGCTTCAAAGAGACTGAAATCCTACACAATTAAACTGTGAATCTGAATCAGGTCATGAAAAGGAAAAGAAAAAGAAGGGGGAGGAGGATGGAGAAAAGCCTTGTGAAGTCAATCCAGGTTCATTAAATCTAGAGCAGAAATCTCCCACTAAGAACTAAGTTCTCTCTTCCAAAGGACTTCAGTAGTAGGTAGGGATCAAATAATTAGTCAGTCCAAATGTTCACAAAATATCCTGGAACATGAGCAGACCACACATGAAAAAAAGCGCCTGAATGAAAACAGAACAGTCTGAGTCTTTATCATTTAAATTTTCTTATTCATATGTCTCTCAAAGAAACACAGGGGTTTACACCTATTCCTCAAAGGGACATTTGTGAATAAAAACATTCTCCCTCATTTACTCGTAAGTATGTTGCTTATGACTCACTGATGTAATGTAAATACTTGTTCCAGAAAACAGGCCATCTTCTACCAAAGCAATAACTAGGTTAGGAGGTTATAAGAAGATTAGACAAATTAGGCTGACTTTTTACAGTTATGAAACATTAGGGAATTTACACAAAAAAATGAATGTGCTATTTGCCATTGTAACAGGGTGTTTAGAATAGAATGAACCTGTTACTCTTTAACTAGCTTCCGCATTTCAAATGGGAGTAGGATTGCTCTTCGCTTAGCCAAACTTGGGAGAGGAACTCTCCTGTTTCGGTGCCTCAGCTGAGTCCTTTTCATGACTAGAAGACAATGGGACTAGAAAGTAGTTTTTGTTGACTTTAAGAAAACAATGGCATGAGAAAGTAGCTTTTAACTACTAGAAGACAAAGGGATTAGAAAGTTGTTTTTAATGACTAGAAGACAATGGGATTAGAAAGTTGCTTTTAATGACTAGAAGACAATGGAACTAGAAAATAAAATTGTTCAGTCATGTCAAAGTCTTTGTGACCTAATCTGGGGTTTTTTTCCTTGGCAGAGATACTGGAGTGGTTTGCCATTTCCTTCTCCAGTTTATTTTATAGAAGGGGAAACTGAGGCACACAGAATGAAGTGCCTTGCCTAGAGTAATACAGCTAGAAAATGTCTGAGGGCAGATTTGAACTCAGGAAGATGAGTCTTGTTGACTCTAGATCCAATTCTCTAACAACTGTACCACCTTGCATTGTCTGAAACTAATTACCTTGGAGGAGAGCATCTGCTCTTTACTCAAACCTTCTTCCAACTCTTAGATCTGCTTATTCAAGATTCAGGCATTGTCTAGGGTTAATATTGTGGGTTCCAAATGCTTTAATTTTTCTCTACTATTGAGAAAGTTATAAAAAGTTACCAAGTTAAAATTCATTTGAGTTATGAGGGTGGGATTAAAACCCCATTTGCCTCTGGCGCCTCATCTAGGTGAAAACAATTTTTTAAATTGAATCAGTCTGTACTTGAATACACATTTCACCCATGTACCTTTTTCAAGCTGTTGTATGACAGACTGGGTCATACCCTAAATAATTGTATAAAAGAAAGAAGCTAATTCAGAATCCAGGAGATATTCTGTATTAACATTTATTACATGCCTACTATATACAGAGTGTTATGTGTAACATAACATAGTGCCAATGTGTACAAAGCTAGCCTTTGGGGGAGAGGAATCAAGAGGTGGAAGGAACTTCAGAAACATCTAGCTGAACACCCTCATGTCACCTGGCTAGGATTTAAATCCAAGTCATGGAAGATGGTAGAGAAGGCAATTTGTATCAAAGATCTAGTCCATCTCAGGGATGGGTTAGAGGAAGGAACAGAGATAAGAAAATCTCTAAGAAGGAATTGCAAGTAGGCCTGGTGAGTGGTGATGAGGGCCTGGCCTTGAGCAGGTACACTGGGAATAGAAAAGAGGGAAAGGTGAGAGATGTAGCAGGGGTGAGAGCAGCATCCAGTAACTGCTTACATGGGAGCATTTAGGGAAAGGGAAGAGACAATGGTAACCTTAAGTTTGTGAAGGTGGGAAACAAGCTGGATAGTGTTACCACAAATAAAAACAGAGCATTCAGAAAAATGGCAGGCTTAGGAGTGAAAAATGAAAAGCTCGATTTGAGGGTTGAAAAGTCACAGAGTTTAGTTGCATAGCCACAAGGACAGCATTGCTAACTTTCCCCTTAATATTTCCCATAGCAGAGAAGGAATTATGAGTGGAGGTAGGGATCCATACCAATTTAGGCCATTGCTTAAGTTTTCAGAGATGTCATTTGTACAACAGAATTCACCAAAATTTCATTCATTGTCATTCAAATAGAGGCAGTTCTGCTATAATGCATGTTTTGAAAACACAAATTTGTTCCAATGCAATCCATATATTAGGGAACATTTTGAACATAATAGGAATTTGAAGTTTACTTCTGCTCAATTTCTTCTGGAAGAAATAGCAACCCTTCTGACACCTACTTTCACAAGCAAACTTTAAGTCTTTATGAAAGTAAAGTGATCCATTTATTGTATATTCTCTGGGGCAGTAGGGGCTGTGAGTGGAGTAGTAGGTCTGGCTCACACCACCCTCACTCCCACCCTTCAATACTCCATCCTCCCCTTCCCTTAGCTATGATCTCTTGCCCCAAAGACCCAAGTTGGGAACCTGTCCAATTCTCTCATACAGCCCAGGTGCAGGGAAAGCAGCAAGCCAAGACTAAGAACAAAGTCACTATTTATTGCAGCAGCATTTGTATGTTTCTTAACCATTTAACATGTGGAAAATTGACCATTTCTTAATAGAATCCTATCTCTTTCTAATTTTCCATTTTAAAAGATTTTTTATTTTTATTTTATTTTAAAAATTTGATCATGTTTTTGAACACTTCCCCTAAACCTATTTTTCCTGCAAACCCTGTTATTTTTGCTGCATTATTTTTCATGGCTTTAGGGGAACACATGAAAGAACTGCCCACTGACTGCATCTAAAATCCTCTTTCTACCCAGAGTTGCTGGTTTGACTACCAACTATCAGGTGAAGAGGTCTGACATTGCAGTCATAAATTACATCCAAAATCCTACCGAAGTAACCCAGTATTTACTCTCAATAGAATATTCTGATTTTGTGGTAGAGCCTCTTTCTGGGTACTACAGGTCAGAGTTGTCCCTAAATATATCATAATCCTGAGCCTCTTCTCATGGTAATGAGTTAAATTTAAAGTTAAACTTAAATTCGTTTTTTGGACAACCAGCGATCATTAAGTTCGATAGGTTTTTCACCCCTATTGTAAAATTATCTCACTATTTTGCTACATAGACGAATTCGTACTGACAACAGTTCTACAATAGCTTCCTTAATTTCAGGAAGGCGGGCTTTAATTCTTTTTGTCCGGTTTGACTAGCTAAATCATTATGCAAAAGGTATAAGGTATAATCTTTGCTTTTTGTCACTTACAGGATGGAATCTTTCAACGTTCCCTCACGGTACTCTCTCTATTGTGCCTATGGGTTAATCTGTTCTATCACCTATACTAGGATGAATAAATGTTTTGATGGGTATGATAAATAGTTTAATTGGTTATATGTAGGACTGGGTCTAGCTCAAAATGGTCAGGGTTAGAGGAAATCTTTTAGGTGTAAAAGTCACAGTCACCAAGAGTGAACCTGTAGAAGAGCAGAAGATAGATGATACATCTCAGTAGGTTCCTCCAACAGGAGTCAGATCTTGTATGACCTGTTGTTAAGAAACAGAAGCAGAGAAAGACTCATGTTCTCATGTTTATGGCTCTCCTTCTATTCCTCATTTGTCCCTGGTATTTGGGGTTAGGTGGTTTCCTTTCCAATAATCTGAACACCTCTTGATTTCATTGTTTACCTGAGTCATCTTTTTTGAAACTCATATCATTCCCTAAAGCTGATAGAGAAATAAGAAAAGGTTCTAACGTTCTAACTAGCTTCATGGTCCTTATGAGTTCGCCTGGCTGCATATTGGGCACTTGGGAAATAACTAAGGTGAACTCTGGGGAAAGTATTGTAGAAATCTATTCAGTAAGAGTGACTATAATAAAAGGAGTTGGAGGGTTGAGGAAATTTAGTCTGGTGTTGGCAAACCCGTATTAGTGTGGTCCTCCATAAACAAGGTCCACCTCCCAGTTTCCTATACTTTGGAATTAGGGGGCAATGTGAATTTATACAACCAGGAACAATGTCTTCTGGATGCACTGTAAGTCAGAGTCAAGTAAGGGAAGCTTCTCTTTCTTGAAATTGCTATACTGAAGGTAAGATTTGCTCTGGGAACTCTGCCAACCTGAACGTTGCTTTGGGTCGTTAGGGCTTGTTTGCTTGAGCATTTCTCTACTGCTTGAGGATGATATGGAGCAGAGAATGGTCATAATATTTTGTTATTTTATCCATTTTTGAGGCAATCCTTGTGCATATCTCTGCCATTATAACTGAAGATATAATCAGGGTCTCCTGACAGAGGTAGACATCTCTTTCTAGGACTTTAATGATGGATTTTGCCTCACATTGGCCATTAGTATGCAACACTTTAGATGGCTATCATAATATATCTGAGGCTTCTTTCTTGTAGCATGATCCTAAAATGCATTTCCTAACATGTCAAAGCTGCATTGTTGCAGTTTTTGCGAGTTTGGATCCAATTCTCATGGGTTGATGTAGAGATCTCTCTCATGAGCTCATTGCTGCATAGTTTTCTCACTACTGTAGCCCATGTGATCATAAATCCCCTGAATGATGGATTCCATTTGGATTGCACAGGCCTGGTCAGTTTGTTCATTCCAGTATAATATTTTTTAGGGAAAGGTCATTTCTTATAGGTAGCGATATGAATAATATGAAACATCTGATTATTGAGTCTAGAGGTGATGTTCTCCATTGGAAGGTTTCCTAGAAAGATGATAACTCAATCATCCAGTCAGTAGACTGCCATTGGTAAGACCATACTATTGGAGTACCAGGAAAATGTCCTAGAATTCAATCCCTTGACCAGACTGCCCTGTGCATAGCCCTATCTGTTGCCCAAATGCTGTCATATTCCATTGCATTTTAATGTTTTTGATGTAGGATATACCATATGTGAATCAAGCACGGGCATACAGCCTTCAGTTCCCTGCAGGTACATGATTGGGGCTACTTGCTGTATTCAAATGGGGTAAGGTACAAGAAGAGAGAAGAGACTGTGTCAATGTTCTCATCGTCCTCTGAAGACAGAGCAGCTAATATGTTTACAAGCCACAGTACTCCTTCTCCAATGCAGTACAGATACATTCTCACCTTTATCATCAGAGGATTTAAAGTATTTAAATATTCTTGGAGTACTTTGGAAGAAAGGGGCAATGTGAATTTATACAATTGGGAACAATGTCTTCTAGACACAGTACAAATCAGAGTCAGGTAAGGGAAGACTATTTTCTTTCTCTTTTTTTTTTGGGGGGGGGTGGTGAGGCAACTGGGGTTAAGTGACTTGCCCAGGGTCACACAGGCAGGAAGTGTTAAGTGTCTGAGGCCAGATTTGAACTCAGATTCTCCTGACTTCAGGGCTGGTGCTATAACCACTGCATCACCTAGCTGCCCCAACTATCTATTTTCTTGAAATTGCGACATTGAAGGTGAAATTTAAAGGGGTATTTAAAGGACCATGCCTACAATCCCCTTCCAGCGTCCTCTTGGACTTGATCTTCTGGTTTAGGAGACCTCTCCTGACTAATTTCCTGAATCACTTTGTGAGGCAGTTTTAATTTGGAAATCTTGACCAGGAAGAAGAGTTCCCTCTGGATCTTTGTATTTCTGTTGCAATGTTGGATTTGGAACACCATCAATTTCCTCCTCATTCACTCTGTAACCACCAAAGGAGCATCACCTTTTGGATTCTTAGGCAGAAGTGCCGATTTTTGGTCCCTGTGCTTTTTGGAGATGGTAGAGTAGGGCTAAAATAAGGAAAATCACCAGACTTACCTGTGGCCACCCCCTAGTAAAACCACATTGGCACACTGGCTGAATTGTAATTGCCAGTTGGGGGTAACTGACAGGACTCAAATTTGTCAGTGAGTAGGAGGGATGTTTACCCCCAAGTATGTGAAGACTTCCTCAGTGGACTGGGCGGATGAGAACAATTTGTTCCAATAGCCAGGGAGGCAGCTGAAGTCAGACATTGTGGAGTGCTTAGAACATTGAATATATTTAGGTCATCTGCCACTTCGTAGGCCACTGCCAGTTCACTTTTTGTTGTCACTAAACTTCAGTAATTCAGGAAGACAGAGTAATACTGATGACTCTGGGAAACTCTGCCTCACTTAAATCCAACATTCAAATCAAGACATCACCAGGCAATGTCATCCATCTTATTGAAATGAAAGACAAACCACAGAAGGGACATATGGAAATAAGAAATGCCAGAATGAGGAAGATAGTTTTGAAGAATAGAGGGGTTCAAAGGAACTAAAGGTTCATAAGAATCAATAGAGATTTAGTGTGAGTGATAATGTATCAGGTAGATAGACAAAGATTGAAATTTCATTTCTAAATCAAATGTGCTATAATTCTTTTTTCCCTTTTTTTTAATTATAGCTTTTTATTTTCAAACTATATGCATGGATAATTTTTCAACATTGACCCTTGCAAAACCTTGTGTTCCAAATTTTTCCCTCCCTTCTCCCGACTCCCTCCCCAGATGTCAAGTAATCCAATATATGTTATACATGTTTTAAAAAATGTTAAATCCAATACACACACATTTATATAATTTCATGCTACACAAGAAAAATCAGATCAAAAAGGAAGGAAAAAAAATAAGAAAACAAATGCAAACGACAGAAAGAGTGAAAATGCTACGTTGTGGTCCACATTCAGTCCCCATAGTTCTCTCTCTGGGTGTAGATGGCTCTCCCATTATTGAACAAGTGGCACTGTTTTGAATCATCTCATTATTGAGGACAGCTATGTTCATCAGAATTGATCATTGTATAGTCTTCTTGTTGTCGTGTATAATGATCTCCTGGTTCTGCTCATATCACTCAGCATCAGTTCATTTCAGACCTGTCTGAAATCATCCTGCTGATCATTTCTTACAGAACAATAATATTCCATAACATTCATATAGCATAACTTATTCAGCTATTCTCCAATTGATGGACATTCACTCAGTTTCCAGTTTTTTTGCCACTACAAAAAGGGCTGCCACAACCATTTTTTTGTGCTATAATTTTCAAAAATGGCAAGATGGCTAGGGGGTACAATAGGCAAAAACTCTTCTCTCAAACTCAGAAAGATTTAAGTTCAAATCTGTCTGTCTCTAATATTTACTATCTGTTTAGCCCTGAAAAGTTACTTACCAGCAGGGAGCAGTCCACCTTCTAATGTCTTGAATGGCCTTGTAGCATTGGAGATGTGAGATGTTCTTCTATATAGGTGCCTTTATATGCATTCCTATGTATCCACTTTTTCCATTAATAGTAGATATATGTCCATTTTAATTGGGGGAACTTTTATTACTATTTTTCCTACTCTGCTATTAAATACTATTGCTCTGAATTATATCTTTGGGTTGATTATTAGAAGTAAACATACTGAGCTGAGCACTATGTTTAACTCACTCAATAGATGAAGAACTACAAAGTACCTTACAATTGAGATAATAGCTTATCTCATTTTATCTTCACAACAACTCCAAAGGGTATTATCCACATTTTACAGTGGCTTATGTGTGGAACCCAGTGAAGATGAACCCAGATGCTTCACTAAAACTTCTTGAATGTTTTTAGAACTCCATCATTTAGGGGCAGAGGTCAAGCTTTCCTTCTTAGTCATCCTTTATGTAGTTATTGTTATATGGTATTGAGACAATGGAAATAATAGTAATGATAATGATTGCAAACTATAAAATACCATGTAAGTGTGAGACAAATGTTTTATAGACCTTTTTGAAAAATGTGATCATTATAAAGACTTTCTGCTGTACTATTTTTATATATGAAGAAACTTACTTAGGATCAGAAAACTTACAGGATTTGCCAAGCTAGTAACCATTTAAAGAAGTAATCATTTACAACTAGTAACCATCTAAAGTAGACTTTGAACCTTAATCTTTTTGTTTCCAAATCTTGTATTCAGGATGCCCGATGCTTCTTAGGGTGTCCTCTACATAGACTTGGGAAAGAGAAGAGAGGTGGATTCAGAAATGTAATGGCTAATACGGAGTTGCTCAGATTTCAAATCAAATCTGGTGCCATGACTGAGTTAAGAGGCTAGGGATTTGGGTGTGAGCATGAATACATACATTAGCATACATACATAGACACATTTACACATTTATATGAAGACCAAGAAAAAAGTACATTTCTTCAATTATACTCTAGGCAAACTTGAAACAACTGATTAAATATGAGGCAAAAATCTTTAGCCAGAAGGGAATTGATAGCAGTTAAGTATCATATAAGGCATATAAAAGGATAGAGATTTGGAAAAACAAACACACACAATTTAACCACACTATTGTAATTCATCTAATATCTCAATCTGGGAGGGGAAGACTAACTAGGATTCTGGCCAAAACAGAAACATTTGCTACATTCACTCTGAGCTAATCAGCTCTAATCCAAACGATGACCAAGTGAAGCTTAGCCTGGGACCTACTGCTGTCCAATCAATGACAGAATGATTTGGGTTTAAGGCACACACACATATGAATATATACCCAATATACAATGTATGTATGTATATGTATAGTTGTACAATATATATTTACATATGTATACACATACACATGTATCTGTGTTTGTGTATGTATGTATCTCAAAAATATTTTGGAAGCATTTCATCATACAACTTTGATATGCTATTCTCCTAACTCCACTTTTCTTCCCTAAAGTGAAGGTATTCTTTTTGTATTGCTTAGGCTTTATCTTGGCATTTTACACACACACACACACACACACAGACAAGGGGACAAGGGACCTCAGAGACCAAGTAGCTCAACCTCCTCAATTTTACATAAAAGGAAAATGAGTTTTAAGTGATTTGTCCAGTCACAGAGGCAAGTGTCCCAGACAAACTTGGAATTTATGTCCTCTGATTCTATTAAATCAGTGCTCTTTCTGTCTCCTGTATTATGCTACTGCCTATATTTCAAAGAAGGAAAGAAGAATCAAGTACCTACTGTGAGCCAGATCCAGTCCTATGCACATAATAATTATCTCATTTAGGCTTCACAACAACCAGGAGAAGGTAGGTGCTATTATTATCCCCATTTTACAATTGAAGAAAGAGGTAGATTAAGGTCAAACAACTTGCTTAAAGTCCCACAGCTAAGAAGTATCAGGAGACAAATTTGAACTCAGCTCTTCATGACTCTGGACTCAGTGCTCTATCCCTATGTAGGCCCTATGAGCCTATTAGAAACTGATTTCTTCTCTGGGTATTCCCTACATTAATATAAAATATAGCATATCCCTTATGATAATCTCAATTAAATATATTCACTATGTGGAGACTGGCTTTTGGGTGATGTGCTTTTTTTTTTTTTTTTGCTTTTAGCAAACATGATCTACCACCCAAAGAAAACAAGTAAGCTTTTTATCATGGTGGGATATAACAAAGCTTGCCCTCCACTGATTCAGACTTTTGAGAACTCAGAATCAGCTCCATTGCAGGAATAGAACTTGAGTGGAGGTTTCATCTTTAATCAGATCACTACCATGTTCACTCACCAGCTCCTTTGCAGGACATTGAGGGAGGAGGGGTGTATGGAAAGGGAAGGGGAAACAGTTATATACTTTCACATGAATACAGATGACAAGATCCTTGGCTTCTTCCAAATTCTCAATAGATTTTTCATGCCTTTGAGAAGTGGAGGTGGGGAATTAGTAGTGGGATAGTTTTCAAAGTCAATTATAATACAATCATTTTCTAACAATTTGCATTTTACTCTGTCTACCACCTTTCTCCCTTGAGTATGCAAGGGCCAGGAGATAGATTATCCTAAATTACTGTTTTTTTCAAAACACACTATTTCCTTATCTTTGCCTTTAGAATCTAGTTTCAACTCAAATACCACTTTTTATCTATGAACCTTTATATGGAACTTCCCTAACTTTTTTTTTTGGTCCTTACCCTTTGCTTTCATCACCCTGTTCCTGTTTTCATTCTTATTTGTGTGTGTGTGTGTGTGTATGTATGTGTGTGTGTGTGTGTGTGTGTGTGTGTGTATTTTTTTTTTTTTTTTTGAGGGAGGGAAGGGTAATTTTTGTATTTCCTGTGCCTAGGATAGTGCCTCCCACATAGTCAAAAGTTAATGTTTGCAGAACTAAAGTGGAATGTGGATTTGAATCCTTGAAGAAAAACTCTTTTCTCTCTTCAGTCTGGTACAGAAGTAGGATCCAATAAAAGGGAATTCAAAGCCCTAGAATGCCATTATCCTCATGGGAGTCAAGATTTTACATTATACAGTCATTCTATATGCAATGGTGAAGTACTTACTATAGCCTCAATTTTTGTTAGCATAGTGCTTTGGGGGATACATTCTCTTGCCATTAAGAAATTTATGAACCATAAAACATATGTAGACAAGTCAAGCAGACAATACAAGGCAATATTTAATCAAGTATCCATTTAATCTGTGTTAATCTGGGTTTAATCTGGGTTAATCTATGAGGCCTTTTTCTTCTCCCTCTCCCATTTTTGGATTTTCTATGCCACTAGCTCCAAATCATGCTGGTTCTATTCATCCATATCTTTCCCGCCAAAAACTTGGACTCCATCCTTGGATCCATGTTGAACAGGTCTGCATTTGTCTTCTTTCCCAGACCCAAGTCTCCACCTAATTTTCTATCCACTAATTCCAAACCATTTCTCTAGGATTGCTCTCATCCATTTCTCCTTCATGTTTGTCTTTGCATTAGGAAAGACAGAGATCCTTGCCTATGTTTGAATCCTACTATGCCTAGTGGAATACAGTATTTTAGATATGTTCTGATTATAAAAGTGAAACTAATACTTTTTTTTTTTTTCTGGGAAACAGAATAGTTTTGAACATAGTAAATTTCAGACACATACAAAACCACCAGGGGTTGAGACTGATGTATGGGACTAGGGATCAGGAAACTAAGGTGTAAAAATGACAAACTCATGGAAACTGATGAAGTCATTAAGTTAAAGAGAAGCTTTACCTTATTTACTTACCTTACCATAGCTACCTTCTTGCCACATGGCCACCCTCCCCTCTCCTCCTCCTTGCCTGGCACTCCAGCTTCTTCCTTAAAGTCCAATGCTCCAGATTAGTGATGGTTCACCATATCTAAACATTCCTATCCTCACTACAATGGCTCTGACCATCTTCCAGCCTGAAACTGCCCATTTTTTCCTGGCTATAATATAAACACTCCCTTGGAAGATATGTCACCACTGCTAGTCTTATACTCTAAAGAGATAAAGAGAAAAAGATATTTTTGTTGTTTAGTTGTACCCAGCTTTTCATGATCCTATTTGGTTTTTTTTTTTGGCAAAGATAATAGAGACTACTAGGCTTATGCTCCAAAGAGATCAAAGAATGAGGAAAAGATCTGATATTTACAAAACCATTTAGGGCAGCTTTTTTGGTGTTGGTAAAAACTCAGAAACTAAGTGTGCATGTTGGGGGGAATGGGATGGATTGGCACGCCATCATTTGGGGAATGGCTAAACAAATTGTGATATAAGAATGAAATGGAATTTATTGTGCTGTTAGAAATGAGGAAAAAGATGGTTTCAAATAGCCATGGAAGGATTGCATGCATGAATTAATACAAAAGAAAATGAGCAGAACCAAAATAAAATTATACTTTCACATTAATATTGTAAAAACAAAAAATTTAGAAAGATTTAAGAACAGCAATCAATTGTCTGGCTTGTAATATATGCTTAATAGAGGCATATTCATTCACAGAAAAAAAAAAAAAGCCTAGAACAGGCTTACAGGAGGTATATTCACAGTTAAGAATTATGCTATACCAAACAAGGTATATGATATATGCACTAGATAAAACTAATAAGGAAACTAAGAAGCAAAAAAAAAAAAAAGAAAAATGCCATAAAAACCTAGGGAAAAGAATTCCTAGGAATGGGGAAAGAAGCCAATAAGGATGAAGTTTTGAAAAGACCATTCATTAGAGATCTCTGGCAATTTTGGAGAAAGGAGTTACAGTTGAATAATGAGGTTAAAAGTTATACTGCAATGAGTTGATGAGAACAGAGAAAATAGTGGTGATGGGTATAGATAGGTTTTTCTAAGAATTTGTTTCCTTCTAGATCTGAGAGAGAAGTTTTTTGGACCAGGTGACTTGAATTCATCTATGACAGATTTCTATTATTCTAGTTTTCAATTTGTCATTTTTGTTTTGTAGTTTTAAGTAGAGTTTATTCCTCTTTCCAGAAAAATAATCCAACAAAGAATTGAGCAGCTTTGCTTTCTCATTATGGTCAGATGTCAACAGTCAACATGGGAAAATTCTGTTCTGGATCAGATTTATACTAACAGGAAGGAAGTGATTTCTGATGTAGAAATGACTGAATGCCCTTGAGAGAAATAACTATTTTATCATAGAATTTTTAACAGTAAAAAAGAAAATCCACATATGGAAGATGATCAAAAATGAAATTCTGAAAACACAAAGGGAAATAATTCCATTAAGAAAGGAAAATGCAATTTATTTGAAGAAATTGATATGGCTATACAAGAAATTCAACATTTTAGATTTCAAAAAGAAATGTATAGGAGATGAAAACAAATCCAGGTAACAACATAAGCTGGTGAGGGACACTAAAGACAAAAAAATTTTTTTTTTCTTTCTCTTTTTGCTGAGGCAATGGGGTTAAGTGACTTGCCCAAGGTCACACAGCTACAAAGTGTTAAGTTAAGTGTCTGAGGCCACTGAACTTGGCTCCTCCTGACTTCAAAGCTGGCACTCTATCTACTGAGCCACCTAGCTGCCCCAAACACTTGCTTTTTTAAAGCTATACTGGGAGAAAAAAAAAAAAGAAAATCAAAGAGATAGGGCCCCTTCCTTGAATTTTCCGTTCTGGGCTGACTTTGCATGAAGCACTTCTCTATGAGATCCTACCAATATTCCCCATGAATCCTTTCAATTTATTTTTCCCAAATCTAGGGTGGCTTCCTCATGCATTTCCTCTATCTACATATTTTATATACTCTAATTGACTAAATCATTTTTCCCTTTCCTTCAACCTTCACCCTCTTTCCCTCTGTCATTCTCTCTCCCTCTGGCGCCTAGATTTTCCTACACTGGCATATCTTTTTAAAAAATTTAAATTAACTTATAATATACAAATTTATTATTTATTAATTTAACCAATAATTTAAATGAAATTAAAATTTTAAATTTAAAAAATTACTTTTTATTTTCAAAACATATGAAAAGATAATTTTTCAACTGTGACCCTTGCAAAACCTTGTGTTCCAATTTTTCCCTCTTTCTCCCACTCCTTTCCCTAGATGGCAAGTAATCCAATATATGTTCAACATGGTAAAAATATATGTAAATCAAATATAGGCATACATATTTATGCAATTATCTTGCTGCACCAGAAAAATCTGATCAAAAATGAAGGGAAAATGAGAATGAAAATAAAATTCAAGCAAACAACAAAAAGAATGAGAATGCTCTGTTGTGATCCACACTCAGTTCCCACAGTCCTCTCTGGATAAAGATGACTATCTCCATCACAAGATCATTGGAACTGGCCTAAATCATTTCCTTGTTGAGAAGAGTAACATCCATCAGAATTGAAAATTGTATAATCTTGCAGTTGCCATGTACCATGATCTCCTGGTTCTGCTCATTTCACTCACCGTTAGCTCATGTAAGTCTCTCCAGGTCTCTCTGAAATCACCCTGCTGGTCTTTCCTTATAGAATAATATTCCATGACATTTTAACTTATTCAGCCATTCTCCAACTGATGGGCATCCATTCAGTTTCCAGTTTCTTGCCACTACAAAAAGGGCTGCCACAAACATTTTTGCACATGTGGGTCCTTTTCTCTCCTTTAAGACCTCTTTGGGACATAAGCTCAGTAGGAACACTGTTGGATCAAATATTTATTCAGTTTCTTTTGAACAAAGTATACTCATCTAGTCATAGATTAAATCCCACCAAGTTTCAGGTATACATGAGGTCAAATTGGCCTTCATTATTTAGTAAACTTTGAATATTTGTATATAAATATTTGACACCACTAATTTTACTACTCTTTCATCTCTATCATTTCTCGGGGTTTGTGGGATGGTCAGGGTGGATAGCACCTCTAGGTTCAAACTCAAATCATCACTGTGATATCATTGGACCTTTTCGATAATGGACAAATGACCATTTTGGTTTCAATTACCACTCTTCACAATATTAAACATGATTCCTTCTTCCTCAGACCCTTTTATTTCATCATTGATGCCTCACTTCTATATTTAGGAACACTTTAATCTCCTTACAAATTACATTCTTAAAAGGGATTCTTTGGGTCCCTTTATCTTTTTCTCTAGAAAAGAGATAAACCTATGCTTGAGACAATAGGCTATTACATAAATTCTAATACTGTACAAAAATGGTAGCAAATTTCTGCATATTATTCCTGTTCTCCATAGGAGTTGAGAATTTTAGCCTTTAAAAAAAAAAAATCTGCATGTAGGCATTTATACCACAACCCTAAGCATTGAAAAATTTTTGCTTTTTTCACTTATTCATAAATTTACAATCCAAATCACATTCCTTTCCTAAATCTCAATATATCCACCATCACTTTAGCCTCTACTTCAGCCTTTCTTCAATTTTTCACCAATTTATCCCACCCTTCCAATCTCCATTAATTTGCTTAAATCTTAATTTTCCATTAAACTTTTCTAATTTATCTTGCTTTGTCTTGACAACTATTTTTTTAGAGTCTACTTCTTTAGGATCTATTCCTTAATACTTTTATATCTTTCTTGATCCTGCTTCTTTTAAAAGAAAGCAAAATCTGGCCCAATAGATATATATGGTGACTATCCTAAAAAAAATTTTCCTTAATTCTTCCAATTATGCCCTCCCCAAATTAAACCTCTGACCTCAGGGGGGGAAAAAAAAAGGTACTTAATGGAAATTAGAGGCAAAAGAGTATTTAAAAAATGGACTTAGAGGACTAAATGGACCTAAATCCATTTTTTTGTCAGAGGATCTAGTTATAAATCCCAAATCCTAGACATTACTACTTGGGTAAAATAGATATCGGGAATTTGATTAAAATGGACTTACATGATTTTAATCTCTTTTGGCCTGTGTCCATATTTATACAATAAGGGAGTTAAACTACATAGCCATTTTATCTCCATTTATACTATTTTCTTAAAAACAAAAAACAAAAAAACCCTTCAAACTTTAAACATCTTCCTTGTGAGAAACATTTTGTTAGATTCTGAGAAAAAGTGCTATTAAGACATTTTTCCTGCTTTCAGATTTTTATTTATATAAAATCACAATAATTGTTATATAAATGGTAAAGGATCAAGAGTCTCCATATATCTTTAAAAAAAAAAAAAAAACAGCTTGTATTCTCACTACCCCTCATCAAGTAATTAACATGATTAGTAGTACTCTCAATAAGTCATTCCCTTTATTGACCCTCTACCAGGCATTTCAGTCACCATTAAATACTTCTCCACAGAGGATTATTTGACCCAATTACTTATGGGAAGATAGCTACTTCATTAAAATAATACTTTGAAGGAGAACAACCTAGGAAAGGTGATGAAATCTATGATGAAAAGTATCAGTACGATTAAGACTAGACTATAAACTGTTCCTATCTTTATTACGTTGTAGATCTATTCTCCACCCTACGATTGTCTCGACCCATAATCACAAACTGATTTTTAATAATACTAGCAAAGCTCCTCAATCCCCGTTTGGACTTTCTGAATGATGGATTAGAATACATTTGTATGACTCATATTTTAATTTGATTCAATATCTAATCAGTAACAGCCTCAAACATGACTTAGCTTAACTTTCATGGGAAAAATTTCACACAGTATTATTTAATTAAGCTGTTTTCCCTCCCAAAATAATACAAAACCAAGGAATATAAATATTACAGCTTCAACATTTAAAAAAAAATTTTAAGGATAAAACTTAGAATTGGATCCCTTGGCCCTCTCTATAGTTTGTAATGCTTACGTTTCTTAATGGTTAGCATTCTTTTAAGTGCTCCTGTGCTCAATGCATTCAAGCCTGCATATAATCTTTTGTGGTCTTGATCTTCCTTTCATTCCTTTCTGCCCCAAATTGGCATTGATCTCTGTAGGTACTAAGCTTCTGGTCCTAACGTCATTTTCCCTACAAGTACAGGGAAGCCTCACCCTTATACCATTTTTCTGTGAGGTTGGTGCTGGCTCTGCTTGCAGTAAATTCTGAAATCTTGGGGAACATTTACCATTTTGGCAGCAGCACTAGATTGCATCATGAAGAGGTACCTATTTTTTTTTTTTTACATAAATTCAGACTACAAGAGCACATACATGAGACTTATTTCAAACTATATATACTGTGTTTTCAATTACAACCACTAATAGTGTCAGTCTCATATGTTGCTTGAGAATGTAAATGTAATAAGTGACTAGTACACTGCCATTTGCTAATCCTAATTTTTTTAAAAGCCCCAAAACATTAGGTAGCAAAACTTAAATCTAAACTAAGAACAATTTCTTTAGTAAATGGATTCTAGGGCAGAATTTATTTAAAAAAAAAGAAGAAGAAAAAGATAGATGTTAGGTTTAACCCTTATAACCTCATGATCTAAGGTTTTAAAAGTTTTAAAATAAGAAAAAAAAAATTTTAAGTGTTTTGGAATCTGCAGATTCTATTTAAAGTTCAATCATTAAATGATCATGGTAATCACATGGACCATATGGACAGGCTAGTTAGAAAAGGAGGTGAAGATTTAACAGGAAAAGACAACTGTAACAAATAATGAGATGGATTGGATTTATATAGGACCACAGATCTAGACCACAGACCACAAGATAATCAGCTCTCTCATTTTTCAGATGAGGAAGTTTAGGTCTAGAGAGGTTATAACTTGGCCCATGGCCTTGACTCCAGTGACATATACCATGCTGCCTCCCAATATATAGCTTTAGCTTTAAAAGAACTTTCCAAGGTGGTATATAATGGGTTAGAAGGGCAAGGGGGAGAGGGAATTAATTGGTTATTGAATACATTTTCCCCCTCTAGGTGGAGAATTAAACTTTCCTCGGGGAGAAGAAAAATGATTAATGTTTGGATAACAGAGTGCCAAAAGCTTACCAGCAAACAGAAGACTTCCTGATTCTCTAAGGTTGGGGCAGGAAAGCAAAGAAGATATTCTGTCCAGAACACTCAATGTCTTCAAGATGTTCACGAGGGTATATATTCCAGGTTCTCTTTCAGAGCATAATAAAACTGAGGCATGAGAGTGGATGACCTCCAAGACTACACTGTTATTTTTAATCAAAGCCTGGGGAACCTTAAATAAGACTAGCAACTTTGGATTAACTGTAGTTTTCATTTATTCTTGGACTTTCTCTGTACTTGCTACTTGTTTCTTTTTCTGAATATACTCTGGAAAAAAAAAAAATGTGTTCTTGTGGTTGGGAATGCATGGTGATAAAGGTAAAAAGGAAAGCAATTGCCAAAAGACAATGTCAGAAGATATGGAAAGAGAGTACAGAGAATATCTGAACTCAACTAAGGAAGCAGGCTTTGTCTGTGTGTCCATGTCATTTCATCCTAAAGGTTGAAAATAAACAAGAAATGATGACAAAGAAAAAGAGTAAGCCACTGAGCCAAGAGTAAAGATAGGTCTAAATCTCTTGGATGTTCAAGGTCTACAACAAATGGAATCTTCTTCAGAGGCAAAGAACTATTAGAAATCCAACTATAATGTCAGATGAAGGTAGCCAAAGCCCATGGAAAACATCTTTTAAAGAACTCACAGTGAAATACCATCTCTCAAATAGGATCTGGACAAGGATTAGGCTGGGAATAGAAAAAGCAGTTTTTATAAATTTGTAAATTAAGACTTTATAAATTAAGCAATTCCATGCTTTTATAAAGATTTATTCCTCTTAATTACCAAATAAAGATACATTTGAATGCTCAAACTTCTGTCTCATCTGAACACAGAAATTGCCTGTTTAGATTCCACAAGGTAGGCACATCTTAGTGGCATCAGAGTAGCAGTCATTTCAGATGGATCTTACCTCCTATCTTTAGCACAGCTTTCTAAGAACATATATTACTGGAAGGTGTTGGTGCATGTCTGACATAGCGTTTTTATATTTTTACAAACACTTTACATACAATGACCTCAAACTGGCCTTACTACAAAGCTGAGATTAAAGCCCAATGAGAGGCTGATTTGCTAGTTTCAAAAGTAGAATTTAAACTTGAGTTTCTCCTTAGTTCAGATATTCCTTTGCTAATTTTATCCAAGACAATATGGAGTTACATTCTGAATGTGGTATAACCAAGATGAAATCCTTTACATTTAAAGTCTAACTATCCTTACATAAACAGTAATGTTGGATAAAAGCCAAAACAAGATTAAAACACACACACACACACACACACACACACACACACACACACACACACACACACCTTGGGCTAAACATTTAGTTAGCAAAGTATTTATTTACAAAAAAGAGGCATGCTCACAAGAAATTAATTTGGAAAATTGTCTTTAAAATAACTGTTATTCTGTAAAGTCTATCACCAACTGAATTCTCCAAAGCAAAAATTCCTAATTTTTTTTTACAATGGACAGAATTCTTTTGGCAGCTCCGTGAAGTTAATGAACCCTAAGAAAAATACTTTTAAATGCATAAAATAAAATGCATGGAATGACAGAAGGAAGGCAACTATAATAAATAATAAGGAAACCCAGGATCAATGGGAATTAACACCAAAGATGGCTTTTGGATTCATGTGAACTCCAATTAACATGTACCATGCTGCCTCCCCGACTATACAGCTTTATAACTTGTAAAATAAGCATAAACCTTCCAAGCTACACAAAAAAGGAGTCATTTGAACTTTGTGGATAAAGTTCCAAGTATAATGATGTCCAGAGATGTCTTATCTCAGATTTAAGAACATTTTGTTCTAGTCTTTTCCTTTATTGATTGAGAATTCCAGGATTAATACACACTCAAAATGTTTTTTCAAAAATAACGTAGCTAATACTTTATAAATTTTACATGTTCATGTTTTACTATTCTTTGGTAATCACCTATCATTTCTGTTAAAGGACTTTGTGTCAGTTTATTTTCCAATCTTGTGTAATTACAAAGTGATTCCATATAATTCACGCCTTGCAAGTAGAGACCGTATAGAAAAGACCAGCTTTATGAAAACTTTATTAATATTACTGAAACAAAACTAAAAAAAAATTATCTAGATTTTATTTGCCTGTGATACTTATGGAGTAGGCAAGTGATCAGGTATATGACATTTACCCATGTATATGCAAAGTACTTAGAATACTTTTTGTGAGAAGGCCTTCATGACATAATTGTGAAGAAAAAAATCATAGAATTCCTGCTGGCTTTTACTACTTGATGTATAGAGAATAATTATCCTGAAGGCTCTCAATTTATAGTCTTTCACCAGTGGTTTTATCTTTAAATACAAACTAACACGAATTCCCCATAGACTTCTTGAAAAGGAGAGCTTTTGATGGCTAAAGCAGTAGATAAAAAATAGTGAAAAACTGATGTTTAAACAAAAAAGGATTACAAATCACTATTACTTGAAAGCAATCTCAGTAGGGTCCACTGAAGCTATATGAAAGGACAAGGATCCTAAAGATAAATTGTATTTTCACCTTACTGAGTGAAAAGATTAAAAATACAAGTATATTTTGGAAGAAATTTGTTATTTGTAATTTTAGGCACCATTTAGTATCTTTACAAAATTGTGGTCCTGTGTCTCTTTACATCTAGCCATGATTGGATTTCTGGAACTGGAGCACAAGTTCTGGAGGCTCTACCAACCTAGAATAGCGATGAATCTATGTTCTATCTGAGGAATCATGTATGTAAGTATAGAGGCTCATAGTAAGCATGTTGGTACCCAGATGAATTCTTTAGCTACTGAGATTTATAAAATAGAAAAAATACAACATGATTCAAAGCTTTAACATCCTTTTGTACTGATGCAGAGAGGTTGAAAAAAAAGCAGAGAATACTACAAAGCTTCATATGGGATTTGGAAAATCCAAATGAGAACTCTGCTCAAGCACCAACAACTTGACACAATTCCATGTTTGTGCAGCTTACACTAAAAACCAAACTTGCATTTGTTTCTTTTTAATAGCTACAAATGAAAAATGATAAGTTATACTCAAATAGAATGGTAAGTCACAGCTTTTCCTGGGACAATTGACAGCATTAGTATCATTTTATATGGAAGATCAAAAAATAATTTTATAGGACAATTGGTTATCTTGCGTCTTATGAAATTCATGGTGATCATAAGCAAGTCATTAGTATGAAGATAGTTTTGGTCTACACATCAAAAGATTTTGCAAAGAATGAAGTAAACAAATTCTATGAAAAAACGGATAAGATTCATCAAACTAAATTAACATATACCTTGATGTTTAATGACTTCAATGTAATGACAGTCAGAGCAGTGAAAATTATGTTAGAAAAGAAATTTTGGGATAAAGAAATTAAAGAGACCAAACTCTTGGAGATCATTAAGACAATGCTTATATAACAAGATTTTCTTCCAGAAAAGTGTAAAAAAAAAAAAAAATACTGTACATGACAAACTGAAAAATTACAACAAATAATACTGACTCAATTTCGATAGGTGGAAATGACTTACTAACAGGATGTAATTTCAGAAATAACTGAAGATATGCAGTCAGGCCATTAATTAGCCAGAAAAAATGTTTTAAAATCAGTGTTATTACAATAAATGGCAAAAATGGAAAGGTACTGTGCAATAACAAATCCTAAAATCTAGACAATTTAAATAAAAGCTCTTGACTAAAACCTGGAAAACAAATGAAAGAAATTGACACATTAGGGAATTTTTTTCTTTTAAAAAATTAGTTATATCATAGGCTCACTTAAAAAATATAAAGTAGATTGATTTTTAAAAAAAGTTAGTTTCACAAAACAATAAAAAGCTTTTAAGGAAAAGATAAAAACTAATAAAGATAGATGGACAAAAAACTTAAGCCAATATTCTTGAGAGCATTTATACATAAGAATGGGAGAGCAACAAATGGGAATGATATTTCTACAACCTTTCTATGATGATTATTTGCATTACAGAGCAAGTGGAATTCCTACACCTGAACTTACACTATGTGAGAGAGGGGAAATGACAATAAAGTAAATAACATTAGGAAAAGCATCTGGATAGATTAAATACTGGAAGTATGATTATAAAGCATTGATGCTTCAATTTTTACAAGATTTCACTTCAAACCTATCCTTATTCAAAACTTAAAAAGTAATGTTGATAAAACTAGAAAGACAGTGAGAACAGATGAAAAGTCTAAATTTTGGGGGTAATCTACAAAACATTAAAAGGAATATCTCTTAACTGGTCTTGCAATTTATTATACCTCTTCCCTACATCTTTCAGTGATTCCCAAGTAGTTGTTTTAGCTGTTGTGAAATCCAAGTATGTTAGGCTTAGGCTAATTTGTATTGCCTATTTTTCCTTTCTGTCTCCTCTTCCAAAGGCACAGATTAAGGAGTCCTAATAGGAAATTTGCAATTTTGAAATCCGGGAATTTATATACAATTTAAGAATGACTTTCCCTTCACATTTTATAATGATCTTTGTAATTCCTAGCCTTTGTTCAATGGCTATGTACTCATCCTTTGGACTCCTTTGTAGAAGGTCGCAGATATTGGGGGAACTCTGGGTGGGGTGTAAGACCCTTTAACCCATAGGGAACCTGCTGACAATATCTGGTTCAGCTCCCCATCCTCCCTTTGGTACCTCTCACCCTTCCTGGGAAGTCGGAACCACCTGTGTTCTACTTGAAGCAAGGGACACTTAAAGAGACATTTACATACCAACAGGAGGATGCTTAATTAACATTTGCAGTGTGATATAATGGTTCTATAGTTGGCACATGCTCAGTGTGTTGTATTGATTTAACAGTACCAATTTAGGAGACTTGAAATAAAGACTCCATCTTTGACCAGCCTTGTGGGTCTCCTGCTTTCTTTACAAAGACCAAGGACTCAGGAGGTCCTGAGATCCTCCTGAGAGCTAGTCCAGCTTTTCGGCACCCCAGCATTGGGGCTTTAGAAAGCATAATATATTTTGGCACCTCATAGCATATATTTAGTACTTCAATTTGGGGGCTCTAGAAAGCACACTACACTCTTTATTTGAAAAGCATTATGGAAATACAAGTACTTTGGTAGTCTATGTTAACTAATATTGAAAATTTCTCTCAACATTACTTATAAATATTTATTATAATTTTAATTCATTTGAATACCTATTGCCATTCTTAAGTTGGTATATATTAGGCAGTGAAGATTAGGAGAGCCATCCAATCTTCTTAAAAAAGTATTTAATTTTCTTTTTTAGAGTCTGATTTCCTGGCCAAAGGGGTATTTTGCTTATTTTACTAATCGCTGTATCTTCAAGCACCATGGAGGTTTCTCCTGTGGTCAGTACAAAAAAATGCCTTTTTTCCTTTCAACTTGCACCCCATTACCTAAGTTGTAATTTGTTTCATTTCTTTATTATAACTTCTTCAAAATCTAATTTGACTAACAATTTCTCATTTGACTGATCTATACTGCTTTCCAAACCCTTCCTTCTTATAGTACCTGATCATACATCAATAATTCTGCATTACTTCACTTATTGGTTATTTTGTTCAATATTGTATCACAAGGAACACATCCAGCCATTCTGGAGTGCAATTTGGAACTATGCTCAAAAAGTTATCAAGCTGTGCATACCCTTTGATCCAGCAGTGTTTCTACTGGGCTTATACCCCAAAGAGATACTAAAGAAAGGAAAGGGACCTGTATGTGCCAAAATGTTTGTGGCAGCCCTGTTTGTAGTGGCTAGAAGCTGGAAAATGAAAGGATGTCCATCAATTGGAGAATGGTTGAGTAAATTGTGGTATATGAACGTTATAGAATATTATTGTTCTGTAAGGAACGACCAGCAGGATGAATACAGAGAGGACTGGTGAGACTTACATGAACTGATGCTGAGTGAAATGAGCAGAACCAGGAGATCATTATATACCTCAACAATGATACTGTTTGAGGATGTATTCTGATGGAAGTGGACCTCTTTGATAAAGAGAGCCTTAATTGATCAAAGATGGACAGAAGCAGCTACACCCAAAGAAAGAACACTGGGAAATGAATATAAACTGCTTGCATTTATGTTTTTCCTCCCGGGTTATTTATACCTTCTGAATCCAATTCTCCCTGTGCAACAAGAAAACTGTTTGGTTCTGCACACATATATTGTATCTAGGATATACTGCAACCCATTCAACATGTAAAGAACTGCTTGCCATCTGGGGGAAGGGGTGGAGGGAGGGAGGGGAAAAATCGAAACAGAAGAGAATGCAAGGGATAATGCTGTAAAAAATTACCTTGGCATGCGTTCTATCAATAAAAAATTATTAAAAAAAAAATTTTGTATCACAAGAATGTGAACTTCTTGAAGGCAGGGACCAAACACTGTGGTGCAACTGAAATAGAAGATTTGGAATCAAAAAGCCCAAGTAAGTACTGGATGTGGTCTTAACTTTAACAAATCATTTTATCTCTCTGTCAACCAATTTTCTCATTGGTAAAATAAATAGCTTGGATTAACGAATTACCTAAGGGGTCCCACTGTCTCAAAATGCCTTAATTAAAAATTTTCATTTCTTCTTTTATGCCTGGCAGAGCTTTAGAAACATAGTAAACAGCTAATACTATAGAAAACCCTTAATTATTCCTGACTGTAATGTTTTATATTATTTATAGTCTATGCTTACTATGTTCTTGGTCCTTTATTTAAATCTCTCAACTTTCCAAAACACCTTTTGTTACAATAAATTTATATTTAAATGCTTATAATTATAAATGAGGCAATATGCTTAATAACATCGATATAAAGCTATATGATAAATGTTCTCCTTCCAAGAAACTCAAGACTGGGGATGATGAAACAAAGAGAAAGGTCCAGATAAAATACCTTGAGAAATCTAAAAAAGAGCTAGGAAATGGAATTCAAGTGTGCGAATTTGTTTCCATTGTGCTTGTATGTATGTAAACACACAATCTGTAAGTATATACACATATAGATACATATAGCAAAAGCTATTAGGAGACATTGCAGAAAAAAAAAGTGTTTGACCACAAAGCACAATGGACAAAATCAAGTATTTCCTTTCATCTTAGAATATTACTCCAACCACAGTGAAAAATAAGTTTTGTTTCTACAGGTTCATTCTTTTCTATGCACTAAAATATTACATTAGTAGAATAATGCAATGTTTGCAAGTTAGCAATTTATTTTACAGTTGTCTATTCTTCAGATTGATATCTTATCACCCCCATTCCATGTTTTTTTTAAATTACCAACTAAAGAATCCATATGCTACAGACCATAAAACAATACAAGGACTAAGAGAGAATAAGTTTCATAAGTTTTATTTTAAAATACCTACTTCCTAAATTTATGAAATAAAATGGTTGCTTTTTAAAAGAATGCATATACTAATAAGACATGTTGCAATAAAATCTAAAACAAAATAAAAAAACCCACATGTTATAACATGTAATAAGAAGTAATTTTAGCTGGAAGAGGTTTAATTTTAATTAAAACAACTTTCACAAAAATGTGTTTAGGAAAAACTATTATCACTATTTTTGAATTTTAGACTAGCTTTTAAATGATCTGTGTGCAGGTAAATTTGAAATAATATAATGTATAGTTTTTACCCAGTTTGCTTGCCAGACGCAAAGTTAATTATGATATAATGAAGAAAAATTTAAACAAAAATTTAAAGTACAATCATATCAGTCAGGATGGCACATTATTACAATTTGTTAAATTAAAAAAAACTATCAATTTTTCAGTCATAATCCAAATATTAAAAGTCTGGCTTCCTATTATATGCTTTGAATAGTAAATATAGCTAGAGCTCTCCTATAATAATTTCTGTCATGAAGAATAATGACCATGAAAACATGAAGAAAAGAAAACATGGATCAAGTGTTATGTGAGTAGTAAATAAAAGGAGGGAGACGATACCTAAAAATGATAAAAACAAAGAAAAATGTTTTAGTAAACTGAAATAGGAATTAAATAACAAAAGAAAGTCTGTTTGGAAACATATGCCAAAATAAAACTCTTGATTCTTTCTCCACCCCACGAAATCACTGGAACAGTAACGCTTTTTAGATGTTATTGTTGCTAAGGTTTGAAGATATTGCTGTCAAGCTTGCCATTTATACTACTTTAGAGACCAATACATGATCTGACTCTTCCTCCCTCGAAAAGCTACGTCTACATTTCTTGAAATGGACTAGAATTCAAAACACTCATTACCTCTTATGAATGAACAAATTCAACTTAAGCCATTTGTAGTGTGTGTTTATTCATTTCCTTTTCTACTCACTGAAATCATACCAAAGATTACAGTGATTTTTAGGTCAAAACTAAGTTCTTTTTCAAATATTACTAAAAGCATTAAATGCAAATTTAAAGTTAAAATGTGCAATCTTTATTCTGACATTCAGATACATTAAAAAAAAATTTTTTTTCAGTAAATAAAACTAACTGCAGCCTGCAACTGGCTTTTGAGGATAAAGCACATGCACCTGTTCCAGTTGGTTTATTGCACATCATTAGGTACAGTAATCATGTATTATTCTCCATTCACATGTGTATTGGGAATATTCGTTTCCCACCACCATATACATTTTCCATAAATAAAACTAAATTTTCACATAAGTTGTTATGACATAAATCATAAAACATATTTGGTAATATCGTTAATTGTAGCACTTTTTAGGTGTAAGTTAACTTTTGCCCTGGGAGCTTTCCCCCACAGAAAAACAGTCAGCAATGAGGAATCAATACTGTCAACAGTGCTGCACATACCACCCACCACTACTTTGAACTTTTTCACTGGCAATTAGTGCAGCAGAAACATAGGAAAGAAAGCTTTGTGCTTAGGTTAACCAGTTTGATTCAGCATTGAGTACCAAGTTTGTACATGATTTTGTTAAAAATGCTATCCTGATAAGACATTTTGCCGTGAAAATAAACATGCTAGGTAAAATGTTAAATAAAATGCACCATAGGAATGTGTTAAAATTTGTTCCATGGTGTTATACAGAATTGATTATAACCAGTTAAGAAAATTTTCATTTTAAAATGAAAGCTTTTATTAATTGTGATAAGAGAAAATTAGCATGGTTTTACATGATCCCTCAATGTTGGCAACACATATGCTAAAACATACATTTGATAAAAAAAAAAAAAACTTCCTACAAAACAGTCCAAAAATTTCATAAGGCAGCTTACTAAAAGATTCAGTATATTTTAAGTATATTTTGTTCTTAAGTATATTTTGCCCTATTAAAATGTTAACTTTTTGGAATTGTGTAATCAGCCAATCAAAGTCTGCTAAACCTAATACCGCTGCATATAAAATATTAATATATATTAAGAAGGTCTCTGCTAAATTATTTTTGGTATGGTACAAAGTAGATAAATCTATCATTCAATGTACTAGAAAAGTAATTAAAAAACTCTTTAAAAACTATGTGCGCGCGCGCACACACACACACACACACACACACACACACACACACAAATTTTGGTTTCATGCACAGATAGTTTAAAAATAAGTAATTTAAACTATTATAATTAAACTAATGAATATCCAGAGTCACTTGATATATTTCCTGACATCTGTCCTAAGGAAAACAAAATTCTAATTCTTTTCTAATTAACTATATTAAATAAACTTCTTAACTGAAAGTTCAAAACTTCCAGGTGACTTGTCAAACTGATAACTGATGTTTCATTACCATTAATTTTACCTTAAATTATCAGTTTTATGTATGATGACATTCTACAACTATCTTAAACTGACTTTAAAAATGAGATCTGCAAAATATTTCAATCTTTTTAAAAGTGCCTTTTAGAGCTTCTCCCACAAAAAAGTTTACAATAAATGTTGCCAGAGTTTTGCCTCAGGAGTTGAGATTTTTGACCAAATGATAATCTTTTGCCAAGAAAGAACAGCAAAACTCAGCTACAGGGAATCAAGAGCTGCTGTACCTATTAACCTGGTTCTATCACAGTAATTACACCTTAAGTAGTACCTGAAGGTGAGATGAGACTATAATGAGGGTTCCAGAGTATGTACATATCAATTTCATAGAAACCCTTCAAAATAAGTGACAAGGTACTACCACAAAGAATAAACTTGTAAATCAAGTTCTATAGCTAAACTTCTATGGTATTTAAAGAAAAGAACATCAATGTCTTTTGTAAGCAGCAGCAAACTAGAGCTACATCTATATAATTACCATTATATATAACCAATTAAAAAGAAAAAAACACAGTGAAAACCTGTTTTATAATTAGTCAATATAAATTATAACCACTTGAATTTCTTTTATTAAAAAACTCGGATTTTTATCCAATAGACTGCCTTCGCCATAACCTATTCCATCAATCTAGGCCACCTGTTCCTTAAATACTTCTCTGGAACTTCCTCTACTCCCCCCCCCCCCCCCAAATTCCTTTTTGGAACTCAGGTGGTTAATTGCTTACAACTCTCAGAAATAAATCTGCTTTTATAAATGCAACTATTCATTTTTAGAAATTTATCACCTAGAAAAATATTTTCACAGAAAAGAAAAACAAGCATTATCTGTGAAATAAAAAGATGCACATGAAAAATTATATGATTAACAGGTGGTCTCATTGCATATAATTTGTGTACATAAATCTAAGTGGGCATAATAAAATTGCAACTTATATAAACAAAATAGTTATAACTTTCACAATTCTTACAATTTGCACATGGACAATTCACCAAATACAACTTTTAAATGCTAATTTTCCCCCCACTTCAATTCCATGTTTTAATCAATTCTTTAAAGGAGTGGAAGGAATAGGGTGGGACACAGAAGGGGAAAGAAAACTAGAAAAAACACCAATTGGAGTATCTAAAAAGTTGTTTGCTGTTTTTATATGTCTGCCAATCACCTCATGAGAAATAATCAATAACCTTTGGCTTTAGGTAGGTTGTAGTTCCCTGAGCTAATAATGACAGATAACTATAACTATAATAATAAAGTTTAACACTGTTGAAGCTTTTACAAAAGAAAAACATCAAATCAACTTTTTACAAGTATTAAGAAAATTTTAAGCAATAACCAGATTCTTTGCTTTTTAGTGTAGACCACTAACAATTACCTGCTCCTTATAGAGAAGCTAGAGGAAATGGTTCAACAAAGAATCAAACTGGTTTATGTTGGTATATCATCACACTGAGCTTCTTTGCTCTTTTGCTGTGAGCAGATAGTGATTATTTTGGAGGAAGAAAAATAAGAAAGTGTGGAATTAGTAATGCAGATGCTGAAAGGCCAAGTGACAAGACTACAAGTAGAATGCCTCCAGAAGATACTCCTTTGTTCCCATCTCTACTGGCATCTACCCCCAAGGGAAAAAGGCCAGAATAACCAAAGCCAACTTAACAGTAGTGTGCAGAAATTGTCAGCTGACAAACAACATAAAAAAACAAGTCACGCTGTGTTATCTGTGGTCACGTTCTTCAGGGTTAGTCCAGTAATTCAAGACTTTACATTCTTCTGTCTTTATTTATTTATTGATTTTAATTAAACATGTATAGGTTAATAAACAGACACAGTCCAGAGTTAGTAGGTTGGTATTATAACATTTATTAAAATAATGCTATGGGTTAATAGAAACAGCAAAGAACCAAAGAATTAAAATGCAAGCTATGTAAAATCCCAACTAAAACCCAAATGTGTCTAATGTATTCATTCAGTAGCTAACTAAAAGCCCAAGAAAGACAACACTCTCAATATAATAAAGTACTGCAAAACAATTGGCAATTTTCAGTTATCAAAATTGTGGGTTTTGCATTTTGTATCCTTTTCTCAATCAGGAAAAAAATTCTTTTTGAATGTTATATAACATACATATAAAACAAGATAGAAAAATACATTATAAACTTGTAACAATGGCTGTAAATACATTATCTTACATGTTTCTCATAGGCAATAGGTTGGTTATGGTACATACATAGCATGAAACTACTAAGATAATAAAGAATAGACAAAATACATGTCAGCTGTACGGTAGCATACAAGCGACACTCCCATCTACCCACTCTAAAAAAAATTACATAATACTGTCAGAAAAAAAGTCTTAAAACTACATATTTTAATAAGAAATAAATTCAATAAAGAATGATAATACTGAGAACCAAGGCATTCAGAGATTTCAAAAGTCATGCTTTTTTTAGTTGATCCAAAATTGCGTCAACTAAGTTTTCAAAAGTTTGTTTAGAGCAAACATTACTCATAAATGTCACACATATATTTCATACACTTACTTTCTTCCCAATAAAAGACCTTTGATAAACATCTAAAATGTCCAGGTTTATCATAGTTGAGATGAAACTGGAACAAATACTGGTATCATTTTAGCAAATCTCTCCTCAAATATTTTGAGTGTCGCAAGTTTATTCAACCAACCAAAATAAAAATCAAAATGGCACAGCATATAGTGTAAGGAAATCAAAATATTGCATATGTAACAGGAAGACAAAGCAGTAGCACATTAAACAAAAGCTAGCTGAATACAAAGGGATGAATGTCTATTGCATAGTAAATAAACTGAAAATCATTTCCAAGTGAGACAAGGTGATAGATGAGGTCACCATGCAGGTGCTTACTGAGTTTTACTGCTGACCTTTGACTTAAAAGCTGTGAAGGTATGTAAGAGGGATTGAGTTGATCAGTTGGGGAACACAATGTTACTTGATAATTAATTTGCCATGTCTGGTACTGGGTTGTTAAAAAATGAATAATCACTCAAGTATTTAGAAATCAGCTTTGTGCACAAATTGCTTCAACTATTACACAAGGCCAACTGTTTGAACTTCACCTGAATTAGGAAGCTTAAACGGATATATATAGTTGAGCCTTTATATGCAAATTAATGCTAATTTCTAACATTCTTTTAAAAGTGAAAAGCAAAGAAAGTTAGAACTAATGAAAAAGTTGTATCAGAAATTATCTGACATGGCAGATAGAAATTCTATAAAATTTTGGATAAGTTTTAAGTAACTTTTGGACTAAAAATTGCTAAAATTCACAAAGCTTTATTTTGTGAAATAAAAGTCACTACTATTTCAATCATTAAGAACATATAACTCATCCCCTTAAAACAAAACAGCACTCTACTTCTTTTAATCTGATAGTGAGAAAGAGAATAACACAGTTTTTGTCTCAGATCCTTTGGATTTGGGTTGAGCAAGTGCATGAAACAAAAGTACTTAAGAGTTTAAAAGAATGAACATGTTTTAAAAATGAATGAGTAGTCTGGCATAAGATAGAAAAGTTATCAAATTTTTTTTTTTCACAGTATCAGATTTGGCAAATTGCATCAAGGTAACATAGCAAATATCTTTTAATTCAAACCATCAACTCATGTGTCTTCCCCCTCACCTTCTCACACACTGGGCGGAGCGGCATGCATTCACTTGTTATCAGAGGGAGGAGCTGATTTTAGGAGACACTTGACTAAATGACCATGAAGGAAAATAAGGCACTTTCTTTTCTTTAGACTTATTCCAATACTTAAAAAATAAAAAAGAAAGACAAAAAGGCTCTTTTGGTCTTTTGTTTCTTGACAACCACCAGAAAAAATCATTTAATGAAATAAAGGGTTTCTTTGTTCTTTTTTTCTTTTTTTTTTATAACACTTGAAAGTATAAAATGCTACATTTCCAAAAATATATATTTTTTTTCTGCACCAGCACCCTTGTATAGTAAAAGTATCTACTTTTTTGTTCATTTGTTTCAATGCACTACACTTTATCTACAATTTCATTACATGTATACAGCAAATAGGCAAGCATGGCTTTTACATCCTTAATGATTTTTCTATACAGGGAGGTTTAAAAAAAATATTTGAACAGTTTGCCCAGTAATGTGACACATAATGCATGTACCTTGTTCTCATATAATCTTTTAAGGAGGTGTAAAACACAGGCTCGGTAATTTTAACTCAGATTTTTTTTTTTCTTTTTTAAAAAATAGTGTTGCAGTTTTGTTCTTTGCATTAGTTTTCAAAATTCCTTGTTAATTTTTCTTTCATGGCACACTTTCTTTTACTACATCAAATTTGGCAGGCAATATAAAAAAGGCTGCAACTTCTGCCCTTTGAGGGCACTGTAGTGACTAAACAGCATGTCAAATTTTGAATACTTTTTTGAAATCACTTCACCAATGACATCCCTGACCAAAGGTTCATGCATGATGCATCATCGCACAGTACATTCAGAGAGAGGGAGAGAGAGAGAGAGAGCTTTGACTTCACTATGAGAAGAAAAGGATTCCTAGAAGTCTCTCACAGTAACTGCCTCTGTCATCGGGTAGTTAAGGGCCATTCGTCTCCATTTCTTAAGAGAGGCCTTCTTACCGTTCGTTTAGGGCGAAACGCAAAAGGATGATCAGTGCTGAGGGATGGATTGGACCTTATTGCTTTACTACTATTCAGTGCAGGTTCTAGAACCACTTTCACCCAAACAGGGGGAAAAAAAGCGGAGTTGGAGGACAATTTCTTTGTCTTTTGTTTGGTTAGATGGTAAGACGAACGGACAAGTGCCTCAGCTCGCTGCACTGATGACAGGCAAGCAAAGGCGATTACCAGTTAACTGATCAGCAGGCAGGCATGGTCAGGTCATCATTGGGTGAAGAGTTCAGAGGTCAGAAGGTCATAGGTTAGTTGCCGGTGGCGGCTGGGTGGTTAGAAACAAAAAACAAAACAAAAAAAGAAAGAAAAGATAGAGAAGAGATTAGTTTCAGCTAGTGACGGCTTAATGACAACATGAAAAACTAATCACAACTAATTAAAAAAAAAACAAGCATGTTTAATTCTGACAAACTGATTGACACCATCTACAGAATGCAATAAAATCATGACCATCTTATATCATGATTTGAACATATGAAGAAGAGCCCACTCCCACAAAACTGGTTAACAGGAGAAAATAGAAATAAAATACAACTAATAACTAATGGTTAGTAGCAGTCAATGAAGGAAATTGAAAAACAAAAACAATGAATAGGTTTTGGAACTTGGTAAAAGAATTTTAAAACAGTCAGTGCAGTTATCAGTATCTGACTGCTATTAAGCATTAGTACTTCCCCAGGTGCAAGCATTAAAGCGACTATTAATGATGAATGTGATTATTAATAACTGGTGGTTAAAAGAAATGAATTTAAAGAATTTATAATTTCTATAAACACTTTAAACATAAACTCTGGGCCAAACAAGGTTTCTTTTGTTCAATAAAATTTTTATTGCTTTTCAATTATTCTATTTACAAACAACATGGAAATTCTTGGCCTCATGATACAAAGCAGTACTAAACTGTAGTCTAGCAGTGTAGGCATCATCATGGGAACCAGGAAAAGGCCAAGCCTTGTGCTCAAGCCAGTACTTTCCAGTTGAAAATACTATTTTACACATATAGAACACTTATAAAATGCACTTGCATGTAAACACTGTAAAGTCCTGCCATTTTAAATTCTATACTTAAAAAGCTCTAGATACATCAAAAAATAGAGGAAATATCTAATTGATACTAATATGGCATTTTAAAACTACAAACAGCTCTCTTTATTCAATTTCAAAGCTAATACTCTGCAAATACAATAGAATCTGACATTTCATATACATTCCTGCTTTATATTTTTATATTTTAAAAGAAGCCACCTGTAAATACTATTTTCTTTTGCAAAAACAAAACAAAAACAAAATTACAGTAAAACATAAAAAATTCTCAAGTGGAAAAGTTATCATTCCCAATGTCCTTGAGCTCTTCCTTCCTTAATCATTCTCTATCACATTCTGCTTCAACAAACTTGGTCCACTTTAACAGTAGTATGATTTTTTTTAAGACTTATTCAACAGCTTAATTAAAATCTAACAAATTCTGAGGTTTGATAGAGTATTTTGTACTGTTGCCATTATGACTAAGGCAGAGGAGATGAAAGTGAAAAATATAATCAGTGCAAAGTCAGATCTGTGCCATTTAATACAATGAAATCCAGTAGGTATAATGTTCACAGATAATAAGAGTTTAAATGATCTAAATAATGGGCTGATTTACCTTCATATAATTAAAATGGTTTCTATGGTCTACCATTTAGGATACAATTTATAAACATTAAAATCATTATGCTAATGTGACCATATCGTCCCTGAAATTCTTCGAAATTCTGTTAATTGGGATTTTGTTTAAATTAAAAACAAATGTTCCAAGAACAAAGAAAAAAAATAAATATTTAATGTGGCACAATTTTTACCACCTTACAGAGATTCTAGAAATACAGAATCTTAAAGCATTTTGAAAGATTATAATTTTGATTAAACGGTATTACATCTTATATAAATTAAATGAATGAAGATTTCTGTAAAAACAGAAAAGTTCTTGGCATTATCTTTTGTAGAGTATATAGCCAATACAAGCTACCAATTAATGATACCAGTACACCTGGGACACATCCTCTGCCAAGTCCCTGGCCTTCTACAGTACACACAGGTTTATCAAGTGTGCAACACCATTTACAATCCATTACAATTAAAAGTCAGTCGGCCTATTATAGGAATCAAATTTAGTTTTGTTTTATTTATAGTTGGGTCTTATTCTTAGTAAAACTATATTTGTCAAACTATCACCAATTCCAAAAAGTATACTTATAAGGATAACACAGTTTGACATATCCAAGAGCTGAATTTCTTTGCATTTATATGTATGCTTATACTACCTCTAAACCTATACAGTGGATTAAAAATAAAAGAATACAACCACCAACCAAAAAACAAAACAAAACAAAACAAAACAAAAAACCCCAAACCAAAAACAAAACAAAACAAAACAAAACAAAAAAAAAAACCAAAAAACAAAAACAAAACCCACCCAGTGTACAGTAGCATCATAAAATAATCTGAGTTATTTTAGAGATAGTCCTTAGACCCAATGACTGACATATGTTTATAGTGACACTACAGTGGTGTACTAAAAATTAGTATTTCGGTTTGCTGACATTGCATTTTGAATTAAATCATTAACAAAACTAAATCAATACATATATAAGTACAAAACTGCTATACATGGAATGTGTTGACAATTCCCAAATAACACTGTAATTTTCCTTTAAATCTACTCATCAACCACCTCAAGGTTCAGGAATATCATGTAAGCCAGTACTTACGGTTTTAAAATACAAGTTTAAGAAAAAATTTTTGAGACATACATACAAATAGTGTTCTTACATTAGAAAAACTATTTTAAAAACATTTTATATCCTACATGAAATGTTTTCTAACAATAAGAATAAAGCTCCAAAATAAACTATTTTCCTTAAAAAAGAAAAATAAAGGTCACACTTTGTTTTCCACAGAAGGCCTTGTTTTGATAAGTAGACATATATCTGTGTGTGGGTTTTTTGTTTTCTATTTTTTAGTTATTAAACATTTTATATTAGTTATTTTCATGAATGGTCAGTTCACCATTGAGATATTGCTGTATTTTTTTTAATGATATGATTATATGTAACTTGTATACAAGTATGAGGCTAAATAAATATTATTATCATTTATCTTTGGAAAGTCATACTATTCTGGTGTGGATAATTCTGGCTCTGTCCAAATTTGTGGAAAACATTACAGAATGGATAGTGGTGACCATTTAAGGCAGCTAAGTCTTTGTAAATTCACAAATGACAAAGTTGGAGCACAGGCCCTCTCCCCGTTTGCCACTAATAGACTTTTGACCAACTGAATCGTTTAGGAGCAAATCTGCCCCATTAGAGAAGCTTGAAGAAATGTTTTGCTATCTTGTTTGGGAATCATATTTTGTAGTGAGAAAGGCTTCCAAAACAGTCCAATGTCAGCAAACCGAAAACAACACTTCTCAATAAAATTTACAATTCATGCAAAGGTCCAAAGGTACCTATAGGTGGCAAATTATAATGGTGAAAAGGAGAAAAATGAAGATTTATTCTCCAAAGTTTAGTCAATAGGGATATCTAAATAATTGGATCTATTCTCACTGCAGAACTTCAAAAGTTATTTTACCTTCAGGTAACGTATTTTAGCAGCAAATGACAGGTGTCAAAGAATCCATTTTAGCAAAAGAATGAAAAAGTAAAAGAAAACTACTTTTACTAATTCATATAAATCCAACTACCTTATATAGTAATCTTCACAGTCCTTACTTTGCTGACTTCAGTTAGGTACTCAACAAGCACTTCCTCATAGTTATGCAGTGGCTCAAATACTTTTATTGCAAAAGGAAATGAAAACTAAATCTTCAGTTTTCTCCAGAAGTACTTGGGAGGAATAACATCCTTTACCTCTCACTTATTAAAGCACCCATCCATTTTATTTTGCAACACCACACAGATACTCCAGTCAATTAAATGCTGATCTAAAAAAATTGGGGTGTGTGTGTGTGTGTGTGTGTGTGTGTGTGTGTGTGTAAAAACTAAAAGGCAGCATCAAAATTTTAAGAGCTTCAACTAAGGATGATTCATTTATATATTGCTAGATATTAGAATCCACATCATGTTAAGATATTCCTATGTGGTTTAAAGATGGGAGGACCCAAAACAGTGATTAAAAGTATTTTTAAAATTACAAATGTATTTTAGATTTGTAAGGGAAGCAGAAGTGCACAGAAAAAAACCAACAATAACCCACCATAATACTTCTCTGTTAGGCATGGTGTTGCAAATTTCATGTATATCCCACGTATTTCTTATACACAAGAACTGCATAACTAAACTAACCTCGGTCTGCGGTCACAATCCTTTGGTAAGGATGGACACGCATATCGTGCCTTCGAACTTTAGTAGCCACCGCACCTAGTTAAATTGCAATTACCAAGACAAAGTTAGAAGACATTCATTTTAAAAAAAAGGTAAAACAAAAAACACCACAAAAAACCAATCCAAGAAACAAAAACAAAAACCAACAATAACAAATTTAAAAAAAAAAAAAAGGAAAGAAAAAAAAAAAAAAAAGAAAGAAAGAAAGAAAGAAAAAATAACCACAACCCAAAACAAACATTAACAGCAGGTTTATCAAAATGGATGTTCATTTACTACAAAAATTCATTTTAGAAAAGAAAGAAACAAGTTAAGGCACAGTAGTTTAAAACTTAATCATAATATGTAGAATATATCTGTGTATACTAATATTGCATTTATTTCAAACATTCTGGCCTTAACCTGTTTTATCCATTCATTTTCCCCAATTTACAGTATTTCATGAAATCTATTAGACCCAAGCACATTTAAGCTTTACTAGTCACATATTCACTGAAGTGCCTTTCTTGGAGCAGGACTAATTAAATAATGCCATATTTAATACTGACAATTATTTGCTAACCTTAAGATCACTTCCAGTTTCTACCACTTAGAAAAGTTTAAAAGCAATTCTTAAAGCCTACAGATTGTGGTTTAAACTTTGAGTCAATAAGTATGAACTGCAATGAATTAGGTGATTAGTAAAGCAAACAGTATAGAACACTTAGCAGTCAGTTTACTACTATACACTCCTTTATAAATTACAGCTACATTTTCATAGTACAAACTAAACCAAATTAATTAGCATAATTTTATTTTATATCTATGTGCAAAAAGTGCAAGTAAGTCACTGACTGCTAGGCTAAGCTTTTTTTTTTTCCTCCAAGGCTGCTGAAACTAAGCATTTGTTAAATTCAGATCTGATGAGGGTTCAGTTAAGACCGTTCTTGAATTTCTTAGCCTTTCGTTGGGAAAGCCATACCTAAAGATAAAAGGAAGGGAATTAAAAATTAGTCATCAATGAAGATCTGATGCGATGCTACTACCAATCTCCTCACTACCACCAACACACATGTCTGCATCTGTTTTGAAGGGCACTGCTTACTTTTACAGGCTTTTAACGCAAAAATTGATGTACATGCATGTTATCTGTGTGCATATGGGTTAAAACTCAGCAATATTTTAAAAGTTTACTTGTTTCTTTCCAATGTGTTTTACTGCTTAGAAAGCAAAGTATGAACTAAAATAATTCCAAGTTTAATGTAGGTTTAAATTTTCATTTAATGTTTTTATTGAATCTATTTATTACATGTATGCCAATCAAGTGATTTTTCACAAAGTGAGCAATTGGTTTAAGCTTTGCTTAAAATGAGCACCACAAATGCTGCAAATAAACAACGACAAAAAAAACCCAAAACAAAAAACCCCAACACAAAACCCTAACTCCAAATAAACTACTACCCCCTTCCCAAAAAACATTGCATAATTTGCTCTAAATTCAGAAAGAGTGTTTATTACACTGTTTTTTGCTATTTCTAAGCAGTAAACTTATGTTATAATTTCTTTGCTTTAATGACCTAGTCACATAAAGTAGAGTCTACATTAACAAATTATGTCTATCTTTCTTTAACTGCACAATAGTGGGTGTCTAAGAGCTACACTCCTGCAGGAAAGCCCACATAAATAAAATTGTTTGGTTGTTTTTTAAATTAACAGATGCTGTGGGTGCCAGCAGAGAGGAGTTCTGGGTAGAAAAAGAGCATGCATGGGATTACAGGGCAAGATATTAATAAAAAGGAAAAAATTTTAAAAGGTTAAATGTTACAGGTTATTTTAAAAATGCTTCAAGAAATGTGCAATAGTAATAAGCCTCTTATGTACAGCTCTGTGGTGTGATTCTGACCAGTGAATTACTTTATACAATGATTTTAGTAATGAATTGAAAACATATATACAATAAAAAAAATTTCTAAAACAAAAGGCACATTTGTGCGCATACACACAGATAACATACAGAGCATTTTTTTCACATATTTAGCAATAAATTTGTTTTGACAAGCTAATGACTTTGAATCTTAAGTGTCAAATGATCACTAGAGATTTTCATAATTTTGCAATCAATACTAATGCTGGAAAAAAAATTTAAGGATCAAATTCCTACAAATCAAAAGCATGCAATGCAGCACCATAGTCATATACAATTCAAGAAAGAAAAGGGAAAAACAGGAAAAATTATTCAGATTCTGTTTGGTAAAACAAAAGGGTTGCATTCAAAGAGTTTGTTCCACATTGACTGGTCGTGCTATAACGGCTGCTGTATTCTAGTCCTTCATCCAGCAAGTCAATGGGCTGAAATATCAGGCATGACTGGCATTTCAATCCACTCTATAAAAAAAAGGCATCAGTAATATCTCTGAGCACACCACTTTTTGTTTATGTCTTGTAGTTTTTAATCAAGTTCTAAATTCATAATTTTTATTTTTGTTTAGATGTGTCATTCAGGAGTCATCGACATGGCTTTTAATTGATTCTATATGGTATCACAAGGATTAAAAGCAGCATTTACTTTTTGGTAAGGACTTCAATACAAAAAAAAAATCTATGAAATTTTAAGAAGAATAGAACCTCTTAATTTTTAGCTCATTCTTTAAAATGTTAAAAAAATAAATTTAAGATATAAAATTTTCACTTTTTAAAAGGTTTATAGAATTATATAAAACATTTCCAAAGGAAATGATATATAATGTAATTTAAATTTTAGGGGGAAAACAATAATTCTAAAAGTAGTTTGTTTGAAATGCATGTGATGTGATAAGTTTAAATAAACTATATATGGAACAATTTTGAAAAATTAAACTATAATTATCCAAAAGGGAGAACTTAAATAGGATAGAGCCAGAAAACTTAGTCTAAGTTATTTCCTAATGGAAGTTTTTAATTGATTCATTTGACCGGTTTTAATACTTCCAAAGATACACACTGGGAAAAAATGAAATATTGTCTTTTGAAAAGTGATCAAAAGCTAAGCCAATCAATTCAGGAGATAAACTTACCTAATACACCACTAGGTTCAATAGGATACTCAAGGATTGACGTAGCTGGTGCCAGTGTGTAAGGGTACTCGTAGGGTGTGTAAATTAAACCAGCCTCAGGTCCTGGAGGAACTATTGCAGCAGTTGGATGAGGAGTTCCGTTTGGCATGACAGCGGTCTGTATTTGTCTGATCAAAGGCATTATGGTAGGGCCAGCTGGCGTAGGAGTACGCAGGGCAGCTGGTGGGAGAACAGGCGCAGGCCCAGTAATAATCCTTGGAGCCTGGGCTGTTGCTGCAAGAGAAAAGGCAAGGGCTGCTACAGTAAGCAAAGAAATTTAGAAGGAAGTATAGAGACAGCAGTACAAAATATGAAAAGAATGAGGGGGAATGGGGAAAAGAAAGGAAAAAAGCAGGAAAGAAGAAAAATAAAAGGAAATCATTAGTACATGCGCTGATCACACAAAGTGCCAAAGCACACCAATCAAATGCACAAATAGCTTACCCTTTCCCAGTGAGATTAAGAATAAACATGCAAAAACAAAAAAGCCATCAAAAGTAAGCTAGACTAACAGGTTACAGAGCACAAAAGCTTCTTTTAGTTCACATATTTACCTATGCATTTAAAAACTGCATGAGACTAAGATGCATGCAGGAAGGCAAAAGGAAACATATTACATATTTACAGTATGAAAATATCTTATAATTAAGAGTTTGCAGAAATACAGAATACCAGCCTAGATTCAACTTGGGAAAAGACTGGCCTTCTTCATTTTGAAGTAAGCCAAGCTCTTAGTAGATAGAAATAATTTCTAGCAACTGTATTAATTGATTACTTCTTAAAAAGAGTAATCTAAAATATGTCTTTATTGTACTTCTATTAATGTTATTCTATCTTTTCAAAAGTAAATTTAAATTTAAGTGAATCAGTTATAAATCAGAATTACTTTCAGATAACTATTTTTAATAAAGATTTTTTTTCCTATCTCTTTCTTTGCTATCATAAGAAACTATAAAACTTATCACTATGAAATTAGTTGATCATTTTCAGAAAATTAAAAAATCCCTATAACATGCTTAAATACATAAAAAGGTAAATGTGAATGAAAAAGGTATCACAACACTCAGCTCTGTGAGCTCTCACATGAAATCAATAGCAAAAATAAAACAAAATAAAATTGGAAGGAAAACATGCAAGCAAGATGACAGGATAAAGAATTTAATATATAGGTGGTTCCATTTAGATGAACTTTTATTATCTATAAAATTGCAAAAACATACATGGGTATGTATATATGTATATTTGGGGTTATATACTCATGTCAAGTTGGTACTTATTTATTAAATAGGAATTTAAGTTTAGTGCTTGAATTTAGAAGGAAAGTAACAAAAATATATTCCAAAATATTATAGCAAGACAAATTGGCATCATAATGTAAATAAAATGTCTTTATGGAAAAGAAATAGTAGTGTTGACTCTGTACCAAGTGCATAATTGCTTCAGTAGAATTGCTACTGTTCATATGGATTCCTGCTAAGGGAGAAAGGTTTGTTGACAAAAACAGCAGAAAAGGCTATTACACTAGGCTAGTCTAATCCTTACGTGATTTAATGTTGGCATCTCTGTAGGTGCCATTCAGAATTGCAAGTTCCATCAGCTGCATCTTCTTAAGGCTGTCTTCTCCTTCTGCCTACATAGATGAAAAAGAGAAGGGCATTTATTATTTCAAAACAGAGTAGTTAGAATAGTTTATGCATAAGTTTTTAATAGATAAACATTGATCTTCAATGTAGGCAAGCTTAGAGATGTTCTACTAGGCAAGAGGGGTTTAGAGCAAAAGGGCACTAATATATAGAAAGTAGATCCTACACTTCAGCAATGTTCAATTTCTTAATTTTCTTTTAAAGATTTTCTTTGATAAGATAAATGACAACAAACTGACAAACAGTCTTATTTCCTTTGGCATCATTTTACTCAGTATGTAAAAAAGACAAATTCAGGGGGAAAAAAAGATCAATTCCAACCTGTAGAATGCAATTAAAACAAGATATAAAAAGGCCCAATTGAATGCCTATAAAAAGGAGAAATCAAAATTCATATGCATACATATATGTATATGTTTACAATTCAATTTGCTTATTAAGGGTGGTTTCAAGTTTACCCAAATAAAGTAGAAATAATAAATTTTGGGTTTCAATGAAATATATTCTTTCTTTCCCCCAATCATGTTAATTAGATCATCAAACTTTTCTTTCTTACTATTGCATCCCTCTTGCATGTACCTTGCCATCACCTTAGTTCATAGGTGCTTCTGTGAACTATTAAAATAACTTTTGCAATGGATATTCTAGTTTCAAGTCTCTCTTTCTCCCTTCTAATATATTTACAAGGATAATTTTTCTAAAAACAAATTTTCTTATAACTTTGCTTTAAAATGTTCAAAGAATCTACATTACCTAATAAATAAAACCTGAAATTCAAAATCCTCACATCCTTACTCCAACTTACCTTTCTACCCATCCCTACATTATATACCAGCCAAATTCAACTACCCAAGGCATTCCAAACTCATCAATATCCTCTTTGCTTCATATTCCTTTCTGCTCTAAATGCTCCAAAGCACTAATCCATTGTAGAAATTCTGGCTCAAATGCTACCTCCCTTAATTTTCTAATCTCCTAAGCAGCAAATGATAGATACACCCAGATTTAGATGTACAAGGGACTTCAGGTCATATAGTCCAAACTATTTACTTTACAGATGAACACAACAATGGGCCAGAGGTAATATGACTTGGCCAAGGTCATAGAACTCCTGTTTTTTTTTTTTTTTAAACTTTTCTTGCACTACATTGTCTAGTTAGTTCTGTTCTGTGCCCCCAACTAGATTGCTCTATATTGATGCTATGTCATTAATCTTTATTTCTCTAAAATACCATTTTGCTCATAGTGGAATATTTATAGAATAATTCTTATTTAATAACAATACACAGCCATTTATTTATTTCACTTCAAGCTTTGCAAAAACACTATGAATAGTATTTCATTTGATCCTCACAACAATCCTGGAACCTACAAGTGTATGTGCGTGCAAATGTGGAAACTGAAGCAAACAGAAGCTAAATAAATTGCCCATAGTCAAAAGCCAGTTAAGTACTAGAGGCAGGATTTGAAC
The DNA here is from genome assembly GCF_016432865.1 of Antechinus flavipes. Classification (NCBI taxonomy): domain Eukaryota; kingdom Metazoa; phylum Chordata; class Mammalia; order Dasyuromorphia; family Dasyuridae; genus Antechinus; species Antechinus flavipes. Next base: position 354,159,860 of record NC_067401.1, on the reverse strand, counting down.
TCCAGTTCTATCTTACTTCAAATTTTGTTCTTAATACTCCTAAGTATTGTAGACTCAATGACTTAAAAGCTTAGGAGAATTCCTAATTATATAATGAAAGATTATAGTTTTTGAGTCTCTAAAATTTCAAGGCAATCTTAAAAATGACTATGTATCATAATGCCTAATCTTCAGCAGCAGATGGTAAAAGGACCTAATTGAATAAGTCAAACTTAAAATGTAAATAAGGTCAAGATATTTCCTCTCTCAATTGCTGTGAAGGCTACTGTCTACTTTCTTCAAAGAGGGGATGCTGCAGTATGGCACCATGTAGAAATATAAATAGCCAAACTTTCTTTCATGAAAGCAATTGGAAAATAAAATCCAGTGTATTCATACTAAAAATACCTATTACATGTTTAGTGAGTAGACTAAAAGAGAGGACAAAGAGTGAGAAAAGACTATGTCATAAATATAATGTTCAATGTGCTCTTAGAACTAATTTTAACAAATGTGCTATAGAATTCTATGATATTTAGTCTGGTTTAATATTTATCTGTTGGAACGCTTTATTTTAAAACTTAAAATGAGCTGAATTTTTTTTTTTCTCTGCAACACTGTTGCCTATTCCCAAAAGTTCATGGAAAGTATTATCTTACAAGATCTTTACTAGATTAAAAAGGGCACTTTTCATTTAACATAATAAAGTCCTATCTTCAGTTAAAATGGAATTAATTTTAATAATATATAATTTTTAAAAGCATGTTACAAATAGCAAGACAAAAAAGACTATTTTTAAAAAATACCTTAATAAGTTGAATGTTTATTACTTTTAAGTTTTAAGCTTCATTATATTGAAAACACTGTAAAAACAATCTTTTAAGTTACTCAATCCACTAAATTGCCAGGTCTTCTGTTCTACTTCAGTTTCTCATAGATACAGTGATATAAAAGCATTCTAATATCATTATAAACATTTCACTTCTCTGTTCTAGTATCAAAACCTTTTTACCATTTCCAATTTTTTTCCTGCATCTAATCCTGATCTTTGTCTTCATTGTGGACATCTTCATTTTTTATCTTTTAGTTCTTTTCCAATTCATTACTTCTGTAGTAGCCATGACTCAACTTTCCCCAATCCAAACCCCAACCACTTAAAATTGACATCATACTGCACTCTATCCTATTGTTAAATCCAACTCCTCACCAACCACCTTCTCTTCATGTGTTACTGAATAGACCAAGAACAAGTCATGCAATTGTGCTGAATGGTCCATTACAAATTTATTTTTATATAATCTCAACTGGTTGCTCACTGTTTCAAAGTCAAATATCTAATTTCTCCTTAATCAATTCACTTGTAAATGTTAAAAAGCTATTGCAAACTTCTTAAGGGTTCTTGTCACAGGTCCCCTTTCCCACCATCCTTTTAATTAAGGATTTCATAGCATACTTCAATGAAAAAAATTGAAGTTATTTACCGAAAGCTTCCTTCCCTTATTTTCCTCATCTCACATCAGTCAAATTTCTTTTTCCATTGTTTCCTTTTTCAGATTAAGAGTTGGGTTCACCTTACCAAAGCCAATCCTTCTATGTGTAATATTAATTCCATCACTTGTCTTCTGAAAAACAAATTGCTCCCACTATCATTTTGTTTTCTTTTGGCACCTTTCCTGCTTTTTATATACTTATATCTCCCTATATTTTGAAAAAACAGAACAGAACACCACACCATAAGAAGATCCTACTGTTGCTGTGGGCTTTCATCCTTTATCTCTCCTCTCCTTCTTGAATCCTTTCCTTGAAATAATAAAAGCTAATACTTATGAAGTACTATGTTCCAATACTATGCTAAATGCTTTACAATTATCATTTCCATTTGACCCTCACAATAATTTTGGGATATAGGTTTTATATTTTACAATTGAGGAACTGCTAACAAGTAACTTGTCATTTGGCTAGTAAATACCTGAGACTAGAGGTCTTTCTGACTTGATGTCCCAATAAAAACCATCTACACTAAGTACCTTCATTTATTCTCACTCTTTTTTAGACCCTCTGAAATCTGGCTTCAGATGCTATCCATTTAATTGAAACTGCTACTGATCTTTTAATTGCCACATCTAAGGGCATTTTCTCAAATTTGGTTATATTGGACCTCTGTACAGTATTTGATTCTGCTGATCACCCCTTTCTCTCTTGGATACTCTTACCTCAGTAGGTTTTAGTAACACAACTTTCTTCCATCCTTCTGCTATTTCATCTGATAATCTTTTTACTAGTTCTTCATTTAACTCATGAATATACTCCAAAATTCTATTTCTGGAATTTCCTTTGGTTCCAAATTCTCTAGCTTGATCTTAATGGCTCTCAGGAAGATAACTACAATATGCATTCAAATGATTTTACACACACACACACACACACACACACAGCGCCCTCTTTTGAGTTATAGTCATATATTTCTGTCTTTAACTCTACACTCCCACCATGTACAATAAAAATATGTACCTTAAATTGAATTCATTATCTTATACATTCAACATGCTCTACCTCTAACTTTCCCTATTATTTTGTTAAGGGTACCTACCACCATCTTCCCACTACGGACCATAATCTTGATGTCTTCTATGACTTCTCACAGCCTCACTCTATCAATTCACTGCCAAATTTTGTTCCTTCAAAAACATCTCTCATTTATGTCTCCTTTCCACTGACAGCCAAAATCCTATTTCAGGCTCCTATCACCTTTTGTCAAGACTATCACAAAAAACTGGTCTCCATGACTTAAATTTCCATTTATATCAACACTTAGCAAAGTTACATTTCTAAAACATAAGTCTGCCCGTTCTACCTCCATTGCTCAAGCAGCTCCAGGAGAATCCCTATTACCTACAGGATAAACATACCCCCAGGTCCATTTGAGGTACAAAGCTCTTTATAACGTGCCCTCTTTTAGTCTTTGCATACTATAATCGTCCTCTAATCCAACAATACTAGCACACTAGCAGTTCCTTGAACATGACATTCAATCTACTGTTTCTTATTGCTAATGTTACATTTCATTCTGTATATATACTAAATACAATTTTGTTCTGAAAGGTGAAAGACTTTAAAGTGTTTAAAAAAGGATGTGATTATGAGATTCTTAAAGTTTTTTTAAAGCAACAAGTTCTCTAAAGAATAAATCGAAATCTTTTATAGAGTCTGTATAGAATCTTACTAAATATTATTAGAGATGTTAAATATTTAAAGGAATTAATGATTTAGAAATTATAGTTAAGGATATGTACACTTAATGTACACTTAAGGCTGTATCTCAGACATTGAAATGTGAGATTTTTCATCTTCCTACCCCTTTAAAATTATCTTTCTCTGAAACGTAATACTTTTATTTCCCAGAAGATGGCAGCATTTATTATATGAAATAATTACTTTTAGCCCTAGGCAAGTAGCTTTTCCCAAGGGTGTCCATGAGCTGTATAACTTGACAATGTGTATTTCAAGTTACACTAAAATACCTAATTCTTTCAAATCTTGGGGAAAAAAATGACATTTTTAAGCAATCTAAAAGAACATATAAATTTTGTTTTAAAAATCATATAGACTTTAGTGACCCAGGGGTCCTCAAACCATGGCCTGCCCGCCAGATGCAGCAGCTGAGGACGATTATCTCCTTCACCCAGGGCTATGAAGTTTCTTTATTTAAAGGCCCACAAAACAAAGTCTTTGTTTTTACTATAGTCTGGCCTTCCAACAGTCTGAGGGACAGTGAAATGGCCCCCTATTTAAAAAGTTTGAGGACCCCTGCTTTAGCTATTCATTTGGCCTGTCCTCTCCAGAGTTGACAGCTGATGAAACTAATTCTGATGTATTCTATCTTAGCTCTGAGTATTCCTGCTGGCACTTTGTTGATGTTGCATCAGAGATACCAAAGTAATCTCTGAAGAAATCCTACCTATATTCATTTACTCAAAGCCACTCATTTGCAAGACATGAAATGGCTTTTAAAGACAATGCAATGTGCAATTCTTAGTAAGAAGCTGGACTGTTTTATCCCATATATTTTTACAGTTTCTCATATTTCTTATGCACAATATAAGATGGAAGTTAGTAAGACATTTTAAATTGTCCTTTGCTTTGGAAAACTAATTCCTTATCACAGAAGACCACTGAATGACTATGAAAGACTGAATATTATGCAAGGGATTTCCTTACAAGTTTTATTATAAGAAAGTAATTTTCTGCTTAAGGAAACAATTTCAGAACAATTATTGGCAGAATCAAGATGCACAAGTAGAGATATAAAAAAGAATGCCCAATAACTCACCTAAAATATCCACTGAGACCTTCATGCGTAAAGGAAAAAAGGATGAGAATGCTTTAAGGATAATATTCTCTCATCAAGTATAAACAAAAGGTCCAGTAACTTGCTTTTACATAGTTTATCTTTCCAAAAAGTTACTATTCAATAGAAAAATGTCATGTCAATCTAATGTATCATGTAAGAATAAGATACACCTGATTTCAGTAGAAATAGCACAAAAAACTGAAATAGTTGTTCAAATCTAAATTAATTTTTTTTTGCTCTGATTGAATGATTTCTAGGAAAAATATATTCTTCAAAAATGTAATGTTCATAAACACTTCAATAAAATAGATTCCTGCTATATTTTAATAGGCACTGAAATGTGCCATGGAGTACATCATACTAGTGACTAGAGGAAAGCAACTCTAAAGAAAATATTCTCATAATTTTGTTTAGTCATTTTACAGTAACGTACAACTCTTTGTGTGACCCCTTTTGGGGTTTTCTTGGCAAAGGTACTGGAGAAGTTTGCCATTTCCTTCTCAAGCTCATTTTACTGATCAGGAAGTAAGGCAAACTTAGGCAAACAGAGTAAGTGTGATTTGGCCAGTGTTAACTGCTAGTACAGATTTGAACTCTAGCCTGGTACTTAATCTACTACACCACCTTGCAATATTTAGGCATATATTAAAATTTGTTTGGTGGTAAAGATGACAACACCAATGTACAATTTAAACTGCATAACTAATACAATTTTAAAAACACTGTATGAGGAAGCAATCAAGTTTTCTACCAAAAATATTATGGGTTATATATTCCTTTACCAATTCTTGAGATTTGGATGGTAGGAGTAGAAACTGGCTGCAGATAAGTACATATAATTATAAAAACTGAACTATTTAGTCACTAAATATATACAAGGACTGAGAATCACAATACTATATACTTATTTTGTAATTGACTAAGGCAAAAATTAAAACAATTCAATCTTTTAATTCACTATATGACCAGCATAAAATATGAAACTGATTAGAACCACAAAACAAAATAAAAATGGGAAAGTTCAGTAAATATATTTAAATTGGTTTCAATAAACCCAATCTCACACGTATATGTTGAATCAGAAAGTAGAAATGGAGCAAATTGGGGAAGGGGGAACAGGGAATAAAAAAGGGGGAGCGAGAAAACAGGAGAATGGAGGGAGGAAAGAAGAGAGGAGCAAAGAGGGGAGGGAAGGGGAAGAAAAAAACATGGGAGAGGAGGGGAAAAGAGGAGAACTGGTTGATTAGAACAAGTATTCCAAAAAGTAAACAATACAAAACAAAAAAACTAAAGAGGTCTAGGCTAAAAGCAACAACTTTTTAGTAAGATGTGAGCTCTAATCTTAACACAGAGACACGATAATTTTGCCTAATAGAACGTTCAGAATGAAAATTGATAATAGATTATCAGAAATAAATTTTAAAATGTATAGACACATGCTCTAAAGAAGGGGAAAAAATAGACACTTTTCACAAAGAGGTTGACAAATTCCTTTTAACTTAGTTAACATATATACTATTTTTGGTGATGAGAAGTAGGCAGAACTAAAAATGGAGGCATATATACTTGATAAAATATAGATGAGGACTCAATACTCAAAGAGTTGTAAGACTTGTGCATTTTTCAAAATTTCTTCCTTTGTATAACATGTTTTCAATAAATATCTATTATTTATTAAGTTCCAGTGTCAGGTCTGGGAGAAGAAAAGGGAAAAAACCAGAAAGTACTTTGCCCTCAAAGAAGTTTTCGTTTTATGCACTGGCTAAGTGTAGGAAGAAGATTTACACAGACTGGAAAATACTTCTAGAAGTAGGGGGAGGACATGAACACTATCTTGACTGGATATTTGATGATCTCTAAATTCATAATAATTGATTAGAACTAGCTTTTGCTCCCTATGTTTTAGAGACCCAAGGAGAAGGAGAAATTCAGTGGCTGGTCATGTATTTTCTTGGACTGAATTATTCTAGTTTCTGTGCTAAATACACAATGCCTTCTGGGATTAATTCCCCTTTCTTTCCAAGGGATTTCTGAATTAACAGTGGATAACATTAGGAGTCTCTGAAATGTCAAGATAGTGCTAGGGAATTGTGAACCCAGGTCCTAGTCAGCAATGTGCTTGTACTAACTGTTGTTGCTTATGGTAGTATAGTACTTATAGGAAAACACCTATTGTGGGTTTTCAGAAATCCTGAAAATTTCCAACCACTGAGGGGATTTCTTTGGGGATGTCTCCATGTTTGATGCCTCCAGAGACAGAGTCCTGTAGAGTACATATATCAATCACTGGTCACTTACAGGTTTTTACCTGTGCTGGTAGTCCCTATTCATACTAGTCATTTAAAAAAAAAAAATTAAGTTCTGAGGTAGAAGAAGTCATTTTTGTAGCTTTTCATTGGATTCCTTAATCATTATAGGGTTTGTTAGGAATTTCAGGTTTTCATTTGGATTAACGTATGTTATAACTGTCTCTGTTTAGCCAGCCAACTTGATTTAATGAGCAAGTTTTTAAAAAGCACGGAAAAATCTAATTCAAATTATAAACTTTAAATACCTTTCCCTTGAAAGTACCTTTCTTATAATATACTACACTGTATTTAAGTGAGGTGTGCAAGTATTTCAAGGTCTAATAAACATTGTAAAAATTAGTTGTTGATACAGGATCACAATTTTTATAATAATGAAGTTTAAAATTTCAAAGATTAAACTCAACATAGGTTCACAGGAACTAAAAAAAGAACCTTATTAGTTCAACAACTTCATTTACAGATTATTTTAATCATCATAGTTTCAGCATTTAAACAGAATTTTTAAGTTTCTGTTAAAGATGTATTACTAATTTTTTACATTTTTGTATTCCTGAAAACTTTTAACAATTAGAAGAGTATGCATATTTACTGGGGAAACATAAAGGCAATGAAATGTTATCTGCATCATAAAAAAGGACAAAAATGGTTGATTTCAAAGTAATCCATGAAGATTTGCATTAAATGATGGGAAAAGAAATGTGCTGAACCAAGAGGACAATCTAATTTTGTATTCTATTCTAGAGTGCTGAAGAGTACTACTGATGATGCAACAAGCATGCTACTGTCAGCTTAACAAGACAGGCCATACAGATTGGCTTTCTTCCCTTTGCCCCCTTCCAATAAGTGAAGTTGGGATGATAATGGTGAATCGAGTAAGACAGGAAAAACAAAACAAAACAAAACAAAACCAAAAAAAAAAAAAAAAAAAAAAAAAAAAAAAAAAAAAAAAAAAACCGATGATCTGAACAGTTTTGAAAATTACAGGCTAGGGGCAGCCAGGTGGCACAGTAGATAAGTGGTGCTCTGAAGTCAGGAGGACCGTTCAAATCTGGTCTCAGACACTTAACACATCCTAGCTGTGTGACCCTGGACAAGTCATTTAACTCCAATTGCCTCCGCAAAACAAAATAAAAACAAAAAACTACAGGCTGAATTTATATATTGAAAAATAAAAGCAAGCTATATGTAATGGTCAAATTCATTTTCAATACAGAATAATTCTTTTTCTATTCTACTATGCATATGAAAACATTCCCTTTATTGCCTAAGTTCTGAATTTAGAAAAATTGAAATCACGCAAAATGACATAACTCAAAGATTTGGTATTTACATGTGAATGATTATCTAAGTTTTAAAAGTGTAAGAATAATTCAGTGACATTTATTTAAGATTATAGAAATGGCTTGACTGATTCTCCTATCCTTCAAAACATTCTGTAAACCTACATAATCACCTACAATGTACAACGCAATTTACAAGGCAATGCATCAGGCAATGGAAAACAGATACAATATCAAATAATCCCTCTCCTCAAAGAACTTACATTTTTATATTTTTTAGATGTCCACAAAGGATAACTTGTATATAAATAAATTTTAAAGTAAATGCAATTAATATAAAATGATTTAAAGAAGGGGGAGAATATGAAAAGGAATAGAGGAAGAACCATAGTAATTAAGAAAGGCACAACACAAGTGATAGCACTTGAACTCTGTTAAAGATTGTTCAAGGTAAGGTGAGAGTACATTCTAGAGAAGTGAGCCATATGTACAAGCAACTGAATGAATGAAAAAGCTCCATTCTCAAAGGGTTCACCACATTCTAATGCTCTATCAGTTCTCCAAGTCAGATGGAAATGCCAAGATCCTTAAGGCGGAATAGGAAAGCAGATGATAATATTGTTCTCTAATATTATTTTCTTTGAAAAAAGAAAAAAAAACAAAACTTCAATGATTTGGGGGCAAGAATTCTTCAATAGTTCTAGCTGTTGAGTCAGGAACAATTTCCAAGGCCTATCTCCACAAACTCTGATTTCCAAAAAGTACAGGTGTGGGCTTTGGGCTGAAAGTAGTTCTGGCAGTGTTGAAGATGGTGGCAAGAACTGATTATTTCTGGGCTATGGGATTCGGTTGGATGGAATTGGGGGAGAGAGGTCTATATACCTCTGCTAGAGTTTGCAAAGAGGTAATGATCAAGAGGTTGACAGTGATTTGACCTGACATGTACATTCTGTATCTCCAGATTCATACCCTCAGGGTGTGTTTGTTAGTTACTTCCCCTAGAATTGCCAGTGTGCCCAGTGGGTGGGTTTTGCCCTTTCTAGGTGAATTAGGAGTTAGATGAATCCCCCCAAATAGTTAAGGTTTGTATGAAGATGCAGAAAAGAAATGATCAACATCATCAAACTGGAAATCTAATTTTTTCCAAATCTGCCTAAAACCCAGATTTAACTACTCATTCCATAGTACAAAAAATATCCAAACCAGCAAATCTACTGTCTACACTGTCTTTCCAAAGTATCTGTGTTCTTAATGTGATACTGAAAGTCAATCATTTAATCCCCTTTTCTAAATATCCTCAGAAACTTTCAAGGCCTATCAGTGTCTAAAAAAAAAAAAAGACAAAATGTCTTTTGATTTCGATTCTGTGAGTCCTGTACTACTCATATGCCATAAGGAGGTCAAAGATAGAACAAAACATCTCATATATACGAGAGCTTGTTATGCTAGCAAAGTACTTTAACTGGGGAGAAAAAAAGCTTACTACCCACCATTTGGACAATAATTAAAATTTTGGTACATGAATAATAGAATATTATTGTTCTAAGAAAAATTACTAGTATGAATAACTCAAAGAATCATGGAAAGGTTGATGAAATCAGATGTAAGTAAAACCTGGAAAACCATGTATAAAATGTTAAATAATACAAATAAAACAATATTATATGATTATAGTTAACTATTTGTTAAGGAGAGAAGCTGACAAAATGTACCCTGTTTTCTTTGGTTATAGAGATAAACATGAGTCTGAAACACTAAATCCGAAATGTTTTGCTAAATTGGCTAGTTTTCCTAAATTATATTTTTCTTTTTTAAAATGTCACAAGGAATGTTTCACTGGATAGGGGATGAAAAGAGATGTATATTTCAAAATGAATATAATATTAGGAATTGTACCACCTCAGAGACAGCTAATTAGTGGCTATAGGTTAAATTACTTAATCTCTTTAAGGTCCTATTTGCTCAGTTCAAAAATGGTACTAAACCTCACTTTGGTAGCAATCTCCCAGGGTTACTAGGAGGCTTATGTGAGACAGTATATTAAAATACTTTTTGAATTGAGGTGCCACATAAATATGGATATTCCTTATAAAAACAAAAGATACAAAGTTTTAAAAGCAGCCCTTTAGTATCTCTCACAGAATCTTTCCGTCTTTTGAACTCAACAATATTCTTTTAGCCATTTATCATGTACTGTTATGTAGCTACCCTTTCTTATAATTTTGTTATTTTCTTTTTTCCCCCCTTAGGTTGATGTCTTATTTTCAGACCAGAATATAAGCTCCCTAGGATAAAATGTCCCCCAGAATCCTCTCTACTCTTCAAAGAACCTTCCAACAACATCACACTCATGGCCTGTGTACAGCCCATAAATACTTTAGTGTGGGTCCAGTTATTAAAAAGTAATTGGGAAATATTAACAACACAGCAAACACAAAATGAAATACAGATGTCAATATGCAGTTTCTAAGCTGATATATGACCCACACGGATTCTTATGTACAATCTGGTGGTTTCTGTTTCTCTTTGAGTTGGACAACTTTATAAAATTCCGTGCATTACAATCATGGAAAAGAGTTATGGATTTTCATTTTCTCACAAGGTATCCTTATATACAAGAATAACAAGTAGAAGAATCTCAAAAGTGAAAATATTAAAGCAGTGAAAATTAAAAGCCAATTCATGATATATACATGAATCTAATTCATAAATACTTTCAATTTTTAAGATTAGACTTTTTAAAAAAAATTGTAGAACAAAGTGCAGATTTTTTAAAAAATCGACTGATGTGGGAGATTCAAGACTTCTCTCTCAGAGGTTTACAATATTGTAGTTGGTCAAAGAAATAAGTTATTTCAACTACATGCATACAGATGAGTACTAAAAATATATAAATATATCCTGCAAATTATTTTATAAGTGAACAAGATACCATAATAAAGGTCTAATGTAACACTGAAAAATCTGTTTGTTCAGAAGTTCTCTCGTTGGTCTTATAGAATTACCCATCCCTAAAAAAAGTTTTTTTTTTCCCCTTTAATGTTTAATTTTCGTGGAATTAATTAATTCTATTAAGTAAAAATATACCTGCAGTAGGATTACATTTCCCTTTAGTGGTATAACTATGATTTTCTATAGCAATTTAATTTGGATCTCTAAATGAACTACGAAACTAATGTGTTAAAATCATCTACCTATCCAAGTAAATAAATACTCTTTGCCAAATGAAAATCAGCAAAAATTCTTCCAGCTTCAAAAATTCACTCTTAAAAACAACCACACCAACAAAATCATTTTTCCTTGCCTTTTATATAGAAGGCATAGCTGAATGCTAAAATTATAATGGTTTTTAGGTTAGATTTTTTTCTTTTTCTTTCATTTTTCATACCCACTATGGAATCAAATACTAATCAAACACATGAAAGTTATTTCACTATCTCATAAATAATCCTATAATCTTTTCTGTGCTCTAGAAATATGGTTCCAAAATAATTTGCCTTAATTGTAAGTTTATTTTACTTTTAAAGAATGTTCAAATGGATCCCTGTTTGTCATATCAAGTACAAAATTTATAATATCAACCTAGCCCTTTGCTTACTGAAACTACCTATTTTTAGCTCAACACAGTTTTGTAGAGATCATTCTCAATTTATAGTTATTTATTTTTGGCTTTTATTATATGCCTCTGAACATACCTTTTACCTGTCCCACTTAACATGATTAAAATTACTGACTTGGGTAAAAGTATAGACAGTATAGAAAAAATATCATCTTTAACCCTGTATAATGTCACTAATAGACATAAAGCACAGATAAAAGAGAGAATAAAATTATCTATGTATGTGTGTGTATATAGACATATCACATTTTGTTGAAACAAAGAAACAAAGTGATTGCACATCATTTGGAGAAAACTGCCAAATAAATGATGTATGTAAATGAACATAACAGTCATTGCAGCATAAGAAATGATGAATATGATGAAATCAGAGAAATTTATTAAGACATGCATGATCTGAAGCATAATAAAATGAGCAGAACAAGATGAACAACTTGCATTATGACCCTAATATTAACATGGAATAACTTTGAAAGACCACTGAATTCTGATTAGTACAATGACCAAGCATGACTTTGTAAAGCTGACAAGCAGGCTATCTACTTAGTACATAGAGAAAGGTGATGGACTACAGCTACAGAATGATTTATTTTAGGACATGGCCAAAGACTGATTGTTTCAAATGAACACATTTGTTTGTTAAAAGAGACGACAAGTTAGAAAGGATAATGACAGAATAAAGAAAAGACATGCTGATAGTAAGCTTATCAAAATTTCAGATGACACTAATGACAGGAGGGATCATTAATATATAGGATGTTGGAGTATTCCAAACAATTCTGTTGTACTCTAAATAGTGCCATGTCTAACACAGAATACAACAAATATTTTACACTGCCATTCACAAAACAAACTGGAAATAATAATGGTATACTGAAAAGAAAGAAATATGAGCTTGCTTTGGTTCAAACTCCAAATGTGCAACACTTTCAAGACTAGGTAACTTCTGGGAATGTGGTTATTAGTGAGGAGAATATCTTAAAAATAGAAGTTTTAGTAGTCTGTAAACTGAGTATCAGTCCAGCAGTGGGTGAGATAAGGCTAACAAAATAAACTAATTTTAGGCTTAATTTAGAACCATAGAATCCCAAATTACAGAGGGGATTGTCCTATGGTATTCGGATCTGGTCACAACAAATCTAGAGTACTTTGCTTCATTCCCAAGTGGCCCGTTTTGTAAAGATCAGTAAACCTTAAGAGTTAATGACAAGGTCACTGTATCATGTGCACTAAATTGAGAAGACCTAGGCAGAAAAATCTGAAAACTGGGCATGTGATAGATGCATTAGACTTGTTTAGTTTGGCCCTAAATGGAAGAATTAGGCATAGTGGATGGAAAGTAAAGGGGAAAATTTAAGTCCAATGTGCCCAAACAAACAAACAGATTAAAAACAGATGCCAATAAGTACCCAAAAGTAGAAGGAGCTCCTTTAAGAAAAGAAGGGCTTCCCTTTCTTTCTAATTTTCAAGCTAAAGCAAATTACCGATTGTGGTGGTACAAGTGTATAACTAAGTGTGTGCAAGAGATTCTGAAATCCATCAATCAACAAATACTGAGAAGCTCTTATGGATAAATACCATATGAAAAATTGCTAGGGAAGAAGTATAAGACATCATACTTTTCTTCAAAGAAATATTTCAGGACAGGGAGAAAGACAAGAAAAAGCAATCAACAGTAGAGAAACTAAATAAAAATATAACAACCAAAACTAATACAAGAAATTCCTCTTAGTCAGGAAGATCAGAATTTAGTTCCTGCCTTGGGAACTTATTAAGAACATAAGCTTTGGGAGCAAGAAAATCAATAAAATGGAAATAACAACATCTGGATCACATAGCTCTTATAAGATCTGAAAGAGATTACATATGTTCAATGATATGCAAATCTTCAATTACTACAGGATGATTATTATAGCAGTGTATTTCAAATTCGAATATTCAATTTTATTGAACTCAAATTTGTCCTTACTGTATTATAGTAATTAATGTTTTATGTAATCATCTGACTTTTCAATATAGTAAATTTAGTACATTTAAGGCAGGAATAGTGGTACATACCTTAATCCCTCATATAAAACAAGAGGCTTGTAAATTACTTGAGCTTGAGAGTTCTGGGGTGTGATAGAGCAAAGTATATCCAATGTCTCTGCAATAATGGGAGAGTGTCCCCAGGAGCAGGGGGCCACCAAGTTACCTAAGGTTAGGCAAATCAGCAGAAGTCAGGAATGAATTACTCAAAGGTTTTGAAAACCTCCTTGTCAATCAGTGGATAAAAACAGGCCTATCACTATTAAATGGGAATATGTCAAATATGGTGATAAGAAATGTAAGAAGGCAGTCCAAGTTTGTTTTTTTGGTCCTTCCCCTTTCCCCATGTATTTTTTTTTTTAATATCATGACTCAAAAATTTGTCAGTGGAAATGGTCAAACCTTTTAAGTATGTCATCTGAAATGAGGACTTGTATTAAAGAAGATAAGCAGACTCTGTTACACATAAGTACTAACGATGCCAATTTATCTTTGCCTGTCTACCTAAGCATTGCCAGTACATTAGTAGGAAATTGAGAAATAACTAAACTCTCTATAATCTATTCTATACCATGAGTCTGTAATGTATCTTAACTTAAAAAAAATTGTAGGTTTAATTTTCATCTTTATTTTGTTTTGCTTTATAAAATGAGATTGGGTCTTCCTGTCTTATCCAGACTGGAATACAACAGAACTATCTTCTTACATTTCCAATCACCATATTTGACATTTCAATTTAATAATGATATCATTTCCAGTAGTAATATCTCAGGTATATGTTTTTTTCATTTGCTACACTGAGTAAAAGAAAAAAAGGTGGAACAGCGAGGTGGCACAGTGGATAGAACACCAGCGGATAAAGCACCAGCCCTGAAGTCAGGAGGACCTGAGTAAAAATCTGGTCTCAAACACAAAACATTTTTCCTAGCTGTGTGATTCTGGGCAAGTCACAATTCCAATTGCCTCAGCAAAGTAAAACAAAACAAAATAAAACAAGACAGTACTCCATTGGGTACTGCTCTTTTGTTAAAAGTTTTCTTTTCTAGTAAACTATATATTTTCATTTCTTTTATCATTGATTGCATACGTGTAGGAAATTTCTGGTGTGGAAATTCCTTTTGCCACTGCACATGAGAAAAAATATTATTAACATTTATTATTTTAGAGAGTTATCTAAGGCACTAAAATGTTATTTGACTTGTCAAAGATTGCCAATTTTCACAGGAGTTATAATACCTAATCAACTTCTTGTATCATTGATGGAACCATATCACTATATCCTAAAACAGACTAATTCCTGTTCCTATAACTGAAGTGCCTATGAACAAATAGAGTTGAAGCAACAAATCAAAATAAGTTACATAAAATATATTGTGAAAAGAAAAAGCAGTTAATTTGTGTGGAAACAGGCATTAAAAATTAATAGAATATCTTAGATATTAAATTGTTAAGATAAGTGCTTGACCAAAAGATTAGGAATGACTTGTCTAACATTATCTCTCATACTTTTAATATACACTGAAGTGAAGTTAAGTAATCTATGCAACAAGATATGTGTCTAAATAAATGAAATAGAAAAGGGAACCAGAAAAATTCAGAAAGAATTTTTGTTATAGGAGTCTATATAGGGAGAAGGGGAAGATTTTGTAGATAACTCAATCCCAGCTAAGCTGCTGTGATCTGTAAAGATAGTAAAAATAGTGAGATACAGATAGGAGAGAGCATAACTGAGAAGACAATCAAAGAAGAATGACAAGATAGAAGGGAACAAAAGAGGCAGTCTTAATTATATAAGCAAAGTGATTATTTCTGTTAGTAATAGAAAAGGTTGAGAACAATAGCTGAAGGCTTGATCTTTCAGGTACAAGTAAAAAATACCCATAAAGAAGGAAAAACACTAAGATTTTAAAGAGCCAGGAGTTTTATTCTTGTTATCTTCCAATATTTTTAAAGGTTTCTTATTCCTAACTTCCTAGTTATAGCATTTTCAAAAGCCAAGATTTCCCTCAGAATAAATTTACTTTACAAAGAATATCAAAGGAAACATAATTTAACATAGTTATTTAATGAAAGAAATTGAAATGCATTTATTTTTCATGGATCCCTCTAGTCAATAATGATATTTATTCACTCACTACAAAAATATTTTTAATTTCTAAAGTGATTTTTTTCCTCTCATTATAATTTTGTCCACAACCAGACTCAAAATTCCATCAGGTAAAAACTTTAATTATCCCATCTCTAAGAAGAGAACTCTGCACATAGCTTAAGATTTGCTGAATGAACATAGGAACCAATCTTCTTTGTCTACTATGGAAAATTCCCACTAATTTTCATTTGTTTAAAATTTACAACAGATTATCATAATTGATTCAATGATTTATTTTATTGGATAGTAATTATACTTGTTTAACATATTAGTATTATTTAAATTACTTAAACTACATCTAATTTACATTTTACTAATATACATTAGTACAATTTACTGATTTACAGAAAAAAATTTCAGATACTTTTCATTCTACAAGCATTCATTAACTATAATAATGTGCTATCACTGTGCTACACAACAAAGGAATTATTTGTAAATAGGACACTGAATATAAAGTTAGCTTTTAATACTTATACCTCTATTATAGATTCATCTGTAAAATCATATGGATGTGTATGGTAGAAGATGATTAACAGTATCTTAAACTAAGAGAAAAGAGAGAAAAACAAGTTCTTAAAAGCTTATTAGCAAGAGATCCAATTAAACCAGATCATCTTTAGAGTAAATACAAATGAAATGTGAACTATAATACTGTAGGCTTTCGATGAAACTGCATTGTGAAGTAGAAAAAACACTAGAAAAACCATAAAAGAAGTCTCGGCTAGAGATAACACAATTTTGGGAGCATTGCAGGATCAAGTTAGAAGACATCTATGTTAAAGAGGTAAGGCTATTAAAAACGTAGCTCAAGCAAAAAGATTATGATCTTCTTTGACAGACATTTTGAAAATGACTGAAAATAAACTTGAATTCAACAATGATAAGAATATTACATGAAATATATTTTATGAGCAATGTAATAAAACTGAACCACAATCATTTTACTTTAAATTTGCTTTATATTTCTTTCATTATTTAAAAAATAAATGAAAAAATTTTTTTTAAAAAAAGGTCTCTGATTCCATGAGTATATGGACATTCCATATTTTTGTGGCCCCAAGTAGTTCTACCTAATTATCTGGTAGCATACTTTCTGGTAATTAATGCTCTTGTGCTTAATAGTCTGGTCAAAGTATTTGCAGTTCAAAAACTAGCAAAAGCTTCTGTTACACAGGCACAACCTTCAAGAAAAAATACAAAAATATAATATAATATAATATAATATAATATAATATAATATAATAATATAATATAATATAATATAATATAATATATATAATATAATATAATATAATATAATATAATATAATATAATATAATATAATATAATATAATATATATGTAGTTCCCCCCCCAAAGATAATAGTTATTTTAAATAGTTAACAATTCACTGGATGTCATTTTAGTCTAATAGTACAAGGCATCAAAAAGACAATCTAAATCCCACCTCTCAAATCCTGAAGAAACTGTATTTTTTTAGGCAATATACATTCAAAACACAAAAGCTTATGCTACTCTTATTCTCCTTCTGTCTCTGCAATGTTTTAATTGATGCTATAAATTTATGGGAACATATTTCTGTTGTCCAAACCTCCAAATACTACCATTTCCACTAGCCTTCAACTTATTTTTAAAAGATTAAAAATGGAAAGGAAAAAAATTCAGCAAAATAATAAAGAGGACCATATGATAAATTGCCTGAATTACTCAAAATAACATATCCTGAAGCTCTTAACAAAAATTTATTACGCTAATAAATTTCATCAAATAATTTAAATTTTCTAAGTATCCAGGTTACCTAAAATTTTTAAAATAAAACAGGATAGTGACAAGAGAGGAGCTAATTTCAATGTGAAAACTTTCATGATGACATCCATTTTGGACCTCATTAATACAGAAGGAAAAGAACTTCCATGTTCATGAGCTCTAAAATTGTCTTTTATTTGATTGTAATCTTTTAACATGTCATCTCTGTTTTGCAATCTCAAACCTGTTCTTAAAGAATCTTGGAAGGATCCACATTGTATCCTTCAAACCGACCCCCACCCTTCAATCTTTTAGGCCTCTCTCAGACCATCACAGCCCCAGCACTAGCTTTTCTCATTTCCTTTCCTCATCTTGAATACTTGATGAAACTGTTGAACTCTACTATTTTTGTTTTCTAGATCCTTACACATTTATGGTATCACTTAAGCACCAGAGCTGGATTACTCTCAATATCTTTTATCTTTACTCTTACAAATGTGCTCAATGAAGCTAAACAGGGGGGAAAAAATCATGAAACTGTACCAATGAAGTTCATTACAAACATGTTACATAACCTCAAATGAACACTCAGTGTTTCAAGAAAATCCTTTAATGCCTCACTTTTTACTATCTTACTACAGAGGCTCTTCCAAACCTTTTCATCCCTCTTTAAAACTCCCAAGACTTTCTCTCACGATCTCATTTGAGAAGCTTGACTCATTTCCTGAAAAATTTGAGGCCATTTTTAGAGAGCTTTCTCTTCTCCCCTCATTTCATCAATCACATCCTAATCACTTTTGCAACTCTATCTTTGCCTTACATCAAAGGGTAGACCTTCTTCTTGCCAAGGTGTTCTACATATATTAGTGATCTTATTCCCTCCCATTTTCTCTATCTCTAAACTTCTACAATAATCCCCACTTACTCATTTATCTTTAATCTTTACTTGTATAGTGGTTGCTTCCCTATTGCCTACAAACATACCAGTGTTTTTCATCCTTGGAAAACCCCTCACTTCATCTGCCCACTCTCACTATTATTCTATATTTGTCCCGTCTTTTGTGGCTAAACCTCTTCAGCGAGGTTTCATTTATTCCTATCACTGGAACTGGAGTTAGAAGTTTAAATTCTGACTCTGTTATTTAGTAGCTATGATCTTTTCATAGCCACAATTCCCATAATTCTCAAGTTTTTCCATCTTGATAAAATTGGAACAATCAACTTATCACTAAATTTATCACTTTCTGTTTTTGCTTTCCAAGTATTTCAGATTTTCTTGAAAGATCTTTGCCTTGCTCTCAGTTAAGGGTCAGGCTTTCAGGCATATGTCCTAGGTCCTCTTCTCTTCTCCCTTTATATCATGGCACTTGGCAATTATTAGCTCTATTTTGTTAATTCTCAATCTACCTCTTATTCAGGCATTCTTATTACATGACCTTTTGTAACATATTACGGCGTTTTCTTAGAAAAGAAAACTGGAATGGTTTGCCATTTCCTTCTCCAGTAGATGAGGGCAAAAAGAGCTTAAGTCACTTGCCTAGGGTCAGTAAGAGTCTGAGACTGGATTCCTACTGTTCCAGACCCAGTGTTCTTATAGAGCCACCCTATGTACAATTATTACCTCTTTGCTCACCTTAAAGTCTTACATCTCCAACTTCCTATTGGGCATCTTGAATTAGAAGTCCTGTTAAGACTGTATATTTCCATTAGCTCTCCTAAAGGCTTGTGCTCTCCCCCCTCACACACCCCCACCCCGGGCAACACTCACAAAAGAGGCATCATCCATGACTCCTTATTATCTTTACCTAACTCATAATCAAACCTGGTGCCAGGTATCTTTCCAACATTCCCCCTTTTCTCCTCTGATACTTCAGTCCCCTTAAGGGAAGCCCTCATCTCTTCACAGTAGAACTAGAACACCTGCCTCCTGCCTCAAGTTTTTTCCTGCTCCAATCCATCCTTCATTCAGCTATTAGGCTCATCTTTCTAAAGTATGAGTTTGATGGTGTTATCTGCCATTCAACAAACTTCAGTGGCTCCATATTACCTCCCATATCAAACATAAAACTCTCTATCTGGCATTTAAAACTCCTCATAACCTGACTCCCTCCTATCACTATAATCTTCTTACATCTTACCCTCACATACTTTATGATCCAATGGCAATGTCTTCCTTGTTAATCCAAGAATAACCTATCTCCTGGAGAGGCATTTTTTACTGGCTGTATTCAACTTCCTCCTCGCTATCCCTTAAAATAACACTTTCTACAAAAAGCCTTTCCCAGTTCTTCTTAATCTTAATACTTTCCCTCAATGAATTATTCCAAATTACTCTTTATACTTATTTGCTTATTTTCTCCACCCTTAGATTATGAGCTTCTTGAGAGCAGGGGCTGTCTTTTGCCTTTTTAGTATGCTTAACACCTTGTCTACTACCTAGTGTTCATACTTAATAAAAGGTTATTGACTAATTGGGAGCTGAAAGTACAACTTACAATAATAACAATCATGGTCACAAGAAATTCATTCTGACAGGAAAGACAATACATATATTTCTGTACACAGAATAAAGAGATAAATACAAAGGTGCTAAATGCACAACAAATTGAGAAGAAGGATAGTGGCAGTTGATGAGAACAGTTAGTAAAGGAACCACAATGAATAGTATAGATGTGGTGAGAATAAGTAATTGAAAATATTAAGGTTAAGAAGTTGGAAGCCTGGAAGAACAAGGTATTGGAATATACTCTAAAAATCTTTAAATACTTATTACCCTCTAAGATATATAAATAATAAGGTAACACTTCTATAAATCGAGGGTAATATATTACTCAATGCAATTCACAATTTGGTGCTTTCTAAGGCAAGGAATATAATTAAATCTAACACATTAAGAAATGTTTGTTTTTGAGATAATCCCTAAATATTAGAGAAATTTAAATGTGATTACAGAAATACAGAATTGTAACAATGACAAGTCCTCAGTGAAAAATAATAAACTATGTTCTCTAATTCAATGTGCAATGCAAGAAGGTATTATGTATTTATAATTGAGCATTACTTAAAAGTGAAACATTTAAAAATCATCTCATATTTTTTGAATATCAATTCAATATAGCAAAGCCAAGAAAGGGAAAAACTCAAAAATGGGAAAAGGAGAAAATATTTTATCACTTTACTTACAAGAAAGATAAAACATTAACCACCTGTCACCAAGCTTGCTTTCATAAAAAAAATCCTAGAATACAAATAAATTATATCTAGTTCACTTTTCCTTTTCTGTAACTTAGGAATATGATATCCATTTCCAGATGAATAACTAAAAATTTCTTCCCTAGTTGGCAGAAGGGGATGCACAATCTCATGGCCAATAAATAAAGAGGTAAGGACATGGAGTTTTGCTCTTGGAGTAAAGTCACGATTGCTCTGATCTTGTTTTCCCCTAGCCTACACTCGTTGGCTTATGACGGGTGTCCATAATTCCAACTGCCTGTGTGTTAAACCTTTGCTAGTAGTTATTCTCTTTAAGGAGCAAGACTAAATTGACTTTTCTTTTCAAAATTAAAACACTTAAAAGATTATAGTATGACAAATAGCACTTAAAAGGAAGACAAATTTGTGGGAAGATCTGCATTTGAATTCTAGTTCTTGCACTTACTAAATAAAATCCATGGAAATATGGGTAGGTCCCATAATCTGAATAAGTCTATTTCTTCATTTCTGGAGTGAGAGGTCTAGAGTAGTCAACTTCTAAATCTTTATCTTATGAACTAAAAAACCCTTAGTGGATAGTACTAACCTCAACTGATTTACAATAAATTATGTAGTAATGTTTTTGTAAGCATGAAATATAGTTACTTGAGCATGTGTCCAACATATAGTAGATTATTAATGAGGTAATTTCTTTAAAAAAAGTTGATTTAGTTTTAAAGAGAAATGGGTGAATACATACACATAAGTGTTTGGAATTGTTGACTCTGTTGTACTTTTTAAGTACAGAATATAATCTTCAACCAAAAGTTATCATAAGCAAAATTTTATATTCTCAGTCTTATTTTAAAATACTTTCTTTAGATTGGGTGAAGGTATTAGACATTTTCTGATGAATTGAAAGGGTACGGTTATAGAGCAATGAAGTGAGAATGCAATCCCTCTCATGTATAGAAAGATGTTGCTACAGTTTTCTGCCATGCACAACCATTTTAATCTGAATGGGAAATCTGTCTAGGGACCCAAAGTACAGTAATTAGCAATCTCTTCAGAGTGTCAGGGCAGAATTACCATTGTAATGGTTTTGCTGGAGGATAAAAGGATTGAATTTGGGTCTGCCTGCCAGCCAAACTAAATGAGTTGCCATGGGAATTTTCAAATGTAAGAGGCGTTTACTTAAAGCAATTTGGCAGGTTTGAATAAACTCATAAATTATGGGTTTTAGAGAGGCTGGTTCTTGCTTGCAGTGGTATATAGGCCTTACAGTAGAGAAAGCTTCTTGTACTGTTATTGTGGATGAGTTGATCTAGACTTTCCTACAAAAGATTATTAAGTTTAAAGTGACTTTTCCTTCATATTGTACAAAAAATTATATTTTGTTTCAGGAAACATAATTTATGCAAAATAGCCAAAATTTTTTTTATAATTTTAGACTAAAATTGAATTTTTAACCTTGTAAATTATAAATGACTTTTATTTCACCAAATATTAACATGGTATTTTAGTTTTAATTTAGTATGCACAATGTTTATTATTATACATGTCAAATCTTCAGAAAATATTTAAAGATTATTTGAAGAAAAAAAAAAGGTGATTCCATCTTTTAAGCTAGTTCATTCAAGATTATATATATGTAAAACTTTTCAGAACTTTTGCTCACTCCCCTCTTCTCTCCCATTGGGAATCGGACAAACTTGACTTGATACTCTAAGCAGAAGTAGTTAACAACTTTTAGCATTATGAATGTCTTTGCAAGGCAGAGAACACCAGAAGATCTTTCTCAGAATGTTTATAAATCCATAAGGCAAAATGAATAGGATTACAAAGAAAACCAATGCCACTGAAATTCACTTAACAAAAATACTAAAAACAGAAACAAAAATCAAATTCCTTGACAAAAGCTGAGGAAGAATCTCAGATTTAAAAACGAACAAAATTTTGGTTTCTCATTTAATTTTTTTCAAGAAATTCTTTGTATCAATTAAGAACCCTATTTACTGGTCAGTTAGTCAATAAATGTTTACTATGCTCCTACTATATTACTATATACCAAGCAAGATGGTAAGTGCTGGGATACAAAGAAGGGTTTAAAGACAGCCCTGACTCTCAAGGAGATCAGTCTAGACCAAATGTGAGCAATTAATTATATCTCAACAAGCTATAAAGGAGGAAAACTGGAAATAATTACTATAGAAAAAGCACTAGGATTAAGGGGACTGGGAAAAGCTTTCTGCAGATAGTAAGATTTAAGTTGGGACCTGAAATAAGTTGGGAGGAGAGATGGTAAAGAAGGGCATTTTAGGCATGGGGGACATCCCATTTAGGTCCAGAGCTGGGAGATGGAGCATTTTGTTGGGGCAACAAGCATGTTGATGTCCACTGTGTAATTGTGGAAATAAGGTAAGATAATAAGACGACTAGAAAATTGGCAGAGGAAAGGATATGAGGAGAGGAAGATTACAGAGATGAATATATGTGATTAACAATTTACCGAATGGGCATGGGGAGAAAGCAAAATAGCATGCGCTCTTGTGTTTTAGAAAAAGCATTCTGTCATTCGGAGTGGGTAGAAGTTTATGGCAAGCAGCTCAACTAGCAGGCGAAAGGACAATGAATCACTTTTCTAATGTGAATTAAAAGTATAAGTTCTTTTAAATTTTAAAAATTTCAATGAACTAAAACACTTAAATCTATGCAGGTCATAGATCTTGAATTACTCTCAATTTCTAGCAACTGAACATAGAATATATTCAATACATATTTAGTTGATTGCTTCATAGGTTGCGACAGCAATACCACTTTGATTAACACTTAAGTAGAAGGTATCAAAATATTTTATATTTCTGTTATATATTAATTAATAATGATGCCTGAAAAATCTGTAGAGTTACTAGAAAACTATGGAACATAGCATTCTAGTGCAATAAAAAAATGAAAAATTCAATAGAATAAATGCCATGTTCTCTTTAAATTCAACTGCATTTCACAAGTAGTAGTGATATGGTTTAGAAAAGCAACTGCTGGTTCTAAATGATGTGTTGGGGTTGAGCACCAAATGTTGGGGTTCAGTCATATGAAGAATTCATAACGGCCATTTTCTTTGGTAAAATCTAAGTTTATTTAGGAGAAGTTACAGGCAAAATGAAGAGATACAACAGACACTAGGTGTGGGAAATGTGAGTTAGGAGAGCATGTAATAATCAAGGTAAATAATTATCAATTATTAATGATTCCTTAGTGTAAAAAGACAAGTTCCTTAGTGGAACTCAAACCAGAAGGGAACATCCCATGAAGTTGCAGTATACCCTTGCTTGGCAAGCTAAACTAGAGAGGAATTTAGCAACCTAAAAAAGTTAGTTAGCTATAAGAAGAATTGAGGGACAGCAAGGGATGAGGTGAGATACCATGAGATATTGGAGAGGGAAGGCGAGGAAAGACACCATGAGGCAGTGTCCTGATAGAGATTCAGCTATAATGGCATAAACCATGGACAGATTTATAGGGGAAATTCACCCTCAGAAGTTTGACATGATTTGGATTTCTGACCAAACATACAGCAAGGTGACCTCCAGAGGGTGGGACTATGAGGCTAAATTGATTCTCATCTGTGTCCCTCCCTGCCTGCCCCAGGGAGCAATTTTATCAATACTTCATTCTGTTTGTGCCACTTGTATCCCCAATCTTATCAGTAGCACTGTATTTTAGGTCACTGTTACTTCTAATGCAGAGGATTTAATGCAAATCTTCTTAAAATGTGGGACTCTACATGTGGCAACAGTAAAAAGTATCAAATATTCAGCCAAGATTTAATTCTTTATGAAAAAATAAATGCACATCCAACTCATCAGAATGCAAATTTGCTTTTGTCTTTAATAAATGATAAAATTTTATGTAGAGCAAAGAATTGTTTTCAATATATATTTTTCTAAGATTTTGAGTCCCAAAATCTTCCCAGTCTCTTACCTGTCCCCTCCCCAAGATAGGAAGCAATCTGAGATAGATTACATATGTTAAATTATTTTAAATTTATTAAGGAGTTATTTTAAAATAAATCTTTGTGATTTATTACACATCACTCAGATGGATATCAAATTAAATCAACATATCTAGAACAAAACTCATCTTTCTTTCAAAACCTACCCCTCCTTCCTAAAATTTTTCTATAACTAGAAAAAAAGCTATATATTCTTTTACTTAAACAGGCTTGCAATCCTGAATATCCCTAACTCCTTCCTCAGGAATTTAAATATTTCTTCTCAGTTATGAAGTCTTGTTACATTCTTCCCCCTCCCCTCCCCTCCCCCCCATATTCACACAAACATCACTCTGGATCAGGCTCCCATGGCCAAATTTTTTTTTTCTCAGTATCTCTCCATTCTTAGTCTATCCAATACAAAAATTCACTAGTGGTGGAATTGTGGACTCATCCAACCATTCTAAAGAGCAATTTGGAACTATGCCCCCCCCCCCCAAATCAAATTTTTTTGATCCAGCAGCACCATTATAAGATCTATATTCCAAAGAAATTATAAACATATATACAAATATATTTATACATATATATAATATGTATATTATACATATACATATATACAAAATGTGTGTGTGTATATATATATGTATACACACACACACACACACACAAAAATTTTTTATAGTAGCTGTCTCTGTGGTTGCAAAAAAAGGGAAATGAAAATATGCCCGTTGATTAGAGAATGCCTAAGGGGTGGTATATGAATATAATGGAATTCTATTGCCTTATAAGAAATGATGAGAAGAGATATTGAAGAAAAATCTGGAAAGACTTATATGCACTGATACAAAATGAAATGTGTAGAACCAAGAAAAAACAGCACACAGAAATAGCAGCATTATATAATGATCAACTATGACTGATTCTTCTCAGCAATGCACTGATTTAAGACAGAAAATGCCATCCTCCATCCAAAGATCTGATGAAGTCTCAAAGAAGATCAAAGTATATTATTTTCACTTTTTTTTTTGTGGGTTTCTCTTTTGTTCTGTTTCTTTTTTTCATGATGGAAATGCATATGGAAATGTTTTACATGAATAACTGATAAATTGCTTACTGTCTTAGGGAAAGGAGAAAAAATTTGGAACTCAAAATTTTACACACACAAAAAAAGAATGTTAAAAATTGTCTTTTCATGTAACAAGAAAAAATAAATTATTTAAAAGAAAAAATAAAATTTTAACAATAAAAAAAATTAAGCCTCAAGATATATACTCCGGAATAATGTGTATAGAATTAATACTTGAACCATAACACATAATGAAATCATCTTGAACCATGAGAGCTAATGACATCTGACACCTGAGTGTTGACAGACAAAAAAAGGATATTATTAGCAATCTTAATTATATACATACTAAGCACGCATGAAAAGAATTAGCATATAAGAATAAGCTTGAGAAGGAATGATTAGTTAGATCAAAACTGAAAAAGAGAAGTAGTTATGGATCACCAGTAGCAAGGAAGAAAATAATTTCAATGGAGTGATAGAGTATGAAATTATAAGAGAAATGAGGAAGTAGTCAAGGAGATAAATGTAATAAGTGCAGACAATCTATCTTAAAAAATATTGGATAAAAGGGAGGAAGTTATGTAAGATAAAGTGAGCCTGAGTACTTAATACTGCCTGCTGAACCAATACACACCTAACTAGTCCGGTGACATAACTAATGTCTTTATTTGTTTATATTTGCTGATACAATCGGGGTTAAGTGACTTGCTTAGGGTCACACAGCTAGGAAGTGTTAAGTGTCTGAGGCCACATTTAAACTCAGGTCCTCCTGACTTCAGGGCTGGTGCTCTATCCACTGCCGCCACCTAGCTGCCCTGGCCTAACTAATCTCAAAAACTATATATCAGGTGATTTGTGTTATGCAATAGTGCAAAAGTTTATACTGAAATAAATCAGAAATATTTTAAATTATTGAGGTATCAGAGAAATAATAAGTGAGATTTAACAGCTTATAACAAGTTATAATAGTTATTACTGAAAGCATTTTGTAAACCTTAAGCCTCCATATAAATTGTGAGTGCTATTAATTATTATTAGATGAAGGTTAAAAAAACTCTGACATTTGCTATTTTAATAAAAGAATTTTCCTTGGAATACTATAAATTTTTAAAATAAGACTTGTTCAAAGAAAAGGTATGTTTATATGGTTATTTGGTTTCAAAAAGGATTCATCTTGAATATCTATGTTTTCAAAGGACTTTACCATTTACAGCCATAATTCACTATGAAGAGATTAAAAAATAAACTACAAAATAGTGATGTAAATAAAAATTAAATATTTCTCAATTAAAAAAACTTTCTAATCAGCTTATGACAATTAATTTCTCACATCAGATTTCTAAGTTTTACTTTTGTTTTGCATAAATCATTTCACAATCATCTTTTTAAAAATTCATTTTTCAATGTCATTTTTTATATAATACCTTCTTAATCATTTTTTTTTTGGCTGAGGCAATTGGAGTTAAGTGACTTGGCCAGGGAAGTGATAAGTGATAGCTAGGAAATGAAAAGTGTCTGAGGCCACATTTGAACTCAGGTCCCCCTGACTTCAGGGCTGGTGCTCTATCCACTCTGCTACCCATTTAATCTGAAGATCACGATGGTCTTAGTTGCTGTTTACTATAGAACTTCAATTCTATCTGTGGTTTTCTCTTTTGTTCTATTTCTTTTTTTCACGATGGAAATGCATATGGAAATGTTTTACATGAGTAACTGGTAAATTAATTAAGACACAATTATACTTGATGTGAAATCTTCAGAAATGCAAGCTCAAATTTTGTATTTAAAATCACTTCATTGCAAGGGCAAAAAATAAACCCATAAAAGACTATTATTAAAATAGAAAAATAACATTTTATGGTAAAATTCTACACAATGATTATGGGGAAATTCACCAATACCTCCATCTATACAAAATAATTTTTGTAATAAAGATTTTCAGATATAAAGAAACATTACGGATCTCTAGCAACATTAAAAAAGTGTGTGTGTGTGTGTGTGTGTGTGTGTGTGTAAGAAAGATAGACACACAGATGGAGACAGGTTATTGTTAAACAAACCTACCTGATAAGGTTTACAATGTACTTTAAATGTAAAGGTTTCCATTCAACTCATAATTCTACCAGGGCATCTTCAGGAGGTTTTCTTTCTAAAATATTTGCATAATTGGGGTGTTATCAAGGAAAACATTTTTTCAAATCTTAATATACTATAAAAATTAGTTGATTATTGCCCTTTGTTTTCTTTTGTTT
The DNA here is from genome assembly GCF_016432865.1 of Antechinus flavipes. Lineage (NCBI taxonomy): Eukaryota > Metazoa > Chordata > Mammalia > Dasyuromorphia > Dasyuridae > Antechinus > Antechinus flavipes. The sequence goes on along the minus strand of NC_067401.1, from coordinate 354,131,889 downwards.
CTCTCTTTTTTTAATTAAAAGCTTTTTATTTACAAAAATATGCATAGGTAATTTTTAAACACTGACCCTTGCTCTTTCTATTCCAAATTATCTCCTCCTCCCCATTCCCCCTCCCCTAGATGGTGGGTAATCTGATACATGTCAAATATGGTAAAATATGTTATATCCAATATATATGTATACATATTTATACAGTTATCTTGCGGCACAAGAAAAATTGGATCAAGAAGAAAAAAACTGGGAAAGAAAACAAAATGCAAGCAAACAATAATAAAAAGAGTGAAAATGCTATGTTGTGTTCCACACTCTGTTCCCACGGTTCTCTTTGGGTGTAGACGGCTTTCTTCATCATTGAACAACAATTGGAATTAGTTTGAATCATCTCATTGTTGAAGAGAGCCACGTCCATGAGAATTGATTACTGTATAGTCTTCTTGTTGCCATGTATAATGATATCCAGGTCCTGTTCATTTCACTTAGCTTCAGTTCATGTAAGTCTCTCCAGACCTCTCTGAAATCACTCTGCTAGTGGTTTCTTACAGAATAATAATATTCCATAACATTCATATAGCATAATTTATTCAGCCATTCTCCAATTGATGGGCATTCATTCAGTTTCCAGTTTCTTGTCACTTCAAAAAGGACTGCCTCAAACATTTTTGCACATATGGATCCTTTTCCCTCCTTTAAGATCTCTTTGGGATATAAGCCCAGAAGAAACACTGCTGGGTCAAAGGGTATGTGTCAGTTTGATAACATTTTGGGCATAGTTCCAAACTGCTCTCCAGAATGGTTGGATCCATTCACAGTTCCACCAACAATGTATCAGTGTCTCAGTTTTCTCACATTCCCTTCAACATTTGTCATTATCTTTTCTTGTTATCTTAGCCAATCTGACAGGTGTGTAGTGGTTATCTCAGAGTTGTCTTAATTTTCTGATCAATAGTGACTTAGAGCACTTTTTCATATGACTAGAAATAGTTTCAATTTCTTCATCTGAAAATTGCCTGTTCATATCCTTTGACCATTTATCAATTGGAAAATGGCTTGAAGTCTTCTAAATATAATAGTCAATTCTCTATATAATTTTAGAAATGAGGCCTTTATCAGAACTTTTGAATGTAAAAATGTTTCCCCAGTTTATTGCTTCCCTTCTAATCTTGTCTGCATTAGCTTTGTTTGTACAAAATCTTTTTAACTTAATATAATCAAAATTACCTATTTTGTGATCAATAAAGATCTCTATTTCTTCTTTGGTCACAAATTCCTTTCTCCTCCACAGGTCTGAGAGGTAAACTATCCTATGATAGTTCTTCTAATTTGTTTATAATATTCTTTATGTCTAGATCATCAACCGATTTTAATCTTATCCTATTATATGGTGTTATGTGTGGGTAAATGCCTAGTTTCTGCCATACTAGTTTCCAATTTTCCCAGCAGTTTTTGTCAAATAGTGAATTCTTATCACAAAAGCTGGAGTCTTTGGGTTTGTCAAACACTAGATTACTACAGTCATTGACTATTTTGTCCTGTGAACCTAACCCATTCCACTGATCAATTACTCTATTTCTTAGCCAGTACCAAATGGTTTTAATGACTGCTGCTCTATAATATAATTTTAAAAATGATACAGGTAGGCCACCTTCATTTGCATTTTTTTCATTAATTTCCTTGAAATTCTTCACATTTTATTATTTTTTTCTAGGTCAGTAAAATAGTTTCTTGGGAGTTTCATTGGTATAGTACTAAATAAATAGATCAGTGTAGATAGTATTGTCATCTTTATTATATTCGCTTGACCTATCCAAAAACACTTGATATTTTTCCAATTGCTTAAATTGTGACAAGTGTTTTTTTGTTTTGCTTATATAGTTCCTGACTTTCCCTTGGCAGATGATTCCCAAATACTTTATATTATCAAGTTATTTTAAATGTAATTTCTCTTTGTATCTCTTGCTGTTGGATTTTCTTAGTGATGTATAAAAATGCCGATGATTTATATGGATTTATTTTGTATTCTGCAAGTTTGCTAAAGTTGTGGATTATTTCTAATAGTTTTTTAGTTGATTGTCTAGGAGTTGCCATCTGGTCTTAAAGAGGACCAAAATGAAATCAATATTTTAGAATTATAGTGTTGTCACAGTGTGACTGTAGCTGATGAGACCAATATGAGCTTGGAATACTCTGCCACAGGTTGGACACAAATAGTCCATATGAATATTTGGGGTAGACTCTAATTTTGCTACCTCACATTTCTTTTGAGCTAATTCAATTCTGCTTTACTCACAGAACACAGGATCTTTTCTGATGAGGGCATGCCATGCTGTGTGGTCTTGTGCCAATGTCTTCCATGTCATAAAATCAATCAAGTTCTTAAAAGAAAGCTTGTATCGCTTTTTCTGACCATCTTGTGCATTGCTTGCTCTGTGTGAGTTTTCCATCTCTGGCAAGCATGCATTTGATATTTGAACAATGTGGCCAACTCAATAGGTTGTGCTAGCTGAACTAAAGTTGGAATGCTTGACAGTTTAGTTTGAGAAAGGACCTCAATGTCTGGGATCTTGTCCTGCCCAGGTGATCTTCAGAATCTTCCTAAGACAATTCAAATGGAGTTGATTCAATTTCCTGGTATGGTGCTGGTAGACTATCCAGATCTCATAGGCATATAACAAAACAATGAGGTGAGCCCAATGGCTCTGTAGACCTTCAGTTAGGTAATCAGTAATACCTCCCGTCTCCCACACATACTTCAGAGCCTCTCAAACACTTAACTAGCTCCAATAATGCATGTATCAATTTCATTATCAATATGGACATCCCTGGAAAATATTCCACCAAAATAAGTGAACTTATCCACAACATTTAAAACTTCACCATTTATAGTAATTGACGGGTTCCACATATGGATGGTGTGGTGCTGGCTGATGGAGGACCCACATTTTCTTGGTGTTAATTGTTAGGTCAAAATTAGCACAAGCAGCAGAGAACTGATTCACACTCAATTGCATCTTTGCTTTGGAGACTGCATTGAGAGCAAATAAAGTGAAAAATAATCAACATTAAAAAAAAATCAATAATCAACCTCTTTCTGGAGGTAGACTCTATTTTTCAACATGAAATCTTTGGCATTCTCACATATCACTTTATTGATCAGAGTAGTCAAGTCTTATCAATGATCAAATGATCATTGATATAATATTGCTATCACCATACAATATTGTTCTGGTTCTAGCTCATTTCACTTCATAAAGGTCTTCCCAGGATTTTCAGAAACCATCCCTTTTCACTGGTTTCTTACAAAATAGTAGTCCATCACGACCGTATATCACAACTTTCAGTTGTTTTCCAAAAGATGAACAACCTCTCAAATTCTAATTCTTTGCCACCACAAAAAGAACTTCTATAAATATTATTTTGTACACTTAGGTCCCTTTCCTTTTTCAATGATCACTCTAGGATAGAAAGTGGTATTATTAGGTCAAAGTGTATGTACACAGTTTTATAGCCCATATTTGAACTATGCCCAATTTGAGCATAGTTCTAAATTTTTCTTCAAACTCTTCTTACATCCCCTCCAGCATCCATCATTTGTCTTTTTAGTCATATTAGTCGATACGATAGGTGTGAGGTAATACCTGAGAATTATTTTAATCGTTTAATTTGCATTTCTCTAATCAATAGTAATTTAGACCATTTTTTCATGACTATAGATTTCTTGTTTTATCGTTTCATCATTTATCAATTTGAGAACAGCTTTTATATTTATGAATTTTGATACCCAAGAATTTTCTACTACTTATAGTTATTTCAAATGGAATTTCTCTTTTTTGGATCTATGTAGGTTTATTTTATATCCTGCAGCTTTGGTAATGTTAATTATTGCAACTAGCTTTTTTAGATGATTCTCTAGAGTTTTCTATTGAGAGTATTACCATATTGTTTGCAACTAGTTTTGCTCATTTCCTTGATGCCTATTCTTATTCCCTCATTTTTTTTTCTTGTCTTATTGCTGTAAATATTAATTCTAGTACAATACTGAAGAAGAGTAGTGATAAGGAATATCCTTGTTTCACTCCTAACCTTCATGGAAAATTTTCTAATTTATCCTTGTTACAGATAATGCTTGCTCTTGATTTTAGGTAGATACAATTTATTTTAGGAAAGGCTTCAATTACTCTTTTAGTTTCAAGTATCTTTAACAGCTATGAATGCAATATTTTGTCAAAATCTATTTCTGTATCTACTGATGATTACAACACATAATTATATGATTTATATTACTGATGTGTTCAGCAATACTTTTCATTTTTCTAATATTAAATCAGCCCTGCATTTCTGGTATAAATTTCAACTGGTCATTGTACATGATCTTTGTGATATTGCTATAGTTTCCTTCTTAGTAGTTATTTTATTTAAAAAATTTGCAATAATATTCATTAGGATAATTGGTCTACAGTTTGTATGGTTTTGCTTTTACTGCTTTAGTTATTAAAACCAAATTTGTGGCATAAAAGGAATTTAAAAGGATGCTTTCTTTACCTATTTCTTCAAATAATTTAAAGAGCAGGGAGACACACTGTTCTATAATGTTTGGAAGAATTTGCTAAATTTAATTGTTTGCAACTTCCATTCATTTCTTCTGGCTGTGTCCTCTTGGGCAAAAAACCCCAAAAAACCAAAACACACACACACACACACACACACACACACACACACACACACACACACACACACACACACACCAAACAAACAAAAAAGAAAACAAACAAAACCCCCAAAATCAAAAAAAAAAAAAAAATCTAATCTCTCTTTCACATGACAGTTCTTACAATATCTGAATACAATAATCACAAACCCTTTCTTCTTTTCTACAGCCAATTTTCTACCCAATTCTTTTTTTGAATGATCTTTATGTCATAGACACAAGGTTCTCCTTTCAGCAATCCAGCTAGGTGATATTGTTCTTAAGCCAAGATACTGTAGATGAGATATAATAAGGGCAGAGGATCTTGGGATTATCACCTTTCTGCTCTCTGAAGATATATTCCTCCTGAAGGATCTCTGTATCAAGTACAAAGTTATGCAAGCAAAAAAAAAAAAAGCTATCAATGAAAAACATATAAAGATAAATTGAATACAGAAGGAAGTTCGGAAAAGAATGAAGGCAAGAAGGGCAATGCTTAACCATCATGTTAACATGTACTTTAAAAACCATGCATATGTGGTAGATTCATGGAGTCTGTTCACTATATATATGGAAATATTCCTGTTTGCTATAATTATTTTATTGAAATGTTTAACTATTGAAAATGTGAATAGTTGGCAAAATGAAGAATGGATCAACCAGAGGAGAAATAGTACTATGCTGTGATTACTAATACCAGGTTTTTAAACTTAACTCAAATATCAGAGCTATTTAAAAAATAGAAAAATTGGTGAGTTTTCTCCAGATTCATTCTTGGGAAATTATTTAGAAGGTTATGTTTAAGTTGAGATGGGCCATGGTGATCCTTCTAAGTAGGATTTTGAGTTTGTTTCTACATAGAGAATATCTGAATGAAGCAGTCAAGAAAAGGTAATGAAAGTATATCCCAGGCATGAGGATTTGGAAAGACATAGATACTATGGTAAAGTTATAATCATTCTGAATTCAGTTAAAAACAGAAGAGGAAAGACAGGAAGAGAGAAATGGAAATATTGGTGTGACTAATACATATATTACATATAAGAAAAACAGATATGCTATGTGCTAAGCATTGAAAATATAAACAAGCCCCTCAAAACATTAAACACCCCAAAATATGGTCCCTGATCCCAAAGAATTCACATCTTAAATAAATATGTACCTATAAAAAATATATACATGCTAACTGCAGGAAGACACCACTAATACAAAGAGGATTGAGAATGGTTTTCTACAGGTTGGATATGAATTAAATCTTGAAGGATGTAAGGAAATAGAGGCAAAGAGGGAGCACATTTCTGGTACAGTAAAAGTAAAAAAAAAAAAAAAAAAAAAAAAAAAAAAGGCAAAAAATAGAATATTGTGTATAAGGAGAGCAGGTATAGGATGTGGTTGAGAAATGTAAGAAGACTAGAAAAGAAGAGTTTTAAGATTATTAAAAATGTTGAAGAGTGGGAGCTAGGTGGCAATTTCTCTATGTCCTCTATAAATATGAAGAAAAGTCAAGAGAATTATTAAAGAATTTATATGCTCTATTAAATCAGGAAATGGATAAGGTATATTATCACGTGGATCTTGGAAATACCTCATACAATAAATGTGACCAAAAAAAAAAAAAAAAAAAAAAAAAGGTGTATATTTCTCTGTGTCTATACTTCCAGAAAAAGAAACACATTTATGGGCTTTTAGTTCAAGAAAAACCAAATACTGTAAAATTGCAATGAACTTGGCTTGGAAAGAAATATAAAAGAATTCATTTGTCCCTGGGCTTGACTGTTTCAATATGACAATTTTTTTTTAAATTTTCTTCTTAAATTATAAAGTTTCTCTCTTAGGTAGGAAGACATAAAGGGGAAATATAGGTGATATAAAAACAAAAAATAAAATATAAACTTATTTTGTAAAACAAAATCATATCAGATTTTATTAAGATGACTGTATACCGCATTCAGATGCAGTTAAAACTGTATATAGCCTAAGAGAATTCCCTGTTTTGGAAGTTGTTCTTCTTTGTATAGCCCTTTTTACCAATTTTTTTGGTAATTTGGCAGTTATAATGTTTCATAAAAACAAAATTAAATCCCAATTCATAGCATGCATAATCCCATGGCATAACAGATAAAACACTTTATAAAAACAAAATTACTCCCCCCAATTCATAATCTGTTCATCACAAATGACATTATTCTAAAAAGAATTTGTCATTTTGATATCACAAAGTAGTATTCTACTTAAATATACCTTTTATTTCTTAACTTATTCTGAAATATGTCAAATAATGAAAATTTAAAATAGACTTGCACTAAGATTAAGTAGTTCAAAATACAGTTAGAAATCACCCAACAAATGTTAGTAAAAGTTCATGTGTTCAAGGATGCACACAAGTATGTACTTAAATTCAAGTTCTACAGGCCTGTGCACATTCTAGAAAATTGTACAAATTTTACTGCATAGACTTCAGACTTAGTTAACTAATTTTTTTTATTATTTGATAATAACCTAAGTATTATTTTTCATTATCAATTAAATTAATGCAAAAAAATCCTATTATATTGCTATACATTACATATAATTGTGCTAATAAGCACTTTACAATTTTTACCTCATTTGATTCTCACAACAACCCTAAAAGATAGATGCTAAAATTATAAAAAGACCCAAATGACTAGCCAAAGCAAAGATAGGTTATTTTTTTGACTTATTTTCTTCCATAGTATTAATGATGGCATTCTAATATGTTGACTGATTGATAAGAAAAAAATTCATTTCTGATGACACACTAAGATTATTTTCCTGCTTACAGTCTTGCTCTGATTTTATTTATATAACAGAATTACAGGCACATGTAACTGCACCTCAGAATGCTATGAATTCAGATATACAAACAGATTTGGTTTGTTTCCTTTTTTCTTTTTTCCTGTCCTTACAAGTATAAAAAAATAAAAAGTTATCTGCAGACAATCCAATTTACTTAATTATCTGTTTTGTACTGGTGCAATCAAACAACTGAGTAGCAGCCAGTCTAATATTAAACCGCTCTGATAGAAAAATTAGTGTACTTGTTTGTGTCTAGGTTTCCCCCTTTTTCTACGGTCTTTTTTTTTTTCCTTAATTGTGACTATTCTAGTGAGGAACTGATATAAACAATATTGTTTTCCAACAAAGGTATAATTTTCTGCCAATATGCCCTTATGCAACATATGGAACAGAACAAAAAATATTGGAACTAGGGCCATCATTTAACTTTTTGTATTTCACTTTCTTCATTTAAAGGGGAAAAAAAAGGTCTATTCTAGTTCTAAACAAGTCTCTCTCACTCACCTCCAATGACTGAGAAACAGAAACATTTGTTAGTTCATCTTGAACAGTCCCAATAGCCAAATCCTTTTCAAAGGACCTTACTAAGAGTTATACTTGAATGTGCAAAGTCAAAAAAAGGCATTTTTTTAAAAAAAATTGAAATATGCGAGATAAAATCTACTTTACCCACCACACTTCAGATAAACTGAAGGCTATTTTGAAATATTTGAAGATAAAAATTTTATTTCTTTAAGTAAAAAATGACTACAGTTAAATGATTCAAGAAATGTTTCATAGATAATCACCTTTTAAATTATCTATTCTTTAGTTTTAGGGGAGAAGCAGAAAAAATAAAAGAAAATAGAATCTGATGACAGTAGAAAAAAATCACAAACACAATAATTATAATTTTCAACAATCAACTAAGCAGTCACCTAGAATATCACTATTACTTCTGTAAGGCAAAAAGTGTTAAATTATTTCAGGAAAGAAAAAGGAAAAAAGAAAAGGGAAGATGTTTGGAATAATAACAAAATAATCCTGATCCAAGTTTGAAAAACAATTATAAAGTTGGATTGAAATAACTAAATAAAAACAATCATCAATGAATTTTATTTAGTATTATTTTTAAGCTCACATTACATAATAATGTTATGAAGTACAGATAGTATTTTAATGTATTTAGTGAAGAATCATCACTTCTAAATATGCTTGTGAAAATAAATATCTTTATAAGTATCTTTACTATCCATTGCTCCAGAAAAATATACTACTTTAAACCAATATTCTGTCTTCAAAATTGATCGCTATGGAAACCATGATGTCACAAATCAGCTTTGGATTTTTTTTACATGTATAATTTAAAAAAAAATCATAGCTTTTTATTTTTCAGAACATAAAGATAGCTTTCAACATCTATCCTTGCAAAATCTAGTGTTCCATATCTACCCCCACTCCCAGACTGCAAGTAATCCAATATAGGTTCTTCTAAACATATTTCCACTTTTATCATGTTGCACCAAAAAAAATCAAATCAAATCAAAACACACACACACACACACACACACACACACACACACACACACACACACACGAGAAAGAAAAAAATCAAGCAAACCAACAACAAAAGATGAAAATACTCTGTCGTGATCTACATTCAGTCCCCAAAATCATCTCCCTGGATGCAGTTGGCTCTCTCCATCGCTTGTATCACCTCACTCTTGAAAAGAGCCAAGTCCATCACAGTTAATCTTGTTACTACTGTGTGCAATGTTCTCTTGGTTATACTCATTTCACTCAGCATAAATTCATGTGAGTCCCTCCAAGACTTTCTGAAATCAGCTGAGTGATCGTTTCTTATAGAACAATAATATCCTATTACATTAATGTACCATAACTTATTCAGCCATTCCCAAACTGATGGAAATCCAGTCAGTTTCCAGTACCTTGCCACTAGAAAAAGAGCTCCTATAAACATTTTTGCACATATGGATCATTTTTTATGATCTCCTTGGGATATAGACCCAGTAGAGACAGTGCTGGATCAAAGCAGATGCACAGTTTAATAATCCTTTGGCCATCATTCCAAATTGCTCTCCAGAATGGCTAGATTAGCTCACAACTCCACCAACAATGCATTAGGGTTCCAGTTTTCCCTACATCCCCTCCAAAATTTATCATTATCTTTTCCTATCATCTAAGCCACAGACTGATTTCACAAATCATAAATTTCAGAAATGTAAGAGTTCCCAATTAAAGAAACAACTGTTTGATTTCAAACAGTCTTTGAGTAGAATCTAAGAATACATCTAATCATCCTTTCACTTAACTAGAGTAAGGTACTGTATTCTGCTTAAAAAGAAACACTATATAGAAATACACTTGTGGAAATAATACCCAAGGAATTCTTTAAATGATAATTGGTAATTGTAAATTGCTTATTTTTTCCTAATAGATCATAGATAAGAGAGATAAGAATCAGAAACAAGTTATAATTTTGATAAACCCAACTAAACAATCAACAAGTTATTTTTAAATTTGCTTTTGTTTCTAGACATCTTGTAGATATTAGAATAAAGAATTAAACAATTCCTATTCCAAAGAAACTTATACTATATATATGTAGTTGAAAATTCCCTGTGGAAAAATATTCTGCTTGAAAAAAATTGCTAGGAAAACTGGGTAGTTGGTAGAAATAAGATTTAGATGAACATGTTATACCATATTCCAAAAAAAATGCACAAAACTAATAAAAAGGTCATAAATGACAGGCAGTAAAAGAATATAAGCAAACATTCTAAAAAACAAAAAAATACAAAATAGTAAAAATCTCCAGATGAGTCACATTAAGAGAAACATAAATGAAAACTGAGGTTTTCACCTCGTGTTTGGCATAATGGAAAAACCCACAAAAAATGGAAGTGTCAATCAAAGGATTATGGAAGATGGGAAGAATATTACTGATGGAGTGGTGAATTAGAATTACATATTTGGGGAAATAATTTCAAATAAGCAAACAAATTGATAAATACCCATACTCTTTGAATCAAATTCCACTACTAGCGATATACCTCAAAGTGGAACTAGAAACAAACTACAAATTTCCCATAGTGCAATGAGTTTAAAACAAACAGACAAAAACCCTGTAGCATATTACATATAGTAAAGGAATATGAATGTGTAAGAAATGATAAAGACAAGAAGGCTTACATAAGCTGATGCAAAGTGAAATGAACAGATCCAGGGGGAAATGACAGCAATAAATCCCAAGACCCATTATCACAAAACAAAAATGAATGTTGCAAAACCACAAACAAGGATAATGACAGGGAAGAGATGAGAAAAAAAATTCATATTCTCTTTATATCCTCATCCCCACCTTTAGAACTGTATAACCATAGAACAATTCTTAGTTTTGATTTTTTTTTTAATTACCTTAATCATTTTTCAGCTGTTCTTATTCTGTGGGATAGCTCTTTAGGAACAGGGGAAATTTAAGTGATGTGAAAACAAAATCTCAGATCACATTTTTAAAAATTGTAGTATCAATGAGGATACAATACAATCTAGTACCTTTTATTTTTGGCCATTGCAACATGAAGTCTTAACCAAGCAAGGGATAAAGAAGATCAAAAAAAAATAGACTGTAATTTTTAAAACCTGAACATTTTAAAGGGTTTACACAAATAAATGCAGAAAGGGAAATGTAGTATAAAACAAGGAGTCAGGATAGCAACTATTCTGGATGAGATTCTACCATCTCAGATGTATAAGGAATTAATATTAACATGTTTACAAGTAATTCCCCAGTTTTTAAGTGGATTCATTTATTCATTATAAGCCACATGAAAGACTGCTAGAAATCACTGAGAAATGCAAATCAAAGTAACTAGGATTTTATCTAACATCTAGAAATTGGCAAAGATTCTTAAAAGTATGGAAATTGTTAATGTTAGAGGGATTCTGGAAAGGTGGGCACACTGATGCAGTGATTACTGAAGCTGTGAATTGTTTTAGTCATTTCAGAAAACTATTTGGAAATCTCAAAAAAAATTTTTTTTTCTAAATGTTTATGTCTTTTTAAGCTCAGAGACCCACTGCTAGTCATCAACACCAAGGAAAAGAGAGATGGTTCCTTTACACACTAAAATATTTTTAGTTATAATTTCTGTGGTAGCAAAAGCAAGGAAAAAAAGCAGATGTCCAAAGATTAGGAATGAATGAATTATGATGTGTGAATATAATGGAATATTCATAAAAACATGGGAAAACTTATATGAACTGAAGAGGACAAAAGCAGCAGAATCTGGAAAACAAGATATACAAGCTACTATAGTAACTTATATAGAGACTGTATCTAGTTTTTATCACAATTTCCTGGTGAGGAAACTGCGTTAGGTAAGTGTGCCAACTTTTCTGCAACTTTAAGTGTCAAAGATTTGCCTAGAGCAATGAAAGATTGTGTTATGCCCAGGATCACACAGTCAGCATGTATCCTAATAAACTGAAGACTTTCTGGCCAAACCTGGCTGAAACTACGAAACAATCCTGACATTTACATAATTACAACAATGTGAATGGAAAAAACACTATAGACTGTAAAGCAATAGGCAAAGGAGGCCCAATAAAAATGAGAAAATATCCAATTGGTTATAAGTATGTTATATTACTTATATTGTCAGACAGTGAATGTGATGTTCATTTTTTTCCCCTTCCTTTGTTAATTTTTAGAAGAGAAAGCTCACATAAAATTAAAAGTAGTAAACAACCCAAGAGAGAAACAGAGAGTCAGACAGACAAACAGGCATAGAGTAAAGAGTTATGAAAGGCAGTATGGTATACAACACACCAGCTTCAAAACAATAAAGATCTGGATTCAAGTACTCCTATGACAAACAACAACAGAATCCTAGAGAAAGCCATTTAATTTCTTAGTATTTTCAACAACTTTCTAAGAAGATTAGTTATAGAGCAAGGTGCTAGTTTGCAAAGATCTCTGCACATGAGCTTCCTACCCCAAGTTCCCCATACTAATGCAATCACAGATCCAGTCCTTACTCCATTTAAATCAACCAGATTTGAACACAAGTTTTACATTTGAAACTCTGGAGGGGACATGCCCCTTGTGCTTGTGCTTAGAAACTAATGGTGAAAAAGACAATTCATTATTTTGTTATAGAAAGCAAGTACAGATTTAATCTCAGCCAACTTCCCAAGTGCCAGAAACCAATTTTTGATTACTTAACAAACTTTAGACATATATGTAATTGCCATTTACTATGGTAATGAGATAATAAAAATTATTTAAGAGTGTAGAACATGGCAAAAGAAATGGCAAGTTTGGCATTAAATTTAATCTAAAATAACAAAAATCATACTTTAAGATCTACTAACCGAACATCATACTTAACATTCATTAAACAAAGGACTTGAATTACCAAAAAAATATACAGCATACAACTGGATATCATGTGATAAACTTGAACTTAAATTAGCAAGCAAAATATTCACAAAAGCTAGGTGACATGGGGTCATGAAAATCTGAGTATGAATACTTCCTGTGATGCATACTAGCTGTGATACAAAACAAATTACTTTCTCTTTCTCAAATAACAGTACTTACACATAATAACATAGTTGTTGGGATCAAATGAGGCAATATGTACAAAGTGCTTAGGAAACCTTGAAGTATTATATAAATGCTAACTAACCACTATTAATATAGTCAATATTAATACTATGAGAAAACTAAAGGGGGATGCTAGGTAAGTGGGTTTTTGGATGATGCACATAATATCTTAGGGGGATAAAGTACTACCTTTCTTCTACATACATTTCATTTTATCAAACAGAGGTATCTGAAATCAGTTCATATCACAACAACAAATTTGGCAACACTCTTAAAAAAAAAAGTCATAGTGGGTGGCATTAAACATGGAAAAATATCTATAAACCCTTTAGTAACTGAGAGGATAGGTGATTAATAGAATCTGATATTATCACTTTTTTTATGTTAAAAAGGAGTTAGACTAGATAGACTCAAATTCTTTTGTTTTAAATTGATACTATTCACACTAAAAAAATTAAATTTTCCCTCAAAAAATTAATTTAAAAAAATTAAAAACCCCCAAAAAATTCTTTTCAAAAGCTGTCCTACAAAGAAAAAAATCTCAGCCTGACAGATAAACTTGGAATTGGAACAATGGTGGTGGTAACATCCCTGATTATATGGATAAATATATTCTGAGAAGCATTGGCAGCACATGAGATCATCTCTTTTTCCTAGTTTTAAGTTCCCTAAAGTCATTGCCCTATTCTGGCATCATGGGGGTAGGGTGGGGGTCTTGAGCACATCAGTGAAAGAATGAATAAAATAGAGTATTTGGTGAATAATGGACCTTACTTAATAAATGTTTCCTGAAGTAAAAGCATAGCCTATGTACACATACAATAGTTGACATCACTAGACTACATTACTATCAGTAAAACACTGTAAGCAGACTTCACTGTAACATCACACTCATATATGGGCTTCACATCCAGTAAGGACTATGGTAGCCCACCTGTATTCCAATTCTGCTTTCCACAGTGATGAGTTAAGCAATCATGTACAAGTCACCTCATTTGTGAACCTCAATTTACTTATCTGTAAGAAAGGGATGGAAATGACAGAACTTGATTCTAATGATTCAGAAAATCTAATCAGATAATACACACCTCTTTGTCAAATTTAATGGCTCTCTTATCATGTTTTAAAATCTATTTCCTTTCATAAATTCTCCCAAAGGGAGCTCACCTAATATGCCCAGGGATAGTCCTAATTTTTTTTTACTCTATTTAAACATAAATGTATCACTTGGGGTCACCCACAGCTTTAGACAACTTCCTACACCCTTATAAGGCTCTTCAAATACCATAACACTGCCACCATATTAATTTACTTATATTTTTAATTAGTATCTTACCTAAAAGGAATATAATCCCTTTGGATTAATTTTCTTTTCTTTCTTTTTCTTTTTTTTTTTTTTTTGGTTTGGGGTGGGGTGATTATTAAGAATTAAGTAGAAGTGGAAGGATTTGATTAATTTGTCTTGTAAAGCAATTCTAGTATTGACAGATTAACAATCCCTGGTTTAAACCAAAAAGCAGCAACTATAATAATATTCATATATTATGACTAATTTTGAATAAAGACTCACTTTGTCCTAGGAAAATGGTGGTTTTAAAGAACGGTCAGTTATCAGTTAAATTCGATAACATCTATAAATAAAAAGCAATGTTAAAAATTAAGTAATTCAAACATCCTCAAAGTTTCACGAAATTTGAGTTATCTATTGCAATATACCATTACAAAGAAGGTTCAGTATGACAAAATTATTTTAATATATCAAGGAATGGCCTCTAATCTAGTCCAAAGCACTTCCTATAATAAATAATGTAACAGAAAACAGATCATCCGATCCTGGTTCTATTTGCAGTCACAGTAACACAAATACATCTTTGTTGTTAACACTGAGGACTAAAACAGAAAGAGAGGATGAAGAATCAGAATGGGAGGTGGGGGAAAAGAATAGGGGGAAAGTATAAAGACAGAGGAAATGGCATTATCAAATAGATATGATACCTTTAAAAATTCAATGACAATTTCTACCTCAAACTTATAAAATTTCATTACTAAAAGCTCCAATGACTTTTAGTATATAGACAACATAGGAAATAAGAAGTGTGGATGGCAATATTGTTTTTACACTGGATTCAAAGGACATTATTACTTGTTCATTATACAACAGAATAGATTAATCATAATTGCACACCATTCTCACTGTTTTAAAAATTGGAAGCTGATTTACAGCAATGTGTTGAACAAAACTACATGCAAAATTGTTGTTATTCTATGGTTTTCCTATGTTTGCTCAATAAAAAAAAAAAATGGACAAAAACCTCATACAAGTAGGCATTGTAAAGTGAGGAAATACTTGTATCAATGATTTTTGTTTAGTTAGTTCAGTTGTGTTCAATTCTTTGTGACCCCATTTGAGATATTCTTGGCAAAGGATCAGTGAATGGTTTGCCGTTACTTCTCTAGTTCATTTTACAAATGAGGAAACTGAGGCAAATAGGGTTTCCCAGAGTTACACAGCTACTAAATATATGAGGCTGGATGTGAAGTCAAATCCAGACTCTTTGTGATTCCAAGACTAATCCTTTATCCACTGTGCCATCTAGCTGCCCCTAAGCATATATCAATGCAATCCCAAACAAACAAAAATTGATAAAACACCAAGCCAATATAATAGCTTGGAAAGGAAACATAAGAGTTAGCTTTCATACAATTTTTAAATTACACTAATTTTAATATTTAGAACTAAATGGGACTGCACCAACCTAATTTCCCTATTTTGTGCAAAATTTTTCAAAAGCTCCATATGACCATCAAGACAAAATAAAATTCTTTGGGTTGTCATTCATAACATTTTACAATCTGGCATACTTCTTTGAATTGTTCTCAACTATCTTCATTTCCAATATTCAAGATTGGACTACTACTACTATTTTCTGAACAGACACAGCACTTTTTCAACATTCTTTTCTTTAAATCACTCAAAGGCATTTTCTAATGACTGTTGAATTCCTACCTATACTTTAAAAACAATGCTATCATAGTACCATAAATTTAGAACCAGAGAAGATCATGAATTAAGGCCAAAAGAGCATAAACAACTTGCCCAGTGTCAAATAGCTAATGTCAAAGAAATTATTTGACCACAGGTCTTCCTGACTCTAGGATCAGAACTTCATCATACCATGTTACCATGTTCTTAAGTCTTCAGCTGCTGATTTCGTCCAACTTCACATAGCACAACTTCTTTACTATTTCTGAGCAGTTATTCCACACTGCAGGGGTTATTTAGGTACGGCACATTCCCCAGCTACACTTCAGTTGAATAAGGATAGGCTATCTTTATCTCAATTCTGAATTTCCCTTTAGCATCAAGCAGTGTTAACTATATAGAAAAAGTATTTTATATGACCAAGTTGAAATATGTTTCCTGAAAACTTAAATCTACTATAAATATCTGGTCATTATCATCAGATTAGTGAGAATGGAATAGAGAGAAAAGTTTAACTACTTTTAGAAGATATTAAAAAAAAATTGAAAACTGAGTAGATACGAAGGAAGAAGAGAAATAAGTTGAAGCTTTCAAAAGCCTGTTTGACTAGTCTATGTCATTAAAATGCTCATAATATACTAAAGAAGCAAAGATCATTATATTAAAAGATTAGCGATCAATTGCCTTATAGGCAGCTAGCTGCTTCAGTGATATAGAATACTGGGCCTGTACTAAGGAAGACTTGAATTCAAATCTGGCCTCAAACACTGACTAGCTATGTGACCCTGGACAAATCATTAACACTGTTTACATCAATTTCCTCATGTTCAAAAAATAAGCTGGAGAAGGACATGGCAAACCATCCTAGTATCTTTGCCAAGAAAACCCCAAGTGGGTCACAAAAAGTAGAAGAATTGGGCACTAATAAAACAACTTAACAACAACCTGTTCTAACAAAGTGATTACTATCTGTGAAATTAATATAAGAATCTGCCAATCATGTAGTACAACAGTATATAGATATAAATGTGGCTTAATAAGTACAAATTTATTTGTAACTTACTGAATTCATAATAGCTATGTGCAATCATATTTTTCAATCAACAAACTGTAGCTATCTAATAGCTACAGTAATTGGTATTGACACTTTTCTGATATTTTATAATAAGAGTCAAAACTATAACTCAGGTCTCAAGTATCCAAACTGCTTTGTATCTTCAAAACACCTATCACACTGCTAATGGTGAATAAACAGTGACTGAGTAATTACAACATGTCAGACTCTATGCTAGTTGATGACAACACACAAAATGATAATCCCTGCCTTCAAGGAGCTTACAATCTATCAGGATAGACAACACAGAAAAGAAGCTGAAAATCAGAGCAAAGGGGAACAAAGAATTGAAGTGCCCCATGGGGGGACATGGTGAATTCAGAAGTCACAAAGTAGTATAACCAAGAAGGAAAAGAGGAAAAGTTAGTGTAAACCAACAATTTAAATGGGAGTTTGGGAATTCATGGCCCTGGCCCCATTCTGAACAGAAGACATATTCAATAACCCCCCCCCCCCCCAAAAAAAAATAAAAATCTATCAATCACCAGGCTCAAAAACAAACAAAAATATAACAATCACCAGGCTAAATAAATGAAGATGAAGAAAAAGTCTTTATTCTTTAACACCAACAGACAACTATCTACTGAGTAGTGAAAATAACAACTTAGATGTATCAAAATTATATTCCCTTGCCTTCCCTTTAAAAAGATATTTATTCACTTGTACAAAAGTGCAATATAAGGACTTTCATAAGATACTTCAAGATAACAATTAATAAAAATTGTCTCAGTAAATAAGTTTCTTAGGTAATTTACACTATGATTTCAATATTCAAACTAGAATGAGAAGAAACTTTTATACAAATATTTGCAAATACAATTCTGTAATTATTTACAGTAATTTGCTCCTCCAAAAATACATGTACTATTTCCAAATGAAATAATTGATATGTCTTCATCTATCACTAAACAGTTTGAAATTATTTAACACGATTGTCTAAAAAGCTGTCCTTATGTGCACTCTTGCCCTGCCCAATGAATAAAATTCAAGTATTCTTCAGTGAAGAAAAGAATGAAAGGTAAGACAGGTTTTAAAGTTACAGCTAATTAAACCCATTTTTGAGGGTATGAGGTGTATCAAATGCTTATATGATCTTATAAAATACCTTTAATAACCTAAAATCTCCTTTACCATCCCTGACAAAGAAATCAAGGCTTTTGAAGAGCATTGCACAAAAGAATGATGATTTTCACATTTTATATGTATAAAATGAAAATGTAATTCCATTTTTCCCCCCACTAAGTGGACTAGAAATTGATACCTCAGGAATCAAATGGGAAGATTCTATAATAAACATCTAAAAATTATTACTTACTGCAGGTACCAATAATTTTTTTACTTCTTCAACAGCTCTCTTCAGTTTGATTTCTGCTCTATTCTGAGCATCTTCCACAGTGATTAGTACATGTAAATCTTCATTTAGGTGTTCCCAATTGGGTTTGCCTCTGTTTTGTTCCTCCTAAAAGAAAAGAAAATAATATTCATATAGATCTGTAACCTAGCTGACACCAATTCTATTCAATAATATTAAAAACATACATTATTTCACCTTCTGCAATATCCTATTTTATTGTCCCATTGACAAGGAAACAATGGCTTAAAGAGTTGTTAACAACAAGAATGAATTATGCCAGATTCTACCATACAGGAAAGGCTTCATATACAGTCTTGGCAGCAGTTAAGTCCACTGTTCAAGAACCAACTTAGATAATCACAGGAGGGTGACTACAACAAAGTAATTTTCTAAACTGCATGACATAGCAAACAATATGTTGTTACAAGAGCAGTGAATTATTCTAGACAGAATGACAGACTTGGGAGTTAGAAAAAATTTTATTCAAATCCTACCTCTAATATATATTAATTGTATGATCCTGTAAATTATAACCATTGCAATATAAAAAAATAGAACTTCACAGTGACAAAAATCATAGGTGTGTGGCATATTAATAACTGACAGAGAAAAAGGAAATCTTTAACCACCAAGAAGAACTGGAAAACAACTGAAATCACGTGCTTATATTTTTCTTCTATCCAAAGCTTTTAGAACACATGATGGATAAGTACATTGAGTACATTGAAGAGCCATATCCATAAATTTTATTAATGAACACTATCAGCGTATAGAGAGAAACTACCCTTTATTCTCAATAAGGCAATCAGACACAGAAATTTGAGCCTCAACAGACACAAAGATCAACCAGGATAGGTATGAGTATATTGTGAAAATTATCAATGCTGAGTTATACACCACCATTTTGCTTCCTGTCCTTGAGAGTAGGTTCAATTGCTACAATGGTAAGTAAAATGGTGTTGTTGTCCAAGGAAACCTCCATTCTGAAATTCATGCCCCTGTGCTAGCTCTATCCCAAACTGATCTTGAGTCTTTGCAATAATTCTAAGGGAAAAAAATCAGAGACTCAGGATCTTTTTCTTTTCTGTTACAAGTGGCCAAATAGGTATATATGCTTTTTAGAAATGGAAATTTATTGTCATATATTTGAAATCCTTCCTGATATTCTGTTGGTCACATGCCAATATTTGTTGTTTTTTTTTTTCCCCTTTCTGCCTTTTCCCCCCCATTCCATTTTTTTCTTATTCTGCATTTAGTTCAAAAATTTTTTAAAAAAGAAAGCAATTAAGTCACTTCCTTTGCCTTTCTCTCAGTAAAATGTAGTATCTTTAACAAGTCATTTTTCATTCTTTAATTCATCTGATATTCTTTAGACATCAACAATTGTAGTAATTCAATTATAAAACGGGATGTATAATAGATATAAAAAACTTTTTTGCATACTTTTTATACATCCTAGGAAAATGTCCCTTTTCTCTCTGAAAGAAAGTCACATTGTAGACAACGTTCTACTCAGTTAAGCAGGGGGCATCTTGCCTCTGTAGTTATTTCTAGGTGATCCTTCACCAAAATATATCAGTATATTATTCTTTATCCTCTTGAAAACTTGTAGGATCACCAAGAACAGTGATTTTAAATAATTAAATTATGTTTTAATTCTAAGATCACACTCTTGTAAAGTGTGATCAAAATATGCAGTGTTCAAATCAATTTAAGGTTTCCAAACTAGACTTAAAAGCAGGGCATTGTCCAGGGGTAGCAACTCTTGTCAAGAAGGGTCTTGTCATCCTTACGACTCAGATCAAATAGTACCATAGCAATAGAATTAAAGGGGCACTGAGGAATGCTTTCTGTAGAAAGTGTGATTTTAGCTAGAATTGAAGGAAATCAGGAGGCAGAGATGAGGGAGAACATTCTAGGCATGGAGGATGTCCAATAACAAACAATGCCTGAAAGTTGAAAGATTGAGTAATTGAGTATCATTTGTGGAAAGATCAAAGGAGATTAGTGTCACTGGACTGAAATATCAAAGCTATAAAGTTTAAAAAAAAAAAAAAAAAGCTGGTTATAATAAATATTAGGATATAACAGACTTTGAATGCCAAACAGAATGTTTTATACTTAAATCTGGAGTTAATGGGGCTTTTTGAGTAGTGAAGCTTGGCACAGTTGGAGTTTATCACTTTGGTGGATCAAACTGGAATGGAATGGGGAAAAACTCTTGTTATTTGATCCTTACAACAAATTTGCAGGCAGATGCTATTATTATCCCCATTTTAAAGAAAAGGAACTTAGGCAGGCAGATCTAACACACCTACTAAGTTTTTGAGTCTGGAGTTCAGTCATCCTGGCTCTAGGATTCTATCCCAGGTCCAGGTTCTCTCAACAATGCTTCCTTGTTCATAATAATCTCTTAACATTAGCTTTTTTTTTTTTTTAAATGGCCATCTAGTTGTTCTCTTTGCCCCTCATTTTTGTGATTCATTTGTTCATAGGATTAGCATCAACAAAAACAATAATCCTAAAGTACTCAATCCAATGTGAACAAGAATCTTTATTTTTACTTTTCAGGATTAAGTAAAAACTACCCATTTTATTGTTGAAAGCCCTTCAGTTTAAAAAACTGAGCTCATTTCAACTCTCTTGCAGTATATGCTTATGCTTCTTTTAAAACATTTTCCCCTTAATTTGGCAGAGGCAAACTCACACTGATGTACCTGCTATTCATTTCAATCTCAGAATCCTTAAGCTTCCTTAAGAGTTTTTTTTCACATGCTACCTTCTTGGGTTAGTTTTATGTGATTTCCTGGATTGTTAATATTTTTTTCTCTCTAGAATTATATTGTATTAACTTATGCCAGTGAATACTGCTTCTCCCCAATAAAATGTATTTTCTGTATGAGGAAAGCCTTTGTTTGTCTTTTGTTTCCTTGGGGCCTCATTCAAGTGCTGGTTGCATTTAATTGGATTAGGTGATAGGCAGGAACTATATCACCAGCAAACTTTATTATCAGTGTAGAGATTAAAAAGGATATTTTTGGTACCTGTACTGTACTTGATATGAAGTCATTGTTTATTTTTACCTAAACTCTATTTTATTTTCAAAGTCATAGGATCACAAATTGAGAGCTGTAATAGATTGTTAAAATCTATCTAGGGCAATTTCTAGATGAGGATATGAGCTTCAGGGAGGTTAGCACAATAATAATGGCTACATGTCCTTTTCTTACTCTGTTTAGGAAGAGATGTGCTTCTTTGCTTCTATCTTAAGTCCTTTGCTTTCTTTTCTACCTTTCACTGAGGCCTGGCTTCTCCTATTAGTGCCAGCACTTCATTATTTTCTTTAACTTAATTCTTATTTACTGTGCCCATTTCCAAACTTTCCCCTCAACCAGTGTCACACAGTAACCTCATCTCCTTCCATTCCATAACTATCACTTAGACATAATTCTGATAGCTACTATGTACTAAACTCCAGGTTGTTGGACTCTCTTCTTCAGTGAAAGCTTGCCTTGCATGATTTTTGCTCTTCAAATCCTGCCTTTAAGCTAGGAAACTATTAATAGTCTTTCAGAGAGCTACTTTTACAGTTCCTCAACTGAATCTAGCATCATCATGTTCCTTCTCTTGACTATCAGTACAAGCTCTTAACCTTCCCCTGCTGCCATCTTTCTAGTCTTGTAGTTGAAATTCCTCCCATACTCCCACATAATTCTTCTGCAGTGACAGAGGCTTTCTTGATCTAAAAAAGTTGGAGATCTAGAGAAGGGCAAAAACAGTTCATTTCTAAGGAGCTTATCTCATATTATGATGGAGGGAACAAGCATGAAAATAACTAGGTATGTGATATGTTCAGAATAACTGGAAGATAATCTCAGAAGAAAAAGTATTAGCAGTTGGGGAGATCAGGAAAAGACCTCCTGTAGAAGGTGAGATTTAAACTAAGTTTTGAAAGAAATCCAGGGAACTAAATGGTGAAGGGTGGAGGGAGGGAGGAGAGGGAAGTGTGAAATACTTCTGATATGGAACATAGCTAGTGCAAAAAGATCCAGTTGATTTCAATTAAAGTTAATGAATTTGACAATAATAAACAGACCAAAATACATAGATTCTTTTATTTGCTCTTATAGGAGTCATAATTTAATTTACCTAGTTATTTAAACCTCACTGGTTTCATTGGTTTAAAGTATATTCTGAAATAATAAGCACAGAAGTTCATGTTCAGACAAGTCTGTTCTATTTGAAAATGCATTTTTTTCTTTGTCCAGCAATAAATCAAAATATGCTTCAATTTAAGTATATAAACAACTATGTTTTTTTGAGTTCAATGTTTTAATTCTGCAAGCTATATATTATTTATATATTATTATTGCCAGCATAATGAAATGTTGAAAGATTTTCCTTAATTCTAGATTTCTCTTGAGAAATGCTTAAAATAATTTCTGATGAAGAAAATATGAATTCTAAGCTTTTTTTTTTTTTTTTGGCTCCATTCTTAATTATTACTCTTTTTGACAAACATAGTTGAATTCTTAGGTCATACCAGTATTATTTAAAGATTAAAATAAAATGAAAAGGCAAGCATTAATCTTTGTAACATTCTGGGAAATGTGGAAAGAATACTAAAGAAAAGTAGCACGGTTAGATTTTTAACCCATACATTTTTTTAGCTACTAAACCATACAACACACAAAGTATTTTTTTAAATTTAAAATTAAATCCAGCTTCATCACCTACATGTATCATTTAAGTATGAATTAAGCAACTACAAGGTGCTAAAAGATATAAAATAATAAACAATACCTGTTTGAAAGGAACTTATTACTATCTGGTGGTGGAAATAACACCACACATACATGTACACACACATGTATATTCATGAATATACCAACTAATTGTGACACTATATAGTACTCTATATTTTAAAAAATAAAATAAAAGACTACTGCATACTTAAAGGCCTTTTTTACTACCAAGCAAAATTTTATTGTGATTACAAATTTTTAACTTTCTATTTATATTTATATTTTTGAATTTTTAAAGTATAATTACAAATTGTTTTTTAAAATTATTTTCCCCTTCCACCCTCATCCCTCATTTTTACTTAATCCTAAGAAGCAAAAGCAAAATTCAATAAAGATTCCTGTCCAAATTGGATTGGGTACTTTAGGATTATTGTTTTTGTTGATGATTATAGTCTTATGAACAAATGAATCACAAAAATGAGAAGCAAAGAGAATTAGGCCATTAAAAAGAAAAAAAAAGTTAGTATTAAGAGATTATTATGAACGAAGATGCATAGTTGAGAGAAAATGGGGATAATAATAGCACTTGCCTGCAAATTTGTTTTAAGGATCAGAGTTTTTCCCCATTCCATTCCAGTTTGATCACCAAAGTGATCAGCTCCAAATGTGCCAAGCTTTACTACTCAAAAAACCCCATTAACTCCAGATTTAAGTATAAAACATTTTGTTTGGCATTTAAAGTCTGTTATATATATCCTAGGGTTTGTTATAACCAGCTTTTTTTTTTTAAACTTTATGCCTTTAAATATTATTGTTCTGTAAAAAATGACCAGCAGGATAACTACAGAGGGGCTTGGAGAGACTTACATGAACTAATGCTAAGTGAAATGAGTAGAACGAGGAGATCATTATATACTTCAATAGTGATACTGTATGAGGATGTATTCTGATGGAAGTGGATTTCTTTGACAAAGAGAAGATCTAACTCAGTTTCAATTGATCAACGACGGACAGAAGCAGCTACACCCAAAGAAAGAACATTGGAAAATGAATGTAAACTGTTTGCATTTTGGTTTTTCTTCCCCGGTTATTTTTACCTTCTAAACCCAATTCTTCCTGTGCAAACAAGAGAACTGTTCGGTTCTGCAAACATATATTGTATCTAGGATATACTGTGACGTATTTGACATGTATAGGACTGCTTACATCTGGGGGGGGGGGGGGAGGGAGAGAGGGGAAAAGTCGGAACAGAAGTGAGTGCAAGGGATAATGTTGTAAAAAATTACCCAGGCATGGGCTCTGTCAATAAAAAGTTATAATTATTTCAGAAACAAACAAACAAACAAACAAACAAAAAACTTTATACCTTTGATACTTCAATCCAGTGATACTAATCTCCTTTGATCTTTCCACAAATGATACTCAATCTTATCAGCTTTCAGGCATGTTACTGGACATCCTCCATGTCTGAATGTTCTCCCTCATCCCTGCCTCCTGATTTCCTTTAATACTAGCTAAAATCACATCTTCTACAGTAAGCATTCCTCATTTCCCCTTTAATTCTACTGCTCTGGTAATATTTGATCTGAGTTGTAAGACCCTTCTTGACAAGAATTGTCTCCACTGGACAATTGCTTTCAGGGCCAGTCTGGAAAACTTAACTTAATTTGGTTTGAACACTGCATATTTTGATCATAGTTTACAAGAAAATTTAGAACCAAAACGTAATTTAATGATTTAAAATCATTGTTCTTAATTGTTGAAAAAAAGGGTCCTACAAGTACACAAAGGGATAAAGAATATACCGATATATTATGGTGAAGGATCAGCTAGAAATAACTATAAAAGCAAGATGCCCCCTGCTTAACTGAGTTGAATGTTAGTCTACATTGTGGTACATTAGTAAAGAGCCTGGCATGGTACCTGGCATATGGTGAATACTACAAAAAATACTAATTATCATTATTATTGTTACTGTTGATTATACAAAAAACAAATTGTAACCACTGTGTGGTAGAGATTAAAATGCATATGTAGACAACTATATTAAAAATTGTTTCAAACATACATAGGGGTATTTTTCCTTTTGTGGGCAGACACTCTTCCTTACTTTCTGTAACCTTTACGAAGAGTTTTAAAAACCAAATAGAGTTTTTTGAGTAGAAGTATGACGTGATCTTATCTGTGTTTAAGGAAAATTATGAAAAAATTTATTTACAATTTTAAACAATTACAACTATTTTTATATATAACTATTGGCATCTGTTTCCCCAAAGAAAAATGCACATTCAATCAGAAGTGACATTTAAAATGTAGCTAATCTCCTACAAAAATTTCAAACAAAATCTTTACTGAGTTCCTTCAACAAATGTAAAAAGAAAAAATGGAACTAATTACTGAGAAATTAGCTATGGTTATTCTATATAAATAGTTATGCTGTGGGTTATGTGAGATAATTTCAATTTTGATTACAAATACTCTAATATCTTAAAATTATTTCTAAGCAGATTGTCTAATCTAAAAAAGATACATATTTATGATTATCTTGATAAGATCATACAAAATTAAAAGTAAATCCTTTGGCATAGAATTCCATTATAAAATTCAACAATCAACAGTGGAATGCTGTGAGGTTTGTTTTCTTCATAGCATCTGAATTCCTAAGTTAAGGTCTTATTATCTTAGTGTTAATCCTATCATGTTTTAATACAGTGTAAAATAATTGGTTTCTGCATATATTTAATGAATTAAGAATCTAGTTTGAAAGAATAATTTGGATGGAGTTTACTTTTTCTGAA
This sequence comes from Antechinus flavipes, assembly GCF_016432865.1. NCBI lineage: Eukaryota > Metazoa > Chordata > Mammalia > Dasyuromorphia > Dasyuridae > Antechinus > Antechinus flavipes. The sequence continues at coordinate 354,105,783 of NC_067401.1, read as the reverse complement.
GTAGAAACTCCTCCTAAAAATGCAAACTGGCCATTCTGTTTCTAACTTAATTATTATAACTAAATTATAGCTATTTACAACTGAATAATTGTTAGCAAACTGCCTAGTTCCTTCAGAGATTAAGTGACTACCTCAGGATTACATAGCTAGTTTAAGTAAAGTAGTAGGATTAGAATGTACTTATGCCAGTGTTAATTAAATGGATGTTCACAAACCCCCTGCCATATTACCTCCCATTGTAAAATAATTTTAAGTCATAAAAATACTGTAATTGTGCATTTAAAAATAACAAAAAATTGGAAAGTTTTTCTTATATGTATTTTTTAAGCGAGGAAGAGGCAAAAAAGTGTGATAAATTTTAACTGCTATGTAGTTTTCTTTAAACAACTTATTAACTTTTAAGACTTTTGTAAAAGTTCTATCAATATTACTTGATAAACAATATTATAATTATAATAATTGACATCAATTTTTAAACACACACACATACTTATCAAATGAGATAAAATTTGTGAAGAACTTAGCAAACTGCCTGGTACATAATAGGTGTTGACCTGTCTCCCTACTTCCCTCCTTTCTCACAAGAACTGCTTAAGTACTTCTTTAAATTATTTTTAACTCATTATTTTGCCACTACTCCCATCTATGTTCACTGGTTATTTCATAAATTTTAAATTCTCACAGAGGAAAATGACATTTTCCCTTAAATACTAAAATATAATTTCACAAAGATTTTATAAAGATAAATTGTCATTTATAAAGTAGCAAGCTTCAACTCCTTTCAGAAACATCTTTTGGTGATAAAAAATCAAATTGTTTTTTAAATAATATTTTTTTTCAAACACATGCAAAGATAGTTTTCAACATTCATCTTGGCAAAATCTTGTTTTCCAAATTTTTCTCTCTCCCTTTTTCCGCTCCCAAAGACAGCAAGCAATTTGATATAGCTTAAACTTCTAAAACTATTTCTATATTCGTTATGCTACACAAGAAAAATCAGATCAAAATGGGGGAAAACTTCAAAACAACAACAAGAAGCAAATAAATAACAACAAAGGAGACAATACTATATTTTGATCCACATTCAGTCTCCATAGTTTTCTGTCTTGATGAGATGATGGCACTTGATTGCCCTGAATTAAATTGCCTTGAATCACCTTATTGCTGAAAAGAACCAAGTCCATTATAGTTGATCATCACATGATCTTGTTACTGTGTACTACTGTGTTCTGTGTTCTGCTCACTTTACTTAGCATCAGTTCATATAAGTATTTCTAGGCTTTTCTGAAATTAGCTTGCTAATCATTTCTCAGAAAAGAATACATTCATAAACAATGGATCATTCAGCTATTCCCCAACTTACAGGCATCATTAAGATAATTATTTTTGCAATAATTGTTGTAACTCATCCACCTAGCATTATAACTATTCATTTTGTGTCATTATCATTCAGAATATTTTCTTTTAGCATTCTATATTTAATATTTTAAATTTTTTCATGCGTCAATCTCACCCTAAAAAATGAAGGAGAACATCATGTCAAAGATGTTTTCCAAGAAACTGGAAATGAGAAGGGAATATTCTTTGTTTCTATCATGGTTCTTGATGTAATGGAAAGAGTATTGAACTAAGTCAAGATGGGTTTAAGCCCCAATTTTGACAATGTGTTTTCTCATTTGTAAAACGAGAGAAATTAAATAATCTCTTAAAAGTCCAATTCAGCTCTAAAAATCTGTACTACATACCTATACATCTAGTACACTTTTGACTACAAAGAATAACAGACAGGAGAAGGATTTCTTTGGTACAGGAAAGGCCCAGGAAAGGCTCTCTAGTAATGCCAAGTTAGCAATTGTCTTTAACTAAAAGTCTTAAGAGTTGTCCAAAGCAAGTGTTATGGGACTTGACCAAAACCACACAGCCAGCATCCATCTCCCTCCTGCTTCTATTCACTTTACCCTTTGAAAATCAGGTTGATCAAATTTCAAATTATCTTGACTAGAGCCCAGCTTTTAGGATACTTCCTGGCCATATATGGCACCTTCTTTTTCTAAAATGCTATAAATTATTTGAGGCATGCATTATCACTTCTCACAAACAGGAATTTTATAATAGTCTTTTGTTTGCTTTGTTTAAAGTTATCTCCCTACTCCACACCATCTTGTACTGAGATGCCAAAATTAATTTTCTATAGCATAGATTTGATGGGAAAGAAAAAAAAAAAAAAAAAAAAAACCAGTGGTTCCTTATTACCTCAAAAATAAAATATAAAATGTTCTTTTTGACCAATTCCTCCCTTTCTAGCTTTCTTGCACTCTGTGATCCAGATACACTGTCCAAGTTGCTTGCTGTTCCTCATTCTATCTTCTGATTCCTTGACTGTTGCCCATCAGTGTTCTCCCCTTCTCACTTCACTTCTATTTTTCTGGCTTTCTTTAAGATTTACCTCCAATTCAATCTTCTCCTTGGCCTTTCCTGGTAGGCTTCTAGATTTTCTGCCAATTCTAGTGTCATCCTTCTGAGATTACTTTCAATGTTATAATGTCTACATATTATTCGTAAATTTATTTATATGTCTCATTGGGCTGTAATCTCCTTGAAGGCACAGACACATTTTTTTCCTTCATTTATATCCTCAGAATTTAGCACAATGTCTGGCATACATACATACAAGTACATGATGATTTAATAATATAATGTTCTGTAAGAACTTACATATTGAAAAAATGATAGAAATCAAATTTCTATCAAGGGGGTTGACCTGATAGAAATTAAATGACTCATGTAGCTACTAAGTGGACTTAAATGTCATTAGACTGTGAGTTGGGTGAAGAGAGGATTGGGTTTTTTGTTTGCTTCTTGGGAGGGAAGTGTGGCCTCTTTTATATTCCCAGTACTTATGACAATGACATAGTGAGCACTTTAATAAATGTTTACTATTAAATTGTCATTTCTGATTTTAAATCTAGCACTCTCTCCATGAATTTGCAATCAGAGGCCTTAAACTTTGAATTCTGTTCCTAATTCCTACTTCTGCGACCTCAGGCAAATCACAATTTCTTCAAGGCCCCAGGGTCTCTAAGGTCCCTTCCAATTTGGTATCTATCATTCTATGTGACCTTGAACAAGCCACAATTTCAATCTTGGTTTCTAAATGTGAAAAAAAACCTAAGTCAATCAAACTATTTCTCTTTGAATCTCACATATCTTTTCATATGCACATCTCTTAGGCACTTGCTTATTATTTTACATTTTAATTAGTTAAGTTATATTATTAAATCATAAGCTCTAGTTTCATCTTAACTTGATATTACCCCCAAATGGGCAAAATTACAAAGAAAAAAAATTTTGGCTACATTTTTACAAATGCTTAGTTAGACAAATAATCACAAATCCTATATCATAATTTTACTTATAATATCACACACACACACACACACACACACACACACACACACACACACACACATATATACACATCATAATATTAGGTTAAGAGAATCTCCAAATGAGAAAGACTGGCTTATTTTAAACTGACCAGAAAAACTATAAATTAACTGAGGAAAAAGTAAGGAAGTGATTTGCCCAAGATCATATGAAAAAATGCAGTAAATTCAGTATTTTAAAGCCAGGTGTTTTGTCTCTAAAATCAATGCTTTCTACTAAAATATCTTGGCTCTTCTATACTGTCTTATAAAAGTTCTGGAGAGAACTGGGAGAAAATTTAAAACCATTTTGCTGAAACTTTCCCAAGGTCCAAAATGTTGCGTGTTATGTAACTTCCAAAAAGAATGGTTTCCAGCTAATTGGAATCTTCAGGCGAAACAGGGCTAACCATTTTTTATGAATATTGTAGATGGAATTCTTTTTTAAGTATATATGAAGTTTCTTCTAATTCTGGGGTTTGAGTTTCTATTAATTTATAAGCAAGTCAACATTGCTTACTATGGTATTTAAAAGATAAACTTACTGATTGTTCTATGAATGAATGAAAACTAGAAAATTCTTAAAATTTTCTACGTTGGATGAATAAAAACCTAATATATTGTACATTCTCCCCACTTTAATTTGGATCACTATTGCTCACTTGTAAGAAAACTACGTACATATTGTAATAAATTATATTGATTTCACTTGGTAAAGAAATCTGCATTTCATTCATAACTTAAAATGTTATTATATACCTAGCTATAAATTTATAATCCTTTTATCTTATTTTAATGGCTGTTAATTTTGTACTAGGTGATCAATAAAAAAACTTTTGAAGGTTGTAATTCAGGTATAAGGCTATGTCTTAAAAAAATTATTTTTAAATTAATCCTTGCAATTATTGTATTTTCTTGAAATTTACTTTTTCTAGATAAAAAAAGATTGGAAAAAATATGATTCATGGAACTCCAGTTGATTTTATCATAAATTATTTTATTATAAGTAGCTGTTCTTAAACAATTAGAAGAAAAAAGTTAATTTAATACTGTTAAGACAATAACATTCTAGACTGACATAATATGTCACAACAAAAAAATTACATTAAGAAATTTAATGAATGATTTAATGAAGAACTAAATAAAGTTGAAATAAATGAGAAAAATGAAATGTTAGAGGTCATCATATAATGTAATAGCTTTTATAATGTGATAGCAGACAAACTGTGTGGTTAAACAAACTGTGGTGCAAAAATATAATGGAATGTTACTACATACATTGTAAGATGTGATGAATATGAAGCATTTAACAACCAAAAAAAAAAAAAAGGATTAAGAATAAAAACAAACAAAAATGGAGCTATAGCCACCATTTCTACATTTAGCAATTCCCACCATAGAAAGTGGAAAAAATTTTTAGATTCCTTTTGGACACCATTTCTCCTTTGGTGGATATCTGACCTGTTTGTACTAATCCTTAAAAATCTTGAGTCTGACATATAAATAGAATAAAAGAAATAACTCCTGATTAAAGTGACAATAAACCTAGGGGAGGGAAGATGCACTACACACAACTATAAATGATCCCTCATACCTCAACTGCCCAAATAAAATTATGAAATTAGATGAATTTAAATTTTTTTAAATTAATTTTTAACTCCAGAACATTTCTTCCCCACATGACTGCCAAAACTAGTCTTTAGTTTTTATATACACATTAGTCTATATTAGGTTCATTAATTTATGAGAGATTGAACAAGAAATATAATTTGATTTTATAAAATAAACTGTCCATTTAAATGCTTATTATCTTAAATCCTAAAGTCCATGTTGTAAAGAGGAGGAGGGAAAGGAAGGAAAGCTTTTCGTTTTTTGAATTTTTTAAAGTACTTATAAATATGGGATCTTGGCTATTAAAAGTTCAGCTAAATCAGGTATGATGGCTCACTTCCTCACTTTAACTGCTAGGAAGGTAATTGATAAAAAGGACATTTAACTTGAAATTAAAAGGCATGGAATTCCATCCTAAGTTTATACTTATTAGCTAGGGGACCATAATAAGGCACTATCTGTAAGTTGTCTTACATAGATAATTACAAGGATTGGGGCTTGCTCCTTCTGTTTTATTCTCCTTCTAAAATTATAGGAAATAATTTTGGTTTCATTCAGAAGACTTCTATATGCACTATACATTTACACATGCTTCTTATTCTGAGATCTCTAGATTTTTCAAAGTTAACGCTTAAATGAGATTATTTTTAATTCTACGGCTTAAAATTTTAGAACTGTAAACACCACAATAGAATGAGAATCACAGACTGAAATGCTGATTTTGTTGAGATTTTACTTTACATTGAAAACAAAAAATAATTATTTTCCTGAATTAGGCAATAGTGGTCAATGTTCCAAATTATGAATGGAATATCTTAAAATGTGGAGTTAATTTTATTGAGAGGAAGATAGATGTCAAAATATTTATAATTTTGATAAATCATAACCATTTATGCGGTATTTTTTACAGGTTAACTCATTTGATCTTCACAAATCCTCTGAATTTGGTACTATTGGTTCCATTTTTTTTTTAAACAAATTAAGCCAGTGAGGCCAAAAGAGAGATTATTAAGTGATTATAAGGCTTATAAGACTAAGTACATGCTTGAGGGGAAATTTGAACTCAGATTCCAAGTCCAGCGTTCTATCTATTATGTCAACTAGTTGCCTCTATAAAGTTTACAAAATGCTTTTACACATATCTCATTTGATTTAAATTCTTATGTCAACGAATGCATTAAGAATTAGTGAGTGCTCTTTTAAAGTTACAATATTACATAAACTTTTTTAAAAATCTCATTTTGTTCAAACATTTATTCATTCATCCTGCATTTAAATTATGGGTTAAGCATTCAGCAGCCAAAAATAAATGATGGTATACACATGTAAAAATACAGAAAATAAGCATACACATGTAAAAATACAGAAAATAAGCAATGAAATACCTGACAATTCCTTGGTTCTAACATGTCTCAAACACTCAAATTTCAATAATTCGCAAACTCCATGAGATGCCAGAAAAGCTCAGTGACCTTTCAGTGGTACAACAGATTCTCTAATTGGTAGTTGCTAAATAGCTTCCCAATTACTTGTAATTGTAAATAATGTAATAAATTCCCAAATTTATTATAATAAATTTCCTCTTTTTTCAGGTAAGAGCAACAGGAATAATAATTTTAAAAATATAAGTTACTAAAACATAAAAGACATACCTTATGGTAAAGCTTTTTTTTTTTTTTTAAACTCTTACACGATTCATGGAAAACAAAGCTGTTCACAAGCCCATGGCTGGAAGAAGAAACCTGTTTTTTTCACCTCATGTTTTTCCGAGTGGATAAATGAGGACATTATCACTGTTTAATACAAGTTTTAATTGAGCACTGTCACTGGTAAGGGAAAAAAGTATAGAACCACTATTTTCTACATCAAACAAAGAAGGTAATTATTAACAGGCATTCTGGCACAATTTCTTATCACCAAAATACACAACTCGGCTAACTTCTTTCAATGCCAGTGTTCTGGTACAACAAAGCAAAGCTGATGTTTCAGGGTCACATTCACTTCTTTAATACACAAGCATAAATTTACTGCTCAGTCAGACACCTGTAATTAAACACAAGCAGAATATAATGCTAATATTGAGGCTAGCGTACATGTAAGTGGGTTTTTCCCCCTGTAAAGATGATTGCCTTTCATTTTATAGTTTCAAGTAGCTACAGTTCACTTAGTTTTGATTACATAGCAATTAGATATGCAAATGGATGAGATCTGAAAAATGCATTTTCAGACTTCAGATTGTGAGTAATCAGGCCCATTCTCTTCTACTATACACACAAGCAGCTCATTAAATAGCTATTGTCTAGAAAACATCTCTAGCTAAAACATGCCTCCACTTTTTCTTTCTTAAAAAAAAAAAAAAAAAAAAAACACAACCCTGAAAAACTATGAGTCTTGGAAAAAATAAGACACAAGAGAATCTTGATGTTATCCCATTCTGGTTAAAGTATATTTCATGCCCTTCTTGGCAAAATGACAGAAACATGTCCCATATAGTCTTTTGTGTGAAGTAATATGACTGTTCAAATATATCAGTATAATATAAGAAATTAATTATTATTTATAAATGCTAACTTTTATGATAGAAAAAAATAAGACACAGGAGAATCTTGATGTTATCCCATTCTGGTTAAAGTATATTTCATGCCTTCTTGGCAAAATGACAGAAACATGTCCCATATAGTCTTTTGTGTGAAGTAATATGACTGTTCAAATATATCAGTATAATATAAGAAATTAATTATTATTTATAAATGCTAACTTTTATGATAGAAAGTAATTTAGTTTCTAAATTAATATTTTCTATTATTATTGCAACTAGATTTTTTTTTCCCTCCAAAAGACTACAGGTTTATCCTTACCTCCAAATAATTTGTCCTGAACCAATTTTCATTTTCAAGAATCAAGCTATAGTCAGTGAACACTACTCTTTGTAGAGATACTTACAAAACAACAGCCTTTTAGTATAGAAAATTAAGGTTGTTTCACAGTTTGTTGTTGATCACCAACTTAACCCTCTTCAAATTGTTCAAATTTTTTTCTTTAAAATCATTACTGCAAATCAAACCAATTTGCTTACTATTACTCTGTTTAAGCAAACTACTTGTTAATTGGTGTAATACATAATGGCTGGGCTTGGAGGAATTGGGATCTAATTCTGGCAATACCACCTAATACTTTGGTGACCTTAAGCAAATACCTTCAACTCTTAGGATTAGTTTCTTCACCTGGAAAACAACTAGATATAGCTCTAAATCTACGATTTTATATTATGATCCTAAATAAAATGAAATTGCATTTCATAACCACTTATAAATAGGAGTCAGGATTAATGAATCACAGGCAACTTAGAAAAATGCTATCTGAAGCACTAGAAGCAGCAGTGACTACTTTTTAAATAGTTCACATTCTATAATGGGGAAGACAAGAAGGCTTCAGCTACAAGTCAGACTGAAGGGTATCATGTTCCTTAGAGTGATATTCATCTTTTCTTTAATATAATTTCTACTCTTAAAAATTTGCAATAAGTTCTGATATTGAACTGCTTTACAATTCCAAGGAATCTGATGACAACATAGAAAAACCCCAATTTTACAATCACAAAGATGTGTTTTCAAATATGTCATCAGATACTATCTTTGGCAGATAGGTGACAAAATAGATAGAGGGGTATCAGACCAGGAGTCCTGAATACCCAAATTTCCTGAGTTCAAATCCAGCCTCAGACTGTGTGACTCTGGGTAACTTAACCTCAGTTTCTAACCTTCAGTTTGGTTTAGTAATACCAAACTCCTAGGGTTATTGCAAATTAACTCAAATGAAGTAATAATTGTAAGGTGCCTCTTAAAGGATAGTGGCTACATGAAGCAATCAATATATAAATAATGTTGGTGGAGGTGATTTTCATCATTATTAAAATTTTAATGATTGTTATTAGTGGCTGTGGCTCCAACTCCAACAGGAGCAGTTACCAGGATACATCTCCATAGCTGTAGTACCTCAGAACAATGAGTGAAGGCAATGGGCTGGAAGCACCGTTTTCAAAAGGTTCTTAGCTTCAAGGTCCTGGGTTTTCTCTATCCGATAGAGTTGAAATGAAGATAGTCATCAAAGTGGTTGTGGAGTTTTGACCTAAGTGACACAGCTTGTCTAATAACTAGGCTGGCTTGCCTCCACTATTTGTGGTATTTGTGGTAAATGATTTTCTGAATAAAAGCTGTGTTTCCCTGGATGGCTGGTGGGGTGAGCCTAAGGATACTGCCACTTCCAGGACTCATGTCTATCTGTTGGTGGCAGCTACAATATCAGATATGATCTGTTTATAAAAACTTGAAAGCACCAATTATTTGTTTTTTTTCATATTCTTAAGTAATATGAAGTTAGAATGGAGACCTAATATGGATAAGAAAAACAGGATTAAAAGATTCAAAACTGAAAATTAATGGCAATAAATATAATTCTAAAACATGAGTACAATTAACAATTAACTAATCAACTATAGGACAAAAATGCCATGACAAGATAATAGGTAAGGTGAAAAACATAAATTTTAGTAAACTGCATGCTGAAAATAAAAATGATAGCCTCAAAAAACTTGAGCTTCTATAAAAGAGATTTATAGATACCTCAGAATGGAAAAGATTACAATTTTAAACTCTGGGTGATATATTCTATGGGAGTGGGAGAGGGTGAGAAGGCTGAACTGACAAATTATAATGAATGATTCAATAAAAATTTAATAAGCACCTATTAAGTACCAAATATTGACTGAGACAGTCAATGACATTTATTAAGCACCTATTATGTATGGCCTGGAGTCAGAAAATCTGGGTTGAAAGCTGGCTTCAGACACTAGCTATCAGATCCTGAACAAGTCATTTAATTGTTTGACTCAAATGTTTGATTCATAAAATGAACTGGAGAAGGAAATGGCCAACCACTGCAGCATCTTTCATGAAAGGTCCAAACCAGGGTCATGAAGAGGCAAACACAACTGAAAAATGACTGAACAATAACAATGCATTGCACAGAATGATTAGAATACAAAGGAAAGGGGAAAAGCCTAACAACAGTTAATGATCACTACAATATTATTGTGTACAATGTTCCACACTTCTTTTCACTTCATTTTGCAACAGCTTAAAGTTCTTCCCAAGTTTTTCTGCAACCATGCTGTTCCTCATATTTTATATCACAAAAGTATCCTATCACTGGAAATTGAGTGGATGCCCATCAGTAGGGAATGACTGAATAAGTTATGGCATATGAATGTAATGGAACATTATTGTTTTATAAGAAAAGATGAGCAGGCTGATTTCAGAAAAGCCCAGAAAGACTTAAATGAACTGATGCTAAGTGAGGTAATTAGAAACAGAGAACATTGTATACAGAAACACAACTGTGTGATGGATCTGGCTCTTTCAACAATGAGATGATCAAAGCAATTCCAATATTGTGATTTGTGATAAGACTATGAAAACTGAATATGGATCACAGGATAGTATTTTCAACCTTTTTGTTGTTTATTTGTTTGTTTCCCCCACCCACCTTTTCATCTGATTTTTCTGTGCAAATAGATTTAGAAGAATTGCGCATGTTTAACCTTTGTTCAATTGCTAGTTGTTCAAGGGAAGGGCAAAGTAAGGAGGGAGGGAGAAAATTTTGGAGCACCAGGTTCTGCGGGGGTGAATGATGAAAACTATCTTTGCATGTATTTTGAAAAATAAAAGCTATTAACAAATAAAGTACCCTATATCAATCAAAACATTCTCTACTTGACGGCAATCCCCTCAATGTTTTGCCACTACTAAAAGAGCTGTTATAAATATACATACAGAGCCCTTTTCCTCTTTGTTTGATCTCTTTGTAATAAAGACCTAGTAATGTCAAAAGTTATAAGTTATGCAGAGTTTTACAACCCTCTAAGTATAGTCCCTATTTTTTTTCATATCCCCTTTATAGAGCTTTTAATAACAAACATTAAGATTTTATATTTGATCTTAAGAGTGCCACTAAAATTTATTAGGAATTTATTTCCTAAAGGGAAACATTACATATGTACAAAACAATGCATGTGTGTGTGTATGTATATGTATGTATGTATGTATGTCTCTCTTCCCTCTAATTGTCTCTCCCCCAGGGTAAAAATTGAGGGAAAGCAATAACAATCAAGGGTTCAAGAAAGGATCTTACCTAAAGTCAGGAAGTGGAGATGATGGGGGAAAATAATCCAGGTATAGAGAACAACCAATGAAAATGTCCAGTTAGGAGATAAGCGATAGAGTGCCTTCTTCATAGAATAGCAAGAAAGAGAAGGTCAAGAGAGGTGAGAGTCAAGAGTTAAGAACACTGGAAAGCATGAATGTTGGCTGGGAGAAATGTAATAAAAGATCTGAATGCCAAACATAATCTGACATTTCATTCTGGAAAAGAGAGAGAGCCATTGGAGTATAGTGAATAACTGTGTGACATCGTCAGGCTTGTTCTTTAGAATAATCACTGCCAGCAAATTAAGAGGAAAGACACCTGTGACAGAAACAAATCAGCAAGTTATTGCAATACTCTAGGCAGGCTAAAGATGATGAGAACCTGCACCAGAGAAGAAAGAGAAAGGGACATATACTAGCGATATTGTGGCCTTGGCAACAGAGGAAACATGGCTGTGGAGTGAGGAAGTTGTAAAAGGGTATGTGGAATCAAGAAAGACAACTACTTGGCAAAAAACTAATTGATTGGAGATTAAAAGATGGCGGAAATCTTGCCAGTGAGGAGATTTGGGGAAAGATAAAAGATGAGCTCAGTTGAATTTGATATGTCTAGGACATATTCAAAATATGCAACAGGCAGTTGGAAAGATATGGTCAGCAAAAAGGTTAAGAGCTAGAGATATAAACTTAAAAACCATCAGCATAAGAATATAACAATCTTTGTGAGCTAATAAGATCATCAAAATACACAGAGAGAAGATAAAAAGTTCTAGTGTAGACCTGTGGGGAATACCCTGGGTAGGCATTACCTGAACATCAAAGGAGAATAAGAAGGGACAAAGTATTGTCTATATACAATATAGAAGAATACAATATTGTCATAAAAACCTAGAGAAGAACATATCAAGAAGAGCATAATCAGAAAGAACAAGAAGGATGAGGATTGAGAAATCACCTTTGATTTAGCAATTAAAAGATTATTGGTAACTTTGAAGATAACAGCTTGGATTGATTGAATGAGGATAGAAGTTAAGAAGAAAATAAGAGAATAGGAATTGGAGAAAACTATTGTAGAAGATCTTTTCAACAATGTTATAAACACAAAGAGAATAAATAAAGGATTTTTGAAGTTGAGGAAACCGTGAGCAGAAAGTAGAGAAATATACCATAAAGGAGACTGAAGATAAATTAAAGAGCAAGGATAATAGAGTGGTCCATCTATAGGAGAAAATGGGGGTTTGCCCTGCCAAAGAGAAAAACTACCTCTTAGTGTGAACGTGAAGAGGCAGAAGGCATATGGGTGATGAGAAAAGAAGAAAAGGAGGGAAGGGGGAAGAAGTTTTTGAGAGATTATTGTGCTTAGTCAATTAGGGGAGTATAAAGACCAGAATGCTGCAACGAGAACCCTATTAAAGTTATATAGTAGGTGTAAGCAGCATATTTGTGATTTTCTCCATTTTCAGTAATACTTACATAGGAGTGAAGGAAGTGATTCAAGGCTGAAGTGTGGCATAACAAGATTGGCAATATCAGTAAAGGGCTTAAGAGGACAAGCCAATGTATAGCTGAACTGGTTCACAAAGGGGCAAGACTGGGAAGTACAGGGACAGGGACAATGGCATGAGAAAGAACTAGATGGCTAAGGTAAGGAGGGAGATTGAAATATTGCAATATGCAATAATAGGTAAAATAACACTTCACTGTGATTAGTTAAAGGACTTTCTTTAACATGTTCTTTAACATGACAGTCACTTATTTGCAGGCAAATCAAGGGTATGGCTCTGTCTGTGAATATTTGATTTGGGGTTCAGGTTTTTCAATAATCTTTCCTTCTTTGAGAATCATTGAATCATTATCAACCACTCAAATAAAATTCAGCTTCTTGATGGAGTCTTTTTAGTATTTTGTGGAGATCACTGAGGACAATTGAAGAAATGCCATTTCTCTCCTATCCTTGCAAACTGGCTAGTCTAGAGCATGAAGAGAAAGTGATTCTCTGAAGAGGCCAATTAGGAGACTGGTGCTAGATGGAATGATGTCAATGACCCTGTTCAAAGGGAGAGAGGAGAATCAATCACATGACTCTTGATCATCTATGTATAGGAAGTCCAACTTAGCAAAATGTTATCTCTCTGATCTCTTATGAGCAAGAAAAAGGCAACCTAGAACATCAGACACAAATAGAAATAATCCTTGATCTTAAATTTAAGAGAGAACACCATAGAAATAAAAGAGCAACTGAAGAAATTGAAGACATAAAATGTGGAACAGATTATGTGGGGCAGTAAGAGAGGATAGTTAAGATGGAAGGGGTAGGAGAGCAGAGAAAGAAATATACCTGTCTTCAAATACTTCTAAGGCTTTCATACATCGCAGAACAGAAATTAAGAAGGTGGAAGGTCATAATAAAAGCATGAGGATACAGAGATACAAATTTCAGTTTGATGTTAAGTAAAAATATTCCTGATAATTAGAGCTGTCCAAAAGAAATTAAATTTGAATTTATTCAATGGCTAACTGAATTTAGCTAACATGGTTAGCTAATGGCTAACAGGTTCCCCGTTAAAGAAAGTACTCAAGTAAGTGGTTATCTACCCACCAACATTTTGGTAAGTGGTAATTCCTATTCAGTTCTAAGTTAGAAGCCATGACTTCTGAGATCTCTTCCAATTAAGATTCTGTACAGTCTTATATTATCAGTCTTTTTCTTGTTTCTAAATAACACTTAATGATGAATGACAAGTTACTAGCAAGGATTGAGTATACCTAACAAGATATGCTAATACACTTCCCTAAATTTTTTTTTAGAACTTAAATAGGGTGGGGTGTGTATGCGTGTGTGTCCATCTACAAAGATGCTACAGATAGTTATTATAGATCTAGGATGAAAAACAGCAGAAAATCAATAGTAGGAGTTAAAAATGCAAGAAAAGAGTCAGCAATAACACAAGTACCTACTGTGCAACATAGTAGCAACAATTCAAACTAGAGGCTTCCATCTAAGAATGCAAATTCGACCTTATAGGTAAAATGCAACAGCTAGAGGGCAGAGCTTGAAATCCAGAAGACCTAGTATTGAAACATTTACTAGCTATGTGATCCTAAGCAAATAGCAATCTCTGCTTCGTTTCTTCAACTGTACCACCACCTACCTCATAGGATTACTGTGAAAATCAAATGAAATAATATACGTAAAGCATTTAGTTTAGCACAGTACCTGGTACACACTAGATAAATGCTTAATTTTTTCCTAATTATCTATCTAGAGATATGAGATTCATGATGGGTCTCATCAATCCTAAAAAAAGTAGAATAGATTAAAGAAAAGAAGGCAGAGGAGAGCACTGTACACCAAGAAAATGAGATAATCCAAGAAAAGAGAAAGAATGACACAGAAAATCTGGGTGACAGGTGATGAAGACAGAAAAAAATATGCCATCAGAATTATCAAAGAATCTCAATTCAATTCAATAATAAAGAAAAAAATTAAAATAGTTCTCTCCTTCATAGTTCAATTTTCTTGGAGTTAGGGAGAAAGAGGAAAAAAGCACACATAAATAAGTAAATATCAAATACATACATATTAAATTCCAAGAACAGGTAGGAGAGAAAGGAAAGAAAATAGAAAGTGTGCTTACAAAACTTCTCAGTAAAGGCTTTAAATGTCAAATAGAGAAGTTTGCATTTTCTATACAGTAGGAGCTACAGGAGTTTCTTAATGTGATTAAATTTGATAATCAAATGGGGAGGGTGAGGGGTGAGAGGGGTGTGTGTGTGTGTATGTGTGTGTGTGTGTGTGTGTGTGTGTGAAGAAAGATTATGAAACATGATGGGATTATTTGAAGGATGCTTATCTGGATAAGCCCTAAAATCACAGGAATTAGCAGTACTGCCAGATCAATAACCTTGCAGCCTATTTCTACTTCAGCTTGTAAAAGTATCATATACAATTAAAAAAAAAAAAAAAAACCCAATAACTACCCAAAAAAAAAAAAAAAAAATTAGAGACCTGTAAACTATGTCCTCATGTTCAGCTACAACTACAGCTAACAAAGTCTTAACGTCAAATTCCTTTGTTCTTTGAAAGAGTTCAGAAATGGACATGATTTTATCAAAATAAATTATACTTTAGAAGATGCACTGCCGATTTACTTTTCCGCTGGCATCCAAAAGACCATTGGATTTACATATGACTTGCAGCTAAAAATCTTCTGTGGATATTATTTCTCCTTATAAAAACAAGCTCCATGCAATGGTTACTCTTAGCTCCTCTGCCTCCCTTTTTAAACACTACATAGTACTTAGCACAGCAGTACTTTGCAAATTGTAAACTCTTGATAAAACTTGGAAAAGAAACTTCAGTGGAGTATCCAAGTTCTGTGTAGTTCAATATTTTTAATCAACACTTCAATTCAAAACATATTTACAAGACACAAAGTCAAGACTCAAAAGGACTGTCTGTGGTAAGTTAGGACATTGGCCCATGGGATAAAAGGAATTTATATTTGGGATTAAAAAACAAACAAAACAAAACACCCAACCAATAACAAATCTTCAGAAATCCAGGATGGAAAAGGAATGGGCTAGATGTTGTAGTTTTTCTTTCAAAAGTTTCTTAGTGGATTGCAAGCTCAATCTCATACAATGGCAAGATGATATGACAAGCAAAAAAGATCAGTCTTGGGTTGATTCAAGAGAAAGTATAGCTTTCACAAATACACAAAGATCTTACTGTATTTTATCCAGCTCAAAGTATATATAGATCACTATGTTCACATTTATGGGGCACATTCTAGAAAGGATATATGTAGAAAGTATCCAAAGGAAGTAAACCAGAACTATCAAGAGCCTTGAATGATGGTTCATGTGGATAACTTTTAGGTTTCAATATTCCTCTACTTTTAAATTCCTTAAAAGATCCTACTAAAGTTATTAAAGTTGCAGCATTTGAGAACTATAAATTATGTAAACTGCTACCTTGAAAATACTCCTATATATTTTAGAGGCAACAAGACATATGAATCTGAATTGGTCATAACAAAAGGGAGGAAGGAACTGATTGATAACTAACATTCAGTATATTCACACTATGCTAAATATTTTACTTCATTTTTGTCATTTGATCCTAGAAACAAACTCAGGAAGCAGATGTTATTAATATTCTCTTTTTGCAGATGAGAAAACTGAGGTTAAGATACTTGCTGGGATCACATAGCTAGAGACTAGATTTTTTTAAATTCAGGTCTCCCAGACTCTAAAACAAGTGTTCTATCCACTGTGTCACCTACATTGAACAGAGTAAGCACTCAATAAAAGTAGACTGCCTGAAGAGTATTACACGTTTTCAACAAATCTCTTATTAATGAAATATAATTTAATACAAGCATGTATTAAGGGTATCATATTTAACAAAACAGGAATTTCTTCTAAAGAAACCTAATCAAACTTCAGGAAAAGAATTATATCCAACTGTTATTGAATTTAATGTCATTACTTTAAAAGAAAAACAGAAAACATAGTTAATCCTGAGCTTTTCAATAACCACCAAATTTCTCAAGACAGTTAAAAGGTGAAATCGCAAAAGTACCAAGTTATTGGAGTACTGCTATTATTGTTTGTTGATAATTTAAAGAAAGAAAGGTATATAATTTAGCATGACAAATCAGGAGACATCTGTTAGAATCCAAATTCTGCCACTTGTTATATGTAATTAGGGGCAAATTATTTAGTCCCGCTAAGCTTCATTTCACTCTTCTATAAAAAAATGTTCATTGTGGCTCTACCTAGCTCACAGAGATGCTTTAAGGGAAAGCATTTCAAGTTTTGTCAGACTCAAAGCACCATATGAATGAGGATCACTTTCTAAAGATCATTCAATACTTCTATGACTTCTTTAACATATACAATCATGTACAGGTTGGGTTTGAAAAGCATATTTGAAATAGGATATTTGAAATTTGAGGTATATTTTCCCCATAGAAATATTCTAAATTACAGTTATGATCCTAGGCTAGGTCACAAAAAACTTATTTAAAACGTCATAACATAGTAGTACCTAAAAGAACTTAATTAGC
This sequence comes from Antechinus flavipes, assembly GCF_016432865.1. Taxonomy (NCBI): domain Eukaryota; kingdom Metazoa; phylum Chordata; class Mammalia; order Dasyuromorphia; family Dasyuridae; genus Antechinus; species Antechinus flavipes. The sequence goes on along the minus strand of NC_067401.1, from coordinate 354,088,470 downwards.
AAAAGTATCAACAAGAAAATGTTCTTTCAGTACTAAGGGCAAGGAGGTAGAAAAGAAGGAAATAAAAAATCCATGAACTTATTATCTCTTGGGTGAATATTCTCCAAAGACAGTGGGGTTCCTTTTTCAATGTTATCACTTGCTACTTTTTTTTAAAACTATTATACTATCTCTCCCACATTTCTATCTGTAAAATTAATGCATAATTTTTGCTTTCTGTTCCATAGTGTCCACAGACAATTATAATCTATTGTTGGGACTGTTAGGAAAACACAAGGAGAAATAAAGATTCTATACTTATAGAATAGAAACTTACAGGTTCTTTTTTCCCTTAATATCTCCCTCCATATTATCCCAGGAAATAAAAAAATTAAAGCGGATAATATTAAGTCTTTGCATTGAAAGCTTTATATTTTCCCTAGGAATAAAGAATCTCTGAGCAATAAGGACAATATAACCAAATATAGGTCTTAGAAAAGAAAATTGGAAGGATAGCAATCATCTGATGATACTGTCCTGTTACAAAATTTTATAGAGTCCAGAATAATGAGTGATAGCAAATAAAGATCAGCACGAGAGTCAGGAAGACCCCCTGAAATATACTAGCTAAGTGATAATGGGTCACTCAACCTCTCACTAGCTAAACCAAGTTTCTAAATGTATAAATTACAGATAAATGAATCTTTTCTGACTTGCAGCAATATCATTTCTACACCAAGAGATCTCTATACCAATTAAAATAGACCCCAATAATTCTCATTCCCATGAATATATAGGCAGACTGCAACACTAGATTTTTCAACACCAAATCAAGTTGGATATAGCTCTCCATACAAGTTAGCAGTATAAAAGAGAAAGTTAATTTTCCATTTTTTGTTTAATGTTGTGTTGCTCCAGGATGGTAGTGAGAACAATTTAGACCATGACAACAAGCATATTTTGTTACAGCAGGAATTCTATAACAGCAAGTGGTCAGGTATAATACTTTAAAAAAAAAGACTATCTTACAGCTAACATTAAGTTCAGGAAAATCTTCCACCAAAACAAGACCCATCCTAACTCTGACTTAGTAATTTATATTGCCTTAGTCACAGAGCTAGTATTAAGGGCAGATTTCTAACCCAATTCAATTCAAAAGGCATATAAGCAATGTCTATTAGGAATATGGAAAACTGAAAAGGAAGACTTGAGTTTAACGCTGATCCTTAACAAAAAAAGTATGTTCCTCACCAAATGTCTATTTAATGTCTTCCTACTATCTATAAAACCCCAGTTTCTTGAATTATGGTTCACTTCCCCATCATAACTGAATGTGGAGGTTGTGACATGATTTTTTTAATCAGTAAAAGTATGATTTGTATTACACACACACACACACACACACACACAAACACACTTGGGAATTATGTAAAAATTTCTCAGGGAAAAAGTGGGTTACAAGTGGAAAGTTTCAGAAACCTGAAAGCTTTAGCTATGCCTCTAGACTACAGTAACTTATTAACTTTAGTAACTCTCAGCCCATAAGCTACAGAGAGATGCCAGTCTACACTGCTATAAGTTCCTTCATCCCAGAGTTCCTTTTATCAATAAAATCAAAAATCTGGTTCCTAACTTTCTTTATTAGGCAGGAGGTACTATGTTAGGCACTGTACAACAAACAACAAAATGAAAAAGGTTTTGCCTCAAAGAACTCAAATTATCCTGGGGGATATATTATGTAAATAGCTCAATATAAAAATGATGATGTGAAAAGGAACTAGGACTAACAGGAACAAAGAGGCCTCATCTAAGAGATAGCCCATTAATTGAACCCTGAAGCAAGTTAGATGGTTTTTGCCTGGAGAATTTGTTTAAAAAAAAAAAAAAAAAAAAAAAAAGATGACAAATAGGAAATGCAGTGCAGACTTATGGAAATAACAGGTGACTTTGAGGATAGGTACCAGAAAAGAGAAAAAAATGAGACAACTGTTGGAATAAAAAAGTTTTTTTTTTTTTTGTTTTCTTTTGTCTTATGTAACTAAAATTATCTTTTATGGTATCCTCGATTGTGTGGTTGGGCATGAATTTCTCACCTAATTGAGGATTGTAAAAGACATACTCTTCATATCTAATTTTTTCGAAGTAGGTTCCCTGATAATTCAGATTGTTTTACCCTTTCTAAATGTCTCCCCAGGGCAGAACTACAAAAGGACCAAAGTTACTGGAAATGCATAGGATATGAAGAGAAGAAAGGTAAATAATGTGAAAACAGGAATATAGGGCTAGGACATAAAAGATACTGAAATGCCAAAAAGAAAATTTATATTTAATCCTAGAGAGCTATAGTTTAGGGGGGTCAAAGAAGGGAAAGAAGAAGGTTAACAAATAGACCTACAATATAGAAAATCACTTGGGCAGTTAAGTGAAGAATGAAAAGAATTTAAATGGGAAAAGACTAAAACAAGGAGTCACTTATTAGGCATTGCACCTGTCCAGGCAAAGAGATGATCAAGGCCTGAACTAGGGTATATAAGTAAAAAAAAATAAACAATATAATAATAATAGAAAGGAAAGGAAGGAGGGAAGGAGGAAAGGGGAGGAAGGGAGAAGTGAGGGAGGAAGGAAAAGAGGAAGGGAAGGGGGAGGGAGGGAGAGAGGAAAACAATGTAATTTTTTATTAAAAGACACATATGAAATGCATGGATATATGTAGAAGCAAGGGGGGAAAAACCCACCTAAATTTATTTCATGTGATAAGATTAACCTAAAAGTACTTGATTATGATCCTGAGTGTCACCAAGAATAAATAAAGAATAAAATGAAGAAAAAGGCAAACCACTCCAATTTCTTTGCCAAAAACCCAAATGGAGTCATGAAGAATTAAACATGAATGAAATGACTGAACAAAAATCACCAAGAAGAGAGTTTGGATTTATGTGCTTGCAAAATATGTGTTCCTAAGTCAAGGAATATATATATATATACACTATTTGAATATATATACATAAACCTCAAGTACAATAATTTCAATGCCATTGATGCTTTAAATACTTTAAACGACATGGCAGGTGATAAGAAATAATAGGACATGGACATAGCTAGGTGCAAAGGAAAACTTCAGATAGCAAATTCTAAGTTTAAGTTTCTTTCTAAGTAAATGACTATATCAGTTATCAGTTATTTCTCTGTGTTGATGAGGATATTACATGATAAAATCTAAATATGTAAAAATACTGGCAAATTTCATTTTTAATTTGGAAAAACAACAGTACAACTCACTAAAGTAATTTTCAAATGAAGTATGTGAACAAATACTTTTTCCCTAGTATATTACTAGAAATAACATTTTTCCTTCCTAGAGATCTATTCAGATATGTTCTACATCTACAATATATATTAACTTTGTTTTCCTAATATAACCCTCTGTGGACTAAACAATGGCAATTTATTTTTAACCACTGCAAACAGCACAGAAAAAATGTTATTTGAAATTTCTATAAATTACAACGAACCATAAATGTTAAATTGTAAAGAAGTGTGATAATCACTGATATACAAGGATGGACAGAAGCAGCTACACCCAAAGAAAGAACACTGGGAAATAAACATAAACTGCTTGCATTTTTCTTTTTCTTCCCGGGTTATTTATACCTTCTGAATCCAATTCTCCCTGTGTAACAAGAGAACTGTTCGGGTCTGCACACATAAATTGTATCTAGGATATACTGTAACCTATTTAACATGTAAAGGACTGCTTGCCATTTGGGGGAGGGGGTGGAAGGAGGGAGGGGAAAAATCGGAACAGAAGTGAGTGCAAGGGATAATGCTGTAAAAAATTACCCTGGCATGGATTCTGTCAATAAAAAGTTATTAAAAAAAAAAAAAAAGATAACCACTGATATAGGCAACTAAGTGGTACAGTGGATAGAGGCTCATTTTCCTGAGTTCAACTGCTCTTAATCACTTATTAGGTATCTTTGGCAAGTCAATTAGCCCATTTTGCATCTGTTTTCTCATGTATAAAATGAAGAAAAAGGCAAACCACTCCAGTATCTTTGCCAAAAGCCCAAATGGTGGTCATGAAGAATTGAACATGAGTGAAATGACTGAACAAAAATCACTTATGTGGGTCTTTTCTCACTGCACATTTTTTGGCTGTATGAAAATTTGTCCCTATTCTTTAGTCAACATAGGGAAATCAAAGAATTGGGCAGAAGGGTAAAGAAAAGACTTTCTTCTAGATTGGAATGAATACAAGGTCTTTAATAAAAACTTCCCAAAGAGGTAAAATATCAAACAAATTGTAGTATGTGTCTATAATAATCATTCCAATTCTCCTTATCTATGAACATAGCCTTATATAATCAATCAATAATAATGTAGAAGCATCCTGCAATTTCATTAAATAATATTTTAAAGGGTTGAATTAAAAATATTCATTCTGAAATTCAAAAAGGTATAGTTATAGAAACAGAGGAAGAACTTTGCTGTTTGTCCCAAATCATCAAAACTAAAAAACAAAACAAAATAAAAAACCCTATCTCCCTAGTAAATTATTCTACTGAGAAACAGGCAGTAAAAGAAACAGCTAAGAAAAAGAAAAGCATTGCGAGAACAAGTCTTAGTAAATTTAAAGAATAACCAATAAAAAGTTATGTCCAATTTTTCATGCACAATAATGTGCATGAATCACTATGATCTGCCATGTGAATTGTTTAAAATATTTTCCTTGATCTCTGTTTAAGCTCCCTACTTATATAGACAATGCATCGCTTTTAGTACAGAACTGTAAATCATAAAACTGTAAACATATCTATTATTTATTTGATTTATTAAGAAACAGCCAATTATTGAGTATTTTGCTCAGGAGTCACACAGCTAGTTTCTAAGGCTGGATTTGAACTCAGGTGTTGCTGACTCCAGGCTCAAAGCTCTCCACAGTACCACTTGCACAACTGCTAGGAATACCGAAAAGCCAAAAGTAGACACAGCTCAAGGCAGACAATGTGCAAATAGCTATGTGAAAATAGGTAATATATTAACATAAATTAAAAATATAATCTACAGCTCTATTATGTTAAATGTCCAACTGTATCTATGCCTTCCATTAAGGTTCTAGCACAATGTCTTACTGTACAGGAATGGTCCTTCAAGCAATGACAAACTGAAAAGGTTTTAAATAAATAAGTATGCAGAGATAGTCAATGTTGCTCTTATGTAAGGACAAGTACAGTTAAGTTCAGAAAGAATCTTCACCTAAGAATTAACAACAAATAATATTTCTTCATCACAATAATGAGCAATAAATGTATTGCAAATTGTGTCTTAAGGGAGTACCCCACAGATATCATGGATTCTTTAAAGAATTTAATAGTAAACCTATGCACTGTACATTAAATATGTTTCTAATAACAAAGTTTTTATTTTTTTTTTTTGGGGGGGGATGTTGTTTTGTTTTGTTTTGTTTTTGGAAGTTCAGCAGTGAATCTATATCAAATAATCTAGTAACCACACTGTGGATTTCTACTCACTCTAAAGGAAAATAGTTGAGAATTGTATAAAAATGTACCAAAATAGAAAAATAGTACCTTAAAAAGGAAATGAACATGTTGTACAATGACAATGATTTGGCAGTCTTCAAATGTTTGGGAAAAAAAGACATCTTTCATATCATAGAGTATATGTAAATACTCAAGAACTTTGATTTCATCATTAGAATGAGCTTATCTTCCACCAAGGAGTCCAAGAAGCATAACTTAATACTATTTTATAGCAATTTATAATCAAAATAATTTTTTCAAGCTCTGCTCCATTCCATCATTATAATGTTTAAGTGAAAATGGGTTCCTAAAAGCCATTCCAGAGAAGTATATAGTAAGGATGAATTTGAATAAACTATTTAGCAATGGGATATTATATAAGAATCAATTAGGCCAGATTTAGAGCAGGCCTTCTTCAGCTTCCTACCTATAACCCCTATTCATATGAGAAATTTGCCTACAAACCCAGGTGTGATAGCAAAGCAACTGTTTAAGAAACTGAAATTTAGATAATTCATATCCACTAAATTAACATCAAGGTGAAGAAACCTTGTTCTGTGGTCACAGTAATTCACGGACTAAACTATGACATGAAAGGACTATAAGAGTATTCATAATAAAAAAAAAAAAAGATGCATTTCTTTTGAAATGCAACTATATGCATAATGATTTTTTTCCCCCTAGAAAAGATCACCCATAAGTTTGAAGATGTCCAGAAAGATAATTTAGAATAGTCCCCTCCTCTCCCTGTCCTATCCCCATTTTAAGCTGGGTCTTAAAGGACATAAGGATTTCAAAGGGTGGGATATTTATTCTAGATATATGGTTCATCACTGAGAAAGGATAAGGAGGATAGCTTGGCTAGAAGAAAGGACAAAAAGTCCTATACTATACTAAATTAGACCATATAGATGGGTTGGAGTCAGATAACAGAAAGGAAAGCAGGACAGTGAACTCTGTACTATATTTGGCATCTGAAAGATCACAGGCTTTGGAGTTAGGTGAACTGAATTCAAATTCAGATTATGCTATTTATTTTTTTTATTTTTTTTTATTTTATTTTTTTTATTTAAATTTTATTTTATTTAATAATAACTTTGTATTGACAGAATCCATGCCAGGATAATTTTTTTTTACAACATTATCCCTTGCACTCGCTTATGTTTCGTTTTTTTCCCCTCCCTCCCTCCACCCCCCCCCACCAAGATGGCAAGCAGTCCTATATATGTTAAATATGTTGCAGTATATCCTAGATACAATACATATTTGCAGAACCGAACAGTTCTCCGCTGCACAGGGAGAATTGGATTCAGAAGGTAAAAATAACTCGGGAAGAAAATCAAAAATGCAAATAGTTCACATTCATTTCCCAGTGTTCCTTCTTTGGGTGTAGCTGTTTCTGTCCATCATTTATCCATTGAAACTCAGTTAAGTCTCTGTCATAGAAATCCACTTGCATCAGAATACATCCTCATACAATATCGTTGTCGAAGTGTATAATGATCTCCTGGTTCTGCTCATCTCACTTAGCATCAGTCCATGTAGGTCTCTCCAAGCCTCTCTGTATTCATCCTGCTGGTCATTCCTTACAGAGCAATAATATTTCGTAACATTCATATACCACAATTTACCCAGCCATTCTCCAATTGATGGGCATCCATTCATTTTCCAGTTTCTATATGCTATTTATTTATTTATTTTTTAATAGCCTAGAATTGTAGGCGTGATTATTCTTTCTTTCTAAATGTTGGAACATTTGTCCTTTTCTAATCCTATGATACCTTTTCCTAAAAAAGACCACTAATGGCAGCTTGATAATCACATCTGTCAATATTTTTAATATCCCAGTACATAATTCATCTGGGTCAAGTGACTTGAAGTCATTCTGACCACTTCTTATCTCATCTCCTTACCTATTTTAGGTATTAATTCCCTATTAATCATTTTTGTTTTCACTTTTTAGTCCAAAGATTATTTCCCTTGGCAGAGAAAACAGAAACAAAGGAAAGAAATGAGTGGAGCAGTAGTGTTTTCTTTTCATGTCAATTAGTTCCTATCCCCTAACTTCCCAGTAATAGTTCTAGTCATTCTGATCTTCTTGACTTTAAAACTGCTTTAAAAATACATGCTATTTTGCTTAGATTTCTTTGCTACCTTCACTTAATTCTGAATTTTTGTACTTGTGAAAATTGTGCCCTTAGAAGACTATTTTTACTTACTTGTCTTTGCTTCCTAGATACAATAATCAAAATGCAAGAAAAATAAATGTGGAGATAAGAGGAAATATTCAATGAGATTGAAAGGTAAAGAATAACTCACTTTTAAGACCTCAAAATAATTTTCTTCCCATTCATCTGAAAGTAAAGCCTTTAGTATCTCAACAAAAAGTATGAAGTAAGAGAGACAAATAGAATGACTTGTATCTGGGTGATCATGTTTTATTTTGTTGTACAACTATGGGATATATGGGACAAGGGGACACGGACACACACACGGACACACACAGACACACAATCCAAAGCTACTTAATTCTTCTCATGATAAACTTGACAACAGAAGAATAATGTCTCAAACTCTAAACTAAACATTTTTGCATACACAATACATATTCTGATTAATTCTCCAGACTTGCAACTATAAACATAGCCACTAAAGTAAGTGATTATGAAGATAGTGAAGATGACTAAATCTTCATTCAAAATTATTTAAAGATTATTTTCTTTGACTAATTGAAAAATAAATGTTAAACCAGGAAGGTTCATATAGCAATCTTCCAAAAATGACCGTCACTTCAAAATATTTTACCCTTTATTGACTAATTTTACTAAAGGCCTTACATAGAATTATGTGCAATCAACTATTATTCATAAAAGGTCAAAATTAAGAAAGATTAAAAAAAGTATGAATGTGTGGGTATGTGTTTACCCACACCCATACAACACTCTCACTCTCATTCTCACTGACTCACTCTATTATTTCCATCCCTTTTCAAAGACTTACCTTCTTTTTATCTCTCATTGACCCTTTTCCTCGGACCATTATTTTGCATCCTGTTTCTGCCTCCAGTTGTTTAGCTGTTAGTCCTCTGGGCCCAAGGATTCTTCCAACAAAGTTAAACTGGAATACAAAAATTTTTCGTTTAAGCTTTTTGTTTTTCCATCTCATTCATAAAAAAAATTAGGAATTTTGCTATAAAGTCATGATTAAGAACAAAGCAAAATAACTCAAAAACCTTATAATTCTTCCTTTTAGGCTATCAGAAAATTGAAAAGGGAGAGGAAATCATTTTTATCCTTCAAAAATCCCTTGAGTCCATGACTAAGATAACACAGATTCTACTGTATTTCTGTTATTTTCTTCAAAGAAGATCATTTAATAATGAAGGAAAGGTTACAATCTATATCACAGAAATTACAGATCCTTGTAATACTGACATTTTAAAATAGTTGACCACGGGGCAATCAGGCAATAGGAAATACAAATAGAAAATAGTACAAATTTCCTATGTCTGGAAGGAGCTGACATTGAGATTTGAGAGGAGACTAAAATCCACAAAACAATTTATAAAACACTTAAGGGAGACTTCAAATACTTTACCATCATGGTACAGGACAATAGTGTATATAATAAATCACTGAGAAGTTATTGGGTAATAGTCAAAGAAGGCTTCATTGAGGATTATTCTTAAGGAAACAAAATCAGTAAAGTGATGTAACCAGGAGATAGAATGACAACATAAAATGAGGCAAGGGAATAGGAATAACTATCAAATGCAAAGCCACAAATGATCAATATGACTAAAGCATACAATAGCAGAACTTATTCAAAAGTACAGCTAATTTTAAAAGTTTAACCTTCTCCAAAAAGAAATATAAGCTGCTGAAAAGTTAGGAGTGGAAGGGGCAACATTAGAGATCATTATTCTCTATAAATTTGTTACATTGTCTCAGCTGGACCTTCACTCTAGCAAAATCTTTTTGCATTTCCTTACTAGATTAGTTTTACTTACATATACCAGCAGCTATTTCAAACCAGGGCATTAATTCTCTTAGCTCTACTCTCTCAGTTAAGAATGTGGACTCCTACAATAAAAACTGGAATCACTGCAGCTCCCATTTCCCAGTAACTCACATCTTCTATTATCTCCTCCTTCTTTCTCATATGAAGAAGTGTTCCTCTACTTGCCAACTTTGATTCTACCCTCTCCCCCACACTGTAATTTTTTTAACTCCTTTCTACTAAACAGTTCCATGTCTCCCACATCCTCAAAATTAACCTCACTATCATGGCTAGCTATTTATTCACTTTGTGGCTCTTCACCCCTTCTGGGATAATTTCCTATCTTTTGATACTTCCTTTTTCTTCTACTCAGAGGAGCTCTGAAACCTTCGGCAAGCTAATTTCTTTTCTTATTACAGTGAATTAGCTCTCTTGTTGACTGTGATCTCTTAATTGCCAAATGTAATTGCTTTTCCTCAAGCTTCACCTTTCTGAACCTAGACATTTCTTTATACTTTAATACTGTTTTCAAGATATCTGGATCATCACCTACATCTCTTGTCATTCTTTCTCAATCTCCTTTGCTGACTTCATTCAGATAACAATTAATAATGGGGTTTCTCACAAAGATTCTGTCCAGGATCCTCTCTTTTTCTCCCTCAATACTGTCTTTATTTGGTGATCTCATCATCTCCCTTATATTCAATGATCTACTTCTATTTATCTAGTCTTATTCCTCCTTAACTCCAGTGTTGCATCATAATCTACTTTTAAAATTTTTTAGATGGGCCTGAGATTTCTCGAACTCAACAAATCCAAAACAGAAATCATCCTATTTCCTCCCAAAATCTCTCTTCTTCTTAACTTTTATTGTTAGGGAACCACATCCTCTCGGTCCACACAAATTCTAATTCTTGATTTCCAAATCAAATTTATTCTATATACCATCTATTCAAATCATGTAATTTATAAAAATAACAAAGTCTACTACATGCCACTCTCATCTCTCCAGCAAGCTGGTATAGTTCTTTATCACCTCTCAACTGAAAGTCTTTTAATCAAATTTCCTGCCTTACACTTTTCCCTACTCTTAATTCATCCTCTCATCAGCTGCCAAAGTTATCTTCCCTAACGTACAGGTCATAAGTACTGCTCTCAATCTCCTAAACCACAGTATCAAATATATAAACCCTCTGTCTGGCATTTTAAAGCTCTTCATAACACAGCTTTCCAGTCTTCTTTTGGTTTCTACACCATCTCCCATTCTAAAATATAGATAACTACACTGGTATTCCGTATACATATATATTATCTCCTTTTTTCATTAGTTTTCTCCCTAGACTACAACATGCTCCCTTTTCACATGCTAGTTAATCAAATTCCCAAGATCTTTCCCAGTCTTCCACCACCTGAAATTTACACACACACACACACACACACACACACACACACACACACACACACACTCTCACTCATTTATATTGTAAATGAGTAATGCAAAGAAATAGAATAGGAAAGACAAGAGGTCTCCTCAGGAAAACTAAAGGTATCCAGGTAATATTTCTTGCAAAAATGGGCATGATAAAGGGGCAGAAATGGTAGGGACTTAATAGAAGTAGAAGAGCTTAAGAAGAGATGGAAAGAATACACAAAAGAACCATACAAGAAAGATCTCAACATCACAAACCACCACCATGTTGTGGTTACTGATTTAGAAGCAGATATCCTGGAAAATTAAGACCCTTGGAAATAGTGCTAACAATAAGATTAGAAGAGAAGATAGAATTCTAGCTGAGCTTAATCCTAAAAGATGGTGCTTTAAAGTACTGCATTCAATTAGCCAGCAGGCCACAGGACTAGAAAAGATCAGAATACAACTGAACACCAGAACAACAGATATGTTTCTTGTCTATATGTAGTCATTGTACTGGAATGCAAGATCCTGAGAGTAGGATACACATTTTTTATTTTCTTTGGAACTCCCATGACTTAACAAAAAGCCCGGCACATAGTAAGCATTTAATAAATGCTTATTGAGTAACCCATTTCCCAAAGCTTACTCTTGTGAACCCAATTTTAAATTCCCAATCAGACTTTCCCTTAAAATGTTTAATATGGAATATAGATGCTTATCTGTAATTACATTTCAAAGCAACAGCTATCACTTAAAACAACCATCACAATCACAACCACTCACCTCCCCACCATCATTACTTTAAGAATCTTTTTATTTCATTTAGCCATTATATTTTATAGCACAGACCAAGATAATCTGAGGTGCCCAAAGCAATGTACCTTTAGGCCTTTTCAAAGAAAAGAGAAAGGCATTTTCCTAAAACATTCAGAAACTGAGCATAGATGAAGGAGTGGATATATATAGGAAAATAAGGACAAATTGTAAACAGCCTTGAAATGCAGGTTGAGAGATTCCTAATTTATTTTCAACGCAATTGGGAACAACTTGAGGCTTTAAACCAAAGAAAAAAATCTTTAATATGGTGCTTGAGGAACACTAAAATGGGGTAAGTGAACTTTAAAGAAACAAACTGATATTTTATAGATCAATATAATTGGTTTCCCTTGTGATCCTACATGTTTTATTTTATTCATCTTATTCACTGTTTTGAGACAAGGCTCACAAATTTCACAAGTGACATAGGGATTCATGACCCAGAAGGGTCATGAAGCCCTAATGTTAAACAATACCAGAAATTATTCTTCTACAAAATGAGAATTAAAAATGTATGCCAAAGCCATGTCATTTTTAATTATCCACCTCATTGCTCTCTTTCATTAACCCCAACAATATAGATCTGATTTAATTTTTTAAATCTTTTTATTTAATGAAGTAAGCATTTAATACAAGTGTCAGGTCCCTTACCAAATAAGTTTCATTTTCTCCAAACACTGAATCTATTCCCATTATGAACTTAAACACTATAATCCTTCAAGGATTTTAAGATATTTTATAAATAAACATTTTCACTTGACCTTATACTCAGGGGTCGTCAAACTCCGGCCTGCAGGCCAGATGTTTAACCCCCTCACCCAGAGGGGTATGAAGTTTCTTTATTTAAAGGCCCACAAAACAAAGTTTTTGTTTTTGCTATAGTCCACCCCTCCAACAATCTGAGGGACAGTGAACTGGCTCCCTATTTAAAAAGTTTGAGGACCTCTGTGACTTTGTTCAGTAGATTATATAGCTTTGGTCACAATGATCTTATGGCAAAAGCCCTTCACACTGGTTAATCTCTTCTGGATGTTCTAAATTCAATCAAAATGAACTTAATTAATTTTAATTGTTAATTAATTCAGAAGAACAACAAAAGATCATAGATAAAGAGCAGGAAGGAATTTTAAAGAGTTCTTTGTTTTAAAATAAGTAAGCTAAGCTTTAAAGAAGTTAAGTAACTTTCCCAATGAGGTACATGGGTAATAAAGTCAGAGGTACAATTTGAATCTGTGTGGTTCAGAAATGGTGAAGGGTCACCATTTAATAAAAAAAAAAAAAAAAAGCTGGCGAGATCTCTAGAAGCAAAGTAAAATTTATATTAGGCTATTAGCCTAATATAATGAAAAGATATCTGGCTCTAATCAAAAGACCTGAGTTAAAGTAACCTCTCAATCTACACACATGTGGCTTTGGGCAACTCATTTCCTATGCCAGAGTTTCCTTTTCTATAAAAGGACAAGAGGGTCAAAATTAGATAGTCTCTCTGAGGATATTTCCAGCTCTACATCTGAGTTTCTACAAATTGTTATTAAAAATGAAATCACTTTAGTTTGGCACAATGAAAACCATAGACAGCTTCCAAAGATTACCTTTGCCTTTTCTAATTAAAAACCTAGTTTAAAATTTTACTAAAAATTAACATAATTACTAATTCTGAACTGGAGCTTCTAACTCCTTTAAAAAAAAGTAATGACTTAATTATGCTTTTTTTTAATGTTTTTTTTTTTTTTTTTTTTATGAATTCACCTCTGTAGAAAGCTCTTCCTCTACTACTAAAGTACTAGTAGAGCTTCTCTGCAACTTAAGAGCTTTAGAATTGTTTAGGGGAGCCCCGCAATGGTCAATTGTCTTCCCCAGGATTACATAGATCTCTGTGTGTCAACTCTGGACAGGAATTCTGCAATGCAGCCTCTGGACTATAATTACCAATTCTTTTTAAATTCATAGACCCTAGGTTTAAGAGTCCATGCTTTAATGTCTTGATGAAAAAATTACAAATTCTTTAGGATTTAAGAAATCTTGGCATTAAGAACTGAAAGATGCAAGGACTAAGTCCTAATTTATCTTTATTGCTCTGAAAAATGTTGACTTTCTAGTTCCAAGGTCATTCTTCTTGATAAAGAACAGAAGCTGGGAATTTTGATTTTCTCAGTCATCTGTAATCATTTGAAACCACCCTCCTAGGAAAATACTGCTATTCCTTTCTTATGAGAGTCAAATAATTGTTTTTCTCAATGTTTTTAAACTGCATCTGACTTGATTTTATTTAACCGAACACTATTCTTTCAAATCTCTTTCCTCACAAAACTTTAGGAAGAAAACTCTTTTTGTTCACAATAATCCATTATTGAACCAATGTGAGAAACAAGAGCAAATGAAATTAGGAAATACATTAAAAAGTTTATTTGGGCTGGGAGGTTTACAAAGCAACAATTTTTAAGAGTTCTGGTAAATATTCCATGATTAAGAAGCTACAGTAATAAAATTACTAGAACCTAGTATTAAAAGGATGGTTATTATTTGCCAAAAAAGTAAACAGGATTTGCTCCCAAACTAGGGAAGACTTAGAAATTGTCTTACCTTCTCTATAAAGGTTCTATTTGAAAAGGCTTGGAGTCATTATCTGTTTTGTGCACAATGTCTCCCATTTCTTTTGTCTACTGTAGCACATGGAATTAATGCTTTATGGCATTCCATCCAGAATCTCTATAGGTAAAATGCTATCTAATGGAAATGGAAGGTGAATTGTGAATAATCTGTAAATAAAGAGATCAGATAACCATACCAGGGAAAACTTTTTTAAAAAGTTAATACAATAATGTATTGTGTTGATGTTAAGGCAGCATTGATAAATTCAACATATGTAGATAAAAGTATAATTTTTCAAATTCCATTTAAGTGAAAATTCTATTTTGAGATCAGATTTCATTATAATCATCATCATTATTGTAATAACATTTACAAAATGTTTTGTAACGTTTTGTTATGTTATAGCTTAGTATGCTAAGCACTTTACAAATATCCCATTTGACAAGAACTCAAAAGGAACTTGGTACAGTACTCTTATTTTTATAGAGGATGAGATTTTAAATGACTTTTCCAAAACCCACAGGTGGTAAGCACCAAAAGTGGGGAGAAAAAAAAAAAAATCCAGGTCTTCTAACTCCAAAAGCAAAATACTGCCCTCGTTCATTTACTTTGATTCTGAGTAAGTTGAAAAGCATACAAGATTACCATGCATTAAAAAAAAAAAAAAAAAAAAAAAAATTACCATGCATGTCCTGCCCTTTTTTGCAGGCGCATACCTAAGGGCTTTCCTGGGTCACTTATTCAAAATATACACTCTGAATGACTTCATCCCTTCAGCTGATTTCATCCTGTCACACAGATTTATTTATTATCTTCACACAAAAAGGCTTCTCAGTCTATATAACTTGCCCTAATATTTCTCTTGAATTCTAGTCTTTCATCATCTACTTGTTAAACACCTCCATATGGTTTGTCTTTTAGCCATTTCAAATTTTAAATACCCTAAACAGAACTATGTTCCTCCCTGAACATGTCCCTCCACATTCACTTATTTCTACTATAGAAGATAGCAACCATCCTTCTGATCATCTAGGCTTGAAGCATTAGAATCATTGTTAGACTTGATTCTACAAACTCCATTGTTGTCGTCCTCCCCTCCCCCCAATCATATTCAATCAATATAACTCTTGTTAATTTTGTTCTTACATGGCCCCAATTATCTATCATCAGGTACAGCATAGCAGATAGAGTACCAGACCCGAGTTCAAATCCATCCTCATACAGTTAGTTTGTGACCCTAGGCAAGTCCACTTAATTCCAACTCCCCCTACCCCCCCAAAAAGGTATAGCAACAATATAATTTACTGCTTCTAATGTCTCACCTATTCCGTCCATGATCCACAGTGCTAACTTCCTAAAGTATAGGTCAGAACTATATACAACACCTGGGAACAAGAACATGCAATTGCTCATTACAGTCTTTAAGAAAGACAAAACCCTGATATTTAAAGGCCTTCAGTCAGGCTTCAGCTTATCTTTATAGATATATTATATGTCATTCCTCCCTGTAGCCTACATTCCAGCCAAATGAGCCTATTTACTCCTCCTCAAATCTGTCATCTTACACAATGCCTCCATCCTTTTGCAAAGCCTATCCCCAACATGTTTATAATATATTCCTTTCTTCATCCCTGCCTTTTAGAATTGTAATTTTCTTCAAGACTCAACTCATTAACTATCATTTACAGTCTGCCTTTTCTGATCTTCTAGGATGTTAAATGCTCAAGAAAGCCTCAAAATAAATTACTTTTCACTCATTGGTGTATATATGATAACCCCTATATTCAGAGTAAACTATTAGTGTTCTGAAATTAAAATTTTTTATTAGGTATTTTTACATCAATCTTGCCAATCCAAGGCCTTTAAAAACATTAATGAATGAAAACACTCAACTTTAAGAGTGATTTAAAAAGGACAGAAAGCGTAAGATGTTAAACTGAAAGATAATGGTAACAAAATATGAAAAAACAGCAGATTAAAAAAAAGTTAAAGTTGTTATTTATTGCATTTTGATAAAATTTTAAAAAAATTTAAATCTATATAACCTTTCTCTTTAGGAACAGTAAGAGAGGAGAAAAGTACAACACTTAAAATTTGGAAGAAAGCATGGGTTCAGTTCAAATCACTGATATTTATAGCTTGTGTGACTCATATGAACAAGTTTATCAATAACATTAGAGCCATCACTTTTGTATTAACAATCCCTAATGAAGAGCATATGAACAACAACAAAAAAGTCAGTACTATAAACAGTGCAATTCTGAGAACAGTACAGGAAAGATTATCTAAAGGTAATCTCACTTATCCAATATCTAATGAACCACAAGGACTACTTTCCCTTCTCTATAAAATTTTTATGGAAAAAAAAAATTAACATGCAGTAGGAAAGGAAAAAAAAAGTAAAATTTTCCAAATAATATTCTGTAACAGAACATCTTTATGACAGATGATTAAAAGGTATATATAAAGAACACAGGAGTCCGTTGTGTTTAATACATAAGATTTAATATAAATGATACAAGAAATGATGCATTGTGATAGATATGATATGACTGATATATGGTATAACAATGTAATATAAAATCTCCCCCTATGGAGAATATAACATGGAAAAAATGACAACAAATAAAGCCTGGGGTTGGTTTTCAATCTGCACAGTTAAAAAGAAAACTCAAAATGACAACATGGAAAATTCAAAGTGCCAAACTGACTTTCAGAGATTAACTTCTATAAGCCTCTATTCTCTCATTCGGGAATGGAGATAACAATTTCTTGCCCTAAAAATTTATCAAAGGTTATTTTGAAATGATACAAAACAGGTAAAATTATTATTATTTTTATTGAATACTATGAATTTACTGGCCAAGTCTTTTTTTTTTCTATCCTAACTCTACTTACAAATTAATTCATCTTATTAAAATGTATAACCACTTAGAATTTTCATGGACTTTCTGTTTTTCTTTGTACCCTTCCTATAAGATATAACTAACTTTGTAGCATACCGTTTAAAACCAATAAAAAATAATAATGGGTGAAAAGGAGGCAAGCTAGTAGATTAGAAATCTGGAAGATACAAATTAGAGGTTGAGTAATGGCCACCCTAACAAACGTAATATTTCAGGGAAGTAGGTCTCAAACTCAGACCTCTCTGATTCCAAGTTGAAAGCTCTGCTCTATACCAGCCCGTGTCTCCTAACATTATTCAAACAATTCCCAAATTACTCTCCTCATGAAATAGAGCCAAAATATCATCCAGTTAAGGTGCCACTTTTCTTGTTTCTTCTGAATTACAATGAGATTATCATAGATGCACTGGAGATTGCACATTAAATTAATTCTATAGGTGGTTTAAAATTGTGATCCTTAGTACAGTGAATTGCTTTTACTGAAAAACTAGAAAAAAGCCCTGCAAAGATAAGGCTCATTATTCATTTGAAGACATATAATGGCCAGTGCATTCACTAATGCTAAGGCCTATTGGCCTCCCCACTTTTAAGCTTGGTTCGTGAACAAAGAGATTTTACACAATACTTTTACAAGGGTTAGGGTTAAAGCTGTATATTATTAAAAACTACTTGAATAAGTTGTGGAATAAACCTGAATGTGGATATGGCAGTCATATACAGCATAAGTTCAAACGATTAAATAAATATACTTTAATAGACAAGAGGAACAAGCTACCTACCAATTGAAGCAATAATTTCAAAATAATCATTTTGAAGCAAAGAACCAGAAATAAAATGAGTGCACATCAATTAGTTGAATTATAAAATAGGATTTTTTTTTTAAATAAAGGATGAATTCAAGGAAAACTGAGAAGAGACTTGAATGAACTGATGTAAACACAAACAGAATAATCTGTAAAATGAATTCAGCAATGTAGAAGGAAAATATTCTGACCAACCCAATACTCAATGAGTTCAAGTAGCCTAATTAGCTTCCTACTTTTCAGCAATCAAAAGATCAAGAGATACAGAAAGATAACATTTTCAGACATGTTTAATTATATTTTATTAAAAGTGAACTGTTCTAGCAGATGGGTAGCAAGAATGATGTAAAATAAAAGAACCATGAAATATTTTTGAAAGAGAAGAAAAAAGTTTAGAATAAGACAGAAACAAGAACACAAAGCAATTTTGTGTATTAAGTTATATTTTTAAAATATAAACCAAATTTATTTAACTAAAGACATTTTTATATACACAGTCCCTCTTTTCTGTCTCTTACAGTGAAATACTTCTATTTAGTCAAGATTCTAATTTTTATAAAGAAATGCTTTTTTAAAAGCATCAATTAAATTTAAAAAAAAAAAAAACCCACTGAATTCATTTTAGACTGTACAAAAACCATTAATTTAGTCCAGAATGGAAAAGGAAATCAAATAGGATTGCATTTAGGAAAACACGCCGGGCTTTAAATGATTCTAAACTGCAGAGCAAATCAAAAGTCCATGAAAATTATCTAATTGAGAGTTGGAAAAGGCCCTTAAGAATCTTCTAATCAAACTTTTTTTTTTTTAAGTGAGGAAAGTAAGGTTCTAAGATGTGATAAATCTTCTTCAATGTTCCTCTCAATACCACCAATACAATATTATTCTGGTGATGCTCCAAATCACTGAAGAACATAATCTTAATATGAAAAAGGGCAAGTAACAGAAAGAGTATCGGGAAGACAAGAGTTGGGTATAAATAAGCTGCATCTCATCAGAAATGAAGTATCACTCATTTCAATTCAACATATCCCAGACTGACCTCACCTTCTTCTCAAGTCCTCCCCATTTCCCCAACTACTGTCAAGGGTACCACTATCTCACAGTTATTAAGATTCACAATCTAAGTTTTCTTTTGATTCTCTCACAACCATCCATAGTCAATCTGTTGCTAAATACTGTTGAATTTAAATTTGTATTATCTCTCACATACACTACCTTTTCTACTGAAATTGTCACCATTATTAAAGCAGACCTGAAGACTTATGTCTCCTAGCTGGTTTCCCCAACACACAAGTCTCTAATTGCACATAACTCTGACAACATCACACCTCAAAAACTCTAGTGGCTCCCTATGACATTCAGGATCAAATATAAAATCATCTGGTGGTTCAGAGCCTTATTATACCCAATGTCTTCTTAATTTCACATTCTTAATTTTCACATTCATATTCTTCAGTGCAATGATCTTAGGCTCCTTGCTATTCCTAAAATAAAATACACCCAACTCTATGATTCTCCCTGGCTATCTCCCAATGTCTGGAATTCTCTGCATCATCTCTGCCTCCTGACTTCCTTCAAAAAAAAAAACTCCAAAAATTATGTTTCACAAGATGTCTTCCCAGATTCTTTTTAATACCAGCCTCTATCTTCTGTTGATTATGTCTATTTTATCTTGAATATATCTTGTTTGTACCACAATTGTTTGTATTTTTTTCTTCCATATCAAGACTAAGAGCTACTTGAGATTAGTACTTAGTCCAATGCTTAGCACTTGAGATTAGTACTTAGCCCAATGTTTAGCACTTAAGTACTTACAAAATGTGAAAATGTGACAGTGGGGGAATGAGGAATTTTTTTTTTTAATACTGAATAAATAAAACCCGCTAAAAAATTAGATGGTGAATAGTTTACATGGGAAAAAAAAATTCTCTGATGGAGGTCTTATATGCAAGTTATATGTGAAAAAGATTTAAATATATTTTTCAAAAGTCACTTTCCAGTAATGGAATATTCAAAAGACATATGAATAGGTATTCCTAAAAGAAAGAAATCCAAATAAAGAGGAAATGTATTTTATAAAGCTTCAGATCATTAATAATTCAATAAATGTAAATTCAAACAACTCAGATTCCATATTATACCAATAAAATTGGCAAAGTTTTTTTTTTTTTTAAAGGAAGAAAATGACAATTGTTGAAGGTAACAAAGATGAGCTGCATGTAAATGTAATGGAATGTTGTTGGTTCCATAAGAACTGAAAGGACATTTCACAGAAACCTGAGGTGGCTTGTACAAACTGATGCAAAGTGAAATGAGTAGAACCATAACAATATATAAAGTAACAACGGATAACACTAAAGAAGAACAATTTAGAAAGACTCTGATTAATGCAATAACAAATACAACTTTGGAGGGCTGAAGAATGACGACATTACCTCCCAACATTAAGAGGTGAAAAGACTTCAGATGGTACACTTTGGGAATTTGTTTTGAGAATATCTTGCTCGATTAAACTTACTTATTACATGTCAATTTTAACAAAAAGTATAGAACATTCATTCACTATCCTATACATAACATAGAAGTATATTTATTATGTATTATATATATCCTATACATAACAGATGTTTTCATTCCTATTCAAACATCTCAAGGTATCTTCTATCATTACTAATCTAAGGACACTGTCATACTTCCCAAATTAGAAAACAAATAAAAGAACACACCTACATCACCAAGGACATTTTTAAAGAACCTGCTCTTCTACCCAATTACTTGGAAATCTTTTCCCACTAGCTTTTTTTTTAATACCCTTTCTCAAAGAAGTGTTTTATTATTCTGTATTAATGTATACATTCAATTAGAAGTTATTGAAATTGTATGTATATATGTATGATACATGATAGTTTGGGACCTTGGATAAAAAAGAAAAGCATCATGAAGAAGCATTAAATACAAATATATAAGGATACCTGCAGGTTGCATATTGATTTAGAAAACTACATCATCTACATATGTTATTAAATGTTTTCCAATCACATTTTAATTTGTTTCCCCTGGTTGCTTGACATCTCTGATGAAAAGAAGTTTTAAGAGAAATATCCAACAACTTATATTTCTCACCCTTTCTCTCTTCTCATGCAACTATTGCTAATACAACTCCTTTTCCTCTTCTCTGAGGTTACTGAAAAATTTCCCAGAGGGTCTCCTGCCTCTAGTCTATCCAATTTTTATTCTATCCTACACACTGCAGTACATGTGTTTTCTTCATCACAAATTTGACTATGCTGCTTCCTTTTTAAATCAATTACAGTACTTCCCAATTTGCCTATAATATAAATATAAACAATATAAACAATGTCCTCCTTTTAAGTTTTTAAAACCCTTTATTATCTTGACTGAATTTCTTTCCAGGCCCTTCATCTCTCTTCCCCATGTCACCCCAGTAATGTCCTACATACATCCTCACCACTACCTAAAAGAAACTTCTCATTACTGGTGATCAAGTATCACCTCGGACATGAAAGGTCTCCTGATCTCATTCTAAAATGAGTACCTTTTTCCATTCCTAACTACTTTACATTTCTCTACTTTGCATTTATTTATATTTTTTCTGCATTAACTTTTCTTCCCCCAATAGAATAGAAGCTCCTTAAAAACACAGATCATTTCATTCTTTGTATTTTTTCCTCAGGCCTAGAAAGAAAGAACCATTTAATAAAAGTTTATTGTTTGGTCAGTTCAGTAGATCTAGCCACTACAGATTTTTGTGATACTACTCTTTCCAATTCAGTCCTCAGTCTCCTTTGTTATTTCATCTTCCTTATTACCTACTTATTAAGTCCTACCTGGGGATGATCTCCAAAGTCTTATTACAGTTCCTTTTTGCTTCTTTCTCCATAAATTTTCACCTGTTAAATCTCATTAGTTCCCATAGATTTAATTATTACTCTATGAAGATGATTCACAGATTTTTATATATAGCATCAATTTTTCTTTCTCCAACATCACCAGTTGTCTGGAAAGGGAAAATGAAAAGATCTGGGAAAGGGCTGAGTTGATCATTTTACTAATGATATAAATGATTATAAGAATCATTTCTTTGAACATATTTTCATTAAAAAAAAAAAAAAAGAAAAAACCCTTAAAAATAACTGCAGGTGGCCTACCAAGGTTTTTGCAGAGAATAAGGTGAGTAAATTCTATTAAATCCTTGATAAGATCTTCTCAATTAAATCACATGGAAAAAATATGGAAAGGCAGCAGAAAAAGAGAATCAGGTGACTGCTAAAAAGACAAAGATAGAAATATTAAATGAAAGAAAAATACAATTAAGGACTTCTAAAAATTGAAGAAAGGCCATTAGATTAAGTGATAGATTGAATAAAAGTTCTTTTTTTATTTTTTTATTTTTTGCCACCTATAAGAATTGATGGCAGGAGGAAGGAGTGTTGATTTTAACCACAGGGTACAGCCCAGGATTTGATAAAACATTTGTTGTATTGCTAAGCCGAATTCAACCATGTAAATTGGGGGAATACCTATATTGAATTTTGTTGCAATAAATAAAGTTTCAAATAATATCAGTGGAAGCTTGGCAAAGGCTCTCCTATAAAGACATCATGTTACGAGTACAGTTTATTTATCATTTTAGGTAACAATAAAAAAAGTTTGTTATGTAGCATACTAGAAGCATATGCTTCTCCAGAAAATAAATCTATAAGCACATGGCATAATGTAAAACTAGTAACATAAATGCTTTGTAGATGAAGGAACATGTATAGTCTCTTTTTGGTCTATCCTTTGCCCAACATTACGCACTAAAAGTTAACAACACTCCTTTCTTATGTCAAAATACCAAAATGCTATTAAAAAAAAAAACAAAACAAAACATTTTGGATGAGGAATAAAAAGAGAAAACTAAGCTGATAGCTTTTATAATCAGAATTCTCCTAAGGAATTAAAGAGACAAAAAGGTATATGGCATAAAAAGTAATTTTACAAATTAAAAGAGAGAGAGAGAGAGAGAGAGAGAGAGAGAGAGAGAGAGAGAGAGAGAGAGAGAAAGAGAAGTACATACTGCCCAAGGACCAGTAAAAAATCAGGCCTTGAAAAAGCCTACCACTAGGATCCTAATATTATCACAATTGAAACTGTCAAGGTCATCGTTCTTAAAATGGTTTAAGCAGGGAATGGAAAAAAAAAATTAATCATAGCAGCTGCTTTGTCTACTGCAACCAATTTCCAAGTTAATATCGTTTGCACGGCATTAGAATTCATTCTGTGTTGATTTATCATGCCAGTTCTGCAGCTTCATTCAATTAAAACAATGTCACAACACTTCCAGAGAAAATCATTTCAAACAACCTAAGCTAAGTGCTACTCTAAAGGCCAAAAGAAGAGAGGGAAAAAACATTAATTAACCCCTATTTAAGTGCAGATCTTCTCGTGGCTCAACAATTATAAATCTGCAAAGTGGCATGTTAATTTTAGAGGATAAAGCTTAAAGGACATAGTCACAATATGAATGCTGTTATTTGTCAATGCTATATTTTCTTTTAAATAAAAATCACAGGCTTCTCCCACAAAATATGAATTAAGGTACATATTTCATTTGCCTTTATAACTTTACATTTTAAGATAAAGTTCCTATTATACATTCATAATAACTAATCAGAAAATGATTAGTTTTGCCAAATGATTACAGCTAAACATATCAAAAAGTGTTTTGACTAAATGTTCAAGGTATAACTAAAAATGTGTTGGGATTATATTCTACTCATTTTTAATAATCATCTTCTGGGTTCTTCAAGTGATTTTCATGGCCATATTTTTTTTATGGCCATATTTTTAAACACAGCAAATGTCAGGCACAACAGAGGGACTAAAATAAAATTAATTTAATAATGTTTTGAAAAATTAGGCAATGGATTACTTATTGCAACTATTCTAACAAGAATAGACAAAGTGAACCAATGAAATGGAAATGTCAACACATACAAGATGGGACCTGGGAAAAAATTTAGACAAATTCAGCGAGGTAGAGAAAGTTAAATACCTAGAAGGCTTCTCACAGAGGTTCTGAAGAAGAAAAAAGTTTAAAAATTGGAACTATACCGAAAGGTCTATGAAAAACTGTATAAACCTCTGACCCAGCAATGTCACTACTAGATCTGTACTCCGAAAAAAAATCAAGAGAAAGGAAATAGACAAAAATAAGTATAGTAGAATTTTGTTTTCTTTTGGGGGATGGAGGGATTGATGATGACAAAGATTTGGAAATTGAACTTTATCAACTGAGGAATAGTTGAACAAATTGCTGCCTCTGATCGTGATTGTAATGGAATGTGTGTGATAAAGGATGAAGAGCATAGTTACAAGAAAACCTGGGAAGAATTGAACTGATACAAACGGCAGTAAGTAGTGCCAACAATTATATAAAGCACCCACATCTTCCAACAGCTAAGTAAATAAATCTAAAAGTAAAAAGAATAAAAACTTTTTTGGCCTTTTAGTTAAAGAATTATACCAAAAAATCCCAAGTATATAAAGGACAACTTAGAATTTTTCTCTCTAACAACTGAAATCAAAAAGCATTATAACATTACCTTTATGGAATTATCAATGTTTCATTCATGTCTTCTTCTTGTATTACAAATATATAAAATGGAATTCAGTAGTGTGAGAATGTTAGATATTTTACTGCACAAAGAAAATTATTCTCTATTTAAAATATAGCACCAGTAAGATAACTGTATAAATATGTATATATTGTATTTAACATATACTTTAACATATTTAACATGTATGAGACTACCTGTCAACTAGAAGAGGTAGAGAGGAGTGGGACAAGTAAGTTTTTACAAGGGTCACTGTTGAAAAATTATCCATGCATATATTGTCAACAAAAAGCTATTAAAAAGTAAAATTTTTAAAAATGTCGCACTAACATAATATTAAGAACAATTGATACAAAAAATATTTTCTAGATAATATTTAAAATCCAAAGTGGTTCTGTCTAAGTTTAAATGCAGTACCTTCTTTCCTAAAAAGAACTGTGCATATAGTTTCCAAGTCTAAGGATTCAAATTAAAATACTTACTAATTATATCATATTTATGGTTGAAAAAAATTTTTCCACTGAAAAAATATAAAATAGCCTTTTCCTCTCATTGAATCTTCCTCAGTGGCATGACATGAAAATATGATATAGATTTACTGAGTTTAAAATTCATAGTGTATGCTAAGGAAAGAATAATTAAATGGATGAATTCAGAGGCTGCAATGAACCAATGGATGGAGCTACATGAACAAATTCTTCCAAATAATCAAGAACTAGGTTGAATGTGATAAATGGCTTTCTGACATCCTGAAATCAAAGTTAAATGACAAAATTACATAATAAGCCTTATGCAATACCACTCATTGTATACTGTTCAAAATGAAAATCAAATCATAACAGATCTGAAAATTACCTCACAAACACCTAAACAATTTTAAAGAAACACAATAGGAGTTACAGAACGATTTAATGTTAAGTTCCGTACCAAAATAGAGAAAGGGGACAGCTAGATTTAAATTCTAAGATTAGCTGGTCACTAAACAAAAGCCACAGGTACAATTGTGTTCCTCATGTGAACTCAACCAATACTATGTTGCCAAAGATGTGTGAAATAAATGTTTCAGTAATGAGGATTTGCCAAAAAGCAAAGGCTTGTGATAACCAGATTACAATCTCCAAAAAAAAATCACAGAAGAGTTATCCTCAAGAAGCTAAGACTTGGTGATCAATATAGGTTATGAAAGGAATTGGCAGAAAACCTGCAGTATGATGCAAAGCTACAAAATTTTAGCAACCACTAAACTCCTAGCAAGATATGCAAGAAAGCTCACTATTTGTGTCTAAGTGTCTAAACTCCAATAGGCAATTTATAAAATACTTGATTGACTTATGAACACACACACACACACACACACACACAATACTTTATACATATATTATCTGAATTCACAGATCTGTGAGGTACATGGCATTATTACTTCCATCTTACAGATGAGAAAACTGAAGCAGACACAGTTAAATTGACTTGCCCAGAATCATAAAACTACTGAATGTCTGCAGCAGGTTTGAATTCATGTCTTTCTTACTTTAAGTCCAGCACCCTCACCCACTGAGCCACCTGACAGTTATCACTCAGAATTACAACAAAAAATGATAACTATATTACAAATATAAACTTGAAATATCTAAGAGCTCAATGAAAAGCTATACTAGAACAAGAACATCATCACTATCAAATAAACATAACACTGATCCAAAAAGAATGATGTTTTTAATAGATATCACTATAAATGTACATAATCCCTAAGCTATCTGGAATGAAAAGCTTTCAAAACATGCATTGTGACACATTACAAAATCATGTAGGGACTGTATGAAGAGTGCACTGATCTTGTTGTCCTGTTCACTAAAGTTTTACTAAAAAAGTTTTCAGGGAGGATGAGCTACTATCTTTTCATTCTAATCAAAATTGTTTTTCTACTTATGAAAAATATTCAACTTATCCCTGTTCCACTTCTATTTGTAATTTCATCAAAGAAAGATGCCAAGAAGATGATAATAATGGGAAAAACTAATATTTACATACATGAGGTCCATAATTCCAACAAAGAGACAGAACACTTGTTCATCATCAATATTTTTATTTATATTCTCAGAGCACACTAGAAACCTATTAAATACTAACAAAAAAAAAATTTGGAACAAGGAAACATCATTTCATCAAGACATAGTAAGAAAAACAATAGGTAAGGTATATACTCCTGAATGTATCCAACAATTATGAAAATTGTTTTTCTTCCAATTGGTTCCAATTAAAGAGCTAAGACATAAGATTTAAAGTGAAAGAAAGGAAGCCTTCCATAACCAATATCCATATGAAATCAACCAAGGTGTCCCAAAGAAGTACCTAAATAAATGGTTGAGCTATACATGATGTTTTACATAAGCAGATTTACTACAGTGATTCAAGTCTACATTATTTCCAGTAGGGGCAGCTAGATGGCATAATGGTTAGAGCACCAGTCCTGAAGTCAGGAGGACTTGAGTTCAAATTTGACCTCAGACACATAACACCTGAATTGCCTCAGGGGAAAAAAAAAAAAAAAAGGGACATTGTTTCCATCAGCAACCCAAGAGATTATTCATTAATTAAGGAATCTGAACAGTAAAAACTACAAAAATGTTCGCTTAATAGTACAAAAATTATCAAAAGAATGAAAAATAAAGGAGACAGAAGAAATCAAAACCACCCAAGAACAGCATTATCGTTCATAAACTATCTGAAGACACATCCACAGACCTTGAGGATGCAATAAATAATTATTTCGAGTCATAGACGAAAATCATTTCCCACAAATCACTAACATAAAATGGATAATCAAAATATTTTTAACGGCTGTTACCAAACCCAATTGACATAATTTTAATATTATGTGGGACAAAAAAACTTTCAAAATATAAAGACCTAGAAGAATGGTTGCAGAGGACCAAGATAATTTAGATTATCTCTAAATCCTGTCCTAGTATAGGAGGGTTTCTTTCTGAATTCTTAAATCACAATTTTAAAAATTCAAATGAAAAAGCATTTAATCTACCTATGCAATAATAAGACACATATTTTTAAAAACCAACCTCCAGAAAGACAGTGACAGCAATTTCATAACTGCTTTTAGCTTAACTCGGGTAAAGATGAAATAACAAAACAATTTTATGTATCTATTGACTGGATTATAAGAAGTGAAGCATCTTGGAAGAGGCTGAACAGGCTGAATAGTCTGAACAAGAATGCTGATCAAAGAAATTCTTGTATTGAGAAAACTTGTACTAAATTAATTTTAAGATCCTTTCCAAATTGAAGTTTCTACCTGGCTTACATACATATTATATTTTATAAATTACCCTATCCGTTAAGAATCTGCTCTGAATCTGACTTCTAATGCATCTTTATGAATGACCGAGATATGACTCAGGTTTCAGTCAAAGACCAAGGAATTTCCATGGCTATGTAGTCCAATCATACAACATCAAGAATAAGAATCTCTTCCACATCATATTAAACAAGTGGTCATTTCAGCCCTTGTTTTAATAATTCCAATTAGAGAGAAAATTTCTCACTGGAGTAGTTAGCGGCATAAAAAACAAAATTTGAGGCCTGGAGTTAAGACTTGAGTTCAAACTTGGCCTCTGGCACTTAACTAACTCTGTGTCCCTAGGCAAATAATTGCCTCAATTTCCCAGCTGTAAAATGATGATAATAAGCACTTGTCTGGAAGAGTTGGTATGAGGATAAAGTGAAGTATTTGGCACAGTGGCACATAGTAGGCTCTATAAAATGTTTATTCTCTCCCCTTCACCTACTGAAGGAATTCATTGCATTAGCAAAACTGGTGGAATTTTTGTTCAAAGTTTTACAACTCAAATCCAATTGTGCTATTAAAATAATATAGAACAAAAGAGTCAGTATAATGTTACAGATTTTCCAGAAGCATCAGATTTGGAATCATATGACTCTATATTTAGACTTTGGCTTTACAATATTATTTTGGACAAGTCATTTACACTCTCTAGAACTCAGTTTCTTCATCTACAACATGGAGAGGCACAATAGATATAGCACTAAAGTCAAGAGGACCTTCATTCTAATTCAGCCTCAGAGACTTATTAGTTGTTTGATCCTAAGCAAGTCATTTAATGTTTGCCTCAGTTTCAACTGTAAAATGGAGTAATAATAGCACCTACCTTCGGAGTTATGAGGTTCTAATAAGAAAATATTTATAACCTACATAAGTCATCATGATGCATTCTTATATATCACTAACAAAAACCCAACAGTTAGAGTTACAAAGAGAAATTACATTTAAAGTAACTACTGATTGTACAAAATATTTAGGAATCTATCTGCCAAGGGAAAATCAGAAACTTTATGAGCAAAACTACAAAACACTTTCCATACAAATTAAGTCTGATCTAACCAACTGGAAAAATATTAAATGATCTTGGATTGGGCGAGCAAATATAATAAAGATGACAATACTACCTAAACTAATCTATTTATTTAGCGCTATACCAATCAGACTCCCAAAAAACTATTTTGATGACTTAGGAAAAATAACAAAGTTCATATGGAAAAACAAAAGGTCAAGAATTTCAAGGGAATTATTGAAAAAAAAAAAAAATCAAATGAAGATGGCCTAGCTGTACCAGATCTAAAACTATATTATAAAGCAGTGGTTACTAAAACTATCTGGTATTGGCTAAGAAATAGACTAGTTGATGAATAGAATAGGTTAAGTTCAAAGGACAAAACAGCCAATAACTTTAATAATCTAGTGTTTGACAAACCCAAAGACCCCAGTTTTGGGGATAAGAATGCATTATTTGACAAAGATTGCTGAGAAAATTGGAAATTAATATGGCAGAAACTAGGCATTGACCCACACTTAACACCGTACACCAAGATAAGGTCAAAATGGGTTCATGACCTAGGCATAAAGAATGAGATTATAAATAAATTGGAAGAGCATAGGATAGTTTACTTCTCAGACCTGTGGAAGAGAAAGGAATTTATGACCAAAGAAGAACTAGAGATCACTATTGACTACAAAATAGAAAATTTTGATTATATCAAATTGAAAAGTTTTTGTACAAACAAAACTAATGCAGAGAAGATTAGAAGAGAAAAATAAACTGGGAAAACATTTTTATAGTTAAAGGTTCTGATAAAGGCCTCATTTCCAAAATATATAGAGAATTGACTCTAATTTGTAAGAAATCAAGCCATTCACCAATTGATAAATGGTCAAAGAATATGAACAGACAATTCTCAGATGAAGAAATTAAAACAATTTCTAGCCTTATGAAAATATGATCCAAATCATTATTAATCAAAGAAATGCAAATTAAGACAACTCTGAGATACCACTACACACCTGTCAGATTGGCTAGAATGACAAGGTTATCTTGACAGGCAAGATAATGCGGAATGTTGGAGGGGATGTGGGAAAACAGGGAACTGATACATTGTTGGTGGAATTGTGAACACATCCAGCCATTCTGGAGAGCAATTTGGAACTATGCTCAAAATGTTATCAAACTGTGCATACCCTTTAATCTAGCAGTGCTACTATTGGGCTTATACCCCAAAGAGATACTAAAAAAGGGAAAGGGACCTGTATGTGTCAAAATGTTTGTGGCAGCCCTGTTTGTAGTAAGCTGGAAAATGAATGGATGCCCATCAATTGGAGAATGGTTGAGTAAATTGTGGTACATGAATGTTATAGAATATTATTGTTCTGTAAGAAATGACCAGCAAGATGAACACAGAAAGGATTGGCGAGACTTATATGAACTGATGCTAAGTGAAATAAGTAGAACCAGGAGATCATTATATACCTCAACAACAATACTGTATGAGGATGTATTCTGATGGAAGTGGATTTCTTCGATAAAGAGAAGCTCTAACTCAGTTTCAATTGATCAAGGATGGACAGAAGCAGTGACACCCAAAGAAAGAACACTGGAAAATGAATATAAACTGCTTGCATTTTTGTTTTTCTTCCCGGGTTATTTATACCTTCTGAATCCAATTCTCCCTGTGCAACAAGAGAACTGTTCGGTTCTGCACACATATATTGTATCTAGGATATACTGTAACCTATTTAACATGTAAAGGACTGCTTGCCATCTGAGGGAGGGAGGGGAAAATTCGGAACAAAAGTGAATGCAAGGGATAATATTGTAAAAAAATCACCCTGGCATGGGTTCTGTCAATAAAAACCTATTTAAAAAAAAAAAGAAAATATTTATAAAATGCTTGGCATAGTAGCATGTAATAGACTTTACTTATTACTTTTTCTTTTCATCCTTCTTAATCAATCTCTAATGTCTTTTCTAGCTCTAATAATATGCTTGTTAATAATAATTACCAATGATTGAAAACATGCAACTATTTTACATAACTCATTCCCAAATTCACTGACACTCAAAATTAATATAATTTTTATGATTCCAGATAAGGCTACAAAATACTATTTATCAATGTTGCTGCTGATAGAACAGAGAATAAACGGTTAAAATGAAAGATATAGGACTAATGTCTCCTACTGGCACAAAATCTTTAAGTACATTTATCAGTTGCAGCTTTTCTGCTTTACCCTTTAGCTATCAATTGCTACTTCCACTTTTAAAGAGTCCCTTTTCTTGGCTCAAAGTAAACAAGAATAATTTGTTCATCGGTTTTGGAAAAAAGTATTCCTACATGGCAAAAAATTATTAAAATGCCCAAATTCTGAAACTATGCTCGCTCTTTGAAAACTCAATTTAAGGGAAGAATAAACTCCCTGATTCTTACTTTCTTAATATATTTTTATTCTTCAATGACAGGCAATTGATATCCTTCTAGATTATCTTGTCACATCTAATAAAACCACTCTTTTCTATGTCATCAAAAATTTCCTTAAATGTCAGGTCATGGGATAGCAGGTTTATTATAACTGAAACAGGTATTAAAGACCTTCTAATCCAATCTCCCTGTAAGACCAGGAACTGGGTCCCAAAGAAGTCAAGTCCCTTGCATGC
The DNA here is from genome assembly GCF_016432865.1 of Antechinus flavipes. NCBI lineage: Eukaryota > Metazoa > Chordata > Mammalia > Dasyuromorphia > Dasyuridae > Antechinus > Antechinus flavipes. Next base: position 354,056,779 of record NC_067401.1, on the reverse strand, counting down.
CATCACAAAACAGAAACACAAAGGAGAAATTCAAAAACAAATGCTGTAACTCTAAAAATTGTGATTTTACTACTGATACAACTACACTATCTCACCAATCAATGTCTCTTTTCATTCCTCATTCTCATTCTACCTCTTTACCATGACATGATTCCAAGACACTAATTTCATATCTCAAAATCTCAAAACTAGAGACACAACTCCAGAGACCATCTTCTAAAAATGTCTTTACAATACTCTTCAGTGGTAAAGTGAGAGAATTTAGATGACTGAATAATAGGTGAGAAACCTTTGACTCTTGACTGTGTCATTATGAAGTAACAATTTATTGAATGATTCTCTTTTTAATTAGAGAGTTGTGACAACTTACTTTTTTACAGTGAACGTAACACGATCAATTTTCAGAGTCTTAAATTTGTTTAAAGTGGAATGTACTGGGAAAAAATTTCACAGGATTCACCAAATTTTTAATACCCGTATCTGCAGCTAGAATTTTTCAAAAAATTATTTTCATTCTTCTCAATTCAAATACTGAAAAGTTCTAGAATCTCTTCTTTATAGCTATACAATTATATGGTAATTTTAGCTCTTTCTCTTTACCATGATTTCTAGAATAAAAGACTAAAAGTATGAATACAACTGGGCCTATTATCAAGAATGCCTAATAAAAACAATAATTTCACTTAAATGTTATGAGATAAATATTATCATATTTGAACCTCATAACAACCCTGGAAAACAGGCACTACTATCATTATATATATATTATAAATAAGAGGCCAACTGACTTGTCCAGAGTCACATGGGTAGAAAATGTCTGAGGCTGAATATGAACCCAAGCCATGCTCATTCCAGGTCTATACACTATATATACTGCATAACTTACCTGCCAAAAGTAAGATGTTAAAAACATTTAAATCTCTGTAAAATTAACTAATTCCTATTTTCACAAAAAGTGTAACTATTTCTAAACTAAAGATGAAGTATTTTAAAACGTGTTCTCTGAAGCAGTATCAGCTATTTTGTCATTATAAGAATTATTTCAAAGAACAACTATTTTGAAATGTTTTTTAAAATATCCTATTTCATGAACTAAATATAAAATATATTTATATTCTTTCACATACAATAAATGAACAAATTGTCCAATTCTAAGGTTAGAAATTCTTAAATTGACTAATGATTACTTCTAAGAGTTATCTTAAAGAAGATTGCTAAAAAATTTGAGCCACAAATTTTGTGCCTATTTAAAGTCCTTCTAAAAAACAAAGTCTGTAAACTTCTCAATCCAAAAGTCATGCATCATCTCTATATATTTAAATATGTTCTTAAATCAATTAATGAACATCTGTATTGGGAAAAGATTCATTTACTTTCCAGTTCAGTGATATAGTTGGCACTTATCTACTTAAGAACTTTTAGATATTTACAAATAAAATCAACTCCTTTTACTGACTTCATACACAGGAAAAAAAAAAAAAAAAAAACCAAATATTTTATCTTATCATAAAATTTTACTAAATATAAGAAAACAATTTTCTATTTACTAGATTAAATGAACTAAATTATAAAATAGATTAAATGGAAATTAAGAACATCCCCCCCGCCCCCCAACTACTGTGAATTGTAAATTATTGCTCCAAAATGTGACTTCCTTATTTGGATTAACATAAATGTCTAAAACATAAGAAACATGTATAACTAAAAGAAGAGAAGTGAAACTGAAAATCTAAAATTTAAAAACTTTATTTTTTACTAGTGGCTAATCCACACCATCCACATCTGTTCCCCAAAATTCATATAAATACAATGGTAGTAAAGTGGTATTGAGTCACTCAGTAGTGTTATCTCCCCATAATAAGGAAGGCAAATTATGATGATTCAACAGAAAAGTTACTACTTACATCGGGGTATTCTTTTACAGGCACGTAGAGTTTCTCTTGTAACTGAACAATGGGTCCCACAGCATCAGGAAGCTCTGCACTCCTTTTCTCTGTACTTCCATTTAGCGTGTCATTATACATGTCTTTTCGTACTCTGCTAATTTCTGTTAAGGGCAAATAAAAAAAAGAAATTATTAGCCACCAAAATATTTGCTGGCACAAAAAAAAATGTATTCTTAATTTTTAAAAATGAAGTCAATCATTGTCAACAACCACTACCAATGCAGCAGATTTTAAAAGAATATCAACTTTGCTTGTGCAATTTGGATTTTCTATTAAAAATATTAAATTTCACACAAGGTTGAAACAAAGTAGAAAACCCTGTTAGCAGTTGCCTTTTGGTTTGTTTTCAAGCTATTCCTATTTCCTTTTTTTGTCTAAATTTAATTATCCACTAATTCACTCTTCTCCCCTTCCCCTTTCCACCCCATAAATTCTCTCCCTTTTAATAAATAAATGCAATTAAGTAAAGCCAATCAACACCATCCAGAATAGGTTAGTCTCATTCTGTACCTCTAATATGTGACTTCTTTAACAAGAGTTGTTTCCACATCAGTCTTCTGAAGCTACGTTTGATAGAACACTTAATTCTTCTGTTTTTAAACTTGTCAAAATATAAAAATTTGACAATGTTTGATTCTAGCAAAATTTCTAACAAATAAAATAACCTTTTGGGAAATCAGAAATTAAGTCAATCAGATGGGGGAGGAAGGATGGAGAAAGGTTTATCTTATTTAATAGTACTACCCTCACTCAATGAATCTACCTCATTACCACACCCTTTCAGTACTTCCATAGAACTAAATTAGTTTGATAGCTCAAAGAATTTTATTTACTGAATGTCTTCAAGAGTATCTGTACAAGATCCATATCCCAGAATATAGGAGGAAAGCCTGTGGAGATATATCATGAATTATAATTTAGAATACCTGGGTTCCAGTCATTTCTGCTATTTAGTATTTTAGGCATTCAATTTGCCTTTTTTTTGGCCTAAGTTGTCTCATCTAGCAAAAGTAGAACTTAGATAATGTGTTTCCTAATATTATAAAACACAACCACTTAATTAATCTAGTTATTCAATAAATTAAACCATCTATCTAAGATATCAATTGTCTCTGAGCAAGGAAAGCCAATCTTATTTGGAAGATGATGGTTTCAAAGGAAAGATTATGGAATCCTAAATTACACAAAAAAAAAAAAAAAAAGGAAGTAAAATGAAGCATAAATTTAACATGAAATCAGTTCTATATAATACTATTGAGAACAATACTATTGCATATTTTCAATAATTTAAAATTTATTTCCCTTATTAATCACTAACTTGTTTACAAAACTAAGTTATATTCTAGACAAATAGTTAAAATATACTGAAGCATATATTTGCATATATATAAAATTTAGCACATATTTGCATACACAATATTACTATATAATTAAAGATAAAATGATGTGAGGATTAAAAAAGATAAAGCTCATCCTGATGAGCATTACAGAATTATATTATACTGACAATGAATGACATGACAGACCATCAGAACACTTTCAACCTGAATATTTTCAATATACTCTTCTATCAACTTACCTTATAACTCTTCTACTTCTTAGTACATAATGCTTTTGAAGGTTGCCCAAAAAATGCCCCCAACAAGGCAGATAGCCCATAATAAAACCTATACTAAAAAGCCTCCACTCCAAAGTTTGGAGTACTTGGCAGAGATTGCATTGAACAACTGCGTTGGCCTTTGAGAACTCAAGGTAGTCACACTATGAAGATCAGGATCTAAAAACCATATGAATAAGAATTGCTATGGATTCAGACACATATGGTTTATAAACTTCATTAGAGGTGGTATAACTATCTATTATTTTACCATCTGTGAAATCTCCTAGATTTTCAAGCACTGTGCTCACATTCTTCCTCAGCCAACAAAGTAGAAGCAGCTGACAAATCCTGTCATTTCAATCTCCATTCTTCAAATATTCTCACCACTCACAGACATGACCTCCAGTTCAGTTCTTCATCATAGCTGACCTGTCTTCTTATTGTTTCCCCTACCTTGTAACTCTCTTCATAAACTATTCTATCCAGTCCAGTCTGAATCCCATAGAGGATTAATCAGGACAGGAATCAGAAATGAAAAGAAAGCCTAAAAAGTTTAATTTAACCAGGGGTTGAAGTTTCCAGATGGCTCAAAATGCCAAGTTCAACTTGTCTAAGGAAACAAAACAAATATAAAATGAGAATGTTTGCAAAGATCCAGGTCCAGGTTAGGAATTTGCAAATTTCAAATCATAAGAGGAACAATCAAACATTGCCCCAAATCAAACCACTAAGAGAGAACTAAAAGCTTACAGGTCTCCAGTTTGAGATGTCGTTTAGATATTACTAAAATACTCAATACTCCCAAGAAAGCAATGGAAGGACCAATCTGTATATTCTGGCCAGACATGTGCAATCTAGTGATAAGCCTAGAAATTTCAAAAAAAAAAAAAAAAAATCTTAAAAAAAACATGCCTATCTCTCTTAAAATCCGAAGGCAATGGAACAACAACAACAACAACAACAAAAAGAAAAAAAAAAAGAAAAGAAAAAGGAAAAAATACAACTACCAAGGAACCATAGGCAGAATCATAAAAGATTTAGCAGGAATAGATTCAGTGTAAAGGAGTAGAAGCTTGTAATATAATATTCCAGAAGGCTAAGGATAGAGGTTTATAGCCAGAATTAATTTACTAAGCAAAATTCAGGATAATCTCAAGGAGAAAAATTGGATCTTTAATGGAATTAAATACTTCCAAGCATTCCAGATGAAAAGATCAGAGTTGCATAGAAGTTCTGAATTGCAAATAGAAAGAGTCAAGAAAAACAAAAAATAAAATAAATGTGGATAACTACCGGGGACTAAACAAGGATAAAACATTTATCATCTTAATATGGAAAGATAATACATGTAACCCTTGTGACTTCTATAATCCTTTGGGCTCATAGAGGGATGTAATTAAACAGAAAACCTGGTAGTAGTTCTTGCTGACCTTATAAGAAGAATTGGGGGGGGGGGGGGGGGGGAAATAGAAAAAAAAAAAAAAAAAACTATGGTGAGGAAAATTAGGGAGAATTATCACACATAATCAGATTGTACAAGTAGAAGCCTGTTCTCACAAGGAGGAAGATGGTAATAGCTAACATTTATATGAACTGGTTAAAAGGAGAATGAAGGATGAATATAAACACAAAATTGAGTAGAGAAATATAGTTTACTCAATAGATAAATAGGAGGAAAAGAGAAATGCATAGATTATATGGAAGCATCAGTCCTAAGCAAAACAACCTCTAAGGATTTCCAAAAATTTGGCTTTTTTAGAAATGGATACATATAAATAATCTGAGAGGCCCCCAAAGAAAATATATATATATATATATATATATGTATATGTATATATATATATATATATATATATATATATATATATATATATATAGTGTCTTCCCATAATACTGCTAAGGTCACCACCATTCTCCCAATGACCCAGGCTCCCAAATGCAGTATCATCTTAACTTTTCTTTTGAACACATCCCCTCCAAGAATTATCATCTTTTCCTGTCATCTTAGCCAATCTGAGAGGTGAGATCAATAATGATTTAGGACATTTTTCCATATAACTATAGATGTCTTTAATTTCATCATCTGAAAATTATCTGTTCATATCCTTTGCAATTGGGAAACTAGGGAATGACTTGTATTCTTATAAATTTGGCATAGTTCATTACACACACACACACACACACACACACACTCAGAAACATGGGTTGTAAAGATTTTTTCCCTAGCTTTGGTCTTCCCTTTTAATCTTGTTTCTGTTGATTTTGTTTGTGCAAAAACTTTTTAATTTAATGTAATCAAAGTTTCCATTGTGCCTTTCATAATGTTCTGTAGTTCTCCTTTGGTCATAAATTCTTCCCTTTTCCAAAAATCTGATAGCTAAATTATCCTTTGTTCTCTAAATTGTTTATGGTATTATCCTTTAATTCCAAATCACATACATATTTTGACTTTATTTTAGTATGGGGTGTGAGAATGTAAGTCTATGCTGAGTTTCTTACATTTTCTGGAAATTGAAGTTTGGGAGTTTATCAAATACTAGAGTACTATAGGCTTTGATTACTGTCTCATGTGTATCTAACCTACTCCACTGATCCATCATTCTATTTCTTAGCTAGTACCTAAATGGGTTTTGAGGGCTGCTGCTTTATAATACAGTTTTACATATTTAACATGTATTGGTCAAACTACCATCTGGGGAAGGGGTAGGGGAAGGAAGGGAAAAATTGGAACAAAAACTTTGGCAATTGTCAATGCTGTAAAATTACCCATGCGTATAACTTGTAAATAAAAAGCTATTAAAAATATATAGATAGATAGATATCTATGTCTATATCTAGATATCTAGATATAGATATAGATTTAGATCGGATACTGCTAGGCCACCATCCCTTGTGATTTTTTTTTTCATTCATTCCCTTGATTTTTCTTGACCTTTTGTTCTTCCAGAAGAATTTTATTATTTTTTCTAGCTCCATAAAATAATTTTTTGGCACTGGTATGTGGTATGGCACTGAATAAGTAGGCCAATTTAGGCAGAATTGTCATTTTTATTCTATTAACTTGGCAACCCATTAGCAAATGCTAATTTTTCCAGTTGTTTAGATCTGACTTTATTTCTGTGAGAAGTGTTTTGTAATTGTATTCATATAGTTTCTGAGTTTGTCTTGGCAGGTATAGGAAAATCTATCTCTTGCTGCCTTGCTTTTTTCAGTAATATATAGAAATGCTGATGATTTGTGGTTTATTTTATATCTGGGACTTTGCTAAAGCTGTTAATTGTTTCAAGTAGCTTTTTGAATAATTTATTAGGATTCTCTAAGCATATCATCTACAAAGAGTTTTATCTCCTCATTGCCTATTCTAATTCCTTCAATTACTTTTTTTTCTAATTGCCAAAGCCAAAATTTCTAAATAATAATGGTGAAAATAGGAATTCTTGTTTTATCCCTGATTTTATTGGGAATGCATCTAGTTTCTCTCCATTACAAATAATGATTACTAATGGCTTTAAATTAATACCGTTTATTACTATAAGAAAAACTTCCTTTATCCCTATGTTAATTACATACTTCTCATTTTCAATCATTTCAATAGTTTTCTGCTTATTTTCTCTATACTTCACAATCTTGTCTCTAATAAGCTGCTGAAGGGATCTTCCTAAAAGTGGCTATTTGGTCTCAGCATATTCAATACCTCTAATGGTTCTCTGTAACTTCTTATATCTAATATAAAACCTGCTTTTGGTTTTTAGCCTTTCACAATTGAGCTCCTTTCTACTTTTCTACTTTATTCCCTTCCACATAACATACAATCCAGGTGTACTGACTCACTACTTCCTTCATACAATACTCTTCATCTACTAGTTCTGTTCATTTTAACTAGCTGTGTTTACCAAATTTTGAATCTTCTCCCCCCTCATTTTGTCTTACCATCATCTTTTCATCAAGACTTTACTCATCCCAGATACAAGAAGCATTAATTAGTATCCCTCAAAGTAGTAGTATCTTTCCTGTAAAACCTTCTTAGTGTTTTTTTTGTATCTAAATATCTTATGTTGTTTTCTCCATCATGATGTGGCATTGAATTTATTGAGCTCTTAATAAATGCATGCTACCTGACATAGTAACTTACAGCTTAATTTCCTCCTGTTCATCTCAGCCCAACATTCTATGCTATCAAGATCTTCAGATCTTAGGAAGGTTTGTGTCATTGGCAGATAATACATCTTTCATACATTCATCCAAGTCTTTGATAAAAATTACTGAACACAACATGGCAGTGAATAAATTCTACTGCTGGCCATTTCCCTCCAGGTTGAAAGCGATCCATAAAATAGTACACTTTGTTTATGGTTTATCTACAAGTCAATATAATTGTACTATCACCCAACTAGCACTTATTTCTTTATCTTGTTCATAACAGCACACAAGACTGCCAAATGCCTTATCAAAAACAATGTTACATTGTAACAGATATAAGACTTTATCAGATTTATCATAATTAGTGCCATAGTCTCACCTCTGTTGTTTCTAAATCCTTAACAATCCAAGGTCTAAGTTATATATAATTTTACCTATCTGTAGCTCCAAAAAGATCTTTTTTTTTTTTTTGGCTTTTTGGAAATATGAATTTGCCTGTCACCAACCTGCTAGTACCTCTCTCATTTCCTATCATTTTTTTAAACACACCAATAATATTCAAATAATAAAAGAAAACATAATCTCTTCTACCAAATTTATAATTTTTCAACTAAATATTTTTAAATAATTGAAATTTGAGACATTCCATGAAAAGGATAATTTCTTCTTGCATGAAGGCAATATAAAAAATATATTTATGACCGCTATGTTGTGATACTAGAGTTACACAAAGATGAATTTTAGCAAGCCATCTGCTTGCTGTATTCTTCTACTAATCAACCAAATCCACTGTTCCAGCTAACCAAAAAAAAAAAAAAAAAAAAAAAAAAAAAAAAAAATCCCTTAACATTCTGTAACACTGAAAAGGGTGAGAATGACTAGAGGGGAATATTATTAGCATTCTTCTAAAAATGATCATATCATTTAAATTATGCATATATAATACACATATACACACATCTTTAATAAATTTAATTTGCAACAGTAACTGGAATATAGCTAATTCAAAACTCATAAGAGCATGTTTCTTTCCATACATGTAAATAGTGGCCCCCTTTGTCTCTAGAATAAAATAAAAACTCTTCTATTTGACTTTTTAATCTTTACAACTTGACTTTTCAATCTATATTGCATATCTATCCCTTTAAGCACTATAAAATCCAAACAAACACTACTACTGAACATTTCTCCTCACTCATGCATGACACTCCATTTCCATTTTCAGATGGAAATGCCTTAGATAGGTAGTTAGCTATAATTCCTAGAATGACCTTCCCTCCATCTCTGGTTCTTGGAACCCCTTATTTCTTTCAAGACAACTCAAATTCAACATTCTACATCAAATCTTTCCTAATATACCCACCACCCCAAATACTAGCATCCTCCCCTCTAAAATCTTTTTACTATATCTTCCCTGGACAGAATGTACGTTCCTTGATAATAGGATAAGAAAATAACACTTTTAAGACCCACCTCAGAGTTGCCATGAGGACCATTTGAGAATACTACACCTTTTGCAACACAGAAAGCATTATGCAAATAAATGACTATTACTATCCTAGTCTACCAAATATCATCTATTATATACTATGAGGTAGTTAACAATTGGAAATAAGCTTTACTCATCTATATGAGAGCACAGTAGGTCATATTATATATATATATATTTATACACACACACACACACACACACACACACACACACACACACACACACACACACACACACAATGTAGGGAAGGAAATATATTTAGAAAAATAGCTGCTAGGTGATACAATGGACTTTGGGCCTAGGGTCAGAAGACTCATCTTCCTGATCCAAATCTGGGTCTCCAAAACTTACCTGTTTGCCTCAGTTTCCTCATTTGTAAAATGACTTGAAGAAGGAAATGTCAACCCCAAATAGGATAATAGGATTATGAAAAGTTAGACATGACTGAAAAATGACTGAATAGCAACAACAAATTTAGAAAATCTAACCAGGTTCTTCAAATCCACTCAAATATATACCTAAGAAAACTTAACTTAATATCTTAAGTATCTTAACTGAGTTTTTCTTGTAATCCATACTTAAATATGCACTTGAGAAGAAACCAGATAATAAATACATTTGAAATCTACATGACAACTTCATTTTTGAAGACCAGTGGCATCACAGTTGATGGGACTTGAGTGAAGGAGATTTGTCAGCTTTACACCCTCTGCAGGGATCAACAAAGTCCGAAGGCAAGACAAAAGACCTAAAAGATGGCTCAGGATGCAATGAATGACTGGAGACTTTGCTGTTTTACTAACTTCTAAGCACTCCACAACATGTATTTCAGCCACATTCCACCAGAGGAAGTCTTCACATGCTTGGGGCAGACAATTACTTTCAACCTGGTTTGGCCCAACAACTGAAATTGTTTTAGCACAGCGTGGTTTCTGTATGCACATGACTTCTTGGGAGTTAGAGGTGAGAGTTAAGTAAAAAATGGATATCAAAGGTAAATGAGCAGCCCTGAAAAGAATATGATAACCCTTTCACACTAGAAGAGTTAGTCCCTCCTTGAATACCCTAAATTAAAAGTAATTCAAAACCAAAGGACCAGAGCTAAAAAGGATTTCTTTAGCCATCACCTGCCTGAGCCAGCCTTTCCTTGAAGTTCTCCAGTTGAAAGAACCAAATAGAGGCTATTTCATTTTTGGACACATCAATATTATTCTAAATTATTCATTATTCAAGCCTGAACTTAAATCTGTTGTTTTAGATCTTTGCCTTTTGCCTAAAAATAGTAGAGAGGAAGGAATAGAGAGGACAAAACAAAGAGAATAATCCCAATATTACACCTTGAAATATCAAAGATAATTATCACACAGCCTCTCTTCTGCCAAGCTTTCCCTTCTCCAGGATCAAATATTATCTTGCCACATCTAGCCATTTTTCTAACATAGGACCTTTAGATTTATTTTTGTTTCTTTGAATTACCAATTTTTTTAAATTAAAAAAATGATTGAAAAAAATGCCAAGATAATTGACTTAAAAAACTTGACTGCAAATTTCCATACTATGGTGCTTTCTTTGTACACTGACTCACACAGTGAATGAGGAACAGCTTCTGGATCCTGGATGCTGATCAGTTTTGTTTTAACTTGATAATACTTATGTTTTTCCTTAGAGGTTCATACTTAGCATTTCCTCAACCAGTCAATATGCATTTATTAGGCAATTATTATATACCAGGTACTAGTATCCAAAGCAGGAAATAGTCTCCATTTTACTGGTGATTCAAACAATCCCTCTGCTTTCCAGGATTATAGCTGAAGAAGGTCAGGAGTCAATCTCCCTCTCTTTTCCATCTCCCAAAGTCACATACTCTCTTGGGTTACAAACCACATATAATTGGCAAATTCACTGGGAGGGTACTGGACTAGATCATTTAAGCCAGTGGGACAGGCAAAAAAACTAGCAACTTGTGTGCCCCTTCAAGGCCAAAGTGATGGAAGGTGGCCTTGGTTGAGACTGAGACAGTAGAATTATAAAGATCCATGTTTGCTAAAGTCTTCAGAACTCCATAGCTATACAACCTACCTTTAAATTTAGCTGTTTTTTTTTTTTTTAGTTTAGTCTAAACACATTAGTTTACGTGCTCAAAGTTATAAAAGGATATGACACATGCACAACTATACTACCAAATATCAAATTCTAAGAATTTAAATTCTAAGTACAGATTGGAAAATAATATTTTTCAGAAATCCAGAAGGAATTTGACTAACCAGCATTGAGGGATGGGGGCAAATAAAATGAATGACATGCTATAGAGAGAAACAAATGGAAAAATGAAATCAGAAAATAATAAGCATTTAGGGTTAGAAATTCATCTAATTGTAGCTTCATGGAAACTGAGTAAGCCAAGAAGTGCCAGAACTAGAAAATTGGATGTCAATGAGAAATAGCATCTTGGAAATATTGTCACAATAACTAGAAATAGTAGCCAACGCTGAGGGATGGACATAAAGAAAGGGAATAACAGAGAACTGACTCAAATTTATAAGAAAACAAGTCAATCCCCAATAGATAAACCTCAAAAGGTCAATTTTTCAGATGAAAAAATTAAAGCCATTTCTATTCATATTAAAAATGTTCTAAATCACTGCTGATTAGAGAAATATAAATTAAGACAACTCTGAAGTACCACTTTACACCTCTCAGACTGGCTAACATGAGATGATCCAGATAGAAAACTACAGACTGAATGTGGATCAAAGCATAGTGCTTTCACTCTTCTTTTGGTCTTGTTTCTTTTTTTCTTTCTCAGTCTAATTTTTCTTGCACAACATGACAGATATGGAATTGTTTTTAAAAGAACTGCACGTATTTAATCATATAGATTGCTTGGAGTCTTGGGGAACCTAATTTTTCATGTATTTGGAAAAATAAGACAGCATATGATGTAATGGAAAGCTCATTTGCCTAGGAATTAAAGAGACCCAAATTCCTAGATCTTATGCCCCTTGAACTCAATTTCCTTGAGTCTAAATAAGACTAGTTGATATCTTACCTCTATTTGATTTTGTTTCCCTTAGCTTATTATTATTATTATTCCTTTTCTTTTTTTTCCCCTCAATAATATTTTATTTTTCCAAATACATATAAAATTAGTTTTCATCATTTATTTTGTAAGACTTTGTGTTCCAAATTTCTTTCCCCCCTTTCCTAACCTTCCCCTTCCAAGAAAAATTGATTAGGAAGAAGCATTAGAATTGTCTTAATGCACTCAAAGCCTAGTTGAGATTAGATGTCACAAATTTGTCATGAGACATCAGCATGGTTTCATGATTTCCCCTGGCTTCATTCAGGAATTGTAGAATGAACAAAGGTGGACAGTAGTAGAAACTCAGGGTAGGCCTTTGGTAGGGCATGACAGGTCAGAACATTGAAATAAGGAATGCAAGAGTCAAGGATAGTCAAGAAGTTTTCTATAGCAAGGAAACCACAAATCTTGATCCACCCAGAGTCTTCAGAAATTGTGTAATAATACACTGTGCTAAAGGCCTAAGGGAAATATGTAAGGAAACAGAACCTTTTATGGAAAACATAGTAAAACTAAAAAACTATCATGAAAATATTATTTAAAAATCAATCTGGCATAAACCAAATATTCCTTATTCTTTTTAAAAAATCAAGATCCTGTGCTTACTTCTATCTAAATACATTGGTAGTTACAACTTGTCAAGAATTAAGAAATATTCAGCTCTATTTCATTAAATTCCACTTGTACATTATTACAACTATTTATTCTCCATATCTCATCTTTAGAAGCAAAATAAGTATGTTAAAAAGCAAAATACTTAATCATATTTAATGTGCCAGTAACACAACTATGTTACATAGAAAAAGTAAAATACTCTGCAGTCTCAGAGAGGAAGCTGTGTCAATCTTTCAGAGTAGCAAAATAGCAATAGTAGCACCATCAATTTTATTTGACTACCCAAGCAAAATTTCCAGAACACAAATCAACAAATTTTTATTAAAGATCAATATTCTATTCAAAGCACTGTGCAAAATACATGTGCTACAAAGAAATAAAAGACAGTTGACAACCTCAAGAATCTTAACATTGCATGGAGTTAAGATGTTTCATGTAGGATAAAAACAAGAGGAATAAAAAAACTTGAAGGGAGGGAGGGGGGAATACATAGAAATCTTTATGAAGTCATCACATATTGGGCCTAAAAAAAAAAAAAAAAAGATTTCAAAAGAGGGACATGTAGTCTATTCCAATAAGAGTTCAAGTCCAGCTAAAATCTATAGTTATAACATTAAGTGGGCTTGATTTGGGGAAGTACTTGGTTATTTGAGGTTCACAGTTAAAAAAAGACACCACAGCATTTAACTTGGGTAGATGCACCTGCCACATCTCCACCTATCCTTGTTTTTATCAACTCTAATTAGCAGAGCAGACAGATCATCATAAAGCTTGGTACGACAACTTGGGCCTTATTTCCTTAGACTAGTAGAACTGTATGTACATGCAGGAAAACTCAGTTTGAATCAAAATCTATTGGATCAATTAAATCCTGGGAGAGGGAGGATAACAATTTTTCAGGGGAAAACTTCCGTGGAAGAAAGAATTAAGCATTAATCCCATCATAAAAGTTAAAATGGTCTGTTAAAGCAAAATGGAGGATCTAGATTAGTAGAGTGAGGTTATCTTTCTTTGTTCTTAACTTAATAAAACAACAGGATTAAATGGCATTGCATTAAACAAAAATAAAATACATAAATCATGCAAAAGTAACAAATTAGGGGGAAGGGTACTCATACATCATAAAAAAAAGAGAAAAAAATGTGCAAAAATGTTTCTGGCAACTCTTTTTGTTGTGGCAAGAAACAGGAAATTGAGTGGATGCCCATCAGTTGGAGATGGTATATGAATGTTATGGAATATTATTGTTCTGTAAGAAATGATTAGGATGATTTCAGAAAAACCTAGAGAGTTACTAAGTCTTCCCTATGCTAAGGGAAATGAATAGAACCAAGAGAACATTGAACACAGCAACAAGATGATGTGATCAATTCTGATGGACATGGCTCTTTTCAACAGCAAGGTGATTCAGACCAGTTCCAATGGTCTTATGATAGAGAGAGCCATCTATACTCAAGGAAGACTGAATGTGGATAACAACATAGCATTTTCACTTTTTTTGGCGGTGGTGGTTGCTTTTTTGCTGCTTGCTTACATTGTTTTCTTTCTCATTTTTAGTCGGATTTTTCTTGTGCAGCATGACAATTTTTTTATTTTTTATTTTAATAGCCTTTTATTTACAGGTTATATCTATGGGTAACTTTACAGCATTGACAACTGCCAAACATCTTGTTCCAATTTTTCCCCTCCTTCCTCCCACCTCTCCCCGGGATGGCAGGATGACCAGTAAATGTTAAATACATTAAAGTATAAATTAGATACACAGTAAGTATACAAGACCAAACCGTTATTTTGCTGTACAAAAAGAATCGGACTCTGAAATATTGTACAATTAGCCTATAAAGGAAATCAAAAATGCAGGTGGGCAAAAATATAGGGATTGGGAATTCAATGTAATAGTTCCTAGTCATATCCCAGAGTTCTTTCGCTAGGCGTAGCTGGTTCAGTCCATTACTGCTCTATTGGAACTGATTTGGTTCATCTCATTGTTGAGGATGGCCAGGTCCATCAGAATTGGTCATTTTTATATAGTATTGTTGTTGAAGTATATAATGATCTCCTGGCCCTGATCGTTTCACTCAGCATCAGTTTGTGTAAGTCTCTCCAGGCCTTTCTGAAATCATCCTGTTGGTCATTTCTTACCGAACAATAATAATAATTCCATAATATTCATATACCACAATTTATTCAGCCATTCTCCAATTGATGGGCATCCACTCAGTTTCCACTTTCTGGCCACTACAAAGAGGGCTGCCACAAACATTCTTGTACATACAGTTCCCTTTCCCTTCTTTATGATCTCTTTGGGATATAAGCCCAGTAGTAACAGTGCTGGTTCAAAGGGTATGCACATTTTGATAACTTTTTGAGCATAGTTCTAAATTGCTCTCCAGAATGGTTGGATGTATTCACAAGTCCACCAACAATGTATTAGTGTCCCTGTTTTCCCATAGCATGACAATTGTGAATATGTACAGAAGAATTGCACATGCTTGATATATATTGGATTACTTGTCTAGGGAAGGAAGGGGAAAAAAAAATTTTGGAACACTAAATTTGCAAGGGTGAATGTTTTGAAAATAAAAAAAAAAATCTTATATAATGACCAACAAATGCACTTAACTAGAGAAACTGATAGAAATGTTGATGTTCTCAAAATAAATGATAATTGTGTAACACTAAAACCATATACATACACACACACATACGTGCCCATGTTGTCATCCGCCCCCCCCCCCCCAAAAAAAAAAAAAAAACCATTTTGATCAAAGGTTCTCTTCCAACAAAGCATTTCCTACATGGGTCAGAATTATATGAGGATCCTTGAAAGATAAAACCGGGATAAACTTGCTTGATGAACTGTTATTTAATTATTAATACCAAACGAACCATAAAGCAAGAAGATGTGTGCTAATAATCAGTATAATCAGGAGTGGTCTAAGAGGAAGATTCCCAATATACAGCTTCTTCAGCTTTCTGTGTCATGAATCCATTAGCAACTCTAGTAAAATCTAAAGATCCTTTTCTATAGTATGGTTTGTTACTTATTAATAATTGAAAGAAATACTCTATTTCAGTTAAAGGTTAATAAAATTAAAGCTGTGGTTTTCCCCCATATAGGCTTAGAGACTTTGTGAAAACTCAACACTTCAGCCCTTTGGGGTCCAAGAATCCCCAGTTAAGAATCACTTTTTCCAGATGCTTCTGCTTACAAATGACACTGCTAATTTCTTCACAAGCAGAATACTGCAGAGCTTCCTAGACAAGAGATTCATAAACACTCAAAACAGTCACAGTTTATCCAGTATCTAGACCAAGGTTTCTTAAACCTTTTTCACTCATGAGCCCTTTTCACCTGAAAAATTTTTACATGACCCCATCTAGAATTTCAGCCAAGATGGCAGCATCTGTATATGAGCAGTACAAAGTAAATGTTGCATGTTTAGAACCAATGCTGCAATGAAATCTTGCAGTGCAACAACCAAGTGCTGCCAGAAAGACCTTCAATTCATTACAAATTTGATTTTAAATTTTTGATCATTATGTTCAAAAACCTTTTACTGTTAACAAATTTTTCATAATCCCCACACATTCAGTTTATACCACTCCATATAGAATCACAACCCACAGATGTAAGAAGCTGTGATCTGGACTAGAAGAAAAAGTTAGAGTGCTCATCTATCAGTAGATGTATATATAAATATCTGCATCTTTATACAATTTATCTTGGACAGACACTACAAATGGATAATCTGCTTACTATCTTCCTTCTTCCCAACCCATACTAAAGAAGACCAAAATTTGGATGTGTGTTCAAGTGTGAACTTATCAGTTCTTTCACTGGAAACAAATAGCATCTTCCTTCCTTCATGGATCCTTTGAAGCTAATTTGAGTATTTATAATCCTCTAAATAATTTAGTTATTCAAACTTACTCTTTGAACATTATTGCTGTACTCTATACATTCACTTTCCACATCCTTTCCAACATTTATCATTTCCGCCTTTTATCAAAATGATAGTAGCCAATCTGTTAAGTGTGAGGTCTTATCTTTCAATGAAGATTTTTCAAATGAAAAACTGTCTGTTCATATTCTTTGACCAGAGATCAACTGAGGAATAACTAATACAAAGTTTTAGTGACAAAGTTTTCTATATATATGAAATGAAATGAAATCATTGAGAAATTGTCTATAAACCACCTTCCCCTGACTTTCTAATTTCTTTCTAAGGTTGGCTGAATTGGCATTATTTTTACAAAGTCTTTTTAATTTAATGTAAAATTATTTTATATCTCATAATGCTCTTTTTATCCTTTTCTTTACTCAAATTTTTCTATCCTTGATAATGATTATATGTATCTATATGAAAGTTTAATAAACAAGTCTGATAAGTAATATGTTCCATGTTCTTCCATTTACTAATGATATCTCCCATTTATATGTAGATGATATAGATCTGGCTTTGCAAAACTTCCTTCCTTCGCTTTTTCCCTTTATTAATTCTGTTGATATACTTGGCCTTTGGTTCTTCCAATTGAATTTTACTATTTTTTTTTTTTTAGCTGAGTAAAAAAAAAAAAATTAGTAAATTAATTGGCTTTTTAGAAGAATCTCTAGGATTTTGCAAATAAATCATTATACCATCTGCAAAAAATGATAGTTTTATTTCCTGGTTTCCCATTCTGAATACTTCAATTTCCTTTTTTGTAGAGGGCAGAACTTTGGAGAAGTATACTTGAAACAAGGTGTTAACTCAATGGAATTGATAATGGTTCTTTAGTTTACATATACTTAGTACTTAGCATGGTGATGTAATAGTTCTCCAGTTGATGTAATAGGATATTTAAACAGGGGACAAAGTCAGACACAAAATTAGACTGGCAGGGGAGGAGGAGAGGGGAGACTGAGTCAGACTATGACAGACTAAGATCATATAAGAAACAATAAAGACTTTGGACTCCATTCTTGTCCATTCTCCTGGTATCTATCCTGCTGAGACCAAGGCCCTTCCAGAGGACTTCCAGAAAGCTAGCTGGAACGTTATACTTCTTATTATTATTGCTAGCATTTTAAATACAATATTAAATAATATTAATGATAATGGACATGCTGAAATGATAAGCTTCTAGCTTGTGTTCATTATAAAACAAGAAGTACTTGCTTAAAAACATCAGCAAGCATTATCATAAAGAAAAAAATAATTCATACCTTTGCTTTAATGTGTTTTTAATAGGAATAAATGTTATATTTTGTCAAAAGCTTTTTCTGCATCAACTGATAATCCTATGATTTCTGTTTTGTTATTGACATAATCAATTATGTTAATAGTTTTCTTTTTTTTTAATTATAGCTTTTTACTTACAAGATATATGCATGGGTAATTTTTCAGCATTGACAATTGCAAAACCTTTTGTTCCAATTTTTCCCCTCCTTCTCCCCATCCCCTCCCCCAGATGGCTGGTAAACCAATACATGTTAAATATGTTTAAGTATATGTTAAATGCAATATATGTATACATGTCCATACAGTTATTTTGTTGCACAAAAAGAATTGGACTTTGAAATAGTGTACAATTAACCTGTGAAGGAAATCAAAAATGAAGGCAGACAAAAAAATAGAAGGACTGGAAATTCTATGTAATGGCTCATACTCATTTCCCAAAGGTCTTTCGCTGGGTGTAGCTGGTTCAATTCATTACTGCTCTATTGTAACTGATTTGGTTCAACACATCGTTGAAGAGGATTGATCATCATATAATATTGTTGTTGAAGTATATAATGATCTCCTGGTCCTGTTCATTTCACTCAGCTTCAGTTCATGTAAGTCTCTCCAGGCCTTTGTGAAATCATGCTGCTGGTCATGTCTTACAATACAATAATATTCCATAACATTCATATACCACAATTTATTCAGCCATTCTCCAATTGATGAGCATCCACTCAGATTCCAGTTTCTGGCCACTACAAAGAGGGCTGTCACAAACATTCTTGAACATACAGGTCCCTTTTCCTTCTTTAAGATCTCTTTAGAATATAAGCCCAGTAGTACACTGCAGGATCAAAGGGTATGCACAGTTTGTTAACTTTTTGAGCATAGTTCCAAATTGCTCTCCAGAATGGCTGGATGTGTTCACAATTTCACCAACAATATATTAGTGTCCCTGTTTTCCCACATTCCCTCCAACATTCCGCATTATTTTTCCCTGTCATTCTAGCCAATCTGACAGGTGTGTAGTGGTGTCTCAGAGTCGTCTTAATTTGCATTTCTCTGATTAATAATGACTTGGAACATCTTTTCATATGGCTAGAAAGTTTCAATTTCTTCATCTGAGAATTGTCTGTTCATATCCTTTGACCATTTATCAATTGGAGAAATACACCAAATAATCTTAAACATTATTTGTGTCCTAGACTCTTTAAATCCAGCTTTCCAGAATGTACATATCATCACACCAACACCACCTTTACAAAGCCAAGACAGAAAAAAAAGCCAGTCAGCAGCAAGGAGGAACCTTTTCCTATCAGGACAGGCAACACAAGCAAAGGCCAGTGAGCAATTCAACCAGAGATGATAAAGTAGTGTGTGAAGACTATAACACATCCTCAATTTTTAAGATATGAAGCTCAAAGCTATCATGAATCCCAGACCCAGAACCGGGAGCCTGCAGCATTCTGGTCTTGATGTCCCAAGGTACTTGTCCCCAATACTCTTGTTTTAGAGGGCAGGAAATCCAGGACAATTACTTGGAGAGAGATCAAGGAAAAGAAATGCCAAATATTCTGAATGCTCTGACTAGGGCTCAGACCCCCCATCACTCTAAGAAACCTAAGGAAGGCATGAATCCTTAGCACTCTGAACATGGATGATGGAGGGAAGATTGAAGCCTTTAAGCACTCTAAACTCAGAAACAGGGGAGGTATAATTTAATGGCTGACACTTATATAACTGTCACCCACTATGTTAGCTAGATAGATGATACCGTGCACACAGCACTGGGGCCTTGATTTCAATCAAATCTGGCCTCAGACATCTATTATTAGCTCTGGACCCTGTGCAATTTACTTATTTCTATTTTCCTCAGTTTCCTAAACTATAAAATGGGGAAACTAATAGCTCCTACTGAGAAGGGTTATATATGGAATCTTTATAAAGTACTTAGCACTGCATCTGGAAAAAAAGGTAAGAGGCTAGAATTGATACCAAGTCACATACTGGTGCAGAGGTTGCAGATCATAACATTTTGAAGGCATATTATGTGCAATTCCTTAACAAATGAAAGCACCATTTCTGAGGGCAAAAAAAACTTGCTAGACCACAAGGACTGAAAAATTACTAAGAAATATCTCTTAATTTTGCTTAAGTTTTTTTTTGTCTCTTTAGACAACAAAACAAATTATCTTTCTAGATAAAAAAAATATATATATAAATAAGCAAAAGTTCTAGAGGAAAGAAGTGGAAAGGTAACAGTTTAGAAGAGAATTTCACTCATATAAGTTAAAATGAAGTAAAAGGAACTCAATGGTGCTGTGAAACATCAGGAAATACTAGAACAAAATCAAAATCTTAATGAGGGATAAAAGAAGAAAATGTAAAGTATCTACTGTCAAAAATAACTAACCTGAAAAGCAAACTGATGAGTAAAGTTAAAAAATCACTCAATTGATACTGTATTTTAAGAAATTATAAATAAAAACCATTTGGAACTACTAAAGAAGTGGGTAAAATAAAACTAGAAAGAATCCAGTCAATTTCCAAAAAAAACCCCAAAATGAAAACTCTGAAACAACACAGTCAAAATTCAGAGTTTCCAAGCAATTAAAAAAAAAAAAAAAAAAAAAAAGCTGTCAAATACCAAGAAACCACTCACAAGGACAAGCAATTACTACTATTAAGCACATGAAAGCCTTGGAACATAATATACAAAATGCAAAATATAAAGGTCTCCAACCAAAAATTAAAAAAGACTATTCAAGCATGCCAGATGAAAAAGACCAAGCTCAGTATATAGCTTAAAAAAAAAAAAAACTATAAAGTAAGGATAAAGGTCTCCAACCAAAAATTAAAAAAGAATATTCAAGCATGCCAGATGAAAAAGACCAAGCTCAGTATATAGCTTTAAAAAAAAAAAAAAACAAAAAAAAACAAAAAACTATAAAGTAAGGAATCTTACCAAATTCCTTCCAAGATACAAAGGCAGTATTGAGATGTAAACCAGGCAGAAAGTGTGTGCAGAGAGAAAATCTTTAGAATACTTAATGAATATTAATACAAAATAGGGTATAAAATATTCATAAAGAGTTAGTTGAAGCAACAAAATAAAGCAGTGCATATTTAAACTAGTTTGGATTCATACCAGAAATATAGAGGTATTTATTGCAAATTGATAAGCCTAACAGACAATGTTAAAAAATTGACAAATTGACAAATTGATAAGCCTAACAGAAAATGTTAATCGAAAAACTATAAATCATTATCATATTAATAGACACACAAATAGCTTGACAAAGGACAATCTACTTTGAATTTAAAAAATAAAAACTACCAAAACACATAGGAATAAATGGCTATTCCCTTAATATGGTAAACAGTATATTTCTAAAACGAGAGATCAATAATGTGTGCAATGGAAATAAATGAAAGTTTCTTTTAAGTTTGGGGGCAAAATATAAGAATACTTCGCACTGCTACTATAAGTTGATATAATAGAAATCAAGGCAATAAGAATAGACAAGAAATAAAAATTTCATTTCCTGGAGATATGATTGTCCACAATGAGAAAAGTCAACTAAAAAAAGTTAGTAACTAGCAAAGTCTGAAAGACTAAAAATTTCAGCCAATGAAATCACCGACCACAATTCCAAAGAAATGATTAAATGTGAGGGTATGTTTTGCTTTACTGTGCATATCTAATCTGGTTATTTGGCTTTTGTTTAGTTTTTTGGGGGTATTTTTTTTTGGTGAACGAAGGGGAGTATCTGAAGTTGTTAGGAAAATGTGAGAACAGTAACAGGTAACAAAAGAAAGTAAGATTATTCTAAAACAAACATTTCCAGACACAAAGCACAATCAAAAAAGGAGATTTTACTAGAAGGACTAGATCTATCATGATAGCTTGCTTTACAAGTGGATAATAAGAAATTGGATGTTACTTTCAAAGCCAATCTTTCTTTTCTGTGTTTTTCACTGACTTTTGTTCTCTTCTTACCACTCATAACAGGGACTATTAACTTTTTGTTGTGTATGGCATTATGATAAAGCCAACAACCCCTGTTTTCCAAGATGTTTTGAAATTCATGATAAAATCATATGGAAATACAAAGGAAACTAATCATATTAAAATCTACTTTGTATAAAATCATTTCCCAACTGATAAAATAGTGAAAGGATACAAAAAGTTCAGAAGAAATCAAAGTTAGCCAGTCATATAAAATACTCTTCCATTAAGAATTAGAGAAATGCAAATTAAAATAGCTCTGAGGTACTCCTTCACATTTAGTCAGATCAGCTAACATGACAGAAAAGACAAATGAAAAATACTGGAGATGTGGAAGAATAGGTACACTAATGCATTTTGGTAGAATTATGAACTTGTCTAACTATATCTTAGAACAATTTAGAAATACTCATAAAAGACAGTAAAATGGTACTTTTTCTTGAATCCCACATGTCACTATGAGGTGTATACAACAAAGTGCTCAAAGAAAAGGAAAAATGATCTATATGTACAAAAATATTTCTGGCAGCTTTTTGTTGCAAAGAATCAAGTGGGTCTCGAATTTGGGAATGGCTGAATCATTTATGTATATGACGATGATGGAACATTATTTCTGTTATGTGAAATGACAAAGATCAAGGTTTCAGAAAAATTTTAGATAAAATGAAACAAAGTGAAGAAAAAGGAGAAAATTATATGCAGTGACAAAAATACTATAATGAAGATCAACTGTGAAAAATAGCTCCTGATAAATACAATGATGGCTCTGAAGGACTCCCGATAAAAATGAGATAATTTAGCTCCAAGACCAGATCTGATTAAACTTGAGGAAGCATACCTTTTCCTACCCCTTGATGTTTCTTTTTTTTTTTTTTTGCAACACAGCTAATATGAAAATAAATTTTGCCTGACTTCATATGCATGACTGTAATATTGTTTTGCATGAGTGAAGAAAAGAATTCAAAGAGAAAATCTAGAACTCCAAAAGATGTTCATGAATACAAAAAAATTTAATAAACATGAAAAAGATTTAAAATGGAAAAATATTTACCTAGCAAAATAAAATATTCAAGAAATAGATGTTTGAGGTAGAATTTGAATTCAAGTGAGAGAGAAGGGAGGAAAAAGGAAAAAAAATCTGAAAATCAAAAAAGGGGTAGGGAAAGAAAATGAGAGGTAAAAGAAAAGTAGAAAAGATGGAAGAGAAAAAGTATTTTCTCTTTACTCTTTTTCTTTGTATGTATGTATGTATGTAATTTTCTTTACATATCAAATTGATGAATGGAATTTGATTTACAGATTCCAGAATGAATGTATTTAGTGTGGCTGGGATACAACTTCTTGCTGAAACACATTGACTTGAGTTCACACAGCAACTCCTCATTGTTCTGCTAAGAGCTGTGTGGCCAAGACAGAACTAGCAATTAAGTCTGAAAAGAGATCACTCTTCCCTCTCTAACAGGAAAGCCTCAACTACAACTAGTAATATCACCATGATTATGAAAATGTAATGCCTTAATGATTTCAAAATAATTTACATGTACTGATTCTGCTTCTCTTCTCATACAGTTTCACTTTTCCTTGGAGTTCCCATCAAGATAGTGGGCTTTCTCCCCTCCCCCCTCATTCCTATTTACCAATGGCAATGATTACTACAAGCACAAGAGAATAGGAATGTGCATTTGTCTGGGCAAGCCTGGGAGAGAAGTCTGCCTTCTCCTTTCTTGAGCATAAGATACTCATCTTTAAGCTTGGTCTCATTTGACACCAAGTCACTGAACTGCTAATGGAAAGGCTTCCCAATGTCATGTAAATAGACTCAGCATATGGTTCAACCCCTAATTTTAAATAAAGAAGCCTCTATCATCAACCATGACTACAAAATCCTACAACATATTTCTAAGAAATGATAAGCTATCAGAAGACATCAGAAAGGTAAAAAATGTCCAAAATTCCATAACAGATAACTCTTAGTGTGAAACACTTTTCACCCCTCAACTATTAATTACTAGCATCCTTTTTAAAAAGCACACTCTATCAAAGACACACTCAAAGTAATGTTTTATTAACTATATGTGTTTATCTCACAGATGTGACAAATTAAATCATTTTGCAGATTCACTAACACATTATTTGTACCTTCCACCTTTCAAGTGTTTTGTTTCTCTTTCAAATTGCATCAAAGTTTTGAACCACACTGGAAATGACTGAAAAATAAGGAATACATTGAAGCTTTCTATGCATATTAAGATGATGTGCATACAAAGAAAGGTACAAATAATTCTAGAAAACTCAATAAAATATGAGAATGAATTTTTAAAGGCTATATGGGTAGAACCTAAGTAACAAGGTCATTTTTAAAACAACTATCTCTATCTCCAGTTCTTAAATAAAAGAAGAGTGACGTGTCATTCATCTGAACTAAGCAGGCCAAATAAAATACCCTGTGATTCCTATGTTCTCCTCAATGTCGAAATGGGTGGATAAATTTAAAGCCTGCTCTCTCAAGAGTTGCTTTATAGGCAATTTTCTCCCAGTATCAAGGTCTGCAATTTCCATTTGGCTGCCAGTTTGCGATTAAATTCATCACCTTTATTATAAAAATGTGTTGCACTCCATGGCCTACTGCACAAGAATTCGAAGCAAGGCATTTTTCACTTCTAACAGCAGTATTGTTCTAAGACAACTACCACATCCATTCACACATTAGCTTCTCCAGCCTGATACTGAGACCTATCACTCATGGAAGAATCCTGCATCTGAAACTAAATTTCTGCACAAATAGTATCTTCTATTTGAAGTTTAAGGATAAAAGTTAAAATATTAATTGTTTTACAAGCTCCATAAACAACATTCATGTAATAACAAGAAAAAGACAATGTATTGATAATGCCTCAAATGCCAAAACACATGGATTTCAGTAATCATTATATTCAAGGTTTCCATATTTCAACTAAAAAAATCATATTTATTATTTTCATTACAGTATTGAAAGTGAAGAATTTGGTTTTATACTTTAACATTAATCATTTGGGAAAAGCTCCAATGGGGGAGGGGAAAGATGAAATGTACTGTTTCTAGAAATGTTGCCACCTGACTTCATTCTTCAGAGAATTTTTGGAGATACACCAAGTCATAATAGACATATTAAGTTTTGAAACTACTTAACTTATAAATCATAAATTGCTGTCATAAAAGTTATGAAAATCACTGTTCAGGATATTCAAATCACTTCAAGATATTTTTTAAGTGTTTCCCAGTTTTAAGTGTTTATTATACTTCTCCCTTTCCCTCAATAGCAAAAAAAAAGATATAAAGATCTTTTATTTCAAATAAATTTTAGAATAATTATTTTTGATTTTTAAAAAATACTCAGGAATTTTCAAATTAAGTATGATACACTACACGTCAATGGAATTTTCAAGCAGCAACTTCCTAACAAATTGTTAAATTGAAATACTGGTATAATTGTGAATACCCAGACAAAAGGATAAAGATAGCAAAAAACATTCATTATGTAAAGCAACAGACTCCCTTAGACAAACATTTATTTAACTCAAGGTACTCTATCAATGAAAAACTAAACTAACGGACAAAAAGAAATATAATACCCATAGTACAGACAATGTGAAATTTGTAGTCCCAAGAACCTGGTTCACATCTCAGAGTTTAAACTAAAGTTTCTGCTACTTGCTAACTGCACAACCTAAGGCATGCTATTTTTTGTTGATGTTTTAACCAAGTTTATTGATGTATGTGTATATGTGGGGTGAGGGGGGCTTATTATATTTCGACCTTATTATAATATCTGACAGCATTCCTCTTTCTCCCAGAAAGACATCCCAAATAATATTTTTAACACAAAAGGAAAAAAATCCACACTTTATTAATGCAGAGAAAAAGTATGAATACGAGCAACACTTATAGATGTCCCACTTGTTTCTTTTCTACAAAATCAGTTGTTCTTTATAACTGAATTTTAATTAAATTTTAAAACATCACTTTCAATTGTATTAGTTTTATTTTACAATTTAATTTACAATGCAATCTTCATTATGTAAATTTTTTCATACTTTACAATATTCATCACATTCAGGACAGGAATAATATTCCATTACATTAATGAAGAAGCATTTATTAAATATTTAAATGTGCAAAGTCCTGTGCAAAGTCCTGTAGATACAAATAGAAAGGTCTCTTCTTTCAAAAAAAAAAAAAATACTATGGGAAATAATACAGGGTTCAATTGCAAGTCAGAGGTAAAGATCCAAAGGCACATAAGCAACAGCAAAAAAAAAAAAAAATCTCTTTAATGAAGAAGTTCATATCTATTTCTGAAGTTGAAGCACTCTGCAAAGTCTTTCATTTCCAGGACTTTTTAAACTGTGGCTTTGAGAATTGTATACATTTCCAGAGTTCGAGTCCTGAAGCTAATAGCTGTCTCAGCCATAATTTGAAAGAAACAAGTAGTGAAGATGACAGTGATAATGTTTCCACAATACTATCTCCTGTTTTTATCAGTGAGAGTGCCTTTTCATTTGACATCCCACAATCCATTCTCTAATAAATTGATGGTTACCTTCTTTCCATTCTCTATCATAAAAGTTGTTACTACATGGGGCAGCTAGGTGGCGCACTGGATAGAGCACTAGCCCTGAAGCCAGGAAGACCTGAGTTCAAATGGTCCTCAGACACTTAAAACCTCCTAGCTGTGGGACTCTGGACAAGTCACTTAATCCCAATTGCCTCAGCAAAAAAAAAAAAAAAAAATGTTGCTATAGTTTAATGTGCATTAAGAATTTGTTAAGACTATAAACCTAGTTAGTAATGGAATCTGAGTCAGAGAATGTATAAACACTTTATCCAAATTGCTTCCCAAAAGGACTACACTGATTCACAGCTCCATCAACAATGCACTAGTGAGACTCTACACAATCCCTCCAACAATGACTACTCCTGTATTCTGTCATCTTTGCCAGTTTGGAGTGTAGAAAATTGAACTTCAGGAATGTTTTGATTTGATTTCTCTTATTAGTGATTAGAAACACTTTGCAATTCTTTCTGAAAACTGTTCAAATGTTTTTACCATTTTGATTTACTAGAGAACAGCTTGGTGGTGGTGTTTGTGCTTATCAAAGAAGACCATGATATCAAGGAAATAGTGCTATAACATACAAGTAAGTTGGACTTAAGTGAGGGAGCCTGTGTGTCACTTTTTCCTCCAGAACCATTTGGGTCCAGGGGCTATATATATATCTATATATCTATATCTATATCTATCTATCTATCTATCTCTTAAGATACCTAGAGATGGAGATTACAAGAGACCTTTTTTTAAGGAAAATATCAGTTTGATTGAGGCCACACCCATTCAATAATTAAGGCAAGATAGCAATTGAGGCAAAGAATGGCTTCTTTCACATAATCAAAAAAAAATTTAAATAAATCTGAGAGAGGAAAGACCCGGGGATTTCTAGCCAAAACAGTAATGACTGCTTTTTACATTCACTGAGTAGCTCAGGATCTAAGCCAACTGGGGCTTGGCCTAGGAGGGGGAGAGAGAGAGAGAGAGAGAATGAATAAATGAATATGTATGTGAGAGATTGTGTTTTGTGCTAATATTCCCTCCCCCATATAATCAACCTTTCCTATCTTAGGTACATTTCATTAGTATAGAATTTTTTTTTTCTTTGTGTATAATCAAAGGCATCTGTTTTGTCTTTCACATTGTTTCCTATGTTTTGTTTGGTTAAAAATATATCTCCTATCCATAATGGTAAGATGTATATGATCTGCCTCTCTTCTAATATTTCTAATAATAAATTCAAGTATTTATTTAGGATATATTTGGAATATAAAGTGTTGATTTAATCCTAAATTTTGCCAGACTGCCTTTGAGGTTTTATGAAGTAAGTAGTTCTTATGTTTTATAATTTATCAAATTCTGGGTTACTGTTCCATTACTGTTCTACTTCTCAACTCATATTAGTTTTGATGACTTCTGCTTTCTAATATAATTTGGAGTCTGAAAGTCCTATTCCACCTACATTTCTACCTCTCTTCATTAATTTCTAATGGTATCCTAGATCTTTTTATTTTTCCAAATAATTTCTTATTCCCCCCAACTATCTATAAAATATCATGGTGAAAACTTGATTAGTATTGAAACTAAATAATGTTAATTTTGACAGTAGTATGTTTATTGTACTACAATGAGCACTTTCATGACCACTGAATATTTCTCCAGATATTTAATATAGTCTATTTATTTAAGGATACTAATTCAAATGATGCAAAAATTTTGTGTATTTTGTTAAACTAATATCAGATATTTTATGTGTTTTGTAGTTATCTGGAATAAGTTTCCCTTTTTATTGTTGCCTTGGGAAAATTAATCTCTCTAGATCTCAGATTCCTCATATTTTAAAAAAATTTAGAATTATGTAGATTTCTCATCTCCCTTAGATCTTAATGGATTCTGTGATCATCTTCTTAGCATCTTACTGGAAGATCTGAATTAGAATGAAGCCTGAGACATTAGTTGTCAGTCTAAACTCTTAGCTTGTTTCCTCATCTATAAATAGAGATAATGGTTGTAGTGTGGTGGTAGTTCCTTTTCCCTCGGTCTTGTCTGACTGTGACCACACAGAACCCAGCATGTCTCCCCCTATCTTCTACTAGCTCTGTAAGTTTGTTCAGGATCATGTTTGTTGTTTTCAAGATACCATCTCCTCCTCTGTCACCTCCTTTTCGTTTTGCTTTATAATCTTACCCAATACCAGGATCTTTTTCAATAACTTCTGCCTTCATTCACTAATTTGATCTATTTGATAGAACTCTCAAAAGTCTTCTCCAACACAATTCCAAAGTAAAGATTCTGCAATGCTCGGCTTTCCTGATAGTCCAATTCTCATATCATATAGAAAAACCATAGTTTTGACTATACAGACCTTTGTAAGCAAAATAAAGTCTTTTTTAGTATGTTACCCACCTTTTCTAATAAAGAGCAAGAGGCTTTTAATTTCATGGCTGCATACAACATTTGCAATGATCTTTGAGTCCAAAAATATGCAACTTGATACTGCTTCCATTTCTTCTCCCTCTTTTGCAGGAAGTCATGAGATCCTTGTCCATGATCTTAGTTTTTTTGATGTTAAAGTTCATGCTAGCTTTGACACTCCTCTTTTACCCTTATCAAGAGGCTTCTTAATCCTTCGCTTTCTGCTATCAGAGCCATACCAATTGCTTATCTGAGATTGTTACTTCTCCAAGAAATCTTAATTCTGGTCTTACAATTGTCCTGACAATTTCCAAAATGTACGATATATATACATTATATAAAGTGAAAATATACAGCCCTAATAAGCTCCTTTTCCACTCAAACCACTTAGTTTTTTTCCCCATGTTTAGTTTTAACTGTTGCTTCTTGGCCTGCATACACAGATTCCTCAGGAGACAAGAAAGACAATCTGGTACTCCCATCTCCTGAACACTAGCCACATTTTGTGTGATCCACACAAAAGCTTTAGTGTAGTCAATGAAGCAGAAGAAAATGTTTTTCTGGAATTCTCTTTCTCCATAATCCAGGAAATTTTGGTAATATGATCTCTAGATCTCTAGTTCTTTTGCATCTTCAAAGATCAGTTTTGTCAAGCTAACTCTTGTCATGGCAAACTCTTTTTCAACCTAAAAAACAAATCTTAACAAGGACATCATAGATGGTTAATATTGGAAAGCTATCGGTTATATACTTTCGCAGCCAAAGATGGAAATCTACACAATTAATTAAAGCATAACTGGAACTAACTGGATCTCAGATGATCAACTTCTTATAAAATTCAGACAAATTTAAGTAAAGAAAATCATCAGAACGTATAGAAAGCAAAAAGTTACAAATAGCTGAGGAAATAAGGAAAATAAAAGGGAAAAGGGAAAATGATACGCCCAACTGAAAGATATACCCAGAGAATATCAAGAAGGGATAAAAAGTTTTGTTTTTTTTTTTAATAAGCAAGGAAGGAAGGAACGAGCAAACGAGTGAACAAACGAACGATGGATGGGGAAGACAAAGGATATCAAGCAAAAATGGTAATGATAAAAGACATAAAATCAGAGACTTAACCAGAAGCAGAAAAAAATAAGAGGTGCCAATAACACAGAGAACTATACAAGATCTAAACATCACCAATAACTACCAGAGTAGGCTTATTGATTTAGAGCCAAACATCACCCAAGAGAATGAAATCAAGTAGGACTTAGCAAATATTGCTAAAAATAAAGCTAGAGGAGGTGACAAAATTTCAACTGAGCCATTTATAATTCTGAAAGATAACATGAACAAAATGTTGCCAACAAACTTGGAAAACCCAACAGTGGCCCCTGGATTTTCTTCAATCCTTCAACCTTCATTCCAAACCCAAAGAAGGACAAAGCTAAAGAATCACCAATTACACTCACTTTATGTGCCAGCAATGTCACACCTGTGCAAGCTAGTTTTCTGCAATATGTGAAGGGAGATGAATAATAGTATTATAATAATAAAAGTAATTGAAGAGTCATTGTTAGGATCAAATAAGCTTACATTTGTAAAGTTTTTTGCAAACCTTTAAGTACTGAATAAATGCATGGTAGTGCTGCTGCTGCTGGTGGTGGTGGTGGTGGTAATAATAATTACAATAATGAAATTCAAAAGAGGTTGTACACAGGAAAGAAAGGAAGGAGGAAACGGGGGGGGGGTCTTTTTACAGTGAGTTTCTTATGGCAAGAACTTAATTTCTAGGGTAAAAAGCCTCAAACTAAGACAATTTTTAAAATAAGAGCCATTCTCTAAATGATAAATGGACAAAGGATATGAACAAGCAATTTTCAGAAGAAGAAACAAAACCATCAATAGTTAGATGAAAAAATGTTCTGTCACTAATGATTAGAGAAATGCACCACCTATCAGATTGGCTAAAATGACAAAAGAAATATAATAAATCTGGATATGGAAAATTACATCAATGCACTGCTAGTGGAGTTGTGAACTGGTTCAACTCCATTCTGGAGAACTATGCCTATAAAAATGTGCATATATTTTGACCTAGCAACACCACTATTAGATCTGCATAACCAAGAAATAAAAGAGTAGGGGAAAAGACCTTCATGCACAAAATAGGAATAGCAGCTCTTTCTACCGTGGCAAAGAATTGGAAAACGAAGAGATGACTATCATTGAGAGAACAGCTGAACAAGTAGAAGTATGTGATTGGACAAAATCCTATTCTACTACTATAAAAAATGAGAGGTGATGGTTTCAGAAAAAAACATGTTAACATATAAAATCAAGTGATCAGAAGCAAAAGAACACTGTACACAGTAACAGCAATATTATAATGATAACTAGCTGTGAAAGACTTAGTACCCTAAGACAACTCCAAAGGATCCATGATGAAAAATGCTATTCACCTCCATAAAGGCACAACTGATGAACTCTCTGAATACAGACTAAAACATATTTGGTTCACTTTCTTTTTCTTACTTTATTTTTGAAACTGAGGTTTAATATGGAAATGTGCTTTGCATAACTTCACATGTATAATTGATATAATATTGCTTGCCTTCTCAATGGATGAGGAAGGGCCTATAAGGAGGAAAAAATTTTGAAACTCAAAACAAACAAAAAACCATTGTAAAAACATGTCTTTAAAAATTGTCAACAATAAGTTTTGAAATAAATTAAATAATAATCAAGTAAATGATAAAAACAAAAGTATGAAAACTGGCACCAAACCAAAAAAATAGCTGTTAAGAGTAGTTAAGAAGAATGATTCTTCTTATGGCTCTTCTTTTTTTCATTAACAAAGATTTTTTCTATTTAGTCTATATTTAACACTTTCTCATTTCCTCATTATTCCTTCAGTCTTTAATGCCTTCCAATATGACTTTTCTAACTATTACCTTTTAGGAAACTACTCTCCAAGACCATTCCACAGTCCAAGTTCTAATTGTCATTGAATACCACTCAAGAAGACCATGCAAATCTCTTTTCTTTTAGACCTCAGAACCTTCACCTATATGCTCCTTAATCATCCCTTTGATTGCCTTTTTATTAGCTACTTTTCTCCTGTTTTTACCTTCCCAGCACTTTTGAGAATTCCCAGATGTTTGATACCCATGATTTTTTGCTTTTGTTAATACTACCTTGGTAATTTTACCAAATATCATAGCTTAAACTACAACCTCTATTCAACTAAATCAAATTTCTCCATTTCTGACTTTCTCACTAAACTTAGTCTCCTATCTCTAATTAGCTAAATAACTCCAAAATCATTTCAAAACTCAAAAATGGACAAAACCAAAATAGCTTTCCTCCAACTGACTCCCTCTCCTAATTTACTACTTTCAGAAAAACGGTATTATTTTTACAAAAATTAAAATATAGAAATTAAATCACTCAGTCATGTTTAATTGCAGTCATCAAGTCTTGCTATCCCTCTTTTGCAACATCATATAAACTGCTATGGAGAAACAGTGCTAGACTTGGGACTAGGAAGGCAACCCTACCTTCAGAAATTCCAAGTGGCAAATCACTTAACCTCTCAACAGTGACAATTTCAACATTAAAAAATATGCAAAAAGCATTTTAGTAAACTTAAACTACTATTAATTTTGCCAATGATACAAATTCATACTTTAAGCTCATAGCCAAACAACTCAAAAAACTATCCCTGTAAAGGGTTTTGTTTTCCTTCTTCCCCAAACCATCCTACTATTAAGCATATCATTAATACTATCCTAATAAACATACTAAAACCATTTTTCAGATAATATCTGACAAACTACTTCAGCCTTTATAAAGTACTTTACATACACCATGCTATCTGAATCTCATAATTAACCTTTTTGAACTCAGCACTAAGAGCCTACACAAAGATTTTGGAGAGCTTCCCATTATATCACAGGATAAAGTTGATTATTCTTTCCTTATACCAAGGGCAATGTCCATAATCTGACTCCAACTTTTACTTCCACTCACATCTAACAATGCCCTGCCAAAAGCACGATTGCAATTTTTCTCTACTTAGTATTAAGTCAATCCTTATAGCATCCACCTCTCCTCAAAAATGTAGTATCTTCTCCCATCTTCTAAAGTATCTTCTCCCATCTTCCTCACTAAGCCAATTAATGTGAAGTCGGTTTTTCTGAAAAGTGAAAGAGTTTGTTGAATTTCACCATCTTAAAGATTTGATACAATATCCTAGCTTTTCAAGACCTTTTTTGGATCATTCCAAAACTTGTGTCAAATGATAAGATGGGCTTACATATTGTAGAATTTTACAAAAATGGGTTTCTGTAAACAAACAAAAATAGAGAACTTTTTTACATCATCAAAAAGTAGCCAGACTATGTTATGTGCCATGCAATGTGCTAAGCTCTTTTTTTCCCTCAATAGAATTCCATTTTTCCAAAATACATATATAGTTTTCATCACTCATTTATGCAAGATTTTGTGTTCTAAATTTTTCTCCCTCCTCCCTTACCTTCCCCCACTTCCCAAGACAAGAAGCAATCTGATAAGTTAAATATATACAACTCTTTTAAACATATTTCCATCTTTGTCATATTGTTGTGCTAAGCTCTTTGCGAATACTATCTCATTTGATCTTCACAATAATCCCTCAGGATATAAGTGCTATGTCTCCATTATATACATGAGGAAACTGAAGTAAACAAGACTTTGCTACTATTAAATATGTTAGAATCGATCAGAATTCAATTTTTTTTTCCTTATTGCAGGACTCCATCCACTGCCCCACCTTAGCTATCAATCAATTCTGTCATAAAAGGACTATAAACAACAGTGGAGGAAATTCTCAGACCAACAAAAAATCTCTGAAGTTCAGAGTAGTTCAAAATTCACTAACTTTTTCACAAATGTTTATACTATTGCCAAAAAAATATATAAAAAAGCTAGCTAAAAAAGAAAAACAAAGTGCTTTGCAAGACTAAGGTGAGCTGTAGCTCACATTCAAACTCAAACACATTGAAGCTTATATTATAAGCATAATTATAAAACCATCAAAGCCCAAGATAACTAAGGACCTAGGTGCTTTTTAAAAATTCAAATTCCCCAGACAGAGAAAAGTTCTATTCCAGGTACTGAATGAGACTGATTGCATGAAGTTTCTTCAGTTTATGAAACTAGGCCTAAGTCTAGTCCCAAAGTCAAGAGATCAGGCCTTGGACACTGGGAAGTCACATGACCTCTAAAAGGTCAGACTCTTAAGTAACAAGAAGTGACACAATCCGTGGGAAGCCCAGACAACATTGGTGACCATTATGTCCTTTTGGTCTATCCAATGAAAAGACTTGGGTCTTTTCCTATTTAAAGAGCGGTTCTACTGAAAGCTGATCAGGTTCCAGGAATATATGGCAGGAATTGGGATGCCTCCCAAATATGAGCCTGGGCCTCTCCCTGCAGGGACTAAATAAATGCTTTCTCTTTGTACCTGAAGATGTCTCTGATTAGTTAATTTGGGGAAAGGAGTCTAGCACCATTCCACACAATACTGAATAAAGTGAATTGTGAAAGCTGTCTCACAAGATGGAGACAGTGTTATAAGTCAGCTGTGCCCCAGGGCCAGGTTTCATTCTCCAGAGATCACAGTTTGTAAGGAGTAGAATCTTTTCTTTGGAAAACTAAGTTGGGGCCACCTTGGCATTGAAACTCCCATATAAGGTAATTTAGTAACCCTAAAGATGTTGCTGGGTTTCAAGTTTTTCCTCATTTATGACTTAGAATGTGATGTCATTTTATGTGCAAAAATGTTTGTGGCAGCCCTGTTTGTAGTGGCCAGAAACTGGAAATTGAATGGATGCCCATCAAATGGAGAATGGCAGATTAAATTATGGTATATGAATGCTATGGAATATTAACGTTCTGTAAGAAATGACCAGCAGATTGAATACAGAGAGGCTTGGAGAGACTTCCATGAATTGATGCTAAGTGAAATGAGCAGAACCAGGAGATCATTATACACTTCAACAACAATACTATATGAGGATCCATTCTGATTGAAGTGGCTATCTTCGGCAATGAGAGGATCCAATTCAGTTCTAAATGAACAGTGATGAACAGAACCAGCTAAAGTGAAAGAATCTAGTGAAAGAACAGTGGGAAATGAGTGTAGGCCACAACATAGCATTTGCACTCTATTGTTGTTTGCTTGCAATTTTGTTTTTCTTCCCAGGTTATTTTTACCTTTTTAAATCCGATTTTTCTTGTGCAACAAAAGAACTGTATAAATATGTACACATATATTATATTTAACATATATTTTAACATGTTTAACATGTATAGGGACTGCCTGCCATCTAGGGGAGGGGGTGGAGGAAAGGAGGGGGAAAGTTGGAACAGAAATGTTTGCAAGGATCAATGTTGAAAAATTACCTATGCATATGTTTTGTCAATAAAAAGCTATAATTAAAAAAAAAAAAAAAAAAAAAAAGGAAAAAGGAAAAAAAAAGAATGTGAGGTCACTTGTCTCAGCTAATCAGGGCAAAGATCCAGGGAGTGTTAGCCCAGACCTTATATAATTCTTGTCTATTAACTGGGCCTCACCTTCCTTGACTTTGTTGGGAGATGCCCTTTCTCTCCAGATCACAATAAAATTCCTTTCTGCTTTCACCTTGAGAAATCTCCTTAATTTATTTATTTGAGCTGGTGGTTTTTGTCCCACACAGCGCTGAAAAAAATTTGGAGGGAGATGCAGAGACATATATATATATAATCATATAGTCAGCATTCTGTCAGAAATCACAGGAGAATAAGATAAACATTAGAAGATTAAGTAGAAAATTCTTCTGATACTCCAAGAAAAGGGTAAATTGCTAAAAATATAAAGTAAAATTATCAAGCAAATGGTTTCTGAGCACCTAAAAAAAAAAAAAAAGTAAGAAACCACAAAGACTTAGCAGGGATTCAGTGAATAAAGCCAGGTCAAATGACAAAAAATTGCTTTTCGTCAAAAACAGCAAAATGGGACAACTAAATCAGTAGACCGGAGGAATCATAGACATGTAACCAATTATAAGTGAATTTTTTTTTTTTGGCCTGAATGTTTAATTTTATGGGTATCTTGGTGAATGTAATCCAGATACTCAAGTATTATTTGCTACTGTTGATTCGGTAAAATGAGAGAACATCCTGAAAGCAACCCAATTAAGTGACTCCCTGGTCACAAAGTTAGTATGACTCAGAGATTGGAACTTGAATGCAGATTCTAAAGTCAGAGTTCTTTAACAAGAAAATATACAGATAAAATTAAAAAGATAAATATTTTCCTTAGTTATATTATTTTATTTTTTGCTACTTCTTTTTTATATCTTTTTATTTTTCAAAATGCATACAAAGATAGTTTTCAACATTCACCCTCAAAACATGTTGTAAATTTTTCTCCCTCACTCCCCTTCCCGTCCCCCTTCCCCTAAATAGCAAGTAATCCAATATAGGTAAAACACAATATAAATAAAAGCACTTGGCTATTGCTCAGTTATAAAAAGGGATAAGTATGTTGAAGTATACTACAAAATATAGCTGAGCTTAGATAAGGTACATTTCCATTACCTCAAATCTGCAAAGTTTTTGTACATATTTAAAGCAATAAAAAAAGCCTCTCCTGGAATCATAAGCATTTACCCATAGTTGAACTAACTCTCAGAAACAATAAACCTATTACACCTCCAAGATCAAATATTGAATCTTGTATTTGGTGTTCTTATCTTTTTCAGTCTTCAACTTACTTTTAATGGAATACTCTGAGATACAATGATACTGATCCTCAAATCCTCCAACTCCCTTAACAATTTTCACTTTCAATGACTGCCCTCCATATACCTTGAACTCTCTTCTTTCTCATATCCAATTTCTGGTTCCCTGGCTTTCATGAAGTTTCAACAAAAATCCCATCTTCTAAAAGAAGTCTTTCTCGATATTTTTTTACTGCTACTACATTCTTTTTGTTGATTATTCCCCAGTTATTTGGTATATATCTTGTTTGTATACAGTTATGATCATCAATCTTGTCTCTACCACTAGACTATGAGCTTATTGAGAGCAGGGACTTTGTTGGTTTAGTTTGAATTTGTTTGCTTCACTTATTTTTTTAGGGAGATATGTATATCCCCAGTATTCTCAGCACTTTAGCATAATTCTTGACATATCCTAGAATCGAGCCAGAGGGACCCTTGGAAATTAATTAGCTGATCCACCTTTCTCATAAGAGACTAGGAAATTAGGAATCTTTAATTCCAAATTTAATATTCTGAAAAAATATTTGAAAAAAGGAAATTACTTCAATTTCTACTTTTTACCATTTAAGGTCGTCTGTAATCTAATTCAACCGGAACTATCTAAATATTTCCCAAGCCCTCTGTTCTGCTCAGCAAAGAAACCTCATTGTAACTAAGACCTAGGTTATAGAATTCTGAGTTAAAAAGAACTTTAATTAGCCCAACCAGCTGTTTTTAAGGATGGAAAAAAGTTTCAGGCAGTTAGTAGTTTTCCTAAGAACAAAATTAAGCAAGGTTCAAACTCATGTCATCTTTCTGCCACTCCACCCTACTTTTTTTTCATATATTCTTCCTTGAATTCCAGTGGGCTAACATATAGTCTACACAAATGATTTAAGTGTTAAGAAATCTTTGGAGTCAAGACCAATTCTACTACTTACTACCTTATGAACCTGTGATAAATTATCTTTGTTCCTTAATTTCTTTTTTAAAAAGGGGGGGAGGGGAAGAGGGTATATACTAGATGCACTAGTATTTGAATATAAAGATCTCTTTAAAATACAAAAACATCTTTAATCGCCAGACAATTAACATTTATCAATTGCTTACTTTCTCCTGAAAAAGAAAATACAGAAAACAGGATTAATCTTTATTAAGTAGCTCTTCGAGCACCATTATTACCAATAATAGCTAATAGTTATATAGCACTTATTATTGCCAGGCACTGTGCTAAGAACGTCATAATTATTATGTCATTCGATCCTTACAACAATCCTGAGGAGGTAGGTAATGTTTTAATCTCCACTATACAGATGAGGAAGCTGAAGCAAACAAAAAGGTTAAATAATTTGCCCAAGATTACACAAAAAAATGAATAAAGGCTAGATTTTATCTCAGGTTTTCTTCGACCTCCAGATGAGACACGGCTCTAATCAACACACTAATGTTAATAGCAGCTACATAGCTTTTGAAAAATATGTGTGCAAGAATTTAATTCAGCATATAGAACATTAATTGCAAAACATTTTACATGTGTGTATCTCATCTTATTTGAATCTCACAATTCTGTAAGGAAGGAATTAAAGCTATAAATTATGTGCCATTTCACAAATGAGAATGAAATGACAGGGAAACTGAACCAGCATAGCAATTTATACAGTGGCAAAAATATTAAGAAAAGAAATTCAAGTTAAGTGAACAAGTGCCTATTATGTGTCAAGTCTGTGAAGTCCAAGAGACAGGGGAAAAAAAAAAAAAAACAACCCTGGTTCCTGCTCGAATGGAGATCTGAAGTCAAATATTCACAAGAAACTTGTTTGTATTAAATATTAAATCATTTTACAAGTTATCTGTGGGTTGCCAGCAATTTGTGAATTTGTATCCGTGCTTGAGGAGATTGTCTTGAACCCTTTGTCATTTATTACATTTGTCAATAGTAACCAACTTTGAACGATTTTTAAAAGGATGCATATTAATTTTACAAATTACTTAAAGTTAGAATGATAATATTCACAAATTTAAGAAGTGATCTGAAAACAAAATGGGGTTTCAACAAGACCAAGTATGGAGTTGTCTTAACATGAAATAACTAATTAGGTAGAAAGAATTAGATCTTACTAGAGAAGTTTAATTAAGCTACCTTTCCCTTCTTAGAGGTGCTTCTAATAGGATATTCACCACTTTAACTCAGTTGCCTTTCCAACTTATAACATGGAGAAATGGAACAATAGAGAAGAGGGATCTTTATTCCACTAGTAAATTGCTTTGGGATCCCTCCATTTTGTGAAAACAATGTATGCTGGCTACGTTTCAGACTCCAATTTTCTACCTGTACTTTGTCCACCTCCTTCCTGCTGCATGTTTTGGGGTAAATGGGCAAGAGGGAGAGAATACGTAATTCAAAAAAAATTTTTTTTAAGTTTTTTACATGTAATTGGGAAGGAGAAATAAGAGAAGGAAAAAAAAAAAAAAAAAAAAAAAAAGACCAGGCAGCTAGGTGGGTCAGTGGATAGAGCACCAGCCCTTAAGTCAGGAGGACCGGAATTCAAATCTGGTCTCAGACACTTTTCTGCCTCAGCAAAAAAAAAAAAGAAAAGAAAGAAAAGAAAGAAAAGGAAGACAACCTTATTTGGTATTCTTCACAAGACAAAATTCGTCTTCTGATTTCATTTATTTGTACTGTTTGAATCTCTTATTGGTTCTTTTCCTTCTCCTTGCCAACCCTTTCCCCTTGAAACTTCCTTCCATTTACAACCTCTGTATTTTGCACATATTTATTTACTATCTCCTCCGATATAATGTGAACTTCTAGGGGAATTCAAGAATGTTTTTTTCTTTTCTTCTTATCCTTAGGATTTAAGTTTCTAATCTATAGAAAACAATTCAAAAACGATTGACTAATACTCTATTTTGATATTTACTTAAACTACCATTGGAAACTAGTTTATTAATTTCACCTACCTTACTAAAGAAGCACTTACAATAAAATCTTCATATACAGGGAAAAAAACACAACTTTCCAAATCTTTCTCTAGCATGGCATTCCCTACTGCCTATAACATATTTCCACTTAATGAAATAATCACTACTCAGGTAAAATTGATTTTCCTTGCAATCTTCCCCAACCATTCATTACTCACCAAACTTTAAAACCAAGAATTGGGAGGGGGGAGGAATACTGGCAGACAAGGGCTGATGTACCAGTCACAAAACCCTATTTATCATTCCTTTACAATGCTTCACACATTTGTTTCTTCCTTCCCAATTCTACAATCCCAGATCAAATTCTTACACCAATAATTTAGTTAAACTACTTTATTAGCTTGCTAACAGATCTTCTTATAAATTAATATCATCCTGAGTTTTTCAATTGACATAAAAATAATTAATGGGATCTCCATTTCACCACAGAAATAAAAACTGTTAGCATTTAAGGCTCTCTACAATATAGTTCCATTGTACTCTGGCAGATTCATCTCTCACTATTCTTTCCCTTATATGAATTTTCAACTTAAGCTAGCCAGATTACATGGCTTCATTATTTCTCTAATTCCCAACATTCTATGTTCTAATTCACACCCTAAATTTTCATTATGACCTTCCCTAAATTTTACAGATCCTTTCCCAATCCTATATAACAATTATACCATATATACCAACATACCAATTACTATGCCTACTATACTACTAGGTGCTTATCATAAGTAAGGCAGCTAAAAGGCACCTGTAGACAACATAAGCTTGAAGCCAAGAAGAACTGAATTCAAATTTAACCTCAGATACTAACTATGTGGCCTCAGGCAAGTCAATCTGTCAAATGTAAAGTGAGGCACAGGGTTGTAGTGAGAATTAAATGAGATAGTGTTTATAAGATGCTTATTAACAGAGTGCCTAAGTACATGATAGATGCTTAATAAATAATTGTTCTTTCCCTCTCCCCTACATGATACAAAGACAAAATGAAAAACCAGTTCCTGCCTTAAGGGGCTTACTTACAGTCTATTTCCTTTCTCACCATACACCATTCCTCCATCCTTCCCCCACATACACAACTTTTCAAATCAAACCATTCAGGGCCCATTTCAATTTTTCCATGAAAACTGTTTTAATGACCACAAGCAGTCATCTTTGACCTAAATTCCTTTAGAATGTATATTCCATACCAAATTTTTATCATATATTACCTTCAACTATTAGTTCTCAAATGTATGTTTTATCTCAAATAAATCAAAAGATACAATCCATGTTTTTGTCTGTCATTAACACCTACAGCATTGCTTTATCTAGAGTTGAAGTTCGAATGTTGATTATTTGTAATATGCCATTAGCCACTCTAACATGGTTAAATACTATGCCTATCACATTTTAATCAACTACCTTTCCATTGTAATGTAAGATGGCAAGTTGATTTTACCTGAACTTTAATGAAAACAATGGCATGGTATTTTGAAGCTCCAGCTCCAATTACTTGGCAATTCAATGCTATTAATAAGAAATATCAAACTTTTGAAGTTACCTAGTATCAATGAAATATTTTCAAACATATATTTTTAAAACTGCTAGAGAAAAATAGTTTAAAACACTTAAAAATAATACAAATATGGGAAGGAAAATTATACCAGCCTCAAACTTATTTTTTTTTTAACTTGCTCACCTGTCCTCAAATAATAAATTGCATAGAAGATGCTGTGGTAAGTGCTTTTCTATCATTTAAATATGGATCACTCCCAGTATTTAGGAGTAATAAAACAAGTTCATTATGATCACTTAATGAAACTATTTTTTTTGTTGTTTTGCAATGTTAGCAAGCAAAAAAGCATTTTCTCAAATATATGCTAAGTGTCAGATACTATGCAAGGCAAGACAAAAAAAAAAAAAAAAACAAGTAATTCTCTTTCCTTGAGCTTATGATTTTGTCAAGGAAGACAACACATGGAGGAACATTTTTTAAAAATTGGAAATTTCTTCAATAGGGGCTCTAAGATTTGGAGAGAGGAAACAGGATAGGAAAGGCTTCGTGGAGGAGGTGTCATGTGAGCTTATCTTTGAAGGAAACTATAGTGTTCTGAGAAATGAAAATGAAAAAACAAGTACACTCCAAGAGTGGGAGGTTAGCTTTTGCATAGTACAGGGAAAGGAGATGGAATGTCTCCTATAAGGACTAGAAAAAATGTCTGTTTGGATGGAGTAAAAAGAATGTTTGAAGGTGTAATATTCATGACAAAGCTGGAAAGGTGAATTCAAATGTTAAACAAAGAAGTTTGTATTTCGTCATAGAAATAACAGGGAAGAGGATGGTTTCTGTTTTAGGAATATCACTTGGGCAAAAATCAACGAAAAGAGACTACTGTTGGGATGAGAACCAGACTCTTCTCCCATTGACTATAGATAGCGGTTATAAGAAATACTAATATCGTTTGGCATTTTTCTACCCACTCTCCCATAAAGGCTCATAAAAATGTTATAAAAGGAGGCAAAATGTCATCAGGCTTCAGGATTAGCATCTCTAGGTCCCTCATTCTTCATATTAGACTATTATTACCTCCCCCTTTCACCTCCCTTAATAATGATTTCTAAATTGTTGGAATAATTCAGGTGAGAGAAGATGAGGGCCTGAATGAAGAAGGTGACTGGTTTAGTAATGAGAAAGGCATGGGTCCAAAAGATGTAAAAATACAAACAAGATTTAATATTAATTAGCTATGGGAAGGGTGAAAAAGAGTCAATGAGTGTCTAGAAGAATGGCAGTACCTTTAACAGAAACAATAAAGAGGGATAGGGTTGAAAAGACAAAATCAATTCTGTTTCAGAAATATGAATCTGATGTTTGAAAAGTCCAATTTGAAATGTTCAACAGGCAGCTGGTAATATAGGAATGAAGTTCAAAAGAGAAGATTAAGGCTTCTATAGAACAAGGAATCACTTGAATACAGCTGATCATTGACCTCAAGACAAGATGAGGTTATACATTGAGTGTAACAGGTAAGAGGAGCCAACCATAACTCACAGGAGCAGGATATAGAGGTGTGATATCAAGAGAGATGAGATTAAGAAGGAAGGGCCAAATAAATAAAGTCAAGAGAGAATAATGTTAGGAAACTCCAGAGAGAGGGTCAATACTGTACAAATAATAGTACAATTAATGATCAATTAGGACAGATGTCAAGAATGATAAAGATTGAAAAGAAAAAAAAATTGATCCATTATTATTACTTCCCCTCAACAACTTAGAACCCTAAAGTAAAACATTTCTCATTTCAAGTTAGCACATTGCTACACTAAGTAACATTTTCAAATTTCACTTTAATAATGGAATGCAGATTATAAACACAATATAGAAAAGAGTATTTATTAAAGTCTTTATCACTGTTATTATAACAGTGAAACAATGTCCAACAAATTAACTCCACAAGTGACAAAAAAACTCACTTTAATATAAGCATGCCAAAAAACATTCAACTTTTGAGTTAGGAGACCTAGGTTTGAACCTTACATAGCCTTACATATCCTTATGCAGCCACTGACAAATCACTTAACCTTTTTGAGCCCAAGTTCCCATATATATAAAAGGAAGATAGCATTACTATTTACTTTTAAAGAGTTGTTGTAAAGAAAGGCTAAATCTCAACTAATGTACTAATAATAGCATTAGTAGTAAAACAAAGTCCATCATATGACCCGCTAAAGCACTGTTTGCTTCTACCTTGAAGTCTCTCCAAAACTGATAGTACATCCCCCTTCCCAAGTTTCTTGTATTGAACTTTTTTATTTATCTTCTTTCAAGTTATTCTTATATACTTATATGTGAATTTGTTTTCCCCATT
This sequence comes from Antechinus flavipes, assembly GCF_016432865.1. Taxonomy (NCBI): domain Eukaryota; kingdom Metazoa; phylum Chordata; class Mammalia; order Dasyuromorphia; family Dasyuridae; genus Antechinus; species Antechinus flavipes. The sequence continues at coordinate 354,013,092 of NC_067401.1, read as the reverse complement.
TGAGTGTAACTCCATCAAAGTATAAATTGTTTTCATATTTTATATTCTTATTCCCAATACTTAGTGTAGTGCCTGTCACAAAGACACTTAAAAACATGCTTCTGTTGATTAAGTGATTTATTGTGTTATAATAAATTAGGACTGTAAGAATTAGTACAGAATAAAGTCAGCGAAGTCATTGAAAACAATACACATAATGATAAATAAAGTAAAACAACAAAAGAAAACTTAAAAATCATGGTTTTTAATGACTATTGGAAAAGAATGGAGAAAATGAACTCTCCTTTCTTTGCAGAAGTGAGGAATATAGGAAAGAGAAAGTTGTGTATTTGTTCAGATAAAAATAATGCTCCGCATTTGGTGGTTTTTGTTAAAGTGATTCCTTTTGCAATATTTAGAAAAGACAATGACATAAAAAAAAAAGACAAACAACAAAAAAAACCACTTTGATGAAGGAAACCTAAAAATTTAACACTAAAAGAAGCCATCAAAAATTGTATAAGGTTTTGAAAAGAATGCTAGATTTGGAGTCATATGACCTTGCTTCAAGTTCCCAACTTGGCTACCTAATTACATCAGCTTATCAAGTCACTTCTCTATAGGCCTCAGTTTCCTCATTTGTAAAAATGAAGGGGTTAAAGGGACTTCTTTAAGACCCCTTCAAACTCTATCTCACATGTCTGTATATATATCAGGAAACCAGGGAAATTAAGCAATTTGTCCAAGGTCAAATCCTGACATATAGAACTAGAATCCAGACCACCTGACTCCTAGGTCAAAATGTAGGTCATTTTCCAATGTACCATTAAGTATATTTAAAAACTACTAGAGTTAGTAAAAGAAACTATCATTGTCCTAGCCTAAGCATCATACAAACTGATAAAAGTTACTTCTGGAGAGGATTTGTCTCTCACTTTTTGAAGGAGAAAAATGTTTCTTTTGAATTCATGAAAAGTAAGGAATACAATTCATTTTCTCATGAAAAAATTCTTTCATGAATTAACAACCCCATCTACTGGAACTTTAGGTATTTCCCATTAAAGGATATATGACACAAGATGAACCAAGTAAAGATTTTGGCATAAATAAAATGCATTAATATACTAAATTCCCATCTAGAAGTTTCCTCCAATCCCATTATACTGAAGACTATATAGTTCTACACCTCTTACACTCAAACAATTAGACACTTCATTAGTGGCATACTTGCCTTATGTTAGTCCTTCCCCCTCAACTCCTCTATTTTTTAATACTGAAAATTTTTCTTTCAACTTCATCCTAAATTATCTTAGCTTAAAAAAAGGCCAAGGTCTCCCATTGCATACAGGACCACCTCCGGTCATCTTGATCTATCTATATCTTAACATTGAACCCTGGGGTACCTGGAGAAGAAAGTGAGGGCTGGTGCCTCTGCACAGCTTCTCTCACTTAAATTCAATTCATTGGCTTATCATGGCACCACCTCTCTGATGCCATGATCCTCTTCAAAAGACAAACAACAACAAAAACATATCCAAACAGATGCCAAGTCTTGCCATTTCTATTTCTGCATTTCTATATATGCATTCCTATATTCATACAGCATAGTCAAGATCTCTCCATTGCTTTTCTAAGACTATCTTTTTTTAGTTCATTCCCTTGCCTCAAGTCTCTCTCTTCTTCAATCCATCCTCCACACAGCTACAAAAGTCTTTTTTTTCCCTAAAGCAAAGACATGACTATGCTACTCCCCAACTCAAAATCTAGCAGCTTTCCATATCAACTCAAAGAGGAGTTGAATATAAATTGTTCTGCTTGACATTTAAAGATTTTCATAATCTGACTTTGATCAACCTCTCCACTCTTACATATATTACTCTCTTTCCTGATGCTACATACAGCCTAATCAAAATATCTTCTTCTTCTTTTTTTTTTTTTTTTTGCTGAGGCAATTGAGGTTAAGTGATTTGCCCAGAGTCACACAGTCAGGACTTGTGTTAAGTGTCTGAGGCCAGATTTGAACTCAGATCCTCTTGACTTCAGGGCTGGTGCTCCATCTATGCACCATCTCGCTGCCCCCAAAATATCTTATTAAAAATGTTCTTCACAATACAATAAATATCATGTTTGTCCTTTACCACACTAGCTATCCCTTGGTCTCAAATGCAATTCCTCTTCACTTCTGCCTCTTTTATAGCGCAGATTCCTTCAAAACTTAACTCAAATACTACTTTCTACAGAAAGCTTTTCCAGAACACTCCAGGATGCTAGCAACTTATGCCTCAAAATTACAGTTAGTGTACAATTAAACACATACCTCCTGTTTGGCTTTTGTCTTTGGTATACAAAACTACACTAGCCCAATACCTAAAAAATGCTTGAGGTGACTTTGAAATTACAGGAGCTGAAGTCATAAAATTTCCTGGAAAATTACATTAAGAAACAAAGTCATGTTCAGTGCAATATGGTTTGAAACCCAAGGGGAAAAAAATCTTCAGAACTTGGTTAAGGAAGTGCTATTCCCTTATCCAAAGGTCCAAATGTAAAAGTAGAAGCTAGCAGAGGGAGATAGGGTTCTGAAGGATACTAAGAAAACACAACATGAACCACATAAGAAAACACAACATGAACCACATCAGTACTTCAGGTTAAGAGCCTGAAGAGCTTGTTCTTGCTTCTAATCTGGACAAGGCTACGAAGACAGTAAAAAGGTACTGGGTGTGCTTTTAACTGTGTTAGTCAAGCTAAGTAATTCCAAGTGCTACATTTTAGTAAAAATAATAAATTTTCTGATAACTATCTCAGATCAAAACTTTTCCTTCTTTGTCCTTTTGAATCTTTTAAAAAAGACAAGAACAGGAAAAATAAGTCACAAAAGAGTCCAGAAAAATCAAGGAAGCGTCACTCACATCCATCCTTCCTTCCAAAAGATTTGATTTCTTGTACTTTTTAACTTGCAAATTATTTCATTACTTAGTTAATGGTTTCCCTATAATTACTAGCTTAAAAATCCACAGAAACTATTATTTAAAAGGAGGGAAAGGAAGTCAGGTGCTTTTTTCCTCTCAGATGTACTTACGAGATACAGTAAAGAAAAAGATTGACAATCTTTAACAACATTTTCCTGGAGACCTACATAAAGAGAAATTAAGGTGAAGAATAAGTGCTGGCAGCAAACCAAGGGGATCAGTCCATATGTTATGGTGGAGTGAAGAAAACAGAGAGGAAGGAAGAATCCTGTAACCAATTTTAAAGGACTTAGTATCAGTGTAAAGTATTACACAAAGGCACGAGGACACAAAAACAATGACACTATTCAAAAACTATCAAACCAAAGAAAGTGGCCATATGTTTGAATACTTCCCTTTACTATCATTCTATACCTTCACAGATGGATTCATGAAGTTTGAGGGGAGTGGGGAGAGGGGAGAAGGGAATATTACTTTAGTTAACCTGATAATGTGGTTTTTTGGTACCAAACTTTAAGCTGCTCTCAGGACTACAATCTTGAAGTCCTTCTAGTTTGATAGGCCTATAAGAGTTTACTTATACAACAAAAATAAAACAATCAAAAATAATGTGAAATCTCAATGGTTAATGCCCTCTTGCTTATGAAACAGTGTTACCTATAGTCACTAAGGTCACTAAGCACCCCAAGCTAGTTATTAAGACTGTGAGCTTCTTAAGAAAAGGGCTGCTGTTGTGGGTTTTGATTTCTTTGTTGGGGTTCTGTTGTTGCGGTAGTAGGTACTAACTAAATGCTGGCTGATTCGATAATTGCTTAGATCCAAGCTACAATGCAAAACAGATTCACTTTCCTGGTAGAACAGGACTGTGAGAACTTAAATTCTAGAATCCTTTCTACAAAAGTCATTGATGAGTATATGTTACACATTAAATATAGTATCAATAAAGCTTGAAAAAAATTATAACGAACAAACTTAACCCCAATGATACATAATGGTACTTTGCCTTTCTCACCTCACTCTCCTGACTATTTTACAGTCAAAGAAGCAGGATAGGAAACACTTCACAGACTTTTTAGATGTAGAGATTAGTCTCACTGCTTTTTTTCCTTCCTTTTTATTCTTTGTTACAATGGATGCTTCTGGAGGATGGGGCATAAGAGGAAAAAAGAGCTATATACTGGGAAATGGCAATGCAAAAAAATATATTTTTTAATTTAACAAACTTTTGCAACAACTTATTCAAATAAATTCCATGGCTGTAACTATTATCCAAAAATACCACTAACTTAAGTTTTCAAAATTTGGGCATTTCAAAGTTAAAAGTTTATAATGCCAACTCTTCCAAACATGGCTTTCCAAACTGAAAATTTTCTTTTTTTTTTTTTAAACATTTTACATTATATCTGCTACTTTATGCTACTAAATATTTGAATATTCTTACATGGTAAAATGTATGTGTTATTATTCTATTCAAGCAAGCAAGGAACTATAGTTCCTCATTTAATTACTGTGTGGATACCTACACATCAGTTGCCATCCCTGAAGGTTTGGGCCTTAGAAACAAAATCTAGTGGCTATCTACGGCAGCACCCATTTCTAACCAATTCATCATCATCAGTCTTATTGCTGACATTTTTCAGGGCTGCCTACCTGACAAATTGCTGTTATTCTTCCTATGTTAATCTGGAGCTGATGCAAATATACCTTTTGGACTTCAGACACTTAGCAAGATTAAAACTGTACAAAACCAAGCTATCTAAATGGACATTAAACTGTCCATCTGTAACTGAGTATTCACAAATAATACTAATGAAAATACAGTTCCTAGATAAACACATGCTAAGTTTAATATACTATCTTATCTGAGTAAAATACCCAATATCTGATACTATCTTTCAATTTCTTCATATTCTGACGAATGAGTAAAATGAGTACACAGACACTTAGAAGCTCAAGTGAATATCTTTCTTTTAGAATATTCTCTATTGAAGAATTATCAAGTTATTTGCTTTATCTCAAAAAGTAACTTTAATCTTCCCCAGCTGATGCAAAAAAAAAAAAAATTGTTTTTCCACTTCCAAACTTGTCAGTAGTTCATCTTTTAATAACATTTTAATCTAATTATGTTTTATAAAAGATTGAAGTCCCTATAATTCTTCAGATAGCAGTATTTATTAAGATCAATGTTTCATACTATAATATGTATTTGGTTTCTAAACTTAAAATTTAACAGTTACAAATACAAAAATTTCTAAAATATCACAAACTACAAAATTAGTTTCACAGAATGTAGATGTCAACTAGTCAAAGGTTGGTCACAAAGCCAGACTTGCTTGAAATTGAAGCACATACTCTTGATATTTGGAAAATGGAAGTATATACCTCTTTGCAATCAGTACTCTTTCAATATCCTACACTGAAAAGCAGCAGTAGTTTCGGGTTTGGCCATTAAATGATGCAGCATGCACAGGTGTATACACACGCATACATACATGCAGACACATACCCAATGAGTTTCACTATTAGTTGTATTTTATGTACAAAATAGTATGCAACTCTAAACTAGATATTAATGTAGCATTAAGAGTACTTAAATTTCATTAGACCTGGTTTTGAATCCCCTTTCTGCTAACTCCAATCTTGGGCAAATCTTTCTAGCTTCATTTAAGTTTACAAAATGAAGGAATTGGACAACATGACCCCTAGTCTCATCCAGCATTAAATCCTATGATCTCTAGAGGTTATTTATAACCCTGACTTTGGATACCATGACATGAAGCCACTTTACAAGTAAAAGTATTTTTAGAGATAGCATGCAAGAGTCCTGGAATAAGAGTCAAAAATACCTGTATTTCAATCACAGCTCTGTCTCTTAAGTTCAGAAACCCTAGATAAATGAACCACTGACCCTCAGTTTCCTCATCAGGAAAAAAGGGATAAAAATATAATCATATCTTTCTTCAGAGACTTCCTGTAAAGAAAATACTTTCTAAGTCTATAAAGTACTATATGTTGTTTATCATTATTAACTACTAACAACTGTATAGTGTTTTAAGGCTTAAAAAACCCTTGACAGCCCATAAGGTAGAAGATGAAGTAAACAAAATTTATTAAGCACCTGCTATTATATGCCAAGCTAAGTGCTTTACAAATATGTTATTTGATCTTCACACAACAACCTTGTAAATTAACCATTTTTATCCCTATTTTACAAAAGAAGCAGACACCATATTGGGTCACTCCAGGCCCACTATCTACTATGCCACCCAGCTGTCCAATATTATTCCTATTATGTAGATAATAAGGAAAGTAAGGTTCACAATACACTACTACTATTATTAGAGTACTTTAAATAAATATCTTTAATTGGAATCCACAAAGCCAAGGATCAAAGGCCAAACACCAAATTCTAATCTACAGCAAATAGTCATATCAAATTTTCAAAATATAGTTCAAGAGACATGCAATAAGTAAGAATTACACTCTGATAGACATATAAAGCAACATTTCTAAGTATAAACAAATATCAAACAAAAAGCTGTATGGATATTTCAAGAGGAGTGAATGTTACAAAATTTAAAAATAGATACATAAATCCGTATTGCAAATGGGGAAAGTAGAGAAACAAGATATTAATGGAATTTTTAGCTGAAGCCTTTAGTAAAGCAAAAAATCCTAATTTGCATTTTCTAGAAATGTTTTTATTTAAAGACCTTCAATAACCAGAACCTAAATAACTGCTCATCTAAATCACTACAGAAGAAAGGAAGTCAAATAAAAGTACTTTTAGATTTCTATTCAAAAAATATTAAAAAATAAAAAATTGCAATAAGTTTACTAAATTTCAGGCTACTGCACATTACAATTAAATAGTGCAATTTAGTCACTCTGAGATTAAAGCCAACATTTTTTTTACAATTCTAGTTGAATAATTTAAAAACAATGCCTTTAAATAAATAAGGTGGTTTTTTTTTTTTTTAATTTGTCTTTGGAATTTAGAGTTGTTACATAAAATTCAGGTTACAGAAATCTGCTCTTAAACCTGGAAAGATTTACATGAACTGATGCTGACTCAAGTGAGCAGAACCAGGAGAATAGCAACACTATGAAGATTAACTGATTGACAACACTTCTTAGCAATGCAATAATCCAAGACAACTCCAATAGACTTGTAATGGAAAATGCCACCCACTTCCAGATTAAAAACAATGATGACTAAATGTAGATCAAAGCATATTATTTTCACTTTTGATGTTTTTTCCTTATATTCTTATTTTTCTTTCCCAACAAGACTAATGTGGAAATGTTTAAATGATGAAAAATATGTAACCACTCTCATATTGCTTGCTATCTTGGGGAGGAGGTAAGGAAGAAAGGGAAAAAAATTGGGGACTCAAAATCTTACAAAAATGAATATTGAAAACTATTTTTATATATAATGGGAAAAAAATACCATTAAGAGATAGATAAAGAAATCTGTTCTGAAAAAGGTTTGTGTAATTCTCAATTTTCTTCTTTCCATTTCAGATAGATGGCTTCTTTCAAAAAACCAGGACAATTATAATTTCTCAAATCAAAGGTAAAAATATATATACAATACACAAATCATAGCCAGGTCAATGACATCAGAAAGAGACACAATCCTTTCATTTTAGATGAGGAAACTAAGGATAAGGAATTGTAAAGAAAGATTTCTAGCTCCAACTTAAAATACTTTTTAACATAACATGCCTTTCAAAAATACCATTGCTTTGCACTACACCTTTATCTTTTCTCATTCTCACATTGATTAGTTTAGCTAAATAACAATCATAAAATTAGTTTTATTACGGGTTATAGTATTTCAAAGCATTTTTGAAAACATTTTCTCTGGGGTATAAATATTTATAAATAATATGTACACTCACATTTTGTGAGTGAATAAACTGAACTTCAGATTAAAGTGATTTGCCCAAGAACAAATCACTATTAAACTGAGAGAGAGAAGAACTGGAACCAAACTGGAACCCAGGTCTTCTGATTCCTAATTGTATGCTCTTTCCATTTTACAACAAACTGTCCATTCTATTAAATTTCTCTGCATACTCACTAAGGAAAAATTCAAACAGAAAATTTTCAAGTCTCATAACAACTTCCATTAACAAACATCCAGGGCATTTTTTAAACTATTATTGTATGAAAAAAAAATCCAATTAAAAAACCACTTATGAAACAAGTTATTTAGATATTTGCATATCCAATAGTAAAAAAAATTAAAATAAAATCCCCAACAAAAGCAGTAAATGGTAATAATTATAATAATAAAATAGGATTATTTTATTTATCCACTAAACAGTTAAAGAGCACTTTCCTTCCTCAAAAATCAAATTTTGGGTGCTGGAGAGTCACATAATTGAATGTGGGAGTTGGGAAATTATGATTATAAGCAAATGTTCGATTTGTATACCTACTTTATATACTTGGATATATACTTTATATACTGGGATAAAGCAAAAATTTCTCAAGTGAAAAGAGATTTCGAGTGGAAAAAGTTTAAGAAGCCCTGCTCAAAACCACCCTGTGAAATGGATAGATATTTGCTATCTCCCTTTACCTATGGAAAAACTGAAGCTTGAAATAATAAATATGGCTAAATGAATTTAAACTTGGGTCCTCTGACTCCAATCCATATAATAGGTTTTCCATCCCATCAATATCTCAAATGGAAGGAAGGGGGAGGGAGGAAGAATTTATCTTTTTATCAAAATCCACATATCATTTACATTTTACATTTTTATCTCAGTTGAAAGGGATAGCTAGGTGATATAATGAACTAGCCTCAAGTTGGGAAGATAGATGTTCCTAAATTCAAATGTGGCCTCACACACTTAACAGCCATGTGATTCTGGGCATCACTTAACCCTGTTTGCCTCAATTTCTCATCTATAAAATGAATTTGAGTAAGAAATGACAAACCACTTGGATATCTTTGCAAAGAAAACCCCAAATATAACTTAACTGAAAATTTCTTAAAACAATATTCTTTCAGTAGCTCATGTTTAATGCCTCAGTCATCCTTGATTCTTCTTCCTCACTCTCCCAATCCATGTCCCACCAAATCTTGTTAAACGGTACCTCTAAAATACTTCTTCACATTTCCTCCCCCTTCTACGGTCAACACTGCAATCATCCTAGTTCACTCTTTAGCTCTCCCAAGAACTACTAAAGCATTTTAAGTAATCCTCCAGTCTGTTCTCCAACTTACAGCTTGAGCAAATAGATCACTGCCCTGATCAGTGCAGGCCCACTATCTCTAGAATGAAAAAAGAAATATGAAGAGATACACACACACACACACACACACACACACACACACACACACACACTCACGTTCCTCAACCTGGAATGTAAATTTCAAATCTTTCCCCATCTGGTTCCCACCTATCTTTTCCAGACTCATTTCATATTATTATCCTTCACAAACTCCAAATGTTCAAGACAAATTGATCTATTGGCCATTCCCTGAATTTAGCATTCCAGCTTCACACAAGTTGTCTGTCAAGACTGGAATAAATTCTATCACCACTATCCTCTTTCCATGCTCAGGGTAAGGTGCCACTTCCTCCAAGCTGACTTCCCTGATTCCATAACCTGATTTCTTAAAACTCTCTTCTTTAAGAGTACTTCATAAATGATTTATCTCTGTATCTCTCATGTCCCTAACCCCTCCTACCCACTACCCCCAGCAACTCCTAAACAACTTTAAGTCAAGGACAATTACATTTCTATCTTTGTATTCTCTGCACATAGAATAGTTTGAACTGTAGGTAAAGAATATCTATGAAACTCAACATCTAACTTCTAAATTCCACACATTTTAAATGAACTTTTAACGCATGAAGTCCACTTTAGAGGTCAAAGATTTTTTAAAAATCACGTAAGAAAAAAAATACCAAGGAACGTCAAGATCTATGCAGATCCTGGGAGTTAACTACCCCTAGTCTGAAATAGTCTAAAACTATCATTAAATTATTTTATCTAATTATGAGTACTGTACCTAAGCTAATATTTTAAAATTCTGAAAATGCTTCTTAGTTCTATGCCAAGAATGCAATAGATAATCAAAAACTCAAACTGCTTAAGGTGGAATAGGTTCTGATTTTTTTTGTTTGTTTCATAAAATAAGCACATTTCAAAACAAAGTTAGGTGATAATTTTAGGTAAGATTTCAGTAACTATTTTTAAAAAGATGGAATGAACTTTCCCCCCTTATATTTCAGACCAAATATTACTATCATTTTTCACTGTTAGCAACAATTTATGTTGCTTGAACTCTCAAAAAATCTGAAATATTTTGCCATTTTAGATTTTTCTTTAAAATAATGTAATTAAATTAACAAAAAAAATTTTAAAAACAAGCTAAATATTGTTTTAGAACTTAGGCATTTATTTTTACAATTTTATTGGGCGCCCAATGAAACATACAACTTATATACTCTGAAGAATTTCCTATACAACTTTTGTTTTCTTAAGAAAAAACCCCACTTAAGCTGGAAAAAACAAAAACAAAAATAAATTAGCAATTTATAACCAACATTTTATTACTGATATAGTTAAAATTTATACTGGAAACTAGTATCTACTAATTGAAAATTACTTATGGAGATGCAAATCATAAGCTGTTTCACAAGTAGTATAAATATTCCCCAAAGAATTTTTTTTAAAAATTTGCACATATATTCATACACAAAAAGTGCCTATGTCCATAATCCGTCATTGTTCCATTAGTGAGGCCATGTTCATCAGTTATGTGCATTTTAAAATATTAAAACTCTCAAAATGCAAAATTTTCAAAACAGCCCACAAGCCATGCATTAGCATTAAAAATTGGTTCAAAAAATTAGGCATGCATTAATAAAACCAATAAAATTTAATGACATTCACTGAAGTCTACCCAGTTGGGAACCAACTTTTACATTTTAGATACACCAGAAGTCAATTTTTCTGAAGTAAATGTTTACTGAATTAAGTAGATTAAACCAAAGTTTAATTCACCTTATCTCACATTGTCCCTCTAAACTCATTAAGCAATCAAATCACAACACTATCTTAACTTTTGGTTCAACTTTATTTTTCTATTTTTTAAAAAACAAAAGAGACACTATACACTTTTTATCATTCAATAATATGAACTCTTAGGATACAGCTCTCAAAAGTGTAGAAATGAAAAAAAGTTATGAGGCAAAAAGATATGGTGACCTCAATAAGAAACTTCTGAATTTTGTTTAATTAGGTTAGAGGAAGAAGGCATTTTAAAGGCTATCCTCTTGTCAAAAAATGTACCATCTATTTTTGTAGCAAATTCCTGCTGTATATAGCTTCAGATGTCAATCCAATCAGCCAAAGACAAGCACCAAAAAAAATTTAAAAGTGAAATTAGCGACTACTTTAATATAGAGCATCTATATATACCTATATATGGGGGAGAGGTGTTATATATATGGCAAAAGGCTAATCTCACCTCTAAGTGCCCCTATTCATTAGATATTATTCCATTTACATCATGTAATATTAGGGTGATGAATTTTTCCTAGTCCTTAAATGTAATGACCATTTAAAAGTTCATCAATAAGAAAGCCAGCTTCCTAAGTCAGTCTCACTAGTTCATACATCTTATCTGTACAGTTTTTGTTTTATATTGGAGTTAAAATTTCAAATGTTTTTAATTAACATAATCCATACGATCAAAGAAATTCTGTCAAAGCATTTTCCTTTCCATTATCACTTTCTATACAGCTGCTGACACCTCCTGGGTAACAAGGAAAATATCATTTTTTACTACTTAATAGGTTACTCTTCTTGTTTTTACTATAACTTTTAAAGTTTTTTGCATAAAAACATCTTAATTCCTGGACTATTTTTTCCTCCTGAGCATTTTATGTACAGATACATGTAAGTATATGAATATATAAATAAACCCCTTAAATAATCATAAAACAAATTTTTAATATTTAAATGGTGGGGGATAGCAATGTCTCTGAAAACTTCAAGGATGAAATTTTGTGCCATTTATATAACCACCATTTTACAAAACTCCAAATATTTCATTAAACAATAAGTGTAATCTTGACAAGATAAGCACTTAAGACAATCTGATTAATTATATGGCAATGCAATTAAACTATTTTAAAAGGATGCACTATCAATGACACAAACATTAAAATAAAAATTAAATGGGAGAATACTCTTTTTTAATGGGAAAAAATTCAATTCACTATGCTATTCATTTTTAAAAACAACAAAAATTAATGTTGAAATAAATCTAGCATAGAATGGATTTTTTTAAATCTTTACATCCCTAATACTTAGCATATCATCTTACAGTAGTCAATGCATTTAATAAAGACTTAATTGATTTTTTATTTTCTAAGCATATAACATTTTCAACTGCATAAATCCTTTTTCAAGTAATCAAAAATTAGAAGATTTAGGGGCTATACAATGTTTCCTATTATATGTCAATGGCTTTTCCATGGTTATCAGCAGTTTTTAACTCCCCAAATAGTATGAGGGAATAGAAAATTTATTTAATTAGTGGCTTTTCTTCTGCCTTCCATAAACAAAAGTCTAATTGACTCATCTCCAAGTGTTATTCTGCCAATCTGATGTTCTCCCATTTAATTCATTACTCTAATATAAGACTTGATGAAATTAAATTTTATTTTCAAGGTTTTTTACATAAAAAATAAATTTTAAATTCTAAATCACCATTGGTATTCCAAATGAACTGATATATCTCCCTTTTCCATTTGAAAACTACCTCCAAGATAGGGCCATTAAGATTATGTATTGTTTTTCTGTTTGAAAAACTTAAATACTTGGGTATAAATATATCTGCATTAGATATACTTATATCCGTGAATTTTTCAGTTTTTAATCATTTGAAAATCCTTCCCTCTAAAAACCATAAACTGCAGCACTAGGTTGAGTTAATCTTGAAACACTTAAGTTTTGATAGTACTATATGAATAAATTGACAGGGACCCAACTTCTACATAATATTTTATAAACAATATAAAAAGCATAAATTAATCTAAAGCAAACGTGTGCTAAGTTTTTCTTAAGGATATCAAGATTTTCATAATTATATAACTCAAAACAAGCAATCTTAAAAATAATAATAAAAATTTTAAGATTATAAATCAAAATGCTTAATGCTCTATTGCTAGATTCCTCTATACACATTAAGTAAAACCACAAAATACTGCTGGAACTAAAATGTTCATTTATTAAATTCACAATCTTCCTTCATTAATTTTACAAAAATGAAAAGACATTTTATCTGCATATGTAAAACTTATTTTGATACAAAGGTAGGAATAAATCCTAACAGTCTTGACAAAAACAGTATGTTTGAAAAGATAGAAAAACACAAAAAGAAACAAGAACTGTCTAAAGTCACAATTATTTTGGCAGGGAAAAAAATCCAAAACATTTTATGTATTTCAGAATTAGTTAATATGGATATACATATATCAATTTGCAGTCAGAAAAAAAAAAAATCAGTTTAACATTTCTAACAATGGCAGGGAAGTGTTTATTCCACACTAAGGAAAAACTTTTCTGGCAGATTTGAGCTGGTTTGATAACAACAATTTAACTTCCTAGTCATTATGCCATCCATTTTAAACATCCTTGTTACCACATAAATCAGATCTTTACACTGGGGATCTGAAGAAATTATAACTCAGAACAGATTCAAAGTCATACTTTAGGTTTAAATGTGTTATTATTTTTTTAAACATCAGAAGGGAAGAAAACATGGCAATTAAAAAAAAAAAAAGATACATTTTATATAGAATTCAGCCTTTAAAATTAAGAGGAAAAATCCAGTGTCTGCTTCCATTTTTCGATGCTTTCCATTTCGAAAAAATGAAAAAGAAAAGGTATATTTTGCTTCTCCGGATTTAACAATTTTCAGTGCCCAAACTTTTTTTTTTTTTTTTGAGATTTGAATAAAGGCTCACCGTTAACAAGAGTTAATTTTAAAATATTGTTTACAACTCAGCAGCAATTAAGTGCTTAAGATATTGAAAGAAGACTTTTGAAAAATCTTAAAATGCACGTTTAATTACTACTGTGCTTTTTTTTTCCCGTTGGCACAATAAAACTTGTCAGAAAAGTTCCTAAAGTATAAGGATTTCTCATAATTGTATTCAATCTGTTGAAAAGTTTGAATTTTTAAGATGTAAGCTCGTTTATTCAACCACTAGATAAGAATCACAAAACACTGGCACTGCTTGTCTTAGAATCATTTTGATTTCTTTTTACATCTCTTCAATGCAATGTTGTACTTGATTCCTCCTAAAATATATCTAGTGTAAAATAAGAACCATTTCCAGAAAATTCATTCCTGAAATGAGACTTCCTTTAAATTTGCCAAAGGGAGTATCTCAAAAGACTACTTAAATTCATTAATAGTGTTTAACTAGTTTTCATAAAATCTTTACCAATTATCTATAAGAAACATACGCATGTCTACACAGAAAAGACAGAATTATCGAATTTTCAACATTTCAACAAATCAATTTAGAATATTGGAAATTTTATCAATTCTACAGCTAACATTCTTCATGATTAAAAAAATAATAACTAGCGCCCCTTAGTGCTCACATTTGGAAAGACTCAACTTAAGAGTTCTGAAACTTTTTTTTTTTTTTTTTTTGGACATTCCAGAAAGTTTTCTGCCTCCACAATTCTTCCACTCAACTGCCAACACAAATAGGAAAAAGCAGAAATACTTAAAGGGGCAGTTTAACTTTTCCGGTAGTTCTACCATGCACAGATTAAATGACTATTTAGAATGGAAAAAGACAATATGAATGTCAGTTTAAAAAAACTTTTTTGAAACAACAACAAAATCTGAGTTAGTTATAATGGACTAATACTTTGAGCTACCACTGGTTAATTCCCGAGATTTCCAGAACTACAAAGGCCTTTTAGATTCTTCTTAAACCATTTTTATCACCAGGGACATTTCCGGTCTTTTGTTCTTCAGTGACACTTAAAACTGGGTTTCCCTCCCCACCCCCATTCCTCAGCAGGATATTTTATCTAAATTAAATAATATTGAGTTATTTCTGAAACTTTAAAAATCCATTGTCCACCTCTTATTTTTAATTTTCAGTCATCTTTAAAAAATTAAGTTTCTTAATCACTGATCTCTTGGCTACTCAATTTCCAAAAAACATCCAACATTCATCTTTCATCGTGTCCATAAATCTCCACACGATAAATCAAAGCTCCAAACTTGTTCACCAAAATATCACGTCTGGGTTTGCCAACGTTGTTCTTCGGGTCCCTAACTATGGCTTCTTCCCTTAGCCTCGGCCCCCCAAACTGCTGCCGCTCCCTTTCCAGAACCCCCTTCTCTTTCCAGCACGACAACGCCTTCAGGCACATTATCTTCGTCCCTCATTTGGCATTCCCCTCCCAAAAAAGTGAAGTTAAACTCGAATGGTTTTCGTTTCCTCAAATCAAAAAAGACAAAATGTTCACTTGTCATTCTGTCCTCCACTTCAATCAAATTAGCTCCTCTACTATGGCATTTATGTTTAAGTATAAACAAAGAAAACCCGCTTAGTAACTTCTCTCTGAACATTTGCAAGCTCTACAGACTTTAAACTGAATTCCGCCCTTCTCGGCCAGGAATTCCACAAGGCAGAGGAAGGCATGAGCAGGAACTAGTAGAATCTATTTCGAAAAGGTTAGGTCAAACTTCCTTTTCGGAAGAAAAGGAAAGGGTTCGGCAGAGGGGACAGACACGAGGGGACCGTGTTCCTTTCCTCGCCTAGGTTCGGGGGTCCTGCGCCGGGCTCCGGGGGGGCCACTCCTGCAGAAAGCACGCCGCCACTACCCTGTGTCCCGGTTTTCCCATATTTCTAAAATCCAGACTCCAAGCCTCAGGGGTGGTGGGGGATCGGGACCTAGTCGGTTACCCGGCGACTGCTTTCCCTTACTCAAAGCAACTCGGGGGACTGAAAAACAAATAACCGGAGATGGACTGACTGGAAAATGGTGGGGAGCGACCGGACAGGGCCCCGGGCCCTAGGTCCTCGGAACCAAGTTTTCCACAGCTCCCCAAAAGCTTCCCGAGCCCAACCTCCGGCAGGGCTGCCGGCCGGCCGGCCCCGCAATAACCCCAGACCCGGGTTTCGCCGCCCGGCTCCCCGGGGGCCCCGCCCTCCCAAGTGGCCCCGGACTTTCCCGGTACCTCTTAGCCGCTCGGGCCAAGCCCCCTGGGGCAGGCAGGACCTGGGCCTCCACTAGCCGCCCCGGATCCCAAGGTCTCGGGGCTCTCCCAAGTAGCCCCCTAGCCCCGGGGCGCTTGAGAAGAGGCGTCGGCGCCCCGGGGCCAAAACCGACAAGGCAGGATGGGAGGGAGGGGGAGGGGGCGGAGGAGCCTTTTACCTTCGTCCAGCAGCCGCTCGAGATGGTTGAAGATCCCACAGAAGTTGGGCAGACTGCTCATGAGCTTCTTGTCGTTCATCAGCTGCATCAGGTAATCTGGGGTCGGCTTGGGCTTCTCCTTCGTTTCCATTTCCCCGACCATATTCCAAGCCCCGCAGCTCACACCGCCCGCCGCCACAGAAGAAAAAGGGGGCACAGGGGGCGGGGGGGCGAGCCCCAAGAAGCCGGGGGCTGCTCCGGGAGGGTCTGCAATCTTCGCCCGCCGCGGGGAAGGAAGGAGACGGGAGGAAGAGGAGGAGGAGACGGGGGGGCAGGGGGGGAAGCCGACTGTCCCCACAGCGCAGGAAACCGAACCGCCCGCTCTGCCCCCCCCACCCCCCGCAGGCACTTTTCCCTCCCGCGGCCGCTGTTCCCACAACGTGGGTCCCGGAGCCGCCGCTCCCGCTGCTCCCGCTGCTGCCGCTGCTCCCGCCGCCTTGTCCTCCTCCTCGTCGTCCTCCT
The DNA here is from genome assembly GCF_016432865.1 of Antechinus flavipes. Taxonomy (NCBI): domain Eukaryota; kingdom Metazoa; phylum Chordata; class Mammalia; order Dasyuromorphia; family Dasyuridae; genus Antechinus; species Antechinus flavipes. The sequence continues at coordinate 353,996,194 of NC_067401.1, read as the reverse complement.
CCTCCTCCTCCCGCCGCTCGCTGCTCCCGGTGCTGCCTCCGCTGCCCAGCTCAGCCCGTCCCCTCACGAGTGCCGGCGGGGTGGGGAGGGGGAGGAGGGGTTATCTCCGCGGGGCCCCGCTCTGGGCGCTGGGGGAACCGCTTTCGCTGGGAGGAGGAGGAGGAGCCGCCGCCGCCGCCGCCGCTACCGCCGGGGTTTTGGTTGCCGCTGCCGCCGCCGCTGCTGCTGCTGAAGCTGCTCGTTTGGTTTCTCTCAGGCTGCTACTGCCTGATCCGCCGCCGCCTCTGCCGCGGGCTCGGGGTCTCTCTGGGCTGGTCCCCGACGCTGCCGCCTCTGCCGCTGCTGCCGCCGCGCACTGACTCTCCCGCTCCTCCTCCTCCCCTTCCTCCTCCTCCTCCTCCTCCTTCTTCTTCTCCTCCTCTTCCTCCTCCTCACTCACTTGGCTGTGGAGTTCGCTTCAGTTCAGGCGGCGCTGCCAGCAGCGGCGGCAGCAGCAGCGGCGGCGGCGACGGCAAGGGGAGGGTAGAAAGGAAGGGGAGGGGAGGGGGAGGAGGAAGGGGGGGAAGAGACTCGAGGGGAGGGGGAGGAAGGGGAGGGGGAGCTGCGAGGAGACCGGGGCGGGGCGGGGCGAAGGGGGGGAAGGGGAGGGGGAGGGGAAAGCGGCCGTTAATCCGAGACTCTGTCGGTGTCTTCCCCACACCCTCACGCTCCCGCTCCTCCCTTCCCTCTCGCCCTCCCGCTCACCCCTTTCTGCCCTCTCTATTCCGGGCCCTGGAGTTGTAATCGGCGACTCCCTCTCCCCCGGGGGATGGGGTGGGGTGGGATGAGGGGTAGAAAGAGAGGAATTTGGGGTGGGAGGGGGATAGGGGAGGGAGGGAGGGAGGAAAGGAAGGAAAGAAGGGGAGAGGGAAAGGCACGCGGGCGCAGCCCCGCCGAGGCCGAGCCCGGGGGTCCGAGCGCGAGGCGCGGAACTCGGGAGGGGGAGGCGGGGTTCCCCCACACACGCAAGCCTCGCCGCCTCCCCCCTTCCTCCACGCGGGGATGGTTGAGAAAGACTGCGGGGGGAGGGGGGAGGGAGGGAAAGGAGTGGAGATTGGATGAAAGAGCTACGTAGGCTTCTATGAGCTGTGAAGCAAGAGTATATACTAAGGGAAAAAATGAAGGTGCCGGAGCTGCCCCGGCGGTCCCAGTGTCCGTCTAGTTGTGTCAGTGCCGAAGCTCTCCCCCGAGGCCGCTGTGGACTGGGCCCTGTCTACCTCCCGGCATGAATAACAAGAGGGAACTATATGCATGTAGGAGTAAGAAGCTAAGTGTTTTCACGCTGGGCAGAATACACCGGGGCTGGGGCGAGGGGTGAGGTCTGGTACAGGCGGTGGCATTTGTCAGCATCTCATAGGCTCCTCACATTTTTGAGTGCCCCTTCACATTGCTGGGCGCCGCGTAAACACTGTTCGTCCAGCCAGCCCGCCTGTCTACTAGCCTTTGGCGCGCTCTATCGCGCGCGCGCGTTAAGCTATTTGTGGACACCCAGGACTTGCGAGCGTAGACCTTTGTGGTCGCATAGTGTAGGGGAGCGTCTCGCGCACTCCGACGGAGGAATTTCCTGCGGAACCCGCCGCGCCAGCGTCGTCGTCCCCCTTCTCCGCCCCCTCCCCTTCCCAGCCCAGCTGAGCGCGTGCGCGATCTTGCTAGTCGGCGTCCTTTTTTATTATATTAAAAAAAAAAAACAGTCCCTCCAAAAAGAAACACTCCCCTCGCTTTGCTGGGGGCCCGTCGGGGTGGGCATCACGTGGTCTGGGCACGTAGCGATAAGGTCCGAAGGCGCGTGCGCAGCTACGAGCCGACTGCTAGTGAGTAAAGGATTCGGTAACTGACTGGTCACGCCCCCTTTTTGGGGGTCTTTCTCGGCCCCTCCTACTGTCCGAGGTGGGGAAAGTAAGGGGGTAGGGTGGAAGAAAGTGGGGTGGGGCTCTCTAATTTAAGCGCCTGCGTGGGATGATGTGAATAGTCTTTCTCCGCTAAGGTGGGTTTCTTAAGCAGGTACTTGTGCTATCTAAAGTTTGACGAGATTGATTTCATTTCTTGAATGGGTTCATAGGGTAAACGGTTCTAGCCAAACCTCAGGCTACTGCGGTGACCTCGGGGAGGGGTTCACCCGGGCCGACCCTCCGCGGCTTTGCCCAGCCGCCTGCTCGGCACTCCATAGAACCGGACCTGGCTCTCTCGCCGAGACACAGTTTATGGTTTAGGATCCGAGCTCCCTGCAGGCTCTCGCTAATTGTCCGGTGTTTTTGCACTTACTGCTTCTTGCTTTGTAACGGGCATCGAGAGCCTGGGCTGTCGCACCCTTCCCCCAATCCCGCTTGAGCGGGGGCCCCTGGGTGATCGAGATCTAGGCGCTGACTTCTATTTTTCTCCAAACATGAAAGTAGTGTATATAAATACATTATTTTCCCTTGAGCATTTCCTCGTCCTAGTCTCAGCTTTGACTTTCTTCGTGCCATTCTCTAATCCCTATCAGCTCTTTTTATCCTTTAGAGGTGGGGGGTGGAGGGTCTCACTTTCCCCTCCCCCTATCCCAATTAAAAGTCAAAAGATGAAAGTGAAGTGCTGGGGGAGGGAGTAGGAGGGAATGAAGATCTGGTAGATTTGCCATCCCTCTGTCTACAGGTGTGCATACACCCACCAAGGTTGATATAACAAGTATAAAACGACAGTAAATGGGCGAAGCAGTGGTGGATAAAAAAAAAAAAAAATCTTTGTTGCCAATGACACAGTTTCATTACTATTTAATGTTATCTTGTCCAGGCATTACGGAAATGCCTCTTTAGGTAGAAGATACACGTTTGCCTTTTTCCGTTAACTCTGAAAGTCAATAATCTAACATACAAAAGTATGACTACAGCAATTATATAATAAATGGAATGTTATGGCATTGTAAATACAGTGTTTGGAATTTATTGTTTTATAATGGCATCAGCATTCAGTAATAAAAAGTGCCACTGAGATAATCCAGTAAAGTGGGATAGGGATTTTGAATTGCAAAACAGCATTTGTATTTTACAAACCTCTTAAAGATAACTGGAATGAACAAGTTGTTTGAATTCATATTACAAAATGCCATAGATTTTTAACATTTTTAAGTGCATTTGAAAAAAAAAGGACATGGCAGAAGATAATGTTGAAGTTCTCTTTCTACTTATAAATTAGGTATTAGCCTCTTATTCTAAAACTTTTATACAGATTACTTAGATTGTACATTGTATTTAAACGGAGACCTTAAATTGACCATTCCAAAGTTACATTTAATTTGGATGAATTACTTGGTCTTCTTATGGTGTCAGCATATTTTATATAATATTCATTATTTATGTTAACATTTAACATATTGTTATAAATATTAATATAATAATAAATATTAGAAATAATTTCACATTTGAATTTTGGGTAATAGGAAGAAAACAAATGAAAGGCTTTTCAAATTTATCTACTCTCTTGAGTATTAATGTGTTTTCCTACTTTAAAAACATCTATAAGGTTTTTTTAAATGAAGACATTTTAATTGCCAAAATCAACTTGGTAAACTAATTAAATTGATTTTCAAATATTTCATCTTGTCTCCCAATTTTTAAATAGATATCTTTGGAAGCATAAAAATTTAAAAGACTTTTTAATGAATCAGTTAAGGTTTGGGCCAAATCCCCCGAAGAATTTTTGATCAAAAATTTCTAAGTTAAAAGATAAATTTTCATTTATATTTAACTTCTACATACCTATCCTAGTGTAGCAAGGTTAAAGTAGGGTAAATTGTTTAATCACCCTTGTTAAGATTGAGAACCACTGTAGTGATTACCACAGAGTTGGCCTTCCATCCAGGAAGATCTGAATTCAGTTCCCACTTCTTACCATAAGACCATGGACAAATCACTCTGAAAGCTCCAGGAAACTCTTAAAACTATAAAGTACAGAGAAAGTAACAATCTCCATTGGTGAGAGTTCCCTCATAGAAAGTTCTCTGTTCTAGTGAAATCACAAACCAGTTTCTATTCTTATTCTTGCCATTTATCCCTACCTTGGGAGCATCAGAAAAAAAAAAAAAAAAAAAAAAAGAGCCTTTCCATGCAAGAAATTTAATAAGTCATCTTTTGTTGTGCTCTTTCAGATCTCCATATTTAATTGTTGGGCACTTGATGTCTTAATGAGAGGTTTCATTAAGGTATCTAAAATTAGAATTAGTCAATATTATTCATCTGGTGTGGGGGGGAACATCTAAAGGGTTATCATTCATTTGACAAATAATGATTTATTGAGCACCTGTATATTTTAAAAAGCTTTATGCACCAAAGAGAATTCAAAAGATATTTTCTCATAATATGTTGGAACTGGAAAAGATTGAAGAAATCATCTACCCTCATCCTTTCATTTTGCAAAAGAGGAAATTAAACCCCAAATAGGTGAGATGACTTGCCCAAGGTCCCAGTGAAGTGAGCAGCAGTGTGGAAATAGAGCCCAAATTCCAGCTTACTACTATTATAATTTCACCAGAATTTCCCTAGCATTTTGCTAGCTGCAGTTTTCTTGTAAGACATAAGTGCCTCCAGTTTGGTCCTTAGGCAAGGCATAGCTCAGTACCTCTAGACTATTGCATTGCCAACCAATATTGACTACCTGCATGAATAGCAACTGAGGATATAACTATGAAGTAATGCTATTGGTGATTGCTATTCTCAAAGGCTGCCACACAGGGTAAACCCCAAAGAGACTGGAACCATTTAGTAGAACTAGACCCTATTTGAGAATTGTCTTAAGAAATAATTTGAGTCAGCTAAGAAACGGTAATGATTACTTTAGAGTCACATTCTTTAACTGAAAAGCAATCTTACCTATTTAATGCTTTATGAATACTGAAATTTGGTACTGAATAACTTTGAACTGTTAAAAAAAAAAAAAAATTCACCTTCTGACAATGAAAATATCCCACTGTTTAGAAAAGATAGTAATCTCAGCTTTTGCCTTCCAGGCATCTAGTACCTAGTACTTGGTAAGTATTTAAGGAAATGTTTATTGATTTACTAATTGAAACTATGTAAAACAATGAATGTCCCATGGAATTTAAATATTACTTCAAGAATCGATGTGGGCAGTTTTGGAATCATCCTCAAGTCTTTTTGGTCTTTCACTGCTCCTCCCTACACACATACACCCTCCATAACTAACCAGTCAGGTGTGAAGTCTTATTTATTCTGTTGCCACAATATCTCTTACCTCTGACTCTTACTTTTGGCCCTTCTCACCTTTTACTGGGACTATTGTAATTGTCTTCCAATTCATCTTCCACAAAACTGCCAAACTGGTACTCCAATTTTGACCTTGTTATTCAAGAGACTTAGCTTCTTTTACCCTTTAGGATACAATACAAATTCCTCTGCAGTATGCAAATAAGCCTTTATAATTTGCCTGCAATCCATCTTTGTAGAATGATTCAAATTATACCTACATTATACTGCAGCCATCTAGTTCTCTGTGCATGATATTCCTTTTCCCATTCCTATAATGCTGTCCCTCTCCTTGGTATCTTGAAATCCCTAGTCTGTTTCAACTTAAGTGCAGAGTTCTACCAGAAGTCTTTCATATTGTCCTAGTGATTGATTCCCCTCCTTACGTCCCCAAATTACTTAGAATTCTTATTGTATTTTTATATCTTTCTGTTTGATGTTTCTTCCCAGAAGAATTAAAACTCTTTGAAGGAATTGACTGTTTCTTGCTTTATATACCTGATGGTTTACAAGTGCCTGGCGTGTATCTGGGGCTTAATAATGTTTAAATTGAGATACAGACTCATGGTAAAGAGATTTGATTTCTAAAATTTAGTTCGTCTAAATAACTAAGTAGTGTGATCTTGAATTTAACTTCTCTAATAAATCCATTCTCTCACCATCTGGAAAATGAGGATATTAGATTAGGTGATTTCTAGGTCTTTTCCTACTTCAGTGGTCTTGTTGGATCAATCATAGATTGAAGAAAATAAAAAAAACATATTTCTACCTTTGGTATAATATACAAAGAATTTATAAAACATGAGTATGACTCCTCATTATTTAACTGATGACAGTACGTTGAAATGTAACTTTATTACAAGAGAAGATAAAAGCAAAATTTTGGTAAGCCAAACAAACTATGATGTGTTAAACTATGATTTCTTTCTGACAATAAACAAAATACCCTAAATTGTATTTTAGAAAATAAGATTTCTTTTTTGTTGCATTAGTAGCAGTTAACAATTTAGTAGTAGTTTAATAGTTAATTAGTAGCAGTAGTACCTGATTTGGTGGTTGAAAAAATATGAAATAGTCTTGCCTCAATTGGCATGTAAATCAAATATATAAATGAACTAATAGAAATCCTTGCTTGCATTTATTTCCAGATTTAGTAAATATGTTTTGATATTTATGGAGGAAATGTTTACTTCATCAGTGAAGTTCTTCCTCGACTGATATAGCCCCACACCTTATATCTTTTTCTGTGTTATTTTTGTTAGATATTTATTATGCATCTAGCATATGTAAACCACTGTGTTGTTTGAAATTTTTTAAAAGTCTCTGGTCTCAAGAAGGTCAAGAAGAAAGGGAACATGATGTGGTTTTAAAAAAAAGCTTTATAAAATATGATTGAACTCTGCAAAATTCTCAGTTTGGTAATTCTGTAATAGCATACAGAAAAAAAATTAAGAATAAAAGAATGTTCATTGTATCCCCAGAACTTAGCTCAGTGTCCAATACACAATGCTTACAGTGTTTAATAAATGCGTGACTTGACTCTAGTTGTAATAGATCATTTGATCTGACCCCTTCATTTTATAGCTTAAAATATTGAGGTCCAGAGAGTTGAATTATTTTGCCAAGGTCACACATCATGCCTAAGTTGCAGAACTGAGGAGTCAAATCCAAATTCTCCCTTTCTATTAACAATGCTTTTGGTCCATTACATAGTGTCTTCTATTCTTCCAAGGTATGATCTCTTTCAGGAGAGAGAATATTTTATTCAACTTGCTTAAATTAATGAAGCCCATCTTCACATCTAAGTCAATACTTTACTACATTGTTTAAATACTTTACCTTAATTTACCTTACTACATTGTCTAAATTCCTTTTGCTGAGGGCACCTATGTTACAATAATATTTACACAAGATCTATCATTAACATCTAGTGTTTAAGATCATTGCTTTTTTTGATGGCACATTAGATGACATGAGAGCTTATGCTGAAAGACCCACCTATAAGATTCCTGAACTAAGGCTTCAGACATTTAAAGTTTCAAAATATGATTTGCACTTTAGAACTTAAATTTTGAATATTAAGAAAATTCTCATTCTAATTTGAATATATAAAAGAATTTTGGGCATTTTTTAGTATGATTTTTGTCATAGTATGGAAGTACTATATATTTGAAAGCACTGAGCTTATAGTCATGAAGAGACCTAGGTTCAAAATTCCCGCCTATAACACAAAATCAATATTCTAGTTGATTCAAGGGGCAGTAGATGAGCAATAGACAAAAATAGATTACACACAAGAAGTCATGAAAGAGATTATTCAGGAGATAATAATAAAAAGAAAAAATGAGCCATAGTAAAAGCTAACGGTAACAGAGAACTGAACTGGTACCCACATAATGTTAAAATAAACTAACAAGATTTACAGAACATGGAATACATCCTTAAGGTCTTATGGGAGGAGACAGATGAGTTGTATAGGACAAAATGGCATACATGAACTGCAATATGTAAATCACATACCCCTAATAATGAGCCCTTTATATATTAAGAGTTGATCACCATCTTCCAGGAACTTCCATTATAGTTACAGGTATTAATGCTTTGTTTTTCCTAATTATTAGATTGGAAACTCCTGGAAGATAGTAACCAACTCTTAATATATTTATTGATTGATAGTTTGAAATGTAACTTATAAAGGAATGTGACAATGTAATGGAACATTGCTATTTTATGGTATGACAAATATAGAAAAGCATGAAAAGAACTGATGTGAAGTGAAGAACGCAATAGACCACAAGAACTACAACAAGGTAAATGGAAAAAAACATTGAAAATTGAAATGGTCTTTCAGAATTATAATGACCAATCTTAACCTCAAAGAAAATGGTAGGATATAAATAACAAAAGATTTCAACAAAATCCCTTTTGTTAAAAGAGAATTCATATATATACCAAGGCATTAATATTTTATCTTTATTTAGCTCCAAAATAATATGCAAAGCAAATTAAATTTCTATAGTGGGAATCTCTCACCTATACATACTTTAATATTTTTCTAATATATGTAGATTTTATTGTGGTAGATAAAATACAAATTTATTCAAAAGTCTGAAAAAATAGTGATGTTATATGACTTAAAAATTATACCAGGACTTGTATATGTAAATAATTTTTGTCTCCAGATATGTATATCTAAATATTTCCCCTTATGTGAACAGTATAAGTATTACTGATAGCACATAATTTATTTCAATCAATTTTCACCTATTTTTAATTACTCAGTCTCAGTCTCTGTAGAAATTTGCTTTTGTTAAGTTTTATAGATCTGGGTCAAACAACTTGATTAACTGACATTGATTTCTACTGTTTGTTATTTGGCTATTGGTAGTAAGCATCATTTTAAGATGGAATTAAAATGTAACATAGTAAAATGAGTAACACTTATTTTTTGTATAGCAGTTCTGCAATGTGTGCCCTATATTTAGAGTGTGAGACTGGATTTCAGTGGTGGTGTGAAAATGCATAAGGAAGCAGGGACAGATACAGAATATGGCTTTCCCAAGGACTAGCTCCTTTATTTCTGGCCAGGTAGAGATTTGAAGGAGAAAAGAGAAAAGTGGAAAGCAGTAAAAGCCAAAAGAAGTAAAGGATGAAAAGATAGAAAGTAGTGTCAGAAGGAGTTTGAAGTAATGCTGGCTGTCAGCTTTACCCTTTATACTCAGCTTGTAGCCTTCAATCTCTTCATCAATTGGTCTTCTTGCAACACTATCACCGTTTTCTTCCTACAGCTTCTCTCCTCTGGGTGGTAAGTTAAAGTGAGGGAGGAGAAAAATGGTAGAGAAAGCATATATCATGCTAGTCATATATTAGACTCAGACTTTACCCTCTCTGCTCAGCTGTGTTTCAACATTTATTCAGCTCATATGCCTGATTTATAGAAAATAGGACTTGACTCAGTGAAACGTTCCACTCAAGTCCTTTAATTCTCATGTTATTTTGTAATGGTAATATTTGCCAGTGTAACAAAACAACTAAAGCAGCAGTCTCAATATAACCTCTATAGAAGCTAGAGTCTGATGAAGAATGATATATCAATATTCTCAAATACTTTGTATTCAGTGCTACTAACAAGCAATTTTTATGTTATCCTTATGCATTTTAAAATTTTTTAATTATAATGATACTTTGGTGGCACTTTATTTACCAAATTTCAAAATCCTACAGAAATGTACAGTTTTTCCCTTGAATCCAAACAAGTGAAATCAAAATCCCATAAAAATTAACAGATTGCTAGCTTATTTGAATTATTTTTAAGTAAATATGTAGTGTATATGAAGCTATAATGTATGGTTTAGGATATGTATATGTTTAGAGTAGAGTAGAAAAGAGAAGGGAGGAGTTTTTCCAGCTTTTTGCTGCTTCTCAGGAATTTTGACATTGAGATACAAAAGGGGCAAGTTCATAGTTGCATTTGTATATGCAATGTATATGTTAAATATTCTACTTACATAGGTGGGTTTGATGGAACACTGGCCAAGGAAAGTTCTAGTTTTTTATTCAATGTATTCAAATTCAATTCAATAAACATTAAGGTCTGTTTTGTACAATGTACTGTTTGAGCTCTGGGAATAAAAAACAAAAATATTAGTTCCTGCCCTTAGGAAGTTTATATTATAGTCTATAAACTAGCTATGCGTACTTGAGACAAACTTTTTAACCTTTAGAAATCTTAATCATCCTTATCCATAAAGTGAAGGGGTTTGATTAGTTGACTCCCAGATTCTTTCTGACTTTCATATTTTATGATAATATTGCATCTCAGGCTGACCTAGAAATTGCTTCAAAATCCAATTGAGGATCAACATATGAATCAACAAGGTTAAATGAAAGTAGTCCTTGTAATATCCCTTTCCACCATGGTAAGAATGCATTCTAGCTGTTATCATTCAAATAGATTTGAATTACTTAACTATATTTTCTGCCCATACCTTTCAACTTGTCAACAAGGACATAGTAAAAGACTTTGTTAAATTTTCTGCTAATGCAGTTATTCTACACTATGACATCACCCTCATATGTTAGCCTAAAAACCCAAGTCCAAAAAAATTAAGTATGATATGATATATTTGTACTGATCTCATGCTAGCTGATGGTAATCCTCTCTTCCTATTCGTTAACTACTAATAAACCAGTCCTGACTGGAATGGATATGAAACTCAAAAGAAAGTAGGATAGACATTATTTAAGATTTCTGGAAGAAGGGGGAATAAGACAGGAAACAATCCAGCTCTTTCATTTTCTTTTATAAGTAACTTAAAATGACACCTCAAAGTGTGGAGGGCAACTCAATTTTTCCACTTCCTTTTCACCTCCCTTTCCTCCCTCCTCTTTTTCATTCCTAATCTTCTCTCCAATCCTTTGTCCTTTCTCCTTTTCCTGGTCTAAATGATGTAGATGACTGAGAAAGCCACAAAGACATCTTGAGGGTCTGGGCCCAGGACATGTGCTTCAAAATGGTGACAGCCAACAATAAAGACTATAAACTTTTGGAAAATATGAACAAATTGACCAGCTTTAAGTAGCTAGAAAGGAAAGGTATTGCTGTAAACATCACTAGGAACTTTTAAAGGACTTAAACCAGAAATAGGCAGCCCTTCAGCCTTTTCTGGAGCAGATCACTTTAAGAGGAGCAAGTGGCAGTTCTTGAGCAAGCAGCCTACAAGTTGAATGCATGTTTAAACAAACTAGAACAAAATACGCTAGTTAGAGAGATTAGAGATGCAATGAAAGAATTGTTTAGCACAAAAACATTTACTATAAGAATGTTTCCTAAGAGCTGAAATGCATGGATGTAACTTAATCAAACTTAAATGTTTCCGTTCCACCCCCTTTTTAATTGGATGGGTAACTTTGGCCAGCCCTTGATGTTTTTTATAAAACTCTATTCTCTGAAATGCCACCTTATTGTGTGCTCATTTTGTATGCCCCTGGACCAAGGCTCAGAAATCAGGATTAACCCCAAATAGAGCAGACACAAATGAGACACTCTGGTCTTCCGATTTCCTCCTACTCTCTCCATCTTTGACTCATTGTTCTAAATGTGTTCCCACTCCCTTCTAACTTATTCTTGATAAATGATGAGTGCTAATTTATGAGAAAAAAGTACAGGAACATTCTTATCAGAAGTGGATTAAAGTACTATTTTCTCTTAATAGTAGAAATAGTAGAGCAAGGGGATAGTATAAAGGACTTTTAGAAAGGTAGGGGTCAAAAGTAAATTTGATTTCACAGATGGAGGGTAAAAAGTGAGAGAAGGATAAACAAGAAAAATAGCATGGAGGGAAATACACAATAATTTCAAAAGAAAATAGTGTGATCTCATCCATAAAACAAAAATGGATAGCAGAAAGGATCAAAAAGCAGAAGCCAAAAATATGCTGTTTACAAGAAAACACATTTTAAAATGAGAGTTACAGAGAGTAAAAATAAAGAATTTGTTGTGCTTTAGTTGATATAAATAAAAAATGCAGGGGTAGCAATCATGATCTCAAAAGATAAAATATATCTAATTTAAAGAAACCAGGAAACCAAAGTATGTTAAAAGGTACCATAGAAAATGAAATAATAGCAATACTAAACATATCTACACTAAAGCAGAAGTCCTCAAACTATGCGGGCCAGATGTGGCAGCTGAGGACGATTATTCCTCTCACCCAGAGCTATGAAGTTTATTTAAAGGCCCACAAAACAAAAGTTTTTGTTTTTACTATAGTCCGGCCCTCCAACAGTCTGAGGGACGATGAACTGGCCCCCTATTTAAAAAGTTTGAGGACCCCTGTAACTATAGCATTCAGATTTTTAGAGGACAAGGTAAATGTTAGGTGTAAATAATTGCAAAACTATAACAATAGGAGATTTAAACTTTTCCCTCTAAAAACTAAATAAGATGAATAGAGCCTTAGATAAGTTGTTAGACATTGGAGAGAATTGAATGTGAATATAAAAGAATATATCTTTTATTCAGTGCTACATGACATCTTTACAAAACCTGATTCTATTTTAGGTCATAAAATCTTTTCATATGATAATGCAACCAAAATTTTATTTAATAACCATGGACACAAAAATTTAAAATGAATTGGAGACAAAATGACTTATAAAGGAGTAGGTTAAAGAACAAACCATAGAAAAAGAATTATAAGAAGGAAACATATCAAAACTTATGAGATGCAACAAAAGCAGTAATCAGAAGAAAATTTATATCTCTAAATGTTTATATCAGTGAAAATAGAGAACAAGCTGATCAACGAATTGGGAATAAAATTAAAAACTAGAAAACAACCCTCCCCCAATAAATACCAAATTGGAAATCGTAGCAATTAAAGATGAGATCAATTAAATTGAATGTAACAAAACTATTGAATTTACAAATAAAATAGGTGGTTTTATTAAAAAATTGATAAACCATTAGTTAATATTTTATTTGCAGTTAGGGGTACTTTGCAGCAAATTTCATTAATGTCTCATATCTGAGACATATAAGGAACTGATTAAAATATACAAGAACAAGTTATTCCCTTTTAGATAAATGTTTAAAAACTTCAAATAGGCAATTTGTTTATGCTTTTCTGTAATTTAATTTTTTTGTTCCACTTTAAGTTTTGAACTGTCTCCCTCACTCCCCACTCTGCACTAGAGAAGGCCACCATTTGACACTAAAATCATACCATACATACTTCTGTTTCTCTAAAAGTAAATAGCATCATCTTTCATAGGTCCTTTGTTGTTGATTTAAGTATAATATTCAGAATAACTTAGTCATTCACAGTTATTCTTTGAATGTTGCTCTTATTATATGCAATGTTTTCCCGATTCCAATAACTTTACTTTGCATCAGTTCATGTAAGTCTTCCCACATTTTTTTGAAACTATCTTGCTTGCCAAATCTTGCCCCTTAATTGTATTCCACACCTTATTTAGCCATTCCCCAATTGATGGGTATCCTCTGATTAATAGTTTTTAAAAGAGAAAGAAGAAAACCATGTCACTAGTATTAAAAATAAAAAGGATAAATACATCACTAGTTAAGAGTAAATTAAAGCAATTATTAGAAATTCTTTTGCCCAATTATATGCCAATAAATTTAACAATTTAAATAAAATGGAATATTTACAGAATATAAACTGCCCAGATTAACAGAAATGGAAATAAAATATATTTTATTATTTAGAAAAAGAAACTGAACAGAACATAAATGAATTTCCTAATAAAATAGCATCAGGATCAGATGAATTTACAAATTTTACCAAACATTTAAAAACTAACTAATCACAATATTAAATGTTCTGGGATAATATGCAAATAAGGAGAACTAATTAATTCCTTTTACAAAACAAATATGGTGTTGATACCTAAACCAAGAAGAATAAAAACAGAAAGAAAATTATAGACCTTCACTAATGAATAGGGATACAAAAGTCTTAAATAAAATGTTAGCCAGGGGACTAGAACGATATATCACAAATACTATACATTGTGATGAAGTGGAATTTATGCCAGAAATGCAGGGATGGTTCACTTTAAGGAAAAGTGTTAGCACAATTGATTATATCAATAGCAAAATTATCAGATTTTATTGATTATGTAATCAATAGATATATAAAACGCTTTTGATAAAATATAGCACTCATTCCTATTTTTTTAAAAAAAGCAAAAGCATAGATATAAGAAATTTTTCCTTAAAATGATAAGAAACATCTACCTTTTAAAACCACCAGCAAGCATTATCTGTAATGAAAATAAACTAGAAGCCTTCCCAATAAAATCAGAAGTAAAACAGGGATGCTCATTATTACCAATATTATCCAATATTGTACTAGAAATGCTAACAGTAAATTCTATATTCTAAAGATATTTTTTAAAAGTTGGGGGAGGACTTAATTGCACAAAAATATAGTCATTCTTTTTGGGATGGTTAAGAATTAGAAATGAAAGGGATGCCCATCGTTTGGAAAATGGCTAGGCAAGCTGTGGCATATGGCTGTTATGGAGTACTATAAGAAATGGCAAGCAGGATAATTTCAGAAAAACTTGGAAACACATTAACTGATGTTAATGTAAAGATGAGCAGAACCAGGAAGATATTGTAAACTGCAAATTATGTACATGATTTGTGAATGACTTAATGACTGTTCTCAGTAATACATTGATTCAAGATAGTCTCAAAGATCTAATGATGAAGCATGATATCTACCTCCAGAGAAAGAATTTTTTTTTGTTTTTTTAAATAAAGGCTTTAGTATGTTATTTTTCACTTTTTTCCCTTTTATTCAATTCTTCTTTTACAAAATGACTAACATAGAAATGTTTTACATTAATAGACTTCTATAACCTATATCTGATTGCTTTCTCAGAGAAGATGGAGGGAAGAAAAAATTTGCAACTCGAAATTTTTTTAAAAGGACAAATGTGGAAATATGTATAGAAGAATTGCACATATTTTACAAATATTGGATTACTTGCTGTCTAAGAGAGGAAGTGAGGGAAAGGAAGTGAGAAAAAATTGGAAAACAAGGTTTTGCAAGAGTGAATGTTGAAATATATATATAATATTTAAAATGAAAATTTTTTTAAAATGTTAAAATTTTAACATGTAATTGGGGGAAAATATTTTTAAATCTTTTTAAGAATTCAGACAAAAATGTGAGATCCATTATGTGCTAGGAAAAGAAATGCTAGCAATAGTAATAAGAATAATAAGAAAAATAAGAATAAGAAAAAAAAGAAACTGAAGGAATCAAAACAGATAAGGTAATAAAATCATCTATTTTGCAGACAATATGTTGATATATTTGGAAAATCCTAGAGATTCAATTAAAATGTTGGTTGAAACAATTTTAGCAGAGTAGCAGGTTCTAAAACAAATTACATATATCACCAACATTTCTATATATTACCAACAAAGCCCTGCAAGAAGAGAAATTAAGACAGTTAATTTAAAATAACTATAGAAGAAAAACCCCTAGCTTGAAATCAACTTGAGGCAGGAGGAGTTTGCCTGAGTTCTCCCCAAATGCACCTCCAGACAACCTTACAACAATACCTTGAAACTAGTTTTGGAATGGTGAAGTATTTTTCCAGCTCAGGAAAACTTAGAGAATCATCCAGAAAGATCTTTCTCTCTGGATAGGAGGGGAACATTGTTTCAGTACAGGTAGTACTCAAATAGCCAGCTGTAACACACTCTCGGGGGCAAGCAGCAAAGTTCTTAACCCTGGGACAAGCCACCAGTAGGGCCTCAATCTCAGGGCAAATCAGCAGCATAGTTCTGAGCCAAAAACCCAGATATCAATGTCAAGAAATTATCAGAAAAAAAAATTGATATCACTATCCTAGAACCAAAGGATATAATTAAAATGAAAAGAATGCACCTATCATCTCATGAAAGACATCATAAAATGAAAATTCCCAGGAATATTATAGCCAAATTTCAGAGCTCCCAGGCCAAAGAGAAAAGACTGCAAGCAGCCAAAAAGAATTACTTCAAATATTTTGGTGCAGTCAGGATTACACAGGATTTAGCAGATTCTACATAAAAAGAACAGAAGTCTTAGAATATGATACTCCAAAAGGCAAGAAACTGGAATTCAATCAAGAATCACCTACCCAACTTAACTGAGTGTGACCTTTTGGAGATGGAGGTCAGGAGTAGAGATAAATATTTAATGAAATAGAGACATTTCAAACATTTCTCATGGGGAAAAAACAAAACAAAACAGCTGAACAGTAAAAAAAAAAATGGATCTTCAAATATGAGACTCGAAAGAAGCATGAAAAATATTAACAGTAAAGAGAAAACATTCAAACTTTATATTATTACATGGGAAGATGGTACTTGTAACACTTAAGGTCTTTATCACTATTAAGGCAGTTAGTATACATAGAAGGTGCAAGTGTTGGTCATTTTTGATGGAACATTTTTTAAAAATTGAGGTGATTATTCCCAATCTCTCTTTTTTTTGTCCACCTGCATTTTTGATTTCCTTCACAGGTTAATTGTACACTATTTCAAAGTGCGATTCTTTTTGTACAGCAAAAAGACTATATGGACATGTATACATATATTTTATTTAACTTATACTTTAACATATTTAACATGTATTGGTCAACCTGCTATCTGGGGGAGAGAATGGGGGAGAAGAAGGGAAAAAATTGGAACAAAAGGTTTTGCAATTGTCAATGCTGAAAAAAATTACTCATGCATATATCTTATAAATAAAAAGCTACAATAAAAAATTAGGTGAGAAAGGGATGCACTGGGAGAAGAGAGAAGGGAAAGATAAAATGGGGTATATAATCTCACATAAAAAAGACATGAAAGCTATTATAGTGGAAGGGGAAAAAGTAAGGGCAACACTTGAACCTTATTCATCAGAACTCTCAAAAAGGAAGTATCTTAGGAAGAAGAGGGATGAGAGAAGGGCTGGGGAAGGAGCTCTGATAGAAGGGAGGGCAGTAGTAGAAAGGAAGTACTAGAAGTAAAACATTTGAGGAGGGACAGGGTAAAAGGTAAAAGAAAGTAGGATAAACAGAAGAAATAGGTTTAAGGGAAATAAATATACTGTTATCATAACTAAATGTGAATGGATGAACTCACCCATAAAATGAAAGACAGAATTAAAAAATAGAATTCTGTAATATACTGTTTATAAGAAACACATTTGAAACACTGAGACAATCATACAGAGTAATGGTAAAAGTCAAATAATAGGTCCTGGAGCAGAACCTATTATGCTTCAGCAGAAGTTTAAAAAAAGGTGGGGGTGGGGGGAATAGCAATCATAATTTCAGACAAGGCAGAAGCAAAAATAGTCAAAATCGTCATAATTAAAAGAAATAGGCAAAGAAACTACATTTCAACAAAAGGTGCCATAAATAATGAAATAACATCAATACTAAACATATATGCATCAAATGATATAGAATCTAAATTTGTAAAGGAGAAATTAAGTGATTTACAAAAGAAAATAGACAATAAAATTATACTAAAAAGGGTCCTCATTTCCCCTATTAGAGCTAGATAAATCTAACCAAAGATAAGCAAGAAAGAAGTTTAAAAAGAGAACAGAATTTTTTTAAAGGTAGTTAAAATAGATCTTTGGAGAAAATTGAATGGAAATATAAAGGGATATATCTTTTTTTTCTCAGCAGTATTGGCACCTACACAAAAATTGTCCATGTATTAGGACATTAACACCTCACAATATAATGCACAAATATCAAACGTGTCTTTTTCAGATCATAATACAATAAAAATTGCATTCAATAAAGAAAAATTGAAAGATATTAAAAATTAATTGCAGAGTAAATAATCTAATCCTAAAGAATTAGTAGGTCAAGGAATAAATCATAAAAACAATAATTTCATTGAAGAGAAGGACAATAATAAAGACAACATACCAAAATGTATGGGATGCTACCAAAGCAGTATTTAGGGGAAAATTTATATTTCTGAATCTTTGCATTAGTAAAACAGGGAAAAAGCAAATCAATGATTTCAATGTACAATTAAAAAAAAAAATCACAAACACAAAATTGGAAATTCTGAAAATCAAAGGAGAGATTAGTAAAATTCAACACAAGAAAACTATTGAACAAATAAGTAAACTTAGAAGCTGGTTTTATGAGAAAACAAAATAGATAAACCATTGTTTAACTTGATTAAAAAAAAATAAATTACTGGTAATAAAAATCAAAGGGGTGAATTTACTGTGAATGAAGAGAAAATTGACACAATTATTAGCAGCTATTTTACCCAATTGTGTGCCAATCAGTTTGATGATCTAAATGAAATGTACAGAGATACAAACTGCCCAGGTTAACAAAAGAAAAAATAGGTTACTTAAATAACCCCATCTTAGAAAAAAGATACTGAACAAGCCATCATGAGCTCCCTAAGAAAAAAATTCTCTGGACCAGATTGATTCACAAATGAATTCTATCAAACATTTAAAGACCAGTTACTTCCAATACAGTTTGGGAAAAAAGAGATGAAGGAGTCCTATCAAATTCCTTTAATCACACAAATATGTTGTTGTTACCTAATCCAGGAAGAGTGAAAATATACAAAGAAAATTGTAGACCACTTCCTTAGTAGATGTTGATACAAAAAAATTAAAATACTAGCAAGTAGATAAAAGCAATATGTCACAAAGATCAAACACAGTGACTAGGAAGAATTTATGTGAGGAATGCAGGGCTACTTCATTATTAGGGAAACTATCAGCATAATTGACCATATCAATAACAACATATACACATGTCAAGAAATGCAGAAAAAAGCCTAAGATAAAATCCTACAGTCATTTTTATTAAAAACACAAAAGAATATAGGAATAAATGGAGCTTTCCTCAAAATGATAGTATCTATGTAAAACCATTATCAAGCGTTATTTATAATTACCAATGGGGTCAGGGATGAAACAAAGATATCCATTATCATCACTATTCAGTATTGTACTATAAATGTACTAGATATTTTGTTATAGCAATGAGAGAAGAAAAAGAAATTAAAATAGGCAACAGGGAAACAAAACTATCCTTCTTTGCCAATGAGATCTTATACTTAGAGAATCAACTAAAAAGAAACTATTTGAAATTATTAACTTTAATGAAGTTGTAGGATATAAAATAAACACACAAATCATCAGCATTTCTGTATGTTACCAAAAGTAATATATAGTCCAGCAATAAGATATTAAAAGAGAAATTCCATTGAAAATAATTGTAGACAACATAAAATATTTGGGAGTCTACCTGCCAAGATGAATCTAGGAGTTATATGAATACAATTATGAAATACTTTTCACACAAAAAAAAGTCATATCTAACCAATTAGAAAGGTATCAATTAATTGCTCATGGGTAGGTCAAGCCAATATAATAAAAATAACAATTCTGCTAAATTAATCTCTTTATTTGATGTTTTACTAATCAAACTGCCAAAAAAGTTATTTTATGTAGCCAGAAAAAATAAAATAAAATAAAATTCATCTGGAAGAACAAAAGGTCAAGAATATCAAGAGAATCAATGAAAAAAAAAAAAGTATGAAAGATGGTAACCTAGCTGTACCAAATGTCAGAATCTTAATTATAAATCAATAACAATTAGTTATTGGCTAAGAAATAGAATGAATCAATGTAATTGATCAGGTACACAAACATAGTAGTTTAGTGTTTGATAAACCCAAAGATCCAAGCTTTGGGGTTAAATACTATTTGACCAAAAATTTCTGGAGAAACTGAAAAAAAGTATGACAAAAACTAGGATTAGATCAACATTTCTTACTGTATATCAAGATTAAGGACAAAATGAGCAGGTGATTTACACATAAAGGTTAATACCATAAGCAAATTAGGAAAGCATGGAATAGTTTTTCTGTCATATCTATTTAGGGACCATATAAGAGATGAAGAGCATTATGAGATGTAAAATGTATAATTTTGATATATTTTAACGTTTTACAGTAATTATCTCTGATAAAGGTCTCATTTAACTGAGTTAAATGAATAATAATACAAGTTATTCCCCCAAGTAATAAATGGTCAAAGGAAATGATCATGCAGATAATTTTCAAACAAAAAAATCAAAACTCCATAATCGCGAAAAATGCTCTAAATCACTGAGGAATGCAAATTAAAACAACTCTGACCTATCAGCCTGACTTTTCCAGAAAAGGAAAGTGACAAGTGTGTGTGTGTGTGTGTGTGTGTGTGTGTGTGTGTGTGTGTGTGTAATGTTGACTACTTCTAAGGTGGAATTGGGAGGAAAAAGTTTGGAGCTCAAATGTAACATGCTTAAAAGCAAATTAAAGAATATAATTTTTTTAAAAAAAATTCCAGTGATCTTTCTTATGGGAAACATAGCCTCCGTTATCCATTTTCCTGTTGTAGTGGGAAAAGTGCTAAATTTGGAGTTAAAAAAGCTAGGTTTGAATCATGGCTTGATCAAGTGACAGCTTTTTTGAGTTTCTTCACCTGAAAAATGAGGATAATAGTGTTAACTCTGTCTATCTGATGTGCTTCTTGTGAAGAAAACTGACAACTTTAAATATAAACTATTTCTTTTTGTTAAACCCATTGAATATAGCAGGTGAAATTCTGATATGTAGGCAAAGCCCAGGCCACATGACCTATATCCTTCTTCCTCTTCCTCTCTAGTCATCTCAACAGATAAGCATATATACACTAAGAGATATAATCAGTCCTTTTAGAAATTCAGTCATGCCAAAGTTAGTTCATCTTTCCCTTTCTTCTCCCTTAAATAAATGATTAAGAAACTTCAGTTCTTT
Source organism: Antechinus flavipes (assembly GCF_016432865.1). Classification (NCBI taxonomy): domain Eukaryota; kingdom Metazoa; phylum Chordata; class Mammalia; order Dasyuromorphia; family Dasyuridae; genus Antechinus; species Antechinus flavipes. Next base: position 353,975,569 of record NC_067401.1, on the reverse strand, counting down.
TCTCCTATGGTCTTCTCCTTCCCCAGAAGTTATACTATAATACTTAGAAAGTGTTTATCATTTTAACTCTGAGGGAGGATGAAGATCTAATGCGATGTAGAATTGCAAAAGATCAGAAAGCAATACGAAAACTGAAGGGAAAATAAAACAGGAAAACAAAAATTACTTTGTTTTTTGTCTTGTTTGGATAGAAGGGACTTTTTGAAGCCTTTGGAATCCTAGGGATAGCTAAGTTTTTTGAGGACAACTATTTCTGGCATGCTTTTCTTGAAATTTCCTTTTTGGGGTCTTTAGGGCCCAAAGGTTATGGACAGGAGGAACTCAAGGTACCTTTCTTTCCCCATCCCCTTTTATTTCTTCCCCCTTATTCTCTTCAGAGATTTTAGCTGTCTCCAAAGTCCAGTAATCTTGGAAAAGCATAACTTCTCTCTTTCAGGATATGGGATCGACATAGTGGAAAGAGCACTGAATGTGAAACTTAAGTTCAAATTCTAATGTAATACTTATCTGTCTTGTCATTTCATTCCCCTGGGTCTTAGTTTACTCACAATATTCTTCTCTACATAGATTTAAAAAATTATTAAATCACAGATATGGATCTATCTATTTATGTATGTGTAAAAATACTTTATCTATAACCTGTTATGCAGTTACTCTATATATCTCTTGTTGGACCTAAATAAAAATTAAAATGACAATATCTGTATATATATATGTGTTCATATAAATATATGTGTCAATTTATTCTGGCTATAGAGGCGATTATACTGAATCATTCTGCATATTTTGTTGGATTTATAGGTCAATATGCACATATTGATTAAGATACTCCTTATAATAACTGAAGAGTTTCTGAAACCCATAGATTGGGAAGCAGTGAAGCAAATAATAATGATATCTTTAAAGTCATTTATTGCTCTAAGTACATTTTATATCTGGGTGTATGCATACCTTTTTTGTGTGACTATGGTATAGGGGCAGTTGTTATGACTTAATAAAGTCATCCAAGTAAAGTACATTAATCTATAATTTCTTCAAAGTAGCCAATGTTTAATCCCCCTTATAAGAAAAATAGATCCCTGTTTTAAAAAAGAAGAAGCCTGTATTTATGTGTGTTAATGGGCATAATTTACCATTTGATTACAGTATTTCTAAGATGAAAAGATTTTCTAGTTCACAAGTAAGCAAAATATGCATCATGATAATATAATTCAATTCTAATGGAGATTCTAAGGAGTTTTCTTTTTCTTTTGTTTTTTAAGTGTTAGTGCACATTTATTATTTTATTTTATTTTTTGAGTGGCAATTGAGGTTAAATGACTCACACAGCTAGACTGTGTTAAGTGTCTGAGTTCTGGATTTGAATTCAGGTCCTACTGACTTTAGGGCAAGTGCTCTCCCTATTGTGCCATCTAGCTATGCCCATTCAACAGATTTTCTTAACAGCCATGATTGCTATCAGGCCAATGTCAGATTAAATTCTCCAAAGGATGTCACTCACCTCCATATACATCTCATATTCAAGAATCTTATTTTGTTTCATCTCCTTTCAAGAAGCATTTATTTAATACCATATGAGTTCAGCACTCTATATACCACAAAGAATGTAAAAAGAGTAAATAAAATAGTCCCTGTTTTGAAAGAACTTATTCTAGCTGAAGAACATATACATACATTTATATATGTTGTATGCCTATCAAAAAAAAAAAAAGATACTTCTTTAATATGTGGCTCACTGGAAGTTGATATAATTTATTATCTTGGATGGGGAACAAAAAAGTCATAAGGAGTTGTCCAAGATACATAGTTTTGCAATTTGCCTAAGATATAAATCTATGAAAGGGGAGCCCAGATCTTTCTGATGAATCCAGCACTCTTTTTTCCTGAAAAATAATGCTCTAAGTACTTTATAGTATGTGTAATCCCTCATATTGATCTATTCTCTCCCCTGCTTCACAAAGATATTTGTCAAGTTGATTCTTCTCATCCAAAATTTTTTTTCAATAAGTAATGCCATAATTCTCAGTATGGTTTCATAGATGACATATTTTTCCATATGCATGTATATATATACATATATATATATATATATATACATATATATATACATATATATATATGTAATAGACCACATCCTCTCATCAACACCCCCTTCTTTTACAACTACTAGAAATGCAATGATATATTAACATTATGTGGTCCCAAATTATAGGCAAAAAATAAAAAGCACAATAATTCATCACTTTGTTTTGAGAGGATTTGAGATTTAAACTCAAAAGAAGATTGATAATCAGAGTTTTGTTTTGTGACTTTTTTGTTTGAGGTTGGGGTTTTTTTGTTTCTTTTTTTAGGGGGGAGTTGGGTTTTTTATGAGGCAGTCAGGGTAGCTTGCTTGCCCAGGGTCACACAGCTAGTAGCTTGTTGGTTTTTTACACTAATTATTTTTATAAGCAAAATGGAATTGTAGTATAATTACTGCAGAGACTATATCAGTCTAATGTTGCAAATTCAGGAGCTTTCCCTACCTGGCCCTAGAGATTTTTTCAAAGCAGTCATAGCCTGTGAATTCGGTCTTCTTAATAGTATAGACCCCACCCTTTGCTGTACATCTTTCTGAGAGTTTCTCCCCAAATCTGCCAATCCAAAGTAGAATAAAAATTTACCTGAAGCCTTCCTTTCATCCCCTTTTCAGTCACTGTCAAGACAATCGTTTCTTACTGATACCATAACTTCTCCATTCACATAAGCATACAGTTGAGACTAAAAGGAACATCTGGTCTAATCCCCTTATTCTATAATTCAGGAAACAAAAGCCCAAGTGTATGAAAATGATTGGTCTAATGCCACAGAGATAGGAAGTAGCAGACTCCTGAGTCTCCTAAGAAGTAATAATTAGGGCAGCTAGTTGGTATAGATAGAGATGGCTAGAGCATCAGTCCTATAATCAGGAAGACCTAGTCCAAAACGAAGTCTTAGACAATTGATATTTAGCTATGTGACCTTAAGCAAGTCACTTAGCCTAGATTGCCTTGATGGAAAAAAAAAAAAAAAGAAAGAAAGAAAGTAAGTAGAGTATTTTGTAGCCTGTGTGTCTTTTCTCTCTTTTCTTCTTCTAGTAAATTTATATATTTTTCATACATAATGCTTTATGGATCATATTGGGATAGAAAAATCAGAGCAAAAGGGAAAAACCATGGGAGAGATTAAAAAACAGAAAAAAAAAAAAAAAGTGAACATAATGTGGTTATTTATATTCAGTCTCCTTAGTTCTTTTTCTGGATAAAGATGGCATTTTATGTACAGTCTATTGGGATTGCTTTCCAGCATTGAAAGACTGAAAAGAACCAAGTCTTTCACAGTTGATCATTGCACATTCTTGCTGTTATTGTGTTGCTATTATTCTGCTTGTTTTGCTCAACATCAGTTCATGTTAATCTTTCCAGGCCTTTTTAAAATCAGCTTGTTCATCATTTTTTATAGAACTGTAATATTCCATTACTTTCATGTACCATAACTTGGTCAGCCATTCCCCAATTGATGGGCATCTACCCATTTTCCAATTCTTTGCTACCACAAAAAGAACTGCTACAAAGATTCTGCACATGTGGGTCCTTTTCCCTCCTTTAAGACTGTTTCCTTGGGATACAGACCCAGTAAAGCCTATGTATTTCCTCTAAGAAACTCCTTTAAAAGAATAAAATTGAGCTTTCTGGTTATAATACTTTCCTAATATTTTAACAAAACTTTTTTTCTTATATAATGTACACAATTTAAAATTTATAATAATTATCTTTTGTGTTAGTGCAGTGATTTCAACCTTGGTCTTTGTATACGTTGTGGTGGGAAGGAGGGTTTTCCATTTTCATCACAATTAACATCATCACAAAGTCCAAGACATTTTAATAGAATCGATGAAAAGTAAAATAAGTATGACTAAGGCCTTAACCATGACTTTGGTTCACTGGATGGCAGCAGATGATACCACTCAAGAAATATCTCATGATTGGCTGAATTAGAGGCACCACTGGTTATATTATGTATGTACATTTATTTATATCAGCCAACCATTAAGGAATTTTGCATTCTAGTAGCAGTGAATGAAGTAGAGGGCAAACCCAATAGTGGAAAACTTATGAGAAGAAATTGTCCTTGGTGAGAAGGAAGGGGAAATGAGTTTCTCTCCTCCAGAACTTTAATTTTCTTATCAAGAAGCTATGTAGGGTGTTGATAAGATTCAGAAATTAAATGTGAGAGCTATTTAATTCTTTTTATTTAGAATCCATTTACAATCTTTCAAAAAGATATTAGTCACATTAGAATTTAGGACCAAGATAATTGGTATAATCCACTAGGTTTAAGAACACCTCACTTGATTGGATGCATAATTTCTTAAGTTTTTTTCTTTTTGGGGGGAGAGAGGGTAGGGTAGGGGCAGCTTTCTTAATGGTGTAAAAGATTTATGGCTAACTTTCGAGTGTACTGGTCCCTCTGGGTCAGAGGGTTGCAGAGAATAACTGACTGCTACTCCTGGGCTTTTAGGAGTAACTATGAAGAAACAGATGTTAAATAATGTCTTTCATAAGTACCACTATACTTCCCAATAATAATCAATGAAAAGAGCCAATTATCACTTAAGAGGTATTTAAGATAGGTATGTTAAGAATGAGGTGACTATAGCTAGATTGTACTATGGTAAAGTGCTGAATCTAGAGTTAGGAAGACCTTAATTCAAATCCAGCCTCAGACACCTACTCTCTGTATGACCTGGGGCAAGTCAACTAACCCATTTGCCTCAGTTTCCTCATTTGTAAAATAAATGAGAAGGAAATAGTAAAGCCCTCCAGTATCATGGCCAAAAAAAATCCAAATGAAGTTATGATGAGCCAGACAGGACTAAAACAATCAAAGGAGCAACAATAATGGTAAGAACAATGGGTACAAAACATTTTTTCCAAAAGCCTATGGCACAATCTCTCACAAATAAATCCAGGTTCACGAGAAGAATAAAATTACCATGGCAATGGGCTACAGTGTATAGGATAGAAACTCACAACTTCTGACTTGGAAGTCTTAAGTTACATCTGCTGCAAGGACCTACCTTCCTCTTCTGGTCACAGTGGTTTTTGAGCATCTATTTGTTCTTAGTATGTCATTCTGCTCTTGGCTGAATGTCTTGTCTCCTATTAGTCTAGTCTCTGCAATCTTAAACAGATGCACTCTCTATTAGAGGATCAGTCTCTCTAATGGCAGCACATTGTCAGTGGAAAGAGGAGAAATTACCTCTGAGAATAATTTTGTTTCAGGGCTGATTCCAAAATCTGGAAACCTCGACTGCTTGAATGGCTCCTGATTGTGTTTGTATGTCCATAAGCATGTCTTTTTTTTTTTTTTTTTTTTAACAGTTACAAAATGTTTCCTATGTGGCAGTGTCTGCCTTCATCTAAAGGTCCAAATCCTATAATCCTTTTAAATAAATTAATAATTTAGTCATATGTTATGAGTCATTCTCACCACTGGACTCTTCCACAACTAAACTTAAAGCTCTGGATCCAGAGCAAGGACCCTTACCCCCTAACATATGAACTTCCTCTTCTTCAGAGAATACGCTAAGAAATATGTTACTTTCTTTTTGGATGTTATGGACATTGATTTCTAAGGAAGTACAAATATTAAGGAATTCATGAATGACTTTAGTCCTGTTGGTGTTATTTGCTAGAGTGATGTTACATGCTTAGTTGAAGTCCTTTCAATCTTATACAGTATCTGTCTCATTTAGCCTATACTCATCATCATGAACTGAGTTTAGCTCAGGCTTTCCCTCTGGTAATTTAGTTTCTATATTAGAATAACTGAGTCTTATAATCTATCAATCAATTTTTAAAAAGGTTAACTTATTTATAGAAAGGGAATGGCACGCAGATTAAAAAGGGGATGTTCATCCAGGAAAAAAGTACTGATTCAGTTGAATACAACTTCTCAAAGTTGTTCATGCTGCTTGTCTATTGTCTCATGTCTGAGTGATGAACATTAGTCTCCCATGTTTTTATTGTTGTTGTTGTTTGTTTGTTTGTTTGTTTTGCAAACCTAGACAATTATGAAGCTAAATCAGTAGCCTAGCTGCTAAATCTTGAAGTCAGTTTTAATATCTTTTAGGAAAATCTTTCCTAACTCACAAGGGCTAGGATGGTAGGGTGCTCTAATCTCATCCATTATTCCAGGTCAGGCACATTACTATTCTTAGGCTAGTCCTATACCTGTCAGTTTATAATGGTTCCTCTCCGGAATCTTCTTGCTTACGGTGATTTGCCATTTCTTCTCAAAAGTATCTTTAAGGCAAAGATCAGGGTAGACCCGAACTTGGTAATCTGAGTAATCATTTTCTATTAGGTCAGTTCTCTCCTCCAAGACTTTCTGTTCTCCACACTATTCATCTTCCCCACCCCGAGCCCCATGGGCATTCTCCCAGTTTGAACATATTCTTTCCATGAATGTTGTATATATTTATGGGAAAATGTGCTCTCAGGTTTATGGGGGCAATATTTTGTAGCCATTGTTTTTACTGTTTTAATGGATTTCTTTGATTAGAGCTAATTGTTTCTACTGGCTTATTCTTAAGTGGGAGAACATTGGTGGGGTCTCAAGATATAATGGTAAAATACAGCTCTATATGGTTATCTCTAGAACCCAGGTTTATAACGACCAACAAGTGCCAGAGCAAGTGGGAGGAGTGGCCAAAAACAGTACTACAATAGCTTCTTTTTTTCCTTCATGAATCAGATATGAGGCCCATGGTGAGAGCTGGGGGGGAAATCACATGCTAGTTAATTATGAATTTACTTTCTCTATCTTGACCTGCAGATGCAAAAAGAGCTTCCATAATCTGATAGGTTCAAATAAATTGCTCAACTAAGTAGGAAGAAATTAATATTAATTCTTCTGTTAATAAGGAAAACCTTCTATCTTTTATTCTAAAAAGAGTATCACAATAGATTTTCTTTATCTTTTAGATTTCTATATAAGAAATTTATAAATCTCGTAATCCCGCTTCTTTAATTTAATTCAAATAGCACTGTAATGAAGAGGTAATAAAATCTCATTATAATGCTAAAGAATGAAATTAGATATCATACAGACACATCTTGGGCCCAAGGAGTTAAGTTACTAGAAGAACCAGAAGGATGTCACTATCATATAGTTTCACCAATAACATTTGTCTCATGGTACTTGTCCATTTTATATAAAACTAAAAAATGTATGTTAGATTCTACCATAACAAATTCTAAGTGACTGTCCAAAATTTTCTGTTATATCATAATTGTATCAAATTTAGCTTGAAATAGATCATTGGGTAGGATTTGGGGTTTTTTCCACTGATAGGTACAATGTATATATTTTTCCTCTTAGTTTAATTTGTTTTAGCAGAATATTATTGATAATATTGCAGTTAGCTCACTTTCATTTAAGCATGTGTATTTACACACTTATTTAAGATTTGCAAATGGCCTTTTTGATTAAAGAGCAACTTCATTATAACAGTAGTAATTACTAGGTCTTCATTAAAACCTCAAGATGAAAATCATTAAATCCATTTAATACAAGTATTCATATACTTTCTTCTCATTGAGAAAACTCAAGTTTTTGTCTCCACACATTTGTCAAGTGCTGCATATTGGTAATTATTTCTTAGAATATTTCTTCATAATATGCATGTTTTTATTGCATGCGAGCCCTGTATAATACTACCAAGCATTTATTTTAAAGTTTTCATATCTGTTTACTAATTTAGCATTTATTAAACTCAATTGTGCAAAAGGAGACAACTTTTAAGACCATATCTAGGTGACTAACAAACCCTTGTTATTAAAGTGGGGAATTATGAAAAAACATATTTAATTTTTCTTTCAATTTCTTGCTAAATAAAGAAGACTATACTGCTCAGTTTTCTCTCCAAAGCAATGTGTCTAGGGTTCATATTTCTGGTGCTAAGTCTGAAAGCAGACTTAGAAAAAACTTTTCTACTCTTATTATATTTCTTGGATTTCCCATTCCTATCACTTTCCCTTGAAATGAAAGTTTGGGAGTCCCAACTTCAAGAAAGCAAAAGATTTCAGTAGGAGAAAATGTGATCTTCTTTACACTTTTATATCTTCTACATTTATATAATTCACTAAGTAGAGAAGCAACCCCTAAGAAGATGTTAATCTCAAATTTAAAGCATTTTTCTCATCCTCTAAAAAGATTGCATGATGGAAAAAAGCACACACACAGTCTTTGAAAAACTGCCTTGTTTGATCATGCGCAGAAAACAGCCAAGCAGTAAGACTGAGATTGTATTGACAAGAACAAGATGAATGACCCCCTGGAGACTATAGGGTTTGTATTCGAGTTTCCATCACCTTTTCATCCTTTTGTCCTGCTTCTCCATTCACATGCAGATGAACTCAGGCCGAGTCCTTACTAAATACCCTTTTTCTCTAGAGTTTGGAAGGTAGGTGGAGGATCTAAATATTTATGAGTCTTTTTTTCTCCCTGGTTTATGATGTGCTCTTGTTGAATGTTGAGGAATTACGTTAATGAATGCATGCCTGCACACACAGACACAGAAACCAGGCAAAGGAAAAAAACCCCACAAAGCTTTGTCAGCTCTAATGTCGGCACTCACCAAACAGTTCCCATGAAGAAGAAGAAAAAGAATGAGAAAGGCAGAGAGATTTAAAATCTGTTGCCAAGAGAAAAATAAATTGTACAGCTCCATACAAAAGAAGGGACAAAGTTTCATCTTTGCTTTCCGGAGCTGCAAATGTAACTCTTGTTTCAAGTCAGAACAAATTTTAAATAAAGCATGGTAATTGAAAAATGAGAGCTGGCCCAAAGCGTGTGAGTAGTTTGACTCTTTTCACTGATGAAAGGAATTGAGGACAGAGATCCAATATTATGCAGAAATAGTTTATCTGAAGACCAAGGGCTAACAAATGGAACCCAGAATTCCTTTTTAGAACAATGCTTTATAAATATACCTTTCTTACAGATTATTTATCATGGGAAATGTTGTTAAAGGCTTTATGTAATTGAATGCATTTAGTTTTTTCTCCCCTCCCCCTCCATTTTTTTTCCCCCAGTGATTTTTAGTTACTTTTTCATTAGCCTGGCTAGATTCTATTTTAAGGGAAATTTGACCTGAAATGCGCATAAATGAGATTTTAACTAATGTAGTTTGGAATGTAAATTTTCTTTAAATATTGGCAACCTTTATGATTCTTTAATAGTTGGAATAATATATTATATCAGCATACCAGAACTGATTTGCAAACATATTAACAGCTTTAATATCACACTGTCCAAAATGGCCATCTTTCCAACTTTTAGTCATCTCTCTCCTTCCCCCACTCTTTTTATTCTCTAGGGAATATAGAGATGTAGCAGGCAAGGCCTTGCTTTAAATTCATATTTCTGTATTAGAGTATAAGGTTTAAAAATTTCTATTAAAAAGAAAAAAAATTCCTTAATAGTACCATTTAAGTTCCTTTGTAGATCTTTAGTGGGTAGTTAAGATTTAATACCAGATTTTATTCGTATTTGTGAACTCTACCTTTAAGTAAATATTTAACTTGCTTCTCTCTTATTCTGCAAAGATCAAGGACAGATTTACACACAGACACAGACACACACACACACACACACACACACACATACACATGCACACAAACACCCTTTCTGCTGAAGAGACAGAATTGCTTGTAGTATTCTCTGCACCTCAGAAAAGAGGGAATGCGTTAAAAGTGTTTCTGCAAAATCAGAGTCATTTTTTTTTGGTCATAAAAGTAGAGTGCAATACCCAAAATGTAACCAGCCCCCTACCAAAAAGCAACTAGTTCTGATTGATTAAATTTTGTTTTGTTTTGTTTTGTTTAACATAATTTAGAGTGTGTTATAGGAAGTTCCTTATTATATCTTTTTATCTATATAATTATCTACATAAACATATGTATATGTGTGTTTGTGTAATGTATGAAACTCTACAATATTTAAAGGATTGAACTAAGGTTCATATTTGTATACAGAGACATATAAATACATATATGTATTCTGTATGTCTGTTAATTTATCTTTTCATTATAGACATGTACACATAGATAAGAGTCAAACTGCTCACATACTTTGAACCAGCTCTCAAGAGAGCTACATTCCTTTCTATGCAGATCTGCAAATATCCTGTAATTTTTGTAGTTTTAAAGAGTTGTCTGATGCACTCTGAGATCAAGTAATTTGTCCAGCATCACAGCCATTGTGTGTGTCAACAGCAGGACTTGAACCTTTTCTTGCTCTTGTTCAGTCTTTTTTCAGTTGTGTCTACCTTTTCTTCCCATGAATTTTTGTTCAGGGCTTTTTCTTAGCACAGATACTGGACTGGTTTGCCTTTTCCTTTTCCAGTTCATTTTACAGATAAGGCAAACAGGAATTTGCTCAAAATGACTCCATTAAAAAGTGTCTGAGGCCAGATTTGAACTCAGGGAGATGTCTTCCTAAATCCAGACCCAGAACACTTACTGTCCTTGAATTAGAATTATTGTTCAATTATGTCCAACTCTTCTTAACTTCGGAGACTTCTGTACAAAGGGTTTTCTTGGCAAAGATGCTGGAATGATTGCCATTTTCTCCTCCACTATGATGGAGATAACTAACTTCCCTGAAGTTACACAGCTAAGATATTTCTGAGGCTGGATTTGAACTAAGAACATCCTAATTCTAAGCCCACTTCTCTATCTACTGTGCCACTTAGCTGCTACATTTAGAGGCTTTTTTAAGGTCTTTCTAATTCTAAGGCTGATTTTTTTCTATATTACTTCATATTGCCTGTCAATGATCAATTATTTATTTTAGGTTCTGGAAGAAAATCCAGACTGCGGTGAGCCAAGTCCTGGCTCTACATTTAGAGAAATAAATAAGGGTTTGAATTCCAAGTCTACCAGTTAATATTTGTATGATACTTGACAAACCGCTTCTTTGGACCCCAGTCTTCTCAACTATAAAATGAATGATTAGGTTAGATGACCTCTAAGGTTCCTTTCAACTCTAATAAAATTTATGATCATTTACATGAAGCTGAGATCATCCCCCTCACAGAATGTGCTCAATTTTTGTTCCTAGCTTCATAGACTATAGTGGTATTTTGAAACCTTCTGGCCATGTGTTGGCCTAGTAATGAAAGAATTTTATATTTTAGTTTGTCATAGTTTACTGTGATTGCATCAGTTAAAAGATTCAATTTCTGGCTCAGTCCTTTTGGCTGACTCTCCACGGAAAAAGTAGTATACTTTCACACAATAGTATGGCCTTCACTGAGTTTACTATTTTGGAAAGCTTTGGGAGGTAGAATGGCTCTTTCTCTTTACTCAACTGCTGACCCCACATAGAGAGTAGACTCAAACAGGTGGACTTAAGAATGAGCTTTTGCTGTTCTTTTGCATTTTGTGTTTTCTTTTCCTGAGGAAGTGAACAGACCAGGTTCTCCTCTAGGCTTGAAGGCAACCTTGTGATTGTGAGGAGCTCAGGAGTCCAGTGAGAGAGATGTTTCATTTAGAAAATAATAGGAGGGAGCTAAGTTCCTGAACCAGAGAGGAGGGCCCTTGACAAGAGGATTGTTTGAAGCCTGGCATCTTACCAACAAAAATATACTACTAGTAGTTTGGACAGTGCAATGTGAAGGTGACATGCAGAATATCTCATTAGCAGTCCTAAAAACGGTTTTATAGATTTTGATCTTTCCAGTATAGTGTATCATAATTGTAAGGTAAATTGCTGACTCCTATTAGTCTATGCTTATGTTGTGTTTATTAATAATCAATAGATGTTACCTGCCTCTGTAGAGATCTATTATCTGTTGTTTCTGTTTAGTCATTTTCATTTGTGTCCAACACTTCATGACCCCATTTGGAGCTTTCTTGGCAAAGATACTGAACTGATTTGCCATTTCCTTCTCCAGCTCATTTTATGGGTGAGGAAACCAAGGCAAACAAAGCTAAATGACTTGTTCAGGATCACTCAGTAAGAATTTGAAGCCAGATTTGAGCTCAGATCTTTCTGACTCCAGAATTGCTCCTCTGTGTAATTAATTTGGTTATAGCATTATAGTCCCATGCTGAATTCCAGTCTCAGAAGGGAACTGTACTTTATTGAGGCAGTACTAGTCAATAACGTATTAGCTAGCTTTAGCTTAATAGATTTAGCCCAGCAGAGAAAAGGTTCTTTAAGGAATTTGACATAGTATAATTAAGTTGTAATAGGCATAGAACTTGATTGGCATTGTGGTAGAGTACAACAGTTTGGGAGGAGTGAGTAGGGGCTTTCAAAAGGGGACATTGGGAACACAATAGAGAACTGAAGACAATTTTAGCCTGCCTCACAATTTTACCCAGGTTGGCCATTATTGACCATTCTTATCATGGTACCCTATATAATACCTTCCTAGATAAATGGTGCCACAAAAAGTTCTTAGTTTAGACTAGTCAAGAAACTCTTAAACATTCTTAGTATTATGCTTTCATGATAGCAAAATTTGGGAAGGAAATGGGAAAAATATCAGGTAATCCAAAATTTCTAAGTTCATAGAAGAAAATAAAAGTTTTATTTTTAGATCAAATCCCATCTCTTCTTTAAAAAAAAAAAATGAGGAGGGAAGGCTCATTTGAACTGTTTTTTACTCAATTCAATCTAATACACATTTATTAAGTGTCTCCCATGTGCCAGCCATTGAGGATAAGAAGACAAAAATAAAATACTCTCTTCTGGCTAGAAGATTAAATTCTAGTGACTGCCTCTATGTTTAGGTACAATTTAAATGTAGCCATCCTCTCTTTTTTAAACATAACTTTGAGCCAAATATATTCAATGCTTACTCATTTTCGGTTTCTAAACTTGGTGACTGGTGTTTAGATTTAACCTTTCTTCCTTCCTTCCTTCCTTCCTTCAAAAGCAACCTTCTTTAAGACCATAGAGTTGATGGCTAATAGGAAAACAGTTCTGTTCACAATTCTTTTTTTTTTTTTTTTTTGAAGCAGAGCAGATCCTGATTTGTCAGTTGTTAATCAGCTCTAGAACTGAGCCAGGGAATTTCAGAATAGATGTTTGACTTAAAGTTGACAAAGCAAACAGTGACCTCCACTATTTAATTTTGCATTCCCATTCCTATCTCAAAAAGGTTTGTCTCAGCATGGTTTTCATGCCTACAGCATTTTAAATTATTTGATTCTTGCAATCACCTAACTCACAATGCACAGTTAAAATATGGCCCATTCCAGTGTGTTTTACACACATTTCTCATACCTGATAGGAACTGGCAAACTGGCCCTCATCTGTATTTTGTTTATTTTTTGTTGTTGTTGTTTCTGTTTTTGTTTTAAGCACTAGAACAAGATGTCTTTACTCAGACTGATAGATTTTTCCAAACTAAACTAGTCTGAATTTACTTACAGATATTGTTAGCTTTAGACTGACACCCGTCCTTCACAGCTGCACTTAAAGTCAAACTGATTTTTTTTTTTTTTTAAGTTTAAAGGCTTAATGCCAAGCTCATGACTATCCTGACCTGTTTTTCCACTATTCTTGGCTGTATCTGGGAACACAAACTAGTTAGAATATTTTGACTGAGTTAACAAGTTAATTCAGTCAAACTTGTTTGAGTGTGGAGAAAAGGCCCAAGTATTATCTATAGTCCAAGGGTCCTCAAACTACAGCCCGCAGGCCAGATGTGACAATTGAGGACATTTATCCCCCTCACCCAGGGCTATGAAATTTCTTTATTTAAAGGCCCACAAAACAAAGTTTTTGTTTTTACTATAGTCTGGCCCTCCAACAGTCTGAGGGACAGTGAACTGGCCCCCTATTTAAAAAGTTTGAGGACCCTGATACAATACTAAAATAAACAATTAAGTGGACCAATTTGGTTAGTTATTCAAATATTCAAACCCAGAGATTAATATGTGGCTACCTCTAACTAATTTATTCAATGGGGTGATGGAGGGAATTAGTTAAAAGGCTTTTTATTAAACTAATGATTTGAAGGATTTTATTTTTAGTCCAGTCATATTATTGGACTTTTAAGTTATGTCAGTTGACAAGCATTTATTAAGCTGAGGGTAAAAAAAAAAAAAAAAGGCAAACAGCAATCTCCTTGCTCTGAATGATCTCATAGTTTATTGGGGAAGATATAGAAACAACTATATTCAAAAAAGCTATATAAATTGGAAACTTAACAGAGGGAAGGTATTAGCATTAAAGGGATCAGAGAAAACTTCTTGTAGAATGTGGGATTTTAATGGAAACTTGAAGAAAGCCAGGAGGGAGAGATGAGGAGAAAGAAAATTCTAAGAGAGAAAGCCATTAAAAAATGGGAGGTGTTATTTAAGAAACAACAAGGTCACCATATCAAGGAGTATATTGAGGTTGGGATAAGGTGACTGAAGACAGAAAAGAAAGGAGGAGTCAGTTTATGGAGGGCTTTGAATGCCAGAAGATTTTATATTTTATCTTGGAGGTGATGAGGAACCCCTGAAATTTATTGAATTGTGAGAAGAAGTAGGGAAGAAGAAGTGTGACATGATTAGACTTGCATTTTGAGAAGATTGATTTGACAGCTAAATAGATATTGAACTGGAGTAGATAAAGATTTGTGGCAAGGAGGCTAACAAGCAGGTTACTGAAATAGTTTAGGGATGAGGTGATAGAGTGGGATCAGGATTAGAGCAGAAAAGTAGACATATTTAAGAGATATTATGAAGAGAAAATTGATAACACTTAGCAATAAATTGTGAACAGAAGACAAGGGAGAGTGAGGAATTTGGGGTGACATCTAGGTTTCAAGCTGGATAACGGGGAGAATGGTCGTCCTCTTGACAGTAATAAGGAAAGTAGCAACAACAATAGCTAGCATTGATGTAGTGCTTTAAATTTGTAAACTGCATTACAAATATGATCTTATTTTGTCCTCAAAACTCTGACATATTATTGCTATTATTATTATTATTATTATTCCTATTTTATAGATGAGGAAACTGGGGTAGACAGAAGTAATTGACTTGCCCAGGGTCAAACAGGGTCTGAGGCTGGGTTTGAATTCAGAGCTTCATGATTCCAGATCTAGAACTCTAGTGCAATACCTAGCTGCCTCTTATTAAAAAGAAAGAAGGATTTTGAGGTAGGGTGATAATGAGTTCAGTTTAAGACATGTCTATGGGACATTCAGTTTGAAATGTTCAATGGGCAGTTGGAGATAGAAGACTGGAGATCTGGAGAGAGATTAGAACTGGACAGGTAAATCCGAGAATCATCAGCATAGAGATAATAATTGAATGGATGACAGCTGATAAGACTTGACTGAAGAATCAGCAAAGGATACTAAGAAAGAGCAGTAGATATATTTGAAATGGGATAAACAAGTAGCTCATGAGAAATAAGTCAGTTGAGGAACCAGGAGGTTAGGATGTTTGAAAGTGTATCCCTATATGTAGTGAAGTTCCATAAAATGAGGGCAGAATTGCTTTAAGGTTTGAAAAGCACTGAGTTTTATTTCATTTAATCCTCCTAGAAATCCTGTAAGGAAGATGTTGTTGTTATTATCATAATTTTACAGATGAGGAAAGTGGGTTTGGAAGAGCTTAACTAACTTGTCCACTATCACATAAGAAGTAAGTATCTGAGGGGACAACTAGTTGTATAGTGGATAGAGCACCAGCCCTAAAGTCAGGAGGCCTCAGACACTTAACATTTCCTACCTCTGTGACTCTGGGCAAGTCACTTAACTCCAATTGCCTTAGGAAAAAACCTAATCAATCAATCAATCAATCAATTAATTTTTTTAAAAGTAGTATCTGAGGTAGAATTCGAACTCAGGTCTTGCTGACTCCAAATCTAATCCTTTTACACACTTTGTCATACCAACATTTTTATAACTTATAGTATATAAGTTTAGTTTTGTATATAGTATAGCTTTGCCTAGGGCTCATTTTCAGGTTCACATATCACATATCAAATATATCAGAAGCAGAAAGGACTTGGGTCCTGGTCTTCTTGACTATAAATCCAATATTCCACTATGTCATGCTAACTCTCATGGAATAATGTATATAGGTTATAATGAAGATATAGCCTGTCTCTGGTCTTGGACAAGGCTACATTTAAATCATCTCAGAATCTTAAATCGTGGTAATTTTAATTTTGTCTACATAAAGACATTCAAGTGCCATTCTGGTGCCCTTCATGGTAGGGAAATGAAAGCTGTGAAAGAGAACCAAAAGTTCTTCCCTAGCTAGAAAGGCCTAGAGAGTGGCCCTATGATGGACTCTACTATTTGCCTTCCAAGGACCAACTTAGTAAAGTTTGGCAAGGCTCATCACCATACAGTTTGGCCACTGAATAATTGAATGATGATGACTTTTTTCAGTGACTGAAATTTAAGAGGACACTTTCTTATGGCAAATAGAACACTGAACTTAGAATCACAAAGACTTCAAAGTTTAGTAATGGCTGAACAAATGTTTGAATGCCTTAGATACTTAAAACCTGGTTGTACCTCTCTGAACCTCATTTTACTAGATCTTGATCAGTTGAAGATGGCAAAGTCACCCGCTGCATCCTGGGTTGTCCTTAGTTGTCTTGACTTTTGTCCTGCCATTGGACTATGATGATTTAGGAAGAAAAAATGAGGCTGATGATTTTTTGAAACTCTGCTTTAATTAAATCCGATTCATGTACAAGTCAAGACATTTCCAGTGATGTGATTGATCCTCTTCCGAAAGACAAACAACTAGTAGCACCTATTTAAGAGGGTCATGGAGAGGGATAAAAGAGATAATGAATATAAATTACTTTGCAAACCTTAGAGCAACATATAAATTAACAGCTATTAAGGCATAGGAGGATTATATTTTGCTTTGGGAGAATACTCTCAGAAGAAACCATGGATGATTGAGGTAATATTGAAAATGATAGTTTAAATTCATCATAGAAACTTAGAACAGGAAAAGACCTTAATCTCTCTCCAGTTAGTTAGACCAGTTAGTCTAGCTTCTTATCCCCATATAGTTATTTCAAAAAAGCACAAAAATCCTAGTGGACAAAAATCTGAAGCCTATCAGTTGTGTCAGTGTGCCTTTAAGGAATATTTGTGCCTTTAAAACATGAAATAATCTCTATTGCACCTTTCTACTATTTTAACATTGCTTCTGATTTTACAAACTGTACTTTCCTATGCATTTAAGTATCTTGGTTTTCTTGATTTTGAAAAACTATTGAACAACAGGGAGAGAAATGAGGTTTACATAAACCCCAGTTTCTACTATCATTTCTCTATAAAAATCATTCAATCTTCCCAAGCTATGTGAATGGAATTTGTTTGCATAAATGTAATTCCACCAAAGGCTCATAAACTGAGTGCTAATTACACATTCTAATTTGGGGAGTTTTTAAAAATTAATTTCTGAATTAGTTATCTTTGCTTTTCTTTCATGTGTCATCTTGCTTTTCCACATTTCATTAAGTGTCAAAATCAAGAGAGATAAAATACAAACAAACTACTTACCTTTTGGGAAGTTTTAGGGACTTGAGAATGAGAAATATTGTACCTCCATTAAAAGATCAGGCAGCTTAAGTGATAGCTAGACCCATATTTGGCCACAGAATAAAAAGAGCCAAGAATTAATGGCAGCAGTATTTTAAACCATGAAATTTTGTTTACATGTAGTTTTTCCTCCAAATCTCTTGACTATCAACAAAGTAGGTTCATATCCTTATTCTTAGTATCTTTCTCACAAAGAAAGAACATATGGAAAGAGTTTATAGTTTTAGAATTAGAATTTAAAGATTATTTAGGCTAACCTCCTTATTTCACAGATAAGGAAGCCCAGGGAAAATATTTTATATATTCAAGGTCATTCAGAGAAGTGGGAGACCAAAAATTTGAATCCATATCCCCTAATTTTAGACTTACTATTATGATTTTCCATTACTATACTGTATCTGCTAGCTCTAATGCTATCTTACCCTCTCACTATTGGAAAATTATTTAACCTTTTAGAACCTTTTTTTTTTTTTTTTGGGGGGGGGGTTCCTGGATAGTTGATGAATTACTTCTGGAAATATATGATGAAGGATCTCCTCTCCCTAGTTCAGAAATAAGTGCAGGTATTCTCTGTTCCCTATTGGTTTACTATATGATGACAAGAAGCATTTTAAATGGTTGATGAATTAGAATAGAGTACAAACAAAAATCTAAAATGAATGAAATAGTTCTTTGCTACAGCAAGTGAGATAAAAATACCAGAGCCTCTTTGTTCATGAAACTTTTCAAATTCTTTGATTTGCACCATTATCTACTTTAGCTACACACAGAGAAGTTCCTACCCTTGACTCTTATTCACATGTTCCAATTCTATGGTTATGAACTCTGAAATTCCTCTATTTAACCATAGTCTCCTATCATTCTGTCTCTCCTTCTCCTTCAGTCCTCCTAATGCTATTTGTCCTAATTGTGACCTCTAGTCCTTACACTTCTCAGTGTTCTCCCAGACTTCCTAACTTTCCTTCCTCCCTAATCTTGATTATGTAATCAACCAGGTCAAGTTAATATTGTCGATTCTCTTACTTTTTATTCCTCACCAAAAACCAGAATTGGATTACCCCTCTTTCTGCTTCCCTCTACCCACAATCTACTGAACAATTTGGGTGAAAGTCACATGACCTTGATAATTGAGTCTACTACAAATTTATCTTATCTCTAATAATTCCTTACCATAGCAAAGCAATCTCTTTATTTTTCATTCAATTGATTCTTTATCCTATTCTCCAAACTTATTTTCTTTTCTAGCCTCCGAAACCATCCTTTCCCATTCATCCTTATACAGACAATTCCCATTCATATTTTCTTTAGAAAATAATCTATCTGTCATAACTCTCTTCTCCTTTATTTTGCATCTCAAAATCTTTTGATATTATCTTCAATTCTCCTTTATTTCAATCTCATGAAGTAGTTCTTATATTGCTTTTCTATTCATACCTTTGATTCCATCTTATCTCATCTCATCTCAATATACTGACTCCATAATCATCCTCCCCTTTGATCTTTAATTTCTCTCTATCCTTGCTACAATTCTCCCATGTTTAAGAAAACTTCACTGGACTCTACCATTGCCTCAAAAGTATAATATTGTGTAATTACTTCTTTTCTTATCTAAACTTCTAGAGAAAGCTATTTTTGCAGTGCCTACATTTTTTCTCTTCTCTCACTCAGTCCTCAACCTCTTGCAATTTGAGTGCCAATATCACTACTCAACTGAAAAAGCTCTTTCCAAAGTTTTTAGTGATTTCTTAATTGCCAAACCTAGTCCTGCTTAATTTTTCTATAGCATTCACTGTTGACCAACTTCTACTCCCATATAATTTCTCTCCCCTAGGTTTCTGTGACACTCTTCTTTCTTGGTTTTATATAGCTAATTATTCTCAGTCTTTTTTGCTTAATCACCATCCATGTACTTGTAGACATATTTCAAGACTCTATCCTGGGTTAACCTAATAGCTTTTTTCTGTTTCAAGCACAAGCTGATCCCCATTCTGGAATAGAAGATGAAGGTAGTTAAAGAAAGGTTTACAAGGCTTAAAGGAAGAATAAAATGCTTCTAAAGGAAATAGAAAAAACGCTTCTTAGGAAATGAAAGGAAGGAATCTGAGATAAAGGAAGGGAAGCAATTTTTTTCCACCTGTTGGAAAAGAAGCAATGTTAGATAGCAGAAAAATTAAAGGAAAGGGGAATTGTACAATTAGAATTTTAAAATATATTTGAGCCTCTACCTGACCAGGAAGTAACTGAATGCCCAAGGAGAAAAAATAATCTAGTAGACTGACAATAGTTACCAGGTTCTAAGAGTCTTACCAGTGAGAGAGGAAGAAAATAAGCGAGGAAACTGGTTATTCCCTGCTCAGGGGTACTCCAGTAGCTATTTGTTGACCAAAAAACAACAACTGAGAGTTCTGTTGTCTTCCTAAGGCATCTAGTTAAGATACAATCAACAAACATTTATGAAGTTCATACTGTGTGTTAGAATAGAGAATCTTCCCAAAATGCGTTACAACAGATGTCAACTATCCACTTCTGGTGATTTATGTGGATACAAATGAAATTGCTAAAAAACTAAAAAAATATTGCCAATGATTATGTCTTGAGCAAGAACTGGAAAAACACAGCGGCATAGTTGAGGTCATTTCACCACTGCAATTGTATAAAAAAGTATAGAGAGAAAAATAAAATTGGGAGAGAAATAGTTGGGTAAGGAAATAATGTCTGAGCATAGGATTTAGGTTTTCCGATCACAGCTTATAACACTGGGTTGACAACATTCAGGTCAGAAATGGAGTATACATAACAAATACCAGTAAGGACATGTGCTTGCTGTCTTGGAAATATAATCAGAAAGGATTTATCCATAAAGGATAAGAAAAGGAGGAGACTTCTTGTACATATCTCCAAAGTTCAAATCAATGGAAAGTTGTTGCAAAAAAGGAAGAAAGAATTCAAAGGAGACAAAATCCAGGAAAAAAGCTAGTAGTGAAATCTAAAACATTGTGTCTCTATACAAAAACTCAAAGTTCAAATCAGCAGAAAGTAGTTGCATATAAGGAAAAAGAAATTTAAAGGAGACAAAATCTAGGGAAAGAGCCAGGAGTGAAATCCAAGACATTAAATGTCTCTATACAAAATCCAAAGCAAACTGGAATAGAGTTCCTAATAAAAAAGTAGAAACTTGACCTCATAACTGACCCTTAGATTTGATGGAATGAAGTTCTTAAGTGGCATAAATTTTTCAAAAGAAATAGAAAAGACAAAAGGTGGTAACCAGGAGGTATTATCTATTAAGAAGGTATACTTGTGTGAGGAAATCCAAGGACTAAACCACCAAACAAGCGAGAAATAGAAGTGAATTTTTAATTAGCATACATTTTAGACCCCCTAGATAGGAAGAGGAAAAAGATAAGTTTGGAAAATAGATCACAAACCTGTCACAGAGGCATGATATCATGGTAATGGAAGTATTCAATTTTCCTGACATCTTCCGGGGACTCTGCCAAAAGCACAGCCACTAATAAAATCTTCACTTGCCATAGTAATAATTTCATCCTTTAAAAAGTAGAGGAATTAACAAAAGTAAATTTTCTTTTGGATCTGATTCTCATTAAGAAAGTGGAGCTTATATCTATGGTAGAAAGGATAGAAATTTGGGGCATGAGTTGGGGAAGTTGTCACTCCTTCCTACAAACTGTCATAAAGAAAAGAAAATTTAGACATCCTAAATCCTTAGATTTTACAAAAACAAATTTCAAGGACCTTATGGGAAAGATAGAATCCTATGGACTTGAAACTTCAACAGGGAAAAATCATGCAGGAAGGATAGATGCTTAAGAATAAAATTTTGAAAACACAAAGGGGAAAAAAATTCTAGTAAGTTTTTTCCTAAATAGACTAATGTGGATGCATAAGGAACTCACAAATTAACTTAAATATAAACAAAAATGGAAAGAAATTAAAAACAAGCCATTGATAATAGAGGATCAACAAGGCACCATCCTCTAAAAATAGTGTCAGAAATGCTAAAGCTCAGAATGAATAGATAAAGATAAAGGAAGATTAGTATAACAAAAAAGAGCTTTTAAAAATTTGTTTGGTTATATTTGTTTTTTAGCTGAACTGGGAGAAAAAGGAAAATAAAAAAGAAACTGAACTGTTGCTTGGGATGGATGATAAAGAGCTGCTCAGTGTATTTCTTTTCCATTGTTGCTACAGAGTGGCTTTTACATGGGAAAGGGTGAAACCAAAATGATTATAAGGGAATTGATACTCAAGTTAAAAAAGAGAGTAAAGGACTGCTGCTTAGGATGAATTCAAGTGATCTGGATCCTGATCCAGACGATAGACACCATTGGGCCCTGAAAGAATGAGCAGCTATGATTGCTGACTAATGATCAATGATATTTGAAAGACCATGGAAAATGAGAATGATTCCACAGGATTGGAGAAGGGCAAACATCATCCTAATTTTCACAAAAGGGAAGTAAACTGTACAAATTGCAGACTAATGAGCTTGACTGATTCCTAGGAAAATTCTAGAACAGATCACTAGAGACAAAGTTGGCAAATATTTGTATGGATGTAGTGATTACCAAGAGCCACAAAGCCTTCATCAATAACAAGTCATGCTAGACTAATCACATTTCCTTTTTTCACAGGATTATTAAACAAGTAGGGGAAGGTAACTTGGCTAAGATAATTTACCTAGGTCTTATTTTATTTTTTGTCACATTTGAGCTACAAGCTGTTTCTCTCCTAATCTTGTTAAACTGTACAATGTATATAGTTCCAAATATAAGTTCTTTCACCACAAGTGGATTGCATCTTCCATTATAGGATCTTTATTGTTGATTTGAAAATCCACATAATTCAGAATAACGTAGTATTATCTTGGTAAATGGTATAAATTTATCTAGATTTTAGCAAAGCTTTTAAAAAGTATGCTCTATTTTTCATGCCCTTCTTTTGAAGAAGATGGGAATATATAGATATTATAGATGGTAACATAATTAAATGGATTCATTCCATTTAATATTATATCATTCATTGAGTTTGAATATCTGGACCCAGCATATAGATGTAAATGGTTTAATGTCATTATGCTGGAACAAAGTACCTACCTCAAGATTCTGTGGTTGGCCCTGTTCTGATTTTCAGTAGCATGGATTTAAGGCATAAATAACACACTCATAAAATTTTTAAATGACATAAATCTAAGAGGAATGCTGGAGCCATAGCACATGCCAGCTTATGTGAGTCTAATTGTTAAGTTTTCAATGTAAACATGTATGCCTTTGGAAGGGCTTGACTGTCTAGACTTGAGAGTAGTGAAGAAATGTTGGTAATACTGATGAAATTTTTTTTAACATGTGCATTTTTTAAAAAACAGCTATTTGTTAAACACTTAGTAGTAGCAGGGTCATTAGTAGCACGACCCTAGTTAATATAGTATATGACAGAATCAGGACCAAAAAAAATGTTGACAAATTAGAAATTTAATAGAGATAAATGTAAATTCTTGCACTTGGGTGCAATAATAACACTCTCCCCTCATCAGACCTCATCTGAAGTAGTGCGCTCAGATCTCAGCACATTGGAATTTTGGTATATTGATAAACTGAAGGTTGTTCAGAGAAGAGGCAGCCAGAATGATGAAGGTCCATGTATGGTAGAAGCAACATTCTAACCCCTCTCTCCATGCAAGTTAGTCCATTTTTTCCTTAAAAGTTGTTGAAACTATCCCTGAATCTTGGTTGGTTTAGGAAACTAAAGTTGCAGGCTTTTGACATCATTTCTGGGTTCCATGAATAAAAAGGATCCAGGAGCCTGCTGCTTGGGTGATGGATCACCTTGGGCAGATTAGGCAGGGGAGCTTTGCTCAGCTGAACCAACTCTTCAATGTCCGCATTGCCTATCTTTGTGATATATCCTTCTCTTACTATAGATAAACAGATCTTTTTGTTTAAATGATCTATGAGGGTCTCATTTTATTACATTATTGAGCCTAAACTTCCAGAGGACTACACTGAATCAGGCCCAGCTCAGTACATTTTAGGAGGATCAGTTTAGGGAACTGAGTGCATTTAGCTTGGAGAAAAGAAGACTGAGAGGAGACATGATAGTTATCTTCATGTATTTGAAGAAATGTCTTTTGGAGGAGGAATTAGCCTTGTTCTGAACAAAAAATGGGCAGAAAGTGAAATGGCTAGTTTAGGTTTGATGTCAGGAAAAAAGCTCTTACAATTAGAGCTGTCTAATCATGGAATGGGCCTCCACTACGTAGTAGTCTTTGATTAGAGACTGGACAACCTTACTTGTCAGGTGTGTTTTAGTGGGGATTCTTTCATCTATAAATGGTCCTAGAAGCTTAACCACTGGGCTTGACAACTATCAAATTCTGTAATTCTTTTTCTCTAGCAGCATTTTCTATCATACTGTCTACAGAAGCTCAAAAAAACAGCCTTTTTCAGTGATCTTAGCTACTCTTAATTGGTTCATTTCTCTGTAGAAAGGATCTTCAGATTTATACATCCAACCTTTGATTTTCTCATTTCACATCACCAGCTGCCTAATGAACTTTTCCAACTTGTACATCCCATAAACATCTCAAATGAAACATGTCCAAAAATGATTTATTATCTTTTCTTCTAAACTCATCCTTCCTCCAAACTACTTTATTTCTACTGAGGTCCCCACCATTGTTCTAATAATCTAGGTTTAAAACACCTGAGTCATCCTTGACTTGTCCCTCTCCCTCTTCCTAAAAGCCATTCAGTTTTCAAGTCTTGTGAGGTATCCCTCAAAAACCTCTCTCATCTGTCCCTTTATCTTCAATCACATAACTACTGTCCTAGTTCAAACTTTTGTCACCTATGACCTGTATTATTGTATTCACATTATTGTATTGTATTGTAATTTGTGTCTTTTCTCCAAGCCATCCTCCATATAGTTGCCAAAATAATTTTTACTAAGGCATGAATCTGACTTTGGTATTCAATTGATTAAATATCTTAAGTAGAACCTTGTTGCATCAATGACAGGGTCCTTAATCCTTTTTACATCACAGACCAGAGGTCCTCAATCCTTTTTACCTCACAGACCAGGGGTCCTTAATCCTTTTTACATCACAGACCCCTTTGGCAGTCTTTTCTAGACTCTTGAATCCTCTCTCAGAGTATTTTTTGTCTGTAGTTTTAAATTAAATTAAATTTATTATTATTTTTATTATATTTTTTATTTATTATATTTATCATTTTATTATATTTATTTTATTTTTTAAAGATTTTTTTATTAAAGCTTTTATTTTCAAAACATATGCATGGAGTTGCCATGTACAATGTACAATGGTTCTGCTCATTTCACTTAGCATCAGTTCATGTAAGTCTCTCCAGGCCTCTCTAAAATAATCCTTCAGGTCTTTCTTTTAGAACAATAATGTTCTATAACATTCATATAACTTATTCAGCCATTCTCCAACTGATGGGCAACAATTCAGTTTCCAGTTTCTAGCCACTACAAAAAGGGCTAACACAAACATTTTTGCACATGTGGGTCCCTTTCCCTCCTTTAAGATCTCTCTTGAGATATAAGCCCAGTAAACACACTGCTGGGTCAAAGGGAATGCACAGTTTGATAACTTTTTGAGCATAGTTCCAAATGCTCTCCAGAATGGTTGGATTCGTTCACAGTTCTATCAACAATATATCAGTGTCCCAGTTTTCCTACATTCCTTCCAACATTTGTCATCTTTTCCTGTCATTTTAGCCAATCTGAGAGGTGTGTAGTGGTATCTCAAAGTTGTCTTAATTTGCATTTCTCTCTCAAGGTATTTTTTAAAGCATAAATTAAAGTACATAGGATTACAAAAGAAACCAAAAGTTAGTGAAAATTAAGATATAATTTTTCTTCATCTTAGTTTATGGATCCCTGATAGCTATCCATGTAATCCCAGGTTAAAAATCCTTGATCTATAAAGCATAGTATTTTCACTTTCTGTTTATTTGTTTTGTTTTTGTCTTGTGTTTTTCCTTTTCGCTCTGACCTTTCTTATACAACATGACAATATCTTTAAAAGAATGGCACATATTTTAACATATCTCAGATTGCTTACTGTCTTGGGGAGGAGGGAGATAAGAAGGAAGAAGAAAAATTTGAAACACAAAGTCTTACAAAATTGAATATTGAAAAATTACCTTTATATATGTTTGGAAAAATAAAATATCATTAAGGAAAAAAAAAGAATATTTGATCTAGGATAAAATGTAAACTCTTTAGCCTGGTCTTTAAAGCACTCCATATTATGGGACCTAGACTTATTTCCTTTTGTATTGTAGTTTGACTGGTATGGGTTTAACCCAAGGCTACAAAGACCTAAGGTGACCTGTATAGTTGACATATATTTGTATTTAGATAGGTATAATCTAAAATCTACCTCATCCCATTTCTATGAAAAATGCCATTTCCACTTTCATTAAGATTAGGAGGAATATTTTAATTGTTCATCCACTAGCTCTAATAGAGCAGGGGTAGTCAGGACCCAGGACAGTTATACTAGGTGATCACTTCTGCCTTCTCTTATCATTAAGAGGACTATCTGGCTAAAATCAAATCTATCTACTACACATCAGATATTTGTCATTTAGAGATTTGAGGCATATTAGGGATTCAAAATAAATAGTATTTTCCTTGTTCGCTCCCAAACAGGAGTAAGCCTGGCTTAGCTCCCTTCCTCACACCAAATGCTTGTCACATAAAACAAAACAAAACAAAACAAAACAAAACAAAACAAAACAAAACAAAACAAAACAAAACAAAAGAAACAAACAAACAAACAAAACAAAACTATATAAACAAAAACAATCTTTTAGATAGTGAGCAAACTTATTTCTCAAAATATAATTAAATAATAATTGGGGAAGTTACACAGATTAGGATAGAAAATAGAATGCACTAGAATGAATGACTTTCTAACTTGAGAGTTAGATAAAATCTCAGCTCAACCAGGGAGAGTATGATTTCGCTAGAGAAGACTGCTTTCAATGGTCTCTGAGGTTACAGATAACGGGAATCAACGGACATATTGCTGCACATGTCTGCAGCTTTTGGGGCTCCCATTAGCCATTCTAAAACTTACAACTTGCCTGTATTACCCTATCTCTCTTTCAAATTCCCTTCTCTCTCTAAAGTCTCTGCACCATATATGCCATACTGAGCATCATAGACTCAGAAGTCATATCTTCCTCGGAGTATCTAGCTCACAGTGTCATAAAGCTATCCTTGGGAGAGCATTTACCAAATTATTTCATACTACCTCCCTTCATATAGTCTACATTCTAGACAAATTAGGCTATTATCTACTCCTTAATCTTGTTGTTCTATCTCTTATTCCTTTTCCATTGACTCTGTTTACCATTCACACTCTCCTTAACTTTGTCTCTTAATATTCTTCCTTAAGGTGTCACTTCCTACCTTTTTTTGAGCCCTTCTCAATTGTTAGTAATTTAAATTATCTTTAATTTATCTGTGTACATAGTATATTGCTCCTAGTATTGCTCCCTCAGTAGTCCTTGAGAATAAGGAATATTTCATTTTTGGTTTTTTGTATTCCAAGTTTCCCTCCTTTGCTAATGGGCTTCATGCAAAATAATAATAATAGCAAGAGTGCTTCATATATATCTCATTTGATTTTCATAGTAACCCTGTGAGATAGACCCTATTATTATTTCCATTTTTACAGATGAGGAGACTGAAACAGAGAAGTTAAGATCATAAGTGGTAATGTCTGAAATGAGGTTTGAAATCATCTTCCCGATTCCAAGTCCAATATTCTACTGTTCCTCTAATTCATAAATGTTTGGTATTTTAAAGAATCATACATCTATCTTCCAAACTAAAAATGCTTAAAATACATTTCAATCATTCTTCAACACATTATTGAAATATGTAATGGTCTCACATGCTCCTTATTTTATTGATGATCAAAGAGAAGCAAAGAGATAAAAGAAAAAGAATGTGGCACAAAACCTCCGCTGAAAATGAAGGCTGAGGGGGTTTAGGGGCTCTTTTGACTTTCTCATTATGGTATTGTTTTATATCAGTTAAATGATGATAATAGAGATCAGTATCAATCTTTTCCATTTTTAAATAGCAGCAGTGTGTTTAAATAGATTGAAGTTGTTATAATCATATATAGTGTCTTAGGATACATCCTTTGTGAATGAATAAGTTGAAAAAAAAATTCAGCACTTATAATGTGCAAAATAAGGGGAAAGGATGCTACTTACTTTTATAGTAGCTCTTGAGTTTGAGATCCTGGGCTATTTTCATTTGAGGTATGGATGGAGAGATGGTAATTAAGGTGGTTCTTTGACTTCCTTGAAATATTATCTTTTCCTGTCTCTCCTTCAGATGTCTTGTTGCTTCATTTCATGAAAAGGTAGGTTTATTTGTGTGTGTGTATGTGTGTGTGTGTGACTCCTTTAATGTGTATATACTGGCCTCCAAAAATAAAATTTGTTGGTAAAATTATAAATTGGAAATATTTTTGCCAAAAAAATAATTTTTACCAACAAAGTTTAAGTGTAATGGTTATTCTACCATCCCACTTGCAGTTAGTTTTGTGAGATTTAGTTATCTTTGCCAGTTTCATATCTATGTCATATGAGGTCTATCAAAGTTGTTTTAATTTGTATTTATGTTTATGAATAATGTCAGACATTTTTCAAAGATTTCTTTACCTCATATCACATATGTAGTGTTTTTTTCAAATTATCTTTTCAAGCCTAGAAAGACTTGCATGAACTTCATTCAGTGAAATGAGAAGAACCAGGAGAATATTGTACATAGTAACAGCAAAATAGTGCTATGATCAAGTATGATAGACTTAGATCTTCTCAGCAATTACTAACCTAACAAAATTACAGTAGATTGGAGATGAAAAATGCCGTTTGCATCCAGAGAGAGAGCTATGGAGACTGAATATAGATTGAAGTTAATATTTTCACTTTTTTTCTTTCTTATGTTTTTTTCCTTTTGTTCTGATTTTTCTTTTACAACATGACTAATATGAAAATATGTTTAAGTGATTGTACATGTATAACCTATAATCATATTGCTTATTGTTTTGGGGAGGAGGTAAAGGTAGAAGAATAAAAATTTGGAACTTAAAATCTTACAAAATGAATGTTGAAAATTATCTTTACATGTAATTGGAAAAAAATCTTTTCATATCTTTTCACCATTTATCCAGTGGTGCCTGGATATTGCTCTTAAGTCTTTATAACAGTTATGTCTGCTGTTGAGTTAGACCTTGAAGGATAAATTGAATGTGAGTGGATATAGAGGAATGAGAATAGTGCAGAGAGAAGAAAAGTGATGTGCAAAAATGAATGAATAGTAGATTAACATGGCTGAAGTTAAGGATGGGAGATCTTACCATAAGGGTATAATTTACCTCATGTAACTAACAGACTGGGGAAGAGATGCAAGTCTGTGTCAAGAGGTGTGCTCAAATTCAGTAGCAGTTCAGGTGGAAGGAGAGCTAGGATTTGAATGAGGGATACAATTATGAATAATTCTGGAGCAATTCAAGACTCTATGATCTGGCATCAACTTATATTTTGAGTCTTTGCACATTACTCTCTATACTTCAGCCAAACTGTACTCCATTGCCTAAGGAAGTTTTACACTCCCATTTCCATGTTTTTTAATCATGCTGTTTTCTACCTCTGGAAAAATCTGATTATTACAACCTCCCAATTACCCCTGTTGATAGCCTATCCATTCTTCAAGGCCCACCTAGAGCATCATCTCTGTGAGTTGCCTTTATTTCTAAAACTGGAAGTGATATTGTCCTTATCTCACAGTACTTTGTTTTATATAGCTAGCTATGTACTTGTCTTATGTAAAATGTAAACTCTTTGAGATCCAGGACTGACACGTCACTTATCTTTCTATCTTCTTCAAGTATGCATGTTTGTCATTATGAATGTCTTATTTCCTAAAAGGAAAGGCAACAAACCCATACCAATGTTATATCGGCAAATCTATATTGTTATTATTGCATTATTTTTTCACGTGGTACTCTGAAAATATAGATAAATATGTATCATTATAAATAATTGAATTTGTAATTTGCATATTTCTAATTGAAAACATTTCAGAAATAGCCCCAAGTAAATCATATTGCATAATTTAAGCAGGAGATGATAATTTTAAAAGGAATTAAGGAAATATCTGTCTCTAAAACACCAGTATATCATGACAAAATAGAATTAGCAAAATTGGTGGACTCAGTTTCTAATAGTACACTTTCATCAAATAAGTCCCCCTCCTTGAGGACAGTAGGTTGAGTCCCTTTTTATGAATTTAGAGTTAGAAGACTGTTTTTGTTTTCTGGCTCAACCAATATCTACCTGTATAACTTTAGGGAGATGTTTCAGATATGCATTTTCACTGGCTATCCCCCATACATGGGATGTCCTCCCTCCTCATCTGTCTTCCCTGGTTTCCTTCAAGTCTCAGCTAAAATCCCACCTTCTTTCCCAATCCTCCTTAATGCTAGAAGCTTCCCTCTGAGATTACTTCTGATTTATTCTATACATATCTTGTCTATACATCGCCATATTCTCTCCTCTATGAGGCTGTGGGACTGTGGACAGAGACTTTTTTTTTTTTAACCTTTTTTGGTATCTCTGGCCTTAGCACAGTACCTGACACACGTAAATACTTATTGACTGACAATCTCATTCAATTAACTTTTATCAAGTGCCTACTATCTTCAGGTCCCTGGGCTATTGTGCAAGGCTATCCATATAAAATCAAATCAAATAAAACACATCTTAACCTCAAGAAGCTTACATTCTATCAGGAGATAGAATGTCATGTGTTTGTATCTCTGCTGAATGTGTTACAAGGCTGGACTCAGATTATAAAGGGCTTTAAATGTCAAACAGAGGAGTTTGTATTTTTTCCTAAAGATAGCCAAAGAAGCTTTTTGGTCGGGTGCTTGAGAAGCATCATTTTTGAATGTATTTGAAGGATGGATTAGAGAAGGAAGAAATAGGGAGATAAAGAGAGACCAATCAGAAAGGGATTTCAATAGCCCAGATGAGAGATGATGAAGGCTAACAAGGGACCATGGTAAGAGCAAGATCTGAATTCCTGCTCCCATACAAGCTAGGCTAGTTTTTCCTTAAAAGATATTAAGATTCCTTCTTTGTGGTGGCAAGTAACTGGAAATTGAGGGGATGCCCATTATTGAGGAATGGCTGAATAAGGTATGGCATATGACTATAATGGAATATTATTGTTCTGTAAGAAATGATGAGCTAATTAATTTCAAAAAAGTCTGAAACTAATTACATGAACTAATGTTAAGGGAACAAGAAAACGTACACAGTAATAACAAGATTATGTGATGATCAACTGTGATGGACTTGGCTTTTTTCAACAATGAGATGATTCAAGACAGTTTCAATAAAGTTGTGATGGAGAGTCATCTGCATCAAAGAGAGGACTATGGGCACTGAATGTGGATTACAACATAGTATTTTCATCTTTTTGTTGTTTGTATGCAAATTTGTTTTTTTCTTGAGCTTTTTCCTTTTTGATCTGATTTTTTTGGTGTAGCATGATGAATATGGAAATATCTTTAGAATAATTGCACATGTTTCAGAGTGCTTGCTGTCTTGGGGAGAGGGAAGGAGAGAGAAGAGGGAGAAAAATTTGGAACACAAGGTTTTGCAAAGGTTAATGTTGAAAACTACTTTGTATGTATTTGGAAAAATAAAATACTATTAAAATATATCAAGATAATCCTAAAGATTTGGATGGTTCAGAAAAATAAAGGCTCATGCTGTTGGCATCACTTCTTGGTCACCTGAATATAAAATAGCCATGTCTGGCTGGTGAATCATGATGGGCGTCTAAGGGAAAAGAGCTTTACTCAATTTAATCAACTTGATGTGTCCTCAATGCTTCTCCTTGTTGAACATTCTCCTGCAATAGCTAAGTGTATCTTCTGTTAATGGTTAAATGACCCACAAGTTTCTCATTTTATTCTAGTTTCTGAAATACTAAGGGAACAGTCATTGTCAGATTCTGCCCAGAACATGTAAGATATATTTTGGAAGAATTAATAAAAGTTGATGACATATTGCTATTTGGATGAGGGACAGGGGAAAATCAAGGATGACTCTGGGGATTCAAAACTAGTTCATTGGATGAATGATGGGGAAGTCTGAAGGAGGGATGGATTTTGAGGGGAGAAGATAGGAGATTACATTTGAAAACTTTGATAATGAGATGCATTTATGACATCTAGTATGGCTTAGTTGAATGAGTCAGAAAAAGCAAGTTGAATCCCTTGACTCCCCCACTTACTTAACTTGTGTGACCTTATCCCTTGAAGTGTATGGGTTTATGTCTTCTCATTTGCAAGATGAAGGGATTGGACTAGTAAATTTATGATCTTATGATCTTAGTCAAATAGAGAAAGAAGCCAGCCAAGGGCAGCATCAGTTTAAAATATCTATTCATTTGCTATACATATTAAAAAGGATTGAGCAAGATTAAGTAATATAATTCCATATAATGATACAAAGCATTACAGGCAAAAACAAATAGACAAATAACTTGGTTTGAGAATACTCAAAGAACATTCATAGATGAAGACAACAGTGAGAAATATTTGTCAACATTTCTGCAGTAATATTTTTAAAACTGTAGATGTCTTTTGTTTCTTAAACAAAATGTACTTTTAAATATGTCTTACTGTTCCATTACCTCATAAAACATCTTACAATAAAGATTTAAAAAGAAAGAAGCAAAAAGCATTTATATCAAAACTTGTCATACTGACTTTGATAGCAAAAGGTTGAATGACCCTCTATTCCCTTTTTTTCTACCCATCCCTACCTCAATTTTTCTCTCCCCTTTCCATTGATATCTTGATATCTGAAATTCTGCTATTAAACATATGATTCTTTTTGTTAATCATTGCTTTTTCTGACATGATTTTTAAGAGTTAATAAAGAGCAGGCTAACACCTTAATTCATCTTAATGAGTTTATCAAATACTACAAGAAAGAACAGAGTACCATGAAATTATCCTTCCTTTAGGAGTGGAATAAGGACTGTATGGGGGAAAACATGATTATTGAAAAAGGAGGCTACCTTGAATTGGTTGCCTTGACAAGGATCATGAGACACTTTTTCTATTCCCAGAGCAGGTGTAGTGCCAAGTTAGCACAAGTTAAATACATTTTAATTAATTCACTATAGGTACTTTCCTTAATTCCCAAATGTGTATCAACAATTTTAATTTTGAATTGATATAATCATGAATGAAAAGGAATTCTTTTTCCTACTTTCTAGTCCAGAATATCACACCACATTCAGAGTCAACTTTAAATTTGATACTTTCATGATGAATGAATAAGTGAATGAATCCTCATCTGAATAGATGATACTTAATATTTTGTATAGAACTGCAGCCAAAGTTACTTTAATTTTTAATAGAAAGAGAATGTTCAGAGGTTAAAAGACACAAAGGTAGTGACAGGGCTAACTCCTTAACCAAAACAATCCT
The DNA here is from genome assembly GCF_016432865.1 of Antechinus flavipes. NCBI lineage: Eukaryota > Metazoa > Chordata > Mammalia > Dasyuromorphia > Dasyuridae > Antechinus > Antechinus flavipes. The sequence goes on along the minus strand of NC_067401.1, from coordinate 353,942,369 downwards.
CCTTATTTCCTGTGATCTTTTTTTTCCTCATTTTTGATTGGAAATCTTTGTGAAGTTTTCTGTATTTTATCTAGCAATCCATGCATTTCCTTCTCTTCCTGTTGGAAAAGTTCTTTACATGCCAAGTCCATAAGATTCCATAAGAAATGTTTAAGTCAGAGATCAACAACATTCCAACACTTCCCATTACAGGCTCACTCACAAGTTCAAAACCAATCAGCTACTGAAATTTAAAAACCTATTTGCTAAATTCAGTTCTTAACTGTTTTAAAAATAGTTATTAGCCATATTTAAAATGTGATAGTTTGAACTTACAAAGTGACAATTTTATTTGTACCTGATAAGGAATTTAAATGTCACTTAATTATTTGAGCTATATTTCAGAAAGTATAATACAATGATGCATCCAAAGTTTACACATAGTGGATGGTTAATAACTATTCTTTTTTATTGACATGCCATTTGGTTTTGGAATTAGGTTAGACAAATACGATCAGATAAACATAGACCTTTTCAGTCATTCATACACTCACATTTCATACTCTCTTACCTCCCTCTGTCTTTACTTGGTAGGTGTCCCAAAACTTCTTGTAGGCTACAAGGCTACTTTCCTCATCCCAAAACTTATTTAAGTGTCAAGATGGAAGGCAGAATCTTTTGGATTATGAATAATTCAGTATTAACTGTAGTTTTCTTCTGTTCCGCTTTCAAGTAGGAGGATAAAAGAATATTTGCATTCTAAAAGATAAGAAAAAGAACTTTTTACCTTCTGTAGTCTCCAGTCCATTTTCTTATCAAGTAACATTCATTATTGTGCAGAATTTATTTAACAGAAAAGTTCAAAATAGACTGTGTGAGAATATTCTCATTTCATTAGTCAACAATATATGTATACATATATATATACATATTTATACATATAATATGTCTTCTATTAATATTAATCTCCATTTAGAGAGAGTACTTTCTTAAATTATTAAAATTAGAAGATTCTTTTTTAGCAAGGAACAAGAAAAAGAGTAATATTTTTCGATTCACCTATCACCTTTGTACAGATGACTCTTAATTCTCAACATTTCTTAGCAAAGTACATAAATATTATAATAATTGAATTTCTGGCTCTGATCTCTCTGAAGTTTTAAAGCCACATCTCCAACTGTTAATAGAACATTTTTATCTAGATAGAAGACCAGCAATTCAAACTCAACCAGAACAAAACTTTACTTCCCATTAGTGTTACTTTTTCTGATTTACTATCTCTGTGGATGACATTATTGTTCATCTTCTCTCCTGTGAAACTGAAACTTTGTTGTATATTTTGACTCTTTCTTAATCTCTTAAACCCAATAAATTGTCAAACCCTAGTGATAATATCACTGTAATCTCTCTCACAGAAATTATCCACTACTCTACTCAGGACTTCTGGTACTGAGTTCTCCCTAAGAACTCTTAAGTGTAAAAAAAAAAAAAAAAATGTAAATAATAAGTAAAATTCAAACTCTTTCTTGGCATGCAAGAAACTACTCAATATGATACTATCCTCTAATTCTAGTCATGTAAAATTAATAGTGTTTTTTTTTCATATTAACTCCCTTAGCCAAACTAGATTTACTATGCAATTCAATTTAACTACAATTATTAAATGCTTACTTAAACAGGTTAGGCACTATGCTAGGTATTAGTATCATTTCTTCATAAAATGAATAAGGCAATGAGAAGATTTGCCATGGCCCTTTTCGGTTCCAAATCTCATAACATTAGGAAAGAATAGTTCTTTGAATGCTAATGATGGCGTTTTAGGTAACAGTGAGGAAATACCTGGGACTAGTCCCTCAAATCAAGTTAAGAAAGCCATCTATTTGCAAATCATTGAAATGTCATGCAGCCTTTAAAGCCTCCCTTAAAAGCTGTCTCCTTTCTGAAGAAGATACAATTGATCCTGTTCAGTCCTTTATCCCATCAGACAAAACAGAACAGATAGCAGCTCTTCTGAGCTTATCATCTATTTTACAATATTGTTACTTGCATCCACTGGTGTATAGAGAGTGAATTGAGTATAGCAGCACTCCTATAATTATACCTGTGGCACAGGTGCAGTTACTAAGCCATAAGCTTCTTGAGCCCTGGGATCACATTTTCTGTAAACTTTTGTGTCTCCCTGATGCCTAGTCCCATAAGTAGTAATAAAAATCTAATTCATTCAGTGTTTTATTAATGCACAAAATAGAGCTGTCTAGAAGGATCAATGTTTATAAAGAACTGGATTCGGGATCAGGAAGATCTAGGTTCAAATCTTGCCTCAGACACTTAGCTGCATGACACTGAGCAAGTCCCTTAATCTCTGACTGTCTCAGTTTCCTCATCTATAAAATAGGGATAATAATAGCACCTTTCTTCCAAAATCATTGTGAGGATCAAGTGAGATAATATCTGTAAATTGTTTTACAAATTTTAAGGTACTATATAAAAGCTAGCCATTATTGTTTTTGACAAAAAACTATGCATAAGCATAAAAAAAATTGTACATAATAGGTATTTTACAAATGGCTGTTGATTTGAAAGGATAAAATTTTCCCACTTAATAGAAGTTGGATCTAATAGAAAAACTAAAACCCATGTGGAAATTTAGGGATATCACATTATCATTCAAGTGTCCAGTCTGTTTTTCCACATTATATTTTGTCATTTTATAGGCATGGGAATCCATTATGCTTTCTCGTCAATTTAGAAAACTGAATTATAGGATAATGAATTTAGAGCTAGAAGGGACTTTAGAGGCCATCTAATTTAATCCTTTCATTTTACAGTTTAGGACCCTGAGACCCATGGAAGTTCAAGGATTTGCCCAAATTAATACAGATAATAAGGGGAAAGAGTCAAAGTTTAAATCTACTATCTTTGCCTCCAAATCCAGCTCTCTTTCCATAGCACCACTCTATTTACAGCACTCTTCTATAATTTGTCACACCATAAGGAAGTCTATATCTACATATTTGTATTATCCTTTTTTAGTTTAAGGGCTCTCTAGTGGAATAATTATTTAGTACTTGATTCACCCAACTTAGACAAATAAAACAATAACATTAACAAGAACAGCAAGTATTGAAGCTGCTATGAAACTGAAATCAGAGAACATTTGAAACCATTTCCCTACCAATGAGTTTCATATATATCATTTTAGGTCACTCTCATAGTATCCTCTGATAACCCCATAAAATTCAATTAATTCAGCCAGTCTAAAGATTTCTCATTTCCTGAGAGTTGCCATTTTGAATCCTGTAACTTTAAGCCATTACCTCACAATATCTAGGAATGACATCTTCTTTCTGGGTGAGTTTTCCCAAGGAGATGCTATTTAGCATGATGTAGGGTATTTACCCCTCCCAGCCCAAGTCAAATCTGCCAAATGCTTATTAAGGCCCTTCAGAGCTGATTAAACTGAAATCACAGGCAACATTTGCCTAATATAAAATATGCACAGTAACACTATCTTAATTAGATGTACATGTCTCTGAAGATATAAATAAATGCTTCCCTTTTGATAAGTCTGATTTAATAGTCTAATAACAGGGGAATGTCTCTGAAATATAATTCAGGGGGTGAGGGAGAAATTAATAAACTCAAATATTTAAAGCTCAACAGCAATTAACAGCCCATTTAAAACAAATTTCTGATTTTAATTTTATTTTTTCTTCTCCAACCAAGTCTAAGCCTTGGCTTCATCATTATTCATTTTCAAACTTAATAGGATGCTTCTTTCTTTGCTTGGGAGGTAGTTTTGAATTCCATTTTGGAGGAGCAGTAGACCATGAAGCTTGAGATGCCAGAATGTTGAAATTCAAAAGTCCCGCCTGAGTTGCCACAGGAACAAAATTTCCTACAACCTTTTCTACACTCCTGTTTTCTCTTTTCAGGCCCTTGAAATCCAGGATTTCAACTTGAGTCCTAAAAACAGATGTACTCCCATATGTACATATTTGCCTATACCCATCCATATCATATACATATAATATACACATGTGCATATTCCAATTGTACAAGCAGACCTAACACATTTTTTTTCTTTCAGGGTTTCTAAGGGCTTAAACATCCCTACCAGCAATTGACTGAAAAAGAGCTAAGAGTTTTAACATTTCTCCAGTGGTCATAATTGAGGAAATCTGGCAGACACCTCTTCTTTTCTCCCTCCCACAAAAAAATGTCCATTTAAAGACTCAGCTTAGATTGAATTTTCACTAAGAAAGGGTTTGTGGCCCAGCCTAATTAATGTCTAATGTAAGTTAACTATGGAACAGCCGAGGGTCTTACTAATGTCTAGACTATTCAAGGAGTATTTTCTTTGGGAAGAAAATCCATCCAAAATATAATCCAGTTCTATGGAAAATGGTGAGATTTTTTACCACTTCTACTGGGTGTAATGACAGTGAAATTGATCCAGTCTGATAAAAGATCATGCTAAAATGGGAACCAGAGGAAGTTAAAAGGGAAAAGGGAGGAACCATGCTCAGGAAGTGATTTGCCTCTAGTCCCAATAAATGTTAGACCTCAAACCTGAGCTTTTAGGCTCCTAGTCTTTCCACTATCACTCCAACTCTGTGAAAAGCCTGTATTCATAGGCAGAAGAGCTATAAATACATGGCAACAGCTTCAAGAGAAGAGGCTGGGACTCTTCACACCTTTCTACAAGAGCTGTATACACTGGCAATAGAGCCGTACACATCACAAAAGCTTACCTTATTCTCTGGCCGGAGAGAAGGAATTGCCAGGCTCTTCCTGTTAACAGCCAGAGTGCCCGAAGAGAGCTTCTAACACCATTGGTCACTCCTTATGAGATTGACGAAAAGCAGCAGAAGATGGAACGGCCATTACTCCAGATGAGAGTCTTGAGCGTACCAATGGACCAGAAGCAATGGCTATGAAGCAATTGGTAGAGAACTCAGTGTGTAAAGATCCTTTATCCAAAAACTGTACATGGCATAGGGTGATATTTACTGTGGGACCTTGTGAGATGCTGGATTCCTGAACTGAATGGTACAAGAGAAAGAACATGAGATTTGGAATCAGTGAACTTGGAATTGAATTTTATCTCTACTGCTTATTCTCTGTATGACTTTAGGTAATTAACTTGATTTCTCTGGGCTTCAGTTTCCTCATCTATATGGATTGAGTGACCTAAGATTCCTTCTGGTTCTCAGTCTATAACTCTTATTATTTTAATGATGGTTTCAAATAAAACTTAATTTTGCTTTATTGTAAGTGAGTATACTTACCAATGAGAGAATAGGATCCAATGGAGCCATAACTAGGGTGAGGTAATTAGGTTTTGTCTTTCTTAGAAGCAGTTAATAGCATTTGTACACTTTTGGCAGGATATAAATAAGAGGGCAATACTTAGTAAAGATAACTGGTTAAAGTACAAAATTATCATATGGCTGAGGTGAGAGCTACCCCTCCTCAATCTTGAGTCCTCCTGCCTTCTCTTGCAGAAGCCTCCCTAGTAAGTTAATCCATAAGTGTTGATAGTAAATGATAAGTACTGTAATACAAAGAAAGGAAAAACAAAATGGCCCCTGCTCAAGATGATCTCACATTCTAATGGGGAAAATAATATGCAAATAACTATAACCATGCCCACAGAATATATATGGAAGACAAAGTCACAGAGAAAGCACTATTGTGGGGTGGGGAGGGAGACTGAGAAAATCCTTTTGCACAAGTTGGTATTTGATAGTGTTAAAGGAAAAGAGCAACCAAGGGCAGAGGTGAGGAAGGAGAACCTTGCAGACATAGACAAGCAGTGGGAGATGGAGAATCCTGTGCCAGGATCAACAAGACAAACTGTTTAACAAGACCACCGAGTGGATGGGAGTTGGATGGATGGGCCAAGGAGTCAAGTATAAGAAAAGCTGGAAAGGTAGGAAGGGACAAGGTATAAAGGGTTTTACAGCATTTTACATTTGATCCTGAAGGCAATAAGGAGCCTCTGGGGTGCATAAAATAGAGACAATGACATGATCAGACTGGTACTGGAGGAAAGAAAAAGGGTGTGTGGGAAAAGAGTTCTGTTTTAGCCATGCTGAGTTTGAGATGAATATGGTCATCCAATTTGAGATGTTCAAAAGAAGGGTGCTTTCTCTGTGACATTTTCTTCCATATACACCATATATATCTTGTGAGCATAGTTATAGTGATTTGCATATCTTTTTTCCCCATTAGAATTGACATCCTAGTGGGCAGAGGAGACTGAACTCAGAAATGAGAAAAAAGCTGGATATCTGGGTTTTGGAGAACTCTGCAAAGAGATTATCATTAAACCCAGGGGAGCCAATAAGATCACCAAGAAAAACAGCAAAGAAAAAAAATGCTATACTGGCATCTAGGTCTTCCTGGATAATTGAAGTCACATTTCATGTTACTTTTCCTAGTTTCTGGTACTTTTACTAGGTATAAAAGTTCCTAATTATGACTCTGAGTGCTGGTCTCTTCAATAGAGAGTTTGTTGCAGGTTCAGGAGACAATTCATTTCAATTCAATTCAATCCAATTTTTGTTGTTGTTGTTGTTGTTGTTGAGTTGTTTCAGTCCTGTCTGACTCTGTGGCCCCATTTGGGGTTTTTTTGGCAAAAATACTGGAGTGGTGTTTCATTTCTTTCTCCAATTTGTTTTACAGATGAGGAGCTGAGGTAAACAGGATAAAGTGATTTATCCAGGGTCTCCCGATCAGTAAGAGTCCAAGGCCAAATTTGAATTCAGGAAGTTGCGTTTTACTGTGCCACCTGCTTGCTCTCAATCTGATTTCAACCCAACCCAAAGGATTAGAGGTTTAATGATAATGGAAGATTTAATAAAAGTATTTTAATTGTATCACTTAAAGATAAGGCAAATCCTTTGTGCTGTGGGTATCCTTGACAAACTTAAGGAGCAAATAATTTATATTGTTGAAATATTTATATATGTATCTAAGGCAAACCAAGGCAAAAAAAAAAAAAAAATGTTTATTTAGCTCTTTCTAGCATGGTGCCAAGCATGTGCTAAGAGATAGGGAGACAAATACTAGCATAAAGAAAGGTAGTCTCTGTCCTCAAGAACTTCACAGTTTAATGAGAGAAAATAAAACAAAATGAAAAAGGGGAGGGGAAAGAAAGTACATGCTTGGGACCTGGTAGTAATGTCCAGAGAATTGGAAGGACTGCTAGGAGGGGAATGAAGTGTGGCCAACCAAGATTTGCCCTCAGAATGGAGACCTCTGAGGAAACTAACCAAGAAATATTCCTGAATAAAAAAGCTCTAGATAAATTCCAGGTTAAAAAAGACAGCTGAGGCATGGTGACAAAGTCAAGTAATGCCTCTACAACAGTCTTTTTATTTCAGTATTTTAGTGGATTTAGGATCTTACACTATCCATACACCTCCCCACTAGTGCAATTCTTGTTCATGTCTTGGAAGTAGATAAGACAGGACCTCAGACTTAGAGCTAGAAGGAACTAAAGATCTAACCCAATCTCATTTTATAGCTGAGGAAAATGAGGATCCAACATTTGAATGACTTTTCTTTATTAAATACATTTTTTAAATTATAAGTTTAAAGAATAGCAATAAACATGAGCCTCTTAATATAAAAAGAAAAGGAATTTTATGAATCTGTAAACTTTCAGTTGTATACAGTTCATTTCTTTTAAATTGCATGTTAAATACAACACAAAAACAATAAGGGTTTCTTGTTTGTCTATGTCCTATATAAGTGAAGTGAACTATTCTAAGATCACAAGGGCAAGTAGTGGAGCCAGGTTTCAAACCTTTCAAAATTCTTTGCCCCCAAAACAGGATTCTTTCTATTCACTACCTTCACAAGGAGTTGTTCACCCACTACCCTGGAGCTCTTCCTTTTTCTCCTTTTTAATCCAATCCAACTTATAATCCACCAAACATTTATTAAGTATCTTCTCTGTGCCAGGCACTGTGTTAAGTGTTAGCAAGACAAATATAAGCAAAACCAAAGACAGTTTGTGTCCCAAAGGAGTTTGCATTCTAGAAGGGCAAGTCAAAACAAGCTGAGAGGAGAGAAGATAAGATATCCTAATGAAGGCCTGGTGATGAAGTCCAGAGAGTCAGAAGTCCCCAGGTATTAAAACAAAAGAGTCCTTGCCCTCAGAGCTGACATTAGGTGAATACCAATGCTCAACAAAGGCTTTTTTTTTTTTAATAGCTTTTTATTTCTCAAAATACATATAAAAATAGTTTTCAAGATCACAAGGGCTCTATTATTTATCATTCTCTTTATATGACTTTGTAATCTCCTTTTTTCTGGTCATATATTTATTGATTACATATTTTATTCCATATCATTCATGCAATTCAATATTAATACTTGACTATAGTCTCCTTACTCCCACAATGAGTCTCATCATTGCCCTGGAAGTTACTCTCAATGTTGATTCCTTGTAGGTTATGGTATTAACATGATTCATGCAGCATCACTAGAAGAGATTTGATGTTAAAAAGGTAGGTCGTTTTCCACCAAGATCATTGAAAACACTGCACAATTTCTCAAAAACAATCAGTTTCACTGATTTTTATCATAAAACAGTTAGCTAATAGATATTTTTAAATTTCCACTACGTGCTAGGCATTAAGAATACAAAATTAAAAATAAGATGTTCCCTGCCTTCAAGTAGCATATATTCTACTGTATGCATACAAACAAAATGACTTAGTGATAAATGGCAAACAACTAGAGGAAATCAAAAAAAAGGTCTCTTCAAAGAAATGGCTCTTCATCCAAGCCTTAAAGGGAACTAGACTTCCAGAGGCAGGGATAAGGAGGGAAAACATTCCAGGGATGGAGGATAGGAAATATAACGTAGCATATAGGGAACAATAGGTAGGCCAGTTTGATGGATCATATAGTAAATGAGGGAGAATGATATGTAATCAGATTGGAAATAGATGGCACTAATTTGTGTTCTTCAAACAAAGAAGTCTATCCTTTGTTCTAACCCCAGTAGAAAGCTTCTGAAGCTTCTTGGATTTATATCATCTGGTCTTTGCTTTAGAAGTAGCAATTTGGCAGATGGAAGGAAAATGGATAAGAGAGGTGTTTGTATAAATATGAATACAGATAGAAATATATATCTGTTTTATATTTGTCTGTGACTATATATGACTTCTCTCAATAGTAGGCTGCTTGAAAACAGGAACCATCTCCCAATCAGGAGGCCATTGCAACAATCCAGATAAGAGGTGATGAGAATCTAAAGTGGGATGGTAAAAGTATGAGAGAGGAGAAGATGAAAGATTCAAGAGATGTTAAGATAGGTTGAATTGACAAAATTTGGCAATTGATCAGATGGGAAGAGATAGAGGAGATGAGTAAGTGAAAAGTGAAGAAAAGTTATAAATGTTGATATTTGGAATAATGTAATGCTTTTGACAGAAGTAGGGAAGTTCAAAGGAGGAGTGTGCTTATAATGAGTTCTGTTTCAGATTTGCTGAGGCTGAAATATCTGGGACAAACAGGTAGAAAAGTGAGTCTGGAGCTTAGAAGAGAGAAGATTTCAAAATCATCTGAATAGAGATAATCCACTAAAACTAATGAGATCATTGAGAAGGAGCATACACAAAGAGAAAAGTACACAAAACAAAAATCTGGGACTTTACTCTGACGTAGGAAGCAGGTAATCAGTGATCATCTTATAAAGGGGAAAGTCAGACAAGTCAGTACCATAGGAGAACTATCAAAAAAAGCCTTGTCATAAAACTCCTGGGGAAGACATAGTATTTAAAAGAAGGCAGCATTCAGTTGTGTCAAATGCTCCAGAAAACAGATGGCCAGAGAAGGAGCATACTTAACAAATCCAGGCAAGAATGTATTTACCTTACAAATATACTCAAAAGGGCCTTAATCTGTAAGGGTAAGGGCCAGGGGAAGATTGTCGGTGTCAATTCCCGTAGTTAGATAAGATATAGTGGGTTGTTGTTGCTTGTCCTTCATTTTTAAAGGGACTAATGACATCAGAGAGTAATTCATTAAATGGATTTAAGTGAAGCAGAGTTGTATAGAGTTCTCACCTTCACTCTTCCTGACTCATTGAAGTCCTTTAGCAAGACAAAAGACCAAACAACTGGCAGTGGCTCAGGGTGAAGTGGATGACCTCAACACCACAGTACTTTGTGGCCATTGGAACAAATCGTTCCCATCAACCCATTGTACCAGGAGAAATCTTTACATGCTAAAGGTAGATACTCCCCTAATTCACTGACACGATTATTGTCTTTTGGTTACTCTCAACCTGGTTTAACCTATCTGCTAAGACAGCTTACCAAGGTGTGACTTCTGCACTCGCCTCTTGAAGCTTCTTGGAGCCACAGGTGAGAGCTGAGTGCCAAGTGAACACCAAGGGTAGATAAGCAGATCTGCAAAAGATTTGGCAAGCCTTCACTCTAGATATGATAGTCGTCCTTAAACATCCATATACCCTTAGGAACAGTCCAGTTGATATGGTGTTTACTGCCCAACAACTCCAGGGAAAATGCCAGAAGCAGAACAGAGGTTTGTAAGAACTTGGATGCTGTCCCACTTGGTACATATGCATTTAGTATCAGTATTACTTCATTGTCTATGTTTTTGTCTAGGTCTACGTTTATTGTCTTTACCAAGATGTAGCTTCCTTCCTTATCTGTTTTAATTAGATCTGCTTTATCTGTTGTTTTTTATTTATCTCTGCTTTATAATTGCTTTGTCTGAGATCAGAATTGCTACCCCTGCCTTTTTTCCTTCAACTGAAGCATAATAGATTCTACTCCAGACTTTTATCTTGACTTTCTGTTTCAACTGAGTTTCTTGTAAACAACATATTGTAAGATTCTGGTTTTTAATTCATTCTGCTATTTACTCTGTTTTATAGGAGAGTTCATCCCATTCACATTCACAGTTATAATTACCAGCTATGTATTTCCCTCCATCCTATTTTCTCCCCCGTATACATTTTTGTTCCTTCTTTCCACCCTGTTCCTCCTTAGTTGTGTTTTGTTTCTAACGCACCTCACCCTCAATCTGCCCTTCCTTCTATTACCCCTCTTCTTTTCTCTACTTTCTCTTAGTATTTCTGCCCTCCTTTCTGTCTAGTAGCCTCATAGGATAAGATAAATTTTATAATAATCAACTGAATGAATACATTATTACCTCTTTGAGTCCAAATTCATGAGATTAAGCTTTAGACCATGCTCATCCCTCTCTTTTCTTTCCCTCTATTGTCTCTTATGCCTCTTCATGTGATGTAATTTATCCCATTCTGCCTGCCCTTTCCTCTTCTCTCAGTACAATTCTTTTTTCCACTTCTTAATGTCTTTTTTAAAAAATATATCATTTCAGTCAATTTATACCTACACCTTCCATTCACGTGTGTCCTCTCTAATTAACCCAATAAAAGAATACAGCTCTCAAAAGTTACAAGTAATATTTTTTCATCTAGGAATGTAAAGAGTCTAATCCTTAAAAAATTTTCTTTTCTTTTTACTTTTCTATGCTTCTCTTGAGACCTGTGTTTGAAGATTAGATGTTTTGTTTCGTTCTGGTTTTCTCAATAGAAATGATTGAAAGTCTCTTACTTCATTAAAGATTGATCTCCTCTAAAAGATGATGCTCAGTCTCACTGGTAGTTAATTCTTGGTTGTAATCAAGTGTAACCCCAGATCCTTTGCCTTCTGGAATACGGTATTCCAGGTCCTCCAATCCTTTATTGTAGAAACTGCCAGATCCTGGGTAATTCTGACTGTTGTCCCTTGATACTTGCATTGTTTTTTTTTTTTCTGGCAGCTTGTAATATTTTTTCCTTGAGAATATAGTTCTTGAGTTGTGCAACAATGTATCTTGGCGTCTTCCTTGTGGGATCTCTTTTTGGAGTTGATCAATGGATTCTTTCAATGACAATTTCACTTTCTGGTTCTAGTACATCAGAGCACTTTTTCTTGATGGCTGTAAAGATTTTTTTCTTGCTTTTATACTTCCCTTTTAATCCTATTTCTGTGATTTTGTTTGTGCAACGACTTTTTAATTTAATGTAATCAAAGTTGTTCCTTGCCTTTCATAATGTTCTCTAGTTCTTCGGTCATAAATTCCTCCCTTCTCCAAAAATATGAAAGGTAAATTATCTCTTGTTCTCTTAAATTTTTTATGGGATCATCCTTTATGCCCAAATCATATACACATTTTGATCTTATTTTAATATGGAGTGTGAAATGTAGGTCAATGCCAAGTTTCTGACATGTTATTTTCCAGTTTCCCCAGCAATTTTTGTCAAATACTCCAGCTTCTTATTCCAGAAGCTGGAGTTTGGGGGTTTATCAAATTCTGGATTGCTATAGGCCTTGATTATTATCTTTTATGTATCTAATCTATTCCACTAATCAATTATTCTATTTCTTAGCTAGTACCAAATGATTTTGATAACTGCTGCTTTATAACATAGTACAGCCACCATCCTTTGTATTTTTTATATATATTCCCTTGATATTCTTGACCTTTTGTTCTTTCAGATAAATTTTGTTATTATTTTTTCTAGTTCTGTAAACTAGATTGGTAGTTGACACTGAACAAGTAGACCAATTTAGACATAATTGTCATTTTTATTATATTCACTTAACCTACCCATGAGCAATTAATATTTTTCTAATTGTTTAGATCTGACTTTATTTGTGTGGGAACTGTTTTGTAGTTGTGTTCATATAGTTATTGAGTTTGCCTTAGCAGGTAGACCTCCAAGTATTTTATGTTGTCTACAATGATTTTAAGTGAAATGTCTCTTTCTATCTCTTGTTGATGGGCTTTGTCAGTAATATATAGAAATGCTGATGATTTGTATGAGTTTATTTTCTATCCTGCAACTTTTCTAAAGCTGTGAATTGTTCCCAGTAAGTGTTTTTATCTTCCCTATCACCATGGTAACTTTCTATGGTTAAGGTTAAGGTTCTTTTCTATTTCTTGTTCATTTTCTTTTTTTTCCTATTTTGTGACTTTTAAGGTAGAGCTCTGCTCCTGGAGTACAGAAGGCACTGTCCCAAATTTCTTGAGCTGCTCTGAGCCTTGATTGTGAGTGCAGGGGTCCCTTGGGTTTGGTGTCTTACTCACAGCAGGGGATAGTCCTAACTGCTCTCTCCAGCAGCAGATTGGTTTCCTGAATTGGCATTTTTGCTTTCTGCACTGAAACTGGTGGCTGCCTCACTGGTCTGCTCTGCTACTGAGCCAGGACAGAGGGTCTTAGTTGCTAATTTGCTGTAATTAAGACCCTCTCACTGACTTTTCAGGACATTGTCTGAGCTGGGCCTGTTACTCCAAAGAAATTAACTTTTCTTGAAGACCTTCTAACCTGTATTGAGCTAGCCAGTGATTTCATTCCATCAGACTGTGTTTAGGGGCTTGATAAATGTGATTTTCAAGGGAAACTGGGAAAACTCAAGCAGCTTTTTTGGCTTTACTCCATCATCTTGGCTCTGCCTCCAGAACTCCAGAACAGAGATCTGTATACAACATTTTGACTTTGATACTATCAGTTATGAGGGATTATGGAAAATTATGCCAAAATTCGGTTGCCCAGTAAGTACAGCAATTTCATGATGGTGTGCCTGTCCAGGTCCTAGATAATGGATGATGTCCTTGTGACATTTCCAGTCACCAATGGAGTGAAACAAGACTGTATGCTTGCTGCCATGCTTTTTAGTGTGATATTTTCAGCCATATTGTCTAACGTTTTCAGTGAGGACAAACATGGAATCAAAGTCAGCTACCCCATTGATAGTAAATTCTTCAACTTGAAAAGGCTATGAACCAAAACCAAAGTGGAGAGAATGTTGGTCCATGATTTTTTGTTTCCAGATGATTATATTCTCTATGCAGCCTCCAAAATTGAGATGTAACTAAGTATGGATTAATTCTCTGCTGCTTGGGCTAATTTAGGCCTAATAATGAACACCCAGAAAACACAGGTCCTCCATCAGCCAGCACCCCACCATCCATATGTGGAACCATCAGTTACAGCAGATGGAGAAGTTTTGAACGCTGTGGATAAATTCTTACTTGGCAGTATAGTTTGTAGGGATGTCCACATTGATAATGAAATTGATACACACATTGCCTGAGCTAGTTCAGTGTTTGAGAGGCTCTGAAGGAAAGTGTGGGAGGAGAAAGATAACTGAAGGTCTAAAGAGCCCTTGTGCTGACCTCATTGTTGTATGTCTATGAAAGCTGGACAGTCTACCAGGGCCATGCCAGGAGACTGAATCTCTTCCATTTGAATTGTCTTAGGAAGATTCTGAAGGTCACCTGGCAGGACGTGATCCCACACACTGAGGTCCTTTCTCAAACTTAACTGCAAGCATTCCAGCTCTACTGCAGAGAACACAACTCTATTGGGTTGGCCACACTGTTTGAATGCCAAGTGTATACTTGCCAAATCACACAGGGCAAGCACTTACAAGTGGTCAAAAAAAGAGATACAAGGACACTTTCAAAGTCTTTCTTAAGAATTTTAGAATTGATTGTCTGACACTGGCACAAGACTGCCCAGTATGGTGTATTTTGCCCTATGAGTAAAGCAGAATTGAATTAGTCCAAAAGAAATGCAAGATGCACAAAGTTGGAGAGTCCACCCCAAATGTTTGTAGAGACTATTTGTATCCAGTCTGTGGCAGACAATTTTAAACTCATATTAGTCTGATCATCCACACTCAGACACACCATAACTCACTTTAACATAGTGATGTCAGTTTGTTCTTCCTTAAAAACAATGACTAACCAACCCCAAATATAGAGAATAGAATCAAAGAAGGAGGAATAGAAGCAGAATTGCTCCAAAATTCATTTGAAGCTAAATGCCAGAGAGTCAGTAGCAAAACCCATAACCTCAAATATCAATACAAAAATGCCCAAAGTTTAGACAATAAATAAAAGGAACCAAGGTTTTAACATAGGGAAACAGACTTGACTTTATAGGTGTCCCAAAGTAATGGAATAAAAGCCATGACATCCTCCCAGAATAGCATCAGACCTCTAAGGCTTTGAATGATGAGTCAAGGCTGGTGACAAATACTAAGAACAAGAAAAGAGGTTTTTGAAACTATCTTGGGGACAAGAGGAAGATGAAAGAAGAGATAAGGCAGTTGTTTCAAGTATTTGGAACAATGATAACAATGAAAGAAAGCAGAGTTACTCAGCTCTTATTTTGTTTCTGTTTTTTCTTTTAAGTAGAATATCCTCTAGACTGGGAAGAATATAACAAAAAGGTTAACAGGGAAATGAAATTCAGATAAGGAAATGCTAAGAAAGTATCTATCTATCTCAGTGAATTCAGATCTCTACATCCAGACAATCCAGATCACTGAATACGTAACAAGTGAAAATTGTGATGATTACTCAGACTTTTTTGTTATCCTAATTTTACAAATACATAAACTAAGGCTGAGAGAGGTTAAGTGACTTGCCACAGTCATATATTTTAAAAATCTTTGAGGGAGGATCACAAATCTTATAAGTATCCTGACTCTTAGTCCAGTACACTATCCACTAGGCCACCCAGCAGCCTCTGCTATAGTAGTAGATCCAAGGCATGGTGGCAAGAAGCCTGACTCAGAACAATTATAATGGCCAATTTTGATCTCAGAGAACAGATGCTAAAATATACCTCTTTCTTCTCTGCAATGAAGCAGGTCATGGGCCATGGATACAGAAGTTTTCCTATGTAAGGTATGGGTTTAATTGAAACAATCAATCAAATCTCTCCATTTAAAAGTAACTAAAGATATACAACATCCATATACCTTTGTTATTTAAGAACATAGTTCAATTGAATTAATCAATCATAAACTATAGACTAAGTGCAAAAGAAATCCATGATCAGTTCGGATGTCCTTGAAAGCCACTAGTGAACTGCAGTGACAGTGCAGATAGGAAGTATGTTCAGAGGGAAAGAAGAAACTTGATCATTGCTCTGGGTCACCTCTAAAAGAACAGACAAGTTTGGAGCCCCAGGATTTGAGTGTTTATGGCAAAGAGAAGAGGAAGCTGTCCGTGACAGTGAATTGCTTTTGGTCAGGAAGAACTTCAACTTCAATCCTTCACCACCACCCACCTTGGCTGGAAAAGGATTTTGTGAACTTTGGAAGACTTGAGTGTTTGGATTTTTTCAATTCAGTGTCCTGAAATCAATAGTTGGCAACAGTGGGAACTGAAGATAAACTGAATGGGAATAAGGAAAGGCATATCCAGGGCTCTAAAAGAAGCCCAGAAACAAATTTATACCACACCTAAGAGGGAATGTTTTGAGGATTCCTTTAAAAAAAAAAAAAAGACTTCAAGAATGGAGCTCCTCCTTTGCTAAATGTGTTTACTAATTTTGAATCTATTTTATCCCAAACTATGTATACCACCAATTATAATACCCATTCCTAAAAGCTAATTAATTCTGGCTGGTTAATTAATATTGACTGATAATCAATGGAAGAAACATATCAGTAGGGGTTCATTAGATATAGTAGTAGGCAAATTCCTCCAGCTTGGGCTAACTGGGACCTCAACTTGCCACTGGCAGTAGGGTTTGGGATAGTAGCTTTAAGGTCTGTATAATATGCCTGTTACCAGATAAGTTATTATGAATTGCTTTTGCTTAGCTTTTGTACAAAAGAGAGTTCAGTGGTGGAGAGAGGGTATATTCATAAATAACTTGATTTTAAAACAAAAGTCATCAATCAAACTTATTTTGATAAGTTAACTCTTAAGGGAAGAAACAAAAGGAATCTTTATTTCCAAAATCCTTCCTTCTCAAATAAGACTTTCCAGACTCTGGGCCATAAAAATCTTGCTCTGCATGAGTCACCCCCATGCTGTTGTGAATGTGAAGCTGCAATTTGTGCCATTCTTAAATACCCTGAAACTTTTATAAACTTCTATCAAAACATGGAAAAATCATTTTGATGGAACATCTGCATAACTAAGAGTTAGACGATAGTTTCTATAATCAAATTATGTAGTGTTATAAAATGGGAGCATAATTTAAACAGCATACAAAATTACTCTGAAGATGCACATTAAAATGGAAAGAACCGATCGCCTTCACAATCTTTACAAAAAGTTAAATGTTAATTGATTATGGCAGTGTTATCAATATCATTGGTGCAATCTTCAACTTCTACTTGGTCAATAATACAGCTCAAATATCACTCTTCCTTTTCCAACTGCATTCATACCAAGCTATAATAACAGATGGGGTTTTATGCACAACTGGCTTTTCCCCCCCTCTCCCTTTAGTTGATCAAAACAAACAGCCCTAAAGATGGGAATTTGCTGAAATTCTGATTTCTTTCAGCAGTTTTAAAGATTTTATAACATATCATTCATTGATTATGCAAGGTCTCTGGTCCCCAGCATCTGTTTGTTGCATCTGGGGGAAAGATAAATTCTTTTTTTTATGCCACAGCACAAAATTTAAGAGACAGACAAACTCATCTCTGATTTGAAGAGGACAGCAGCACAACCTCACAACCTTCTCCTATTCTTTCTCTTTCTTATCTCTCCACCAGGGCTGATGGAAGGACAGAGAAATTGAACTCTAGTAGTCCTTTTTTAATGCTTAAAGAGGAAGGGAATGAAGCTAGATCAAAAGCTAAAGGCCAAGGTCAAGCTCAGAGTGAGTCCACCAACTCAGGAATTGTCTGTCAAAGAACATCAGTCCTTTTATGTATTTTCTATTTCATCTTTTCTTTAAAAAAAAAAAAAGATCATATTATTTAAGATTTCTAAAACTCAAAGATTTATTCCTAATCACCAGAAGACGTGATTATACATCACAGAGTTTCATTATTATGGCTCTCTAAAGTGAACTTCTTCTTTCAAACCTCAGCTGTTTGATTCAGCCTATTCAGCACCATAACTGTTTATAAGATTAATAGACTCTGATGCACAGTTAACTCTCTCACTAGGGAGGGGAAAAGAAGGAGAAGCTAAACCTAGTCATTGAAAAGGTAACATTTACCTAATGAAATGGGGCATCTATAAATATTGGCAGCTACAGACCTTTCCAATACTACAGATTTATCTGGAGCAGGGGTAATCATTAGGGAAGCAGAGACAAGATATTCCATAGAGGCCTAGCAGGTTCAATTCCTTTAAAATACAATTTGGACTAACTGATGAGAGGGTGTGTGTGTGTGTGTGTGTGTGTGTGTGTGTGTGTGTGTGTGTGTGTTTACCCCTCATCACTAGAAAAGAGAAAAATAGATTTGATCCAGTAAAGAATTGGCTGCTGTGCCAAATTACCACATTTTACCTTCATTGGTAAATGAAGTTTTTTCATTGTTGTTTTCAACAGTTTCAGTTGTGTCTGACGCTTTGTGATCCCATTTGGGGTTTTCTTGGCAAAGATATTGGAGGGGTTTGTCCTTTCCTGCTCCAGCTCATTTTATAGATGAGAAAACTGGAGTGAATGCAGCCAGATTTGAACTCCGCTGTGTCACCTAGTTGCCCACCTTCCATAGATAAAGGCACAAAGC
Organism: Antechinus flavipes; assembly: GCF_016432865.1. Classification (NCBI taxonomy): domain Eukaryota; kingdom Metazoa; phylum Chordata; class Mammalia; order Dasyuromorphia; family Dasyuridae; genus Antechinus; species Antechinus flavipes. The sequence goes on along the minus strand of NC_067401.1, from coordinate 353,923,833 downwards.
CAGAGTTGTGTTAGATAAGGGAAATATAAGGAGAGTCCTTGTATGCAGTTTAGGAAGACAAAGGAAAGGAAAAGACTGGCTATCAGGAAAGAGCGACAACCAGGAATATTTGTAAACATCTAAGGAAAATGGTACGGAGTGTGTCCTCGGGTGAAGGAAAGGAGGGAGATATAGGCCAAGCAGTTCATTGTAGTGAGGAGAAGAATAAGACTTTTTTGGGAAAAGTTGCTGTAGGAATGGGACAGGGAAGGATCTTATATAATAACCCAAACAATTATCCAAAAGCTTTCTCTTTTAATTATTCTTGCTACCTAAATGCTGCTCTGCTGCTTCTTGCTTCCCTAAGGTAAAACCCTGTTCATTCCTCTCGGGTGTTTTGGACAAATATCCTCTCTGTCCTCCTAGAGATCCGAGGGATTTTCCTTGCCTCTAACTGGGTCTCTTTTCTTGGCCTCTCTCTCCATCCCTCAGTGTATAGCTGCCTGACATCCTGGGGCAACTCCACTTGAGATTGATCTTGAGACTGGGCAATGATAACCAAACTGAACTCATTCCTCAATGATTAACAGATTTCCATCCCCCCTACCCATCCCATCCCAATGATTCTGGTTGTTATCATTCAGATACCATTTTGTAGCCCTGCTAACTGCTCCCTTATTCCCATTTCCCCAAATCCTCTTATCAATCCCTTACTCTAAAACTACCTACTATTTTAATTGTGCTCCATGAATGCTTGTTCTATAGATAACAAATCAGATTGCATTTTTAAACCTTTTCTTTTCTCACTTTCTCCATTTTCTTGCATTTACTGGTACATAGTTCCCTCCTTTTAGCTTCTAAGACTATACTTTTTAGCACTGCTTGCACTTTCAATCATAACTCTGATTTATTGGTATTGGATGTTGAGGAGTCACATTATATTCCTGACTTCCTTTTGCCACTTCCGTGTTCATTCTCTACAAACATCACTCAGTAACTTTCTTTTGAGGTTCATTTAATCCGATACAAATTTATTGCCCAATCAAGAATCTGTTAACTATAGACTTTGGGACACTCTCCTTTTTTTCCTTAATGAGCTCAGGTCTGGTTCATAGTCTTTCCTCCCCAATTCCTTCTCCCCATTCTGTGGGACTTCAACATAACTACTGATTCTCCTTCAAAAACCCTAATCTCTAAATTCATGAATTTACTCATTTCCCATGACCTACTCCTCCCCATCACAAATATATGTAGATATGGTCACAGTCTTGATCTTATTATCACCCACAAGTGTTCCACATTCATATTCTCGAACTTTGAAATGCCTATATCTGATCAAATCCTTTGTCATTTCACTTTTCTCTCTGCTTTGCAACTCAAACCATGTTTTTTATTCTCTCTATAATCTCTAATCACTTCCCAGGCTCTCACTTTTGCAGTAACTATACTGTCCTCCCTTTTCCATTTTGACACCTTTCTGAATCATTTGAACTCTATACAGCCTTCTTGTCTCTTTATCTTTTTGAAGATCTTGCCATTCCATCCAGGGTCTTTACTGCTACTCATGTGCTTTTGAATGAAGCTGAGGAATATTATGAAACATGCTGAGCCCACTGCAAATTTATGTCACATAATCTCAAGTGATTCCTCACTGTAGCAAGATAGTTCTTTCACATTTCTCTAATCATTTCACTATCTCACCACTGGATTTTCTGAACATTCTTGTCCCTTCTCTAATCTCCCACAGCTTCCCCTCTCCGCACCTTTTCATTTAAGACCTTTACCTCAATTTTGCTATAAAAATTTAGGCCATTCACTGAGAGCTCCCTCTTTTCCCGTCTCCCTTATCTCACATGTTTCTGATGTTTCTGCCCATCAACTCTTCCCTGCTGATTATTGTCTTAAACTTTTTAAATTGTCCTTTCTTTTGTAGCTAAAGTCCTTGAGAAGACTGTCTACAATTGGTAGGTCCATTTTCTTTTCATCTTTTCTTAACTCTCATCTGGCTTCTGACTTCATCATTCAATTAAAATTGTTCTCTCAAAAGTTGCTAATAATCTAATTTTTTAATTGCCAAATTCAATGGCCTTTTCTCAATTCTCATCCTTCTTGAACTTTCTGCAGTCTTTTATACTTTCAATCACCCTCTTCTCCTTTGTATTTTCATCTCTTCAGTTTTTCATGACACTGTTCTCTCTTGGTTTTCCTCCTTCTGGTTGTTCCTTCTAAGTTTCCTTTACTAGTTCTTCATCCAGGTCATCCCTGTTACTGATGAGCACTGTGAGCATCCCTTAGAACTAAGTCCTGGATCCTCTTTTCTTTTCCCTCTATAGTCTATATTTCACTTAGAGATGTTATCAGTTCCCAGAGTTTCAATGCTGATGATTCTTAGATCTATTTATCCAATCCTAACCTTTCACCAGACCTCCAGTCTTGAATCTCTAACTGCCTATTAGCTATTCTAAAATTGGATTTTTTTGTAGACATCTTAAACTTAACAGGTAGTTATTTTTTTGCCCCTTAACCTCCTCTCTTTGTAATTTCCTTTTTACTTTACCCAGGTTCACAATCAAGGTATCATCCTCAACTCTTTCTCTATCATTTTCCAATATATCTAATCAGTTGTCAAGTTCTGTCATTTTTCCCTCATCTCTCCTTCTTTCTTATGACAGTGCAAGGCAACTGCAAACCCTTATCAAACCTCTTGCTTAGACTATTCCAGTAACTTACTGATTGTAGTCTCTACCTTATTTCTTCCCATTCCAATTGTCAAAGTAATCTTCCTAAAATACAGAGCAAACTATATCACTCTTCCTTTTTCAATAAACGCTGGTGGCTCCATTTTTTCTGTAGGACCAAATATAGAATCATCTGAATAGTTTTAAAAACTCTTTATAAATTATCACCTTCCTACCTCTCCAGTCTTCTCATACCTTATTCCTCCTCATGTACTCTGTAATATAATGACACTGGCTTCTTTGCTTATTCTCGAACACTTTATTGTATCTCCAAACCCAAAGCATTTTCACTGGCTGGTTCCCATGCCTAGAATTTTTTTCTTCATTTACTTACTTCCTTCATGTTTCAGTTAGTCTCACCTTCTCAAAAAAGTGTTTTCCAGTCCTCCTTTATCTTATTGCCTTTCCTCCAAGACAACTCCCAATTTATCTTGTATGTCTTATTTGCACATAGTTAATTGCATGTTGTCTCTCTTCTAGACTATAAGCTACATGAGAGCAGGAATTGTCTTTTGTTTTTCTTTTGTCTCTCCAGTGCTTAACACAGTGTCTGGCACATAATAGGTATTTAGTAAATGTTAATTGACTGACTAATTAGCAGCTCTGTTTCAGAGGAAACAGAATTGAGTTGAAAGTAGGAAAGAAAATTGAATGAATTTACTTCTCTTCCTTCTTCCTTTCCTGTTTCATTTAATTAAAAGTAAAGAGAAAGCTGCATATACAATAGCTACTGTAGGGAATATTAAAGTAGAAAACTATTCCTCCATAAAGATTCTAAGCTAGGCTAACCCAACATTTTTATCAACAATTTAGCATAATCGCTTCTCGGCCTTTTGGCTAAGATCAAGTGTAACAATTTAGCATAAAAGATAATATAGATTTAGAGTTATTTTATAAAGAAGGAAGTTGGGGCCCAGGGAGATTAAAATATATTCCATGTAGTGAGTGTCAAAACGGGAGATATGGAAATTGAATAAAGGCTTATCAGGTTGGTAGATAACATAATTCTGCAACTAAATGTGTTAGATGATAGAATCAGGATTCAAAAAGTTCTTGAGAAACAGGCTAGAATTTTTTTTTTTATTTGTTTTGTTTTGTAGTTGAACAGAATTTTTTTTAAAAATTCATTAAATTGATATTCATTCTCTGGTTTACATTTTAATACTATTTATCTCATAAAAGGAATCTGATATGGTGCTTTCTTTCTCAACTTTTTTTATTTGCCTTTGTTCAAATCTTTTTTTAATTAAAGCTTTTTATTTTCAAAACATATGCATGGATAATTTTCCAATATTGACCCTTGAAAAACATTGTGCTCCAAAATTTCTCCTCCTTTCCCTTACCCCCTCCCCTAGATGACAGATAATTCACTATATGTTAAACATGTTAAAATATATGTTAAATCCAATATATGTATACATATTTATACAGTTAAGAGTGAAAATACTGTGTTGTGATCTACACTAAGTTCCCACAGTCCTTTCTTCTGGGTATAGTTACTCTCATCATTACAAGATCATTGGAACTGGTCTCAGTCATCTCATTGTAGGAAAGAGCCACGTCCATCAGAATTGATAGTCATATAATATTATTGTTGCTGTATACAATGATCTCCTGGTTCTGCTCATTTCACTCAGCATCAGTTCATGAAAGTCTCTCTAGGATTTTCTGAAATCATCCTGCTGGTCATTTTTTACAGAACAATAATATTCCATAACATTCATATACCACAATTTATTCAGCCATTCCCCAACTGATGGGCATCCACTCACTTTCCAGCTTCTTGCCACTACAAACAGGGCTGCCACAAACATTTTTGCACATGTGGATGCCTTTCCCTCCTTTAAGATCTCTTAGAGATATAGGCCCAATAGATACACTGTTGGATCAAAGGCTATGTACAGTTTGATAACTTTTTGAGCATAGTTCCAAATCGCTCTCCAGAATGGATGGATTCACAGTTCACAGTTCCACCAGCAATATATCCAGTTGTCCCACATTCCCTCCAACATTCATTATTATATTTTCCTGTTATCCTAGCCAATCTGAGAGGTGTGTAGTGGTATCTCAGAGTTGTCTTGATTTGCATTTCTCTGATCAACAATGATTTAGAGCACCTTTTTATATGACTAGAAATAGTTTCAATTTCTTCATCTGAAAATTGCCTGTTCATATGCTTTGACCATTTATCTTTTTGGAAAATGGCTTGGAGTCTTACAAATTTGAGTCAATTCTCTATATATTTTAGAAATGAGGCCTTTATCAGAACCCTTAAATGTAAAAATGTTTTCCCAATTTATTGCTTCTCTTCTAATCTTGTCTGCATCAGTTTTGCTTGTATAAAACTTTTTTAACTTAATCTAATCAAAATTATCTATTTGGTGTTCAATAATAGGTTCCAGTTCTTCTCTGGTTACAAATTAACAGGCTAGAATGTTAACCAAAACTGAAAAAGATAGAACTTAATGGGAATAAATGTAATATTCCCAATTTAGATTTTAAAAAATCTATTATATGCTGATGTTGGCATATAATTCCTAACTTGGCAGCTATTCTTGTAAAATAAGAACTAGGGATTTTGGTAGAGCACAAACTCAATATGAACCAATAGAGGATATGGTTGTTACGAAAGTTTATATGACCTAAGATTAAATTAATAATAGAATGTCCAATTAAGGGAGATATTAATCCCACTACACTCTAAAACTGTCAAATCACTTACAAATGTGTCTAGGTTTGGGTTAAACTTTAATGTTATTGACAAATTAGAATCTAAGCAGAGCAATTAGGGTGGTGTAGGTTATGGAAACCCTGTCACAAGAAAAATAATTCATTGAGGGAATTAGAAATATTTAGACTAAAAAAGAAGACACTTGCTAGGGGAAATTGAGGAGAGACATCAATCAATACTTATTAAGAGCTGTGGAAACAAAATGAGGCAAAGGATAGTCCTTGCACTCAAGATATTTACAATCTAATGGGGGAAAAACATGCAAATAAATACACACAAAGCAAGCAATATACAGGATAATTAGGAAATAATTTTTAAAAGGGAAAATGCGGAAAGATTCTGGGAAGATGGCAGAGTAGTTCAGTAAATTTCAAACTCTCCAAATTTCCCCATAAACAGAACAAATTTATGCCTAAGGGCAGAATCTGGTGAAAAATCAAGAAGATTTGGGGCAGAATAGGGGTTCTCCAGATATAACCCAAGAAGAGCTAAAGAAAGCCCTCAGGCTAGGGATTAAATCTTGTGAATTGGAAACACCTCCAGGCCATATAGAGCACCAAGTAGGGAGCTCTGGGGCTAGCTGAGTGTGTGGCTGGAGTCTCTGCAGGAAGTACAGAGACTTTCACCTTCAGGAGAGGATTGGTCTGAGCTTGGGAAACTTGGGGGAAAGTTGGCTGATTTAGACCCCCCCTTGCCCAACTGTGCTGTAGAAACATGGCTCTGGGAGGGAAGAAATCAGTACCTGAAGAGTGGTGAGACAGAGGCAGGGATACTACTGGCTGTTGGCACTTGCAGGACTGGGGAACTCTTGCTTTGGGGTTCCAAGTTAGAGGGGAAAGCTCAAATGAAACTAGAGGCACCACCCCCCAGCCCACAATTAGAGTTGCTTACACTAATACTTCTCATTTAAAAAATAACCCCCCCAAAAAAGAACCTCTCATTTTTTAAATGAGAGAGATTGAGAAAAAATAAAAAATAAAAACCATCCAAGAAAAAGAAGATTATGAAAAAAAAAAAAAGTTATCCACTCAGATAAGGAGATATAAAGTCTGAAAGGCAAAATAATAACTCTTTGAAAATTAGAACTGGGCAAGGGAAAGCCAGTGAAGCTGCAAGAGATCAAGAAATAAAAAACAGAATATAAGAAAAATTAAAAAAATAGAACAGAATGTGAAACATCTTAGAAGAAAAACCACCGATCTGGAGAACAGATCAAAAAGAGAAAATATCAGAATAATTGGACTACCTGAAAGCTATGACCAAAAAAGAACCTTGACACAATATTGCAAGCAACAATCCAAGAAAACTATCCTGGAGTGATAGAACATGAGGGGATAATAGAAATAGGAAAAAAACCTACCAAGTACCATCTCAAAGATATCCTTTGTGGAAAACATATAGGAATATTATTGCCAAATTTTGAAAGCTCCCAGATCAAAAAGAAAAATTTGCAAGAAACAAGAAAAAAATATTTCAAGTACATTGTGGTTATAATTATAATAGTACAGGATTTAGTGGCAGCCCCATAAAAGACTGAAGGTTCTAGAATCATATGTACTAGTCAAAAATATATCCAGCAAAATTATCCAAAATATTGAATGTGAAAAAGAAAATTCAATGAACTTGAAGCTTTTCAGGACTTTTTTATAACCCTTAATTTAATAGAAAATTTAACATATAAAAGCAAATAACCAAAATTAATTTCAAAGAACTTAACATGGACAAATTGTGTTTTTTACATGGAAATGTATATCCTATGTTTATGATTGACATCAGTATTTGGATAACTTAAAAGAAAGATTGATCCAAATGAGGTTCAGAGGAAGGATGGACATAGAGGCATTAGAGGGTGGAGCAGGGCTTGTAGTTCTAAAAACCTACTCATATAGGGAATGGGTTAAATAGTCAATACTACATGTATGTCATAAAGATATATATGCCTCCAAAATCTATAAAGAAATAAGGGGAAAAGGATGGGTGGAAGGAGAAACAAAGAGTGAGGGAAGAGACAAGGAAGAGGTCTGGGGGGGGGGAAGAAGTTAAGGATTGGCAAGGCAAGTTAAGGAACAGAATTAATGCAGAAGAGTAAGCAGAGATAGGAAAAAAGATATATGCAAACATTGTAACAAAGATGAAGAGTTGAATTTATTAGAAAAAAAAGCATAGATAGTAATCATTGATCTTAAACAAAGTCAAACTTGCAGATTCAATCAGGAGAGAAATTTACATTATATGTCAGTCAGCCTATTATTGTTTTAGATGCATGTTTACATATGGGTAAATGTATGTGGGCATATATGTCTGAATGCATGTACATGTATGACATGTATGCATATTGTTCTGTGTTTATATAGATATATGTATATTGTGTGGGTCTATGGATGTGAATATATATGTGTGTGTCCGCATGTATATGTGTGTGTGTATGTATATGTGTGTGTGTATGTATATATCTATTAAATATATCTGTACTTAACTATAGACTACTTGGGGCAAGTAGAGAGGATGAAGGGGGGGAAATAAAGTAAAAAAAAAAGTTTGTAGAGAACAAAAGAACAATCTATAAGGATGCAAAGATGAACATTCATTAACATAATTTCATCTATTATTATATGTCCTTTCTTGAACTGGAAATTTATTGTTATATTTTTTTAAATCTTCCCTGATATGCTGGCACATAACAATGTTCTGTTTTGTTTTATTTTCCTTTTCTGTCTATTTTTTCTATTCTGTTTTCTTTTTAAAATAAACAAAACATTTTAAAACTGTTTTAAAGAAGGAACATGCCAGAATTAAGAGTGGTTAGGAAAGACTTTCTACAGATGATAGGACTTTAGCTGGAACTTAAAGGAAGCCAGGGAGGGGTTGGAGTGGAAGGAGAGCTTTCCAGACACAGAGTGCAGTCAGATAAAATACCTGGAACTGAGAGATGCAGCATCTTGCTCATAGAACATTCGGGAGACCATTGTCACGGGATCAAAGAGTATATGTTAGGAAAAAGCTAAAAGGTTAGGAATGGGCTAGGACATGAAGGTTTGCATGCCTTCTATTTGCTCCTAGAAGCAATAGGAAACCACTGAAGTTTATTAAGGGAGGAAGGGGAAATCACTTTAGTGGCTGAATGGAAATTGAGTTGGAGGGGAAGAGACTTGAGGCAGACAGACCCATCAGCAGGTTATTGCAAATAATTAAGACATGAAGTGATGAAGGCCTACCTTTGAGAAGTGGCAAAGAGTATCACAGAGAAAGGGGATAAAAGAGATGTTATGAAGATGAAGTTGGCAGGCCTTGGCAACAGCTTGGCAATGGAGGAGAGAGTCTGGGTGTATTTGAGATAATAAAGGATCCAGAATATCTCCTAACTTGAGAGTCTGAGGGACAGGAAAATGGTATTGCCTTATGTATGATAAGTAAGTAGGAGGGGAAGAGCATTTAAAGGGAAACTTAATGAGTTCTGTTTTGGACATAATGAGTTTAAGATATCTATTGAACATCCAGTTTGAGAAAAGTAGTTGAAGATGCAAAATTGAAGGTCAGGAGAGACATTGGGGCAGGAAAAGTAGATTTGAGAATCCTCAGCACCAAGATGGTCATTAAATACACAGGCACTCATGAACTCACAAGTGAAGCAATGTAAAGGGAGAAGAGGAGACAATACAGAGGGAAACTTACAGTTAGATGCCTTAACCTAGATAAGGATCATAAAGGAGACTAAGGAAGGATGGTCATTGGATAAGTAGGGAGATAACTGGAGTGGTAGCCCAAAAACCCAGTGAGAAGAGTGTATCATCAAGAAGAAGAGCGTGATCAGCAGTTTCCCAGAAATCAAGAATGAGGATGAAGAAAAGGCCATTGTATTTGTCTGGTGGGAGATCCTTAGGAACTTTGGAGAGAATTGCCATGAGACCATCACATCAGAAGCCAGATTGTAAAGGGTTAAGAAAAGAGTGAGACGAGAGAAAGCAGGGGCACCTATTGTGGACAATCTTCTCTAGGATTTAGGGCAGAAGATGATAGTTAACAGGGATGGAAGGATCAAATCAGTTGTTTTTTCAGGATACATAAGTATAGGAAGTGAGCCAGTAGAGAGGGAGGAATTGAAAATAAATGATAGAGTGGGAATGACACAGGGAGCAATCTGTTGGAGGAGAAAGGATAGGATAGGATCATTTGAACAAGAATTAACCTTGGCAAAGAGAAGGCCTACCTTTTCATGTGAGATAAGGGTGACAGAGGAGAGTGTAATAAAAGGCATTGGAAATGAGGAAGAGGGAGTTCACTGTGAATGGCCTCCATTTTTTTTTCTGTAAAATATGAGTCAAGATGGGGAACCATGAGTGATCTGGAAAGGATGAAAAAGTTTAGAAGAGCTGTTGTGGAGAATAGGATAGTGAGTTGGTAAGGGAACCATAATGGGATTGCCTACCAGTAGTGAGCTCCTAGTAGATTATATAAATTAAATTAGTAATGGATCCAATCAGAATGGTTGCATGATTTTCTGTACCTTTGCTTAGCAGCACACGGAGAGATGAGAAGATGTGGAATGATAGAAGTGATTAAGAAGGCTGAGGTTTGTCTGGCCATAATCAGTGATGTGATCAGGGAGCTATATATGCAAAGAGCATTTATTAAATACTTTCTATTTACAAAGCCAGAGGAGTAGCACAGTGGATATAAGTGCCAGGCCTGGAGTCAGAAAGACTCTTCTTCCTCAATTCAAATCAGACCTCGGACACTTACTAACCATCTGACTCTGGTAAAGCTATTAAACTCTGTTTGCCTTAGTTGCTCACATATAAAAGGAGCTAGAGAATAAAATGACATTATCTTTGCCAAGAAAACTCTAAGTGAAGTCACAAGAATGGAGCATGACTGAAATGACTGGACATTAATACAACATGTACAAAGCAATGGGAATATAAAGAGTATAGAAAGACAATCTCTGCCCTCAAAGATCCCACATTCTAATAGTTAGAGACAATAAACATCAACCAGATAGAAAAGCCCAGTGGTCTTTAGCAGGCAGTAGCTGGACATATGGCCATGTATTATTTTTGGTGTCATTTCTATTGATAAAATCATAATTGTTTCAGATATTAAACAATTTAACCATGCCAAGGATTTTTTGTGGCCAGAACATATCATTTCCATGATAGTTGTAGCTCCTTGCCCCTGAAGAGGGGCAAGATGTAAACAACAGACTTCTCTTCTCTCTATTTCGTGGTATGTTCAAAATTTAAATAAAAAGGCATCTAGTTAATCTTGAGGACATAGGATGGAATATAAGACTTTGGGCAAAGTGAAAATTTTATCCTTTTCATTGGTTATTGTAACCCCATAGTACCCTCCTCCTATGTTTCTTAATATTGCTTTATAGTAAATCTCCCTTTAAACTTCCTAAGGTTTACATATTGTTTTCTAAGATCAGATTAAGGAGAAGAAGAAAAGAAGCTCAGAGTATCATAGATCTAGAACTGGAAAGGATTTTAGAAATTAGCTAACTTTCCTTCATTTTCAGATGAGGAAACTGAGCCCCAAATCCTATGGTCTTTCTCAATACAGATATCCTGAAAGTAATTAACCCAAAAAAGCCAAGGGAAGAAGTAACATCAAGATACAGTAGCAGGATCCAGCTGGCTGGATCTCAGACTGGCAAACCTCAAACTATCATGAGGTGGTATGCTAGAAGGAGTCAATGTTGTCTCCTCCCTCTCCCCATCCCTGTTTGGACCTACGCTTTGTGGCACTGCAGAAGCACTCATAATTTACCAGCTGAAATAAGAAGAAGCCAGCAGAGGATACTCAGATTTAGTGATCAAAAACACCGGGCATTAATTTGTAGAATTAAGTTGAATTGATTTGAAAGATACAATCCTAATCCTAACCTTCACCCTAGAAACTGAAGCCCTGAGAGATATTAGAGGTGAGAATAAATAAGTTAGGCACAAGTTTAGAAAGGAATACATCTGCACAAAAGGCCAATACTATTTTGGTCTGCACATGAAAGACATCTTGCCATGGGATATTATATTCTGTTTGGACTTCTCTGTGTTTAGGACCAGTTTCGGATTCCTCAGAGAGAAAAGGGACGATGTTAGGCTGAGATGGAAGTAAGAAGACTACAGGAGGAGGAAATATTTAACATTGAAAATATGTAAAAATGGAAACATGTTTAGTGACAGTTTAGAGTGATGAAAATCCGATTTGATATAATACTCTAATCTGATATGCACACATATTTGCAAGTCATTTGTAAAAATTATAGGGTGTTGGTTAGCATGGACCACAAGAACTTGAACTGAAGGCAAAAATATGCTGAATCACAGAAGGAAAACAAATAGTGGTCACAAATGAACTTATGTTCCAAAGCAATTGGTAGAAACGTCTGAAACATTTAAAGCTTCACTGCAGAAACCACCAACCATGTATGGCAGAAGTTGATCTTGCCCAGGTCCTAGGAATTTGGCAGGGGCTTCTTCACAGGTCATTTTGTGACTCCATAAATTTACTATTTTTTTTTCCTACATGGTTAATTATCTGTCTGGGCACAGTTGTAATTGGAGAAGAGGATAGGATTTGATGACCTCAGAAGTTTCCCTTCAACCCTGTGATTCTAAGATTTGGGAAAGAGGGTGTGAGTCACTTGAAAGAAATAGCATAAACTTTGGTGGGTCCAATAATTTTGTTAGTCAGTCAACAAACTTTTATTTTGTTCCTGAAATCACTTTATTTTGAAGAAAATGGAAGAATAGAAGTTCACAATATTAAAGTAGATAGAATAGAACAAATTTGTAAAAGAGACAGCCTCTATAAATGTGAAAAAGAAAAAAAGCAAAGAGATAATGCAGAGGATTAGTAAGCCAGACAGATGAGTTATTGTGGTGTTTGGAGTGACGAGAACCAAAAAAGACTAGTCTGCAAGGATTTCACAGAGTTGGTGATGCTCGGGGAGAATTCTGAAAAAAGGGAAGGGCCAAATGACATGTCTGTGGTGTGATAGAAATAGATTTTACAAGATGTCAGCATTTTGCAGCAACAAATAAATGTACTTGAATTCTACCTTAGAGCACCATAAGTAGGAATATTTAGAAGGCAATGAGAAAGTAGATAGCTCTGGAGGGATTTTATGGTATGATGGGAGAAATTGCTTAAAATTAGGGGTTCGAAGAAGGTCTCAGTACCTAGACACAAGGCTTGTCAGGTATGTTCAGAGAGGTAACACTGACAAAGGCAATGAGGAAGGTACTGGTTTTGGAAAGAAGGGCACAATTTTTTTCCTTCTTAAAGAGGTGAATTGAGTTTTATTGAGATCTCATCTCACAATACCACTTGCTTATTGGATCTTTCAAACTGGGAGACATCTTAAACTCAACATGTCTGAATTAAAACTCCTGTCTTTTCCCAAAAATTTATCTTTCTTTTAAACTTCCTCATTTCTTTTAAACACACCACCATTTTCCCATTCTTTCAAGTTTGTTATTGTTGGTCCTTTGTTCTTGAAGAGGATCCATGATATCATGAGGGGGATATCTTGACTTGTGCATGAATTGAATATGAGTCAACCTGATTCTCTTCTTTAGAGCCATCAAAGTCCAATGGCAGGACAAAGGTCAAGACAATTGGCAATGGTCCAGGATTCAGTGGTAATAATAGGAAATCATTAACAGGGGGTAGGCACTAGAATTAAGAGAGGTTGGAGAAAGCTTACTGTAAAAGTGAACAGTAATGAAGCCAGAGACATCAGTAGGTATGGAACTTACCTTGATATTTGTAGGGAAAGACAAAATGACCAGCTAGTGATTCTGGATAGAGGAAATAAAATTATTTAAGGGAGATACTTAGTTAAGAAAACAACATAAGGGAAAAGAACACTAGGAAAGTAACTGGACCATACAACCTGTGTTGCAATAAGTTACTGTATGGAAACATCTGGGAGAGAAAAAATGTGGTGAGTATCAGGAAGAAATCCATCCCTTCATGTCCTCCAGGTTCCAGATGGATTTCATTCCCCCCAATCTGCCTTCCTCCAGTCTTAGTCTCTTTGGTGACTCACTGTTCAGTCCCCATATCCAATCAATTGCCAAATCGTGCCATTCCTATCCCAACAATATCTCTCATCTCTCCTCTACATTCACACAACCACCTAGTTGTGTTGGTTCAGGTCCTGATGACTTGCTAGCTAGATTTTTGCAAATGGTGACCTTACTATTTCCTCCCTCTTCATTCATTCTACAAAGCTGCCAGTGATTTTCCTTAAGTACAGATATAACCATCTTACTTCCTTGCTCAATAAACTCTAATGCCTCCCTGTTGCTTCTAGGATAATATAAGCAGCTCTGGCTTTAAAGCCCTTAATAATCTTGCCTAGACCTATCTTTCTGACATAATTATACCCCACTCCCTTTCCTATATTCTGTGATCAAGCCAAACTGGATTTCTTTTTCTTTTTTAAACACAACACTCCACCTTCCATCTCTATATTTTTTCATTAGCTCCACCATAGCTGTACTATTTCCTCATCTCAATCTCATAGAATCCTTCTCTATAAGGCAGCTAGGTGGTCTAATGGACAGAGGTCTAGACCTGAAATCAGGATGACCTAAGTTCAAATCCAACTACAGATGTTTACTATGTGACCTTAAACTGTGTCTCAGTTTTCTCTCCTACCTCATATTCCACTTTCTATATAAAGGATTTTGTGGTCCCTTCAACTGCTAATACCCTCCCTCTCAAATTACCTCATATTTATTTTATATTTGTTCTCTTTATGCTTATGTATACTTTTATATGTGGTTCTTGGGAATAGAAATTATTTCATTATTGTCTTTGTAGTTCCAGTGCCCAGCACATAGTAAATATTTTTAAAAAGCTTTCCTGATTGCTTGAACTCCTGATTGATCAGAAGAAGAAAGAGTAACTGAGGTTTAGGAACCTTAGAAGGACGAGAGGGTGGTAGAAGAAGATAGTGGGAGGAGGCTCAGAATTCTGAATAAGCCCCACTTAAGAAACCTAAAAGAATTCCTAATTCATTTTTATTTTAGACCAAGGAGATCCTGGCACTCTTTTTCTAGTTTTCATCCATTCTTCCATCCTAAGTAATACACATTCATTTAGTTAGAAGTGTTGAGCCCTCAGAAAATTTGAAAAGAATTCCCTTTCTGCTTTTCCAACAAAAAACTAAATCTGGAGCCTCCTAAACTATTGGAAATATCATTTGTACTCTGGTGGGGCTGAGATGGGGTGTTAGATCTATGATTTCATCAGTGTAAGGAACTTAGCACAATGTCTCATACATAGTAGATGCTTAATAATAAATGATTGTTGACTGACTTCCAATCTGGAAACTCCCCATGCTGAAGTAGAGCCAGCTGCCTCTTTGTAATTTCTGTTCTTAGAGAATTGCCTGGAGTATTAATAGGTTAAGTAACTTACCCTTTTGTTACTCAGTTTAATATGTATCAGAGGAAGGCCTTTTTAACTCCAAGACTGGCTGTCTCTTTACTACATCAAATTCCACATATGCATGTATTTACACAATGAAGAGAAAAAGATAATTTGATATTAGTATCAGCTCTGTCTGACTAGAGACCATTTCTTTTCCACATCACCATGCAGAATTGAGCCACGAGGGCAATTAACTCTCAATAAATTGAGAAGCTGATCTTCAGGAAGTGAGTCCTTCCTCCAGATGTAAAGATTTTGCTGAAGTAAGCACAGCAGGCCTTTCTCCCATAAAGTCTTTTCAGATAATACCCTAGAAATATCCTTCACCAAATTAGCAGAACTTTGATGTATTGAGGAGGTTGCATTGCAGCCCCTTCCATCTTGTCCTCTCATGGACCTTCAGAGGCTGAGCCACAGTCAGATAGAGGCTTCTATGATAGGAAATAGCACACTGTATGAATCTTAGTTATAATTCTGCTACTATGTGTGTGACTTTGGATAAATGACTTTCCCTCTCTGTGCTTCGTTTCTGTGCAAAATGGTCCCTTTTAAAGCAATTCTAAAACCCCAGCACTTGCAGTGAACTTGCATTGATTTAAGGAGAGACAAACCTTCAAGGATCATTCCTGTTTTTCCATCCTACACAAGAACCCCCCAGGCCATCTCCTAGAAAATCTCCAAAGCACAAAGAGACATGGTGATGTGAATCTGCAAGATGAAAAATCTTAGTAAGAGACACTCGAACCTTTTAAGTATCATCCTGTGATAATAATGACCTCTCATGCATATTTATGCACTTAGCTTCATAATGGCCACTTGAAAGACTAGGTTCTTTCTTTCATCTGGAACATAGTTATGTCAAGTGTGACAAAATATGCAGAAGTTCAAAGGTCCAAATATGCAAGATAGGAAAAGGCGACTGGTATTTCTTCCACACTTCTGGAATTCACCGTTGGGTAGAATAGGCCCCTTTCTACTTATTCACTAAGTCAATGAGCATCTACAAATTAGAAACCATTAAAAAAAAAAGTGATAGAAATATTTCCTTCATCTATTACTCAGTATTTCCTACAAAGTAGGATCTGTCTTGATCAAAAATGGGGACTTTGGACTAGGTACCAGGAGCCACAGAGATGGATCAACTTGGTTTTCAGTCAGGTGTTGGCTAAGGAATTTCCAACAGGTTCTGCCACCAGTTGTCCCATAAAAGCTTCCTGTTAAACAGTAACTTGATGTCATTTATTACCCACACAAAGTAAAATCATATGATCCCTACTTCCTAAGTAACCTAATTATTTTATTTCCTTTTGATTAGGCCAAACACTACTTGTATTGTTAATTAATGCCGCAGAATTTGGATTAATACAACTCAGAAACAAGGAATGGAGCTAATTATTTAAAAATATTTTTTAAAGTTAAGTTAAAAACAAATATGCTGACATTTTTTAAAACTCTGAACACAAGATTTTTCTTTCTATGAATTGAATTTCCATTCTTTCCTGCTGTTGTGAATTAGGTATTATAACCTATATTATTTTTCTTAAAAGGAGATGAGAGAAGCTAACGAGACCTTCAAATAGTCTTGCAAAATACAGATATTTAATAAAGCTTTAAATAGTTTAACAGAAACCCATAAAGGCAACAAAAGGGAAATATTGCCCTGCTGTTCCAGAGACAAAATAATTTGACAGGAAAATGAGAGGAATTCTTTATCTTGGACTAATTTCAGGAACTTAGTATTTTTCTTTCTCTCTTCTTTCCTTTTCTTTTAATCAAAGTGAAGGAATAATAGAGAAACCAGAAATGCTTAAAGAGAAGGAGGGGTAGTGGTTGTTTGGTCCCCCAGAAAAGAAAACATGAAAGATTCATCAGACAGTGGGACATAAAATGACTTCATGATGCTTTCAGTTCTTAGCTAGTGCTCTAATGAAATTCAAACCTGCTACATCTGCCATACCACACTGTTAATTAGTTTTCTATTTATTTAGCAGATCTACAAGTGGAAAGCAATCTATTGCCAGTGAATTGTTTGACTCCTATGCTAAGTAGCCTGCATTCCAATCCTCTGATGTGGAAGCTAGCATGAGCCTACCTTTCATCTCATTGCCATGTCAAATTAACACCCAGCAGATTTAAGATACAAAGAAGGATTTTTTCCTTACTCTCCAAAGGACCACTAGTTCTTAGAAGTCAATACACTGATATTAGTACTTCTCTGTTGCTGGCTCTGTTGCTTTTTCTACAAATTGGTATGAAGGATTAAATGGAAAACAGACATGGCAGCTCTCCTTCTAAAGGTGTATCATAGAATTAGAGATTTAGAGCTAGAAGAGATCTCAGAGATCATCTAGTCTAGGACTTTTTAAACTTTTTCCTCTCGCGTCCTCTTATTGCCTGAGAAAGGTTTACATCACCCTGGATATATAAGGATATAAAATAGGAATACATATCAAACATTTGTCGATAATAAGTTATCATTTCCCGACACCCTCACACACACATTCAGCTACAGACTGAAACACAAGTTTAAGAAACTGAGTCCTAGTCTATCCCTTACCCCTTTCATTTAACATATAAAGAAAACAGGTGCACAGAAATGAAATTGCCCAACATCACATAGTTGAGAAATAGTAGACCTGGGATTTGAACTCAGAGCCTCTGTCTCCAAATCTAGTACCTTTGCCACTGGACCCAAAGGAGTTATTAATATGTAATGGAAAATATATTTTTAAAAAAGATAATTCTCTCATAGGATATTCTTTCATTCTTTTGATAATCTCTAATAATTACAAAATTACAAAGCCTTGAATATGTCATCATGTCTTTGCATCTTTATTTTAGATGTACACTGGATTTTTTTTTTAATCAAGGACTCTCTTCAATTTCAAGATGGCTCTTACCTTATCATCTTAGGGATTTTCTTTGGTTGTGGGTTATGAGGTAAATGAAAAACAAATGGAAACTTGAAGCTTCTCTGTAATAATACCTTTGGGATTTATTCAGGGTAGGAAAGGAGGTGTGCAGCTGATGATTGACAGCAGCATGTGTCTTGAGCACTACTTTTCAGATGGGGTCTAAGTGGGGAGTGAGGTCATATGAGGTGGGAAGATGAGAGGAGCTAAAACCATGTGACAGATTTATTTTCATTTTTCTTGTCTCAGCCAGCACAACAGGGTCCTTTATTCCTAGCATCTCTTGTCCCTAGGGTGGGGAATGAAGGCCATTCCCACATTTATTTGGCTACCTTTCTTTCATTGTTACCTCCCTTAGAATTTCTCCTACATGGAAAAGTGAAAGAAATATGGCTTCTTTCTAGACTAAAGACCACCTGAAACAGAGGGACAAGGGGAAGCATTATGTTGTCAGGCCAGCAATGGAAGACATTTGTCTAGTGGCTACTACATACAAATTTAGTCAGAATACAGAGGGTCAGTGCTGAGTGCAAATTCTGGCAAGTCCTTCCTACTGATTTGTAAAGGCTTTAAGTGTGGACCTTCTCACCATCTTTATTTCCGTTGCTTATAGGACAATTGATAAGTTTAGAGTCATTTCACTAGGTTGGCCACAGCTGATGAAATTTTCATGGATAGCAATTCTTGAAACGTTTTTATGTGCCAAGTATTGAGGAGGCTGTGATCAATATCAGAAGAAAATGTGGCATCCATATGTTGATGATATCATAGATTCTTGGAGCATTAGAATACAAAGCAGATAGAGATAAAGGTCTGAAGAAAGGCACAAAGTATTATGGAGGCAGAAAGCAAGAAAAAGTTATTTGAGAAGGACCAGAGAAGGAAAGGACATTTTATTTGGGCATTGAAAAATGGATAAGATTTTTAAATAGGTTCGTTCATGAGGGAAACAAGATTTTCTGTGTAAAGGGGAATAATAAAAAGTAAGGCTGGAAATTTTGGATGTAGTTTCATCATGGGAAGACTTGCATTTGATGCTGAGGAGTTTTTGTCTTTTTTAGGCAGGGCGAACCACAGACAGGTTCTTTGCAAGGGAGTGTCCTGATAAGCTAAATGAAGATAACTGACTATAAGAAATAATTAGCAGGCTGATAGCAGAAAGGCCTGGAGAGATTTACATGAACTAGTGGTAAATGAAGAGAACATTGTACCCGGCAACAACAAGATTATGTGATGATCAATTGTGATGGTCATGGTTCTTTTCAACAATGACATGATTCAGGCCAATTCCAATAGACTTGTGATGGAGAGAACCATTTGCATCCAGAGAAAGGACTGTAGGGACTGAATGTGGACCACAATGTAGTATTTGTATCTTTTTGTTGTTTGCTTGCTTGTTTTTTCTTTCTCTTTTTTTTTCCTTTTTGATCTGATTTTTATTGTGTAGAATGATGAAGGTGAAAATATATTAAGAAGAATTGCACACAGTTAACCTAAAAAAAAAAAAAAGGAAGGTAACTGGGTATGTATGTGGGGTAGAATGAAAAGTAGAGGAACTGACGAAGGAGAAAATAGTAGAAAGTTATTACAATTGTTAGTCTAGGTGAGAATGAGTTTCTAAACTAGGGTAAAAACAGTGAGAATGAAGAAGAAAACATTGTAAAGAAGAAACATTGTAAAGTAAATCTATAAGATTAAGAGCCACCCCTTAATAGACAATTGGCAAAAGACATGAACAGTTTACAGCATAAGAAATACAAATTATTAATAATATCCTGGAAAATGCACACCAATACAGAAGTATCTTCAAAAATTTTATTTGTCCTATCTTCTTCCATTAAACTATAAACTATTGAGGTCAGGCATTATATCATTTACCATTTCTCTATTGAACTTAGTGTGGGATTCAACACAGTAGATGTTCAGCTAATGCTGAAAATGTTGGGGAAAATATATATATATATAGTTTTGTTATTTTACTATGAGAGTAATACCTCCAAGCTGGTTAGTGAAATGATCAAAAAATAAATATATAAAAAGTCTGTGTAGCTTGGTAACATTTGATATTTTTAATAAAACTACCTGAACCCAATACTATCCCCTATGACTCTGATAGAAATTTCCCCTGGCAGGAAATGTTCCCACACATTATCATCTTTGGTTCCTGTTCTGTCAGCTTGTTAGCAGTCCACATAACTGTCTTACCAACATGTTATCCAGAGAAGCTTATCCATAAGCCTATGACTTATCCAAGCCAATTTGAACTAACTGTGCAAATAAAGATTCATAAGATACCTTATGAGAGGCTTTATTGAAGTATAAGATGTAATATCTACATTGTTCTTTTTTTATCCATTATTTCTGTAACTATATTGGAAAGCTTTCAACATTCCTGAGCATAGCCTGTAAGCCAATCACTATTCAAGAATCTTTTGTTCTCCAGAGAGGAACTCACTTTCTATCTTAATAGTATGACTCTGTGTCTGTTTCCTTATCTATAAAATGGGAATAATAATAGCTTCTACCTCAGGGTTTTTGTGAGGACAACATGTGATAATATTTGTAAGATGTTTTGCAAACCTTAAAACACTACATGAATAATAGTTGCCATGACTTTTATTATTAGAAGTCACATTCTTGGCTTGGGAGGAAGAGTAGCTGACCAAAGTTCTGGGAGGAAAATATTTATTTATACCTTGTCTTCTCTACCTCATTATAGTGGGAGACTTGTAAGTGAGTTGCAAGGATGAGGCTCCAGCAGACATTTATTGTAGTCAAAACTATTACTATTGCCTGGAAGGAAACAGCTTTGGTCATGGAATGAAACTGCTGAAAGAGTGCCTCAGTTGTGGGTCCAGCTTGATCAGGGAGAGAGTAGCTTAGGCCTTCTGCAGTTTCTTTCAAAGTAAAAGAATAGAGTTTCTAAGATTTAAACTCTAGATTTCTAGTACTTACTAGCTACTTTGCTACTGCTTCTTCTTCTGGAGAAGAAGCTTGCTGTCTAGTCTGCCCCTGCTCTCCCACCCTGATCCCAGATCATTGGGCCTTTCTCTATAGATGCACTTACTTACATATGTTTTCTCCCTCATTAGAATATAGGCTCTTTGAAGGTGGAGGGTAACTCCTTTTTATATTTTTGCCCTTCATAATTAGCATATAGCACAGAGTAAACAATTAATAAAATGGTCTTTTATTTATCATTCAAAAATGTTATTGCTGATAATTGTATAAATATCTATGCATATATTGGATTTAACATACAGTTATAACATGGTTAACATATCTTGGATTACTTGATATCTAGAGATGGGATGGGGGAAGGGGAAAATTGGAACACAAGGTTTTGCAAGGGTTAATGTTGAAAAATTATCATGTATATCTTTTGAAAATTAAAAAGCTTTAATAAAAAAAGAAAAAAAATCATTGCTTTATATTACCTTTATTCCCGGTATATATTCCTTCCTACTCCTCTTTATAACAAAGAATTTAAAAAAAGGAAAGGGAAAAAAAACTAGTTCAAAAAGTGATTGCATCAATCAAATCTAACAGTATTTGTAGACATTCATAGTCTCCACCTCAGGATAGGAGGGAGGGAAGTATATTTTTCCCTGTGTAAAGGAGGCAAACTTGGTTGTTACACTTACAATGTTTAATTTCAAGGTTTGTTGTCATTCTTTTCATTTGTGCCATTGTTAGCATTTTTCCTTGTATCATATGTTCACATAAGTCTTCCATGCCCCTCTGTATTCTTCATAGTCACCATTTCTCATAGAACAATGATATTTTATTACATTTGTCATTTTTTAAGACCTTCACCAGTTTTTTGCACTTATAGAGTTCAGCTCTAAATCTTTGATTTTTTGAACAAATACACAGATAACTAAATACAAGTTGATTTGAGAAGAAGGGAGAACACTATGATTGGCTTCACATCAGGGACAGAAACTGACTTGATCCTTGAAGAAAACTAATTATCAGAGAGAAAAGAAGAACGTTTTAGGCCCAGGGGGTCAAAACAGAAAATGATGCATCAAATTCAGAGAATAGCTAGTGGGTCAGTTTTACTGAAATACTGAAGACATCTATCAATCAAATCTTTTTCTTTTTTTTTGCTGAGGCAATTGGGGTTAAGTGACTTATGCAGGGTCACACAGCCAGGAAGTGTTCAGTATCTGAGATTAGATTTAAACTCAGGTCTTCCTGACTCCAGGGTTGGTACTAATCAACAAGTCTTTATTAAGTACCGACTAGGTTCTTGGTACCATATTAGATGCCAAAATGAACAATTCTGCCTGCAAAGAATTTCTGTTCTACCATGTGAGTCAACTTCTAAAATATAAGAGTGTATAAAAATAAATGCAAGGTACGTTGGTCAGGATACAGAACATGTGGGCATATCAGGAAAGGTTTCATTAAGAAAGTGATCCTTCACCTGAATCCTAAAGGAAGTAAGGGATTCTGAGATACAGGACTGAGGAAGGAAGGGGATATCAGGCTTGGAAGGGGTTCAGTGGAAAAGGCACAGAGGTAGAAGAGATTGTGTCACAGGTGAGGAACAGTGAGAAAGCTGGTTTGACTACAGCATAGAGTGTGAAAAATAGTAAGTCTGGAAAGGTAAATTGGGCTGGTAGTTAAGGTTTTAACAACCAAGCAAAGGGATTGATATTTTATCCTAGAAAGATATTGAAGTTTGTTGAGTAAAGGAGTTTCAAGGTTAGTGCTTAAGGACAAACACTTATAGCAATTGAATGTCTGCATGGAAACCAAATAATAGAGAATTGAAATAGTCAGGTGAGAAGTGACTAAAGTGGTTGCTGTGTAGATAGGGGGATGTGAAAAGTAGAAATGGTCAAATTTGTCAATCTATTGGACATGAGAATCCATTGGGAATTGAGGATAACATCAAGATCTTGAACCTGGTACACTGAAAGAATGGTGGTATCCTCAACAAAAATAGGGGGGAAATAGTTGGGAAGATAGTAGTAATATGAAATAAGCCTAAAAAATTTAAGAAGAGAAAATTTTAAAAATTTAATGGTAAAGGTATTACCTTTAATTACCTTTAAAAAATTACTTTTAAAAGGTTAAATACTATACTGAAGAATTTGGATTTTTTTCTTTAAGGAAATAAGAAACTAAGAAAGAATCTTAAGCAAAAGAGTTACATGATTTTATCTTTGGAGGGCTACTTTGGCAATTGTGTACAGCAAAGCTTTTTAAACTATAGGCCCCAACCTTATATGGGGTCACTTAACTGAATGTGGGCATTGTAAAAAAAAAAAAATCTGACCATTGTAAAAAGTATCAAATATCCCACCAAGATTTAATTCTTTATGTAAAAATAAACAAGCAAATCCATCTCATTAGTATGTGAATTTGCTTTTGTCTTTAATAAACAGTAAAATTAAAAACAAAAATAAAAAAATACATAGGGAACAAAGTTAGGTGCAAAATGGATAATTTCAATTATATTAAAATAAATAAATGATAAAATTATATGCCAAAGAATAGTTTTAAATAAATTTCCATATGATTTAGCATTAGTAAATGTTTGATTTATACACCTAGTTTATATACCTATTTACCTGGGGTCACATAAAAATTTCTCAGGCAAAAAAGGGTTATCAGTGGAAAAATTTTAAGAAGCCCTGGTGTAGAGGATAGTTTGTTGAGTTAGTAGGATGGAAATCCTACAGACAAGGACTAATTCTTGTTTTGTTTTGTTTTCTTGGTATCCCCAGGACTTAACATAGTGCTTTGTACATGCTAGATGCTTCATAAATGCTTGCTGTTTGAATACATGAGAGTTGAAAAGATTTCCCAGAGAGAAAATGTAAAGAGGAAAGAAGACTCAGGCTAGAGCCTTGGCGGGGATACCAAGATTTTAGTTGGCAGGAGATTAATGATGATCCAGGGAAGAAGTCTGAGAAGAGGTGGCCAGATAGGTAGGATCAGAAGCAAGATGGATAAGGTCATTGAAGTCAAGGGAACAAAAATTAAACACAGAAGGGAGCCAAAAGTATCCGATGTTTTCTAGAAACCAGGCAGTTGAAAAGTGGGGGGAAAAGTCATTCTATTGAGCAGATCAGAAATATTTGTTACCTTTGAGCGACAGAATTAGAAATCAGATTGCTGAGAGTTGAGAATTGAGCAGGAGGTGAGTAAAACTGATGCAACAAATATAAAGAACTGAGTTTGGTTATGAAAAGAAGAAATAGCTTGAGGGGATGGTGAATGTAGACAACTTATGGTATTAGAGACTAAAGAATTTTTTGTTGTTTTTGGTGTATTGTGGGATTTTGTTGTTGGTTTTGGTTATATTTTGGAGTTTTGTTGTTGTTGGTTTTTTTTGGATGGGAAAGACCTGGATCTGTCTGTAAGCATGAATTGGAAGGAGGCAAAGGATAAAGAATTAAAGTGAAAATTCTTATTCCTTAGGATAGTAAAGAGTTAAGCTGTAACCTGTTTCTATCATGTATTTGAAATGTGGTTGGTAAGAGAAGAAAATGATATGTCTAATTATTCTTTTGTTCATTTACGGTCTCAAAGTTCCTCTCAAATTCTAGTTTCCTCTAAGAGCTGACCTTTGTAATCATTTTGGCAGTCTCCTGCTTTAAAAGATTTCTGAATTCTTTATTGACTTTGAATTGATCTATTGATTTAATAAAAGCCATTTATCATTATCTTTTGTTCCAGATAAAGCTCTCCCTTTATCTCCAATATGGCAAACACCATCAATAATACATATTTTACTGACTTTTTTGGGTAACTAATTTTCACTTCATAGGGACAGGAAACTCATAATCTTGTCATTATTCAAATTTCTTTGCCCATATCTAATGAACCGACCTTATCTCTGGAGATCCTGTCAACCTGGCTTCATCTTTCTCTGCTTGTGGAAGAGAATATCACTCACCAGCCAAATGGAGCCCCAGCTAAAACTTTGCCAACTGGACTGAGAGGGAAGTGACCCACTGAGTCCATGGTCATCCTAGGAACCTAGGGGAAAGGACTGTCCGGAGCCAGCTTCTTCCTCTCTATCTAAACCAGACACCAGTGGATGTCTGGGTGCTCTGATAAAGGAATTGGCATATAGTGGAAATGATGTAATCAGCAAAACTAGATTCACTTCCTCTCGAAGTTTATAATGTAGTTGACAGGCAATGCTGTACATATAATAAAATATCTACATATGCTGCTTATACATAATACACATAATAATTATCCACACAGATGTGTTTCCTTGCCTCGGAAAATACATTTGCTTTTTCATTCCTAAGGAGGGCTATTCATGGGCCCTTCCTTTTTATAAGGAAGAAACCAATATTACTGAGATCATTAGCAGTCACCAGTGTTTTGAAGATACTTGCATCCAGATTTCAGGGTTCTGTTCCACAGCTGCTCCTGAGAAAT
Organism: Antechinus flavipes; assembly: GCF_016432865.1. Classification (NCBI taxonomy): domain Eukaryota; kingdom Metazoa; phylum Chordata; class Mammalia; order Dasyuromorphia; family Dasyuridae; genus Antechinus; species Antechinus flavipes. Next base: position 353,898,616 of record NC_067401.1, on the reverse strand, counting down.
GATTGGGTTGGTAACTTCCATATCTGATTTGGGGAAATGAAATTCTGCTTCTCAAGTGTCAAAAAAGGGAAATGAATCTAGCTAACTGGAATCCTCTTTCCTTTTCTTATATTTAGCTATTTTATGCTTACCTAGACTTTTTTTTTTTAATGCTTAATTATGCTTCAAAAGTGGAGATGCTTTCTGGTATTTTTTTTTTGTTTTTTTTATTTTACAGGATGGATCATCCTCCAGGAATCAGAAAAGAAATGGACCAAACTGCTAATGTTTGACTTTCAAGTTCCTATTGATTCTGACCACTATCATCTGAAAGCGGAGGATACCAGCTTTTGTTGTTGTTGTTTTTTAAAAGTTATTTTCAGAGCTAATATATTTGGTGTATCTGGCATTAAAAAGTGACATACTCTTTCTTTGTGTCAGCTGACACAACTTCATCTATACCTCAAGTTCATAAATGTAATAATAGGTATTGGATTCTCCTACATTGTTTCTTTCAGAATTTCAGTATTTTAAAAGCAGAGAATGGTTACATCACTTAATAATCTTTGCTATATTAAGTAATGGCAATGGTTTTTACTTACTAAAAAAGGCCATTGAAAATTATCAAGTTGCTTTCCTATATGCCTATTTCCACACAATTCTATAAACTCTTTATAAGCATAATCTCCAGAGGCATTATAGACATTATTCTGAAGCTTTAAGCAGGAAACAAGAAGGCTCTTTAAAAAATATTTGTTTTAGAATCAAATGCATCTTTATAGTCACACAACTGACTAAAAGTCAGTTGATATAAGAATCCAGTGTATATTAATTGTTTACTATTTCCAAAATGCCTGGTGATTCAGTAGAAAAAAAATTTCTTTAAAAATTATTTTTTATTATAAATGTTCTCTTTTTAACATCAGTTATCTCTTCCTGATATCTCCTCCTGCCCCTCTACCTTCATGTCTCCCATAACCCTGTCAGCATAAGTATTGTCAAGCAAAACAAATCAACAGGTTGGTTATCATCATAACCTTCATTCTGCATCTGTAATCCATCACTTGGCTGCCAACAGTCAAGATACATGCTTCATTGTCAGTACAATAAAGTCATGGAGAAGTCAGCTCATTGGTCATTTTAAAAGGCTCTCATAGAAAATTGTATTATTTCATATGCCAAAGTTACACAAGATTCCTTGAAAGGTGGAGCAGAGATAATGTGTCAAAATTAAGTGTTAACATAAAATAAGGCAGAAAGGTGCTGGGAAGACAGCAACAGAAAATGAGTCAATTCTTGACCTCAAAGAGTTTATTTCTACTGGGGGGAAACAAATAAAATATAAGCTGCCTCAGGATAGGGACTACCTCACTTTTGCCTTTGTATTCTTAGCACCTAGCATAGAAGCATAGTACCTGGTATATAATATAGCTTAATAAATGTATGATAAATTAAATTTAATAGATTTTTCCTATTAGGATGAATCCTTTGGAGTAATTAGGGATCCCATTTAGGAGATCACACTGTGTGGGCTTTATTACAATAAAGTGAATGAAGAATGTCTAGTGTCCAAACCAGCATGTGTAGTGGAATTAATTTTAAATATATATTTTGACTCAGTACCCTTGATGGACAATGATTGGACCTAGGATTAATTTTTTTAAGTGGATAGATTATTTTGGAGAAATCATACAAATATTTTAATGACATTAAATCTTGTTAACATCAAGATTCTTTAGCTGATGTGAGATGTTGTGTGGCTATGTCATGAGAAACCAGTGTCTTACAGTTAAATTATAGTCACCCAAAGAGAATGGAGAGGATCATGGTGTATTTCAGTGGACCATAACAACATCTTTCCTTCCTTCCTTCCTTCCTTCCTTCCTTCCTTCCTTCCTTCCTTCCTTCCTTCCTTCCTTTCTTTCTTTCTTTTTTTTTTGTTATACATGTACTTTTATTTTATTTATTTATTTTTATTATAGCTTTTTATTTACAAGATATATGCATGGGTAGTTTTTCAGCATTGACTCTTGCAAAACCTTCTGTTCCAACTTTTTCCCTCCTTCCCCCCAACCCCTCCCTAGATGGCAAGTAGACTAATACATGCATAACATTTTTCTAATAAATAATTGTATTTGATAAATCATACTACAGTAGTCATACAGTATCAAGACATCCAGAGGAAGGCTAACAGGATGTGTGCACTGCTACTGAAGGACTTATAGAAGGTCATAGAAACAAAACTTTCACAGAATAAGAAGACACTCTTGGAGGGAATATTCCCATGGATGGACACAGCACACCTATTGATGCTGGAATACACTATGTATGTAGCGATAACTAGAAACTTTGGCCTTCTTGGATTTTGACCAAAGAACTCCATTATAGTAAAATTTGATTCCTGCTGGTCTGATAGAAACAGAAAATAGTGATTTTAAGTGCCCTACTCAGCATTCATTTAAGTTGAGTAGCAATTTCTCTTTCAGAAAGAAATCTGCACAATAATTATTATATGGAGCTACTAGGTTGTCATAGCCTCTCATTTCCCACATCCTCATCTAAAGTGAAATAAGAGGGATGAGACATGCACGCTCTCTCAGACAAATGAATGCAGTCAGCTGTGCAATTCAATACACAAGCTTCACCTAATACCAACCTTGTCACTGTGGGCATTAATGAAGATTCTAGTATCATTTGATGTTCCATATGTAAAGAGCACTGTGATGACTCTAATTGAGTGATAGATATCTTATCATTAATGCCTGCTTGCATCTCACAGAGTTTGAGTTTTTTATAAAGGGGGGAAGAATGGTACAGGTTAAATTCCATAATGGCCACTGCCTAATGATTATCCAAATCCTTGTTCTGTCTTGAAATTTCATTCTTTCACAAAATGCTCATAATAAATGTGATTGAGCCTTGGTAAATTTTATGCAGGTGGAGCTGTGTCTCATTTTTTGGACAACCTCAATATATTCAATTATTCAAGCATGGCAAACAGGTTAATTAGGTGTCTAATCATTGACCTTACAAAAAGACTTTGTTTTTAAACAATGATTAACTGTACAGTTTCTTGAAATAATGAGCTCTTACATTTCATTTTTATTTAACATTTTTAGAATCTCCTATATAAATAATAGGATTTGAAGCGAGAAAGAGATTTTAGAGATGATCTAGTGAATCCAATCTTTTTATTTTTATCATTGAAATAAAATAGACCTAGAGAGGAAAAATTATGTATTCAGAATCACACAGTGAGGAGCAGTAATGGAATTTGAATCTATGTTCTCAGACTACAAGTCCAGTGCTCTTTCCATTATTCCCTGTTGTTGTTGTTGGTCCTATGTTTTTGAAGAGGACCAATGATCTCACAGGTGATGTCTTGACCTGCTCATGAATTGGATTTAGCTGAGACAGAACTGTTCAAAGTCATCACTCTTACTGAGTCATTGGAGTCCAGGCGGGCAGGACAAAAGTCAAAACAACAGGCAATGACTCAGGATATGGCAGATGACCTTGGCATTTTTTCTGTCTGACCAATTCTAAATTCTCCATTGTACTTAATTCATACACCTCTATGGGCTATTGGAACAAATTGTTCTCCTCCATCCATTCCAATGGGGAAGTCTTCGCGTGCTAGGGATAAACATCCCTCTAATTCACTGATATATTTGTGACCTGCTGGTTTCCCTCAACCTGGTTTTAGTCCATCTGCTGAGAAAGTTTACCTGGATATGACTGCTGCACATGCTGCAGCTTCTTGGAGCCACAAGGTGGGAGTTCAGTGAAGGTATACACCAAAGGTGGATGAATAGCCTTGGAAAGGACTCATCAAGTCTCTCTGAATATCCCATGCAATCCAGTACTCCATATACTACGCGCCAGGCTATGCATGAGACATAGAAATAGAAAATTATTCAGTTTCTGCCCTTACAGACCTTAATTCTGCCAGAAATGCTATAACCTATACATAGTCAAGTATAGTAATAGCTAATGTTTATGTAATGCTTTAAGGTTGACGAAGCACTTTTCTTATGTTAATTCATTTGATCCTTTCAATTACCTGGCAGATAGATGAGGAAAGTGAGATACAGCGAGGCAGTATCTGAGGTAACATTGAAACTCTGTTCTTCCCAACTCTACATTAGTCACTGTGCCACCAGTAGAATGTGATGCAGCAAAGGAGAGAATACTTTGAGCTAGGATAGAGATAACATGAAGGTTGACAGCTTGCCAACTGACTCAAATTATAAAGAAGGGGGAAATTCCTGTGAGGGAATGGACTCAGACTTCTTTCTTCTGAGCTCCTAATACAGTGTTCTACACCACTTGGGTACTTGATCAACAATAATTGAGTATGTATCCTGTATTCTCAGCAGCCCCTAATATGGGGCAGTGCACAAAGTAGGTAACTTATAATGTTTGATTAAATGAAAAGTCATTTTTATTTGATCTCCTTTTGGCATTGTGGAGCAATAAACAAGCTAGAACCAGCAGAGGAGATTTCAACTGGCCCTTATGGAGGACCATCCTATTATTCCTATGACCATCCTAAGGCAAGGAACTGAATTGTTATTAATTCATCTTTGAGTCTCTAGTACAATTTGGATGCTTTATTAAGCTAAGTTTAATTAAGTCATCACTCAGGAATGCAGAACAGAAGATGATGCCCCTATCAGAAACAAACTAAAACCAAAACCAAAACCATTATTGTGCTATTGGGATGCTTCAGTGTCACCAGTGAAACATCTTTTTGATAAACCAGCAGATGGAAAAATATTAAGTAAAAGTTTTTCCTTCTGTTTCAGACATTTTCTTTGGATATATCCTCCCTCTGTAGAATTTTGACAGGATGCATTTAAAGGGTTTTTTTGTTTTTGTTTTTTTCTAAATGTTTCCAAACCTCCCTGACCTTGAATACATTATAGAATCCTTCATTTCGCAGCTGCTCAAATTCTGGCCCCAAAATGTGGTTTTCAGAATAGTAACTTTAAGAAGGACTTGGGAAAAAAAGAAGTTAACTCTTTTCTTAGGATTGCCTGAGCAATTTGAAAGGGTCCCTTTAAAGCGATTTGAATAAGAAAATACTGAAGCCAGGATGCCAATGACAAAGGCATTTATTTATCTAGGGAAAGAATCATTGCATATGGCAGCTGCTTCAAATGCCCATCATTTCCTTGAGTTTGATCATAACTCCACCTCTCAACTCCCCAAATGCAGATAGTTCAAAGGTGTTGGTTGACCAAAGTAAAATATCAGTTAGCAGATCTCTGGTATGGTGGAAATGATATTGTTTATTGATAATGCTCTTTAATGATCTATTACCAGGTCATCATAAGGCCACCCTCTTGGAAGGCACTGAGATAAATGGTATTTTTGGAAACTGGACTCTTTAATAATCAATAATCAAAAATCTAGAATTTTAATCTCATTAATGTGGGTATTTCCTTCCCAAGATGCAGCTTGCTGGCCATTTCTAACTGTCTGTCCAAATTGTGGAACTCATTTACACCCTTCCGTAAACCTACCCCATGGAGTCCACTCAATGTGCTGGAGTTTTCCTCTCATTCTTTGAATATTCTATGGCTATCAAGGGAATTTGTAGACTGTCCATTGGTTATTCCTCATCCTTATTATTTGAACTTCTTCTGATACTCCAGATCAATTCCCCAAAAGGAAGATCTTCAGTTGGTCAAAAAAAAAAAGTCTCAAAATGATAATGACTGGCCCATCTTTTTTCTCTGTTATATATTTCACTTTGGCCAAGATGAGAAATAAATTTCACTGATTCTCCGGTGTGAACAAAGAAAAGATAGTCATTGAGTGAAAAGCAAAGATGGAATATGAGTGAGTGGCTTGGAAGAACCATTCGTCAACAGCTAAGCCTTTTTTAATATAATGAGTAAAAAAAAAAAGAGCCTTAGAACACAATGGCATCTTCACTATCAATGGACAAGGTGATATTAGATAAAGACTGGACCAGATTTTTTTCTCTTAAAAGGTATGTCCAATTGTGGAGATGGAATTTAAAATTTAAGAACTAATATTTCATTAGTCTATAAGCATCCAGAATTCTAATGACTCCCCAAATCCACATTTGCCAATACTAGGTGGTCCTGCTCCATTCTTCCGCTTTACCTACACAAATTACTAGATTGGGAACATAATCTTTGACCTGATAAGATCTCCTCAAAGTTCTATCTCAAACTTGTTCCCATAAAAATCAAACAGAAGATATAAGGCATATAAATTCCATTTGTGATCTTGTTATTTGGCTTTCAATAGTATAGATAGCTAGGTTGTTTTTTGGTTTTTGTTTTGTTTTGTTTTTTGATGGGGTAGACAGGAAGAAACTTTATTAAATTACATGGTTGAGTAAAAGTGTATGATTTGGTTAAATTAATTGTCCTAGAGGGATACAAGTGATAGTGGTGATATAAGTCTCCTCGCAAGTAGATGATGCTTTCAACTTCTCCATAATTTTTCTAGAAATAAAAGGCTATCACTACAATGTATTTTTTAATTTCAAGAAATACATTTATGAAAGCGTTCCTCTCCCCAGTCACTACACATCCCCACACAGGAGTGTGTTCATACACACATCCATATCCACATTTTTTTTCCCTCTAAACAAAACTCATTGATGAGGAGGGCAAACCTGCCTAGAATGGCGGGCACCACACACTGTCAAGTACTTATCAACCCTATTTATAGCTCCAGTTAAGGATTCAAATACTGAGTATTCCATTAAAAGACCACATTAACGAGCCCTCAGAGAAAATCTCTCACAAAGCCTTTTGAGCTCATAACCACTTGGCTGTGTGAGGCTTCTAGCGTGTTAACATTCATAAAATAAAACTATGCTGAGGGCTGGCACTCCATCACTGCCAGACACTTTGCTGACTAGCAGTTCCCCTCCCAAGGAAATGAAGTAGCCGAGACCTCGGTGCAGCACTCTAAGTGATGGGTTGCTCCCATTGAGCTCACCAAAAGTTCATGATCACTTTGGGACCTTTTGGCCAAATGAAGATGCTCCATTTTGTGAGTCGTTAGATGAGTGCCATTTGGAAGATAATTGTTGAATCTGCTGGTCTGGAATATCAGAGAAATTTTGTCATAGACAAAATTCTATAGCCAAGGGATGCTTTTCAAGCTTACTGGGAGGAATTGGGGCAGTGGAAAACAATATGGGAGTGATAGAGAAGAGAAAAGGGAAAAAGGAAGGAAAGAAGAAAAGAAGGAAGGATAAAGGAAGTACGGAAAGCATATGTATGGTTAGAGAGAAAAAGAGGAACTTGGATTTTTTTTCAGTTTAATTAGAAGAAACCAAATTCCCTGTCCCACAATTCTATAGTAACCATTCCAGAATACTCCTTATAGTATTTTCCCCACTGATCATTCCCCTGTGTTTGGACTAGGTATTTCTATTCCACATTCAAGTCAGTCACTTCTTATAGTAGAAAACTTTATTTTTAGTATTGTTTTGATGTGATGTGTCTAAGTCTTAGCTAAGACTTGAGGAATCAAATACTGTGACCAAGTATCACTTTAACAATTTCCTAGCTCTCTCTTCTTCCTCGGTGTCCTGAGCCTTGTAGGCTGAGCGCCATCCTGTCAGCTGCTTAAGGACTTTTGAGGAATGAAAAGACGGAAAGATGTGGGATGGAAGCTAATAATAATAAATAATAAAGCCAGATCAGGCGCTCAGAAATGTTTCTGTGCTTCAGTCACTAGATGGTGCGTCAGGTTTGGTCACATATATGTATATAGTTTACCCCAAAGGTTTTCTACGGGCTTGGCCTGAGAGGGATATAAACAACCAGTTTGTACCATGAGTGAAATCCAAAAATTATGTCAGGGGCTCCTGTTACCAGCTGACTCAGATCTAATGGCAGAGAGGCCCCCAGACTCCAGGTCACAGACAATATATGTTATGTTTAACATATATTGGATTACTTGCCATCTAGGGGAGGAAATGAGGAGAGGGAGGAGAAATTGGAACACAAGATTTTGCAAGGGTTAATGTTGAAAATTACCCATGCATATCTTTTGAAAATTAAAAAGATTTAATAGAAATTTTTAAAAAGGGAATACGGCTCTGATTGTCACTAATAGAAACAACTTTGCAAGCTACATCCTCTGTATTCCTCTATTTTCTCACAAAAGGCGAGTCTAGGCTCAGCTGGATTTTTCTCCATTAGAAACATGTAAAAATGAGTTCTGAGTTTTGAGATAGGGTGGAAAGAATAAATTTTATTCCATCTTCTGGCTGCACCAAGATCACACACCAACTTGCACTACTTTATGAACACTGGTGGTTTTGGCTGGGCTATATTTTTGAAAACAATTAAATCCCTTAGTTTTCTCTGCTAAAGAATATATGCAAGTGATATTAATATTAAAGAGAGTAATAAAACATAGTAGGGAGGGTAATGGAAGTGGGGCCACATCTATGATTCTGAAGTGAAAGTGGCATAGGAAAAAATCATTATAGAGTTGTCAAAGTGCCCTAGCAATACCTGATGGGTACTGATAGATGGGTACAGAGAAAGAGAAAGAAATTGATGGATTACACTCCCATATATGCTTCTTAAATATGGTAAAGAGGAGCAGGGTGAAATGATTTCTTTTTTGGGAAAAAAAGCCAAAGGTATCAAGTTGGATTTAAATTTTTATTTGAAAATTTGAATTTTAAATCTTGTTAAAATCATATTTTTAAAAGTAGATACAATTTTATTTTTAAACATTTCTCTTTGAACTTTCTCTCTCTCTCTCTCTCTCTCTCTCTCTCTCTCTCTCTCTCTCTCTCACACACACACACACACACACACACACACACACACACACACACATACGTACACTTTCATGGATATTTACTTAATTGATTCTTCTCTTTTAAAATTTAATATAATTCCCCTTTAGCTGAGAAATCACTCCCTATTTCCACTATACTCTGTGTTATAGAGACACACACATACACACATACTGTATATGTGTATATATATAGTATATCTACCTTATAGATTTTAGCACAGTTTTTAGAGATGTTTGGGGAAGAAAAGGGAAAGTGACATTATTTCTCCTCCTCTGTACTTCAAGCTGAGTCTTATACCTTGGGTGCTAGAGAGTATGAATACTTCCTGTGGATTTTGTTTACACATTCTATTTCCCTGTAGAATATAAATTCTTCAAGTATAGGGACTCATTTTCTTGCTTTAAATCTTTTTATTTCTAGTGCCTATAATAGTGTCTTGGATGCTGTTGTTTTTCTATTCTTTCAATTGTGGCTGCCTCTTGGTGATCCCATTTGGGGTTTTCCAGGCAAAGATACTAGAATAGTTTTTTTCTAGCTCATTTTACAGATGAAGAAACTGAGGCAAACAGAGTTAAATGACTTATCTTGTGTGACAGGATCACACATCCAGTAAGTGTCTGAGGCCAGCTTTGAACTCGGAAAGATGAAGCTTTCTCATTCCAGGCCTGGAATACGATGCACACTTACCAGTCCTGATGGATATAGTAAGCACTTAATAGATTTTTGTTGATTTGAACTGGATTAATTTAGAAGGAATCATTAATGTTGATCCTTTCTTTCTGAACTGCTTCCAGCACCAATCAGAACACTATAAAGTAAGGCTCATATATATTGCCCATAAGCAAATAAAGAATGGTATATAAGAAGAAAATCCCTAAGGTGATTGGATCCAAATCCAAAGTTTTACCCTGAAAGAAAACTTATTTATCTGCTTTATTTCCAAACATGTGTGAGATCACAGCATTGGAAGATCAGTGTATGTGCTGGCCTTCTAGTCTGTGCAGGAAATTGCAAAAATGGGACTTGTTCAAGGCAGCCTTTAATTTGTCATTGCAGAGGGACTCCCCTGCCATGTCTGCAGGCTGGCGATGAACCCCCAGAGGGGCTGCTGCTCTCCTTCAGTGTCAGGTAACACAAGAGAGATGGCTGGGTTTGGTGACAGACCCAAGAGACCACACAAAGATTTTCATGTAAAGGTACAGATTTATTTTCAGTTGTCTGGACAGTTCACTCTATGTCAGATAAATGGCAAGTGATAAATAAAAGAAGAGTGAAGAATTTCTTCTTTACAGCAAAATAAAGCATCTCAAAATACATCATCCAGCCCAGTATTATAGGCACACTCATTTTACTCAATGGATGTGCTCTTGGAAAAGTTGGTGTGAGTTGTTAGAAGTGTATAGGGAGAGGGAATGGGTGGGCAGTGGGTGATAGGGATGCAAAAAAAAAATTTAAAGGAAAATAAAACAGAAGGAAGTTCATAAGGGTTCAAGCTGAAGGAGGCAATGTGAAATGTATTTTTTTTTTTTTTTTTTTTTTTTGCTGAGGCAATTGGGGTTAAGTGACTTACCCAGGGTCACACAGCTAGGAAGTATTAAGTGTCTGCAATCAGATTTGAACTCTGGTCCTCCTGACTTTGGTGCTCTATCCACTGTACCACCAGCTACCCTAATGTATTCTTTAAAAAAAACTTGATGTAATACAAACCTAAGATTATTAACATACACAAAATATATGTATATATACACACATGTTTGTTCATGTTATATATATATATATATATAATTTACTTGTTTTGTATGAAAATACAAATGAAAAATGTTTATTATAGCCAAAAAATTTTTTTTAAAGTAAAAAAGTTTTGGAGTAGAAGGGCTACAGAATATGGAGACTGGATCTTGGGATCCAGAAGTCCTGAGTTCTAGTCTTATGTGCCCAGGCAACTCTCTAAAGCATCAGTTTGTATAACTGCATCCATAGAAAGATTATCTCATCTGGAGTTCCCATCATCAATGAATTCACAGGCTGGCGCTCTCTCTCTCTCTCTCTCTCTCTCTCTCTCTCTCGCTTTTTTTTTTTTTTTTTAAGAAAAAGGTAGGTTCAAATGAAACTTTTATAAGTCAAAATACTAAGATGCAATAAGGAGACTAATCTATTTAGACTAAATGTAATGAATTATCTCTCAAAATCAATATTTTTCAGAATGCAAAATTTTGCTATTGTTAAACTTTAGAATTTTTGTACTACATAGGTACATATTTGGCATTGCAAATAATAGCTTCTTCATCCGTTTTATGACTGAATTTTTGTAATCCTTACACACCCCTTATATCCACTTATAGGTATGGCCTACATCTATATTTGCACACACATATATTTAAGGACAGGCCATACCTGTAATTTTAGATGAGAGAGTAGATTTTAAAATACCCAGAGTATTTACATCCAAACCAACTAAAAATGTTTTCCAAATAGCAGATTTGTGGTAGCTTCCAAAGCTCCACTTCCCCAGTAAACATCCCCCTGCCAAGCAGAGCGCCAGAGCTAACAGGCTTTTACTTAAACCCTGGGAAAATTCCAGTGACTTAGATAAAATGCCATTTTATGGGCACCCATTTATCCTAACCCCAGCTTTCCGCTCTCAGCCCAGGGCGCCTTTGGGGATGCCCCCCAACGAGTTTTGCCCGGGCTTCCCCAGGTAGACTTTGCCCACTCCCACAAACTGGTTTAACAAAAACTTGACACGTTGACAGAAGTTTTGTTTTGTTTTGTCAGATGCGGAGACAGCTGTCAACTGCAGCTCCCCAGCAGGGCTGCCGGAGGCTCTGCCCCCTGGGGCTGCGGGCCTTGCTGGGGTCTCAGGTGGTGGCCAAGCTGCCTGTCTGGACAGACCTTTCAGGCCCGCTGCACCAAGGGGCGATTTCCACTTGACTAAGCCGGCTGTGGGAGCACCGGCCTGAGACCGGCTCTGTCAGCCTCCCTGGCTGAGGACTTTTAGGCCCTAGTTTTCTATTAAACAGGCCTGAGCAAATTTCTACAAGGGTCGTCCCTCCCTTTTCAGAATTATCTTCCCCATTGCATCATGTTTCCCTTGAGTCTTTAAGCCCTTAAAGTCATTACTGTTTATAGTCATTTTTTACTCATATCCGACTCTTCCATGACCCCTTTGGGGGTTTTTTGGCCTGGAGGGATTGGCCATTTCTTTCTCCAACTCATTTACAGGGGAGGAAACTGAGTCAAACAAGGTTAAACGATTTGCTCGGAGTTCCACAGCGAGGAAGCCAGATTTGAATTCAGGAAGGTGAGTCTTCCTTAAAAGCTGCCCTTAAAATCATAGCGTTGGCTAATAACAGGGTGATACTGATGTCTCGGCCCTGCAAACCACCAGCTCGGAGCTGTGGTTGCCCCGGTTCCTCACGGTTCCTGATCCCTTACTCAAGTCAACTCCCTCAGGCTGGGAAAAACCTGAAATTCCACTCTCCCTCCCGCCCTCTCCCTTTAACTGAAGGCTTTTTATCCTAGTTAAAGTGTAAGTCTCCCAGAGAGGGATGACACTTTAAGGCCTTATCAGCTATTTACTCTTCAGTCCATGGGAAAGATGGGATAACAGATTTTGATAAGGGTTCAAGTGGAGGATGAGCAAAGATAACAAGGACCAGTTTTCAGAAGAGAATTCTACTACAATTCTAGAAAGCTGGGAAGTGGAAAGTGAGCCCCTGTGGAGCCAGTTCCCCAGTTCCCCTAAATGAGAGGTGGAGATTAGAGTGGGAAAAGGATTCAGCTGAGTTTGTTTTGTTTTGTCTTACAAAGATAATACTAGAATGCTACTCCCTGCCTTCAAGCCACTTCCATTGAGATCACTCAGTGCAAACTGGTGGAATTTTCTGGGAAAAGACAGATCTCCTGGGTCCTTATCCTACCAACCCAGGTTCTGGGTCCTTATTCTACGAATCCAGGTTCTGGATCCTTATCATACCAACCTAGGTTCTGGGTCCTTATCCTACCAACCCAGGTTCTGGGTCTTTATTCTACCAATCCAGGTTCTAGGAAAATACCAACCCAGGTTCTGGGTCCTTTTTCTACCAATCCAGGTTCTGGATCCTTATCCTACCAACCCAGGTTCTGGGTCCTTATTCTATGACTCCAGGTTCTGGATCCTTATCATACCAACCCAGGTTCTGGATCCTTATCCTACCAACCCAGGTTCTGGGTCCTTATTCTACCAATCCAGGTTCTAGGAAAATACCAACCCAGGTTCTGGATCCTTATCCTACCAACCCAGGTTCTGGGTCCTTATTCTACCAACCCAGGTTCTGGATCCTTATCCTACCAGCCCAGGTTCTGAGTCCTTATTCTACGAATCCACGTTCTGGATCCTTATTATACCAATCCAGGTTCTGGGTCCTTATTCTAACAACCCAGGTTCTGGGTCTTTATTCTACCAATCCAGGTTCTAGGAAAATACCAACCCAGGTTCTGGGTCCTTATTCTACCAATTCAGGTTCTGGGTCTTTATTCTACCAATCCAGGTTCTAGGAAAATACCAACCCAGGTTCTGGGTCCTTATTCTACCAACCCAGGTTCTGGGTCTTATCCTACCAACCCAGGTTCTGGATCCTTATTCTACCAATCCAGGTTCTGGGTCCTTATCATACCAATCCAGGTTCTGGGTTTTTTATTATACTAAATATATAGTATTTATGGTTAGAGGAAGCTAGATGGTACAGTGGATAGAGCATTGGGCTCACCTTCCTAAATTCAAATCTGAGTTCAGATACTTATTAGGTGTGTGACCCTGAGCAAATCGTTTAATCTGGTTTAACTCAATTTCCTCATCTGTAAAATGAGCTGGAAGGGGAAATGGCAAACCACTCTAGTATCTCTGCCAAGAAAACCCCAGATGGGATCACTGAGGATAGTACACAACTGAATAATAACTGAAGGTTCCTTTTACTCTGGGACTGCACATGTAGTAAGCATCAGGGTAGGGCATTCTAAACTATGATGATAGTTTCAGTCAGAGCCGGTCAGTAATCATTTATTGTGCTCCTACTATGTGCCAGGCACGAGCACGGGGGATAAAAATACTAGGAGGACAATCCCTGCCCTCCAGAAACTCACAGTCTAATGGGGAAAGGGGAGACAACAAGTAAATAACTACATTCAAACAAGCCATAGGCAGAATAAATAGTAGGAAATAATTAACCGAGAGAAACCAGTCTAGCAGAGTTTATCTGGATAATACTGGGATGAATTTATTCCTGATTTGTCCCCAGAAAAAGTTGATTAGGGGCCCCTGAGGAATCTAACAATTACATCAGTACCATTCCTATTATTGGACACTGAATATTCTAATAGAAATTTGAATGCATCCAACCATTCCCTGGATCTGTTGAGAATTCTTCTGTAGACATTGCAATATTTGGGTCTTGGCTCCCAAGCCTGTGGAGAGTCCCCATTTCCTGTCATAGGAGATAGAGAAGGGGCTGTCCTGGAGGGAAGAGAAAGGCATAGAGCAAGAAGGCTGTAAGCCTGAAAACAAATTTCTCCTGCTTTGTAACGTGCCAGGGCCAGCCTAGCCTAGAATAATAATCATGAGAGACCAGAGAGCCTGTTCTCACTTGAAAAGACTGGGTATTTACACATCCACAGAGCAAAGTTTGAGGAGAAAAAAAAAGTATGTCCAGGTGAGATCCATTAGCAGCAAGGTATGGAAGGTAGAGACACAAGGGGTCTGGTAGGTACTTAAAGTGAAATTGCCTAGAGTTCAACAGATATCTCTACCATTGAGAAATAAATAGGCTTGCAGGAGAAATGACCAATGCGAATGACCAGGGAAATGCAAGAAGCAATAAAAGAAAAGAAAAGGGTGTATGAGAGCTATAAATCAGCAGGGGAAGTATTGCAGGAAAGGTAGAGGGGCCCGAATTGAATGGACCAAAGCACATGTTCTTATAAATTAGGGCCAAGAAGAGAAGCTCTAAAGTGGGAAAAGGTAGAAATCCCGTGAAAGATTTTATGAGCCCTACTTAGGCCCTGGACTTCTGAAGAGGGATTTATTCTGTGTGTAGAGGAACACCTTGCAGGGTAAGTGACTGCTTTGTATTTAAGAGGGAGAAAGCCCCAGAGTTGTCAGCAATCTGTCAGTGTGGTCAAGCGTAAGGAGAGCTGGACTAAGAAAGAATCTGTGTCTGGCCTCTCGTTGTGTGATCTTGGGCAAGTGCTTTCCCCTCTCTGGGCTTCCTCTCATCAATGAAGAGGTTGGGATTAGATGATTTTACTTCTAGCTATAATTTTTTTTCTAAAGTATAGAGAGCCAATGACTCCTTATTCAAGCCCCTACTTTTATCACTATAGGGAAGAGATTTAAGGCTGTATATGCTCAAAATAATGATTAAAACAAGCTAATTCTCCTTCCCCCTCATCCCCCTGCTATCAGCCTTAGAACCTGTCTCAGCTGCAGCCCAGAAATGGCCTGCTGTTAATGGAGCTGTTTGCAATAGGTGTAATTGGTGGCTCAAAGACCATATTTGCACAAAATTCCTCTCATTAGTGGAGGAATTATTAAGTGATTATTAAATACTTCACGCCTATATGAGGGGACAGAATTGAGGAGAGCTTGAGAAAGGAGACATTCCAGCCTTCTGGCTTCCAATTCTGCTTTCAGACTTTTTTTAGTCCTTGAAAGGAGAGAAAAACTCTGAGAAGAAGTTACTATGTGAAGGAGTCAGCAAGCTCCACCATATCCCTTATGCCCAGGTTACTACACTAGAAACTTCATGGAATTTTCCCTGGAGTGAAATCTAAGTCTTTCTTTTAGTTGAATTATGTCAGTAAATAAGAGGGCTCACTCACGCTACATTATCTGTTACATAGGCTCCCATATACTTTATCTGATTTCTGTTTTGCTATTTGGATGAATAAATTTATTTGCTATTTATTATGTATATTTGTTGTGTAACTGGCATTTGATGGAAACAATTAAGCCTTTGATTTTTATATATATACATACACATTTCTTTTTGCTTCCTTGCATGCTACATCCAGACAAACCTATGTAAATATATAATGTATGGGGGAAAATATACCTTACATATGGAAACAAGAGAGCTTAACTCAACCAATAGAATTCTCTCTCTCTCTCTCTCTTATTATTAAAGTTTTTTATTTCCAAAACATATGCATAGTTTTCAACATTCACCCTTGCAAAACTTTATGTTCCAAATTTTTTTCCTTCCTTTCTCCTCACCCCCTCTCCTAAATGGCAAGTAATATAACATGTTAAACATGTGCAATTCTTCCATACATCTTTCCACATTTATCATACTACACAAGAAAAATCAGATCAAAAAGGGAAAAAATGAGAAAAAGCAAAATGCAAGCGAACAACAATAAAATAAGTGAAAATACTATGTTGTGATCCACACTCAATGCCCACATTCCCCTATCTGGGTACAGATGGCTCTCTCCATTGGAAGTGGCCTGAATCACTTCACTGCTGAAAAAGAGCTACATCCATCAGAATTGAAGGTTGTGTAGTCTTGTTGTTGCTGTGTATTTTCCTGGTTCTATTCACTTCACTCAGCATCAGTTTGTGCAAGTCTCTCCAAGCCTCCCTGAAATCACTCTGCTGATCAGAACTCTTAAATTCTCACCAGCTCTACTTCACTTGAGCAAAGAGTACTGGAAAAACCAATCTCCACCCATGAAGGGAGCTTTATACAAATGGCCTTTGAGCCATGGGTTACATTCTTCAAATTCATTCTACCATTTTTAACTCACAACTTTTGAAGACCCTTTCCCCTCCATCTATAAAATGGTATTTCTACACATTAGTATAATGCAAAGTGATACCATGGAACAACAAATCCCATTACAACAAAATCTCCATGAGATAAAAAAGATTTCCTTTCTTAGCTGATGGCCTCCATTCCCTTTTTAAACTATAACATTCTGCTCTTTCTCATCTGTAATCAGTTAGTAAGAGCAATTGAAAGTGGTCTGAGAGATGTGTTAGTATTATTCTGCAATCTTCTGAACCTCTGTACATTCTCACTGGAGGGCTAGATAATCTCAACCTCCTACATGCTTATTCCTTGTTATTCACAACCCCTTTGTGCATAAATATGAGAACTTCAGTCTTAGTCTCTATCCAGCCACAATGGGACAAATCCTCTCTAGAAGGACAGATGATAATAACAGACACTTACGCAGTACTTGAAAGTTTTCAAAGCACTTGACATCCATTCTAATTTTTTGAGAGAATCTCTACTATTGGCTTCTCTCATGTCTGCTGATTCAGGGAGCCAAGAGGAGTTGGGATGTTCTTTATTCCTCATTGCTTCTTCTGGACTCCAGCTCTGATGATTCCATTTAACACCTTTCCACTCAAGTTTACACCATATAATTATAGTTTTCTGCCCACATTTCCCCTGCTGTATCTATTATCCAGGACATATACACACCTACATTATTTAGCTTCAAATCAGTGACTTCTTGACCTACCTTATGGTATTCTTTTCCAATCCGACCCCTACCACCATCATTTTTATGACTTTTCTGTCATTCTCAATGGGCTCTCAATTCATGAGTCTCCTGAACTACATCTCAGTCAGTCAGGAAACAGTTTAAGTGCTTATTATGTGCCTGGTGCTGGAGATACAAAGAAAGGCAAAAGACAATCTCTGTTCTCAAGGATCTCACAATCTAATGGGAAAGACAACATGTCTTATATTATGTAGAAGCAAGCTATCTGCAAGATAGATGGAAATAATGAAGAGAAGGGAGGCATTAGCTCACACTGGATTGCTTTTCCATATTTATCAAAATGATGAATTCTGAAAATTTTCTCTCTGGTCACAGCCTTTTCATACTTCCAAGTGCCTCATTCCTCCTGAATCTGTTCCTTATCACTCTCATCTTGACCTTTGGTCCCATGGCCCCTGTTTCCTACCCCCTTTATTTTATTCTACTTCCTATCCTTCAAAGGCTTGCCTTTGTAGTTAGCCATTTCAACAAGGTCCCTTTGCCACTATTGAATCCCTCATCACTTTGTCTTTCTGTTCTTCCTCCCTTGATAATAACCAACCATGACATACCCCCTTCATCTGTCTTCTCTCTTTTCTACTCTCATGCTGTAGGCCATTGCTAGAGAAAGTCATGAAACTCTTGACCGAATCCACCAGAAGTTCATGCTAGTCAAATTCAAACAAACTTTTACTGATGCACACTAAAAAAGCTAGAAAAAGAACAAATTAAAAACCCCTAATTAAATGCCAAATTAGAAATTCTGAAACTCACAGGAGAGATTAATGAAATTGAAAATAAGAAAACTATTGAACTAATAAATAAAACTAAGAGTTGGTTTTATGAAAAAAAAAAAAAACCCAAACAACAAAATAAACTTTTAGTTAATTTGATTAGAAAAAAAAAAGAAAAACCCATATCACCAGCATCAAAATGAAAAGGATGAGCTTTTCCAATAATGAAAAAGAAATTAAAGCAATAATTAGGAGCTATTTTGCCCAATTGTATAGCAGCAAATTTGACAATCTTATTTTTTCTGATGCACAGTGATCATTTAATTTTATTGGATTGATTCCTCACAGTTCCAAATTTTTCAGTCCACTCCTTACTCCTCTCTATTTTCCCCCTCTTTCCAATCCCTCTTTCTTGCTAAGGTTAATACAAAGTCATAATCCAAAAAGTTGTCAACAGTCTTTGGACTGAAATAAAATGAAATTTAATAGACACAAATATAAAGTCTAACACTTGTTTCCCCAAAATCAGCTTCAGAAATACATCTTAAAAGATTCATGGCTAGGAAGCTATTTGTCTGAAAAAGATCTTGAAATGTTAGCAGGCTGCAAACCCTCTATGAGTTAGTGTTGTTATGTGGGAGCCAAAAGAGCTCATGCAATCCCAGGCTGTCCTAAGAGAGGTATACAGTACAGAACCAGGAAGAGAGTCCAGCTGTACTTTGGACAGCATGTATCTGGATAGTGTGTTCATTTCCAGACACCACAGTTTAAGAATGGACTTTGGTAAACTAAAGCATGTTCACAGAAGTTTGACTAGGATTGTGAAAGTTCTCAAGATCCTGACATATGAGGCCTGGTTCAGGAGTCTTGAGGTTTTTAATTTGAAAAAGAGAAAAGTTGGGAGAAACATGATAGACTGTCATCTGGAGACATTCTGGAATTCTTCTGTTTGACCCTGAAGGCAAAATTAGGAATGATGGGTGAAAGTTGTAGAAACAAATTTGGGCTCTATAAGAACCCAAAAGAAAATCATCCTAACAATTAAGTTCTTTCCTCATGATTTTTGTTTTTGTTTTTTTTGACCACTCTGGATCTCATCTTTGCTTATCTCACATTCAGCCATGAATACTCCTTCTCTGTGAATATATTCTATTTTTCTTTCTGTCGTTTTTATAGAATTTAGAGGAGTTTTTCCAATAGAATCAGACAAATAAACATTATTTATAGTGTATTTTGAGTTACACAAGGGGAGGACCTTGGCCTAAAGTGAAACATTCAGGACTAGCATTGGAGAACCAAGAAAACGTCAGAAATGTATACAACCATTCCAGCAAACTGCTAGAACCCAGGTGGGCTGGTCTTTATTGTTCTTATAGCTAAGATTCCTAAAACACTTTTTAAGTTTGCAAACTACCTTATATTTATTGATAATCATTTATTTTTATTCATTCATTCATTCAGTTATTTGTTATTTCATTTGATCCTCACAACTTTGTGAGCCCCAGTTTAAATAAGGAAGTAGTCAAAGAGGTTAAGTGACTTACTTAAGGTCATATAACTACTAAGAACCTGGGAAGGATTTTCTGACGCCACTTTATCCATTTAGCTGCTTCTTGAGGCTTTTTTAAACTGTCACTTTCTTGGTCACTCCTCTTAAGCAAATATAGGATATATGGGTTGCAATTGTTTTTATATTAGGATCACTCACGAAGGAAGTCAAAGAACATGGTTTTCATGCATGGAGGCGGGTTCTTATCATAGTGAGTCTGGTTACTTTTTTTGACATCAAAGGCAGGGAGAAACTAGGCAATGGTTAATGTGAGGGTCCTGGCAAACAGGGAGCATCAGCATGGGCTGGTGAAATTTCAGAAAAGGGCAAGAAGGCAGGTTACATACGGTTTTCAATCAATAAATAATAATTAAGTCCCTACTATGTACCAGGGTCCAAGGCTACAAAGATAAAAGTGAAATACTTTCTTCTCTCAAGAAGCTTACCTGTGAAGAGAGACAACATGGACATATGCAAATATAACAAGTTAATGAGAAGGAGACCACTAGCACCTGGGGAAATGGGAAAGCTTTGGTACAGAAGGTAGTGTTTGAACTGTGACTTGAAGAAAAACAGAAACAGAATCTAAGATTTAGAACAGGAGGGGACCTGAAAGGTCATTAAGTCGAACTTTCTCATTTTATTGATTGAGAAACCAAACCTCAGAAATGTTGGGGGATTTTCCTAGGATTACAGGACTAGTTAGTCCTGAACCAGGATTTAAATTTAGCCATTCCTGACTCCAAGTCTAGCAATTAATCCATTATACTCATAGTACTTCTTTAATGAAGTTTATTGCTCTTAAGTCCATAAACTTTTTTAAATTTTTACTATCACAATCTGATATTAGAATAACTTTCACTTCTGTCTCTGTTTAGCACTGTGCTTTAGATAGTACAATGGAAAGACTACTAGACGTGGACTTAAATAATCCGAATTCAAATTATGCCTTTAATAACCTGACCTGTGTGACATTAGCAAGTACTTTTACTAGTCTCAGTTTTGGGCAACCAAATGGGCCTAGGGCAGAGAGTCCTGGGCCTGGAATGAGGACGTTCAAGTCTGGCTTCAGACACTATCTGAATAACTGTGGGCAAGTCATATCATCCTGTTTGCCTCAGTTTCCTTGCCTGTAAAATAAGCTGGAGCAGAAAAGGCAAACTATTCCAGTATCTTTGCAAAGAAAACCCCAAATAGGGTCATGAGGAGTCAAATATAACTAAACAATAAAATTTCAGTTTCTTCTGTAAAATGGAGTTCTACTAGATTTTTTTTTTTGACGGCTTTTCTAAATTAGATCTATGATATGATAAATGCATAGTAAATGTTTATTGTTCTGAGAAACTTTAAGTGACACTTGACAAATCAAAATGCTAACCTACCATAAGAATTAGGGTAGTTACCTTTTTCTAATAAATTTATTTATTGCTTTATGAATCATGTTGGGAGAGAAAAATCAGAGCAAAAGGGAAAAAAACATGGGAAAGAGGGGAAAAAAAACAGAAAAAAGAAATGAGCACAACATGTGTTGATTTACATTCAGTCTCCTTCATTCTTTTTCTGGAGGCAGATTGCATTTTCTGTCCAAAGTCTATTAGAATTGCTTTGGATCACTGAACCACTGAGAACCAAGTTTTCATAGTTGATTATTGCACATTCTTGCTCTTTTTGTGTACAATGTATTCCTGGTTCTGCTTGTTTTGTTCAGCATCAATTCATGTAAATCTTTCCAGATCTTTTCAGAATTAGCTTGTTCATCAGTTTTTATAGAATAATAATATTCCATTACCTTCATGTATCACAACATGTTCATCCATTCCTCAACTGATGGGCATCGACTCATTTTCCAGCTCTTTGCTACCAGAAAAAGAGCTGCTACAAACATTTTTGCACATGTGGGTCCTTTTCCCTTCTTTATGATTTCCTTGGGCTACAGACCCAATAATGACACTGCTGCATCAAAGAGTATTCACAGTTTTATAGCCCTTTGGGCATAGTTCCAAATTGCTCTACATAATGGTTGGATCATTTTACAACTCTACCAATAATGCATCAGTGAACCATTTTTCCCACATCCCCTCCAATATTTATCATTACTTTTTGCTGTCATCTTAGCCAATCTGAGAGATGTGAGGTAGTACCTCAGAGTTGTTTTAATTGCATTTCTCTAATTAATAGTGATTTAGAGCATTTTTTCATATAACTGTAGATGGCTTTAATTTCATTATCTGAAAATTGCCTGTTCATATCCTTTGACCACTTCTCAATTGGAGAATGATTTGTATTCTTATAAATTTGACACAGCTCTTTATATATTTTAGAAATGAGATCTTTATAGGAAACTTTGGTGGAAAGCTTTTCCCCAGCTTTGTACTTTCCTTTTAATCTTGTTTCTATTGGTTTTGTTTGTGCAAAAACTTTTTAATGTAATGTAATCAAAGTTGTTCATTTTGCCTTTCATAATGTTCTTTAGTTCTTCTTTGGTCATAAATTCCTTTCTCCAAAGATCTAATAGGTAAATTATCCTTTGTTCTCCTAATTTGTTTATGGTGTCATTCTTTATTCTCAAGTCATGTACCTATTTCAATCTTATTTTGGTATGGAGTGTGAGATGTGTGTGTGTGTGTGTGTGTGTGTGTGTGTGTGTGTGTGTATCTATGCTGAGTTATTTTCCAGTTTTCTCAGCAATTTTTGTCAAAAAGTGAATTTTTATTCCCAAAACTGGAATTTGAGGGTTTATCAAAGACTAGATTAGATGCATGCAACATAATAATCAAGGCCTGTAGTAATATATATATGTATATATATACATTCTATATAATAGATTACCACTGGTCCACCACTCTATTTCTTAGCCAATACCAAATGGTTTTGATGATTGCTGAAAGCAGCAATCATATTATAAAGATAATATACTTTTAGGTTTAGTACTGCTAAGCTACCATCCTTTGTATTTTTTTTCATTAATTCCCAAGAATTTGGACAGTTCTATACGTTTGAATAGTATGGCATGTGACATTCATCAGATGAAATCAAATAAGAAAAAAAGCTTTATTAAGCACTTTCTATGTGCCCTACAGGTCCTGTGGAGAATGGAATATTTGTTTTCAAGAACTGTATTGATCAAAAGAGGGAAACATCTATTTTGTATGTATCTATCTATAAACAAGATGTCTACCTTGGCTAAATTGTGGCTGCCCAAGAGGAAAGACTTTTGTTTTTGTCTTTGTCTCCTCAGGGATGGACACACTACTTGACATATTTTTGATATTTGAGAAATGCTTATTGATTGAATTAGGACCTAAAGAAAAGGCAAACTAAATAATTGTAAAGTCAGTATTAGATGATGCTAGATTGTTATGTTGAATCATTTCAGTCATGCCCAACTCTCCATGACCCCATTTATTATTATTTTTTTTTTGGCAAAGATGCTGGAATAGTTTTCAATTTACTTATCCAACTGATTTTACAAATGAGGAACCTAAGGCAAACAGAGTTTAGGGACTTGCCCAGAGTCACACAGCTTGTAAATGTCTGAGACTTCATTTAAACTCATCCTCCTGACTCCAGGAATGATCTATTATAACATCTGATTGCTCCCAAGATGCCAGAAGGCAATCCCTGATTGAGTGCCAAATGAACTATAGACCATTTGCTTCTCTAAGATTCCCCTTTACATTTCTGAGAACCATTATTTCAAATGCCACTTAGAGCACTGCGCTCAACAAGCCAAGGTTAGTATAGAGGTTCAATCCCTATGTCACGTCTTCCTTGACCTATGCTAATGAAATAGACCCCAAACCTGAACATTTTTGTTTCATGAGTCCCTTGTCACAAGAGAAGTTGGGCTTGAAGAGGTAAATGGATCATTTGTTGATCCACTCCTAATCCCAGAATAAAAATCATTCAGTGGGTGTCTTCTCCTCCTAGGAGCTGAAGATTCTTGCAAGGTTGAAGAAGGATCCAGCGGTGCAGTGGGAACACTATCTATCAGGGGTCCCTTCCCCCTGTCTCCCCTCCCACCCCTCAACATAGGTTAGGGAAAAATATTTTTTCTTTTTAAAATAATTTTTTTCAATTAAAAACTATTTCTTTTCCTTCAAATTTTTTGCCACCCTCTGGGGAAAAAAAAATAAAAACAAAACTCTTATAATAAAAATGCATATTCAATTTGTGGCAGTCCTCTTTGTGGTGGCCAGAGACTGGAAACTGACTGGATGCCCATCAACTGGAGAATGGCTGGATAAATTGTGGTATATGAATATTATGGAATATTATTGTTCTGTAAGAAATGACCAGCAGGAGGATTTCAGAAAGGCCTGGAGAGACTGACAGGAATTGATGCTGAGTGAAATGAGCAGGATCAGGAGATCATTATATACTTCAGCAACAGTACTATATGATGATCAATTTTGATGGACATGGCCACCCTCAGCAATGAGAAACCAAATCAGTTCCAATAGAGCAGTAATGAACTGAACCAGATACACCCAGGGAAAGAATTCTGGGAGAAGACTATGAACCACTACATAGAATCCCCAATCCCTCTGTTTTTGTCCACCTGCACTTTTGATTTCCTTTACAGGCTAATTGTACACTATTTCAGATTCTTTTTGTACGGCAAAATAATGTTTTGGACATGTATACTTATTTTGTATTTAATTTATACTCTAACATATTTAACATGTATTGGTCAACCTGCTATCTTGGGGAGAAGGTGAGGGAAAGAAGGGGAAAAATGGGAACAAAAGGTTTGGCAATTGTCAATGCTGTAAAATGACCCATGTATATAACTTGTAAATAAAAAGCTATAATTTTAAAAAATGCATATCCAACTAAAACAGATTTCCCAGATGGGTTGTCTGAATATGTGCCCTCATTCCAGCAACAAAGTGGTCCTTTAGAACCTGGTTCCCAGGGAGCTAAGGATCAAGCTGTAGCTACCTTGATTCAGCTTCCTGCTAACCTATAGATGTGATTTCCTGGTCACTTAAGGACATAAGGCCCATCTATGTGGAATTAAGACCTTGCAAACTTAGTGGATGTCCCAAAACCACAAGAGTTACCACATCCTGACCTGCGGACCAGATGAGTTTCCTCATGGAAGCAAAGAGAGGGCACGTCTAAATCAAATTAAGTGCTGCTTTATTGTTATCGTACATCCTTTCCCTGTTCTTGCTAAATAAATCTTTTGTTAAAAGACTTCTAATTGTCTCACTTTGTTCCAACATCAAACCTAAACTAACTGAGTAGCAGGCCCGCCCATCAAAAGCAGAAACAAGAGATTACTGCCCCATTGTCTTTGTTTATGTCAAATGAAGACTGAAGAGACCTTTCCAGTTTTCTTCATGCGAGTTCATGGCCATGTATTATTATCTTGAATTCCTGCTGTTTCTTGCTTGTTATTTCATCCAGATTTAGAACAGCTATCATTAGCTTCTCCTCAAGCAGTGACCATCAAAATCTAACTTACTAAGTGCTACTTAACTGTGTTTATCTGCTATTTCTTCCCCCAAAAATGTAAGTTTCTTGAGAGTAGGAAGAATTTTATTTTTTTCTCTGTATTCCCAGTGTCTAGAACAGGTTTAGTTGATGAACAAATGCTTTTCAAATTGGTTTTCTCTTTTTATACATCCACTAGTTCTCTGTGTAATGCCAAAATTGGGCATATGTTGCTCATTTTGTGACACCTCTAGTTACATGCATCATACTCTAATACCTGACTATCATTTTCTATAAGAACTCCATTTATTAGAATCTGACAAATGATTGCTCAATCCATATGGTGTCCAGGGTCATTACCAGTTCTGGGATTCTCTGATTTCCTATCCCCTCAAAATAGCTTTAAAGAACCCTAGATTTTCTGAATCAGCTAAGAAAAAGAAAATAAGGAGAGTCTATTTTACATAAAGCCAGGGCTACAAATAAGGAATTTGTAGAATACAGAAAAGTTTACCTTTTCCCTAGTTTGTTGTAGTTGCTGAGCCCTCTTAAGTTTCCTAAATGGCAAGTGACACTTCACAAATCCATAAGATCAGACTGTACATATGCATGTGATCAGTTGCTATTTTTGCCTCTGGGTTCCAGTTACATGTCCAAAGCCTGGTAGCTTTGTTCTCAGAATTCATGCTGTCATCAGAAGGACTTGGTACAAACACAGCATTCCTCTTGGTTGCCTGTTTCCCTGTCACTACAGCCATTATCTAGGCTGCCACGGGAAAAGCTCAAGTCTCTCGGTGGGGTATGGACTATGTCTGTGCGCTACTCGTCTTGTCAAGTAGATTTTAATAATAAATCATCCCTTCACTCTTGAGTGACACCCTACCCCTATCCGCAATCAGTCCAGGCAAATAAATGCCCATAATTCCAGACCACTGCACAGAGTTTATAAGCATGAGGGGAAGGGGAAGGGAATGAGCATTTAAATAGTGCTTATTATGTGGCTGGCTCTGTGCTTTTCTATTCATGTTTCATTTGAGCCCCACAACAGCCTTGTAA
Source organism: Antechinus flavipes (assembly GCF_016432865.1). Lineage (NCBI taxonomy): Eukaryota > Metazoa > Chordata > Mammalia > Dasyuromorphia > Dasyuridae > Antechinus > Antechinus flavipes. Next base: position 353,872,515 of record NC_067401.1, on the reverse strand, counting down.
AATAGGCATTATTATTATCATCTCCATTTTACAGCTGAAAAAACTAAGGCAATAAGAGGTTAAATGATTTGCCCTGAATCCCCTAAACAGTAAATCTCTCAGACTATATTTGAACTTGTGTCTTTTGGTCTCCAGATACATTCCTAGCCACTGTCATCAGCTACCAGTATGGTATAGGATGTTCCTGGTTATTAAACCAACTAATCATTCTATCAAAGAACAATGTACACTTTTTTCTTTTTTAGTTCATTCATTTAACAAGCATTTATTAACCACCTATTATGCATAAAGTACTGAGGCTTTAGAGACCAAAATAAAAGTAGTCTTTGCCCTGAAAAACCCAGTCTCCTATTAGGAAAATAAAACAGATAGGCAAATTTAATGTAATTTGAAAGGAAAGAAAAAAGAACAGAATGATATAGTAGGCTTCCTACAAGAGACAACATCTGAGGGGAGCCTTTTTTTTTTTTTAACTTTTTATTGACAGAACCCAATTTTTTACAGCATTGCACTCACTTCTGTTCCGATTTTTCCCCTCCCTCCCTCTACCCCCTCCCCCAGATGGCAAGCAGTCCTTTATATGAGGGGAACCTTGCAGGAAGAAAATAGAACACAAAATGATCTAGTAGGCTTCCTACAAGAGGCAACATCTGAGGAGAGCCTTGAAGGAAAGAAAATAGAACACAAAATGATCTAGTGGGCTTCCTACAAGAGGCAACATCTGAGGAGAGCCTTGAAGGAAAGAAAATAGAACACAAAATGATCTAGTGGGCTTCCTACAAGAGGCAACATCTGAGGAGAGCCTTGCAGGAAGAAAATAGAACACAAAATGATCTAGTGGGCTTCCTACAAGAGGCAACATCTGAGGAGACCCTTGCAGGAAGAAAATAGAACACAAAATGATCTAGTGGGCTTCCTACAAGAGGCAACATCTGAGGGGAGCCTTGCAGGAAGAAAATAGAACACAAAATGATCTAGTAGGCTTTCTACAAGAGGCAACATCTGAGGAGAGCCTTGAAGGAAAGAAAATAGAACACAAAATGATCTAGTGGCTTCCTACAAGAGGCAACATCTGAGGGAGCCTTGAAGGAAAGCAAATAGAACACAAAATGATCTAGTAGGCTTCCTATAAGAGACAACATTTGAGGGGAGCCTTGCAGGAAGAAAATAGAACACAAAGTGATCTAGTAGGCTTCCTATAAGAGACAACATTTGAGGGGAGCCTTGCAGGAAGAAAATAGAACACAAAATGATCTAGTAGGCTTCCTACAAGAGGCAACATCTGAGGAGAGCCTTGAAGGAAAGCAAATAGAACACAAAATGATCTAGTGGGCTTCCTACAAGAGGCAACATCTGAGGGAGCCTTGAAGGAAGCTCAGGAGTTAGGGTGGGGCACATTTCTGCTATTTAAGATAGCCCACTCTGTTTTGGATTGTGTGGTAGGCAATGGGGGTGATACAAAGAAAATTAAGACCTGATTTCCTGCCCTGAGTTCCCTGTCTGGTGGGGGAGATAAGGCCTACAAACACAAAGAAAATTAACCGCACAAGCCCGCCAGTACCTATAGCTCTTGCTGTAGCAAAGCTATGGTGGGTATCCATGCAGTGGGGTGGTCAGGGAAGGTTTTATGGAGGTGCTGGGACTTGGCTGAGACTTTGAAAGGGAGAGGGGAGGAGAAGGGAAGAAAATGGAGATTATCAGATGGGAAACCAGCCTGAGTAAAAGACAATTAAACAGTAGTGACCATGTTTTCAGAGGCTAGCGAGTAGATCAAAGGATCCTAGGACACAGAGATAGAAGGGTCTTAGAAATCATTTAGTCTTTTTCCTTGTTTGAAGCATGAGGAAATTGAGTCCCAAAGAAGTAAAGCGAACTGTTTATGATTTCACAAATGGATCGCAGATGGCATTTGAGTCCATTGCCCTGTCTATTAGACCCCGTGGCTGAATTAGAAGGTTCATGTAAAGAAGTCCTCGGGATAGGGACCTGGGGGAGGGGGAGAAAGTGGGCCAGAGAGGGCAGATTTTGGAAAGTCTCCAATGGCAGGGGAAGGAATTTGAGTTTTCTTCTCTAGCCACGCAGTAGACCTCCGGAAATTTTTGTGAGGTGCTAGGAGTTAGGAGTTAGGATGGCTAGAGCTGGATGAAACAAATATTTTAGGGAGAGACATTTGGCAGTCCAAGATGGAGGGACCCGGAGACAGGAGGGCCAGAAAGGCTGTTGCAATATTCTGGAGTGGGATGAGGGCAGGGTGAATGGAAACCCTTTTCCTTTACGTGGGAAGTTCACCTCACAGGCCACCAGGTAAACCACCAACCCAGTGAGGGCCACGAAAGCCCGTCTTCACTACAAGCCCTTTAAAGGTAGGGCAGCCACAGCCTGGCTCCCCAAAGGATCAGCGAGCCTTTCCTACGTGCCGGCTCTGTGCTCCACGAACGCTGGAACTCCAAAGGACAAGCACGGTGAAAACTGTGCACAGGGCCGCGTTTAACCCCGATTTCCTCATGTCCTCATTCACAGGCGGCATTGTTTGACCGCTAGTTGTTTTTTCCTTTTCTCCTGGCTCACCTGTTTCCACAAGAGATGGCAGAGAGGATCCCTTCCATGGAGGTCACGGCAGAGCCGGGATTTTCTGAGCAGGGCTGGGTGGGGTCGGGGTGGAAGGGGAAGTCAAGCAGATGAGGCTCTTAGTCCAATGGTGTCTCCAAAGGATGTGAACTTGTTCCCCCGCCCCAACCCCCCCCCCCAGCCTTTATTTTAGGACAGGAAATCTTTGGGGGGTTTGCAGGGACTGAATAAATCTGTCTCTTTGATAAGCGAGGGTCTCTGTGTTGCTCCCCATGGGAGAAAGTTCCACACTTCCTCTGATTGTTTCACTTCATTGAATTTCAACATGTGAGACACTGTAACCTCATTCCTGGGGAGTTCAAAAAGGAAGTAATGGGACCCAGCCTGGGATTAAACCAGGAGGCCGGGGGAGAAGCAACAGCAAAGACATGGAGCTATTCTAGTCAGTTATTTTTCCCCGGCTGTGCCCGGACAGGCTCATGTTTCTGGGCCCAGCATCCAAGACCAAATAACAAGAGGATGATGCTTCGGATTATAATAATAGAGTGAAGGTTCACTTTCAGATGGGAACGGCTCTATTAGGGCATCAAAAAAGCATTTAATAAAGCACTTCTAAACACAGCAGTTACACAGTCTTACTTTGTGCCTTCAAAATGTGAACTTATTTCTTGTAGAAGAGTACTGTAATTTATTTTATCGATAGAGAATAAGTAGGGAGCCCATGAGTATGGAGAAGTGCTGACTTATAGAAATGTTTTATTATTATTATTATTATTTTTACTTTGGATTCCGTTATTCTAACCTATGATATTGGGGGAATGTAAGCTTCCAGGGGGCAGGAATTGTTTCTTTTGTGCCTTTGTGCTCTCATTACATAGCAGAGTGCTTGGCAAATCAGCACTTAATCAATACTAATTAGTTGATAGATTGATGTCCGAGAGATGATGTATTATTCTTTCCCTGGTAACTTTTCATTGGGATCTTTTGGAACCAATATCCAAAGGAATAACTGGACAGTGAGGATTTCAAATGTGGTGACAATGTGGGGACGTAGGTCAGGCTTCCATCTAGTTTGCTTTTCAAATTAAAAAAGGGTTCTTTCCTGTGTGAAGGCAGCATGATCCTGGAGTCAAGAAGAACCGAGTTCAAATTTGGCCTCAGACAGTGCCTCAGTTTCCTGATCTGTAAAGTGAGAGGGAGAAGGAAACGGCCAATCGATCCAATATTTCTGCCAAGAAAACCCCAAAAGGGGTCTCACAGGGTAAGACACAACTAAACAACAACAACAACAGTTCTCCCCCTGTGCAGAGGGCTGGCCTTGGGTGAAAGATTTGTTCCGGGAGGAAACGGGAATCTGACTAGGGCTGTCTGTGAGGCGCCAAGGAATGAGTTATCCCGGAGTGTGGCAAAAGCACAGGACATTATGTGCTGAGTGTAACCTACTCACTGCTACTGTTTGGCTTCATTGCCAATTATTGCTTTCACTGAGAATAAAAGGGGACAGGATTCAGACACTTTCTCACAGTTTGTCTCAGCTAGAAAGAGACCTTGCCATGGCAATCACACACAGGAAAGTTTTTGTCTTTGCATGAGCTGTAATTTTTTTTTTTTTTTTTTACTTCTACTCCCTTCAAATCCTTTTTATTTTTTTTCCCCTTTTAAATACTACACATGGTCAGGAGACTTCCTGCAGTGTGAGGGAAGCCTCTCCGTCCGGCACTGGGTGGATGCTGTCAGAATTAGTTGGTTCTGTCCTCACCATTTCCTTTTCCTGTCTTTTCACTTGGATATCTTTCTAGTTCAAAATGATTTTCTTTGACAAATCTCAGAGGGAAAAAAAGGAAGTGGCTGCTTTTCTAAATGAGTTTTCTAATTAGGGCACAAAGATTTTTTAATCTGTTGCTTTATTCTAAAAAAAAAAAAAAAATGGGTTTGAATTTTGCCAGTGTTGACCAGATGAATTAGGAATAGTAATGAATGGTTGTTAACAGAAAAGAATGTCCACAGTGAAACTTCTGGGAGAAAATGTGTTCCTTTTTAAAATGAACTTTCTGCCACCTCAGATAAAGTCTTGATAAACAAGGAACTTATAAACAGTTGATTCTTTTCTGGTAGGAGAGGATTTAGTTTTTATCAGGCATTCCTAGATTGTAACTTTTTAATTTTCTTAAATAAAATTCATATGGAAAAAATGTAAACTCTCTAGAGACAGGAGGAGGAGGTCGTCCCCCACCAGTCTTGCCTTTTTCAGCTTTCATTGGCCCTGACCTCCAGAACTCCTTAAGGAGTTTGCTGAATAGCTGGGGTGATTGGAAACTGTTAGGATTTGAAGTTCTTTGAGAATGTGACTGAGCAAGGGATTCAGGCCGATTAACAGAAAGGGAGGGAGAGAACGTGTCTGGAGGATTCTAAGCCTTTTTTATGACATGACCCTTTGGGTATTCTAGTGAAGCTTATGATCCTCTACATATTGACTTCATTTTTAATCGAAGGAAAAATTTTTCAGTTCAGTTTTTTTCAGGAAAAAAAAATTCAGTTAAAAGTATGGAAAAAATGTGTGTGTGTGAACATTTATTTGTGTATGTGTATCCATATATAGATATTTTCTTTTTTTCCCACCTAAGTTCACAGACCAACCTCCCCTACCCCAAAACCTATCAAAGAACCCTATTTTTAGGAATCCCTGGCCTGAGCTATAACAAGAACACCCTGCCTGTCAGGGTGCTATGATTTTTACCAGCCAGGGTCTCACTATTTTGGTCATAAGCATACCTCAGAGATTAGAGAAGGATTCATGAAATGCAGTCAAGGACCGAACTGTTGCTGACTTTGTGACCCAGTGTTACCACTGCCCTTTGGTGGATGCTGTGCCCAAGTCCCCAAGCAGTTTACCACATAAGCCGACACACAATATTTCCCCCAAGGACACATGTAGCACAGAGGAACACAAATTCCCCCTGTAAACTGACTCCCCAGCGCCATATTGCTCTGCTGCTCATGGTTCTCACCTGTGTCTTTCTATCTCCCTGCCAGGATCATAGTCAGCCATTGGTAGAAGGGCCAATTTAGAGACACCATCTACCTGTACAACTGTTATAAGCTGCCTCCAGACAGACTTGGAGTAGGGGGAAGTCAAGCCTTCCTTACAGTTATTGGTTGTATTGCTGCTTTCCTTCCTCAAAGACCAATTCCCTTCTTTCCTGATTGCAGTAAACAGTATTTCTCCATGCCATTACCCCCTTTAAGTCCCATCCTCCTGCCAGCAGAGGTGGGGAGGTATGACTGTGCTTTATAATGTACCCCGATGGGGAATTAGCTAGGGCTTGCAAAAGTCTCTCTATTCTCAAAGGACTCATTTGTGCTGATAGTCATTCCATTTATTCACCCTGCTTACTTGGTGCTTTCAGGATTTTATGGAGAGGGGTTAAATGCTGGCTTCTGCACTTTCTTCCCTTCTTTCTCCATCCTACCCCGAGACAGAGGTTTCCATTTAAAAATAAAACTAATAGTAAATAGCATTTATTTAAGCTTTAAGGTTTGCCAAGTTCTTCATATATATCTTATTTGCGTTTCTCAGCAACCCTGTGAGTAGGTACGATTATTATTTTTCCCCAATAATATTTTATTTTATAAATACATGTAAAAGATAGTTTTGGGGGCAGTTAGATGGCACAGTGAGTCAGGAGGACCTGAGTTTAAATCCAGCTTCAGACACGTAATACTGCTTAGCTGTGTGACCCTGGGCAAGTCACTTAATTGCCTTGCCAGAAAAACAAAAAACAAAAAAAAACAAACCCCAAACCAAAAAAAAAAAATCCACCAAAAAGATAGTTTTCAACATTCATTTTGGTATAACTTTGTGTTCCAAATTTTTCTCCCTCCTTTCCTTACTTCCTCCTTCCCCAAAGAAACAAGCAATCCTATATAGGATAATTATGTATAATTCTTTTTTTTTTTTTAAACTCCAATGGTTTTTTAAAAAATTATTTCTAGTATCAAATAGAAAACCTCTTTTTGGCTTTTAGAGTCTCTCACAATCTGGCCCCTTCTTATGGGTACAATTTTCTTATGTTTTACTATCTTCCACATACTCAACTGCACATATTCAGAGTCAATAGCTGGTTTTTTGTTGTTGTTGTTGTTTATTTGTTTGTTTGTTTTTTGTACAGTTCTTTTAAGCGTATTTTCATTTTTGTCATGTTATGGTAGAAAATTTAGATCATAAGGGGAAAAACCTTGAGAAAGGAGAAAAAAAAACAAGCAAATACTCCAATCCATATTCAGTCCCCTTAATTCTCTCTATGGATGGAGATAGCTTTTTCCATCCTAAGTCTATTGGAATTGTCTTGAATCATCACATTGTTGAAAATATGTGCAATTCTTTTCATTGCTGAAAAGAGCCAAGTTCATCACAATTAATCATCATATAATCTTGTTGATGCTATCTGCAATAATTTTTTGGTTCTGCATACAAGTCTTTCCAGGCTTTTCTTAAGTCAGCCTGTCAATCTTTCTTATAGAACAATAATATTCCATTATATTCATATACCATAACTTATTGAGCCATTCCCCAGTTGATGGACATTCACTCAGTTTCTAATTTCTTGCCACTACAAAAAAAGTACTTGTTATTATCCCCATTATCCCTATTTTATGGATGAGGAAACAGGTTTAAGGGAGATTAGTTAATTTACCCAGAGACATACAGTTAGCGTATGACCCAGGATTCAAATTCAGAACTTCCTTACTCCAACACTCTCTCCACTACCCTGTTAAACAAGTTTCCCAGAATTGCTTTAGTCTTGGTAAGTTAAGCCCTCTCCCTGACTCAAGGCTAAGTTGCTCCATTGGAGTCTTGGGAGAATTTAAAATCTTGTTCCTTCAGGCTCATACCTACAGGCTCATAAATCTGTGCTCTAACTGACAAGGAGATTAGATGCTTGGAAACAAGCATATAACTTAGACCCAAGATCTTGATTCCCTTGGCTTTGACATATGACTTGGGATATTTTTGTTTGTTTTAATTTGCTTGTTTTTATGTTTATTTATTTATTTGTTTTTATATGTCCAGTTTTTATATGTCCAGTCTTCAGCACAGTTCCTGGCACATGTTAAATATTTAATAAATGCTTTTTAACTGGCTGAGTTTCCTTAGAATTCACAGATCTACTCCCCCTAAATTATTGCTGCCTGTTTCACTGGATCCATGGACTATAGTCTCTCTTTGCCTGGGAAGCACCAGCCTTGATATGATTAAGTTAGGTGAGACTGAGGCTTCCACTTAATTTCTTTTTTTTAGTTTTAAGGTTCTGCTTTTCTTCCTAAGTGCCCCCAATCGCTATAGACTGGATCCACTGGCAACGCCATCTTAGATGGTCAAGGGGTACCATAGTGGAAGCATCAGTCACTGTCACTGTGATGAGTTCTTTGGTTGAGGGGACTATAATCTCTGGTTACTGCTCCAAAGTTTGTCATGGAAGGGTCTCTTGCCGTCTCAGTGGCTCCTTATAATCTTTTGGGATGGGACCTCAGAGGTCTTCCAGTCCAAACCATTACGTGAGCAAGAAGACCCTTTATACCTTCTCCCTGATTGTCAGATAATCACTAAACTGTATGTTTTACAGTGTGTGTGATGTACAGCTTAGATCCTTTTTGAAGATTTCCACCAAATAGCCTCCTTCTATCTCAAAATGCTTCCTAGTAACCAGGACTCATGTACATAATCACTAAGAATCCTGTCAGACTTTCAGCATGGTGATAGTCACATTCTATTTTCAATGATCCTCCAAAAGTTCAAAAACCCTTCTTTAAATCGCTTATGACTTTTCCAAAGGGGATGCTCTTCTTCCATCAGATGAACAGTCTTAAACTAGAATAGTTCTACCCCGTTCTGCCCGCCTTTGCTAAGCCTGCTTCAGAAGGTCCAAGGTCAAGTTTTTTTTTCTTTAATTGAATTTTATTGATGTATTTTGTTTTTATGTTACCTTTATTTTCCAATTTATTCTTCTCCCTCACTTTCCCACAATATAGTCTTTTCTAACAAAGAGTAGGCGTAGAAACAGAAATTAAACCTTTGGTTTCACTGCTTTAATGAACTCTTAGGTGAGGAAATTCTGTCAATACAAGTTAATACTTGTCTTACAGAGTTTCCTAGAGCCCTAAAAGATTGTGCCACGGCCAATATGTCAGCAGTAGGACTCAAACTCACTTTGTCTTGGCTTTGTGGCTGGTTCTCTGTTTTTCTATAACAAAGACAACAAAGAAAAACCCACAATTCAGCGACATTACACAACATTTTGAAAAAGTCTGACACTAGCCATGATATTCCACAATAACGGTCCTCCGCTTCTGTATTAAAGGTGGGAAGGTGCTAAGCTTGGACACTTTAATTTCACAGCATTTATTTTCAATTATTTGTTATCATCTCCATTTATATTAGTCATCATGTCCAGTTTTCTGGTTCTGCTTACTGCATGGTTCATGAGTTTGTGCAAGTCTCTATGTTCATTGTGGTCATCGTTTCTTATAGCGTGGTCATATTCCAGTTATATTCATGGCTGAAGCTTAAAGACCAACCCATGCTTGCCTAGGAGGGAGAAAATGTATGATTCAGCAGGAACCCAGTGACCCCCTGTTGTTCCTCCATCTCCTCACCCTGCCTGTGCCGGACTACAACACAGAGTTGTGGGAATAGGGATGGGCAAGGCCATTTAAAAAACCCTATATTTTCTCCTACATTTTCTCATTTCAAGATTCTTAAAGCATAGATAAACCAAGGAGAATGAATAAGAATTCAAAAGATATTCTCAGAAACATAGATTAAACTGATCCATGTCATCACTTTGCAGCTCTTTGGTATATGCAATGTTTTAAGACTGCAATGGAAACACAGTGGAGGATAAGAGATACAGATAGATAGGAAAAGCCTGCAAAAGATCTGCATTATTTTGATATCAAGAGGTCTCCCCTGGCTTTCTTTTCCTGTCAGTTAAGCCAGTTCTGTAGTGGAAGGATCAGGTTAGAAAAGACTAGCCTGGACTTTCTTAGATTTCTCAAGTTGCCTAGAGGCAACCTTATTGTGGGAGAAAAGTCAATATTTTCTTTAGGGAGATGAACAGTTGCTGCTGCCTTCCTGTCTCAAAGGGTCAACTTCTTTTCCTTCATGATTGGAGTAATTGCAGAGTTCAAGTCAAAAGGTCCTCTGGGGATAACACATTGTGAGAACTGGGAAGGGATTGTAACATAGAGATTGAGTAGCAATCCGAAGCTTGAGAAAAGATAGTATAGAGAAGCTCAAATAAGCATGCAGGAAACTGCAAAAGATATGGGTAAATGCGCTTGTTGCAATAAACTGAGATAACATCTTTTTTTATGTCATTTGGGTGTTAGCCATCCTCTTCAGCTGTTCCTGAAACACAGAATGAATAAAGTCCAGCAAAAGATGATATTCCTGATAGCAAACCAGTATCTGAGGGGGCCCTAGTGAGGATCCTGCAGAATTATCTTAAACCAGTTATTTTGTAAAGGTAAAGCTGTCCTATATTGACACCCACTGTTACCTTATACAGTAGGGAGGGTAAGCTAGAAACGTCCACTCCCAAGGCCATCTTGTAAAAATAGGACCACTCTGACCAGCAACTGATGTACTGATGATCAGAATTAACGTAGCGTGCATTTAGAATCCTTTCTCATAAAAAGTCCCATCTTGCTCCTTGTTAATTGTGAGTTCCACTAGGGAACTTTGCTAGCTTGTTAAGCATTGTAGTAAAACTTTGCTTCTTGACCTGGAGATGGTTTGAGGCTGTAAATTCTGGATGACTCCCCACCTTTGTGACTTTTGTACCTCATCTCTATCCATAAATCAAGAAATTTTAAGCATTTACTTACTATAGACTGCACAAATCCCTTCCAAACTTTACCAAGAAAACCTCATATGGATCACACAGAATCAGAAATGACTGAACAACAATATATGGCAGAGACTGCACCAGATAATGGTGATACAAATGCAGTGAAAGAAATAATCCATACTTGTAGACATAATTTTAATGGGGGGACAACATGGAAATACATAACTATATGTAGAGTAAATGCCAGTAAAAATAAATTAAATACAAATGGTGTGCAAAGGAGGCACTAGCTCGGTAGGCAAGAAAGTGCTTGAGCCGCAACTCAAGGAACAGGGAAACTCTAAGGGGCAGTCAGAGGTGAGAACATTTCAGCATAAGGACAGTGGGTGCAAAGGCATGAAGATATGTGAGGGACACAATGAAGAGAGAAAGATGGCTTTCAACGTTAAAGAAAGGAACTTGTGTCAAATGCTATGGGTCCTCAAACCTTTTAAATAGGGGCTCAGTTCACTGTCCCTCAGACTGTTGGAGGGCCGGACTATAGTAAAAACAAAAACTTTGTTTTGTGGGCCTTTAAATAAAGAAACTTCACAGCCCTGGATGAGGGGGATAAACGTCCTCAGCTGCTGCATCTGGTCCGCGGGCCGTAGTTTGAGGACCCTTATAAACTGTGGTAAGTGACTGGAGTTTATTAATTAGGGAAGTGATAGAGTCTGATTTACACTTAGGAGAAGTCACTTTGGCAGTATTGTAAGAGATAGACTGAAGTAGAGAGATCCAAGGCAGGGAGACCAATCAGGAGAAAGTGGGCTTGGACTAAGGTGGTAGCTGTGTGGGTGGAGAGAAGGAATCATGTGCATCAGTGGAGGTAGAAATAGCAACGCTTGGGGCTTGATTGCACATGTAGGTTGATGGAAAATAAGGAACTAAGGATAATTCTAAAGTTACCGAGATTAAAAGGCTAAAATGCCTTCTAGAGAAAGAGGAAACTTTGGAGGGCTGGATGGGGATCTGAGTTAGGTTTTGGGCATGTTGAGTTCCAGATGTCATCTTGGGGCCAGAAAAGTGCTTCTAGGTGGAATTACTTGTCATTCTCTATCTTTCATATTCATTTTTTTCCTTATTATTATTATTATTTCCACTGTCTCTTTTTCTATTCCAATTACTTTTTTCCTTGACCTATGTGTGACTAAAGCCTGCCAGATCCACCCGTGGGCATTATTTAATTTCCCCATTATTTTAGAAGGAGTTAAACAGACTCCACACTTGTAATCCAGCCTTATTGTTATTATTATTTTTAACCAAACTTGTGGTTGTAATTGAGACTAAGGGGCAGAGTGCATTTAGATGAAAGTCTCCTTATACCTTTCCCTTTTTATCCAGGCTGAAGACACAAGCTCTTTAGTTTTTATCACTCTATTCAACTGCTAGGAGAACTTTGTGACATGAATTTTCCCCTGCTTAATGGAGAGCCTTCTTTTTTCTTTTTAATAGTATTTTATTTTTTCAAATACATGTAAAGATCGTTTTCAACATTCTTTTTCATAAATGTTTGTGTTCTGAATTTTTCTCCCTCCCTTCTTTCCTCCACCCTTCCTAAGACAACAACCTGATATAGGTTAAATATGTGCAATCCTTTTAAACATATTTCTATATTTGTCATGTTGTGCAAGAAAAATCAGACCAAAAGGGTCAAAAATCAGACCAAACACGAGAAGGAAAACAAACAAAAAGGTAAAATACTACGCTTACATTCATATTCAGTCTCCCTAGTTTTAGGAGGGCTTTCTAAGAAACATAAATTACATCATACCTTCAAGATTTCAGGAAGGAAAGTAGAACCCAAACTAGTAATTCTGGTGACCCAGCTCAGCAGCAGCCATGGGGTAGGAATTGGAAAATCAACTTATATATTTGTAATGTGAAATAACAGAAAATTCAGTAGGGAGTCTAGTATTAATGTAAATTCTAAGTTCCAATGTCCTGGAACAAAGCCCTGCCTAGTTGTGGAGTAAAGTGCTTTGTAAACCTCTAGTAGTATAGAAAGGTAAACTCTTATCTTCCATTGGTATCTTAGAAATTCATTTCTCTCCATCAGGAGGTAGGAAAAAAAGCTTTTTGGTTTTATGGGTCCCCACAGCTCAATGACCTATCAGAGAGGGACGGGTTGTCCTTGCCTCTAGTTTACCTGTTAGAATAACCCCAATAGTGACCCTTTAGTTCTCCCTTTCTGCTTTCAAATCCAAATCCAGCGGTTCTGAAATTAAAATGAGACTGGCCCGGGAGGGGTGGCTCGGGATGGTTGGGAGGAACTGAAAAATAGAGACGTCACTCCCTCATCTCCTGACCAGACAGTGCCCTTTCAGAAGGACGTGGTGGGAAGTCCTACAGGCTCCTGGTACTGACAGTCACCCGGCAAGTAGCAATAGTCCTGTTTGTCTCAGTCACTCACTGGGCCCTGACACGCCCGAGGCCATTGTGGGCTGGGACTGGGGGGAAGAAGTCTTCTCCGGAGCAATTTGGGAGGAGAGGCAGTGATCCCTTCTGGGTCCCAGGATCTCCAGAGATCTGTTACACCATAAAGCGGACATGTGGTCTTAGCTCTCACCGAACAGCCTTACAGCTTACTTGTCTATATAGCTCTCTATGGTCCTTCAGTGAAAAGGGAAGTCCTGGAACTCGGAATATCTTCCGAGAGCTGATTGTTAAATGTTCAGGGTGAGCATTTTTGCCTTAGAACTTGGTACACTTTACAAATCTGGACCTGATTTATTATTTAATGGATTGTCTTAGTTTCAGAAATGTTAATAATGTTAATACTACATCCTGCTGTACATTTCTTTTTGGAAAGTTATTTATTAAGCATTTACCAGCACGTTGTAATTTTTATTCAGCAAACCAAGCTCATTCCCATAATTCCTACTAACGAGTCGAGCTCCTCAGAAGCAGATTACTAGGATAAGATTTTTCCGAATCGGGCTTCTGAAAAATGGTCTTTGTTATAAGGGGATGTTATTAGATTTAAGACCCAAAAGTCGCTTGTTAGTGCTCTTCTTCCTGTATCAGTTTGATATGAACTAACCAAGTTTAAATGAGGCAAACATAGATTTTAAGAACTGAGAAAGCTCTTCTGACCCGTCCTTCTAGAACTGCCCTTATATTTCAAGACAGTCTTTTCTTGAGCACTTCAGTAGTAGGGAATTCATTACCTTACAAAGAAGACCACTATTTTTTTTTTAAATGTAATGTTTAATCTTCATATTGAGCCCAAATCTTAGTGGAGTATATAGTGAGAAAGACTAGGAATGAGAAGTGGACTGGGAAGGAGGCTTGAATTTTAATCTCGGTTATTGCTAGTTGTCTGCATGAGCTTGCACAAGGAGTCACCTATGAAGCATTGGTTTCCTCCTGCATAAAATTAGGGAATTGGGATGAATGATCTCTGATGTCCCTGACATTTCTAAAGTGCTGATCCTCTGATGCTGATACCATTACATGCTTCTGAAGAGAGAGAGAGAGAGAGAGAATGGCAGATCTAACTTTAGTTTTTTTTCTTATCCAGAGTCTTTCAGAGGAAATAAGCACAAATCTCTCTCCATATGCCTGGGGAAACCAGAACCAAGATGAATCCCGAGCAAACTTGTATTAACATGAGCAAAATTAACTGTTGAGATTTCAAGAAAAATATTAAAAATTTCACAAAAAATTGAAAATAAATTACAATTTTGAGTACAATTAAACCCAGATGAATTCCCCACCAGATTTCTGCATGTGATGACTAAGAAATTTAAAAAATTCTGTGTGTAGTCACCTTCTACAGATCAGTTCATAAAACCAGGAGTGACAGAAGGCTCTTTGAAAGAAGATTGTAGTGTAAGGATGTGGCAGTCATAAAAAACAGCCAGACACGACACTCTGGTAATAAAGAGTTGGGAAATATTTGTGGCTAGGAAGGAAAACCAGTGAGCAAAAGACACTGAACTGAATCTGAGCTGAGCTGACATTTTCACTAATAAAATAGTAAGGGGAAAAAAGTTTAAAGTAATGGATTTGATGTTCCAGGAGCCTAAAAATAAATAACATACATCAGACTCTTGATGTCCTAGGAGGAATACTGCAGATAACTTTACTAGCTATTGGGGAAAAGGGTCTCGGTCATTCTTTGGTATTTTGGGTTATACACAGGTGAGGTTCAGGACCTGACCACGTGATAAATGTAACACAATGCAATAAGCATTAATTGAGCACCCACTTTGTTCATATCATAGAGTTTTGCCTAGGGAATAGGTGAAAGAGAGTGAGCCTTCATATAGGAATCCCAGTAGAATACAAATTCATTTTGCATATGTCTTGGTTCCTTTTTTTAAAATTCTTTGTTTACCATTGCTATCTTTTAGAAGATCTGAATTCAAATCTTGCCTCTGTGTATCCTTGGGCCTTAGTTTTCCCACTGGTAAAATGAGGAATGAGGACAAAATGGCCTCTGAAGTCCTTTCCAGCTCTCGATCTATAATTTCATGATATTTTTGTTGTTTGATCATTTCAGTTGCATCTGACTCTTCATGACCCAATTTGGGGTTTTCTCGGTAGAACCTGATTCACCTTTTCCTTCTCCAGCTCATTTTACAGATGAGGAAACTAAGGTAAACAGGGTTAGGTGACTTGCCCAGGGTCACACAGCTAATACGTGTCAGAGTTCGGATTTGAACTCAGGAAGTTGAGTCTCCATCTAGCTGCTCAGGCCCCTTTTGTTGTACTTCTCTGTACATTTTGCAGACCGCGATTCTATGCTGGCCATGCAGGATGAGACTTCTCCACGTGGTCCCATGCACTGGCCACCAGAGGGGTGCATCCTGTTGGAGGAAGGCCTAATTCATATTTCTGAGAAATTCTGTAGTTTACTCACATTTTCTAACATTGATGATCAGCACAGCCTGTGAAATAAATCCTTGCAAACAATAGTGCTTAACTATGGTTGTATTGAATTGAATTTCTTGACCAGGGTTTAATATACTCCCTGTTAAGTAGTTGGTGCTTAATAAATGTAAGGCTGATTGATCCTGTGTGGGATGGTAGTGACTACTAAAACATTCAGTCCGAGTAAGAGTGCAGGAAAAGGTTTATTTCTTTTTCCATGAGAAAGGGTGGGCAGTCCAGGCACACTAAGTGTGGTTTGAGAGGAGACGGACACAAGCAGGAGGCAGTCCCTTTTTTATTCCCTAATGTGAGCTCCCCTCTGAAATCCCCCTGGCTCCTTTCCCCATTACCTGGAGTTTCTAAATTGCAGTTTTTAAAAATGTGAGATAAGAAAGCCTGAGGCTATCAAATGCTATATGGGATGCTTCCAGCTTAATCCAGTCCCTTCCCCCAAAGAGCTTCCATTCCCGATGGGGAAGCTAACAATGGAAAACCAGGAGAAAAGAATAAAAGATTCTTTTCAAATGTCTGATTACAAAATCCAGGCCTTGCCCTCAAGGAGTCTACTTTCATTTGGGGGAGATGACTTCCACCTCCTATCATGCTGTCCCTGTGGATTTCAATTTTCTAATTCTTTCCATTTTTTCCAGTTTTATTTTCATAACTGTGAAAACCAAATAAATGCTAATTTATTTCTCACAACTTCAAGGAGCTTTCAGTTTAGTAGGGGTCTAAAACACCAATACAGATATCTATAATAAACAATATTTAAAAAGTCCATTAGAAAATTAAAACCAAAGTATTCTGTGAGGGCAGAAGGGGAAGGTTGCTCCTGATTGGGATTGGAATAAATCCAGTATGGAAAAACATACTGTGCTGATTATTAATGGAAGTAATTAGCAACAAAGGTATCTGATAATGATTTAAATAGGGTTGAATCTCTGAAGGTGAACTGTTTTTATGTGTGCATGGGATTTAGAGCTGGGCTTCAAAAGCAGCTTGGTACAATTGGGAAAAAGTGATAGATTTGAAATCGGAATTTCTGGCCTCATCTCCCAGTCCTACTATTTATTAATTGTTTGACTTGGGCAAAAAAACTTTACCTTTCTGGGCCTCCGTTTCCTCATCTATAAGAAATAAAGTGGCACTTGCAGGACTCCTAAAACCCCTTCCATGCTTTAAATCTGTGATCCTATGATCTTGTTAAAGTCTTCAGATAATCTTCTCTAAGGACCTGTGGTAATCCTTTTTCTTGAATTCAGCAACTGAATAACCAGACCTGTGGGTCTTTGAGAAGCTTTTTACCTTTTTAAAATCTATATTTATGAATTTTAATTTGGAATTCTTTGATTTTTTTAAAATGATGAACAATCATCTCTTATTTGTTTAGTCCTACAAAGCATTTCCATATAACATTCTCATTTTATTCTCACAACACACAATGGTGAGGTTCAATAGGAAGAGAGAGACCTTATTCGTGAAGCTTTGTGATAGCCACCCTTTATTTCTAAAGAAATAGAAACTCTTTACATACTTTCCCCCCCTTCTCAGAAAGGGCTTAACTGCTTTGCAGATTCTTTCAGATATTTTCCAAAGAAAAGCTTTATTCAGTCTGGACTCTTAAACCTCCTTTGTGAAATGGTGTGGTATTTAATAAGATATGTGGCCTTTGCTATCTGAGTGACGCTATCAGGAATCTAAGCAAGTTCAAGAGACTCCCCCCCCCCAACCCCCCAACACACCCCTTGCATCCTATCCCCCATAAGGTCTTTTAATCACTTTTGCTATTTGGCCATATTTGATGAACTACAGAAATGAAGGGAAAACTGCCCCAGCAGACCTCAGTCTACTCCCTCTCTGCAAAGATCTACCACATAATATTAGATTTGAGATGAAGATTGTCACAGTTTAAGAATGTTTTGCAGTGCGGTCTTCTTTCTGAACTAAAAACATTCTTTTAATGTGGAGAATTCCTAGGAGAACTGTAAAAAATCCTACTCACATGACATATTACCCCCTCCTGAATGGAGTCTACTGAAGGGTTATTAAAAATTTACCTTTTTGTCAATAAGGTTCTTTATGGGGCATTTTTCTCTTTGCATTTTAATGTGATGTTCCCAGCCCCAGATGTATGGGGGAGGAGACAAAAAGGCCATTTAAAGGAGGCGTTCCAGAATGCCCCCATTATTTCTTTAATTGAAGCCCATGACCCATGGGCTGTGCTGCGTGTGGACATAGTTTCGTTTGTAGGTTGGCTTTAGCTAACCCACGCAGATTTTTTGACCACAGCCTTGGAGAAAACATTCTTTTAGCCATCCTACTTGGGTAAGTCAGAGTGCCGATCGAGCAATAATTGGATGTGAGAAGTTGGAAGCAGCTGCTCCTGTTTCTTTGAATCTCGAGGCAGTTCAGGAGCATTTTGTAATTGGTATGAATGATTCTATGCTATTAAAAAAAGTTTCCAAGTATAAAGCTGACAACTATAAGGAATATTGGAAAATGCTGTATCGAACAAAAACGCCTTCCAAGCTTTTTTTTTTTCCTTTTAAAATGATAACACTTTGAAAAAAATTAGGTTTTATCGCTGTTTTTGCACCAATTGATTTAGGCCTTTTTTTTTTTCTTTCTTAAGGACACCTATTATTCATTTTTTAGACTAAGGATAACTTAGTTATTCTGATGGGGGAATGTTGAAGCCTTTCTATTATTCTTCGAAGCATCATTCAATTCATTTCCCTGAAGAGTTCTATTACATAATGGGAAATAGTTTAAAAAGATCTTGGTTCCTTGGACCATCCTTGAACTCTCTTTAGAGTGTGTACTTTTGTCTCAATAGTGGCATTTAAAGTCTTGAAATCATCTTGATGAGAGTAGCAAAAATGTCGATACAGTAGGGAATATCCTTGGATTAAATACCAAGTTAAATATAGAATCAAAAGAATCATAAACTTGTACCTAGAAAAGGACCTCATCAGCCATCTCATTCAACCCAAAGGGATTGAGTGTTAAGTTCATCAGCCACATAAAGAGAGGGAATGAAAAGGGGAAACTGAGATCTATTATTTTTAACTTCCATGATCATTCATTTTTTGAATGATCAGTGTCCTATAAACTTTTTAATTTTATATTTCTTCTTTTTTTTTTAATCTCATATTTCTATCACAGTGCTCTGCTTACTGGAAAAATATTTTTTTTTTATTAAACTCACCTTGCTAGGATAATTCCTTTCTTGGTTGAACTGATACAAAGGATTCAGGTATATTTGGAGAAAATGTTACATTTTCAGTAGTAGCATCCAAGTCATGGGAGTGTGGGTATCATGGTTGTACTTCTGGAAGAAGCGGGCTCATTGCAAATAGGCCTGACAAATAAATGGTTGGGTGGGTCTTGTCCAAGTTCTAAGAAAAACTAGGAAATGGATGAATATTGATATCTTAACTATATTCCCTGTTCAGTGAGGTATGAAAAAATAGACAGAACGCTGGGCCTGGAATCAGGAAGCCTAAGACACATGTCTTTGGGCAAATCATAAAAGCCTTTTTGCCTCAGTTTCCTAATCTGTAAAAAAGAGTCTGAGAAGAAAATGGCAAACATTCCAGTATCTTTGCTAAGAAAACCCAGATGGAATCATGAAGAGTCAGAAATGACTGTGCAACAAGAAGTATATTTCCAGTGGAAAAAATGATCCTCCTGAACACAGAGAAATGAAGATAAATCATTAGCCACACACATCAGCTAATGATGGCAGATTTGGCTAATTGTTCAATAAAGATTATAGTAACCAAAATCTAGTAACACTGAGAGCTAAAACTTGACCGTTAACATTGTTTGAGAACATTTTAATAGGATCAATCCTATACTGTCAAGGATAGACTTTCTAGTCTTTTCTGGCTTATTTTTATCAACAGTCTGTGGTTATTACAGTCACTTTCTCTCATTATTATGTCATAGATGGTGTCTAATCTTGGGGATCAAAGTTTTCTCAGAGAAACAGCCCACCTATAGTGTTGGGAAACCATTCTGCTTGCATAAAATCACACCAATAGAATGACAAGGGAGGTCCAGATGATAGGAGATATTTTTAGAATCAGGCTCAAAGCTAACATGTATTTTCCTGTTTTGAAAGTTGTCTTGCTCAGTCACCTCCCAAGTGCAAACCATATGAACTTACATGTCTTTCCCACAGGAAAGAGAGAACATTTGGTCTTTCCTTTGGGAGAAAAAAAAAAAAACAAACAACATACCCTCACTACACCATTATTATTTTAAAAAATATTGCTACCATTAATAAAAAAATAAAACAGTAATTAGCATTTCAGAGAGCACTCTTCTGGAAAGAAACATTTTACAAACAGGTATAACCAGGAAAATCAGGGACCAAGTGTGATAGATAAATTGTGTCCAGTGAGTTTAACTGGTCTCAAGTTCATTATTATTATTATTTAAAACTAAGGTCAGAGGATCTGTGTGTACCTTATTTTCCAAATTAAAATCTGGCAAGGTTTATGTGCCCTGTAACAGGTGCCCTGTAGCACCAGGAGTTAACCCCAGAATTTTTTTACAACCTGCCCAAACCTGAGAGATCTTATATTTCTGCTGTTCGTGCTATCATTCTTTAGGACCTGAGTTATTTAGCATGAAGGGAGAGTCCCGGTATTCACTTCTATGACATGGTCAAAGGGATTTTTATTTTGACTTTTGGAGAAACAGGAATTAGAAGTTCATACATGGGACAAGTTTTGGTCAGATGCTTCAGTTCTTGAAAAGGGAAGCAAGCTTGGGGGAGTGGTTAACAGAGAGGCAAGTTAAGCCCTCTGACCACATTTTATATTCTCATAGAAGTTTGCTCTTAAAAAAAAAAAAAAAAAAAAACTTGGCGGGGTATTGTTTGCTAATCTAAATTCTTCAAAACTAGACATCCCCATCCAATGTTTGAACTGCCTAACCTCTGCCTGTAAGTATGTGAAAAATCCCAGAAACTCTTGGGCCATGAGCTAAGCACCTCAAAAACCCAGGGGAAGTTTGTTATTCAATTTATGTTGTAAGAAACTTCAAATTTACTTCTGTTTAGCTTCTCTAAATGACGGCTTGTTTAGATGTATCCTGTGACCTACACTGACTAGAAAGATTTAAAATAAAAAAAATTTAATGGCCATATATTTTCCTTTTTAAAAATACCTTCAAGAGACAAAACTAGAATTTTTAAGAATCTTGCAATGACTTTTTTGTAATTGTCATTACAATTTCATGATATATATATATATATATATCATCTGGCAGCATTTTTTAACTTTGCAGTTGTTTTCCATTCATAGAATAATAAGTGCTACTGCTGATCCAACCTCAGCACAGGCTTGGAGTTGTTTTTCCATTTGTATACATGGATTTATAGTGGTCTCTCCTCATTCTCTAGCCTAGTTCCCTTTTAATTAATGGCACACATTTCTGATATGACTGGCAAACGTTCGGAGTACTTTGGAGGACCATGTACCCCGGCAAAGGAAACTGCTTGATGTGGTAATTAGATTCATTACCTTGATCTAATTGAAAAATAAGCTCTAATGAGGGTATGAGGTTACAAATAAAACCATTTCTCCTTATGAATTTGTCTAATATGTGTACTGAGTAGTTCTTATTTATCAATCATTTAGAAAATTTTATAAGAAAAGTTTGGTGTAAAAATATAAAAAGCAGGAAAAAAGGCTTGTTCATATTCTCTTGAGATTTAAAGCAAATTCACTTTTTTCCCTTCTCTTTTTAATACATCAGAAGTTATTTACGAGAAACAGACTGAGAATGGGGTTGGTTGGCAGTTGAGGAAAGCAAGTACTAGGAAACAAATTTTTTTTTTCTGAAGTCTCAGAAAACATGATACTTTCTACTACTTTCTACATGGCCACTCCTCTATTTGCAAAAATATCTTATTATTATTAATTTAGTTCAGTCTTATTGTTTTGAGTTTCCTTCTCTTCCACTCCATTCCATTCCATTCAACAAATATTAATTAATCAGATGTAGTATATAGTGTGCTTGGGATGCTGGGCTGGGAGTCAGAAGATTTGGCTTCTGTGTGTTTTGGGGGCAAATCATTTAATCATCTCTTGAAGTCTCACTCTGATTTAGAATATGAGGGATGTTAATCCTGTCATTGTCTACCTCACAGGAGTGTTATAAGACAAATGCAAGGTAGACACTGGGTTGAATCCTGAATTCTGATTTGGGAAGGGCTGGATTTCAGTTCCACTTCAGGCATTCTTAGGCACTCTAAATTTCCCCATCTGTAAAATGGAGGAGTTGAACTTGATCACCTAAATAATCCTTTTCAGCTCTAAATCTTTGACCCTATGGATGAAAGGCATTTAAAATCATGAAATAAGTAGAAACTATTGTCAATAGTTATAAGCATTAATAATGGCCTATTTTGTACCAGACATTGTAGGAGAAGCGAACGTTAGATAAAGCAGAATTTCCTTTTTTCTAGAGGTTAGGATATGGTCATTGAATCTCTACCCTGTGCAAGACACCTTGCTTGATGCTCTGCAGATACAAAGAAAAAGAATCTCTAACAGACTGTCAGAATGGATTAAATGTGTTCACAAATAAAATAGGAAGTGGGATGTGAAACAGAGAGAAAAGGGATAAATTACTTTCTATTGGAAACCAAAGAGAGTTTCATGAAGGGGATGATGTTTGAGCAACTTTGGGGAGGATTGGTAGGACTTTTGACAGATAGAGAGGACAGGGAAGACATTCCAGCTATAGGGAAAAGTCCCAGCAAAGCCTGGAAGCTGGAAAGGGCTGGATATGTTCCTGGGAAGGTGAATAGGCCAGTTTGATTGTAGCTTAGGGGTATAGGAAAAAGAATAATTAAAAATTAAAAATTTAATAAATTAAAAAATTAAAGCTAGAATGTTCAGATTGCAGCAAGCTGAAGAAGGCCTTGATCCCTAGGTCAGTCATGACTAAATATTTATCAAATACCTAATAATTATAAATTATAAAAAATAAATACCTAATTAAATACTTTGCTAAAGCATTGTTGATATAAAAAAGAAAGTCTTTGCCCTGTAGTGCTTTACTATTTAATGGAGAAAGACAATAAACAAAAGGAGGTTGAAAGGGAAAGAGGGAAATGAAAGGTACCAGACTAGGTGAGATGATGGAAAAGTCCAAACAAATCCCCCAAAGAGAGCAGAGGTGGGTGGGAAATGACAGCAGGTTGCCAGGGCTCCCCTCTTTAAATAAAGTCTTGGAAGGTCATGATTATGTCCTCCCATTATGTCCCAGGGGTAGAAGATTGTATGAGGTGTGAGGATCAATGCTGATTGAATCTGCAGGATGAGATTTCCCAATGTTGAGGTTCCTGGGAGATAGGACAGAGAAGTCCAAAGAAGTCACGAAGAGTGAAGACTTGGGTAGGAAATGACCTTTTAGGCAAAGAATTTGGGCTTCTTTGGAAAGGAATGGAGTGCAGAAGTTTTTTTGAGAGAAGAGAGGTAAAATCCAAAGAAGATTCATTTGTTCAAAAAAGATGGGATTGCTTTAAACGGATCCAATGCTTTGGCACTGGGGCGGATACTTTCTTGGGCAGAAATAGATAAAACCCTTTCTGATATGTGATTTTTATGCAAAATTTCCATTGTATTTATTTAGCTTCTACCCTATCTGTTGGAGACCTTTTTGGGGATTGTTTCTTACTATGAATTAATAAAGCAACTACTATGGACCAGAAATTGTATTAGGCTCCAGGTATACAAACACAAAACTGAGAGAGTTCTTGCTCTCAGGGAGCTTTCCTTCAATTAGGAGGAAACATCTTCACAGATGAACAAACCTAGGATATATTCAAAATGAATGCATCATATTTTTGTCTGTTGTGTCCAGTCACGTTTGACTCTTTCTGACTTCATTTGGAATTTTCTTTGCAGGGACACAAATTCTCCATTTCTTTCTTCAGCTCATTTTATAAACAAAGTGAGTCAAACCGGATTAATTGCTTGCTCAGGATCACAATTAGTAAGTGTCCGAGGCTGGATTTGAATTCAGGTTAGTGCTGTGTCCACAATCCCACCTAGCTGTACCACATAGTATTTTAGGGAGTGCTAAAAATCTGAGTCAATCAGGAAAGGATTATCAATCCCTTTATCTGTATCATTGATTCCATTCTCTATTGTCCCTTCTACTAGACTGTCCCTATGGTCATTTTCTTTCCTCTTGAGATTTTCAATCTCTCCCTATGTACTTGTTTTTTCCAGATAAAAAAATAAAGTGCTTTATTATTTAATGGAGAAAAGACCATAAACAAAAGGAGATTGAAAGGGGGAGAGGAAAATGAAAGGTTAAACAAATATACCTAGGTCTCGTGCATCCTTAGAGCAGCTGGATGCCATAGTAGACAGAGCAGTAGACTTCGTCAGGAAGATTCCTCTTCTTGGGTTCAAATATGGTCTTAGGTACTTATTAGCTGTGTGATCCTGGGCAAGTCACTAACTCTGTTTCAGTTTATTTATAAAATAAGCTGGAATAGGAAATAGCCAACCATTCCAGTATCTTTTCCAAGAAAACCCAAATAGCACCTAGAAAAACGGGATATAACTGAAAAACAGTTGATTTCTTCATGGTAAAAAAAAACCTCAAAACCAAAAAACCTTTCACTTGTCTAGCTCATCCTTCTCAATATATCATCTAATATTTCTCCTTTTCACAACCAAACTCCTTGACATCATCTCCCTTCCTCTCTTCAGCCTTCTCCATTTCTATGATTACTAGTTACCTTTGAACTGACAAATATTACTTAGTTTCTGACCTTTTTAATCTGGCCGTTCTTCAGTCTTCTTTTCTGGACCCATCCATATACCATCTCTTAATTTTGAGTATGCCCTAAGCTTCTATCCTAGGTCCTCTTCTCTTTTTAATACATTTTACTAATCTTATTAGCTCTCAAGGGTTCAATACTTATGATTAAATATCCAGCCTTAGTTTCTCTTCTCAGGCTAAATCCTATGGAACTCTTTTTTTCCCTCCCTCATTCTTACTCCTTGGTCAACTCATCTCTTTTTCCATATCTTAGATAATACATATTTACTTTTGTAAATCTTAAAATACTGTATCCTTAATGTCAATCCTTAAATGCACCTATAATCTCATCAGTGTGATCATTCCCTCCTGTGATGCAGATTGCAATGTACCTATGCATTTTTACCCTGTATCACTATTGTTTTTGCCTTACATATAAGGCACATGGAGTCTAATACTGGAGATCTTCCTTGTTTTATTGTGACATCTGTAGGATATCAGAGCAGCATACTGACTATCCAGTGATTATCTCATCTTCAGCATGTGGAAAAACCATCTCTTTAAGACATTTATTCTAAGTCACCTTTTTCCTCAATTTCTCCTTGACAAAATATTGATTATAATGCGTTGTAGCCTCCTCACATCCCATGTGTTCTTCACATTTGTCCTCAGGGTGATTTTCAATTTAATTTCTTCAGATACTGTTGTGTTCCATGACTTTCAGCCATATGACAACAGCAGAATAATGTATTTAAAGAAAAAAAATGGGAGTTTGTTTCAGGGAAAGTCTTGATGTCCTTAAAAGAATAGCACTTTTTTTAAGGCAGCTCATCCTGTTTTCTTCAATTCTTGACTCAACTGCTTGTGTATTGTGTGTGTTTGACACACACTCATATGTACATTTATGCTCATGTATAAACACATATTTGTATGTATACATGCATTCTGATGGACAATTCTGATACGGTAATTATCTGATTATATGTCATAATCTGGATATTAGGCATTCTTCATCTCTGCTTTATCTTAGACTGAACTTTTTTGACTAATAATGGATATGGTGCCTCTGCTAGTTTAGGGGATTGATGAAATTAGCCCATTATTTGCAAACAAGAGCATTTGAGGGAATCTCATCTTCTCTCTGGAATCACTCTTTAATTTGGACTCTGTTCTGGATTCCTTCTTTCACTGCTTGATGAGCTTGCATTATTTTATACCTTCTTTTTAAAAAAATTTTTTTTTTTTATATTTTGGGATTAATGATCAGTGGGATGATGAATGAGGTGATTTCTATTATAAGATCTTTCAAAGAATCTTGCAGAGTTTTATTAGGGCATGGGAAAGAGCTTGTTGGAGAAAAGCCTTTGAGATGACATTTTGGTCTACTTAAAAGTTTTTAGAAAAATAAACACAATAGGATGTTATTTACTCTGTAGCTTTAATAGCTTATGTAATGGTAAAGATGTGGTTTATTTTGAAATGTTGCTTATCCAACTATTCCTTCTAATATACTCAAGTACTATTGATATTTGTACAAATTATTCCCATAACAATTTTATGTAGATAAAGTGGCCATATGAGTTGGTAGTTCCTGATATTTTCTTGGTTGTCTTAATAAAGTCTTTTATTTTTCCACAACCTTATCTTCCTGTCCTTTTTAAGGGGTAGAGGAAGAAAAGGATTCCTTGACAAAATTAGTGTCTAAATATTCTCCAAGTTGTATCACCTGTGATACAGACCTCCTAGGTGTGCTGATTATAATGTGCTTTAGCCTCCTCACACCCCTGTGCGCCTCTCTTTAAGCTGCTTTCCTAATTGTGTTCCCTTCAGTGCTATTTCTCACCTTCTCTATATGCATTTAGAACTGTGATATTAAGAGCCAAAGAGTTTTTTTATAAGAATCTTTGTACATTCATCTGTGTTGTGTTATATGCCCCTATAAATTCTTAGAACACCATTGGGAAGCTGCATAAATGTCAGGTATTATTATTGTCATTATGCCATTTTTCTAGTACAATTTGACAAAAAAAATATGTAATTCTTTATTTGATCTTCACAACAACCCTTGAAGTAGATGGGATTGATATTACTATCACCATTTAATAAATGGGGAAGGAAAGGCTCAAAGTGACCCATGCTTACATGCCTAATAAGTCTCAGAACTGGGATTCAAAATAAGATCAACTGAGAGGTAAAAAAATTTTGTATCTAGGGGAGACCTAGGTATTTGTGTAGGAGCAAAGAAATAACTAGGAAACTTAGGAGACTAAAAAAAGGGATAGGTTGGGGAGAGGGTGGAAATAACTGTAGAGGAAATCTCCTGGAGGAGATGGTAGTGGGATTGATTGGCTCAGGAAAACAAGTACAGGGGTTATGGTGCCATGAAGAGGAACTTTTTTGTAAAAGATTCAAGCAAAAGATGGAGAGAAAAGGGGATGACATGAAAGAGTTTTTACTTATAGAATGGGAAATATAGAAAAATAATACTTTTACTACAGCATTCTATAGAATAGAATATAGTGTGATGAATTTTAAAAAAATTCTTTTTCAGTAGAGTAGAATGAGATTGTCTTTCATTCTCAAAAAGGACTATGACATTAGAAAGTTAATGCCATGTTGCAAATGATTTGCATTTAAGTGAGGGAGGGCTGAGCAAACAGAAATAGGGGAGATAAGGTGTGTCTGGCTTGAGGAGAGTAGAGGAAGTTTGAAATAGTCATTTGGAGTGAGATAGAGAGCCAGTCCATCAGGGAAGACTAGGAGGATTGTTACATAATGAAGGTGGTTTAGTTAGAATAGATAAAAATGTAGAGTAGTCCCAGGTATGACTTTCACTAGAGTTCAACAGAATAAGGAGGAGTGGAAGAAGATGATGGTGGATATCACTCAAGACTAGCAGTGATTCACGGTCAGAGCATAGTGTACAGTTGAGCTATTTATTATGCAGGTAGGTTTGGAATTTTAGAATTCGGAATCATTATGACAGAAGTTTGGATAAATAACTGCTGTGGTTTGTGATTTTTCAAAGATTTGACAATTAAACCCAATTTTCTTTCTTTTCTTTTCTTCTTCTTTCTTCTTCTTTTTTCTTTTTTGCTGAGGCAATTGGGGTTAAGTGACTTGCCCACGGTCACACAGCCAGGAAATGTTAAGTGTCATATTTGAACTCAAGTCCTCCTGACTTAGGGCTGGTGTTCTGTCCACTTCACCACCGAGCTGCCTCTAAACCCAATTTTCTCACCCACAGCTTCTACAAATCCTAAACAAGTCATCTCATTTAATGCTTAGAGGATACACGTAGTATCCTCTAGTATGCTCTAAATGTAGCCATTTAGATTTTAAAATGCTAAACCAATAATAAAGGAATATAAATGATTAAATAGCTTTCAAATATGGTTATTGCCTTCAGAGCTCTGTGCTTAGGAGAGTTAGCAAGGAAGGATCCTGAGCATCCTAACAAGGGAAATGAGGAATCTGTTTGGCTCCCTTACCTTCATGGATAAATTATAGATTGCTATAGAAACATAACACTCCACACTAGGTGTTTAGGGGTAGCTGTAGTCTTTCTCAAGTGGGTCAAGCCATTTACCCCACAGTACGATGCTTGGTAAAGCATTCTGAGAAGTGCTATAAATGTCCCCAAATTAGTCTTGGCGTGCTTAAAGAGACATTGTTGAGGCTGGTAGACTTGCAGTCTGACTTATCTTCCCCCCCTTCAAATCAATGCACTTCTGTTCAAAATTGGGTAATTTTTTTTTCTTTTACCCCCTCTACAACACTCCCAAATGAATGCCAACAGTCTTCCTGTGTAATCCTACAATAGCCACTGTGAGTCGGCAACAGTGAAGGGTAATTTTGCCAAGAAAAAAGACTTCAATTTGTTTGAAGGAGTAGTCACGGAAAGAAGTACAACTAATTTGTGAGATTATTAAAAGCAGCCAATAAACTGCCATGTAATGTTTTGCTCTTAGTGCTTCAACCAGATCACGAGATGCCGTGGGTCATAATGGGGAGGAATAAGTGTGAATGTCAACATTTGGGCCATGGTTGCATATAATATTTCATAATAACTAAGACCCTCCCCCGTGTTCTTTCCCCAAACTATAAACCAGAAGGCACCTGGAAACCCAGATCACAAGAGGGCTAGAAACATTAATTAATTTTATGACTAAGGTTTATAATGGGCTGCAAAAAAAAAAAAAAAATCCCTACTGTAATTGGAATATACATTCCCCAGTTTTATCGTATGTCAATGCGCATTTCTCTGCACAGCTGCTGGGGAGAGGGAGGGCACCGTTCAACTGCTATTTCTCTGCCATGACAAACACCTATTAAGCAGTCAGCATAAATGCTTCTCATTACAACCTCTGACATCACCCTCAGGGCAAGCGGACACAGAACAGCAATTGCTGAATTGAGTATAAAAATTATCGTTTTATTGTCTATACAACTGAAGGTCTAGCTTGGACTCCTGCTTCAGTCAGCGCTGTATAAAGGAGTGATTCTTCCCTGGAACAAATAAGCACAGTACACCATTGTAATCTAAGAAACAGGCACTATTTATGTATTGGAAAGCCTTGTTCACAACAGTGATAACAGTCTAATGGCCCAGAAACCACTATTTTAGCAGCTGTAGAAAAAGGAGCCATAAATAACAAGATGTTGAACAATGTCAGAGATAGATGATTAGAACACAAATGGAATCTTCCCCATTAACACAGCTGTTCTATCTGTTAGTTTAACAAGCATGATTCATAGGTGGGGACCATATATTTAATGTTTATAAAAGCGTCTTCTCCTCCAAAGCGCTCAAATGCTTCCAGTGTCTCTTGGATCAAGTCTCCAATGTTTACTCTCTTCTGTTGGCTATAGTCAATGCCATCTCCAGAGTTAACTGGTTAATAAAACAAAAAATACAAAGACAGTTATTTTTCTGCAGTTTTCTGAAAAGCATTATATATCTTGCCAGGCATTATCAATAGCTAATATCATTCATTTTTTTTTTTTTCTCAGCATGGTGATGCTGGGAGACACTACCTTTTATTTCATATAGCAAACTTAACATATTTTGTAAGCTATAAAAATATCTAAAAATGTTGCATTAAATTATTTTTAAAAGCCATCTAACAAAAAGAACTGCACTTCTTAAATTCCTCTTAGGTGGAGGTACTACGGTTGGCACTGAGAAAAATAAAAAGATAAGTTAGACACAGTTCATGTTTCAAATAGTTTACAATACTTGTGATAAATTCGAGAAACTAGAAATATTTTCCCCTTGCTTCCACATTTATGGCTGTGACCTAAACGTTGAGGTTGCTGGAAGTGTGACTTCTTAGTAAGAATATTACTACATTTGACATGAGCATCAGTTGTTCAAATATCTTACAGAAATTTAAAAAAAAAGATTAAGTATAAAATACTTAATACTTAATGAATTATTACTTACTTAATGCTTAAATACTTAAGCCTTGAAGCAAAGGATGTCACTTTAAGATCCTGTTTCCCATTATATTGGCCAAAAGAATCAAAAGAAACCAGATGAAATGAAAGGGACCAGCACATGCCCCATAATGAAGCCGGTCTATGAATGAATCCCTCTGGCTATGAACATGAGCCAAACCCCTTTGCAGAAGCAAGAACTGGGTCAAAACTCAAATATTTAGACGTCCCACAAAAGTGAGTTTGGCAGTGTGTTATTTTAATTTCATTTATTTATTTATTTTCTCATTTTTATTTATAAAGTTTTGAGTTCCAACCTTTCTCTCTCTCTCCCTTCCTTCCTCCCTCTTCCTTGAGATGGCAAGTGATCAGATATAGGTCATATAAATGGCATTAAACAAAACATTTCCATATTAATCATTTTGTATAAGACAGATAAAAGAAAGAAATAATCTAGAGTAGCTCATTCATTCACAATTCTGCATCCAACAATATTGCTGTTACTGTGCACATCATTCTCCTGATTTTGTTCACTTCACCATGCATCTGTTGATGTAAGTTTTTCCAGGTTTTTTTGAAATCATCCTGCTTGTTATCTCATAGCACGATAATATTCCATTATAATCATTTACCACAGCCCTTTTAGACATTCCCCCACAGATAGGCCCCCCTTTTATTTTAACACTTAGCCACCACAAAAAGAGCTGTTATGGTTTTGTATAAATGGATCTTCCCCCCTTTTTTGGAGTTATAGACTTAGCAGTGATATTGCTGGATCAAAATATATGGACGGTTTGGGGTTGTTTGTTGGAGGCAATCTGGGTGAAATGACCTGCTCTGGGTCACACAGATAGTATCTGAGGCTAGATTTGAACTCAGATCCTCCTGATTTCATGGCTGGGGCTCTCTTCACTGGGCCACCCTGGTATGCACAGTTTTGTAGTTCTTTGGGCTTAGTTCCAAATTGCTCTCCAGATCCAGGTTGGATCAGTTCACAACTCCATCAACACTGCATTGGTATCCTTAATTTTCCCATATCCCCACTAACATCCCATATTTTCCTTTTTTTTTTTTTTTTTTTTTTTTTGGTCCAATTAACCACACAGATAGATGGGAGGTGGTATCTTAAGAGTTGTTTTAATTTGCATTTCTCTGATCAATAATTATTTAGAGATTTTTCATATGACTATTGATGACTTTGACTTCTTTGTCTAAAAACTGCATATTCACAAATGGTATATTATTTTAGAGAGATTACCTTAGGAAAGAAAATAGTGTTGTAAGAATTAAATTTCAACGCAGTCATGGGTGGCTGCCTCTCTCCGGTGACTAAATCTCAGATTGGTGTGACATAGCACCAAAACAACTGATAGATGAGTGAAAAATTCAATATATTAAATAATACTTCATATCTCCAATATGTCAACCAAAGCATTATGGCTTATCCTTTCAAAGGAATATATATATATTATAAATATGTATGTAAGTACAAATACATACACACATGACAACAGAAGTCTTTTCATTAATGTATTATTGCTTTCAGAAGTATATAAAGACTTCAGACATGGAGTAAGGCTCTGAAAATGAAGCAAACACTCGTATTGTAAGCCAATAACTATTCTAAAGTTGGAAAAAGATCTGTTTTTTAAACAAGTAAAAATTAAATTTAATTACATAGGAATTTACTACCCTATCTTTGAATATTGCTTTTATTTCTACACTTAATGAAGATTGTTTGGAATTTTTGTCTGTTTTGTGGGTTTTCATAGCTAAAACATTTATTATGTTCTGATTATCACCTTCTGGTAATAAGCCTTTGTGAACTTTTTTTTGTTCTTGTTCAGGACCTTTCAGTTGTCTTTTTTGCCACTATGATACCCTTATTTGTTTTTGGGGGGGTTTCTTGGCAGAGATGCTGAAGCAATTTGCCATTTCCTTCTTCAGCTCATTTTACAAATAAGGAAATTGAGGTAAATTAAGTGACATAACCAGAATCACACCAACAATTAAGTGCCTGAGGCTGGATTTGAACTCAGGAAAAGGAGTACTTCTGGTGTCTTCCTGAGCTCAAATCTGACCTCAGACCCTTACCAGCTTTGTGTTAATTCCTTCATTCTGTTTCCCTCAGTTTCTCCCTTTGTAAAATGAGCTGGACTAGGAAATGGCAAACCAGTATCTTTGCCAAGAAAACCCCAAATAGAGTCTTGAAGGATCGAGCAATATTAAAACAATTGAACAACAAAAAATTCTCTAACCTAGAAAAACAGTAAATGAAAAACTGGTATTTCTCGGGTTATGAAAAGCCATTGGATGGATGACCCATCGCATTAATCCATCTACTGTGTATTAGATGAGTACTACAGATGGACAAAGAGCTAAAATTGAATAGGAGGATGAAATTGGATAGATTACATTTGGGAAATTATTTAACATTTTCAGTCTAAGCTTCTTGCTGCTTCAGTAGAGAGTTAAAAAAAATGTTTCATGATGTTATGAGGCTGCGAATTATGGAAGTTCCAAAAACTTAAAATATCAGGTGACCCATAGGGTAATTAAAAGATGCCTGGTGATTACAACTAAAAGACTTCAAACATATTGCTAATGATAATTTATGCATGTAAAAGTGACTCAAAAGGCTTAATCATGGACATGTAAGGCTTCAGAAAGAATGAGCCAGTTAGGTAGTGAAAGTGAAGGATGGGCAGTTTGAATATTTTACTGGTCCAATTCATGAAATGTTTTCAAAAGCCAGTATATGAGCTGATTTACCTGTGAAGCAGGTGCATAAAGACACAGGCAAGAATTCCACATCATAAGGTATCGTGGTGTATGGAAAAGAAAACTGGATTGTGGGACTGAAGACCTGCCTTTGGATCCCAGCTCCGCTACTTCCTCACAGCGGGGCTGGGAAGAGAATTCAATATTTTGTCTCACTTTCACTATCTGTACAAAAAGGGATTGGACAAAATCATCTGCAAGATTCTTTTCTAGCCCCAAAGCCTACAATATTTTAGGCTATAGAGAGAGTGGAAGGAAATGCCCAGCCCAGTGAGATCATAAATGCACCAACATTAAATCATCACTGGAATCTAAAGCTACAATGCAGGGATGAAACAAGGCTTTCAGAATGATGGTAACTAGCTTGAAAGTGAATTAGGGTACCAAAGTACAGCAAATAGTTTTGTCTTTTCTGTGTTTAATTGTAGAAGGGAAGAATAACAAATCAAAGGAAAAGGATAAAAAAGGTAAAGAAGGAATAGAGAAAGGAGAATTATCTCATTTATTATTTGCATGTATACATGTGCATATCTTTATGTACATGTATGTCTATAAATTTACAAGCATATATTATACCCCAAATCCCCCTCGTTGATGTCAGCATTAACATGTCTAATGTTAAATCTTGAGAAAAAAAAAACATAAAACACTACAACTAATTTATCTTCATTAAAGGGAGAGATAATTATCATTTCAAATACAGCTTTCTCTGATCATTCTACTGAGAATCAAGCATAAGAGAAATAGGCAGAGTGCTGAATTTAATTAAGTATGTGGAAGAACTTGATTCAAATAAGAATAATACTAATAATAGCTAACATTCGATAGCTCTACTATGTACTAGACATTTGCTAAGCTCTTTACAAATATTTCATTTGATTTTCACAACAACTCTGCAAAGTAGATGCTTTTATTATCCTCCTTTTATTATCCACATAAGTAAACTCAGGAAATAGGGGTTATATGAGTTGCCCAGGGCCATCTGACATTGTTCTCGTTCTCTTTCTCTCTCTCTCTCTCTCTCTCTGTATATATATATATATATATATATATATATATATATATATATATATATATATATATATATGGGGATTAGAGATAATAATATAGTATGTAACAGTTGCCCAGGGTCACTTGACATTATTTTTTACACACATAGTGTGAGGGGGGATTGGGGATAATAATGTAGTATATAATAGTACTGTACACTGTACATTGTTGATGCAGGATTCAAGTGCAATATACTTTGCAAATATTAAAGTACTGTATGTCAATTATTATTATCATCATCATCATTATTATTACATGAAAATGGGGGGGGACATTGAAAATAGTTGGAATTGTGTTCACGGTAGCATACAAAGTATTCTCCTCCTGGAGCTCATCAATGCAGAAAAGCCTCAAAATGTAATCTCTGGTGATCATGAGTTCTTCCTGTCACAAATTTATTTAAAGACTTTATTACTGAAGTATGGATTAAGTTTGACACACTCTGGACTGGTGCTTATTAAGGTTTTTGGTATTTTCCCAAATAGATCATGTCAACAAACATTAAACTCCTACTAAGGGCCAGGTCCTGCCTTTGGTGCTAGTAGCAAGAGCAAACTTCCTGCCCTCAAGAAGCCTACACAGTCTAACTGGTGAGACATCAAAACAACCAGTTATCTTCAAGCTATGCACAAGATTACCTGGAAGGAGTCATAGAGGGCCAGGAGCAGGAAGGGGAATGGGGAAAGGATTCCTGTGGAGGGTGAGACTTCAGCTGGGACTTGAAGGAAGCCGGGAGGCAACAGCAAAGAGACAAGTGTCACTTAAGGGAAGACGATGAAATGTTGAAGATTGGAAATGTAGCAAGGGGCCAGGATATGAAGGACTTTAAAAACCAACTGGAAGATTTTTCCATTTGATCCTAAAGGAAATAAAAAGTAGTGGAATTGGGAGGGGACGGAGGGATGAGACATGATCAGATCTGATCTTTAGGAAGATCAGTTCGACAACTGAATGAAGGTTAAATTGGAAGGAAGAGACTTGACATAGGGAGATCAAGTAGCAGGCTACTGCAATGGTTCAGCTGTGTGGTGATGAAGACCCTTCACTGTGTTCCCAGCGGCGGAGGGGAGAGGGGATTGTATCCTAGAGGTATTAAGAAAGAAGAATTGTGATTATCAAGGGAGAGAAATAAGAGGATACAGGCAGATTACAGTGACTCATTACCTCTTATTGAAACAGTAAGAATCTAGATTTTTTAGTTATCTGAAAATACTCATTTTACTCAGGTTATTAGTGAGAAAAAAGAGAATAGAACGATGCTAATTATAACCATGTGTGTTTTCTCTAGTAATGGAAAATTCAAGAATTGGTTGTAGATAAGGGCAGTGGGTACTGCCATGGATGGTCCCCAAATCCCTAGTATTGATACTGGACCTACTGAGTCCCATATTCTTGAAAATAATTCCAGCCACATCGGAACTATTAGCAATTGTCAAAGAAGGGGGGTGGAGGGTGGGGCTCAAATGCAACTGAATCCACCAAAAATTAAGCAGCTTCTGTATATTAGGGTATGCGCCCTTAGAAGCTAGAGATCTAAAGGCAAACATGAGCAATAAACAAATTTTTAAAAACGGAATTGAAGGCAAAGAACATAAAAAGATAACAGCTAACACTTATATGATGCTTTAAAATTTGTAAAGCATTTTACATAGATTATTCCATTTAATGCTCATAATAATCCTCTGAGGTAGGTGATATTATATCCTTTTTACAGATGAAGAAACTGAGGTTGAGAAAGTAAAAGACATTGCCAGGGTCATATGATTATGCAGAATTAGAACTTGGGATTTCCTGACTCCAAATTCAGCATTATATCTTCTGTGCCCTTTAGTTGCCCATTGACCGAGCCTTCACTTTATTTGAGGGAGGCTTTGTTTGCTAGCCCTCCTCCTACAGAGTGATAGATTAGAGGTGTTATGCTTCAGATCATTATAGTTTAAGACCCTGAAAGACTCATTTAGACAAGATGGATCCAATCTCAATCTGTTCACATATGGGAAAATCCAGATATAGAAATTCCCTAAATCTGTGAGATGATTCAATAGCTACTTTTCACTGGAGGAATTCCACAAGTGAGTGGGATTTTGCCCAAACTAGAAGCCCCTTTGCATCAATCCACACCTTCAATTTCTACCCTCCCTGCAAACTCCAAACATTATTACTAATAACAAGCATTATTAGGCTTTTTTGCCTGATGCCTTTCATCCACAGATTTCTAGGAGCTTCACAGCCATTCATTCATTCCCTTTACAGATGAATCATGATTATGTCTCTATAAGCGAGATATGAATAATCCCATTTTATCTATGACAGACATAGGGTACAGAAACTTCAATTAACATGGTCCAGAAAATCCAGTAGTAGAATCAGGATTAGCAACCAGAATCTATGGCATTCAGCCATACAAACCATCACTAGTACATTTAGTTCTACACTAAAATGTAAACAGGAAAATGTTCATTTTATTCATGTTTTATGCATACTATGAAAGCATCAATCTCAGTTGTTTGAGTAGTGGGATGAAAAATGGTACAATGTTTTTGTTTTTGATTTCGTTTTTTCTAACAAAGGCTTAACTGCAATCCCAGACCCAAGTTTCAAATAAAATAATTGCAATTCCAGGCAACATTTAAGAAAGGCTTATGCTGTTGCTTAAATTCTTCTGACTTTTTCCACAAAGTCATCAGGGCAGCTTTCTGCCACTTCATAATAAGCAGAAAATCAGTTGCTACCATATTTTATGGAACTGGGGGTGAGTAGGGGGAGCAGGAAGGGCAGGAGGAAGAGAAAAACAGTTCATTTCCATAGCTGTGGATTATGAGTCACACTAATAGTATTCATATGAATTCTTCATTTGACTTGTACTCTAAATAACTCTCAAAAGTCCCTTCTTAAATAGGTATGTTTTACTTTTCTGCCTCAGAGTGGAAATCTTTCAACTAACTTGTGAGGAGCTAATTGGCTTTAAGTATCCAAAATAGCAGGAACTTCATAAAATATATGAGCATTACAAAAATCACATAAAAGTTTCCTTTCCCCATTTTGAAGTCAATCAAGAAAAATGACAATTTCCTACACAAATACGTATGCACACATATTTATAGATGAACATATTTTGGGGGAGTTTATTTAAATGAGAATATCAGAAAGGCTGAGAAGATCTATGGAATGGCCACAATAGAAATATTATAATTGCACAATGCCATTAGGGAAATGTGCTTCTAGAAGTCGACTTTAAATTAATGAAAAAGCTTTTATTATACTCTTACTATGTACAGAGCACTGGGGAAATAAATAAACAAATAAAAAAGTAAGACAATCTCTGTTTTCAAGGAACTCACTCTCTAATGAAGGGAGACAATACAAGCAAGATGGGAAGGCCCAACAGTCCCTAGGTCACTTTAAATGCAAGGCAGATAGCCATGCATCTTCTTGAGCTTTATCTTGAATAAAAGGAGGGAGGAACTTGGTGTTTGGGTAGTAGAAGCTTATTTTAGCTGTAAGGAAGTACTGATAATGGAAAGGAGAGATAGGAACAAGTAAAGAAATAGGATGAGATGGCCTGTTAGTAAGGAAAAAGCTGGGGGAAGAAGAATTTAAGTCATAATAAAATAAACATGGCAGGCTGAATCTATTTGATATCACTCAATCATATATGTATATGTACACACATTTTTGACATAATATGTGTATGTATTATGTGCAAGCTTTAGCAATATGCTAAATTATTTTAGCTGCATACTTCTAGAACCATAGTTGTGTTATCGCTAGCTAGTATGAATATTCACATATGTGAATATCATCTTTTCCTCTCAATAGACTGAGGATACTAGGTAGTATCTCTACTTCTTCTGCATAGGTACACTCATCCTTGTACTCCTAATTCACACCTTATAAATTTGTAGCACTGATCTTTAAAAATATCTTTTCTTCTTAAAATTATCTTTTCTTATCTTGACTTTGTGGAAAATATCTCCTGTATAGTAAAGACTGCAACTGGGGCCACCAGGGGAACAAAATCCACAGTTGTCCAGGCAAGCGAGTTTCACTGCAGGTGGGGAGGTTGGAGGCAGAGTGCCTTTTGAGGCTGAAAAGTATACAACTCCCTCTTTTTTTTCCTGTACTCCTTTCCCCACAATATGAACTTTAATGAACTCAGTCATAATGTGGGTGGGGAAGAATGGGGAGAGACAGAATGTGACATGGTCAGCATTTTCACAGGGTAGCAAGAACTCATAGCACTGACCCTATTGAGGGCTGACAGTAATGATGAAATGAGATGGTCTCAATCCAGTTTCTTGTAGACAACATAATACTCACCAATAAATAGAGCCTTTTGTTGCCATATTAGCTGAAAAGGTCAAGAACTGAAGAGATCACAGAGATTTATTTGGTTGATAGAAAAAGTTTGAAGTGGGGAAGATTGGTGTGCAGTGGGAAGCTGAACATACCCTGTTTTTGTCACTGCTTACTATCAAGAAGGGAGGACAAGCGGAGATTTGTTTCTATAACAATCTATTCTTTTCTTTTCTAAAAAACAGGCTGTAGGAGTAAGTGAAATATGTAGTTTCTCCCCATCCCCACCTGCTGACAGTGTGTAAGTCTGATGGATGAGTGAACAGAACAGAAACTGCTTATTCAAAATGTGAGTTGGAGTTGGAATATTTTGTGGCTCTGGAATGTATGTCACTGGAGTGAAAAGAAACAACAACAAAAAACAAAAGGACAGCCACCCACTGCTGCCAGCCGCAAACCCGTGGGGTCGTCGCACATCCTAGTGACAACTGGTAGTCAGAGGGCAGCGAGGTCTCCACAAGATGATCGCATGGCTGCATTGCCTCTTGCTTCCTTTTATTCTTAAGCCCGTGTAACCAGAAGGATTAAGTTATTCATCATCCTTTCCTCCCAACAGACTGAGGAGAGTGTGATGTGAAAGTCTTGATTGGGATTACAGGATCAAATGTTGTCTTTGTTACCTGCTACCTGGGTAACTCCCAGTAAGTTGCATTAAGTGCACTAAGCTCAGGTTCCCTCCTCTGGAAAATGAGGGGTTTGGGGTAGATGCCGCTAAGATCCCTTTCGGCCTATGTGCATGAGCCTAGGAGAAATCATCGTGTGTTCCTGGAGATGCCAAAGGATGCTGCCAGTAATGGTGCAGGGAGTCTGTGGTGTTTAGCAACCTTCAGAAAGAGAGTACACAAGAGAGGTTTCATTTCTGACAAAAGAACTTTGTTCTTGTGGAGGGAATATATGTAAATAGTGCAAGGGGAGAGATACAATTATAGCCTTTCAGGAATATTTGGGGGTCCAAAATGAATAGAAAATGTGAGTTACTTTAAAAGCACTCATTTTAGAAATATAGTACAGCAATTTATTAAAACATCTTAGAATTTTCAGACCAGAATCCTTCCTTTGCCCCCGCAGCTGCCACATTTTATGGGTGGAATATGTGTATATATTTGTGTTTGTGAGTCCCATTTCCTTATTCACTTAGGGTCACCATCCAGCATTTGGAATCACAGAGATGCCTTATTTAGTGACTGCAAAAAAATGTACATTTACATGAAAAATCTTTAAATTCCACATTCTTTGTTAATCAGCAGTGACAGGAAACAACCAGAAAAAAAAAGGTATCACGAAGCTTTTGATTAAATATTATGTTAACATCCCTGTGGCTCCTAAACCCATGTTCTTTCATGTCTTCTTTAGTCACTGGCTATAACAGGGAAAGGGGAGGGTCAGAACTAGAGTTCAGGGAGGGAGAGAATTTTAGGGGTGGTTAGACCATGGAATTATCAGCCTGGCACAGTGGGCTTTTTAGTTCCTCATATTGATCAAAAGATATATAACAAAGTCAATCAATGCACAATTACTTATTGACTTGAAAGCCCTGTGCAAACTGCGCACTGTATTAGGCATTATAGAGAGATGCAAAATAATGAGAAGAAAGTGCTCTCAGGAAACTTGAATCTAGTTAAATGGGTTTCATAACTCTTCTGCTTAAAAATATGACCACCTAGGTCCACTTATAAAAATAAGGATTGGCTATGTTAATTTTGGTCAAGGTTTCTTAACCTGGGGTTTGTCATACACACACACATATAGATATAGATATATTCCTTTGTAGTCCTGTGTATTTTATTTTATGCATTTAAAAACATTCTGTGAAGGATACCATAAGTTTTAAAAGACTGCTGGAGGAATCCATGATAAAAACCTGATTTAGAAAATCAAAGTTATTGGTTTCCTTTGTGCCAAAAGGAAACACTGGCAAATGACCCAATTGGGGAAACCATCTCAACTTCAGATGGATGCTTATATTCTCCTAAATTATAGAAAGAAAGCTTAAGTCATTCAAATTAGGCTGTTTCTGAGTCTAACAATTGGAAAAAGAAAACTAATGAATTTGCCGTGCTTTGAGATTGCCAAGAAATTGTGATGTGTTTGTGAATTGTATTTATATACATTATTTTACATAGAAGAAATATGAAGCAAATAGATGCCTTATTTTTTGTTTGGTCAATATACCTGAATATATTCATTTTGATTCAAATAACTGGTATAATTTGTGAAATCTCCATGTGCTTTATATTAATGGCTAAGGAAAAAGTCATCACCATGTCAAGGAAAGAAACCATTCAGATGAATTTTTAAAAACCTCCCTATTGAGTGTGCTGTCCCAAATGGGAGAGCTGGATTAAATCAGCAGGAAGCAAGCCCATTTGATTCTCTCTAGGAGCCCTAGAGATGTCCATCCTCAAAAAGAGAATTTGCCCAAGATCTTGATATGCCCAGAAGACAAGGCATCAAATCATTCCTGGAATAAAAAGATTAGTGGTTTGGGAACCTAGATTAAAAAGGACCTGAGAAAACCAGATGAGAAGAGAAATAACATGCAGATGACTCAAGTGATATTTAGACTATTATTATCAATTTTTTCTTCCCACTAAATATATAGTGCTCATATCCTGAAGCTAAACATTGCTCCTTCTTCTTTCTATCATGTAGCTCAAAACTCACTGTACCATAAAGATTATTTCAACTGTAGAGTCACCTGCTAAGTACTACAATGGCCAGTCTACACAGTTATTAGGAATTAGCAAACACCCCAGGTGAATAAGATCATGAATAACGCAACAGAGAAACATCTATAACATTATTTGGCAGCCCAGACAGTGAGTCAGACTGATTTCCTCAGCACACCTAGGGCAAAATATATGTCATAATAAGCAAGGCTTTGAAGCCAGTTGCGACTC
This sequence comes from Antechinus flavipes, assembly GCF_016432865.1. Classification (NCBI taxonomy): domain Eukaryota; kingdom Metazoa; phylum Chordata; class Mammalia; order Dasyuromorphia; family Dasyuridae; genus Antechinus; species Antechinus flavipes. The sequence continues at coordinate 353,831,858 of NC_067401.1, read as the reverse complement.
ATGCCCAGGGGTTTGCACACACGCCCTTCCCAGGTTTAACTTTCCCTGCAAAGGGATGTATGCATGTTATGTAGGATGCGTGGTGTGAAGCCCAATAGTTTTATGCATATGACATGTGAACATGGATCTGAATCAAACACAGCATGAAGCTTTTCTCAGTGACAGAGCATTAATCAATAGGAAGGAAATTGGGGAAAGCACATTTGTCATCCCAATTCCCCAAATGAAATCCCTGGCAGATTATGCATACAGTAAAAACTCCTGTGCTAAGCAAAAATATTTCTGTGTATAGAATATGCTTCCTGAAGTACCACTGAGGAAAAGGGGAAAACTATCTCCTCCCCATTTCTTATTTCGGGAATCAAAAAATCATTTCTGGGTTTCTCAAATCCCAAGGTAACAGCATTTCAAGTGCTGAAAGCTAAAGTTGTTGGACCTGCCAGGACCTGTAACTACTGACAGAAAGCAGCTTACCTGTGCTGCATTCCTGACTGGATTCTAGCAGTGTCATTCTCTTTTGGCAGGAAAGGTGAGACCATAGTCCCAGACTCAGGTCTTGGCAGGTAAGAAAAGGTGGAATCTCTCGTCAATGGGATTTTTATGAAAGACTCATTTTTTGGTGACTCCCTCCCCAGTATCTCCATTTACTGATTTGCTTTAGTATAGGCTTCAGATTTCTCAGATTATGTCCATTTGCAAAATAAAGATTGTTATTTAACACAAGAATAACAGTTTTGTGAAATGAAGATGTGATGAGCTGGGCTTATAATTTATAGGAGAATTAAAGTACTATTTAACAAAGTTGCTAATGAATTTTAACATGAATTTTAAGGGTTTTTTTTTTAGATGCAAATTCATTAGTAAAGGAAAGAAGAATCAATGATATTTCCTTACTCTAATTATTCTCCAAATATATATACATTTATGGGTACATCAGTACATATGTCTTTGTTTTTTCTCCCAATAACAAATTTGGATCAAAATACATGCATCTCTTTTTCTAGAAAGTCTGCTTTGGGTCCTAATCTATCACAATAAATAAATAAATGATAACCATATTTTAAAATGAAATGTGTTTTCTTTAAATATTAAGGACTGGCTCATTATAGGGAAAAACAAATTTATGTTTAGCTTTTATTATTTATATTTATATTAGCTTTAAACATAGGTTTCATGGGTTTAGCAGTTGTAAGATATATATTGCTAACTAAGGAAAAAAACAAACTATGTTTTCCCTTATGTTTTATTTTATTTTATGCTGAGGTAATTGGGATTAAGTGACTTGCTCAGGGTCACACAGCTAGGAAGTATTAAGTGTCTGAGACTGCATTTGAACTCAGGTTATCCTGACTTCAGGACTAGTGCTCTATCCCCTGCGCCACCTAGCTATCCCTCTCCCTTAAAAACAAACAAACAAACAAACAAACAAACAAACAAACTCAAATGATAGTTTAATGAAAGGAAAATAAATGATAATCTGAGGTGGATGGGGATAGAGGAGAAGGAGTAGTGACAATGATAGTGAAGGAGAAGGTGAATGGAAAAAGAAGAAAATGTAGAAAAAGAATGTTTTTTTTTTCTTTCTTTAAATCGAAATTGTCTTATTTGGGCCAAAAAAAAAAAAAAATACAACTTCTTTGACCAAATGTAGCCATTGGAGATCTCATAGATCTCAATTCAATGCCAATTTAACTATTTAAATGTTCCTTTATTATTATGTACAATTACATAATTCATTAGTAAAGGAAAGAGGAATCAATGATATTTCCTTACTCTAATTGTCTCCAAATATATATACATTTATGGGTACATCAGTACATATGTCTTTGCTGTTTTCAGTAGCAGATTAGATATATTTTTTATGCTAAGGGAAAATTGCGATCTTTTGCAATATAATGTAATATAAATCACAGCATACCAGTTTGTTTAATTTTTTGACATGCTAAAAGAAAAAAAAAGATCTTCCAATGGCTAGCCATAAAAAATTCTTTGCATTTCAACCAATAAGATCACAAAACAATTATTGAATTCCTTGAAACAAGAAAAAAAATCCAAAAAATGTCAAGTACAACTTGAAAACACTAACAGACTAAGTATTTACACTACAAATTCCACTGGCAAAATAGAAGCAAAACTATGCCAATAGCTAGATTAATATATGAAAACACACACAGAATAAATTTTTATTAGTTCCATCATCACATAGCATCCAAAGTTCCTTTTTTGCTACTAACTCATTAAGTCTGATATCTATAGATTATCACCAAAGAAATGAAGATAAAGAGAATAATTTTGTTTCTCAAACCCATTCATATTTCCTGTCAGGAAACCCAGGAAGGTCAATTAGTGCCAATTGTGGTTGGTGGTTATTGTGATCTTGGCACCTGTACTGAGAAAATAGGTGGGACCTTAGATTAATTTCACATAAATGTCTGAGTCATTAAGATAATGGATTTATTCAGTATTGACCTGCACTAGATTTATGACTGAGGTGAAAGGTTATCTCATTTGTTTCTTCTCAGCCAACTTGATTGGATAGAATAAATAAATGACACACTGTGAATAGAGAAACTATGAGTTCTAAGTCCAGGACTGTTTCATGCTTGTTGATTATCTTGTATCCTGTAGCTATCCTATAGAAAAAATGGTGTTTTAGGTGGGTTCCTCTCTGGGTAGAAGCTGAAAGTATAAGGGTAGGAAGGATTCCCAGAGCAGAAGTGTCAAATTCAAATAGAAATGCATCTCTACAGTGACAAATTAACATAATCTGTGTTGTGTTGAATTTTAATTTATTGTGTTAAATATTTTCCAATTACATTTTTATCTGGTTCTGGCCATACATGGGAATGTTATGGGTATGTTTGATAATGCTGCAAGGGAATATGTGCAATGGGATGAGGAAGACAACTCTTTGGAGCTCATTCACCAGGATAAACTCTCTCTCTGTAGGAAAGGCAAACAAACCAGGATATCATTGTGGTGATGCTACTGCTGCTCCTAGCATTTTATATAAAGCTTTAAAGTTTGTAAAGCCCTTTACATATATTTTCTAATCTGATCCTTACAAGGACCCTATGAGGCAGATTTTCCTAATAGCCCTCATTTACTCATTTATAAGAAACCTGGGAAAAGAGATAATATCAGCCCAGGATCAGTCATAAAGTTAATGAGCTTCTGAGATGTTATTTGAATTCAGGTTTTCCTGACTCTACATTCAGATATTTTTGAAGTATAGTGGATGGTTTATTTTAGTATGAAAATTTATTTGACTATTAATGAGTCAAGAGCTAAAAATAGTATTAACATTTGTTTAATTCTAATACTTAATTTTGTTAATTTAAAATTGATTTCTCATATACATAAATGACATTCTTTTATAATTATAATAAAACTGTTAAAGTTTTTCACATTTAGACTCATTTCTTACTTAAGTTTTTAAGGTCTTGGCTATTCCTTCCATTTGAGAAACAAAAATCTGAAAAATCAAGGTGCTTCTTTAGTTCTGTTTAATAAAGGCAGCTTCTAGAAGAATGACAATTGCATACTGTTTTTCTTGGAACATTTTAAAAGACACCATGACATAGTAGGTAGAGAGCTAGCCTTGGAGCCAGTACGGTCTCTGTTCAAGTCCCATCTCTCCTATGTACTAGATGTGTGAGCTTGGGCAACTCCCTTAACCTCTCAGTGCTTACCTCAGGAAGCCTATACGTTGTAGAGTAGGGGTCCCCTCCTTAGGTAAAGAAAGATTCCTTACATGGAGGTTCTCTGTGCCAACAAAATCACAGGCCTCTTTCCTTATTCCTTTCCTGCTGTATTTGAATATTATCTAATATTTATTTTAAATGATTTCTTTCACGGAAGAATGACAATTGTCAAAAACTCAAAGAACAATTAGATTATTTGATTGGAAAGAAAATATTGACTGACTTAAGATATTCCTAGTAATAATGCAGAGGTATTAGAAATTGTTATAGTTACTTTCCAAATTGCTGTTGTAAAAAAAAAAAAAATCTTGAAAATTAGCCAGAATGGCAGCTGTTATCACACTTTCCCATTTTTTGGCAGCTGGTAACTCAAGTGCATAGAGCTCTGAGCCTAGTCTGTAAGCCTTTAATTCAAATCTGGCCTGAGACACTGTACGTGTGGTTCTGAGCATCTCATTTATCCTCTGTTTGCCTCAGTTTCCTGATCTGTAAAATGGGAATAATAATACCCATCTCACAGCATTGTTGTGAGGATCTAAAAGATATTTGTAAAAAATGCTTAGTATAGTGTCTGGCATATAGTGAGCCCGACATATGTACCTTTACATACACACACACACACACACACACACACACACACACACACATTTATTTTCTTCTCTTCCCTAGAGGAAATATTAGGAAAATCAGATATAATCTGTTCTTGGTCAGGACTTTTTTTAAATTGTGGGATTAAAATGAAAATAAAAACACATTTTTCTAATAAATAAATATACTAATACTAATAAATATACTAATAAATAGTATCAACAAATTTATTCATCTTTGTAAATACTTTCCCCTATATTATGAATTAAGGCTTAAAATCTACCTGTGTTTGTACTCATGATCAATATCATAACAAAGGGGTGTTAAATAATCTTAGATAAAGAGCATGCACAACAGAAAACAGAGCCACAGAGTAGGAAAAACCATCCAGGGCCTTGATATAATGTTTATACTATTGCAAAATCATAATTAGGTCACTCATCATGCTTGAAGTGCAGAAAAGAGTTGTACCACTGTGATCACTTGTTTCCACATACTTTGGGAACTATTGGAGGTTTTACAAAGTTTCTCCTCCTCTGGGTGAGTTCTGTAATGCACTGATACCAACAAAATGAGAGTAGATTTTTCAAGCAGTTAACTCAGATCATTACAGAATGGAAAGTTCCTTCTTCAAAAAGAAGCCAGTTGATGCCAAGATAATATATGTAATAAATAAATCAAAGCAATACGGAATACAATTTTTGGTTAATTTAGTAAAAGTACTTTACACTTATTTTCTCATTTGAAACTAAGATAGTGGTTATCTTTAAAAATATGTCCTGTCCTGTAATTTGAGCCTATTACTTCCTTTTAATGGGTTGCAAACCAGAATCAGTGGGTCATCATTTGTTCAGAACTTTAGACCATCTCATCCCTGGACTATTGCAGTAAATGGCTGGTTGTCTCCCTGCATCAAGTCGCTCCCAATTCCAGAGGGGAGTGATCAAGTTAATTTTCTAAATCATGGATCTGACCACATCATCTCCCTCTTCAATAATCTCCCTAGGCTCCCCATTACTTTCTCGATCAAATATAAAAACGTCCATTTGGCATTTGAAGCCCTTCACAAGCTACTCTATTATTATCTTTTTAATTTGTTATTCAGTTGTATTTTACTCTTGATGACACCTTGGTCCACTAAGACCTGTCTATCTTCCTCTATCTCTCAAAGTTAGTCCAAAGTCATATTTGTTGTTTCCATGATGTTATCTATTTATCTTATCCTCTGTCATCTCCTTTTCTTTTGGCCTGCAATCTTTCCCCAACATCAGGACCCTTTTCAAACGGTCCCATCTTCTCACTATGTGGTCACAATATTTATGCTTCAATTTCAGTCTTTGATCATTCAGTGAATAGACTGAATTGATCTTCATGCTGTCCAATGGACTCTCAAAAGTTTTTCCCACTCGCACCACAAGTTGAGAAAGCAGTGAATTTGCTGGGTATATCTTTCCTTATAATATAACTCTCACAGTCATTTATGGCTCCTGGAAAAATCCATAGCTTTGGCTATATGGTCAAAAAGCTAACAAGTATGCTGTCTACATTTGCCAAAGCTTTCCTTCCAAGGAGCAAAAGTCTTTTAATTTCATGGCTACAATTTCCATCTGCAGTAATCTTTGGGCCTAAGAATATAAAATCTGACAGTACTTATGCTTCTCCCTCTATTTGCCAGAGGGTGTTATGACCAGTTGGCAAGATCTTAGATTGAAGCCATTTGTTAGGCTTCAAGCCAGCTTTGACACTCTCCTCTTTCACCTTCATCAAAAAAGCTTCTTAATTCCTCTTTACTTTCAGAGTGATGTCATCTGCATATGTGAGATTTTTGATATTTTCCCCCTTCAACTTTAATTCTGGCTTTTGACTCCTCCAACCTGGAATTTCATATGATGTATTCCGCATATAAGTTAAATAAAAAAGGTGACAATATACAGCCTTGTCTTATTCCTTTTCCAATCTTAAGCCAATCAGTCGTTCCATGTTTGGTTCTAACCGTTACTTTTTGGCCCACATACAATTTCCACAGGAGAAAATTGAGATGATCTGGCACTTCCATCTCTTTGAATAACTTGCCACATTTTGTTGGGATCCACACAGGCCAAGACTTTAGCATAGTCAGTGAAACAGAAGCAGATTTTGGGGGGGATATTTTCTTCTTCATTATCTAGTGAATGATGGCAATTTGGTCTTTAGTTCTTCTGCCTCTGAAAACCAGTCTGCTGTTCTGGTAATTCTCAGTTCACATATTGCTAAAGATTGCTCTATCATCTTTCTGGCATGTGAAATAAATACACTTATTCAGTAATTTGAATATCCCTTGGTACATTGCTCTTCTATAGGACTTGAATATAAACTGATTTTTTTTTTAATCCAGTAGCCTCTGTTATGTTTTCCAAATAGGATTTTTAACAAGCTCAGCTAGAATTGCATTATCTTCACCAGTTTAGTTTTATAGTTAGCAAAATAGTCCTCTTCCTCTCTTGCCCCCATCCTTGCAATGATCCAGTAGCAATTTGTCTTGCTGTTCTTATCTCCTTACTCTTGGCATTTACATTGACTGGCTCTCAGGCCTGTACTTCTCTTCTTCCTCATCTTCATCTCTTGGTTTCCCTGGTTTAATTCTAACTAAAATCCTACACAGCACTGGAAGCTTTTTCCTATCTCCCTTATGGCTTTTTCCTTCAGTCTGTTGATTATCCTCTCTCTCTCCTCTTTCTCTTTCTCTCTCTCTCTTTCTATATATATATATATTTAGTTATACATAAATTTTTAAGATAAAATTTATTTATACACATATATAAATATATATGCATATATAGATATTATATATCTTATTTGAAAATTTTTTTTGCATGTTTTTCCATTTGACTATGAACTCCTTGAAAACAGGGACTGCTTTTTGCCTTTCTTTGTATTCTCAGTGCTTTGCACAGTGCCTGACATATATTAGGGATCTAATAAATTTTTGTTGATTTGACCGATTTGACCTTGTGCTGTGGGTATTAGAGGTATTATAATGTATTTCTAGTCTATAGCTGAAGCAATTGAAGCTTAGAGAGATTGTGACATTTCCATGCTGGTTTTTGAACCCAAGTGTGCTTGACTTCAAATCCACTAGTTCTAAAAAACATATGGACTTTACTAATGATCTTTTTAATATAAATAAACTCTGAATTCCAAGTTTCTGATAAAACCAGGAGAGGACAATGAGATGTATCCCAGTCTGTGTGAGTTGTGAATAAAATGGGGACATTTTTTAATTTCCATAAAGCTCCAAACTGTTCTTTCAGCATAAGAAAGAAAAGCTTCTAGTTGAGCATGTCCCTCAGTGAAATGAAGTGACTTTTGACACCGCCAAATCAAACATGCTTTTCAAATCTAAATGTTGCTCTCTGTAAGCAGAGCCTCATGGCGTGTTTTTAAAATCCCTCCAGTTTAACTTGCCTACCCTTTTCCTGTCCTTTTCCCTGTGACATGCCTTTAAGAAGACCTTGGAGGCTTTACTGCTATATGTGGCCAACATGGGCTAGATGTAAGAACGACAGAGTACCTGAAAATATAAGTCTACTAGAGCTGCCTGTCATTATCCCAGGATCAAGTCTGTTGGAATGAATGACAGGTATAGGTGAGAGAAGGTTTATTGTCACTTAACCTTCACTGAATTCAGGAGAAAGACAGAGCCTATAGAATATTATGGGGTCATTTTTGTAAATCTTCTAATTAGGGAAGCATATTCACCCATGAACTTCAAAGATGAGTAGCAATCTTTTTGCTTCCCAAAACATGGCTTTGTATAAGACAATCTATCTTTAGCTAGCTTTTCTAGGAAAATGCATGCTTAGTCCCTCCTTCTCCGTTTTTCTTCTTGGTAGTCTAGATTTAAATAATGAATGCTACTACCTAATAGGCTGTACCATACACTTCCTGGGTGGCTAATTTAAAATAACTGAAAATTGAACTAACATAGATTGCAGTGTTTTGTAATTTTAGTATCTATAACCTTGTATACCCATGACATTTAGTCTCCTGACTTTTCATTCTTTTTCTCAGGTTTGTTTCCTAAATGGTCAGGCCTTGACATCTTAGCTGACCCTCTCGACCTCCTGCTACTCTGATAGCAATGAGATCAATTCTTTTTCTCCCACATATCCCCAGATTTAAATTTCCATGAACTAGAGGCAGTGTTTATTTATTTTTGCTTTTACAAAGTCCTGGTTTTTTATTTTCTAGGGCACAGTCCAAAATTAATCAATTCCCCAGACTTGCAACTTATGGTGTGGGTTGTGACTTAAGCTAATAGACACTAAAATGTTGACTTGGTTCATGTACATGAACCTAAGACTTGTGCTTCAAGTCTCAATAAGGTCATTATCATTTAGCATTTCTAAGGAATTTCATATTTGCAAAATGTTTTGCATTGGTTATTCCCATTTTTCTTTTAAGAACAGTTACCTTCTTCTTACTGAATAAATATTACTGTATGTTAACATTTTCACATTATAGCAGGCAGAGAGCTAAAGCCAATTCCACAAACATATTTAGATGCGTCTGAATATACATTGGGGAGTACAGCTGAGATCTTTTCTCAACTGAGAAGCTTACTTTTAAATAGTAAGTCCTGCTGCCCAAGGACTTGTGATGCAAAGGGCAGCATGACACAAGCAAAAGATAGGTTCATGTAAAATACAATAAGAAATCTTTGGAGGGAAGGTCACTTTTATCAGTGGAAGAAGAGGAGAGAATAAGAAAGGGCCTCCATGAGGAGACTATCTATAAGTTGGGCCCTGAAGGAAATGATAAGAGATGATGGAGATGGTAGAGTCCCTTCCTGGCAATAAAGACTTGGAAGCAGGAAAGGGCAAGACAGAAGTTATATAGGTTATAAAATAGTCTAGTTTGGATAGATTGTAAAGAAGGACATTACTTAGTATTCAATTCAATGTGTCAAACATTTTATTTAATAGAAGATAAAGCTGAAAAGATAGAACTGCAATCAGATGGTAGAGAGCTTTGAATGCCAGATCTCCTTTATCTAGTGTACTTTACTTGGCAGTTGATAGAGAAGAGCTGAATATTTTTCAGTAGAGGAGTAATGTAATCAGAATGGTGTGTCAGGAAGATTACTAGGACAGTGGTGTAAAGGGATAAGACTGGAGAGCCAATGGAATTAGAAGTGGGGTGGCTGAAGTGAGAATAAAGGAAAAGATGTATGGGAAAGATAATGGAGTGGTAAAATCCACAGGATTTAGCAATTGGTTGGATTTAGTTTTTAATTTGTGGCAAAATGGCCAGGCAGAGATATCCCACAGGCAAGACACAAAATTCACAATTTAGTGCTTCTCTTCAGGTGGGTTCTGAATCCACATCCCAGAACTGCCAGTTACTACTAAAATTCACAATTTAGTGCTTCTCTTCTTGTGGGATCTGAATTCATATCCCAGAACTACCAGTTACTAACTGGTGAACCTTGGGCAAGCCAGTTCTCTTTGTCTCAGATCTGCAAGGAGGTGATTACTGAAAGAGAATAGATATTGCCAATATATAACATTCATTTGACATATATTTTTAAAGCACCTACTTATGTTCTAGGCATTGCACTGAGTGCCCAGGAGGTAAAAAGCTCAGTAAGAGTTAGTCAATCTGTCTGTCGTTTTCTCTCTACTGATCACTGATGGGCTTTGCCTCAGTTAAAGGGAGATCTGTTAAAGACTTTAGCTTAAAAAGGCCAGGGTTTCCCACCATACCCAGCGCCATTGCCCTGATATTTATCTTGCTATTGAACCCAGATGGCTCCTGAGAAGAAAGTGAGCCTGTTCACTTTGCATGGCCCTCCCTCACTTAAATTCACTTTATGTGCATGTCATGATATCACCTCCCCAATGTCATAGCCCCCTTACAGAATGAAGGACCATCCATAATAACTGGCAATGCAACACATAGCCAAATAATTCTACTACCTTTCTAGGACTCTTTCCACTATATCATGCTGCCTGGATAATCAATGAAATCAAACTTTCCCCAGATTATAAAATTCTCTCCACATTTTTTGAGCCTTCTTTCAATAAGTGCTACTTCAGACAACTGAAAAGGACCTACTGAGTAAGTTAATAAATCTCCTAAAGATATATAACCTCTTAAAACATTATCAATCCTTGAAACAATGATTCAGAGAATTCTTTTGACATTGGAAAGGTAAAATTCTGCAATTGGCAAATTGTTTTATGTAAATCAACCAATGATTCAGTTTTCAAGTAAGTTGTTTCCCAAAAATACCTTTTAAAATCCCTTTCCTTCTCTCATTTGCTAATTAATTTCTTAGGTGACCTTTCAAGGACTTCAGGTTCGTTGTACAACATTCCCAGATGATGACAGAGAGGGAGAGAGCTGGGAGAGGGCTGTGCAGGCCCTAAGAGACATACCTTATAGATGTGCCAAACTAAGACTGAACACCTCTGTTTCTGAAGGTTAAAGGACCAGTAGCACTGGAAATGAAAATCGGCTCTTTATCTCGAGGGAACTGCATTGCAAGATTTCTTATAAAAACAGAGCCAATAACCTTAACTCTGACCTCTGGGGCTGAAAAGCACTTCAATCTTTAGACTGATATGTCTTTTAAGCACAGATTGACACAATTGCTTAAGTGTATGTGAGGGTTTTGTTTTTGAACCAGCACACAAGGGACACTGCATTTACATCCTTTTAGTGAAGAGCAGGAGAAAATTCTTAATGTATACATTCCCAAGTCAACATGGCTAACTTTTACATTTGGGACCAATTTTCAAAGTGAGAAAATGTTTATGTATTCCTATAAGTTAGGTACTGAACCAGCATTTGTAGTATGTTATAACAAAATCAAATGGAGAAGGAAAACTATCATATATATTATATATATATATATATATTATTCTAACACCTCCATTGTGATTCCCTTAAAAATGGCTGTGTTGCTCAGGCTCCATAAGGGCAAATAACTCCAGACTAAGAGAATTTTGAGCTTAAGATTTTTCAGAAGGAGTGAGATGGTTGGGATTCATCAACTGGGAGTAAGAAAAGATATCAAACTTAACCAAGAAGAGATCTTACCACTGTATTTGCAGTTTCCAGAATGCTGGAAGTCAAGATACACGTAAAAGGCTACACATCTGTAGTTCATTTCTGTCATGTTTTTATATAATCTTATATAATCTTTTCCTTCTAAGAAATCAAAAAACTTAAAACGTCTTCAATGAAACTCTTGTCGCTCTCAAAGAGCTTGCAATCTTAAGAGGGAAACAACCTGTAGACAACTATATACAAAGCAAAGTACATAACCTAATATGTCAATTCTTTTCGTGTTTTAATTCTTCTCCCCATTCTAATTCTTTTTTTCCCTTACAGCTGTCAAAGTGATTTTCCTAAAGTTCAGGCTAGATAATTCCATCTACTATTCAAACTCCTGTGGTTTGTTATTATCCTGTGATCAGATATTAATTGCTCTATGTAGATTTAAAGCTCATCAAAATTTGGCCACATCCTATTTTTTAATTTTTTGTACATATTATTTCTGTCCATGAACTTCCCAGTTCAGCCATACTAGTTTTGTCCCTCACACATGGTATTTTCCATTTCTGTGCTTTAAAAGCTGTTCTATGAGACTGTGGACATACACTTAATAAGTCACATTATTTGCCTTCATGGTGACCATAATCTGGTAATGGAGTTAGAACATTCACACACACTGACAAAGAACTTTAATTCTAAGCTTCTTGGAGTCCTTAGTTCCTTCTAAGACAGCTCAAGTGTCTCTTTCTACATGAAACCTTTTCTGATCTCCCTCTGTGCCTTCTCTCTCTCTCCCCAAATACCTTGTATTAATTTTCGCATACATTTTTCATATACTTATATACATGCTCATATTAGAATTTAAGTTCCTTGAGGAGCAATTTCATTTTTGCCTTTGTATCACTAGCACTTATCATTGCACTTAACACATTGTAAGTATTTAATAAATGCTTTTTTGATTAGTTTCCTTATATTAGTAAGTTAGGAACAAATATAATCATTTTCTTCTCAGGAAGAAAAAGGAAAATTGATATGGAGTAAATAGGAGTGTTAAAAACAAGAGTATTTTATCATTAGTATAAATTTAGAGCTGGAAAGAAGCTTACAAATGAATCAGCTGTGATCCACAGAGAGATATGACTTGTCCAGGATCACATAGGTAGTTCATTAACAAAATTGAAATTTTAATATGATGTAGCCAGACTCCAAGTGCAGTCATCTTTTCTCTTAACCTCATTGCCTGTAAATGCTATGCCATAGAGTATTTTAATAAATGATTCACCAATACTAAGTGTACAACTACTACCCCCAAGCATGTTACTTAATTCAAATTAGATGATTTCTAAGCTCTTTTGGTTCTTTGAAATTCTACTTAGTTTCCCTTGGAGGCACTAAAATCAGCAGGAGTATCCCTAGACTATTTATAGTACCAATATGTGACAGTATCTCATTTGCAGACAAGAAGGTTTCAATAATATTGTTATATCTCTCAAAGTGCAACTGAAATGATTTTTAAAATATTAGACATATTAATAATTTTAATTTCTTTCCTCTTAAGAAAATACAATTCTTGAGTTTTACATTTTTATATTGATATATAGTTATTAATAATTTATATAGTATTATGAATTTGAAACTTTTTTGCCCTAAAATGTTGTAACATTAAATTTAAAAGTAGATATATTTGATTAAAAAATCTGTTCTGAATGGTCTCTTTAATTTACCCTCCCAATGGAGTAAGGGAAAATTAGGACAATGCTGACATGTCAAATTTTAATTAGCATTTAATTTATTTTGGCAATTTTTCTTACTCTTCAATACAAAGACCCTTTATGCAGGAGCCACTTTCACTGGGTCTAATTCTTTCTATGATATGTTTTAAAAACTGCTACTAAAATGTTTCCATAGAGGATATAGAAAAATGTTATTATGATGCTTTCTTTTACTTCCATGCAATTTTACATAAACATTCATTAAGATATTATAGTAGATTAACTTTATTATTACATGAAATTAAGTTCTCATTAATATGTTTGTGTCTCTTGAAAAAAATTTCAATACAAAGACCATTTTCTCATTTATTTTCCTTCAAGTTCATTTTTGTTATTTATCTTTTTCATAAAACAATTTGTTTTCTAACAAAACTAATTTTTCTTTTAAATTAATTTTATTGTTAATTATTTTAATTTAGTCAGTGTCTTTATACATTAGAGGACAGCAAAATATAATTAGTGCCAGCATTTAATTTCCATTACTATTTCTCCTGTAATGGTCATTTTGCACAAAGATATGCATTTTCCTTTATTTTTATTTAGAATAATCAAGATACTTGTAAAAAATATTCATTATCAGCATAAGTTTATACTTGGTGCACCAGTGTGGGGCATAAAATACATGGAAAATCTGATGATATGCTACTCAAATATTTAATTTTTCCACTTAACTCTTACTGCAATACCTTCTTCTTGGGTTTATGATTTATTTTGGGTTCTTTAAGGTCATATCAATTGACAGTATAATTTTTCATGCTGTAAAGTCTTGGAGTATAAATCCAATAATCCTATTCCACCATCACTGTGGTCTCTCAGGAAAGGTTCATCATCAAGAAACTCATCATCATGGAGTTTACATCAGTTTTACCATCATACACTCATACTTCTTCAATACTCTTCGGTCATTGCCTCTCTGATTGGAAGGCTGAAGGGCAGTGCAAAAAATTCATCTCCAAGTATCTATAAAGGGAGAGCTCAGAGGAGCTCAGTCAACTCTTCATTTCTCACTAAAGCTGTACCTTTAGATTTGACTCTCTCATCATCATGCGCCTGGGCTGGGTACCTTCTTCCCGTTCCCTCACAACATCTCTCCTCTTTCCATTTCTTTTTATGTCACGTATGTCTTGTCCCTTTAGAATTTAAGCTCCTTGAGGTCAGGGATTGCTTTTTTAAAATTTCTATTTCCAGTGCTCAGGACAATGACTAGCACCTAGTAGGCACTTAATAAACTTGTATTGTACTGTATTTCAATGTTCTGTGTTTGACCTTGGAGGCCTGAGTAAAACTGAAGTTGAAAAGATGTTCTATTATCTCAAGGTTGACTAGAAAAAGAATTAGAAAAAGATAGGTGCCCATGGATCGGGGAATTATAGTACAGGGATATAATAGAACATTATTGTGCTATAAGAAACAATGTATCTGAAGAATGCTGGGGGAGAGAGGGGAATGGAAAGACTTACGTGAACTGATGCATATTGAAATAAGTAATATAACAAGAAAATAATACATAAAATATATGAAAATGAGAACATAATATATGAAGATAGCAATATAACCAAAAAGGATGAAACTAGAAACAATGTATGTAATTATAATATTCAAGAATGACTTTTGAAGAAGAAAGATTGAGAGAATGGATGTCTCTCCTATCTTTGCATCAATGGGGGGGGGGCCTCTGGAAGTAGAACATTTCATCTGTCAGATTTGGCTAATGTAATTTGTCACCTTTGCTTTAACTGCTTTCCCCCTCTCATTTCTTTTTAATGTCTATTACAAGGGATGGTTTGATAAGTATAGAGGAGGAAGAAGAGCCTATTTAGAAATAAATGTGATATAAAACAAAAGATATCAATAAAAAATAAGATTGTTCAAGAACACACCAAAGAACAAATCAAAGAACATTGTACTTTGATATTAGTTATTTAAAATTAAGAAAAATAATTTCTTAATGGCTACAACTTTTTATTTTTCTACTTGGATTATATTTGCATGAAGATATTTCTGCATTATATTTAACCTTATATTTGTGGCAAATTCTATGAAAAAAAAGTTTTGTAAATGTGTAAGATAGTCATTACAATGTGCTTAGCATTGCTAAGAAGGGAATTTCAATGTTCGGCACAGGAAATTTAGAAAGAAAAATATAAAACCTTGTTAAGGGCCTACAAAAAAATTAACCAAGTTCAGATTTTTCAATATTATTAAAAAAACAATAAGGCATCTAGTTACTTGGGGAATAGAAGTTGCTCTAAATTATACAATATTTGGAATAAATTTATATTGGATTAACAGTGTTTTTCTATGTCTATTTACCTTTCTCTCTGAATTAATTATATTTTATTTTAGGGTTCAGTTTACTCTATGAAAATATTATGAACTAAGATGTTTTATCAAGAAATAGTATGGAATCTCTACTCCAGAAATTTTAGACTATTAGCCCTTCCTGCTGAGTTGAGATAGCTGTATTATTATGAGTTATGGGAACTGTTAAGGGTCAATCTGAATCTTAGGCAAAGGAAGCAATTGAAATTTAGAAGCCAATTTATCAGATGTGAATTATAAATATATTTGTACAAAGGAATTCAGAGAGAACCATTTATAGGAAATAAGTAACAAGACCAGGCACAAAAGATAGCAGATACAGACAAAAATCAGGAATATTAGAGATCAATTAGAAGGTTTCAGAGGCTAGAATGGGATAAATGCAAGCATTTAGGATACTATTAATGGTTATCTCCTTTTCCATTTAATAGACTTAAGGATGAATCCCTTTGTGCCCAGCATGCTCATTTCCTTGTGGAATCCTGACAGGTCATTAAAAAAAAGTTAGATTTTAACTTGAAATCCTGTAAGAGTGATCTTTCATCAAAACAAGAAATGAAATAAGTGACTTGCCAGTGTTCATTCCAGTGAGCCTAAGAATGTACTTCAGCAAGTTTTCCTAGTCTATTTTCTTTTATGTTCTTTTCTTTTTCAGGCAAAAATCTATTCTTCCAAAACCAATTTACTTGATTCCTGTCTCTCAGTCTCCTGCTTAATTTTTTTAATCATCATACTTCCTCAATTTTAAAGGCATTTTTTTCCATCAGCAGCACTCTGGAACGTCATCCCTCCCTTAAGATAAACTGATCACCTGAAATCTCCTCACCGTGCAAATGGACTCAACTTTTGATACAACCTCTTCTCAATTGCCTTTCTGCTAGCATTGGAGGGCTTTAGGAATAAAATTTTCCCACCAAAGCCCTTAATTGAGGGCTTCAAACTTTTCCAATAACTCTCAATTTTCTATCTGGTTTCAACTCCAGGAATGCCAGCCCACCTCCTACTCTTAAATCCCTTTTGAGTTTCCTTTGTGTATTGTCTTCTCCTATTTACAAACTCCTCGAGGGTAAGGATTTAAAAAAAAAATGTATTCTTAGCATTTAGCATTATGCCTGCCATAAAATAGATGCTTAATAAATGTTTATTGAATATAATTAGAGTCTTACTTTTCCTTTGGCTAGAACTGTATTTTTCTCTTTAGGATAAGTTTGAGCCGAACTAAAATACTTTCTCCTTTCTCTCAGGTTCCTAACTTTTTTATGTGTCAAGGATCTACCTTTATTACTACCTAGTGGAGTTTACATACATATCCCTTCTCAGAATGTTTTAAAATGCATAAACTAGTGTATATTGCATTGCAAAGGAAAACATTTTGAAATATAGCTTTCAATATATACATATATATATATATTAATTCATGAACTCTAGGTTAAGAATCTCTGCATAAAGTATAGGTAGAATAACAGAATAGAGCATTGGACTCAAAGACCTGGATTCCAATATTCCGTCATATATTTTTATTAGCTTTCAGACCCTGGACAAGACACACCCATTTTAACTGTTAGTGTGAAGATTACATGAGATGATAAATGTAAATGTGTTATACAAATGGTAAAGAGATATAGAAATGTTGGCTATCATTAAAATATTTTGTCTTTTGTAGTACTTAGCATAGACCTCTAAATATTATGTCCATTTAGATTATAAACATTTTAAGAGCAGGTTATTGTTATTTCCTTGTGTTGGGATCTTAATGACCCCAAGAATATAGCAGCTATCCTCCACTGGCTCCTACAGTCTGTCCAAGGTCATGTTCCTTGCTTCCATTCAACATTTATTTAGCAAGACTTTTTGTTTATAAGCAAAATGCAGCATCTTATTCAATTTTTTTCTCTTCCACAGCACACAGAACACAATAACCAATATTTTTTAAAAATGAGAGTCATGAGAGGGGGGAATCAGTCATTTCCTGCTGAGCCATAATGACTTGCTTAATTGAAGTCAAGGTACAATCTAAGTATAACATCACATCATTTGCAAAGAGTGACAGTTTTGTTTCCTCACTGCCAATTCTAATTCCTTTAATTTCTTTTTCTTCTTTTATTGCTATATCTAACATATTTAGTGCAATAATATAATAGAGATGATAATGGGTATCCTTGCTTCTCCCCTGATTGTACTGGGAAGATTTCTAGCTTATTCCCATTACAGATAATGTTTGCTGATGCTTTTAAATAAATATTATTTATCATTTTAAGGAAGCTCCATTTATTTCTTTGTTCTCTAGTGTTTTGTTTTTATTTAAATAGGAATGGGTGTTGTATTTTATAGAACCTTAGACTGACTTCACAAATCATATACTCCAAATTAAATCCTGGATCCCAGCAGAAAACTAAAATGAAAATTAAATTAATATTTACTCTTCTCATTAAATAAAGGCAATAAAAAAAGAGTAGCTTAGCCCAGGCTGATGCCATCTATCCCTTGTCATTCAAGACAACAATCATTTAGAAGCTGCTACCACAACTTTGGTAGCAGATAAGCAAGAAGAATTATATTATGGAATTCAGTCAGAAGTCATTATCAATCCTGTAATGATAATGGTAAGAAAGCTAAAAAGATCAAGGCCATGTTTTGTCTTACTTTAAATGGAGAAATAGAACTTTTATAAAGGATGTTTATGTATTGTTTCAATTTTTCTCTTATTTGAAATAAATAAAATATGAAATAAATATGATAAAAAGCCCTCATGAATCAACTATATATATATTTTAATGACCAACACTGTGACAAAATAATAGATTTTATTGCACTGTATAAAGTTGTCTAGTTAATAAAACACTTTGGAGATATTTTTTTAAGACAGAAGAGGATGGAAAAGAAAAATAACCTTTTAGCTGACTGTAGCCTAATGTATCTGAAGTCAAATCAGTCAAGTCAGCAGATTGAACCACTATAAACAAAACATAGGCAGACTACTTTGTTACAGTAATATATTTCTTGACACTCAAAAGCCATTACAAAGTTCATTAGACTTATTATCTAACTTAGCTGCTGCTTATATGAGGTAAGAAACTCATCCCACGGAATATTAAAATCAGTCATTTTGGGTCACTGGGCAATTTTCAATAACATCTAAATCAAAACAAGTCTGACATTGCCAGGAGGTCCTTTATTGACCTTGAATCCTGCCTGCAGGTAACTTAACAACAGCTTCCTGCCATTTGGGACATAGTCTTCTAATTTTAAGAATACTCATTCCAAATTGATTACTTTAATGGAGGTAAGTGCTTGTATCACTCATCCAAATGAACACAGACATACTTCATTTCCAGGATCTTTGGTATGGAATAAGTGATTTTAAAAAAATCAGTTTCTTATCGCTCTAATTATTTTGTTTGGGATAATATTAAAATTCATTTATATCCACTATATATATTGCTGAATAGTTGAGAGAGGTAGGCCAGAAGTTTTCTGTGAAGAGGAAATTCAGTTTGGGATCACAAATTCTTTATTAAAAATCCTATGTGGACTTTCAAGAATTAAATACAATATAATATTACACAGATATATATATATATATATATATATATATAAATTCAACAATGTATTAATTTTTGGTTAATTTCTATTCAGTTATAGTAATTAATATCCTAATTCTCTTAATGTATTTCCTATATGTTAACTAGAGAGAGTTAAATAGTTTCTACCATTTAAATTCTTATTATAAAACTAAAACTTCCCTCCCTATAAAAATAAAACCTTGGCATGAAAATCAGAAGATAAATCAATTGATAGATAAAATTAACTGCCAAAAACTGTTAAGGCCTGGAATTCACAAATGTCTAACATGAAATGAGACCAAAATCAAAAAGAATTAAAGAACTTGAGAATCAAAGTGAGAAATGTCCTGTGAACTGCTGAACTGCAAATACTCTAAGATAAATAGGTTTTTCAAGAAACATGCTCAAAAAATGATTGCTATAGAATAATTTTTTTTACCACTCTCAGCTTTAGTGTGCCATCAGGGAAAATAGAAAAAAGGAATTGGAAGAATATATTGAGTGGGATTTGATTGTTTCAGGGACATTTCTAAAAAAAAAAAATTTAAGAAGTGACAATGTAAATGAAATATAAGATTCCCACTGTGATGTTTTCTGGGAATCTTTTCGTAATTTCTAAACTGTGCCACTGTATCAAGACTATCAGAACAGATTTCTGTGGTGTCATTTACTTTTATATGTAAATGAAAGAAAACCAATTATCACACATCTTGCAGGAAAAATGGTTGTGCTTTTGTACATTTTCACATAAAAATTGTCAATTTCAGGTGTCCAAGAGGCATTGATAGAAACTGCAAGTGAGAAAGTGATTAGCATATTTATTTTGGGTAGAATTGTAAATGAAAGAAAAATAAGGATGACTAAATTTTTTTTTAAATTAGAATTTTAAAGGAGCACACAGAATTATTTTTAAGTATCTCTGATAATCAGTCAATACATCACATAGTATGCCAGTCCATTTTGAGGCAAAGGTAACATTAATAAATAGAACAGTAAGAAAAGATTGTCCAGTGTTAGATCATTATATATAACACATAGCATTTACAGATTAAATTGGAAGGAAAACAAAGAGACATGCACTCTTACAGATCTGCCATCATTTCTATTTATACTGTTTTATCAACAATAATATATCTATTTCTGTTGAGAGCAGAATATTCCCTTTTAGTCACCCAGGTTCACAACATCAGATATAACTTTGGTTCCTTCACCCTCCTTGTACCCTTTCCTCCATCACATCCAATTAGTTGTTATGCTTTGTGAAGTCTAATTCCACCATCTCCTATATCCATCTTCTTCTCTCCACCTATGGCCTACTTTCAGCACTTATTACCTTTTTTTTGAACTGTTTTAAATGCCTCCTAATTAATTGATTTCCTTGATTCAAATCTCTACTCTTCTCACTACATCCTCAAAATATATTGCTAAATATATATTTCTAGAGTACAAATCTGTCAAGGTTGTTAACATCAATCCAAAACGTGTATGTGAAACAATATAATTGTTCCTGTATTATCCTTCCCGTTTTTAATTCCCTCTGATCTTTCTATTTAATATGGATTATTGTTGTGATTTATATTTATTTTAAATTTAAAAATTTATTTAAATCAGTATATGCACTGTCCTTTTGGTTCTACTTTCTATATTGTCATCCTATATTTCTTTGAATTCTTTGTATTACTTATTTTTTATGATGCAATAAAATTCTTTTGCTTTCACATACAATAATCTTTTCAATTTTCCCCCAATCCTCTGGAGGTCTATTTTCTGATGAAAGATACCAAATTTGTAAAAATGGAAGGAAAAAATGGGTTATTGCCCCTCCCACTGAAAAGGAGTACCTATAGATCATGAATTAATCTTGTACTCCAAAATTCTATTCTGATGCCTCATCTTGGCAGGGAAATGACTGTGTATGTCAGTAGAACATGAGTTTTGACAGCTACCCCAAAGTAGAAAGAATTTCTGTATAGAATTTTCATGATAATAAATACATCAAGTGTTTATTGTGCAAGTAATGCCTAGCTAAGTGAAGTTTATTACCAAAATGTTGGCCACCAGGTGATGAAATCTTTTTAGCCCCAGTAAGTCATGAAGGCAAAAACCTTGTGGTTATGATTAAGATGATGGGCACATTCACACTTTCAACATGTCAAAAACATCAAACTCAATAAAAATATGACATGACTTTTGCCTAAAATTGTCATTATGTCCATCTTGATTCTAATAGTGTGACCTGAGAAAGTATAATGGTATGCTGGTGAGAAGGGCGGATTTGATATCAGAGAATCTGGATTTGGAGTCCTGCTTTTATACTTGGCTCCAGGAAGCCATTTAACTACTCTAGATCTCAATTTCTTCATTTGTAGAAGGAAGCGCTAAGACTCAGTAGCTCCTAAAATCCTTTTCAGCTCCTCTGATATTTTACAGGGTATTGCTTTTACCCCGACACTGATGTCAACTGACAAGTATGGAAGATTTTTATATGTGGTGTTAGTCTAAAATCTAAACTGCATATAATACATAATTTCTTTTTGTATGTGCATTTATATGTGTGTGTGTGTGTGTGTGTGTGTGTGTGTGTGTGTATAGAGAGAGAGTAGAATATATAGTACTATAGCATTATAGTATCTAAACTATATGTGGCATAAAATGATATATATATATATAAAGGATATATAGTTATAAATATCAATTACATATATTATATATAAGAGGGGGCAGGGAATAAGCATGTATATAGTGCACAGTGGGCCAGATAAAGGCTTTACAAATATTATCTTATTTGATTCTCACTACCACTTAGGTGGGTAGTGATTATTCCCATTTTGTAGTTGAAGAAAATTGAGACAAAAAGAGAGGCTAAATGACTTGGCCAGGATATCATCAAGACACTTGGCCAGTGTCTGAGAATATGTTTGAATTCATATCTTCTTGATTACAGATCTATAGCATTGTCCACTATGGCATTAGATACCATTGTTCATTATAACATATGATCACATATATAACACACATCATATGTAAAGAACATATGAATTATATGACACATGTTGCACATGATACATGAATAACATAACCTATTATGTAGTACACAAAACTATATACAATATGATTATATGATACCACATATTACATATAACTATAATTATATAGCTAGGAATAAATAACTATATATGTTTGTGTCTATATACAATATACATGTGTGCATATAGTATAGAGATATAGTTATATATAGCTATTTATAAATGGATAAAACTATATATTGGTATATCTAGATAAACTGATAACTAGATATATGTTGATTTATATCTATATAGATATATACCAATTTATCTAGATATATTGATTACGATTATTATATATTAAACATAATATATGCATATTAGACTTTAGATTAACAGTACAGATTTTCACCCTATTTGGGAATAATGAATATCAACCTGTCACTGTAAATCACTTATTTTACACTGCTGAAACAACTATTGCATAGCTAGCTTTTTCAGTGAAGAAAAGTTTTTAGAAGCTCAAGCCTCATATTAAGAATTTGGAAACTGCTTAGATTCAGTAGGATAGTGTAAGTTAAGGGTGTTCAGAGCTTTGATGATCTACCATTTTCTGTTGAGAAGACTGACAATTGAGCTAGTGATATGGAAATTTTTCATGTTTATTCATTACCAAGATTAATGTTTTTAATATTTAAGAAGAGGGCTTATGTTAATTACCCTAGTTTTGTTATTTTGTTATAAAAGGGCCTTTTTGCAAACTAAAAAATTTTAATAGCTTCAATACTGTTGCATTACTGATGCATTACAGAACATTCTTTCATTATTACCAATGTTATTAAGCATAGTAAACAGAAATGTGCTATTTTATATTTCAATAATAAAATATGCATTATTTTCCTTAAAGCAATAGTACACTCTAATATTTCATGACAATAAATATTTATGGACAATTCACACCAGTTTTATCACCCATACCAATTGTAACAAATGTGAGTTCATCACTCAGTCTAGAAGATTTTATAAACCACTGAGTGATGAACTCCCATCCATTCCAAAAGACATGGACTATAAAGTAGTGTGAATTGTCAGTAAATACTTGCTCAGATGAAATATTATTTTCATCCCTCCACTTTCACATAAATGGATGATGTTTCAAAAGGGTGCATAATTTTATGTATACACATACACACACATACCCCCATTTAAGTGTTACATGAAAGAACCAATTTGTGCAGTTTGTCCCTTCAAATTCAGAAATAAAATCAGAACAATCTGTGTTACAATGGCAGTCTGTGTAAATGGCTAGGTTCCCTGCAGTTTATAATTAAATCAAATGAAGCAACTGTGTTCAAGGCACCATGATTGATGTTGTCCAGAACTGTCTACTGAGAATGTAATTTAAAATATTGTCACATGTACTTGTCTATATGTGACATGATTGGTCCATAGTCTACCTTATGAGACTCATGTTTCTTTTCTGTCAATGATTATTTAATTCTATCTTTGGCTTAGAAATTGTGGACCTTTATCTCCATCTAGGAAGGGGATCAAATTATGGATTTCATGTTTGACTCTGTTCTAACTCCTTGAACCAAGCCCTATTTCCTCTGCACAATGTGCAGAGAAGCTTTTGTTTCTTTTCATGCACAAATGAGATAAGCATCTCCAGAACAGAGAATGTCCTGGAAGAGAATACATATTTTAAATTTGCTTTGTCTTTAGTTTTGTTTCATTTTATGAGAGTGGAAAGAACAAGAGATAATAATGATAGAAGATACAGACTTGTAAACTTGATAATAGCTATGAGAATTTGGGGAAATCATTTAATTTCTCTTCATCTCCAATTCCTCAACTATATAATAGGGATAATACCCGCTTTGCAGAGTGCTGTGATAATCAAATGACATAATATAAACTATTTATTTAGCACAGTGCCTGATTTATAGTAGGTACTATATAATTGTGTTTTTCCCTATGTAAAGGAAATGAAACAAACCATCTAGTCTAGATTGGACTAGATGACCACTTCCAGGTCTACAATCATAATTTTCTTCTTGTTTTTAATAGAATAAAAAACAAAGTGGCAAATTCAGTTGCTTGTAGTCACACCTAATTAAGAGTCAGTCAAGTCAACTAGCATTGATTAGGCACCTGCTGTATGCCAGGCACTGTGCTAAGCTCTGGAGATATGGAGAAAAGTAAAAAAAAAAAAAAAAAAAAACAGTCCCTGCCCTCAAGTAGTTCAGTCTAATGGGAGGGAGGGCAGAAACAACATGTCAACAGCTATGCACAAACAAACCAAATGTAGCATAAATTGAAAGTAATCAACCACCAAGAGAGAAGGCACTAGAACTAAAAGAATAAGGAAAGTTAGAACTGTTAGTTAAAACTTGAAAGGGTGGGGGATAATGGTGACTTTGCTACTACAGTCAACAATTATTTCCAATGACATTTTGGAGATGGATGATATCATCTACTCCACAGTATTGTGGATTATGAGAATCCATAAATAAGTGAAAGAAGATGAGAGTAATATCTTTAAAACAATTTAAGAATTGGAGAGAAATTTTCCAACAATGTATTAAAGTTTCCTGACTTTTAATTCAGTAATCTTTTTTGCTAGATCAATGTTTTCTTTTTAGCTGTTACTCTAAAGCAAATTTTTACCATTCTTGTCAATTATTAAATCCATCATTACCAATGCTTCTTATTTCTTAAAATCTAGAGAATTACAAAACAATTTCTTCCCTGTTTTCCTTCATCTCCCTGCATCTTGCTACTCCTTTTCCCTGCCTTGTACTTTGTCCTCAACTCCTTTCTTCTTCTTGTTTTTGAACCCTACCCCTGAAGTCACCCCTGATCCTTTTTTCTCCCCCCTGCACTTTAAACTGTAGAAAGATAGTATAATCAGAAATAGAGATTTAGAATTTTTAAAGATTTATGTGGTTTTAAGTCAGAAACATGGCATCAGATGATGCTACACTATTGTTCAAGTCCTCCATTATAGTGAATATTGGTATAGGACACCAAGAACAATAGGACAGATATAAATTTGAATTATTTGTCAAGCCCACAGGGAATATAATTTGAGATTGTAGTAGTATACATTTTTTTTCATGGTTCTTTTAAAGATTTTACTCATAGAGGTAATAGTATGACACTAATTAGTTTAAATATCAATTTGTTCAAAGGCACTATTCCTAGGATCACTGTTTTTTAATATATGAGTGATCTGTGTGATGATGAAATGGAGAATATGTGATTTAATTTCACCTTGTAGAGAATGCTGGTACTTCCTTAGAAATGCAAATCGTCACCTCAATAAAAGTAATAAAGGTTGTTTATAACAATTTTAATTTAGCAAAATGGAATTACTATTTAGAAAGTGCTCTTAAATCTTTGCATAAGAGACATGATAAGTACCAAATTTAGCATTCTAGTTTACTGAGGACTGACTTTCCAATTCATTGGAAATAAACCCATCACTCAAAATCAGAGCGTTTATTCCTTGTGTAGATTACAAAATAATACAGTTTTAGTTTATAATCTGATATAGGTATAGAAAATTACTATGTCATAAATGCAAGTTTATTTTGATTTTTCTATTCATACGTCAATAACTAATATTATATATAAATATTTATGATTGTTGCCAATACAATTCATTTCTTTCCCAGATTGACTTTTATGACAAGGAAAGAGCTAAGTTTAAAAAATGACTAGTTAAAATGCAACCTTAGAGATCTTTGATTCTATAATAAGGAAAGAAGCTGTACAAAGTGATATAATAAACACTGGTATGATGGAGTACAAATTCAACTAGGTATTGAATTTCAGACTTCTAGTTCCATTTCATTCAGCATGATTTTGCTTAGATTGCCATATCATGTGACACCTCAATTTTCTCATCTTTAAAACTCCATCTCCATGCTTGAAATTCTTTGATTAGGTTGATTTATAACTGTATGACTGATATCCAATTTGATATCAAATTAAATTGGTTATTTATTGAATTGTTAATTTTAGTGTATCTTTGTTCGAAAATAAACGTGTTTCCATTCAGCTGAAACATACGAAGGTACTCAATAGAGGCAAGACCATCTAACTCTCAACCATGACGATGGAAGAAAATTAAGTAATTATGAGGAAATACTATGATAAATTATACTAAATGATCTAGAATTGTATAGAACACCAAAAATACAGGTGATCCATAGCAAGACCAAACAGAGCTGAACACCCTCTCCAAAAGCACAGCAGGAAGAAGAATCTGATACTGCAAAAACATTTCAGGTCTAAAATTAAAGCTGAAGAAATAAATAAACCAAAGAAGATATCTATGGGATTTTTTTCTTTAAAGATTTAAAGATTTCCCAAGAAACCTACATAGGAGTCATTTCATAATAATTACAAGGAAACTTAAAAGAAAAACAATTTCCTCAAATAATATAAGAATACTTAGGGTAAATAAAGTAAAAGATAAAAACAAGAAATAAAAGCTCTGAAGGAAAGAAATGAAAAGAGAAGAAATAGTTTATAAGTGAAACTAAGTTAGTCAGCCAATAAACATTTATTGAGTGGCTACATTGTATGTCAGGCTAAGCACAGAAAAAAAAAGTGACAAACCTATTTAAGTAATAGACTTCCTGAAAATTAGAATAGAAAAACATCAAACAAAAATCAATGATCCCATGAGAGAGCATGAAATATTAGAACAAAATCAATGACTGAAAAAATATTAGAAAAAATAAGATATCTGAAATAAAAAAAAAAATAACTGATCTGGAAAACAAGTGAACAAATAATTTAAGAATCATTTGGCTCAAGTCCTGAGAGACCTATTTGATTAAATCAAATGAAGTCAAGAGGATATAACACCAATTCATCCAGGGTATGCTGCATTTGGAAGTATATTTATTTCATAGCAAATGTTGTATGAACCCATTTTTCCTAGGACCTGAGATGATAGATTAGAGAATATAATTCCCACTTTCCCTCCTATCACCAACCTATGTTTGGAGGAAATGCTTTGTAATTTTTTTATTCCTATAGTAGCTTTATAGTAAATATTGTTTTATAAAAACCTAATTGATGATAATTGGTTAAACGAAACTGACAATTAACTCTGGGGAGAACAAACTAGAATATGGGAGGAGGTATTAAACCATTAGCATTAGAAAAAGATAGCCATCAAGGTATCCCTAGAACCCTGATAGGAAGTTGTAATTGGCCTTTAGAAGAATGAGTGCACAGTCTGGTGAGACTAAGATTTAACTGACTGTTTTGTTTTAATGTGTAAGAAAATCAAATAACATTTTCCTCCTTTTCTTGACCCCCAAAATCCGTGATACATAAGTTAAAATTCAAAAGCTCTAACTTGTATCATTACACACAAAAGATGCATATGAAGCTAGAATATTTTAAACATTTAGTATCTGACACTGAAAACTAATAAAGGAACTTTGCAAAATTAACATTTGAAAAAATTGAACTCCCTGAAAAGTATTATAAAAAAAGCTCGATGCTGTATTTTTTTTTAAACTGTAAACAAAAAACTTTCTATATTGCTGAAACCAGAGGGAAAATGAAAATAGAGAGAAAATGAATACATAGTTTGCTTACTGAAAGAAATCCCAAAAGAAAACGGCCCAAGAATATCATTACCAAACTCTAGAGGCTTTAATATTGAAGAAAAAATATTGTAAAATATCCAGGAAAAAAATAAACCAAACCAAACAGTTTAAGTACCAAGGAATTATAATCAGGATCACACAAAACCTGGTCTCTTCTACTATAAATCAGAGGTCTTGGAATTAAAAATATTTGGGATATTAAAATAATATAAACTAAATGTAATAAATAAATAATAATGCTTAGTTATTAATAAAACAAATATTTTAATATATTATTATCAAATTGGGTATTTTAAAATAAAAACTATTTGAAAAGGTAAAATACATAGATTTACAAGCATGAATAATTTAACCTACAAAATTGAAAATGAGTATTTTCTAGAGGAAAAGAATGTTTTTTATTTGTTTGTTTGTTTGTTTGTTTGTTTGTTTTGAGGCAATCAGGGTTAAGTGACTTGCCCAGAGTATCTTTTGACAGATGTGAAATCAGGTCCTCCTGTAGTAGGATTGATGCTTTATCCATAGCACCATCTAGCTGTCCCTAAAAATGGGTTTTCAATTGAAAAGGACTTCTTTTGATTTTCTGAAGAAGAGACTAGATAGAATTGAATAGCAACTTTGAAATGTGAACAATAATTCAAGAGAAATCTAGAAGAGCAAATTTATTTGAGCATCTAGAAGAGGCTAAATAATGTAATAAATAATAATAATAATAACAATAACTTTAACATTATTTAAAGTCCTAATATTCTAATAGGGGGAGAAGAAACATATGTTCCTCAGGACCCTAATGACTTAATTGGGTATAAAGGGTTGTAACAAAGAAAAACTAGGATTTAGGGGGTGGGTTGAGTCTATTCTGAGAGTTTTAAGAAGGAAAAGAATGGAAAAAGTAAAAGAGTCCTATAGTCTGATAGGGAAGGACAATATTTAAGTTCCTAAAGATACCCAGGAACAGAAGTTGAAGCTACCTATTGTATGTACTTCAGAGATTGAGAGAACCTCCAAAGAGGTCTGCTTTTCTTCTAATTCTTCTTTGTGCCTGACTAGTAAAATATACTCTGTTCACTTCTTACACCTAAATGATTCCTGTATCCTGACTTTTGCCTCAAATATATAGAGACCAGAAGTTTACTAGAGATAAAAAAATTTTTAATTAGAACAAAAACTCAAATCTCTGTCTAAATGGTGGGAAAATGCCTCCTAAATGAAATTTTCCTAAATGGGGGCTCCTAGCTATTACAATTGTATTACTTTTTATCTGATATATATTTCATAAAATAGGGAAAGAAATCATTACAGTTCCCCATACTGAAAAATGAGAATTAGTATAGAAGGTTGATTAAATCTCCAGAGAGAAGTGGTGTAGGGAATAGAGAGCAATCAACAGAGAAAATATTGTACTCTAGGCCACTTCTCTAGTGAAGGAGTTAGGAAAAATTAGGAAAAAGTCTGAGAAAGATTGAGCTCTATCTCTATCCACTGGCCAATTCTACCTTTCATAGCAAATATCCACTTGTATTCCATTAGTTTTATTAGAGAACTGAAAGATTTTTATTTGGAGTAAACAACAACATATCTATATTGCATTTTCTTAAAAAAAAAACAAAGACATTTCTTATAACAAAATTATAACTATGTAAACATATACATATGTAAAACAAAATTATAACAATATTTCTTTTGTTCATAAAGATTTCAATGACAGTCTTACTAATTTTTTCAGAAACCTGATCTGCTTCTTTTGGATATTATCCTCATCTAATTTGTATTGAGCAGTTAAGGCTTTTAATTACTGTTTTTCAGCATGAAAGGGAAGGAGGGAGAGAGGAAAAGAAAGAGCGAGAAAAAAGAGAGAAAGGAATACTAGGTATATTGATTAAATTTAATTGAATTTATAATGCACACTAAAAATGAAGTCTCATTTCTTTTCCATTTGGCCAATTCTATTTTTTAATGTGTTGTTTTCTTCAGTCAATTTTTGTGCTTTCTTTTCTAAGATGTTGATTTTTTTTTCATAATTCTTCTGCACAAATCTCATTTCTTTTCCCAATTTTTCTTCTACCTCTCTTACTTGATTTTAAAAATCCTTTTTGAGTTCTTCCAAGAGGACTTTTTAGGCTTAAAACCAATTTATATTCCCCTTTCAAGATTTCACATGTTGGCATTTTGATATTTCTGTACCCTTCTGAGTCTGTGTTTTGATCATTTCTGTTGCCACAGTAGCTTTCTATGGTCAGTACTCTTTTTGGCTGTTGCTCATTAAAAAAAAAAAATCAAAAAACACAATGTTATGCTCTACTCCTGAGGTTAAGGGGACTGTCCCAAGCTTCTTGTGCTGGAGACCAGGACTGATCACTGGTTTTCCATGCCGGGGCCTCAGGTGCTGGCAGTTTGCACTGGGATGACCTGGTCTCTTTGCCTATTATTGCCTGGTTTCCTGGGCTGGCAATTTGCCCTTTGCACAGAGGCTAGAGGCTTCCCTTCTGACCTGCTCTGTCCCCATCCTGTTGAGCTAGAACAGAGCAGCCTCGGTTGCTGATCCCCTTGGCTTGTACAGACACATCTGTGCTGGGCTGTGCTTTACGGAGTTTTCCTGAAGTCCTTCTAAGGTATCTTAAGCTGGAAAATTGTTTCACTCCATCTCTGGGGGGCTCTGCTGCTACAGAATCCATTTAGAGGCTTGGTTTAACTCTATTTCTGAGGGAAACTAAGGAGAGCTTCCGGCTTCATTCCTTCATTTCTTTTCCTACACTACTAAATTACTAAATCCAAAGGTCAGATTTGGCACAGCCAAATGAAGTTTATTTCAATTATGTTTTTCATTATTGTAAGGATGCTTGTTTTACTTAGAGTTGATAATTACAGACTAGAAGCTAGCAGTTAAAACATTTTAAAAATGTTTTTTCATGAGAATTAGCAGTTTTTGAAGAGCTCTCTATAGGTTTCTACGTTGAGAATGTAAATGTGTGTTCTATTAAGAAGAAAAAAATGTTTCATCCTTGTCTCATATGTGCTTGTATTAATTATCTTGCTTATTTGATAAAAGTCCTTTTAATGTCTGTATTTCCCCTATGGTAATAAATGACCTGTTATATATGGATGCAAAATTAATTTCTTAACATGAGAAGTGTTTAATCTTTTTTTGGGGGAGTATGTGTGTTATTTTTCACGTAAATATAACTAATGGCAATAAACATACCAAAAATGGAAAAAACCATTTTGGGGGTGGGGTATATGGGAATGTAGGCATAGTAATTCATTTATTTGGAAAACAATTTGTTATCATGCAAGGACACTTATTGCATAGCTTATATCCTTTGAACTCTTGTGGGATCCAAATGCCAAAAAAGGAAAAAAAGACCACAAATTGTCCCTAGCTGTATTTTTTAGGATAACAAAAAACTTAAAAGAAAACAAGTATACAGTAATTGGGAAATGGCTGAATAAATTGTAGCATGTGAATATAATGGAGTATTACAGCACTTGAAAGAATGTAAAAAATATAAAGAATTTAGAGAAATATGGGATGGCTTGTGGAGAATTGTGCAAAATGAATAAAGCAGAGCCATAGCATAACAATATGCACAGTGACCACAATAATGGAAAGAAACTCAACATGGAGAAGCAACAAAATTCTAACCAATTACAACAATGTTGGTACAAATATAGTCAAAATTAAAAGGACATAGGGGCATTTAGGTAGTGCAGTTGGAGAGAGCATGACCTTAGAGTCAGGCTGATCCAAGTTGAAATCCAGCCTGAGGTACTTATTAACTTACTTGGTATGACCCTGGGCTAGTTCACTTACTCCCATTGCCTCAAAAAACAAATTAAAAGACATCTTGTTCCTCCTTTTTATTAACAATCTATAAATTATTTTGGGGAAGGAAAAAGTGTTTTCTCTTTTCTTTTTGGCAAGGCAGTTGGGTTTCAATGACTTGCCCAGGGTCATACATAGTAAGAAGCATCTGAGGCTGCATTCGAACTCAGGTCTTCCTGACTCCACAGCCTGTACTCTATCCTGTTACAAGTAAGACATAGGGGTTATCTAGATGGTGCAGGGAAATAGAACACCAGCCATGGTAAATCATTGAAGCCCCAACTGCTTCTCCAAAAGTCAAACAAACCCCAAAACAAGCTTATTTAATGTTTGTTGGAGGGTGTCTATTCTGTCAAAATAAAATAAGCAAAAAAAAAAAATTAGAAAATTACCTGTTACTAAGCTATACCTAAAACCTAAGCAGATTCCCTGCCCACTTGCCTTATGTGGACATTTTTTTCTAACGTTGTATAGACAAAAATTATTCTAGGTCAATTAATCAGCAAATCACTAAGTGTTTAAGTACCTACTATGGACCAGGAACTGTATTAAACTTTGGGAATATAAAAACAGATGTGAAACATTCCCTACCCTTAATGAACTTACATTTCTTCGGGAAGACACCTTCATATGTTTAAGTTTATACAGAATTCATTTCAAATAAATACAGGGTAACTTTAGAAGAGAGAAGAGGCACCAGCAGCTGGGAATGGATTGGGACAGGCATTGGAAGGGAAGTGGCACTTGAACTGATGATGAGAAAAAATATAAGTGGCTCATCTTAAATCTATTTTTCCATGCTGATATAAAAATCTATAGGGTTTAGGGGAAACTCTATTTTATTACCTTGACTTAACTTATTTGTTTATTTTTAAAAGAAGGCATTACTCATGTGGCTCAACTGTGGGTTCTGGAGATTTTCATTTCTGAATGTGTGTACTGTAAAGCTGGGAAGGATGGAATGAGTAATAACTGCTGTTTTTGGCATTCAAGGTGAGAAGTATTTGAGGAATGTTTAAAAGTCCTTCATGAAGTTGAGTAAGATAAGGGCTGTTATATACACATTAAAAGAGGAACATTGAAAACTTCTCTCCTAATTTTGCTTATATTATTTTGGTGGCCCAAATTCCCCTTCTTCATTTCTCATGTGGAGACATGAGAATACACAAAAGAATGGGTTCATGCATATACTTCAGTCATGACTGCCTCCTGTACCTCTATGCTCTGGATATATTTCTGGTGTTTGTGTGTTTTCAATCTAAAATAATTTAATTTAATTAAAGATATATCTTATATGGGAGGATTGCTAGCTAGTTGTGAAATTGGATTGGTTTTTTTTGGGAATGTCTGCCTTAAAATAGTTCTGTAAACTATTTAGCATGTCATAGAAATGAATATTTAATATTCATGCTTAGCTAAATATTATTTTGAGTAATCTGCATTTATTATAATTTAAATGCTTGTGAATTGGTTATCAGTTCTTGTCCTTCTATCTCTCTTCCATTCATTTTAAATGAAAACCCCAAATTGGAAAAAGTCATTGCTTACCCACTTTTTCCAAGGGTGTAATTATGAATGTTTAACAATTAATTAATTATTATCAACATTTTCTCCTTCACTTTCCTAAGTGTACACAATCAACTCAATAATAAATCAAAGCCTGATTTTTTAGCATCTGCTGATTTCTAAGATATAAATGCTCACAA
Source organism: Antechinus flavipes (assembly GCF_016432865.1). Lineage (NCBI taxonomy): Eukaryota > Metazoa > Chordata > Mammalia > Dasyuromorphia > Dasyuridae > Antechinus > Antechinus flavipes. The sequence continues at coordinate 353,798,698 of NC_067401.1, read as the reverse complement.
TAGTAGCCTTCGAGCCAGTCTGAGCTGGATCCAATACACTGCTTCTCCTTTCTCCTTTGATCCCATCAAATTAAACTCATTGTTCAAGTTCCTCATTAAGTCTCACCTTACCAATGAAGTCTTTAACTACTCTGGCCCAAATTGTGTAGTATAAAGGATGCTAGGTTTAGAATCAGAACTCCAAGGATATTAACTTCTGCTACTTGGGTCCATATAATCTTGATCCCATTGATTAACTTCATTGGCCTTAATCTCTTCTGTAAAATGAGGGGATTACACTAGTTCATATATAACACTTGGTTTATCTCAAAGTCCATAATTTTATGTTCCTTCACTGAATTCATTTTAATTAATGTCTATCCTCTGAAATAGTTATTAATAAAATATTACATTGTATTTTCTCTATCATTTTTAATCTTTTTACATTTTTGTATGCTTCCTATTATAGGATCATATATTTAGAACTTGGAAATACTCAAGAGTTCATTTAGATCAGTGCCTTCATTTTTGGCTGAAGAGACTAAGACCCAGAAAGATCATATAGATAATACTTCATTAAAATAGAGGTCATCTGAAATGATATGTTATGATATTCACTTACCATCATTCTATTTACCTGCAGTCTTTACTTACCTAAGAATTATATTATTATGGATCTTTTCCCCTTTTGCTCAATGGCCAGAAGAACTATGACTATCTTTAAAGTTTAGGTGGTGGGCAGATATGGGGAAGAAGACTCACTAATGTGAGATAATACAAGTTTATTTTATACTTTTCTTCCTTTAAGGTAACTCAATGTTACCTTTTCAAGAAGAAATATTCTCTATGTGACAAAACTAAAATTCCCTTCTCAGATTTTCATGGAGTCTTTCCTTCTCACTCCTTTATCCTTATTCCATTCTATTTTGTATTGTATTTATAATAGCATTTTATCTTCCCTACAGGAACATTAACTCCTTGAGGGCAAGGACTACACAGCTCTTTTTGAAGCTTGAGTATCTTGCACATAGTAGGTATTTAATAAACATCTGCAGAAGTGAATCAGTTTGAATTAGACATTCTGCTTTACATGCTTTAATCAAAGATGACTATTAAATCAATTAAATGCACATAATTTTATATAAATTGGGCTATTACTGGTTTTTTATGAGAAGATAATGAAAAAGTGAACACAGACTGATTTTAATGCTAAATAATTGAAGAGATACTAATATCCATTTAAATTTATGGATCAAATTACTATGCACAGAAGTGAAATGTATAGTAGTCAAAATATTAGTTCATTAGTCCTTGATTCAAAATATAGAATTATTCTATTAGAGTGAATGCCAAACATCAACAGTACTTCCTCAGATGTTTTTTTAATTTAGTAAAGCAAAGTCATTATGGAATTCTTAACCTCAATTACAAACATGCCATTGGTAGCTACTCAGAGGAGCAACTGTTGTAAGGGAAAGTAGGAACACTTGCACTGGAGCAGAACTGAAACATGAAAAGATTAAGGAATTATTTTTCTCCAGCCTGTTAGACTTGATGGAAATAATTAGAACCTCATAGGTGACATAACTTATGTTACCAATTAAGGTAAACTACAGTCTCCAGGGCCTGATCTTGATAATAGTAAGGTCTCAGATTGTCATTCAATTTTATCCTATGGTAATTTTAAAAAGGGAATACTTTCCATTTTTCTAACACTTCTGGTTTTCCTCTTTTATCCCAGATGGGGAAAGATTATTTGAAAGATATACATGGATGCACACGCAGTATCCTGCTACATGCTGATCACAGGGTAAAAGGATTATTCTTCCAACTCTGGGGATACTGTACAGTCCAGAAAAGTATCATGGGGCGATTGCACAAATCCTTTGCAATCTTTAATATGGCTCACTCTTGCTCCTAATGGCTTTAGAATATTATATCTGGAGATAATCCCAAGGAAAAAGATTCAGATGAGACCCATCTGATGTTTAGAGAGAGCACTTGGCACTGTAATATGGTGTGATTATAAGAGGGATGCCACAGAGTCCCACCAGCCCCTAAACATCTGGCTTCTTGTGGTACAAGCAGTTTCCATCATCTGATTAATTCTTTTCTGTTTAAAGCAGAAGGTTTCTGTTAAAATGCATGTATTTCATTTATTTATAATATCTAAATCCTCTCTGTGGCTCTTAAGGTTAAGGTTTTTGAAATCTACTTCTTCCAAACAGCCCAACTACTCTATCCCACAGCAATCCCATTCCTCTAAACTTTTTTTTAGTACATGCTATTATCTGTACCATTCACTCAGCACTTATCTCATGTGGCTATATGTGGTTACGCATCTCTTCATGGAACTATGTCATCTCCCCAGACACACCATAAGCCCTTTCAAGCTTATTTTATGCCTTTTTTTTAAGCATGCCTCATGATAGTCCCTCTGTAAAGATTTCTAGATTCTTTGAGCACTTGATTCCAGGAAGCCAAGACCAGCCTGGTAGCAACACTGGACTGTTGAGGATGCACAATAAGAAGCACTATTTTACTTTGGGTTTCCAGTTAGGACCCTGATCCTGGAGCCAGAAAGAGCTCCTAGCTTGCATCTGATGTCATGTCTTGCTTTCTGTCTGGAAGTACCTTCCAAGTGCACGAGATCAGGGGTGACCAGCATGATCATGCAGTGGAAAGAACTCTTGATCTGGAGCCAGAGGAAATACTTTGTCCTTTACTATTTTGGTAAGTTACTCACTCCTTCTGAATTTTCTTCATCTGCTACAAAAAGAGTTGAACTCAATTTTTTCCCAAAGTCCCTTCAATAATTCCATACCGGCATCTCCCAATGCTCTGCAATCAACGTTCAAGGAAGGAGACCCAGAATGAAGGCACTAATGTACTTCTGCCTCATCTCTTGTCTGATATCCCTCCACTAAACAATCATTTCATCAATCTCTTGGGTTCAACGAACGATCACTGACTCTCCTACTGCTCCACTCCATCTACACCAGGGATGGTCCCATCCATTCACTGCCAGCTGTTGAATGCCCTCCATTTATTTTGAGTGCCAGCCCTCTGTTTATTTCCCAGGACACCAAAATACCCAGCTGGAACTGGCATCTAGAGTTCCTTTCCTCAGCTCCAGTCATAGTGAGAAAAGTTTGGAAAAAACTTTCCTTTTGTGCTCTCAAGACATCGCTTTGCTTCCATGCCCTGAAGGATGCTGGTAGTCTCTTGATGCTGTGTGAATTTGATACCAGAAGTAAAATACTGGTCCCAGCCAGACATTTCCTTTTCCTGAAAGCTCTGTGAAGATTCTTCAGAGACTCACCCTCATTTAATTTGGATGCTAAATGACTGGATATAAAAAGAAGTATTCTCCAATGATTTGAGTTAAGGTCTCATTTCCAAGCAGTCTGAGCTGGAATCCTGTATTCCCTGTCTGTATAATTTGGGACAAATTGATTCACTCCCTTGTGTTTTTGTTCCACATCTACAAAATGGAGATAAAAACCATTTCCAAGGGGTTAGGGAAATTAATTAATTCTGATTACTAAAGTTCTTTAAAAAGCAAAAGTACTCCTTTGGAAAAGATTTTGTCACTAACAAGAACAATGTGATACAGAATTGGGCATTAAAAATTGGGCACTCTGAAGAAACAACATGGCCTTCTTATCTGTCCCTAACAGCCCATCAAGCAGAGTAACATGGTCATATATATTTGTGTATAAATATATTTGTGTGTGCAATAGAGTTTTTGTTCAGTCCTTTCAGTCATGTACAACTCTTCACGACTCCAGTAGGGGGTTTTCTTGGCAAAGATAACATTTCCTTCTTCAGCTCATGGATGAGGAAACTGAGGTAAAGTGGAGTGAGTGACTTGCCCAGGATCATAAAGCTAGTAAATATTCTGAGCTACATTTGAACTCGTCTTCCTGACTCAACAAGCCTACTACTCTATGTACTGTCACCTTGGGCTTCCTATATAATATAGATTTTGCATTGTATATGTGTGTGTATATCTTTGTATGTATATATTATGTGTAACTCCTTTTTCTAGAAATATGTAAACCCACTGAAATTAATTTTCTATAATACCATCCCAAATAATATCAGTAACATTTATAATATACTAATAATATTAACATAACTACATTTAAATATCAAATTGCTTTTGTAATGAGATGGGGTTTTCTTAAATTATGACAATATTTATGAAGCTTTTAAAAAACTTTTCAATAAGCAATTCTAGATACTGCAAGAGAAATTTGTGTGCATGAGATGAAAAGTTTCCCTACTGTTACCCATGTATAAGAAAACACATGAAGTGGTTTTGGAGATATAAGGAGAGTTTGGGATGATTTGAAAATTATTTCTAAATATTCCAATATTTTTCAGCTTAACTTTCAATGAAGTAGAATTTTGCCCACTTGCACAAATGCTCATTTGTGACAGGAGAAAATGTGTGCCATAAGTCTACTGGATGAAAGCATCTGTATATAGATAGCATTTATGGTAGATCTTACAAGAAAATTATTTTGCATCATTTCCCTTCCCTCCTTCTACCCCAAATAGTACCCAGAGCTATTTTCTTGTAAGAATTCATTGGAGGTACATACAATATAGACTATTTCCTTGAGGAGTTATCTGCTTTGATGAGAGGCTCCTCAAAGGCCCTTGACACAACTTTTATACTAGTTCAAGTCATGTGTCTGCTAAGACTCAAAGGGCTAGAAATAGAAACAAAGTGTTTTGGCTCTAATAATAAAAACAAAGAGCAGGGTATCTTGATTCTATTATGTAAATGTATTACTTTTGGTTATGTTAGGGCAGATTTGTAATTTATACAGGTCAATGATTTCTTCTTCCCTTGAGAAATGTGTATTGAAATTATTGACTATTTTGCTAGTATGAACTCTTAGAAATTAGGCAAATTTTAAATGAAAGTAAGTAAAAGGTATAGAATAATTGATATACAGTGCCATTGTTTGACTGATTTAATTGAACTATACATCATTTTCACAAACACATGTCAATTTGTAATATGTTTCTAAACAGGAAAAAAAGGAAGACAAAGCTATATTATAACTGTTATATAAACCAAATTCTTTTTATCAGATCTACATGGCAAGTTGCATCAATGATATTTGGGTCTTGCTGAAAAATTACAATAATAGTTCGAATTTATAGAGGGATTTTTTCCTTAAGAAGCTCAAATTAACTCATATGTATTATATTATCTTCTGTATTTTATCTTCCCAATGACCCTGTGAGGTAGGCAAGAGAGTGGTATTATTATCTCTGCCTCTTAAATAAGTTAATTGCTCTTTAATATATTTTCAGCACTTCAGAATACAAATGATGTTTCAGGAAAGAGTTAGTTTCTCTCTCCCTTTCAGGTTCAGAATGACAGTGTGAAACAGTAAGGAATATTAAAAAATGTTATAGTGGTAAAATTAAAACCAAGTAGTTGAAAATGATGGGTTATAATCATAAAAACTTCAATATCCTATTCTTTTTCTTTTCTTAAATTTGTGTGGCCTAGAATTAGAGAATTTAGTTGAAAATGTACAGAAGACATTTCTGTAAATTTACAGGAAACTTCTTAACTTTGAAAATATTATCAAAGGTTAGGTCAGAGTCATAAAAAAAGAAGTTTTTCAGGGCAAGCTATCACAAGATGTAAGGACTGGGATGCTACTCTTGTCCTATCATTTCTTTAGTCATTATATAGCATTGTATCATCCTCAACCCAAGGTTCCTTTAACCTATGACATTTCTACTTTGACCTCAATCTCAGCTTTTCACTTCGGCTAAAATTGAGGTTATGACAGAGTAATTCAGTTTTTATATGCATTATAAACTTATAACTATGTGGCTGAAACCATTATAAACAAGTGATTTGAATGCAAAGTGTAGTGAGTTGCTTTGTCTTTGAAAACTGTATTTGCTTAGGGCAATGGTAACATTTGGGGAAAGACTAGAGAGTTGGAAATGTGACCTGAAAGAGATTATGACTAATGGGAGAAGGGAAGGAGAAAAGACCCTGCCAGAGAAAGAGAGCTGAGGGTAAATAAAACTGAGAATTTAAGTGATTTGTCCAAGCTCACACAGATAATATATGCTAAAGGCCAAGTTTGAACTCATGTTTTCCTATTTCCAAGTCCAGTATGTTATCACTCTATCTCCTAGTTCCCTATGCTAAATTTAATAGATTAAAAAAAGTAAAAACAAAAAACACCTAGATATGTTTTAAGTTTTGAGTGACCAGACTCTAAATATAAATTAAATGACAATTTAAAAAAAATGTTTCAGTTCTGCATAGATTTTTCACAACAATGCAGTAAAGTTGTTTCTACATTTTAATGACTTAAAAGGCATGTGCTGATGAACAGCTACAGATGAGACAGGTTATATAGCAGGAGAGTAAGGCAAAGTGTGGTACCAAATTTATGGTTTCAAGAGGAAGATACTCTTAATCCCTTGGAGGATGGCAGACAAATCCATGAGTAATAAAGACATGGAATTTTTGCTTTGAGAGTACACTAATTTTGTCATAGATATTTAGAAATAAGTTAAAAAACTGATATTACATGAGACCTAAAAATTCAAGATGTTCAAGATTAAAAGTCCACCTTAGTAATTTCCCTTTGTTCACTTATTCTCACCTCTAGAAGTATTTTGAGATTCATTAAGCCCAGAAAGGTCCAGTATAAGGTAACATCTAAGCACCAGTAAGTAATCAATGATACTGACATAATAAAAGTCTTTCTCAGCTTTGTGCCATCTGCAGATTTTGTAAGCATGACATCATCCAAGTCCTTGACAAAAATGGAATTGGGGACAAGCATAGTATTCTTGGTCATTTTTCTAAAGACCTCTTTCCAATTTGACATTGATCCAATGAATTTTACTTGTGCTGTTTGGTCATTCAGCCAGTTATGAATGCATCTATTATCATTTAACCCTTATATCTCATTTTTGACCACAAGAATATTATAAAAGGCTTCATCAAATAGCCTGATGCAATACAATTGACTACCTGAATACATGATCTAAAATAGTAAACTTAAAGAAAAGGAAATTAAGTTTGTCTGACATGGCCTCTTCATATTGGTTCTATGCAGACACAACTTCTCTTTCTAAATGCCCAAACACCCTTTCTTTAGTTTTAGAATTGAGCCTACAATTAAAGCCAAATTTAGCAATCTACAATCAAAGAATCTACTCTATCTTCTCCTTTCCCTACCTGTTTTTTTTGAAAAGTGAGACATTGTCCCTCCCCTCTTGCCCAATAATCATACTTGTTAATTCTCTTAATAGCCAAAGTAAAGTGATGCTATGTTGGAATCTTTACAAACCGTTAAGTCATTCGAGTTGATAGAGACAATAATTATCTAATTTAGCATGGTTCAGTATCCTTGATCTGACCTTACAAGATGCTTTGGGCCAGAACCTGAAACAAGGTACTAAGTAGAACTAATTGATACAATGCTTGTGTTCACACCTTTACTCATTGGAGTTCACACGTTTGGGAGATTTCAGGGTTTAGTATGAGATATCCAAATTCATACCTCCCTTGAAGCTCTTAGGGCCAGAGAGCATGCTGGGAGATAACCCATAATCCCTCTCTCTCGTATCCCACAATTCCTCTCTCTCATAGATAAGAAACAGACAGAGGCTCTCGGGCAGAATTCAGCTGAATTATATGGAGAGTGGAGCTGAATTTAGACTGAGAAGGGAGCATTAAGTGAGTTCAGCCAAAATGTGGTGTTTTCCTTCTTTAAAATATAATATAAATGATGGTTCTCTCTGGGAGCGAGCAGGTTTCTCAGGGAGGTTTTCTGGAGGCAGCCTTAATATCAGTTAAGAGTAATAATCACCCAAAACGCAGCCAGGTGGTAAAAGTTCAGATCTTTTATTGCCTCCAATATAGCCCGGTTAGTTTTCTTAGAGGCCCTCTCTCTCCTTGGTTCTAAGAGCTCTTGAAGCTTTGTTCTTTGCTTTTGCCTCTGCCTCCAGCCAGCACCAAAGTAAAAGTTATAATGAATCTTTCTTGTCTCCGAGAGAGGGCTTCTGGCTCTCCCAGAGTGCTCTGCGTCTGTCCCAGCGTGCTCCTCTCCAATCTAATTCAGCTCAACTCTCTCTAACCCGAAGTAACTCACTAACCCGAAGCTAAGAGCCTCTTTATATATGATTTCCCAAAGGTTGACTCCTTCTGGAGGCACACCCAAGGGAGGTGTGAATTCACAAAGTTACAAAGTTTACTTTGTGACTCTCCCATACTTGTGAACTCCAATGAGTAAAGGTGTAAACACAAGCATTGTATCAATTAGTTCTACTTAGTACCTTGTTTCAAGTTCCAAACATCTTCTTGTAAGGTCAGATCAATGATACTGAACCATGCTAAATTAGATAATGATTGTCTCTATCAACTCTAATGACTTAACAATTTGTAAAGATTCCAACAATGCTAACTATTTTTCTTGTTAAAAATCCTTAAATCTCAAAAATGAGGGAATTGCAAAGAAGAGAATCAGGGATCAAGACACCCAGAAGATATAAGTGAATAATGAACATTGAACGACATGCGAGCAAACCCATTTTCTTACAATCTGTTCATATCAATTTTTGGTTCTCAATTAGACATGCAAGAATTTTTTCAGATAATTAGAATGCTTTGTTCAAAAAGTGGATAAGCCACAACTTTTGAGCATATTGAACCCATTTAATAACCAAACAACTTGTGTTATGTAATAAATGAATCATTTCTATTTTGACTAACATTTATTTTGTTTATCAATTGTAACTCCATAAAATGACACTGAATATATCTAGTAGAATTTAATTTCTACCTAAATAGAACTTGCTATGTACTTTTCATAAAGAAATAAGAATTTCAGACTTTCTTTTTAGTTTCTATAGTTGTAATTTTTCTCAGTTATAAAATTTCCATCACCAAACATGTTTCAAATTCTTTTGTAATAAAAAAAGGTATTTCCAAAGAAATATCTGAAAATCAGATGTTAGTAACATTAAACTTAGAGTAGCTTAAGTGCCATATGGGTTAATTTTTTTTTTTTAAAGAACTTCTCAAATTTAAAATTACTCTTTGGAAATAGAAGCTTCAGACTGTTTCTGAAATCACTGCTATTATACTTGTCCCCTGGGAAACAGGCAGGGAAAGACCTGGGCAATATTGTGCAGATGGTAAATCTAGTTTTTGTTGCCACATCCCTTTTATTTATGTACCCTTATCCAGTTATTATGCCTTCCCCTTCAGTCCTCAGGTATTCAATGCTCTCATGGCAACAGCTCACTCAAGCTCCTTGGAGAATTATTCTATGTCCCAGAATTCTCATTGCTCCTTCCTCCCTGTCCAATTCAAAACAAAACAAAAACAACATTTTCCCCCCTTCTTTGTGTTCTAATAGGCTGTAAGCTCCTTGGGAGTGAGCTCTATTTGGCATTTTGTTTCTCTTACCCCAGCAAGTAGTACATTACTTTGTTTAGTATTTTGTTTGTTGGGGTTGTAGATACCATTGTGGTTCAGAAGAGATTCCCAGGTTCCGAATACCCTAACCATTGCCACATGTAGACAGTTTTTTCTTCTTATTACTCTCCTGTAGCCCTGCATCTTACCATTCCTTCCCATATTCTCTCAGCTCTTGTAGTCCTGCTTTTACTTACTTCTAGTCTAAGCTTAGAGCCTCATTGTTCAGCTCTGACTCTTTCTTTCCTCCATCTCTTTGCAACTTTCCTATCCTCTTACATTTCCACATTTATAATCCATGAAATAAATTCCTAAATCCGAGGCAAACTTTCCTAGAAAAGACCAATGTTGTGGATTTTCTTTAATGAATCATCAGCTTTATTGTTTTCTTACTACAGGCAGCTGAATTCATACTAAAGACTGTCCATTAAGGGAAATGGTTATTCCAACCCATATTACACTTGCCAATGTAATTTTATAAATAAAATACTTTTTTTTTTTTTACAAACATATATGGAATGGAAGCAAGGGCATCATTACTTTGTAGCCATATGTCTTGAATACTTTGAAAAGAGAATATGGCAGTACTGTGAGATCAAATAACAGCACACACACAAAAATAACACTATATCTTAAGACAGAAAATGACTGGTTACTATGGAGGAGTAATTGCTAAATCTTTGTTTAGTCAGACCATTAACATTCAAAGATCAAATCAATATCACCTTAGAAGACTAAAAATAAGAAGAAAATAGGGCATGCAATTAAAGTAGTTCAAATATATCTATTAAATCAAATTACTGACACCAAAAAATGAAAAATATATTATGGAACAAACATCAACACAGATTCTTACCATTTTCTATAGAGTTTTAATTATGTTAAAAAATATAATAAGGAAGCCAAAAAACACAGAAATTATCTCAGCTAATATTGACACTTTTAGTCAAGAAGAGAAATATGGTAACCAATGGCAATACTAATTTATAACATATTTGTTCATAAAATCTTAAGAGGGGGATGGTGGAAGGTTATGAACAAGATTGGCTTATTGAACAAAAAGTACAACTGAGTTTTTGGAAATCTTTGTACAAGCTCCAATTAAGTAGGACATCAAATGGATGGCATTTAAGGATGAAACTAGTACAATTAAAGAGATAAAGAATGTGAAAAAGTAGTTTAGATTTTAACAACATTCTATTTTTCTTTATCAGAGACAATAGATGTTCAGAATTTGTAATGTAGAAGTATAATACTCAAAAGTATTGTACTTAGAGAAGTAAAAATGACACAAAGATAGAAGTAACTGGACTAAACCAAATATACACAGAAAGACTTTTCTATATAATATGGTTTTGAAGGAATTAAGGATTTATTCTCATGATACTGAAACAGGATAAGATTGCAAAGGTATGGGGGGAAAATCACAGACTTTTTTTTTTTTTTTTTACTATTAAAAAGGTTACTGAAAAAATATCAATAAATGCTGACTCATGCCTGCTTTTCTATGTCTATAAAATCTTTAGGAGAATAATCTTTTATTTACACATTTTCACTTGAAGAAAGAATGAGGAATGAACAGGCAAGCTTTTTGCTAACAAAAAAACTATTATGTTGTCTATAGCAGACTACATCTTCACAGTCCCAAGTCAATAAAGACAAAAATTTATTAATCATTTTTAGTATTTCAGAAAGTGTCCTAAGTATTGGGATATAAAGAAAGGCACAAAATAATGTCCCTGCCTTAAATTAGTTCATATTCTAATTGGAGAGACAACTTACAAATAGTGACATGCTTCTAAGATAATGAAGAATAGATGAAAAGTAACCTCAATAGTTAGATGGGGAAGTTGGGCAGGTAAAGAACTAGTGGAAAGACCAGAAAATGGCTCAATTGAAAGCTAAAGGAAAGAGAAAATTTCAATATACTTATTTTTTGCTGACTATATAAAAAAAAATTTGGCACAAAGAAATGTGGCTTTAAAGGATCACCTCCAATAAGATGTTTCCTGCATAAGCTAAAATTATAAAGATTCCTTGAAATAAGAAATAGCAGATATATAAACTAGGGTCAGTAAAACTCATTATTTATATTTAATGAGACCCAAAATAAGGTATCGACTATATTGTTGGTTAATATTCAAGGCTGAATTCAAATGAAGAGGATTTCCTTATGTATGGTGACATATTCTAGATAAACATACACATTCCACACACTGATGTGTGCTCTAGATGCTTCCTTTTTTGCAGATGACATTGTGCTGGATAAATCAAGCTCCAGGATAGTGAGAAACTTTAAAAATGAAATTATATTAAACAAAATGATATATTTAATAAAATGTCATAATCATAACCATTCATAACAGTTTGGCTTATTTGCATAAGAAAAACTTAAGTGGATGAAAAATACTATTTTCTAGACTGTGACATAGAGTTAGTTGATGGATGGTCCATAGAGAAACTCATTAGTATCTATGTTTTGGGAAAAACTTTGCAGATGATAAGAAATGGGGCCTACATAAAGTAGATTGATAAAGATAGATTGGAAATCCTCTTAAAGATTCCAAGTTTTTTCTTGAAAAAGAAAAAAAACAACCTTTGAAAATATGAATAAACTAATGATGCTTACAGCATGAGTTGAGTCATGGAATGACATAGTCCTAAAAGTTTAAAATTATAGATCACTTAAAGGACAATGGAAACATGCACAGTGAACATGATTAGGCTTTAGCCTCTCACCATTGAGGAGCCATATAGAATAAATGGTACAAATAATATCAAAAGAGATACATGACCAGAAAAGCAGATGACTGTACAAGAGAGATGAGTATCCAAGTGATGCATTAATACCCACATAATTTCTAACCCATACCCCTGAAGTTTAAGCCAATCCTTTGTGAAGGGGAGATCATACTCAAGAGTCATAGAGAATAAAAAAAGTGTGGACGAACTATGTGTATGTAGTGTTTGTGTTGATGAGACCATAATCTTATCTACAAATTGAAATAAGAACTATTACAAGAAATTACGATTTTCCCCATAATTTCTACTTTATTTAAGCATCTCAATTATGTGAAGTTCTAGAAATCAGTATAAGCTAAATAAAAAAATGAACGGTTTCTAATAATATTATTTGTATTGTCATATATTTTTTTCTTGGCCTGCAGTCACATGATATTTCCTTTCTGATCTATCCTTCCTTTCAATGCTCTACCATTAATACTCAACAAGTACTTATTAAGTGCTCACTATTTGCCATTGTCTAAACACTGAGGATTATTTTGGATCAATTATTATTTTTGACATGCTAACACCAGGCTTGTTTTTATTTTTAAATTTTAAACTATGCTGGATTTTTACCAACCACACAAAAATATGCTATGGATTTTATGATATTGAAAAGCTTTTGTAAAAACAAAATCAATGTAGCTCAAGTAAAATGAGAAACTGTCAAATGGGAAAAAAATCTTTGCATCAAATATCTCTGACAGAGGTCTGAGGAAGAGAGATTATCAAAGATTAGTGTGGTATTAAAAATAAAAGATATCAATAAAACCTAGAATTTTTTAAACAGGAAAAAATCTGTGATAGTTAACTAAAATGATTCTGAATACAATCTTTGTGTATGAGGTTTGAAGCTATTAAATAGAACACTTCAAAACTATTTCCAAGGAAAGAGTTAAAACGAGAAAAATAATAGGGAAAATAAAAGGTTTATATAACCAGTACAAAGAGAGGCAACATTACCTAGTAGGAAGAATACTTGCCATAGACTCAGAAGGCCTGGATTTGGGTCCTAACTCGGACATTTAATAATGATAATAATATGAATAGTTAACATTTAGCTAGCATTTACTATGAGCCAGGCACTGCGTTTACCATTATTATCTTATTTGATTTTTACAACAATACTTAGAATAAGGTGCTGTTATTATGCCCATTTTATATTTGAGGAAACTAAGGCAGATTAAATTATCTGCCCAGGGTCACAAAACTAAATTAAGATATATGCCTTAGCCTAAGATTATTAAGGAAAGTATTTTGTAAAATGCCATGTATACATATATTCTCTGTATCTATGTCTATATATTTATATATGTACATGTTTACATAATATATATTAATACATAGTATATACATATATGTAAGTATATGTATATTTATGTATGTATTTATAGGTGATATTTAAGAGGAGAAAAAATAGGAGTATAATAAAAGTTTGTTGAATTAGAATTTCCCCCTGCCCAGGCAATTAGGGTTAAGGGTTAAGTGACATACTCAGGGTCACACATGTAGTATGTTTCTAAATCTGGATTTGAACTCTTGTTCTTCTGATTGCAGAGTAGATACTCTACACACTGTGCCATCTAGCTGCCCCAAATTAAAATTCTTGTTGAAATTAGTATGTCAATCTGAAGTAGCAGTTTTAAGATTAAAGTTTCCATTTTGACTTACAATGATTTGGTCCTGTCTTCAGCCCTGCCTTGTCTTTAAAATTCCATCTCTATACTCCAGTAAATAAGTTGTAGAAAAGTGCTTTGGGTGAAATATTGTAGTATAAAGTTGAGAGAAATGGGATGAACCCTGAAGGGTTCCTGAAATGATTACTTAATATTCAGCTAGTTGGACTTGGGGGTGAGTTTTGGATGCCTTAGAATTCTTAATGATTAAGTTCGGACGCTTAGTGTCACAGGCAAGAGATCCGAAGACTATAGCACAAGTTAGCTGCTATCTCTCCCTCTATAGATGAATTCTTTACAGGGTTTAGATTGAAAGTTAAAATCTTTTGGAATACCATTAAAGAAGACCCTCAGCTTATCTGATAAGGTTACATATATAAGACTTTCTTATTAGCTGTGAAGACTACTTTAAAATAAGGGAGACATCCACTTAAAAGGACTACTTTAAATCATAATTATGCAATGGCTTGTATTGGTCAAAAGGAACTACATTGGGTCTCTGAAGTCTCTTCTATTCAATTTTTTTTTTTTATACTTTGAACAGAGGATGTTTTGCTTGGAGAGTTCTAAAATGAAGCTAATAATATCTTGGTTCTAGCCTCACATTGTTCTTTTAAAATTATGGTGGTAGAATTTTTTTTCTCCCTCACAAAACAGATAAAAATGTAAAAAGCACAGTATTTATGGAACAGTAGAATCTGGTTAATTCAAGGCCCTTAAGCATTTAGACTGTTAATTAATTTATAGCTAAAGCATTGTTACAGTCTGTCTCATTACTAGGCAAATCAGTAGGCTAAATTTTTCCTTTTAATACTTCCTCATTTTTCAGTAGGCAGTGGTTTCGATGTAAATCCGTCTTACTGCCTGTTTTGGTAAAGTAGATAAGTGGGTAGTCTGCTGCTTTGTGGGCTCTTAGCTTTTAATTCAATACAACTATGTTGCTTCATTAGCTTCCATTTGATTGTATGAGATGGTTAGATTTGTCATAAGTATACAAAAGTAGATGGTTATAGTTTCCGGAATGAGCAATATCAAGATTCAAAAAATGTATCTGCCCATCACTTTATGACCACTTGGGAGAATGCTTCTCATTATTCAAGAAGAGTGGTGCAGGATTTTTATGTTGCAAGGGGTTTGTCATTTATATTCCCTGTGGTCGAAATTGCATATGGGGAAGGAAAGTAAGTGTCAGCTGATTAGCATTTGTGAGTATAACTTGCCTCATACCCACCAGCTGGCATTACTTCCCCTTTGAGAAGAACAAGAGAGGGATTAGTGTTGCTTTAACAAAAATTCCACTTAAAAAGTAACCTCATTTTTCTAACCTAAGCAAGGGCTGGTTTGATTTTTATTTTGTTTTTAAATAGAAAAAAAAAAAAAAAAAAAAAAGCAAAGGAAGAGGCTAGGAAACGAAATACTTAGCGTTTTACTACTAACTCATGCAAGGCTGCAAGATACACAGACTTCTGCTGCTGGGAAACCACCAAATCTTGTCTTGTGTTGCTAAGTCAGCTAAGGAAGGCATCTGACACGACCTCTGTGGAACACTGACATCATCTGATCCCATGGAACTTAGTGATAGAACTAAAAATGACTAAGAACTTAAATAATGAATGCAACCACAGGACTTTATTTGTAATTCTCAGGATGTGACTTCTCTACCAAAGAATTAGTCTGTACCTTCATTAATCATGAGTGCAAATACAAAAGTTCTTATAAAATAAGTTCATCAATTGCTCTGGTCCAAATCCAGTCAAACAAACGTAACTCAATATCCATTGACTAGATTTGGCAGATGGTTTGTTTTTAGTCTCAATTTCTGCCGTAGCAAAACAACCAGTGCTTATGAAGCATCTCTCTGACATTAATCGTTTCTTCTCTATGACACTGAAGCCTAATGAGGAACTTCAATTTAACTGTAACTTGCCTTCCACAGTTGTGACATACGGAATCTGAGGGAGAAGGGCAAAACCACAAAGCAAATCAGTGGTAGAACAGGAATAAATTATCCAATTGAGCTTCCTAATCTTATGCATGAGCCCAAAGAAAATAAACATTTTCAGAAGAAAGTATCCAGAACAACTTCATTATTATACAAATAAATGTCTTTAGTTAAGTGGTACTCAATCCTCAACATCTAGGTTTTACCTTTTGTTCTTACCATTATGTTGAAGATGCTTGTACCAAGAAAACATATGGCTGTTTCATTGCTAAATTCTTTGCTTGGTCCTTATCTTTCTTGACCTTTCTGAAGCATTTTGTTGAAAGGTGATTAAAACCTCCTTCTTGATTTGTTCTCATCTTTCTTTGGGACCATTTTCCCCCCCTATCTAGCTATTGCAAAGGTCCCAGCAGTTCTAAAAATCTGGATTATGCCATAGTATGAATGTTGTTGGAACTTCTAACATCATTCAAACTATAGCATAACTCAGAATTTTCTAAAAACTAGGGAACATCTGGATGCTGCTTAGAACCCATGACTTTAAGCTTTGGCAGTCTTAACAATTATTATTGGTATAAACTTTGAATGCAATAATTACTATGAATCAATTGCACAGCCCAAGATAAATATTTTGATGATGGGGACAGTTAAATGGTGCAGTGGATAGAGTACCGTCCCTGAAGTCAGAAGAATCTGAATTCAAATGTGACTTCAGACACTTAACACTTAGCTGGGTGACCTTGGGAATTAACTCCAAATGCCTCAGCCAAAAAACCCAATAAAAATAGTCTGGTGATTACTGAGCAATATGGTGGAGGTAAAATTCAAGGACTGGCTAATTTTAAAAGCTGAGAGGGAGGAAAAATCAAGTACTATAAAAATTTCCTTTATGGAAGACACGAGTAAGATACACAGTTCACTGGTAGTCTGTTACATAATTTGTAGAGGGAGAGTTACCGAGGTCTACACAATGGTAATGATTCTTCTTGATCTGACAAACAATACTAACAGACACATCCCTAAATTAAAAAAAAAGTCTTTTGTCATGATAATGTTGTTGAAAGACCACTCAACCTAGCTGATAAATAATAATGATATTTGATATTTCTGTTGCTTTAAAATGTATAAATTAACATTCATTTACTACCTATAACAACTCTATAAAGAAGTTACTGCTGATATTATAATGTTTATTTTTCAGAGGAGGAAATTGAGGCTCAAAAGGTTTAACTTATATATAGTCACAGATATATAACATCTGCCAAATCAAATTTAAATTAAAGTTTCAGTAATCCTAGACCAGTACTCATTCCACTTCTCTTATGATTTTTCTGTGTTGTACATTGCAAACGGATGAATTATATCCAGAATTGAACAGCAGAAAGAGGGCTATTTTGGATTAACCTTGAGAGATTGTGTTTTTCAATACTCTGAAGGTGATTTCCAACAAAAACATACAAAAACTCATTTTTCCCCCCTGAGTGATACGGCTTGGTTAAAAACATTGGAATGTTACAACCTACAAAGGATCAAAGTTGCTGAGGATCCATAAATCAAAGGAAAGATGTCCATTTATAAACATCAGTAGGACATATTACCTTAATGATCTCTATGCATCAAAAAGCATAAGGGATTAACACTGACAAAAGTAGGCAAACCATTCACATAGTAAAAATTAAGGATAACCGATAGAAAGCCTGAATATTGGTACTAAATAATATTGGTACTAAAGAAATATGAAAAACAAGGAGAGAATGACCTCTCTTGGAAGACTGATGGAAGAGCCCAAAAGAGAATGCCCAAGATGAAGAGATGTGGTCAAGGCTATGATCTGCACTGCTGGATGAAATACAAAAACAAGATCCTAGATCCAATGAAATCTGGAAGTATAGGTGATTTGTGTGAAAGTCTCTTCCCCCTCCTATGGGATAAGCCCACTAAGAGCACAGACTGTGTGATTTTTAATATTTTTATTTCCAGCACCTGGCTCAGAGTCAACCATATTGGTCTGAATAAATTTTTGCTGAATTGAATTGAGACTTCAGTCTTCAGATCTATTGCTTTCTTTAGAAATATGTTAGAGCACTCAATCTTCTTGTGATATGGCAGATAGTCATGAACTTCCACAGGAGCTGACTATATCCCATAGTGTATTTAAGAATATTAGAAAATCTAATAGTTATCAGATGTCAAATTGATTTTTGGATTAGATTTGGCCCTTTCCGGGAAATTGGGGATTCTTCAGGTTAATGGAGCAAGGGAATCAGTGATTATAGTAGCAGCCGCAGCAACCAAGACTCATTCTTATGAACTATTAAATAACCTGGATAGTAAGTGATGCATTTTACTTTTTACCATGCAGTCGGATTTTTGCCTACATTCTGAATGACTATTTCTATTTATGCCAAATATCAGAATGATTGAGGAATGCAGCAGTAAAAACATCCATTGATGTTAGACAAAGCTCATGTGGAAAAAAAAAAAAGACATAGGGCATCTCACATAAGGCGGTGAGTGAACACAGCACAAAAAGCTTTTCAACGCAGGATGGTCATTTGTGTGTGAACTACAAGGAATCCTAGGAACAATAGCAATTACTAATGCATTGCTCTGATTCTGAAACATGGCAGCTGAAAAGGAAATCAATGGGAATATTTTTCTGGTGGAGCACATGGCTGTGACAGCCTCCCCAACCCATGATATAATTTAAGAAAATAATGATTAAACTTTAAAGTAACTATCTGTGCCTGGTACTGTCTGTACCTTCCTTCCCATCATGCTTTTGCATATCTGAAACTAATCAGAAGTGTTAAGGTCACTGGTTAGGCTCCTGGGGTGCTTTGGAGTCAGTTCAGGGCTTCTTCTGGCTGAGCTAGTCTGTTCTCTAACCTGCTGGAATTGTGCTTCTTTTAGAAAAGGAGTATACTGTGGGGCCATGCATGCTGTTTTATAACAGAGAGAACTATCTCAAGACTAGCAATAAGGTCTATTGTTGTTAATAGGAACAGCAACAAAGGATGTTTCATTTTCTGAAATATTTGCATGATTGCATCAACATTTCTGAAGTACTACTTCCCTTTAAAAATTACATTTTTAATTTCCCCAAACTAAACAGTTTTGTGGTAAGGATAATAGAGGGTGTTTTTTTTTTTTTTCTTCTTTACCTTGTGTCCAATTAAAGAAGGGAATGCTAGCTCTGATTTGGTTTTAAAAAAGCACTAAACTTGGGAGTCAAAATATCTGTCACTTAATTAGCTGGAGGACTAAGAGAATGTTACAATGTCATTGAGTCAATTCCATCATCTCTAGAAAGGGGACACTATCTAGTTCACAAGGTTGTTTTGAGTAAGTGTCAGGGAACTGAGAAAAGAAAAACATCTATTGAAATATGCAAAGACTTTCTCTTCTTGTGGCTAAGCCCAAGTGTGGAAATTGGGGAGCTAGTTTGGGCCATAACTGGAAATTGATGAAAAATCCATAATTGACTTTAGAGCAGGAAGTATCCAGAGGGTACATAGCCAGAATTGGATTCATTGCAAAGGCTTCAATATCCCCATCCCCTAATCCTTTATGTACATTTTTTGCCCTAGAAATAAGGAAAGATGCTGGAAGCAGCCAAAGTAGAAGGAAGTGTAGTTGGATCTTTTCCCCCTCACTTCCCCAGCTGCCTTGTGTCTCTGGGCAACATGGCACCTATTGTTTTTGGTTTTTTTTTCCTCTCCTGATCAATGAATAACCAGAGATAGAAGTGAATAATGTATGAGACTGAAAAGTTTGGCATATTCATCAGAGGTCCCCTTGGCAATCACATTCAGGAGTAGAAAACCACTGGATTATCTTTCACTGCTATTTTGAGTATATATTATTATAAACATTTTGCATTTTGTCCTGGTTCTGTTTTCTTCAATTTGTATCAATTAATACAAGTCTAATGTTTTTCTAAATTCTTTATACTTTTTCTAACGACACAATAAATTTCATTATATTTATATAGACCACTGCTGAGTCAGATACTGCCTAATCAATCAATACTTTGCTTTCCTTTCTATAACAAAAGGGTAGTAATGAATATTTTGATATATATGTAACCATTCTGTCTTTGACCTGCATGGAGTATGTTACCAAGAAATGGATTTCTGGGTGCAGAGGTATAAACATTTTAGTCACCTTTTTCAAAGATTTCTCAATTGTTTTTGTAGAATAGTGACAGTAATTTATATTATATATATAATGGAGTTAGGTAGTATATGTGGACAGAGCAGTGGCCCTTGAGTCAGAAGGAACCAAGTTAAAGTCCAGCCTCAGACACTTAACACTTATTAGACCTAGCAAAATAGACTGAAGGTGAGGAAAAAGATTAGAGAAGGTTTGTTCAAAAGAAGAAGAAATTGTTGTTGGCAGAATTAGAATAAATTAGCATAATTTTCCATATCCTATGAACTGCTTCAGACATTCCAGGGGTGATATGGAAATAGAAACAAGGTAATGTGGTATATGCTACACACACACACACACACACACACACAAAACTTATACTACCTTGTTCACAGTGGTATTGTCAGGACCAAATGATATGATTTATTTTAAAAATTATAATAAATTTAAACATTATCAACACATGCATGTATTAACATAAAACAAATTAAAAAAAACTCACTTATTAGCTGGGTGACCCTAGACAAATCACTTAACTCCATATTGCCTTACCAAATATATATATGTGTGTGTGTGTGTGTGAGTCATTAGTAATAAAAATGTCAAAAGTACTTAAAGTAAACTGTAGAATATCATACTAGTAAAATTAGTAAGGGAACATTTTATTCAGGTAAAAAAAAGATGACAAAGGTAATTATTGTGCCTATATTTCCACAGTCCCTTTAATAATGACAATTATCTTTGTCAATTTGCTGGGGGTGGGATGATACTTCAGAGTTTTAAAATGTCTATTTCTCTCAATTAGTGACATACACACACACACACGTTTACCTGTGGCTTTTGATAGTCCGCATTTCTTCTTTTGAAAATGGTTTGAATCTTTTTTTATATACATAACATCTTACATGTACTTTTAAAAACACTTATCTATTAGGAAATGATCCTTAAATCTTAACAATTTGTGTCCATGCCCTATAGCTCTTGAATTTTTCTTGTTGTTTAGTCATTTTTCAGTTGTGCCCAACTTTTCATGATCCCATTTGGAGTTGTTTTTGTTTTTTGTTTTATTTGGTGGAGATACTAAAATGGTTTACCATTTCCTTCTCCTTCTCACTTTATAGAGGTAAATAGGGTTAAATTGCTTACTTAGGGCCACACAGACTTAAGGGCCGAAGCCAGACTTGAATTAAGGAAGATGAGTCTTCCTGACTTAAGGCTTGGAACTTTATCCATTATAGCTGTATCCATATATTTAGATACTAAGCTTTTATCAGAAATATTGGATATAATTAATTTTTTTCCTGCTTGATACATTCTAATATTATTTCAGTTGCACTAATTTTATTCTTGCCAAACATTTTTAATTTAAAAAAATTAAAGTTGTCAATTTTTGTTTTTTATTATCTTCTCTAACCTTTTCTTGGTTAGGCAATCTCCCCTTTGTCACAGTAGTGAAAAGTACCTTTTCCTGGTTCTTCTCTAATTTTTTTGATGATGTGACTTCTAAAATTTTAGATCCTATTTCCATTTAAAGCTTTAGTTTAAAATATTTACCGTATGTATAAGATGCTATTTGAATCCTATTTTGTGCCAAATGACTTTGTAGTTTTCTCATGGTATCATAGGATCAAATGATTCTAGATTTAGATCCAGGAAAGATTATGGAGGCCATCTACTTCAACCACTTCATTTAAAAAAGGGGGAAAGTGAGGTGAGTTGACTAAGGTCACATAGCATAGCAAATGATAGTTCTTGGCAAACAGGGAATTCTTTCCTTAGCATCATGTGTTCTTGGGTTTACAAAACCCTGGGTTACTGTATTCATTTATTTTTAAGGCTTGCTTGTCTAGTCTTATCCAATGATTCATTTTTTTACTTTAATACTTCTACTACACCATTAATAAGTACTACTTTATTCTGGTAATGATAGACCCCTTTCATTCTTCCTTTTTGTTTTCATTATTTTCTTGAAATTCTTGACCTTTCATTCCTCCAAATGAACTTTTGTCTTTTTTTTTTAAATTTATAGAAAATGTCTCCTTAGTTAAGTGGTATGATATAAAAATCTGTAATTAGGTTAGGAATAATGGTATTGTCACTTTTATTACAATGATGTGCAAATATGTTTTATAGACTGTTAATTACTATGGATTCCCAATAGAAATTATATTACCTTTAAAATTAACAGAAAACTAATAGTTCAGGAGAATGGCATCTTATTTCTTCTTCAAAATTAGGAAGGCATATCTTAGTATGCTTCAGCACCCAGCCCCAATTCCTTATCCATAGTTTTGGTTGGATTTTGAAAGAGTTAAATGTTATTGATTAGATCTGGAAAAGAATACACTAAACACAGCATATTTATGATAGATCACACACACAAATGCTTCTATGAATTTATGTGTTATATAAATACTGAAGATGAAATAAATTTCCAAGTCATGACAATTTTCACAGCTTAATTATAAATAAATATTTCCATTTCACAGGTGAGGGAATTAAGGCAAGAATTAGATACAAATAGTATAACTGAGATAAAAAAAACCTTGATTAAATAAGAATAATAATAGATTTCTGCTTTGCTAGAAAATAAAAACGAAGAGTAAGACTAAGTAGAAAATTACGATAGCAATTTCAAGGATTGTGTCTTCTCTGATGTTATATTCCACTGGGCAGAATAATTTTTTACAAGATAAATTTAATCAAAATAATCTTAGACTGGAAAGGAAGGAGAAAACTTATATACTGTTAAGAATTGCTACAGTTTAGGAAGAGGAGAGGCAATAGCAATAGCCTGTAATTCTTAGACACAATCCAAGAAAAGAACCAGCAATAAAATCCATGATCTTAATTGTTTATTCACAAAAGGAGAAATTATAGTAACAAGCAAGGTAAAGCAGGGATCCTAATCCAAGAAGGCAAATTTAACCACAAAGGTTAATTAATTGATATATGGTAGGATGAGCTCCATGACTGAAATATAATTTCTTTCTTTTCCTTCACAAAAGGAGGAAAGGGGCAGTAGGTGGCCCAGTGGATAGAGCACCAACCCTGAAATCAGGAGAATCTTAGAATTCTCAGACACTTAATACTTCCTAGCTGTGTGACCCTGGGCAAATCGCTTAACTCCAATAGCCTCAGGGGAAAAAAAGAAGAACTGGTATGAGTAGAAGGGGTAGAGCAGTATTGTATATTAAAGAGAGATAATCCTGGATCAAAGTCTTGTCATGGCAGAGGGGCCTGTAGAGCTTAAATTACTATGAGAAATGCTATTCATGTTTACTTGAGATGGACAGGTCAAAACTCTCTGGAGTTTTGACACAAGGTGATCCACTGGAGAAAGACAATGGAAACCACTCCAGTAACTTGGCAAAGAAAATCCCATGGATACTATAAAAGATGAAAATCATAGGGACATAATGGAAGTAGAAAAGATTGAGAAGTGGGAAGAATACACAAAAGAACTATACAACATAGACTTTAATATCATTGGTAAACACAATGGATATGGTATAGTAATTTATTTAGAACCAGACATCCTGAAGAATGAAGTCAAATGGACTTTTGAAGCATTGATAATAATAAGGTTAGTGGGGGTAATGGAGTTCCAGCTAAGCTGTTTAAAATCTTAAAAGATGATGCTGTTAAAGTCTTGCACTCAAACCAGCAGATTTGGAAAGCTCAACAGTGGCCACTGGACTGGAAAAGATCAATTCCTATCTTAA
The DNA here is from genome assembly GCF_016432865.1 of Antechinus flavipes. NCBI lineage: Eukaryota > Metazoa > Chordata > Mammalia > Dasyuromorphia > Dasyuridae > Antechinus > Antechinus flavipes. The sequence continues at coordinate 353,774,953 of NC_067401.1, read as the reverse complement.
AAGAAGCGCAATGCAAAAAAAAGTCTGGATTAAATAGCAGTTGTACTCTTTTCACATACCAGTCAGATTATGCTCAAGATTCTGCAAACTAGGTTTCAGTAAAATGTGAACCAAGAATTATCAGAAGAGCAGATTGGTTTTTGAAGGGACAGAGAAATGAGAAACCCAAACTAACAATATTTATTGGATTATGAAGAAAGGATAGCGGTTCCAGGGGAAAAAACAAACCCAAAAAACCAAGCTTCTTATGCTTTATTGACTAAAGCCTTCAACTGTGTAGATCAAAATAAAATGTGGAAGTTCTCAAAGAAATGGGGATACCAGATCATTTTATTCTTCTCCTAAGGAATATCTATCACAAATATAAATTTCAGGTCAAAAAGCAACAGTTAGAACCCAATATGGAACAGTGATTGGTTTAAAATTGAAAAAGCAGTATGACAAGGTTATTTATTGTTACCTTTTAAAATTTATCTTATATGCAGAGTTTATCATAGAAAATGCCTGGCTAGATAAATTTAGGTTGAACAAAGAAATAACAATAATCTTAGATACGCAAACTATACCATCCTGAAGTGAAGAATTCAGAAATCTCTTGATGATGGTGAAAAAGGAGAGTGTCAAAGGTGACTTGAAGCTTAACTTAAAAAAACAAACCCTAAGATCTTGGCAACTAGTCCCATCATTTTCTGGCAAATAAAGGGAGAAGAAATGGAAGCAGAATCCAATTTTACATTCTTGGGCTCAAATATTATTGCAGATGGTGATTGTAATTATGAAATTAAAAGATGGCTGCTCCTTGGAAGGAAAGCCGTGGCAAATTTTGACAGCACACTAAAAAGCAGAGACATCACCTAGCCAACAAAGATCTGTATAATAAAAGATGTGGTTTTTTATGTAGTAATACATGGTTGAAAGTTGGACTATAAAGGAAGCTGAGGGCCACAGAATCAACATTTTCGAATTGTCGTGATGGAGAAGACTTTTGAGAGCTCCTTGGACAATCAGTCAATACTTAAAAGAAATTAAATCAGGCTATTTACTGGAAGATCAGATATGAAACTGAAGTTTGGCCAGATGATAAGAAGATGAACCTTATTGGGAAAGATATGGGAAAGATTGAAGGCCAAAGGACAAGGGTATGGCAGATGATTAGATGGATAGTGTCATGGTGAAAATGACCATGAATTTGAGCAGTCTTCTGATAGTGGAGATTAGAAGGATCTGATATGGAGTCACAAAGAGTTGAACACAATTAAATGATAGAACAACAATAAAAATTATGCCAGGACATGTAGAAAGCAGAATGAGAGAAGTGTTATAGCATTTGATGAAGATCAATAGATGCAGAAATAGGAGCAATACTTTCATTGTAGTGTTTGTTGTTTTGTTCACAGTTATTTGCATGCTGTTTTCTCCCATTAAACTACGAACTCCTTGAGAACAGGCTCTGAATTTTGTTCTTTTAATTGCCTTTCTTTATATGCCCAATATTTACCACAGTGCCAGGTGTGTAGTAGGAGCTTAATAAATGATAGTTGATTTAATATACAACAGATGATGGGGATAAAAAGAATAAATAGACTCAAGACTTTAAAAACAGATTGCAAGCCTGGTCCAGAGGCATTTTAATTATGATGATATCTGGTAGTGTCTTCTCTCTGGTCAAAGTAGGACAATTTAATTTCTTGACTTACCTTAATAACTACTTAATTTTTCAAAAGGTGGAACAACAATGAGGGAGAACTCCTATTTTTGTTATGATTCCATAATTCACAAGCATCCATGGATGTGCAAATACCTCCCTTTTTCCTCCCTCTCCCAGTGAGTCAGAGAACACAATTAGTTCAAACTAAGGGCATTTATTGAATTAGCAGAGTAAGAAAAGTAGCAATAGAATATTCCCTCCATAAACTAGAGCACAGACTCCCATACATAAATACCATCGATAAGGACAGTCAGCTAATTTAGAGATCACTCACAAGAGATTCATATATAGGAAATATTTATGACCAGAGCAGATTTTAAAAGGACAACTCAGGCTTGTAATGCTGTAAGACCATTGATGTATTCTGATGATGTCATGGAGGGGCTCTCATTGAATCTAGTCTTCTCTGCTGGGCTTATTATCCTAAGGGCTCTATGATCCCTGCTCAGCCAGATAGTCTCAGCTGAACCTTGATCCATTGGTCTCATGGGGGTTCATGGCCATGGTAGTCTCTGCTGGGCATTGCTTCATGCTACTAGATTCTAGACTCATTTTTCAGAACAACCTGCTGGCAATGCAGCTCTACTCTTTATAAGAGTGTAAGTGGCTAGACCCTCTCTTGAGAAGTACATACTGAGTCTCCTCAATCATTGTGATCGTACCCACCTGAAAATAAGTCAGAAAGAGTGGCTTTGTGTTTAGATTTCTCTTTTCTTTTCAACTCTTATGTTTGAGTGGAGATCAAAGCTTCTAGTCATGGATATTCTACTTAATATTTGATATTAGGTGGCAAGTGATTAATTAGACTCATGGACCGGAGATAGGAAGACTTATGTGGATGGATTCAAATCCAGCCTTCAATATTTACTAAGTTTTAAGACGTTGGCCAAGTTAATAACCTTGTTTGCCTTAATTTCCTTCTCTGTAAAATGAGTTAGAGAAGAAAATGGCAAACTACACCAGAATCTTTGCCAAGAAAAACCCCAAAGGGTTTTAAAAAAATCTCAAATGACTGGAAAAAATGACAGCAAAATTATCAAGATTCTCCCTAATTTAACATACAAATAAATTTGATTCAGAACAAAATACAAACTAAGAAGGCTGGTTAACCTAATCTTCATTCCTGCCTTTATTTGTCCTGATGCTGAGCACAACTCACATATGGTGGCTTATCTCTTTTGGTCATGACAACCCATCTTACAGACATTACTGTACACATTTTATAGATGGGAAAATTGAGGCTTAGATAATTTAAATGACTTGCTTAATGTATCCACCCAGTTATTACTTGAAACAGGATTTGAATCCAGTTCTTATAGTAAGGCAGCATTCTATGTACCACATGAAGGTGAATTATTGTCAGTGACCTTGGAAAGATGGTAGATAGGGGCGGAAATATGCAGGATTAGAAAAAGGCAAATAAATGTCCCTCATACCCCCCTTTTTTCTGAAGCAATTGGGATTAAGTGGTTTTTCCAGTGTGTCACACAGGTAGGAAGTGTTGAGCATCTGAGATCACATTTGAACTCAGGTCCTCACCATCTAGCTGTCCTGCCCCCCATTTTTTTTTTTTTAGGAAAAGGAATTACGTTTACACATTATAGGTCAAAGAGTTTGACTTCAATTCTTGGCAAACTTTTAAAATGTATTGTTAAAGATACTACTACTGAATATTTAGAAAAGGAAGGATGAACATAAAGAGCCAAGACTTCAGAAGATCAAATCATTCAAAATTCAACACATTTCCTTTTTTGATGAGGTTTTTAGAATGGTGGATAAGAGAAATATTAGAGATATAGCTCATGTAGACTTCAGCGAGGCATTTGTCAAAATCTCGTACTATCTTGATGAAAAGATGAACAGAGGCATACTAAGCAATAATATAATTAAGTGGATTCAGGAATTGAACAATCAGATTTAAAGAGTAGTTATTAATGGATCGATGTGAATTTGGAAGATGTTTCTCTTATAGAATGCCTCAGCAATCTGTACATTTTTATCACCAATTTAAAGGCACAGATGATTAGTTTATCAAATATGGAAATGACACAAATCTAGGAGGAATAGCTATAGCATACTATAAAACATAACGAATGTTGGGTTCAAATGAAAAAGATAAAATTTAACAGGGACAAATGTAAAGTCTTAGCCTTGGGTTAAAAAAAAAATCAATTTTATAAGCAGAAGATGGGAACCTGGAAGCAATTTGTTTGAAAAAGATATGTGGATTTTAGTGGATTGAAAACTGAATGTTAGTCAATAATGTGATATGGCAGCTAGAAAATGCTAACATTAATTTATACTAATAACAAGGGCATGGGATCCAAACCAGTTAATTTGATAGCGCCACTGTACTCTACCCTGGTCAAAGCACACCTGAGTTCATTTTTAGGGGACAAACTTCAGGAAAGATCTCCAGAGGAGTGTTGCCAGAATAGTGAAACTCAATAACAAATCATGTGGATGAAACCAGGTATGTTTATTTCAGGGAAGAAAAAGACTTGGGAGGAGGGCACTTTAGTAAATTTTTTCTAACATAGAAAGGGCTGTTTCCTTGAAGATGGATTAGAATTCCTCTTACTTAGCGTGTAGAGGTAGGAGCAAAGCAAAGAAATTGTAAAGAGGCACTTTTAAGCTTGTTGAAAGGTGAAACTTTCTAACAATGAGAGCCATTAAAGTGAAATGGGCCGCCTGGGAAGGCAATAGGTTTCTATTTGCCTGCAGTCTTTAAATAAAATGTGTATGTCCACCTGCCAGGTACCTTTTAGAAGGTCTCGTAGGTCTGGTACTTAGTTGGACTAGATGGCTTCTGAAATCCTTTTTGGAAAAAAAAAAAAGTCATTCTAACCACTGATACTGACTACTCTCTGGTCTACATTAGCATTATCATTGTGTAATATTTTCAATGAACTACTAAAAATGCTTGAATTCCTTGCCTTTACTCTTCGTTTTCAGAAGATTAGACTGATTTCATAGAGTAGCATCTCTGAGAAATAACCAGAGATACTTTTTAAAAACAAGGTCTTAACAGCATTTCTTACACTCATACTTTAAATAAAATTTCATTTTTAGAAAAAGTGCACATACAAAAATTCAAATTTGTTGTTAAGGCTAAAGGTGCCAAAATGAGGCCTTTTAAAAAGATCTATGTACAATTCAGTTTAGTCTTCCAGATGGGACATCTTTATATAAAAATAATTAATAAAACTCAGAGTCTACAAAAATACAGTGGCAAAAAAATGCAGAGAGGGAAATGATGGTAATCCCCTCTCCAATGCTGAGGGAGATTAATTTCTCTGAAGACAGGTTACTAAAGTAGGAAACATAAGAGAGATTTTATTTTCTAGTATTAAAGCTTCAACTATTCTTTATAGCTGTGAGATTTCTTAGTGGCTAAAATACTTTGCTAACTTTAAAATCTTGGTTTTTACCAAAATAACTGTTTGCAAAACACTTTCATTTTATTATGACTGACTTTTATACTCCCCATAGATTACATCAAAATGAAGAATTAGTTTGACAGTTGAATGAATTGCTACTTTTGGAGAGTAGATACAGTGAATTGGTATTTGAAAAAGAAAGCATTATACCATGTGCTCTAACAAATAGGCCCTCAAACATAGTTGCCTTTGGACTTTTCCATTGCCCTGATTTCCATCTATATATTTCCAAGAGCTATAGCTCTTGGCTCACTCAGGCTCATCATGCCATAAATCAATTCTATGAAGCCAAAAACCAAAAATGAAGTGACTCTAAGATTTTTCTTTTAGGAAAATCAAATGCAAAGAATTTGAATGGGTAGTGTTAAATGGATTGTCTAGTCCTTTAAAAATGCAGCAGGGAGAATATTCCAGAGTAGCAAATCATTTTGATTTGCTTGTAAGACATCTGTGAATGGTACTGAAATGATACGTTTCTTTATTATCGTGATAAGTGAATCACTGAGTTGCACACATGCAAACATAGACATTAGAAAGAAAAAAAAAAACGCCTCAAATAGAAGCCTACAGACACAATGATCCTTTGTTAGACATTTTTATATTAGGCTAAAAAAGTTCTATTCTATTTGCTTAGATAGTTTGACTACGCTCAATTACAGACATCCTATTCATACACAAACCCCAACATTAACATACAAAGGTGTCTGTTGATTTAACTAGTGAGGGACACGTTTCCACTGGTTTTAAGGACTAGTTCTAAGCAGCTGCAACTCTGGTATCCCTAAAGCCTTTTTGATATTTTAAAGCTGTAACTATAGGATCCTGAAAAAGCACTTAATTAAGGGAATCTGAGTGGTGATTAGAGAATCAAGGAAAGTGAATCAAGCTGGCTTACCTGAGCCCCAGAATTAGATGGCATCCTATACTCATGATAAAAATAGGAAGATGAGGACTGGATGATAATACATTTATGTGGATTCAGTGATAGGCTCTCTAGGCCAGGAAAGCAGTGATTCACGAACTGATGGTGAAGAAGATCTTTTGTAGAATATTCAGGTTTTATGCTACATTTTCATTATTGTCTTTCATGAAGGCATAAATAGTTATAAAATTTGTAGAAGACATGAAACTAAGAAGGGCAGATTAGTACTGGATGCAAAAGAGATATTCAAAAAATGATCCTGCTGGGTAAAGCAGTGGGTAATACTAAAAAAAAAAAAAAAAAAAAAAAAAAAAAAAAAAAAGGTAACAGTAAAGACCTATACTTTATTTTTTAAAAAGTTAATTCCCCAAGTACAGAATGATGAAGACATGGATAGAAAGGGATGCTAAGAATCCCTAAGGGTTTTTTATACTTTGTGAGTTAATTGTATAATGTAGGAAATAAAAGTGTCATTATTATTATTATTATTTGGTCTGAACTAATGATTTCACTGGTATAATGATGGAAAAATCCTTTTACAAATGCTGACAGGAAACTCTTGTACTTAGAGAAGAACAGTGTAGAATACTAGGAAACTTATACTCTTAGAGAAGAACAGTATAGGATAGGTGGAAGTTTTGCCCAGAAGCACACAGTACTATGTATGACTGATGCAGGACTTTGAACTCAAGTTTTCTTCACCCTGAATCCTCCCTGCTGGCTTTCTTTTCTCTATTTCCTCCCACTGGTCATGTTTAAGGTTGTATTAGTCAAAAGAAGATTTTATTGTACCTGCCTTTTAAAGACCACATCAGCAACATTTTAGACTATTGATAAAGAGGGGGTGATCAGAATAAATAAATTTGGAAGGATGACAGAGAAATTAGTTGAAGCAACTGGGGATGTTCAATATAGAGAAGAAAAGACAATGAGATGATATGAGAGTAGAATAAAATTTTTTGAAGTGTTTTCATATGGAACCTTCATGAAAGTCTTATTTCACTGCCTCACCATGGTATGGAGTTGACATTGTATTTTTGAAGCTTTGGCAGGTTTCATTAAGCTACAAAAACCTCAGATATAGACACCTTAAGGTATACTTGTCTAAGTATCAGTTTTACTAAATGCAGAGAAACTTATCACCAGAAATTTGGGCACCAAATAGTAAATTTTTTGGTCATACTAATTCATGAAATACTGAAGCACCATAATCAGCATCTTGGGGATAAAGGGATTTTATCTTACTATTGAAATCCTTCATCTTTGTACCTGTTCTGTTTGTCCCTAAAGACAGAGCTAGAGGCACATGGGTAACAGTTAATGCTGACAAATTTTGACTAATTTTTATCAGTAGCAGAAGCAATAGCTTAATTTATGAGATTGGACTCTATTGCCTACCGGTGCCTTGTTCACAGTAGGTGCTTTATATGCACTTGTTGAATTGAATTTGATTAAGAAAAATGTCCCTATTTAGTAGACCCATTCAAAAAATAATGGGTTACTTTACAAAGTCATGAATTTCTAGCCATTGGATAGAGGTCTTCAATCAGAAACTGGGTCCCTTTTTAAGGATAGGGGTAGGATTAGACTTTTTTCCCCCGAGGCAGTTGGAGTTAAGTGACTTGCCCAGGGTCACACAGCCAGGAAGTGTTAAATGTCTGAGGTCAAATTTGAACTCAGATCCTCCTGACTTCAGGACTGGTGCTCTATCCACTGCGCCACCTAGCTGTCCCTAGACTATCTGTAAGGTCCAATTCAATTCAATTCAATTCTGTGGATTAGTTGGAAATTATTGGCATCAAGGAAAACTACATTTCCTTAATAGCTTTTTCCTGAGTACACATTTTATTATGGACAAATATCAAATACAGGTGAAGGCAAAAAGGTTGATCTTTCTAGAAATAATTAATAAATTCAACCAAAAACCCTACTTTGGAAAAAAAAGTGACTTAAGTATGCACAGTATTTATGAGGAGAGACAATTGGGTTCAGACTAAACTATCAGCAAAATGATGTTTATTTCCACTGCAATTTGCAATTCATGATTGAATCCCATTTAAATGTTAGTTTAGGTTGAAACTCATTTGGACACAAAAGAAATAATTCCCGGCAATATTTGTAAACATCATCTTCTTTTAAAATAAAGTGAACAAATAATTTTCTAACTTGCATCCTGAAAACATATATAGCAATAAATGATACAATTCAAAGAAAATAATATGTTAAAGATTCTAAAGGTGCCCTGAATTATACATATTTAATTTTTCTAAAGTTACTTTATTAAATGAATCTTTTGAGGCCAAAACACATTAGATGAGACATACTAATTTTGTTAATTTGTAAATGTTTGCTAAACCATAGGGAAATTGTTATTATCACATCATCTTTAGGCATATGAGGTTAAAAATATTGTTTTTTACTCTTTTTTTTATTAGAAGAAGCATTTCATATAAGAGAGAAGAAATAATTAGGGTCTATAAATCATGAGTAAAATGCTATGATGATTGTATTTTACCAGCTACCAAATAGCATTTTCTATAATCATTTAAAAGGAACTGAAAAATCCACTAACAAGAATATAGAGCCAATATCTAAATGCTCCCTCATAAAGTCATTTGCATTAGATGTACATAGCATATACTGGCATTAATTAATAGAATAATAGGACTGATACATCTGTTAGAAATTAGTCTTTACTGTAATTTATCAGATCATTATCCAGAGAAGAAAAATGACAAGACTTTGGCTCAGCTTATCCAATGCAGAGTAGTATTATCTAAAGAAACAGGAAGTTTTGTTGAAAATTAGCCAGACTTAGCATCAAGATCTGAAGCCTACATCTGCTGTTCTACAAACTGAAAAGGGTTTCAAATTTTGGCTCAATGATTATATCTCCAAAGTTCTTAAAATCATATTTAAAGCTATGGTTCACAGTGAGATACAGTTTATCTTTTAACCTTGTTAAACAAAAGCCTACAATATCTAATGTTCTCAGTCTCCCATATAAGTATTAATTAGATATGAATACAATGAGATATTTTTGTGACATAAAGAAAGACAAGAGAAAAGATGGATGAATTCAGAGATTTCTGGAAAGAATTAATGCAGAGGGAAGTGAGAAGCTGAAGAACAATTTGTCTAACAAATGTTACACAGAAAAAAAACTTAAAAAGACTTGAAAACTCAATTGATGCATTGACTCTAGAAAATCTGAAGACTAAACATGTTACCCCCCTTCTGACATAGAGGTGATGCGATCAGGATGTAAAATCAGACATGGCCAACATGAGAATCTTTTTTTTTTTTTTTTTTTTTTGATTGACTATTTTTTTTACAAGAACTATTTAATTTTTTTTTCTCATATAAGGGGAAGATGGAGTAGGGGACACAAAAAATAGAAAAGAGGGCAAAGGAGGTAGGATTACAGCCAAGAATCACTTAGCAAGAAAACTGAATATAATCTTTCAGGGGAAAAATGGATATTCAATGAAATAGAGGACTTTCAAGAATTCCTGATGAAAGACCAGAGCTGAATAGAAAATTTGATTTTCAAATACAAGGTTTAAGAGAAATATAAGAAGGTAAATTGGAAAGTGAAATCATAAAGGACTTTGTAATGAATAGTTTACCTTTCTACATGGAAAGATGATACTTATAACTCTTAAGGACTTTCTCATTATTAAGGCAGTTAGATGGATTTTATGCAGATATGAGTTAAATATGATGTGATGATGTTTGTAAAAATAAAATTAACAAGACAATCCTCAAATCAGGAGGACTTGAGTTCAAATGTGGCTTCAGACACCTAACACTGCCTAGCTGTATGACCTTGGGCAAGTCACTTAACTCCAATTACCTCAGGAAAAAAAAAGGAGAGAGGGAATGTACTGGGAGAAAAGGAAATGGAGAGGCAGAAAGGTGTAAATTATCTGCCATGAAAGAGCTATTATAGTGGAGAAGATGATGAGGGTGGTGGAGAGGGGATAAAATATGCACTCAATTGGTATAGAAATCTATTTTACCTTATAAGAAAATAAAATGGGAAGGGGAAGATGTTATGGTGTGCTCATAGCAGAAAGGTGGGTTAGGGGTAGCAAAAGCAAAACACTTTTGAGGAGGAATAGAGTGAAAAAAAGGGAGAACAGAATAGACAAGGGGGAAATAAAATGGAAGGAAATACAGTTGGCAATCATGACCGTGAATTTGGAACTGAGTTTTAAAAATTAATGTTGAAAATTGTTTTTACATATAAATTATAGAAAAATAAAATATTAAATAACAGTTAAGTATGTTTAAAAACAACAACAAACCATGAATAACCACCCCTTCTTAGATTCCAGAATTAGATGGGATCAGACATGTTTCTCTGATGCCTCATTGTGGCAGAGAAGTGATCCCTGGCACTTGAAAGTTTTGCCAGCAGCCTGCAAGTTGTAGCAGGTCCTACCTATTAAAAAGGCAAGGTTTTGTATATGGTTCTGGTAACATTGTTTAAGATCCAGCTCAACTCAGTTCAGAGGTTCATTCCAATAAGGTTGATTAGCAGATGATTACTTTTTCTCAATAAGGCAATAAAGCAAAAGCAGCAGGTCATAACATTTTTGTCACCTTGTGTTAGGATTTATATTTCCCTGTGTCTCGTCAATAATCCTTTTAAGGAATACACTTTTGCTAATCTGCTATCATCTAAAGATTTTGGGATAGGTTTTATATTAAGTCTATATTAAGCTTTTTGACTTGATAGACTTGGAACCTCAAGTTAAGATCACCTTGGTGATCCCTTCCTCCCATTCCAGTGGTTTTTTGTTTTCTCTTTACCTATGTCTCTCTATATCATTTGTTTTGCCTTTTTAGCTCTTCTGGAAAGATAATGGAATTGTGAACAGCTGAGGCAGGGAGAAAGAAAGAGTGGCTTTTGTGTCTGAAAATGGTAATGATATTTCTCTCTCTATGGAGCTGCAGTTAATACATTTAACTAGAAACAGTGAATACTGTCATTGCCTGAGGATAGAGGATTTACCCCTTATAATGTGAATCACCATTACAGAGGCAGAGGGAGAAAGAGGTAGGTAAGATTTGAGTTACAGTGATATGGTACAAAATGGCTGTAAGGGTCTAGTATCCATGAGATAATGAGGTGGTATAGTGGATAGTATTGAACTAAAGGCAAATCTATCGCAGACACATACTCAAATATGTGTCTCTCTGATCCTGGGCAAGTCACTGACTTTCAGCCTCAGTTTCTTCATTGGTAAATGGGGATAATAATAATAGTACCTTACATAGCATGTAAGCTAAATAAATGCCATTATTCACTGATTAATTAATAAATAAATGTAATTTAAGTGGTGTATTAAAGCACAAGCTGAATGTGCTAAATAAATGCTATTTTTCATTATTCCTTAGTATTTGCTTTTTGCTATGTATGGCAGTTATGCTTGTATGACAACTTTGGGTGAATATTGCCAGAATGGCTGGTCGAATGGGCATATTCTTCCCTAGCTTATGTTTTATGGTCAAGTTGGGTAGCGTGTTGGAGTGGACCTTAAGAGTTGAAGGATATGTTTCATTTCTCTCACTTGAAAAACAAAACAAAACAAAACAAAACAAAACAAAACAAAACAAAGCAAAACAAAACAAAACAAAACAAAAGCAAGCATAATCCTATCTTCTTTGCTGTGCTGTTTTAAGGAAAGCATTTTATAAACCTTAAAGCACTCCATGAACTTTAATTATTGTGTTATCAAATCCCCTAACGCATTTTAAGAAAAAGAAACTGAGATTTAAGAACGGTTACTACATGGATCCAAATCCAGACTCCTTTGTACGATTTCAGTATTTTTTCCCCCCGTAATATAGCAATGGTTTATGATTTAGCAGAAACTGTTTACACTGTTAAAATTTTCTGAGACCATTTCTGCCATTAGGGCAGGCTTCCTATAAAGTAGGAGTATGATATTATTTGGGGGATTCTAATAGGTCTCCGGTCTATAACTATCACTTTGCTCTGCCCTATAGTAGCTGACTATATTTCACCATAGATAATTCACTCATCTGTGACTTTGCTCTGATCACTTGGTCTCCTAAATAATTTTGCTACACCCCGGCTTCATTTCCTACCCTTGGTCCCCGACCTACTTTGTTTAGGTTCTGAGTTCTGGTTCCTGTACCTAATTTTCTTTTGGTTTTGGCAATAACTCTATTTTACCTAATAAGTGATACTCTAGCTGCTTGCCCTGAGCTATGTTTACTGGGCAAACAAGGCTGACCAAAGGATTAAGGGAGAAGTGATGACACACTATGTGGTGTCCCAATTCAAATGTTTATGGAGTCTTGTGTGTTTGGAAAAGTTGTATTCCTTCTTGCTTTTATTTATTTTTTATTTTTTAAAAGAGCTTTAGCTGTTTTAGGACTGAGAAAGCAAGAGTAAAAGAGTAATATAAATCCACCAATTGTCCAGATGGATGTTTTACTGATTTTTCCCTGATGAAAGCAAGTCATAAATTTAAATTAAACTGATAGAATTCTATTGGTTCAACACAAGCTTTTTCTTTTTTCCCCATGATTGAGGTAATGAAATTTAGATGGCATATAAAACCTTCTCTCTGATTAGACAACATGTTTAAAAATGTTTTGTAAAAGGAATGTCTTTTTTTTTTTTTTTGAGTATATGCTGATTATATCAGAACCAATCCACTTCATAATTTCCCTAAGGAACTGAAACAGCAAAAAAAAAAAAAAAAAAATGTGGGGAGAAAGATATCAAGCAGACAGACTTAACGTGTCTCACAGGAAGTTTGAAAAAAAAATTAAAAATAAACACGTGATATTGCTTTTTGTGTCATTTTAGATTGAAGGCTATGAAAATATTTCAAGAAAAGGGAGTACTTATATGGCAAAGGGATTTAAGAAGGAAAACAAAAGTCTCAAAGGCTTTGAGGCAAGCCTGCTACAGCATCAGTAATCTGAATTAACTTCTCTTTGGTAATCACATAAGATCCATCTGCATACAAAAGTTACTTATTTGCACAGGCAAGAAAAATTCAAAAGAAAATGTGAATGATTTAATTAAAATTATTGGCTGAAATTTCACTACCTCCCCAGAGCTATATTCGATAATTTCAACCAAAATTTAACATTTTCTTTGTCAACATCTCTTTGGCAGAGACCATTTAATATCTATAATCAAACATAGTAAGACTCCATTATCTCCACTTTATTTAACCACATTATATTGTAAAATGTTTTATATGTACAAAGGACCTACTATGTACAAAATCAGTTTCTGATCTCAAGAATCTCACTAATTCAGAAGATAACAGGTAAATAAGTCTCCCCCCCCCCCCAAAGGGATATACAGGATAAATTGGAAATAACTTCAAAGTGAAGGCACAAGCATTAAAGGGGGCCAGGATGGCTTCTTGTAAAAGTGGGTTTCTGGCAGACATTTGAAAGATGCTAGGGAATAGAAGAAATTAATGCTATAGAAGTTAAGAGGAATAAGATCATAGAATACCAGGTCATTTTTCCAAAAGTGACTGACTTTCATAACTGCATTTGGAGTTTTCTTGGCAGAGATACTGACGTGATTTGCCATTTTCTTCTTCAGCTCATTTGGCAGATGAGGAAACTGAAGCAAACAGTGACTTGCCTGGGGTCACACAGCCAGTAAATATGTGAGATTGGATTTGAACTCAGAAAGAAGAGTCCTCCTTATTCCAAATTTATTACTCCATCCACTGTATCACCTAGCTGTCTATCTAGAAATTTATAAGGTGTAAAAAACCTGGAAAGAAAGGAGGGGAGGTAGATTATCAAAGGCTTTAAAAGTCCTTTAATCTTTATTTTATGTCAAAATAATTGTTGCTTTTCTAAGAACCCTCAAGTCTATGAAAGATAGGGACTATCTCTTTTAATTCTTTTTTTCCCCTTCTCAATAGTATTTTATTTTTTTCCAAATACACATATAGCTTTCAACATTCATTTTTGTAAGACTTTTGTGTTCCAAATTTTTCTCTCTCCCCCTCGTCTTCCCCCTCCCCAAGGGAACTAAGCATATTATACAAGAAAAATTAGACCAAAATTGTAGGAAAAATTAGACCAAAAATGTAGGAAAAACCCTACATATTTCTCTTAATTCTTTCTCATTATCTTTAGTAGCTTAATTTAGTTCCAGTCACACAGTACATGTTTAATCAATCCTTCAAAACAAATGAATGTTTTAAACTAGCAAAAAGACTACTCAGTCTTTTGGTTCTTTATGGTTCTCCCACTCAAATAAAGCAACTTTTTATTACTCCTAAAGTAAAGTGAAAAAAGAAAAAGGAAAAAAAGAGAGAATGTCAACTTGGAGCATACTGAGTCCATTATTTTAGGAGAGAATATGAGGTATATGGTGGGAGTAAATGTCCTCTATCTCACAAAAGAAAGAAAGAAAGTGCCCCAGGAATTGTGTCATCCTGGCACTAAGCCTCAAGTCCTGGGCACCTAAGGGCATATAAAGACCCACTCACCCATCAGACTCTGGGAGCCCTTCCAATTAGGTGGATATCCTGAAGCCTTATGATCTTGCCATGCCCTATCATAGGTTTCCGTAAGAAGCCAATGGAGACTGAGGCCATCCTAACTAACTCTTGTAGTAGCCTTGTTGATTATCATTCTATGCCATGGAAAAATAAATCTTTTGTTAACCAGTGGATGACTTAGAGTCCCTTGTTTAGTTCCATCATCGAACCTAAATTAATAGGGTATTGCCCTGAATCCGGCCCACCTCTAACAAGGTGAAAATGAAGATTTCTTATGATGGAGGTGAATAAAAGAACAGACTCAAAGGGAATCAATGGGAATAAGAAATCTAATAGTCCTTGTAAGGGGGTTGAAGATGGGGAGAGCAAAAAGATGATGCATTCTTTTTCTAATGCATTTAATTTTAGACGTAGCAAGATGTCTAGGTAGAATTAGTCTATAGACAATGATAAATATTGTTCTGTTGAGACTGAGTGGTGATAAACTAGAAATGTAGATTTAGAAATCATGTCATAAAGCTACTTATTGAAATGGGTTAAGATCATTAAAGGAATGATCTTAGTGGGAAGGAGAACAGAAGGGGAAAATGGAATGAATAGTAAACACAATATTTGAATGATTGATCACAGGTTAGGTAGATACATACAAGAGAAAATACATACAAGAGAAAAACTCAGGACAATTCCTTCACATATTTCTTGAAAGAAAACAGGAAAATAAGAAGGACTACAAGGACATGGAGGTTAAGAGAATTAAGGGAGAATCACAGAACTAAATACTATATGAGGACACACTTTTTTTTTCTTTTCTTTTCTTTTTTTTTTGCATTGGGCAAACATGAGAGGTTTAAAAATTACTTTCTATACCATGGAAAAAATTAAGTTTAAAGTCAATAAGGCTCAAAGAATAGCTTTTAAGCTCTGAATCTGAGGCTCTGAAAACCTTGGATAATGAGTGTTGAAAGTATTCCTTCTTTGTTCTGTGGTTTCAACAAAATGGCAAATACTCAGTGTGATATTATGAGATGAAAACCCCTTTACTGATCAGTGACAGCTAAAAGAATTTATGTCGTACCACATCTTCCATCACTGTCCTAAATCTCCACATGAAGATTCCTTCTTTCATAAAAATTAGATCCAAATTCTATTCTATTCTAGTCTCAAACTTTTTTCTTTCCTAAATTTGATATTGTTTCCAATGAAGTAATTAGCAAAACTCAATCTCAAGATTAGGTATACAGATATTTGCCCACCTTCAGAATATGCTTAAAATTCTGTAAATGATCATAGTCTCATGTTTTATATGAAATTCACTAATTAAGAGTCTGACACTTTTCTAACTTAATGTGCATGGTAAGAGGAAAGGGAGGAGAAAAAGGTATTAATTTCAAAACATGTATTTTATTTTTAAAACTTTAATAACATAAGTCATTCTTCAATATGATAAAACATTAATATCCTGGTCATGAATATAATACCAGTTCTGGTACAGTGTGGTGAGGTTATTTGTCTTATAGGGCTTTGCTTTTCTCATCTATAAAATAAAGGGCATAGATTAGATAATCTCTAACATCCCTTCCAAATGCAAATTCTATGATCCTAGAAGAGAGGAAAGTTCAGAAGCTTTAATGCAAACAGGTTTGTAGTATAAACAAACAATTTCTTTACTATTCAGAATAGGGATTTAATTGGATACTTTCTTTTTTTAAAAAAATGCACATATTTTCTAGCAGAAATAACTAAAATCTGAAGTAACATAAATAACATATTTTCTCCTTGATGTTAAATGGGACAATTGTGTCTGTCAAGAGCTCTCTTTTCCTAATTAATTGGCTTAGAACATGAGTGAAAGATATAGCAGTAATTATTAAATTTAATAGCATAAACCAGTTTGTAGTAGAATATCCACAAAGACAAAGTTTTCAAAAGAAGCCAGGTTTTAACACGATTATTTGTTGACCTTACACTAATGTAAATTGGGGGGCTTTAATCCTTTTTCATATAAATATCTTTTGAGAACAGAAACAGTTTTTGAGACAGCAACTATTATTGTAAAGAAACCATTTCAACCTAATTCATCACATAAATGACATTAATATTTTCATTTCTTTGCATAGCATTACAGTTAGGTTAACATTTTACATAATCATTGACATTATTATTGTTATTATTTTTTTTTGGTCTTGTGTTGAGATAAAATTAGATTTCTTTCCTGCTTAATAATTTCTGGTGAAGTAAACTATACTGATATATACTATTAAAAGCTGGGGCAGCTAGGTGGTATAGTATAGGGTGGGACTTGGAGTCAAGAAACTTATCTTCCTGAATTCAACTCTGATCTCAGACATTAGCTGTGTGACCTTGGGCAAATCATACAACCCAATATTTGCCTCAGTTTCCTCATCTGTGATATGACCTGAAGAAAGTAATGGCAAATCATTCTGAAGCCAAGAAAACCCTATATGGGATCATGAAGAATCAGACATGACTGAAATGACTAAAGTATTGAAAGTAGTCACCAAGATAAAAATCAATTTCTGTAAAAGAACATCTATTAAAGGAAAAAAAGTCACTGGAAAATGGCACATCTCATAAATCTTGATAAATATGTGAAGTAATCCTATATTTAATAGTTGGATTATAAAATTCATGTATTTTTACTTTTCTAAAAGTTGTCTCATAAAATTTTGTTTTCAAAGTCACTTTTCCATATTTTGTTAACCATGATCTGTACTTATCATGAAAGGACATGGGGCAAAAAGCTAGAAGAACTTGGTTTTAATTCTGTTATTAGCAATATCTCACAATGTAATCTTGGACATGTCACTTATTCTTTTTAATCTTTTGTTTTCTCATCTATAAAATCAGGGATATAGGGATATATTGTTTTCAACACTTTAGTTCAATACTCTTTCTATTATCTATGATAATGTTCACAAGATTTATAGAATTTTCACAATTTGGAAATTTGGAAATACAGAGTAAAGTTTGAAATTAGGTCTCCTCTGTTTCAGAACTTAACTTCTAACCGGGGAGATAAGATAGGGGGCAGCAAGATGTCACAGTGGATAGAATACCAGTTTTGGAGTCAGGAGGACCTGAGTTCAAATCTCCCTCAGACACTTAACAATTAATACTTCCTAGATGTGTCATCTTGGAGGAGTCACTTGACCCCAATTGCCTTGCCAAAACAAAAAAGAGAGAGAGAGAGAGAGAGAGAGAGAGAGAAAGAGAGACAGAGAGACAGAGAGAGAGACAGAGAGAGAGAGAGAAAGAGAGAGAGAGAGAAAGAAAGAGAGAGAGAGAAGATAAATTTAAATATATAAAAAATATCTTTACTTTACAAACCATCTATCTTTCTAGTCAGCTACCTAGGCCATCCTGTTATTGAATCTGGTACAAATGTCCTACTTTTACTTGGACTAATAATCATCGTACCTGTCCTCCAGCTTCCATGCCTCCAGCCTAGGGAAATTAGTTCATTGTCTTGTGGAAATCCCACTCCGAAAATGAAGTCTCCTCTTTGGAGCCAAGTGAATACACTTACAAAAGCCCTCTCTCTGTCTAGGAATCAGCAGTTCTCAAACTGTGATCCATAGACTACTTAGGGGTCCTCAAGACACATTCAAGGGATCTGGAAGATTTAAACATTTTCAGAAAAAATACTTAGATGTCATTTGTTTATTAAAATACTCCTCCCCTTTCCAACTTCATATCTGGGTGAGACTGTATTTTCTTCCTGTTCTTGACCAAAATAACATTGCAACAGAATGAATGTAGATGGAGATAACTAGACTCTAACTATGTTTTATTAAGTTAGATATTAAATTGCAGAAATATGTAAAATACTACTACTTGTTATTAAATTTTATTTTGTTTTGAAAAATATAGTTAATTTTTATTTATGCTAATCTATAATGGCTTTATTATTATTATTTTAAAATGACTGTATAAGATATTTAAAAAATTATCAGTCTTAATTTCTAATACAGTAAATATTGATAAGCATAATCTACATAAACAAAAGATATTTGGCATCCTCAATAGTTTCTGAGTTTTATTCTTGGCTTTTAGGCAGTAGTTCTTAGTTCATGGGCAGTAGTTTGCCAATGCAGATCTCTGGTAGACCATGCTTTGTCTCTCACATCCCAGCTAAAAGTTCCTCTGGCTTTCCACTTTTCCACTACGCTCTGGGCATAGTAAATGAATCAATAGTATTACTCTTGGGTGTACCAGTTGACTGATTGCTCTGTGAATCAACTCATTATTTCTCTGATTTTCTGCAATAAAAAGAGGCCCCTGGCTTTTGTTGCTCAATGCTTCAGTTGTGTCCAAGTCTTCCTGAAGCCACGGACCATAGCCCTCTCAAGTTCTTTTGTCCTCCACTATTTCATGAAGTTTGTTTGTTGTTTCCATGACACTATTTATTCATCTCATCCTCTATCATCCCCTTTTCCTTTGCCTTCAATCTTTCCAATGAATCTCATCTTCTTATCATGTGGTCAAAATATTTGAGCTTCAGCTTCAGTTTCAGTTTTGGATCTTTCAGTAAACAGCCTGAATTAATTTCTTTAAATATTGACTTGTAATGACCGCGTATTTAAAATCAGCCGGAGTCAGGAATTCAGGTTAAGGGAAAAATCTTCAATATTTATTGAAGTGAAGAGGTGAATAAAGATTGCAATAGCAAATATAGGCAAGAAAGATTGCGATAGCAAATATAGGCAGTTGCTACAGGAAGCCAGCTAAGAGAGAGAGCGACGCGAGCCGAGCCAACCGTGGCAATGGCATTCCCAAAAGTCTCTCCTCCCCTTCCTTTTCCACTCCCCTGCCTCCACCCACCAAAATCGTCATTTCCTATACAACACATCAGGACTTGCACAAAGAGTGGGTGGGGGGCCATTCTTTCTCCAAGCTTATATATTAATAGAGTATGGTCCAATTACTATTTAGCCTCATGTGCTTGGGACCTCAGTGCATCAACTCAAGCCTCAGCCCATTACATTGACTGATTTGATCTCCTTGTTCTCTTAAGGGATTCTTAAAAGTTTTCTCCAGGATCATAATTTGAAGTGTTGATTCTGTGGCACTCCGTTTCCTTTATAGTTCAACTATCACAGCCCTACATTGCTACTGGAAAAAACATAGCTGGACTATACAAACCTTTGTTGGCAAGGTGGTATCTGCTTTTTAATATGCTGGCCAGATTTGCCATAGCTTTCCTTCCAAGGAGCAAGCATCTTTTAGTTTCATGGCTGCAGTCACAATCTGTAATGATCTTAAGCCCAAGAATGTAAAATTTGATGATGCTTTTATTTCTTTTCCCTTAATTTGTCTGGAAGTGATGGAACCAGTTGCCAAGATCTTAGGGATTTTTTTTATATTAAACTTCAAGCCATTATTTGACATTTTCCTGTTTACCCTTATCAAGAGATTTCTTAATTCTTCATACTCTGCCATCAGGGTAGCACAGTCTGCATATCAGAAATTGTTACTATTTCTCCCAGGTACCTTACTTTCAGCTTTTGATTCATTCAGTCATGAATTTTGCATGTAAGTTAAATAAAAAGGTGACAATATACAGCCTTTTTGTACTCTTTTATTTCAGTTTCAAATCAATCAGTTGTTTCATGTTGGGTTTTAAATGTTGCTTCTTGAACTGAAATAAAGGATTCTCAGGAGACAAGATTATTCTAGTTCTCCCTTCTCGTAGAGTATTTGCCACATTTTGTTGTGATCCACCCAGTCAAAGCCATTAATTAGTGTAGTCTATGAAGTAGAAATAGAGTTTTTTGGGGAAGTCCTTGGTTTTCTCTATAATATGGTGAAAGTGGGCAATTTGACTATCACTCCCCTATATGTGTTTCTTGCATTAGAAGGTAAGATCCTTGTGGGCTTATTTGTATTTGTATCCCTGAGTTTAGCACAAGTAAGGCACTTAGTAAACATTTACTAAATGTTTTGTCATCATTTACTAATTCAATTAAATATAATTAAAGGTCCAGACAAACAATCCCTGGGTCTTCAGAAGATCTCAATGACTAGAATGATAAGAATAGGAAACATTGGTTATTATTTGGGACAAGCTGCCCACAAACATTGATAATAAGGAAAGTAATCATATTGTTTGACAGTAGAAAGAGGAATAAGTTCCAATTGGTACTTGCATATACTTGCATGGCACATTACTAGGTACATTTCATATTTATACCAAAATACCTCTCTGACCCTGCAGGCAGAAACAAAGACACAGATCTCCAAATATGTATGTGTGTTGAGATTAGCTCTTGCCTTTGGAAGGCAGGTTTGAGGGGTTGCCCAATTCCTCTTCCTTTAAAACAATATTCTATAATGATAAAATCCCATAAAATCAATGCAAATTGACTTACTAAGAGCAGAATGTAAAAAGGAAATGCCATATTTTAAGGACCTCATCAGAGGGTTTTTGTGTAGGAAAAATTTCAAATCAGGGGAAAAAAACCTCTACTAAAGAGATTGGAAAACATTGTAAAATTGAGAATTTTCTTCAGAGTGAAGCATGTAATATTTTTACCTAAGGATATAATAGAAACCTTGCAGAGTTTCTTTTGAGCACTTACTACTGCTGTATTTACTGTCTGGCTTATAGGTTGTCAACTATTTAGTGATTTACTAAAATTAATATAGAGGAAGGAAGGGATGGTACAAAGGGATCCCTTTTCCTAAGGAAGAGACCCTTCTCCAGGGAAATTTGGAGGCTAATAACTCATATTATAGGAGTGAAAGAGAACCGTACTCATGAGAACTAATTTTTTAATCACAAAGAATACCTCACTGGACTCACATTTAAGTGATACTTGAATGGAAGTAAAGTATCTTGATAAAAAGGCAGTTAAATAAGTTGGGGGGATGATAATTTATTTTAATATTGGCTTTATATCCTCAGATATTATACACACACACACACACACACACACACACATATATTTTAAAGAGAGTTTCAAGGGTAAGTGCTTCATAACAATTTTTAATATGTAATCTGTTAAAGGGCAAATAGAGTAGGGATTTTTCAGTGTCTCATAACTATTTGTTGTTTCTAGAGTTCCAAAAACATATTTCTAGACCATCCTACACAGCTAATGTCCAAGTAAGCATCTTTTGTGAAGAAAGGGCCATCTATTCATACCAAATGACAACCAACCACCACTCCCAGGATGGACTGACGAACCTAGCTAAAGCCATAAGGCTCTCATAAGAGATGTGCCAGCATGAGCCAGGAAAGTCAAGCTACCATGACACCTTGAGCAGACCAGACTCCAGACCCAAGAGCCTTGGGTACAGCAATATGGTCAGTCACTTGTGCTTGGCTTTCATCATGAATGTAACCTTTGTGCAGCCAAGAAACTGTCCAAGCTACAGCTATAGCTATTGAAAAAAATGCCCTTGCCACCTTGACACTATCAAACAAATGACAACACCAGAAACTCATCTGACTTCATTGGAAGAAATGAAATTAAAGAAGAACCATTGCCATCTGCTTTCCCAATGAGCCTAAGGACCAGCAGACCTTTCTATTTGAATAAAACTCCCTATGTGAGATCCTTCCCATTAAAGTGTGAGTTCCTTGAGGGAAGTATTTGCTTTCCTTTTCTATGGGTAACTCTAGTTTCTTAGCACAATACTTTACATATCTTAAGTTCCTTAATAAGTGTTTTAGTAAATCACTCATTGTCTGCACAAATTCAAAAAGAACTAGCATTTATATTGCATGTTAAGATTGGAAAATCAATTGACAAGTATATTGTTTCATCCTCACAACAATCCTGGGAAAAAATGTTATCACTATTTTCCACTTTGCAGATGAAGAAACTGAGACAGACAGTTAAGTGATTTGCCCAGCATGCTATAGCTAGTAAAAATCTGAAACTGGATTTGAATTCACGTATTCTTGACTCCAAGGCTAGCACTGTGTCGCTTAGCTCCTTCTAAATGGGATTCAAAGGTTATTTCTCTTAGGACTTTAGTTTATTGAAATGACCAGAAAAAGCTGTAGAATCATCATATACTTATTGAAACTTTGCAGAACATCAGAATTACCCTGGAAACAACCTTTGGATGCTTCTTTCCTTTGGACAGATCTCCTCCATCCTGACTCGGGACAGGTGATTTCCTTTGGGTTATTGTTTGGGACAAATGCTATTGTGCTGACTCCAAAGTATAAAGGGCTAGTTTTACTGAAGGCACATACAGTAATCTTCAGATTTTTTTCTTTATAGTCTTTGTTATATGTCCACATATATCATATGTGTAGAGAGATCTCTGTCCTGAATATCATTTAAGAAGGTACATATTTCTCTGTACTATAAAATTTCTTTGAGTTTATGAATTAGCATGTGATAAAAGTATTCAATAAATACTTCATGGTTGATTTTAAAATTAAGCTTAAATTGATTAAACTTAAATTAATTAAAATTAAAAACTAAAAATAAGTAAATCAATAAGCATCTTCTAAAAGTCAACTATATGCCAGCCATGATATGTTAGAATCAAGCAGGTATGTTAGTTGCCAAGAACTCATAAATGCAATATAAGACATGCTTTTTGTCCAGAAGGAACTTATAGTCTAATTGGGAAGTATAAGATTTATGTAAATGAAAAAAAATTAGAAAATAATATAACATTACATAATAAATATTTTAAGGGGTTGGTGTCTCATAGTATGAAGACAAATTATCTTATATCTTTGCTCTGCTCATGTAGGAATAGGTAACCTCATGCCTTGAAATGTGGTACTGCTGTGAAATAGTTTTTCCTTTCTGGAACATCATAGTCCTGCTTAATCTGGATTAGAGCCTTGATAGTATCCTTGACCTTCCACAGATTATCTTTGCCAGTTGCCCATCAAGGTTATCCACTAGTTTGTATCCCAGTGGTTCCCATACCATTGTTCCTCTCCACACATTAAAATATCCCCAGATCTGGACTAATTGTCTCAGCTAGTCTATTTAAGAAAAATATGTATGATAATGTAAGCAATAAGGATTTGAACATTTTAGATACATCCCTGCCTTAATTATCTCAACAAAAGAGTTATTCTGAGACATGCAAAACACAGAAGGCCATGCAAGAAAATATTTTTAAGTAAATGGTCCCTAAATCCTACAGCATAGCTATGTATTTGTTTGAAATGCTTGTCCTGATAATATTTTGTATTAAATGTCTTAAAATTAGAAGTGTCATTCTATACCAATTAATTTAATGCCACATTATTAGTGAATGGCTTAAAGATAACATTAAGTTCAAGGATCAATCTGGAGAATAAAATCTGTATATGAAAGCTTATTGACCTATTAACAATTAGTCAATTAAAGATTAATACTACTGGTTATTATAATCTAAAATTTTAAACAGTAAATTCTTTTATGTAGTAAAATTAAGTTTGGATTTGGAGTCCTTATGAATTCAAATACAGCTGCCATTTCAGTAAGTCATTCCTTTCTGAATCTAACCTTTTTTGAATTGAACTAAATAATCCTCCCATTTCCAGTTTCCTATGATGCCTTACACATATAATAGGTTACCAGTGGATGTTCGTGGAGGAAAGAAAAGAAAAATAAATATATTGAAATTATACATTAAGACATATCCTAAAGTATATTAGACATTGACTAGCTGTGTGATTCTGGGCAAGACATTTAACCAGTTTGCCCAAAGACCCTATCATCCTTCCAGTCTCCCAGATTCATAACCTTGCCATTATCCTCAATTGCTCTTTCTTCCTCACTCCCACACATCCAGTTAGTAGTCAAATCTTGCCATTTCTATATTCACAACAAATCTCCAATCTGCTTCATTTTCTCTACTCATAGAGCTACCACCTCAGTTCAGGCCCTCATCACTTCTCGCCTGTACTACTCTGAAGTCCTCCTAATTGGTCTCCCTGATTCAAGTCTTTCTCCAATACATCCTGCACACTGTTGCCACGGTGATTTCCTTACGGGCAGATCTGACCATGTCACTCCTCTGCACAATCTACTCTGATGCCTTTTGCCTGGAGAAATCAAATACAAATTTCTCTGTTAAGTTTTTAAAGCTCTTCTCTACTTGGCCCCAATCTATCTTTCCAGGCTTATTATACATTATTGCTCTTCCTCCCACAGTCTGCAATCCAGACTAACTGACCATCTCTTAGTTCTTCTCAAATGACACAACATCTCTAATTTTGGGAGGCCCAGTTTCCCAAACCTTCGATGAACTCTCTCTTTGCTATAAGCCCACTTGAATTCTTTTCTGTCTAATAGAATTATAATCACATTACTATAGCTTCTAGTCTTTCAGTTGATTATCCTAAGACTCCACTTGCAATTTCAATGCCTTCCTTTTTTGCTCACCTATATTTTTAATCTTCCTCTATTAGAATATAAAATCCTTAAGAGTAGGAAAGAATTTGCTTTTTTCTTCTTCATATTCCCAGAATTTATCCCAATACTTAGCCCATAGTTATAGTCAATACATGCCTTTATTCTGCAGTAACCAAATGTTCTCTCCTTTCAATTTCTATAGCATGTGTAATCTATATTTTGGCATTGAATAAAATTCTTTCTTTTTTTGTTTCTGATAGTTCCCTTGCTATGTTATGGCTGGTTAGACAAAAGGAACTTTATTTTATAGTCTTTCTCTGTATCTCTGTAGGTTAACCCACAGTGCTTACATACTGGAAAAAATGCTACATCCAGGTTCAGAGGATCCAGGTTTTATGTCTATTTCTGGTTGTGTAATTGTGGTAAAAAAACAAACAAACAACAAAAAATACCTCACCTTCTGAAATTCAGTTTTTTTGCTTGTAAAATGGGGATGATAATATTGTTGATTTTTATATTATTGCTATTATAGAGCTATTTAGCTTTCTAGGAAGTATTAATCTCCAAATTCAGAGAATAATTATTTGTGTTCTCATGAGTAAATTGCTTAATTTTTTTCAGTTGTGTCTGATTATTTGTGACCCCATTTGGATTTTCTTAACAAAGATACTCATTTGTAAAATGAGAAAACTGCAGCAAATGGGTTTAAGTATTTTGTCCAGGGTCCTATACCTAGTAAGTATCTGAGATCATATTTGTTTTGTTTTTTTAAATATTATTTTATTTTATTTAATAATAACTTTATATTGACAGAATCCATGCCAGGGTAATTTTTTTTACAACATTATCCCTTGCACTCACTTCTGTTCCGATTTTTTCCCTCCCTCTCTCCACCCCCTCCCCTAAATGGCAAGCAGTCCTATATATGTTAAATATGTTGCAGTATATCCTAGATACAATATATGTTTGCAGAACTGAACAGTTCTCTTGTTGCAACAGGGAGAATTGGATTCAGAAGGTAAAAATAACCCGGGAAGAAGAACAAAAATGGAAATAGTTCACATTCATTTCCCAGTGTTCTTTCTTTGGGTGTAGCTGCTTCTGTCCATCATTTATCAATTAAAACTCAGTTAGGTCTCATTGTCAAAGAAATCCACTTCAATCAGAATACATCCTCATACAATATCGTTGTTGAAGTGTATAATGATCTCCTGGTTCTGCTCATTTCACTTAGCTTCAGTTCACATAAGTCTCTCCAAGCCTCTCTGTATTCATCCTGCTGGTCATTTCTTACAGAACAATAATATTCCATAACACTCATATACCACAATTTACCCAGCCATTCTCCAATTGATGGGCATCCATTCAATTTCCAGTTTCTAGCCACTACAAACAGGGCTGTGAGGTCATATTTGAATTTAGGTATTGGGACTGCAGGCCCTGTGCTTTATCCTAGCTGTGTCATGAATTTAAAATATATTAATTAACTATGTTAAATGAATATGATGAAAAATGACTATGCTTCCTTCTGAGAAAATAAAAGGTGGTTGCAAATGTTGAGTACAAAATCATTCTTGATTTTCTTTCAGAGTTCAAAAAAAAAATATGCTCTTCCCCATTGAAGACATTCACTTTGGAATGAAAAGACCTATTCTAAAAACTTTGGAGAAACACAATTTAAATTTATGCCATCAATGAGAAAGGTAACAGCAACTAACAGCTTAACTCACTTGTTTTAAGTTTAAATAAATTTCGATTTTCAGATGAAGAAACTGAGGCTAAGAGAAGTGTCCTGTGGAAAGTCACATAGTAAATATCTAAGAAAGCTAATAAAAAGTTAAGAAATGTATGTTTTCCTGACTTCAAATTCGGTACTATTCATTGTACCGCCTAGTTGTCATAAAAATCTACTTCATATTTATTTGGGCACAATTTTTGCTCTTTTGTTGGGGCAAAGAAAAAAAGGAGTTTCTATAAAAAAATAAAAGTCCTTTTTGGTTCAGTCATTTTTCTTAATTTCACAGAAAGAAAGTAAATTGATTATATGGATTTTTTTTCCCAGGGGTAATGTTTTCAGATTATTGAATAGACATTTTAAATTTCAAGTAATAAAAGGGACAAAAAACTTTTCACCCAGTCTCCTTTATGATCAGTGCCTATATAGTACCGCCCTCTGATGTTATTTTACTTAATTTCCATTCTGACAAATAAGTCAGTCGTAGGATAGTAGGTGACTATTCTTTCTTTAGGGCTCTAACGGTAACCCTGAAGTATTTTGGGTGGTTTCTCTAATAGTGATGCTCATAAGCCCTCATCTGATATGCTCCAAAATGATTAATTAGCCAGGTGGAGCTAATTAGCTTTTAGATACTTACTAAAGTGTTATGATTCAGATACAAAATATTTCTTCACAAATGGTAACATTCTTTCCCACAAGTACATACAGAATTTAGGACAAAATTAATTCAAACACAGAACTTATATGATCAATGGGAAATTGTGAAAATTCCTACGGATCCACTATAGTAACCAAAGACATATTTAGTGGTAAATAATAGTTTGTTTTTATTGTTTTATATTCTTTTCATCCACTATTTATGCAAACTATCAAAATGAGATGATATAAATTTTCTAATAAGAAAATGATTCCATTTTAAATATTTTCCATCTTAGTATTAATTTCATTATTAATATTATCACTTAGGAGAATTTCTGGGGGGTATATGGAGAATTGTTTTTCTTTTATTTGACAACAGATGTGTATTTCTTCATCTCTCTTCACAATATGCTAAGATTATTTATAGTGTCCATAATTTTGTAAAGATAAAAGTTTTAAGTAATGTGTTCTAGAATCTTAA
Source organism: Antechinus flavipes (assembly GCF_016432865.1). Taxonomy (NCBI): domain Eukaryota; kingdom Metazoa; phylum Chordata; class Mammalia; order Dasyuromorphia; family Dasyuridae; genus Antechinus; species Antechinus flavipes. Next base: position 353,747,160 of record NC_067401.1, on the reverse strand, counting down.
TGATATAGATGCAGGCTTAGGATGGAACAAGTAATTTGTATACCTAAAAGTTTTTTAACTTTATTTATCTTTTGTCAATTTCATCAGAGTCTATATTATTTCCCAATGACATCAATTTCTTTACTTAATTTTTCTTTTTAAGGATAGATCAAACTACTAAGTTTAACGCTTAGGTGCTTTTGAATCATTATCAATTATATCCCTTCTTCATTTATTTGTGAACCTATTTTCTTCTTGGTATTTATAAAAGCTTCATTTTCTGTGATGTTTTTTATTAACTCTTTCTAATTCTCTGCTATAAAAATTGGTCTTGAAAATTTAGGTCAATGCCATTTCTTCAATATGTGTTCAATAAATACAAACAGATAACGATATTATATAGACCCTTGCCTTTACTTCACTTCTAGAATAATTTTTTTTGTTTAATTTGTAAATTATAAAAATATTCTTGTTGGGGCAGCTAGATGCTGCAGTGGATAGGGCACCAGCCTTGAAGTCAGGATGACTTGAATTCAAATCTGGCCTCAGACACTTCCTGGCTGTGTGACCCTGGGCAAGTCACTTAATCCCAATTGCCTCAGCAATATAGATATATATATATTCTCGTTATTTATACTTTGGGAACATCTCTGTGATTGTTTACTTATGATGCTCTGTGTTAATGTTTCACAATTAAGAATCTTAAAAGTTCCTCAGAAATGCATATTGATAAAATTTTTAAATTCACTAAGTTGCCTTTAAATAAGCAAAAGATTTTTGTAGCTTTTAAATTTAATTCTCACTCTATTGAATGGGAACATGTTCAGGTCACCAAGATACAGACTGTCTATTATTCTTAGATTCTCTACAAGCTTTGGCAGATCCCTAGAGCTGTGATCAGAAAACACTCTTCCTACCCTAAAGACCCCAGATGTGCAATTTCATTCACTATGTTCAACATCATCACTTCTATTCCACGTACATATGAAATTGCTAGGAGAGGCTGTTACAGGAACAGATCTATGTGTCAGTGAAGCCTGTGGATAGAACAGTCTCACCTGAAAATGACATTTAACTTCATGTCTCTTCACAAAGCCCACTGAAATCAAGTGCTTAAATTGGTCACATAACAAAATTATAAAGACATTTTACAACTTTGGCCTTCTTTCAATTTTTTTTCCTGTTATATATTCCTATATACCTCTTCCCCTTTAATTCACCAAGAGTAGAATTCTGAATTCTATTAAAAGTGATCTATGTCATTCAGACCAGGTGCCTAGACCTGTGCTTCATCTTAGTGGGGATGAGAAAACTGTATTCAAAGATAAGAACGGATAGAGCATATAACAACCTCCTTGGTTGGCACAGTTGGTTGCTGGGAACACATTGTTCATATTCCCCACTCACTCTGCTGGGTATTAACACAATTTCAGGTCAATTTAAAACATATCCTCCTTTTGGAATTTGAATCTTGGCTGTCCTAGAACTACCACATAGTGTGAGGACATCCTCTGCTTCACAGTTTTACAGTTGCTTGTTTATAAGGTGTCTATTTAAAGGATCACATTTCAAAAAATTATGAAGAAAAATGCTTCCAACATAATGATCTGAGAGCATTCTTTCAAAATGCACCAGGAACAGAGATATACAACTTTTTGTTTTCTCATCTAAACATTCTTATATGAGCACAGAAACTCTTAAATTTTCTTTCTTTCTTTCTTTCTTTCTTTCTTTTTTTTTTTTTTTTTTTGTCAAGGTAATTGGGGTCAAGTGACTTGCCAAGAGTCACACAGCAAGTAAGCATTAAATGTCCATGTTTGACCTCAGGTCCTCCTGACTCTGTTGCTAGTAGTCTATCCAATGCACCATCAATTCTCTTTTTAGAGGAATCACTAATCAGGACAAGTTAGTATGAGTATTATATATTATATATTTTGCTACCACAAAAATGTTCACATGAATGGCATCTTCTTAGGAATCATTAGTATTGACACCAACATTCATATTTATTCTATTCTGGCAAACTGAAACCTGGAATATATCTAAGACTTTAAAAAAAGACTAAAAAAATACCTAAAACAAAAAAAAATTCTTTTATTTTAATTTTATTTATTTATTCTTTTATTTTTATTTTAAAACGAATAATAGTTTTTGTTATTTTAAAGTATTTTCAAGAAGGCAGTACTGTTTGTTTAATTTTGAGGTACAGACCATTAGCTCATCAGAATGGAATCTCCTTGTACCAATAAAGTTCCTTAGTTGTTTATAGCTTATAGTCTTATAGAATCAATGCTCCTAGCCAGGTAATCAACTTGCTCAAGAGCACATAGCCAGTATATAACAAAGTGGAGACTTGAATTCAAGTCTTTCTTAGTTCACTGTAGGTTATTACTCTCAAACTCCTTCTCTATTATATATTTACAGCAAACTCCTTCTCTTTTATATATTTATAGCAATGAAATGTTTTAAAATACATCTACTGGGAAGATGGAGTCAGAGATCTGATGTTAAATTCATTTTTATTTCCTATAAAAAAATAAGGCTATCCCTGAATTTCACAGTTTTTTTTTTCAGTAATACATGAGTATAATCATGACTTATTAGATAATTTGAAATAACTTTCAAATGTTTTTATTTTTTAGCCAAGAATAAGAAATAAGGGAAGACAACAGTATTTGTAATAGACATTTGAGAATAAAGAAGTCTTTCAACCTTGTCTTAGAAATCAGTAGATTAATCAAGTGCTAACATAGAAACTATTAATGAGTTGATGACTTTATGAACCAGAAGGTCTTAGAATAATTTTAGTGAGGACTCTCATCTTGAGACTATTTATAGAGAAAATTTTTTTATTTTCACATACTGTCAGTTTTCTATATCCTCTGGCATAAGTTTCAGTGGAAAGCTAAAAACTGTGCAGTGTACAGAGCTTCAGACTCAGGAGTCAGGAAGTCTCATTTTCCTGAATTCAAATCCACCCTCAGATATGTGACTAGCTGGTTAATTGAGCAAGGTATTTAACTTTGTTTCCTGGTTCACTCATCTATAAAATGAGCTGTAGAAAGAAATGGCAAACCAATCAAGTATTTTTGCCAAGAAGACCCCAAATGGAGTAACAAAGAGTCAGACATGACTGAACAACAACTGGTATTGTCAAAGATAGCATTGTTGCAGATCCTGAGTCATCAGTTTCGAGACCCTTTGATATTGTCTAAAAACTGAGCAGCTTGAGGTACGCAAAATTTCAAAATGGACAAAATAAAGAGGGAAGAATTGGTCGGAACCTTGAAAGAAAGTCTTAAAGGAAGACAGGGACTTTCTGAGGCAGAAATAAGGAAGGAGGATATCCAGGCATGTGAAACAATCAGGGCAAAGGGACATTATAGTTAGTTCTCCTGTTCAGTTTTGCTGCAAAGTCCACCTAAAGTCTAAGATACACATAGTGATGAATAATTTCTAGTGTCTAGATATTTTTGGAGAATAGGCATTATTTTACAAAATAGTTTTTTCCTGTGTGTAGAGTTGCCCAAAATCTTTTGTGATATTTAAAAAATTTAGGTAGCTCTATAATGTAACCACATACAATCATTTGCACATAGGAGCATCCCCCTTCTTCCATTTGAAATCAGTAATGCATATTCTCTATGAAAGTGCCAAATACTTTTACTTTGGTTGTCAAATAAAGCATAATATCTTCCTGTGTAATGCTTTAGTATTAATAAGAAGAAGGTCAACAAAGTTACATCTGTTATTGGATCAAAGAATCTTGTGGGGTTTTTAATATGCTAGAAATATGATGATGAAATCTGAAAGAGAAACTGGAAGGAACAGCTAACACATTGGGTAACTGAGAGAAGATGTAAAAAAATATCTTGGCAGACTAGAATGAAATGTAGACACTAATAAATGACAATTAAAATAAATGTAAAGTCCTACATTTGAGTTAAAAAAATCAACATCACAAGTACAGGATGGAAGAATCATGTCTATATGATAGTTTATGTGAAAAAATATGAGGTATTTTAGAGAGTTTGATATTATTTACCAGGACAAGAAAGCAGTCAGCAAATTCCACACAATCATTCACTATCTCAAGATATATAGTATGCAGAAGGAAGGAGGCAATAATTCCATTGAATTCTGCTTTTTTGCAGATCATATCTGGAGTACTGCTTATATATACACATGCATGCATACATATATATGCATGTATATATGTATATAATTTTTTTTGGTGGAGCTTATTTTGCCCACAAACTGAGTTATTTAAAGGCAACTTAGTGAATTTAAAAATAAAAATATAATATATATATTATAAAACATATAATATGTTAAAATGTAAAATTTAACATAGAACAATCTTCATTTAATGTTACACATGTATAAAACCCCACACCTAAACCTATAAACAGTCAAAATGATTTTCCTTCCTTCCTCAATGAAGCCTGCTTTCCCTAAAGACCTATGTAGCCCTTCAAACTTATTGTATTATCTTAGAGCTGAGGTCTACAACATGAAGAACACAACCATTTTTGCTGGAAAATCAAGAAAACCCATTCATTAGTTCCTAAGAGGAGAAACCTGCACATCTGTTAAACCCTTCAGGAAATCACTTAGTTCCTTTTCTCCTCTGTGTTCCAGTTCTCTTCATCTGTCTGTTTCTGCTATCCTTTTAAATGCCCATTCCTAGAATGTAGCTCAGGTGTGGGAACTGGTAATGAATGAATCGGGTCTCCTTAATGGGTGCTAAAGGGAAAAGGGGAAAGAGGCAACTAGGATTGGGTGAGTTCACACATTATCCAAGAACCAAACTTGTTAAATAATTAACATATTTTTAAGGAGACATAAGAAGGATCCAGAAGGGTTTAACAGGTTCCTGCTTGTCATTCCAACCAGTTGTACCACACTCAAAAGAGGGCTACAAATGGAGTCACAGAATCAGATATAACTGAACAGTTGCAGAACCAGAATCATGAAGGGACAAGAGACTCTGTGACAGGATCAGTTGAAGAAATGGAGATATTTAACCTGGAGAGAACTTAGGGGCAACATGAGAGCATTTGAAGGACTGTTATATGTAAGAAGAATTGATCTTATTCTGCTTGTTTGCAGAGAACACAACTGGGAGCAATGAATAAAGTCAACTGCAAAAAGGCAAATGCCTTCTTCATTGTCTACAAATGGAATGATATTTTTGAGGAAGCAGTGGATTCTCTGTCACTGGAAGCCTTTCAGAGGAGAAGGAGGATCACTCTTCTGGAATACTGCAAAGGGGATTCTAAACCATGTGGACTAGATAATCTCTTCAGAAATTCTTCTGAATTTCTTCAGAATTCAAGGAAAACCAAGAGTTCCAGGCTCTCACAGCAGCACTGCTCTGCTATGAAGAGACATACCTCCATCTCTTTTCCTCCTTCAGGTATAATGCAAAAACGAAGGTTAATGGATTAGAATAAAACACCAGGTTAGGGTCTCATTGTTACCTGCTTATATCTATAGCTTTCAAATAACCAACTTGCTACTTGTGCATTTCAGATGCCCCTGCTTCCTTAATGTGGTAAGAGTATTTCAGTCTGTTCCCCATGCACTCTCAATGAAACTTTTCCCTCCCTTTCCTTATCAGTGTTGTTAGAACAAGGGCTGTCTTTCAGCATGTGTAAAGCCATTCTTCCTTTGGGGAAAGGAAGGAGGAAGAAGAAAGAGAAAGAGACAAAGAGAGAAAGATTTGAGGGGAGAGGGAAAGGAGAAGAGAAAGGGAAGGAGAAAGGCAGAAGTACAAAGAGAAAGAGAAGGAGGAAGACTAAGAAAAAAGAGGAGGAATGAGGAGGATTAGAGAAGAAGAGGAGGAAGAAAGAGAGAAAGAAAAGGAGTAACTGAACATTTGAAACAGGATTATGGTTAAATATAAGTATAGGTCCAGGGGTTCCCCTTTGTAATTTTGTATATTGTGGTCCATCCATTTATTAAAAGTGATCACTTAGAATGCAATAAATAAAAAAACAAACCTATTCTTTCCTTCTTTCTGCATACTGTATTTTTTGAGGTAGTTTTTGAGTGAGATTTTTTTTTGACTGCTTTTTTATCCTAGTGAATCACATTGAGCTCTCCAAAAACACATATATGTATGTACATATAAATGTCTATATGAGTATATATAAACACACACATATACTTGTACAAGTTTTCTTTTTATCAAAGACCAATGCATTATAAAACTACAGAAAGCAAGTAAATAAGATTTAAAAGAGAAGGAAACTCTCTAGCCAATTTACTGGGTCGTGGCAAGATAGAGTAGGAGAGAGCAAGTAGCAAGGGCATAAATGGTTTCAGTGAGGAAGCAAACTATATTTAAACATACAACTTTTTAATCACATCAATTAAACAAATAAGACTCCATATATTCAGTTCAAGACTATCCCTCTATAATTAGCTGACCACTGACTTGGCACTTTATTATACCATGGAGCTCAAAAATTCCCAGACTTTCTTCAATCTGTGCAATTTCTATCTGATTTAATCCATTAGTCCTTCCTTCTAACTAGGGGGAAAAAAAGCCATATCCATCTCTCATTAATCCTCTTGCCAATGAGGGGATTACATATATGTCCCTACATATGTGTCCCTATGGTGTTTAGCACATAAACACAATGAATCTATTAAATGAATTTTAATAAAATATCTTTAAAAAGTGTCAGAAGCCTGTGACTTCTGATTTTAACATGCTCTAATATAGATAGAAACCCATGTTTAAGACTGAGCTTTTGTTAACTTTGTGGCACTGATGCCATTACTGTCATGACCTCCCAGTTTTCTGAGATTCCATTATCCTCTGCTACCAAGACTGGTAGCTTAGAAGCCTGGGCTCAAAACACAGAAGGGAACAAACAGAGGCACAAAGGAAAAGGTACTCTAGTGTGCCTCTGTGAAGAGGTTCTGCTTAGTTCTCTCTTCCTTTTTCCTTTCAGCATCATAAATTCTAACATCATGAATAGTTAGCCTCAAACACCTTCCTTTAATGTGCTGGCTGCAGCCAGTCCAAGAAAAAAAAGGTGGTTTATCTCATGGATTTTTTTTTTTTTTTGGTGGGGAAAAACTGTTCCACTGCTCCTTAAATTCAGATTCCCTATATTCCTCACTGTGACAACAGAAAGGAATGATAATCTAAGAACCTGGAAAACCCCACAAGAGTAGAAAGAATAAATATTTCCAGAACACTATGTAGGTTTATTTCTTAATTTCTATGACCTACCTTATATATTAATAGAACAATAAATTTTATTCTGCTATGATTGTTAATTATTTCAGGAAACATACATACATACATACATACGTTAATTTCTCAATTGTACCTCTTATCAGCCCTGGGAGAAAACACTACTATTATCACCCTATTATAGAGATGAGGTAATTAAGTGATTTGACAAGGATCATATTTTCTTTATGTCAATCAATAAGAATTTATTAAATATCTACTTTATTACTTTATTATTAGAATTATTATTTACTTTATTAAATGTGCTACTTTGTTAAAGGCACTGTCTGAAACTCTGGTACACAAAACCAGGAATAGTCTTTACTTTCAAGGAGTTCATAGTCTAATGGAAATGACAATACGAAAACATCTATGTACAAATATATTTATCTCTTTGTAGACACATATATATGTGCGCACACAACAAAATTTGAATACATGTGCAATACATTATACATATGTAGCCATGTAGGAACACACATGTACATATGCACATGTGTATTTAGAGACAATCTTAGAGAAAAACCTCTAAATGAATTAAGGGGTATAGGAAAGGCTTCTTTCAGGTGGTGATATTTTAAGTCACAGAAGTCAGGAAGCAGAGATGAAGAGCAAGAGAATTCCAGGCATGGGGAATAGCCAGTAAATATGCTTTTGTGGGCAGATGGAGTGTTATATGAGGAGCGTTTTTGGAATTATAGGAAGCCTTTGAATCACTGAGTATATAAAGGAGAGTAAGGTGTAAGAAACCTGATTATATAAGGAAGAGACCAAGATATCAAGGGTTAAAAACCAAAGGATTTTATATATGATTCTGGAAAAGTGAGGGAACTATTAGAGTTTATTGACTCTTAAATATTAGAGGAGGGATTTATTGCAAGTCCATTGTGCTTTTCACTCTCTTTCAAGTTAGTAGATAAGGAAAAACTGAAGGAAGAATGAAGAATAACTGGCAAGCTTTCATGGGAAACTGGAAAAGATAGAACTGAGGACATAAATACAGGGAATGACTTTGGCAAGAAGAACCTATCCTTTCTTAGAGGTTGAAACAGAAAAGGACATGGTATAAAATAGAAAGATTTTAAGGTGTGAAGTACATGAACCAGGAATTCTCACAGTAATTATTTGAATTTTCTCAGTAAAAGGCCATGTGATCCTCTTGCTTGGAAGTTGTCAATAAAGCCTATTCAATGAATCAGTGAATAAATATGTATACCTCTTTGCAGACACATGAGGTTTGCACATCACAGGATGTCTTGGATTGATAATCTGAGAATCCATGTGGATAGCAACAGATTGGTTTTTGCAGAATTCATAGAAAAGGTAAGTAAAGGGAAGGTCAGAGTTCAAGAGAGAGACACACTGAGTGACACTGGTACTTCCAATTTATATTCCCCCCAGTACTTGCATTAAAAAAGACATAAGCATTGAACTGTGTGAGGATGCTGTGTAATGGAAGATGTGGCTACTGTGGATATGAGCTGAATTTGGTTTGTGTGAGATGGTCCTTCTCAGAGACACATTTACTTTTTCCTTCAGTTTAGCCCAAAGAGGAAGTCCTGATTAATGATATCTCCATTCCCCCTCCCTTTCCCACTATAGTATCTACACAGGAAGCCCCTTCCTGCTTCCTGTAGTCAGAAAAATCAGGCGTTGTATCTTCCACTGTCAGCTGTGGATCAATTGCCATTCCCAGTGAGTTTTCTGTTCATTCTCCTTTCTGTTCTAATTTGTCTTCTCTGATAACATAAAACTAATTTAGCTCTAGCTTTGTTTATGTGATTTTTAGGGGAATGAGGAAGGTAGAGAAGTACCTTCCCGGATTGGAGTAAATGGAACTCACAAGCTGGTCTCAGATGGGGACTTGGCAGTTGAACAACAAACTTCTCCAGATAACTTATCAATCCCCTGGAGCCCATAGCTACAGCTTTCTGAACTGGTCCAAAGCTATAAGCAGGTGAAAGACCAGGGAGGGAAATCAAAACCAGAATTCCCCTAGAGCTTTTGTTTCTTAATGAGCCTAGTGGCTCAGACTAAGGATCAAAGAGTTATTCCCAGTTAGTCTATTCTCTTACAAATGCAATCTTTATTTTTTAATTGCTGGCCATCTGAATTAGGGATAAGTAATGATTTAGGCTCAATGTCAGTGATTGAAGAAATACCTGTCATTAGTGATCATGGGTGTCATTTGCAGAAGCCTTTTTGAAAGTGCTTATTTGTTGAATGAAGATGATTATTTCAGAATTCTAATACATGTGAATTAATGGGGTAAAAATTCTTAAAAACCCAATATAAACAATCAAATTTAGATAATCAGTGTATTTATATTAATTACTATGAGATTCAATTAAGTGAAAAGGGTGAAAGCAAATAAATTGAGTATCATAAAGTGGCAGTATTTGCTAACCACATTAGAATATTATATCACATAGTTTCATTCTTAGGAAGCTATGCTTTATTGCAAAACACTACAAACTGAATAATGAATGGAAATTATGTGGTATTATTCCTGAGAATTATCAAGTTATATGTTTTTTATGAAATTAGTATTTGCATTGACTGATTAACTCAATGGGGCTTGAAATCATGAAAAATACTTCAAATACTTCGTTTTCTCTTTTGCTTTACAGGTTTGTGTCTTGGACTCTGTTTCTCCCCAAACCAGAGAGTGTTTTTGTAAACTATCTCGTTGTGATTTGTTTCTCTCCTTCTTCACCTGAATTTCCACTAATTCTTCACTATTTAACCTGAATTGATGTTCAGAAAACAATTTTTACTTTTTCTTATGTCTTTTATGTCATTTTTAACACATGAAAGTTTCTCAATATCCAAAAATCTGGCCATCTGCTTTATTTCCCTTTTCTTCCTTATTCTTATTGTTGTCTTCACCTTCTCTAGTTCGCTTCCTTATTCATAGTACTGCCAACCTTTATGTGTCAGGTGTCAGATAAACTGGATCTGTGTGTATTTTTTAAAATGAAAATTTTTTTAACATGAACACTAAAGGAAGACAGACAATATCAGAACTGTGGCATATGGTCACATTACATAAGGTTCTAACCTAATAAGAGAGGAAAGAAAAGTCTATAGGGGTTGGGCTACAATTGAAAGGTTGTAATCTTTTCAATATTTTTCAGTTGTTAAAGAATCACAGTTTGTGACTAATTTCAGAAAGCACAGACATTACAGCAGCTGACATTATTAAAGCTATTTGAAACAGTTTCATCTGACTTTCAGAGGCGGGTGGCTGGAACTGTGTGATTCATCAGAAATATTTTCTACTTCATTTTATTTTATGTTAGGCACACAATCAATACATAGAAAAGAAAAGCATTTAGAGGAAAAAAATTACACACTGTTGGAAAGCACTTTGATCATGTAGCTATCATCTGAGTTCAATTTAATTTCTCCAAATTTTGAAAGCCTTAGGAAGTTATCAACTTTATCAAACTGGACTTCATGTTTTATTTATTCATCTATCCATCTATCTGCCTGTCTGTTCATCTACCTATCAATTTTGGAGGCTAATGTTCCCCTATATCATCTAGGCTAGATGTACAGTGGGGTCCAATACCACTACTGATTGGCATGGAAGCTTTGACCAGCTTTGTCTGTGATCTGTGTCCCTTCATCTTTCCTTAGGCAGTCCGGTAGCCTTCTCACTCCCAGGGGCTCACCATATATGTGTCAGAGTTAGTGCAGGTCTAATTAGGACTTAGCCCTGTTGCAGCTCATAACTCCTGAGCTCAAGTGATCCACTAGCCTTAGCCTCCCCAGGAGTAGGAAATACCAGCATGTGCCTTCCTGCCTGACGCAAATTATATTTTAAATTGATTTTAGTATTGTTATTTTTAACTCAAGTAAATAATGATGAAATTGTTTGGAGAGGCAGCATAGGCACAGTGTTTTTTTGTTTATTGTTATATATATATACATATATATACACATACATATATACATATATATACACGTACATATATACATATATGTACGTATATATACGTATATATGTACATATATACATATACATATATATGTATGTGTGTATATATATATATATATATATTATATATATATATATAATTTGAAGGGTTCTGAGAAAGAACTTGGCAACTAATTAAATATTCAATCTCGGTATTGTACATGGTCCTGGGACAGCATGTTCTGGTTAACTAAATATTATGGTTAAGCAAGAATTATCTCATGTACCATTTATGGATGATCAGTTTTCAAGGAATTAGATTAGAACAAAATACTATAAACAGTTACACTATATTTAATACAATTATATATTACTTTGGGAATTCAGAAATCATATAAATACAAAAAGGTATTCAATAGAATTACAGATTTAGATCAGTGTTACCAAGCAGGATCTCTTCCCACTTTAATGGACTTGTCCAAGAGTTCATAGGAAAAAAGTAAGAGTCAGGACTCAATCTCAGGTTTTATTTCTCTACAAGAATTATAGTGACAGAAGGCTGAATAACTTATATGAATATACACATATCTATATATCTATATTGTCTTTCAGAATCACTTTTTGGGAATAATTTTGGTATCTTATTCCTTGAAAGGAATAAGTTTCTTTATCCTTTGGAAAAAACGGACAAGTTTAAAAATACCACTAAACACTGGATTTGGTGAGGGAAGATCAGACTTAGTTCTAACACTGTTTACTCTTAAGTATTTTTTAGTCCTCCTGACTCAATTACAATACTGAGTGAGCAAACTCTCAGGTAATCAGGTAAAGATAATTCATCTCTAGATGGTGATTGAAAATTTACAAATTTCCTTGCTCACAACAACATTGTGAGAGTTAGCTCAGTGATCACTGTCTCCATTTTGCAGTGAAGAAGCTGGGGAAAGGGGCAATAAAGGTAAGAGGTTGCCCATAATTACATGGCTTTTTACCAGCATTGAACACAAGTCTTCTAACTCCTAGTTCAGACTATACTGCCTCTCCTAGCTAATGCTGCTAGACTAACTTCCACTACTTTTATACTCTAACTACAAAAAAAGACTAAAGTTCCAAACATTTCAGCTTTCTACAAAATGGCAAAGAAACCTTTTTGGCAAAAAAGCTATTCTTCACTACAACCGATTACACTATGTTGAACAAAATGCTTTTATGAATATTTTGTTGTTGACACAGACTCGGTATCCTCTACATTATTCCCTTCTAAATAGCCTTCCATTATATAGGTATATGCTCAAATGGAAATTTTCCAAGTAGTATACCAAGCACAGCTAGAGAAATCTTTAAAAATTCAAATCCTGGTTATAGTCAATGAGTTCTGCAAACATTTATTAAGTATCTGTTATTTGCTAGCATTTAGAAAGCTCTGTAAGGGGGATTTAAAGATAAATATGCAAAGGCCTTGCTCTGAAAAGGATTGCAATATAAGAGACCGTAAAAGCTAGGTGAAATTGTGAGGTTCACAATTATTTGAAAAGAGGGAGAAGAGAATTTTTTTTTTTCACCCTCACTAACTAGAACAGATGAGTAGCTAGGTGGTGCTGGGTTTAAAGGGCTGGACTTAGAGTCAGAAGGAACTGAGTTCAAATCCAATCTCAGGCACTTAGTAGCCTGGACAAGTCACTTAACCTTGTTTGCCTCAGCTGTAAAATGCCCACTTTCTTCAGCTGTAAAGTGAACTGGAGAAGGAAATGACAAACCACTTCAGTATCTCTGAGAAGAAATAACCCCAAATGGGGTTACATAACTGAAATGACAACAACCAATAGCAACTTGAATCAATTCTTTAGATTGGTTACAGGTCCTGGAAATAAAAAGTCTGAAATTATGACACTTATCTGATGGACAGTGCTATTCAAATTAAGTCCCTAAATTTTGATTAAACAATTTTGGAATTGTACCCAAGGCTACTAACTGTTCTCTTGAAATGTGAGACAGTTGTATCATTTGCACATAAAGGTGAAATAACCACCACATTGCCTGGAGAAGTTTTGAAATCTATGTAAAGAAAAGGTCAACATGGACTGCTTCTGTCATTTTGGCCGTGTAAAGGGCTACGGGGAATATAAATGGTAGAGAAATATTGTATGATCACAGCCTATAATGCGAAGAAATAATTTAGGTCCATCAAACCCAACTTCATTGAAATAATGGAGACTTTTATTATGTCAATATTACTTGTAGTAGAATTTTTTAATGTTTTCAGAAACTTCAAGTCTGGTTGGTGTCAACTTAATAAAACGAGAGCATAAAATGGACTAGGATCCTGTTAATCAAATGTGCTCTCTCTGCCACTTGCAGCAAACTACCTTTTGCTTATATTGATTAATTCATCCCTCTATCACATATTACCGTGTAATTAAGCACCTACCATGTGCAGAACTCATAGATGTTAAGGAGAAGGTACTTAAAGTCATGGAGGTTCATTGACTTAGACAGTTTGCTGTGTAATTCAATGTGAATTTTATAATGCTTAGTTAGACTGTCCCTCAAGCCACTGCTGTACAGCATAAAGAACACTGCCCTCTGAGTGCTGGTTCTGCCACTTAGTTGTAAAATTTGGCTAAGTCACTTAATCCCTGTAGGCCTCAATTTCCTCATCGGTAAAGTAATGGATTGAACTAGGTGATCTCTAAAGCTCCTTTCAGATCAGACACTTAATGATTCTGTGCAGTCACGCTGGAGAAAATTTGTTTTATTCATTCAGGGTTGTGTCCCCTGAATGATAGACAGATTATCAACTTCATCCAGTAGCAATGAAGCAATGATATTGGCTTTCTATGTACATGGTACATGCATTAATTTTATATTCTGTAGTGTTTTTTTCCTTTTCAGAGGTTCATTAACTACAATTTTATGACAAATCTGCTAATATTATTTTCATTGTCATAATGATCAATATTTATTGAGCATTCATCAACGCACCATGCTAGATCCTCTAGGGATTTTGCAGATTATACACTTGCAACATTCCCTTGGTTCTGTGGAAATTTACAACCCAGAGGAAAACTGGAAAGATATATCCCTAGAGAGATAAATATATTTGTCACAGCCAAAAAAATCCATCAATGATTAGTCAGTTATGAGATTGTACTTTTTTTTTATAATGTATCCCTATTCTTAATTTTATGATTTATCTGATATTATTATGTCATTAAACAATGTGCTTAAAAAATAAACAGAAGAACAATTTTTCACTTTGGCAGGCTCAACAAACACTGTTGCAACTTGTTGATAGTTCCAATGGAGATACCAGCCATAATGTAACTAAACAATTAGGTCAAGGACCTAATAAAGGCATAATGCATTTATTAACTTGTGGATCACTGATATCTTTTAGCTGAAGAAATGCATTTTGTAAATATTCAACTAACATTGTGTAATGTATGGTTGGGTCCTATGGGAGAAACTATGATGTACTGGAAAGATCCTTGTACTATCAGGTTAAGAGACATGGGTTTACACATTGTGTGATCCTGGGAAAATATCTAAACTCTCAGGAATTCAGTTTTCTTATCTATAAAATAGGTTTTATGCTACTAACATTCCACAGGGCAGTTATAAAGAAAGTATTTTGAAAAACTTTTAAGAAATTATACAAGTGAAAGGCAGCTTAGATGACATGATGGGGAGTGGGGTGGTTGAAGTCAAGAAGAATTGAGTTTGAAGTTTGGCTCAGACATTCACTAGTTATGTGAATCTCAGAAAGCCTCTCTGTATGTCAGTTTCCTCATCTGTAAAATGGGGATAATAACACCACCTACCTCCCAGGCTTGTTATGAGGATCAAATAAGATAATTATAAAGCACTTAGCACAGAGCCTGGCATGTAGTAGGTATTATATAAATTTAACTATTATTACTGTTGTTTTGTCATTGTAATTGTTATTATTTTTCACTAGTGCCTAGAAAATAATATATATTGGGACAGCTAGATAGTGTGGTGGAGAGAATACTAGCTTTAGAGTCAGGAGGACAGGAGTCCTGGGCAAGTCACCTAACCCCCTCACCAAAACAAACAAAAAAAAAAAAAGAAAGAAAGAAAGAAAGAACATAAGAAACAACGAAGTAATGCTTGTTGATTGATTGGCAATTGTGTGAATGATTTCTAGCTTCAGCTACTCATCCCCAATATCTAACCCTGTGTCTTACATTATAGTAGATTTTCATCCACATTTGTTGATTTGAATTAATCAACTAGGTTCCTGTTCTCAAAATGCCTATAGGCTCTTAAGAGGGATAGCAAGATAATTACAATATGAAAATGGATATGGTAAGTACATTGGAAAGTGCATAAGAAAATATTTCCAACTTGGAAGGATTAGAAGTATTTAATTTAGGGGGTTATCTTTTTTATTCTATTAAAACAGAGAATGCTTCACAAAGAGAGTAGGTTTTGAATTACTTTTAGAAGCTGGAAAAATTATGCATTATCACTTCCAAATATGTAGGAGGGATGGTAAAGGGAACCAGGCCACTATGCTAAGTACTTTACAAATATTACATTCATATAGTCTATATGACTATAAGTTTACAGGTAGGAATTTTCTATGCAAGATTTCTTTTGAAAATAGTCCCTATATAGAAAGTTGTAAGCAGAATTTGTTGGTGCATTGTGCAAGAATTAACAAGGTTGAAATATATTTATTTCACACATTATGAAAAAAAGATCAATAAAAAGGAAATTAAAAAACCTGTAAAGACATAATATTTCTTTAGAATAAACATTAGGTACTTGTCTTATTTTGTGCTATCTTCATCTGTGAAATTAGGTAATCTTTCTACCATAACTTGCCAATATTAACAATCATTTATTGTTAGACGTGGCTACTCACACTGCTATATCATAATTACTTGTTATAATTTATTCCTTCCTGAAACCATATACAAATTACAAGGGATCAGTTTATGACCACTGCCAACCTAGTATGCCAAAATCCATTTTTCAGTATTTTCAAAAAGACCTGCTTCCTTATTAGAGCAGTATATCACATTAATGCTGTTTAAAATTATTCCAATTGCTTTTTGTTATGGGTGATGGGGAAAAAATTCACTGTGATGAGAAGCTTCTTTTCAAATCCACTCTTCACCATTACAGTTAAACAGTAATGGTAGTCGACCATTTCCTTTCTTAAATTCACCCAAACCAAACTCAACTGAGGTGGTTTATCAGAAAAAGAAAATATATATAAAGCATATAGTCCACACCTTATTTAGTAAATGAATGTGAGGAATGTTCCTATATAGTTTTCTCTGATTGATGCTTCTATTTGTAGTTGTATTAAAAAAAAAAAAAAAAAAAGAACTTGTCTCTCTATTCTTCCTGGTTTCTATCTTTTCAGATAAGAGGGGAAAAAAAATGCTCTCAAGTAGGGAAGGGGAATACCTTCTCATACCAGTTTATGTCATTTTCTACCTAACAATCCAACTCATAAAACAATAGACAATTATTTTTAGGTAGAAAGTTACTTTCTCTTTCTCTTTTCTCACCCAAACTAGTGTTATATCATTTCCATTAGAAGGTGCTAATTCACACAGCTTTGGGTAGATATTTTATTAAATGAAACTTTTCTTCAAATTAGTTCACATTTTATAGCACATAAAGAAAAGTGATTTGCTGAATAATAAAGCATATTTTAGTAGATAGGGATTTTGTTAAAAATTTTTGTTGTTTTTGTTAAGCACTAAAAACTCAGGAAGCTATAGTAAAGACACTGAATATCCAACTATACATATAACCAAGGAAGCATTAAATCTCACATTGCATCAAAAGTAGCAGCATGGAATATAGATTTATTACTCTATTTTGGTATATTTGTTGACACTGAAATGACTTACTTAATACATTAAAAATACTAATGGCAGCAGGAAATATTATTTTTGGCAGTCTCGGCTAATGATTTGAAAGAAGCAACTCCTGTCTTGAATTTTGATCTCTAATATTTTTCTTTTTTCAATTTGTATTGTTTATAAAATCTTTCATCTTGCCTTGACAGGACATAAAGGATTGGATCTTAGAAAAAAGCAATGATCCTCAGCACTACTCTGTGAATCAAAGCTATTCTAATTCTTTATTCTAGTTTAACTTTGCCCTGTACAATAAATAATTCTTTATTTTAGTTTTAACTTTATTCTGTGGAATAAATCAGATCCACATTTGAGGCCAAATTTTGAGATACAAGCTGGATTACCAACATGAATACCACTAGTTTAACTTCATTGAAATTCAAATTGGCTATTAAGTCATACTCACATAGATGATGGCAATAAGCTAGAAAACTGTGAAAATAAAAGAAAACACCACTGAAGGTATGTGCACCCAAACAGGCCACTTCCATATGCTTTTAAATGCCTGACAGCTTTGCTGCTGAAATCACAGCTCTCTCTCAGTGACACCCATATGGAATGTGCAGATTTAGAGCTAGCCTTGTCTAAGATAGTCACAGTCTTATTTGATATGTAATTGCACTGAATTATTTGGGAATGGTAATTCATAATTTTATTTCAAATAAAGTCTACATATACCAAGTTCTCTTGCCCTAAGAATAAATATGAGAATATTGTTTTAAATTTTCATTTGTAGAAGCAAATTGCTGAATGTGTTTTAATGGAATAACCAAAGAAAATGGGATCTGGTGACGATATATGCTAAACAGCCCATTAAGTCTAGTAAATTAATACTCTCCATTTAAACAAAACACAAAGTTAATATGAAAATGGCTCATCTATGCTCTGAATTCTTTGGAAGGGTGAATAAATAATTATTTTGCTTAGGACTTCTCAGGATAAAATTATGATGGAGATAAATCTTGTCTTTTCTGCCTTTTTCACTTCCTTTTTAGAATTTCCTTTTCCCCTTTGGGCTTCATTCTTCAAATATATTTCTAACTAAAGTACAGCTACTGTGTGACCCAAGGCAAAAACTTTTGAGGATAGGCTAGGGATACTTTTTTGCCTTTTGAAATCCCCCTTCCCTGCAATAATTCCTCATCTTTTGCTGGTAATTACCTTAGTTTAGGACATACTTTTTTTCCCCTTCAGCAGAGTGGAATTCTTGTGGAGTCCCAGTGTGTATTTTCTCCTCAAGAGAAGTACATACTCCACCCAGGTCCCTCTCCTCCATCTTTCTAGCAACTTTTAGTCCTTCAGCATCACAGAAACTATATATAGTATCACCAAGCTAAATTTTCTATTTACAAAGAAACATCCCGGGTGGACCGAGACTCTTCACTTTGCTCATGATGGCTCTGCCCCTGAGGTTTCCTCAGTATTTTATATATTAGTTTCTATATTAGTATCTTATTTATCTAAGGCCCTTCACTGCAACATTCCAGAGACAAAGACCAAGGTAAATTCTAAGCAAATTTGTGGATTTTCTTTTTGGAGCTATCAGTCCTCATACTTCCTCCTCTTACTTTACCCCCATCTCCTCACCATAGGTATATTCTATTGTGCCTACTGTCCTTCCATTTATTTTCCTTTGAAAATCTGATCTTAGAAAGGATTTTAAATGGACTCTCATTAAGGTTCAGATACCCTCCAGGGATATCTGCCTTTAAACAGGAATCAATGTCGAATGTTCATATTTTAAGTATTACTCAGCTATATTTTTACTCAACATTTTATCTTGGCTCAGGTGAAATCATAATACATAAATAGTTGACTAATCTATATACTCATGTTGGCCCTCTTAAAACCTATTTATTCCAGATCCTGTTTGATCTACCACAACAATGGAATAATTACATAAACTACCCTCTACTGATGTATTATTCCTTCCAAATAATGTAACGCCTTAATTCAGGTAAATATATAATATTTCTTATGGAGAATCTTTAGAAGAGGCTACTAATGTCAGATTTCTGTAAGCTACTGAAGAGGATAAATTTTTATGTGGCATTTAAATCCTATCATCTAGATAGCTCCTTAAGTGTGGTAAAGGTGTACTAAAAGGTGATAAGTGAGTGGGTTTTCAGTAGTACAAGGGATGGAATTCATTACCATGCTTCCTTCTTCCTTATTTGATCTTGTTTTCAAGAACTATGACTCTTAGCCAATCCTTTCCCTCCTTTCTCCCTACTTTGTGACAATATTTTTCATTGTCAACAAGTCAAAATTAGTCTTTTTTCTATTCCAGTAATCATTTTTTGCCCTTCTTTCATCTCCTGACATCTTCTTTCTTCATTCTATAAGAAGACACTTGGTTCCTTCTAGATGCTGCCTTTATCAACTTTCTCATTCATTCATTCTTCAAAAAAACAAAACAAAACTCTATTCATTAAACGTCTACTATGGGCAGAATGTTGTGAAGAGTTTGATTTCACCTAGTTTTTAGGAGGACTGTAATCTTTAGGAGAGTAGAGCAAGCAGAGTAGTTGGAGTCAGTGGGAAAGCATAGCATTTTATCTCACTTCTATTTATTTACTACCTGCTTGATATTGAAAAAAAATCACTTATTTCTCTAGGCCTGCTTTCTTATCTGCAAAATTAGATAACTGAACTATGTGACAACATCCCTTCCAGTTACAAATCAATCTAATTTCAAGTGCAAATGTATTTTTTTTAAACTGAGGCAATTGGGTTAAGTGACTTGCCCAGGGTCACATAGCTAGGAAGTATCAAGTGTCTGAGGCCATATTTGAACTCAGGTCCTCCTGACTTTAGGGCTAGTGCTCTATCCATTGTACCACTTAGCTGCCCCCCAAGTGCAAATGTATGATAGTCCTCCCCACCTTGTACTCAATCTTTCTGGAAACATTTTAAAATAAAAATAGATAATTCTTATCTCAAATACATCTCAAACTAATGGAAATTTTAGACAATTCAATATTATGAAATTCAGAATTTTAGGTAAAGTGGGGAGGGCAACAGAGAACCACTCTGATGTTCTATGAAAGCACACCAAGTAGAGAAATACTTATTCTTTCCCATGATACTCATACCACTTAGCTTCCAGTTTCCCCCCAATTTGTAATGGCCAAATTCTAGTGCTGGGAAACTTAGCACATAACTTTGGAGAACCAATTGACCTAATGAAGTGGGAGAAGAAGCAGGGGACAGTTATAACAAAAGAAAAGTAATACTGTTGTATTTTACACCTCATTGGTTGTGGTGTTTTGAGTATGGAATCATAAACAAATTTGAACAAATTTCAATGAAATAGTAAATAATATAGTTAAATGACATCAATGGTCAGGGAGATGTGTCTAAGTAAGGTAGACAAATGAAAAAGAAGAGTAAAAAAAGAAAAAAGAGTAAAAAAAAGAGTTAAAAAAAGAGTTTTGCATATGCACAGTCATGCAAGGAAACTTTACTGTAACTTACTGCATCACCTTTCAATAAAAGGCAGTGTACAGTGTAATAGAGGCAGCAAATTGACTAAAAGTCTAAAGAGTTAGATTCTAGTCCCAGCTATCTGACCCTGGGAAAATCATTTAAACTCTCTGAACATCAAGGTTCTCTTTTGTAAAGTGACATTGGACCAGATGACCAATAAGGTACCCCAAGTCTGACTTTCGATGAGTCTAAACTTTTCTCCCACAGATTAAGGTAACCATATTTTGATGTATTATGAGCAATTTTATTTTTCTTCTAATTCCCAATTCTTTTATGTGCATAATCTTTTTCTCAGAACAGAAATTATATTTGTGTGTTGTTGGGATGAGGTGGAGATGGGTCTATCTCGAATGGGACTAGATCTGGCAATGTAACACGCATGGAGAAAGTCAGTTATACTGATGCAAAATGTACAGGATTTGGAATACAAAGATCTCTCTCAGTTTTTAACTACTAGTTACTATGGGAAAGTCATGTAAATATTAGTTTCAGTTTCCTCATTTATAAAAAGGGAAGATATGATATACTGCTACCTCCAAGTTTTTGTGAGGAATACACTGTATAAATGAATCATTCCGTCTGTCAACAAGCATTTCCTAAGTGTTTACTATGTATGTGCCAGGCACTGCCCTAAACTCTAGAGATACAAAGAAAAACAATCTCTGAAGATCTAACAGAAGAGACAACATGTAAACTTCTATGTGTATATATACATATATCACCATGTAATTGTTACTGTGAGATATTGTTATTATTAAAGAGTCACACCTGTCTAAATTTCTTTCTACTTAATTCTAAAATGAAAAGGGGAGGGGAAGATGGAATAAAATAATTTAAAAGTCATTGAGTCCTTTTTGTGAAAATGATACATCATGGACAATTTAATAGTGTTTAGTAGTGGTACGAACACTGGATTTGAAGAGAGAAGACCTGTTTTGGAATCCTGGCTACTACTTACTATTATGTGTGCAAATAATATCTCTGGCTCCAGTGACTCCCTAATCTGCAAAATGAGTAAACCTCTTCCAGTTCTAAATAATAGGAACTGGAGGGATTGATTACATAATAACATACAAACATGTACAGAGTTAATAGAATTAAATATGTCTTCTTCAGTATTAAGGAAGTGTAGAGTATAATCACAAATACAATAAATACCAGGTAGGATTATTCAGGTACTCAGACTTCCTAGAGATACTAGGTTTTGCTAAATCATTGACTTCAAAGTTAACATTGCAGTGTCTGGGTGATTATGGTCAATACAGTCCTAAGATTGAATTTCAAATACATATTTTGGTCTATTTGTATACTTATTGTGCTATCATTAACCCAAAACTCTTATCAGATTCTATGTCAGAGTTAAAAGAATAGCATTCTGAATTCATCTTAATGATCTTACTGTATTAATGTTAATGTAACATCTTTGTAGCAGGAAGAAGCATTGAGATGACTATGATCTTATCTTTCCAAAAAGTAATATATCTGGCCAGAAGGGAAGAATGTATGGTGATCAGAGGGTGGTCATAGATCAGAATAAAATCTTTATCTCTTTGAGCCAAGTGTTGATTTTCTCCTATGACTGACCATGAAAGAGAACAGCAACTAGGCTGGATAATCACAGAGTCCTATTCTATCTACATTCATTTTAAGTCATATTCAATATCCCATCTTTACTATGAGCAATATGTGGCTGGATCTTTTTTAAAGGATGCTGAGAAAAACCTTTTATCAGAGAAAATATACTATGTGTTATATATGGTAGAGTCTAATTGGCAATGGTAAATTGGAAATAGCTTTGAATGGGACTCCATGACCTTTGAGAAAGCTACCTAATTTCTCTGTGTGTCTCAGTTTCCTCTGAGTAAATGGGAAATAATGGGAATGGGAAATGGGAATAATATCTCTACTATGTATTTCGTGGGATTATTATGTAATTTATGAAATAGTATAAACTTGTAAATTATTATTATTATTAAGTGGTCATCTATGGCACTATACCAGAAGCTTCAGGGCATTCCATGATGAAGAAAACCTGAAGGGGTGAGCCTAGTTCTTAAGAAATCTACTTGGACCCTTAATTATCTGGTATTCTGATCCTGGGGAAGGCACAAGGGCTTTCATTTTTGTTGAAGTTGTTACAGCTAAAAGTTTCCTGGCTACCATGACAACCATTCCTCTTCCTTGTTGTCTTATTGCTTTGATCTTATTGGCCTCCATTTTAACCTAGAGGGACAAACAGATCCCACTCTCTGTTATGGCCAAAATATTAATTCTCTTAAAATTGAATTTCAGTTTTATCTTCTGGTTAAGTATGTTCCCTTGTGGCAGTCTAGGACAGTCTTAACTGGCCTTCCTTGCTTCAACTAAGCATTCTCTGCTTTATATTATACAAGAAGAAAAAGTCAAATTTTTTTTTTGGCATTTAATTTATTTATACACTGAATCTGTTTCTCCTGTAGATCTAATATCTTTATAGATCAATATGTTTCTTCTTCTTTTTTTTTAACCTGTACCTTTTTTTCCCCCTGTGGCAGTTGGGTTAAGCGACTTGCCCAGGTAACCAGGAAGTATTAAGTCTGAAGCCAGATTTGAACTCAGGTCCTCCTGACTTCAGGGTCAGTGCTCTCTCTACTACACCAACTAGCTGCCCCTGTTCTTTTTCTTTTCTTTTCTTTTTAATGCAATTCATCCCATACAAGGAAAGGATAAGGGAAAGGAATAGGCTTTTTCCGCTCCCCTTTAATTTATATTCCAGGCACTGTGATAAGAACTTTACAAATATCTCATTAGATCTTCACAACAACTCTGTGAATTAGGTGCTATTATCATTCCCATTTTACATTTAAGGAAAATGAAGTAGATAGAGGTAAGTAACTTGGCCAGGATATCACACAGCTATTGTCTAAGGCCATATTTTAACTCTTGTCTTCCTGAATCTAGGACCAGTAATGTTTCCACCAGGTCACTAAGCTTTGTCTACAATATAATAGGTAACAATACTACTTTGATTAGATGCAAATGGCACTTTTTACTTACTAAAAATATAGTATCCCATTTAAATTTTGAAAATGTATCTTTCTGTACAAATATCACCAAATACCATTTGTTGGTTTGTGACTCTTATTTTTAAAGTCACACATAAACAATATTTATATTCTACAAATGGAAATGAAGAAACTTCTAACTCTATTTAGGTGTTGAAATGATAATACTCATATTTTCCTAGCAGTTAATTGTTAACTGCTTTTTCAACACCTAAAACAGAGTAAGAAGTTAATTTTACAGGAAAGTGTCTGGTATCAGGGAAAATATGAATACAGAATTCTCAAAGGAGTGACAAATAAACTGATAATATATTTTTTTGAAAATATATTTATTTATACATTGAAGTTTTGAAATTTACACCTAAGTTTACTTACTTATTGGAGGGATTGTTTAGCTCTTAGCTTTTTGAAGAAGTAAATTCTACTTTTCCCTATTTGGGAAAAGATTTAACAGACAATGATCATTATTTTAACTGTAGAAGACAAAGATTATAATCTGATATTTAAATAATGATAAAAGCATGGATTGGTCAAACAAGACTTGCTGAAAAAAAATTCTGATCTTTTACTAAGTTATTAAATTTTATGGTGATGATAGAAAGCAAGAGGAAAGTTTTCTTCTGCCAATAAAAATGATTTTGCTCAGGAAAAAAAAAAAACCCACCACCACCTCTCACCTTCAAGAAAGATTTAAAGAGCTGAGAGGAAGCCAGAAAAATTGATGCTTGTTACAAATATCTACTTCCTGAAAAGAAAAAAATTAATTAGTATCCCAGAGAGAAATTCAATAGAAAGTGAATCAAGCAAATATCAAAACAAAATGCCCAGTAATGTTATTTCAATAAAATGTGGTGTCTTGGTATGGAACATCAATAATGTTTCTATAGAAGCATACACACACATGTGTATACACACACACACACACACACACACACAAAGAGAGATCCTTCCTTTTTCTTCTTCTTGTATTAACCATTGATGATACACTTCCTTTTCTTTATCAATAATAAATTAAAATCTAATTATGAGATGTACCCAACCAGAGAACCCAAAAGAGCTGATCTCAGTTGTGACAACCTCCTTCTCACCCTTATTTTATTGGTAAATACTGAATACATTGGGTCTGATTGGTTTCCCTAGTCTCTATGTATGTTTCAAACTCCTGTTTGGATTCATAAGTCCTTGACTGGTACTATGTTTAGTTCCTAAACTTCACTCAGCTTTTCTTACAACTTGCCTTTATTCTCTTTGCACTTTGTTAAAATTCCTATTGCTTTCTAACCCTTCCTGAAAATTGACAGCCAGCCTTGGTCATTCTGTAGCTGAGGCTAATCTCTATTTTGTCCAGTTTTTTACTCCCTAGCTTCTGAGACATACTGATCCAGGTTCCAGTTTCCCATATCCTATAAGTGACCTTTCAAAGGAGAAGAAAATATGAGATTATTTCGTGTTGTGTTTTGAAATATACATAGTGCTATATTAAATTATAAAAAATATTAAATAAAAAATATAAAAAATTAAATCACCATAATAAGAACCTAGAGAGTGAAAATTTTGGGAATACTGTTTAGGAAAAAATTCTAAGATAGCATATGTTGAAGTTTTGGTCATAACAAAAAGACTTAGAACTCTATTACATCAATAATCAATAATCTATTTAAATATCTAAATAATATATGATAATTAGCTTGAGATGCAACTAATATTAGTTATTATAGAGCATAGCTGTTCTAATGTAATTAAGAGCTTCTTCTGAGGGGAATTTATAAAGACAATGTTTTAATCAAATGGGAATCAAATTTCGGATTTTTATTTTTTCAAAAAATATAATTTACTCTTGATATTCTTTGAAGTCAGCATCAAGTATGTATATGTATATATATGCACACACATACATATATTTTGTATATATTATATATATAATATGCTATATATGTTCTTAGAATTTAGTGTGTATATGTTATATAATATAGAATGTATATGTTATATAATATATAATCTATGTAACATAGTATATATTTAATATCATATAGTATGTACATATATGCATAATATATCATAAACAATATGTATATATACTATACATATAATATATATGTATGTGTATTTTGTGTTCTCTCTCCCCCTATTTACTCTCATCTAAAATCTCATCTAAATCAAGAGTTCTTGACCTGAGGCCTACATATCTCCAAGGTTTCAGTGAATAAATTTCAAGGGTATCCCTGAACTTGGAAGAGAAAAAAATACATGTTTATTTTCATTAACCCCAACTGAAGTTTAGTATTACTTTCAATTATAAATTAAAAAAAAATTAGTATCCTGAGAAGTGAACACAATGATCCCATTGTCAAAGAAGTCTATGACACAAAAAAAGATTTAAAACCCCTGATCTAAATAAAAAACAATCTCTTTCCATGTTGCATAGTACTAATTAAAACAAAATTAGGAATACTCAAAATGAACCAATCTCCATATAATTTGTGAAACATTGCATAAAAACTTCAGAGATTCATTTGCAGCAAGCCCCATTAAAAAGGCCCACTTCATATAGGTAAATTGACAGGCACCTTCACTCTGTTTTACTTTAAAATCAATTAGTCTTATGAAGATACAAATCCTGTACAATTTTGGTACACTGCCGATGGCCGTTCTTTGAAAATGAGGCTATGACACTGACATATTTTAATAATATTGAATTTTGCCATTACTATGCTGCAGGAAAGGGGACAGAATTAACTTTTCCTTTAGGGGATTAGAAGTGTGATGCACACCCAAACAGTTGTTAGATGAACTCATGATCTGAAAGAAAAAGAAAAATGCCAACCAAAACCCTGAGGCAAGCAAAGTTTCTTTAGTTATACAGATTAACCTTCACTGACAATTTTCTTGATGGGCTCTAGTTACTGAATAGTGAAGCTTCTTATGTTTCTGGGTGATTGCTTATGTGACTACTGCATTGTCTACTTTTTTAAGCAGTTATTATGGGATGAACTGGGAGGAAGATAGACTAGGAAGAACATGAGAACCCATCTCATCATAGCTGCTCATTCCACAGTATTTTAGTCCTCGAAGGGACTTTTGAATTTTAGTCCAGACCTCTCATTTTATTATTTTTAAATGTTTTATTGATGGCTTACTTTTGCTTTCCTTATTATTTCATTACTTTTCTTTTTCAATATGTCTCTACTCCATCGTCCCCTGGCAAGAAGGCTTGCCTTGTAACAAAGGTTTATTCATTGTGTCTCACAGAATATATAACATTTTACATTCCTAGTCCACTCTCTCCCCCTGACATTGTGTCTTCTTTGGAGCAAAGATTATTCATTACCAACAATTTTTGCCCTTACTAAAGGAAACTAAAGTCATGTGCCTTGCTTAGAGTCACACAGCTACTTAGAGGCAGAACTAGACTTCTAGGAATATAAATTTCCTGACCAGTTGTGAGACCATTCCCCTTTCCATTATATAATACATAGTCTCCTTTTCCCTGTTCACTTATACCTTCTGTTTATGAAGGAAGGTCATCATTGTACCTGGTCCTAGGTGAGTTTTCTGAATGTGTTAAAATATATTAACTTAAGCCATTTTATATTCTAGGAAAAGACATTGAACTATCTACCAAATTTGAAATACTTAATAGAATTCTTTGGATGTGGTAACAAGTAATAGTGAGAAACTGAGGCAATTAGGGTTAAGTTATTTGTTCATAATAATAGTGTTTGAGGCCAGATTTGAACTCATGAAGACAAGCCTGGCTCTCTATCCACTTTTAATAATATCCATAGTGGATATTAAATGAGATGTGTTAGGAAAGTGATTCATTTTTTTATATTCTACTTTTCTTTCATGCTCTTGATGCTGTGACTAGATCTACACAGCCCAAAGCAAAAGAGATAATTAAGGCTAGGTAATTGCTCTTTTCCCCAATTATTCATTTATTTTAGGCAAAACAAAGTATTTTAGTTGGCATTTTTATGTGTGGATGATCTGTGGCAGTTCAGGCCACATTGCATCCAGTGCAAGCTTCACTCATGTATCTTGACTAATTATAACTCCAATATGAAAAGCAGTCACAAAAACTCATCTGTGAACTCTGAAAATGAAGAATCCAGAGAAGGTGACAGCTGGTAACAATTTATGCAATTTGTTCTACCACAATTTGAAGGATAAGAGGAAACTTGGACATGAAAAAGTAAATTTGTTTGTGGCCTTGAAAGACAAATCAGCAGCTAACTCTTTCTCATTTTGCAGATGGGGAATACGTGGTGTGAGCTGCTCCAGTGATTTGTTCAGAGTCCCTTAACAAATTAATGGCAGGACTCAGATTTTCCTTATCACAGGTAGGATTTAGAGCAGCAAGGGGTGTGTACATACAAAGAGAGCTACTTTTAAGTATATTTTTAATGCATATATTTATAATGCCAGGAAATTCCTTTCACTAAGGTATGTGGCTCTGCCCAAAAAAATCAAGATGCTATTGTTATAATTAAGGCTCAAAGTCTGAGGGGAAAAATGTTTGAATTTTGCCTACAGCTCATAATACTGTGTCTATTGTCAAGCCACTGTTTTTTGA
Organism: Antechinus flavipes; assembly: GCF_016432865.1. NCBI lineage: Eukaryota > Metazoa > Chordata > Mammalia > Dasyuromorphia > Dasyuridae > Antechinus > Antechinus flavipes. Next base: position 353,718,998 of record NC_067401.1, on the reverse strand, counting down.
GGAGTACTCCTTACTTCTTTCCACTTCATTAATCAAATTAACATGACCAATCCTGGAAAGGGTATATTGTCACTTATTGTTGTCACTTATTGATTGAGTTATGAGTCTACTCACCATCCCTATTTCTTCCCTGACCAATATTCCATTCCCCTGGCCACCATGCTCTTATATGTGCCATCTTTCCTATTAAGATAATAGCAATAATGATGATGATGATAGAATAATTGTAATATCATCCAGAAACAGATTTTCAGATTCTCCTTAATATTAATGCCTTCCCTTTGAAATTATTTCCAAATCTCTCTCTCTTTATATATATATATATATATATATGTATATGTATATATATATCTTATTTATATCTAGTTATTTACAAATTTTTTCTTTAGAATGTCAGCTTTTTGAGAACAAGGACTGATTTTGTTATTTTTTGCCTTTGTAATACCAGCATTTAGCATAGTCCCTGGCACATAGCAGATATTTAATAAATGCTTTTTTCATTCATTCATTCATAGCAACCAAAGTTACAAGGAAGAAATCATGACTTCCATTTCCTTTGGCTTCACATAATTCCTCAAGTGGAACATAATTCTTTAAATGGAAAAGTAGGTGAATCTCCTTCCCAGCTTCACAATGAAAAAAAAAAAAAAACAACTTATTGATCTAGAAGGAAGAAACCTCAATTCATTACGTGTGTGTGTGTGTGTGTATGTGTGTGTGTGTGTGTGTGTGTGAAGCAAAGGAAGAAAATCGAATCTAACAAATTCAGGTACATTGGCTGAGGATTTTCCTTTCACTGGTTTACAAGAGCTGGCCTGCAGGTTGATTGACTTATGCACCTGTCCTACTATGTTTAGTTTGCACAAGAATACCATCGACATCATTCCATTGGCTTCCACTGGAAAAATACACTAACACGACCCCTTTTCATTAAATATAATATTAATTAACAAATAGTAAGGACACGTAACTCAATCCTCTGCACTTGTGTGGGAGTGGGAGAAGAATGAGGCAATGAGACAGATGGGAACTGGTAGGCTTTTGGCAGAAGTCAGTGTTTTCTTATCTACCTTTCCATCCTCAGGGGACCAATGTCTAGGTATCCCATGCAGAGGGTCTTCAAAGATTTTCAAAAAGCCACATCTCTCTGGATAGAATCTCCACCTTTTAGCAGCACAGAAAAAAAATGGAAGACTTCACTGTCCAAATAGTGCCCAGCAAAGGATAGTGCAACTTTGGAACTCACCAACAACATCTAACAGGTTTTTTTTTTTTTTTTAAATAGATCTATGAGCTTTTTCACTTTAAAAAATCTTTTAAATTAAAAAATATTATTCTTCAAAGCAAAAAAATAAACAACAAAACAAAACAAAACAAAACAAAATACTTAAATAAGAAAAAGCCAGAACTGTTTTTTTAAAAATGATACATTTTTACATATAAAAGCTCTGCAAGTATTCCTGAAAAGGTAATCAAAATTTTTTCTTTTTTTTTTCCTTATGTGTATCAAGCACCTTACCTCTTTTTGCAATCCCAGGATAATTATCCAATGAAAGTGAACAAATACTGTATATTGAAAAGAAAATGCTTATCAAAATATGAAAACCCTGGATCCACTAAGTTTCCATAAGTTGATTTATTTATGAATTTTAAAATTTTTATCTGGCAAGAGAGACTAGAAATAAAAACAAAATAAAAACATTGTGTTTTGTCTCAGGACACTCTGCTGGTCATAACTCTATCAATACATCTGGAATGGCATTTGTGAAATTCTACCCTGTCCTTTTCATGGCATTTGTGTGCTGCTAGGAAAGTATGTATGAGCTCAGAAATATGTGGCACATGGATGAGGAGTTTGTGATCTTGGCATTTAGAGTTCAAGGTTAACTCTGTTTTCTCATAGATAGAAGTGAAGAAGGTATGATAGATTAGGGAAGTAAATTCTGCTTAATTATATATTTGGAGGGTAGTTCTTCTTTGGGTCAACTACATTCCCTACTATGTGGTCTAAAGGGGTGACAACTAATCATGTCTTGGGCTGCCTTCTGCTTCTGTTTGCTGATAATGTTCTTTAAGAAAGTGTCTAAGGGGTGAGTAGATAGAGTAACCATTTTCTATGCATTCTAAGTAGTACTTCTCCTTCCTCAAGGTGGAACATGTGCATGTCAGGGAGCGTGTAAGTTTAAAATTGAAAAATTATCTACCTCTCTTGCCTCCAAATCTATCTCTTTTCCAACTGGTCTAAGGAAAAAGGTGATTGGGATCTCCTTGTGACTTAATTTAAAGAAGTATTCGAAGTTAAAAGTTCCCTAAGGGCCACACAAAAATTCAACTTTCTTCCCCTTTTGGCATACATCAATACTATAGATCAATCCATGATTTCCTTGTGCAATGAGAGGAAATAAAATGCAATGAGAGAAAAGATATTTCATGTTTATTTCCCCAATGGTATATGTAGAAATCTAGTTGAATCCTTCTTCTACTTCCAGAAAGGAATTAGGGTTACTGGGGTCCCCAGATAAAATTATTTCAGAAGCACTGGTTTGGTATGACTTAGCTCATGCCCTTCTGAGGTAACCTTGTTCTTCAACCTACTAAAGTACCTTGTCTCAGGTCTGCTAATTTAGGAAAGGGACATTTCTAACTGCCTGCCAAAAATGCAATGTGAATTACACTAAAAGTATTTTCAATCATAGGATCTCAGATTTAAGAGTTGGAAGGAACCTTAAAAGCCTTCCAAACTCCTTATTTTATGGATGAGGAAATAGACCCAATGAGATTAAGTGACTTGCCCAAGATTACACAGGGAATTTTGATAAGTCTCTGAAATTCATCCATATTACCATGGGACAGCTCATCTATAATTTTTTTCTACAATAACAATGCCATCTCCTATTTATATAGTGTCTATGTTTTTCACAGTACTTTCTCATACACAATTCCATGCTATATATCACCAGATCAATAATATTCCATGAGCAAGCATGATATAAGAAAAGACAAAGCACTTCAGATCAAGGAAGACCTGAGTTCAAGTTTTAACAGGTACTGGTTGTTTGATTCAGAGCCAGTAACTTAATTTCTCAGTGCATTCTTACCTTGTAGATAATACAGAGCATACAAATCTCTATTTGGAAGTTCTCTAAATCATTAAAATAACAGATCCAGTTTCCTCTATCAGATCAGAACCTCTTGTTCTTAGTTCTCTGTCCTCTCATCAAGCAACTAGAGTGGTATAATGACAGTTACCTTTCTGAAATAGTTAATTCCACCTGGCTTCCAAGGGCCTCATATCCCTCTTCTGCCAAGTACTTTATCCCTCCCCTATCAGCAACTCCTTTTAAAATGAAAGGCAAAGACAACAGCTATAATACGTTTTTTAATTTTATTTTTTTTTGGTTAATTTATTTTAATTTAATTTAATTTAATTTAATTTTTTTTTTTTTTTTTTGCTGAGGCAATTGGGGCTAAGTGACTTGCCCAACAATCACACAAGTAGGAGTGTCTGAGGCAGGATTTTAACTCAGGTACTCCTGACTTCAGGGCTAGTGCTCTATCCACTGTACCATCTAGCTGCCTCAACAGCTACTATATGAATACAAAATAAGGAAGGTGGTTGAATAGGAATCCATTCTGACAATATACCTCCAGATAAATGCAATTACAGAGCACTTCTTTTTTCCTCTAAGGGTGATTTCAAATTAGATCACAGTAAGAAGGAAATTAAAGTATTTCTAATGATCACTATTAATGGTGAAACAACCAGAGTTTCTCTGTCTCTCTCTCTCTCTCTCTCTCTCTCTCTCTCTCTCTCTCTCTCTCTCTCTCTCACCCCCACACACCTCCCCACACACGTACACAGAAAATTCATTTGTGTGAAAAGTATTTATTAAATAATTTTTAATTAGTTGGAAGAGGAAGCTGCTATAAACATTTAAAGTACAGGGTTAAGAAGCTTTTTCAAAATTAATCAAGCAAGCAACAGCATTATGTAGTCAAGAACCCTAATACTCTTGAACTTGGAGATCTGGATTCAACTCTTGTTCATGATGTCATGGACTGTTTGCCACAATGATTTAATCAGTCTTAACTTCATTTTCTTCATCTGTCAAATGGGACTAATATTTGCATGATCTACCTCTCAGGGTTATTGTGAGAAAAGGACTTTATAAACTTTAAAAATTTAAGTTATTACACAATTACTCTACTTACCAGCTTTTCCTACGAAAGCTTTCCCTAGCATCCCTATGAGAAAAAATGATCTTGTTTTTCTTACATTTCGTCAAGATCTTCTTTGTCCTATCTTAGTCCGCCTTGTATTATATTTATTTGTGTATACCTTGAACTGTTCCCATTGACTGGGGGGCTGAGCATGTAGCATTTTTCATTGCTGTATTTCAAATGCATAGTACATTGTCTTATGCATAGTAAAATACTTGTTGAATTAAACTGAACTAGATTGAATTTGCTGAATCCAAAGGAGGAAAGAAATAAGACAAAAAAGTGAATGGAATCAAGGATTGGACATAGACTCCCAATATTAGGGGATCTGACTATATTTTTAGTTAAACAAAGCCCATGGAAAAGGAGAGATTGAAAATACACAGTGATTCCTACCTATTCTGGCTTGTCCTTTATACTGCTGCTGGCACAGTCTTTTAAAAAATTTATGCATGAAAAAAATTATGCATGGATTCGATTATGTCATTTCTTTGACCAGACTATATTAGTAGCATCTTCATTAGTTCATAATTGTCCAATAAACCAAAGTTTAAACTCCATTAGACATTTAAGGCCCTCTTTAATCTGGCACTACCATGACTTTTGAGACCTGTATCATATTCCTTCTCTCAATGCATTCTATGCTCTAGCCAAGCTGGTTTTCCAGTCCAGTTGGGAATACATGTCTATTTTCTAAGGAGTTTTGGCTTTTATAAATTAGTATGGCTCCCCCTTAAAGGTTGCTAGAGAGCAGAACTATACTCTTGAAATGTGTAAGGGAAGCAAATCTAGCAGGTGGTTCTAGAGTGGAATAGAGAAGAGACAGCAAATGGACTTGAGGTCAGCAAGGAAGTTATTGCAGCAATCCAAGTGTAAAATGATAAAGTACTTAAAACATGGTAGTAACTTTGAGGATAGAGGTAAAGAATGAATACAAGATATTTCAAAAGAAAAAATCTTTTGTGGAGAGCAGGACTAAATATAAGGAATGAGAAATAGAGAAAATTCAAGATTAGCATAAGGTTTTGAGGATTGGAACATTGGCTAAATAAATAGAGGAGCTGGGAAATAATAGTTGAGAGGAAATATGATTACTTCAGCTATTCTAGATCAAATTTTATATGAAAATCAACATTTAAGAGGATTCAACATTTAAATGTATGGTAGGTGCCACAAAGGATAAAGTACTGAGTCTAGAGTCAGAAGGATCTGACTTCAAATTTGGTTTCAAAAACTATGCAAGACTGGGCAAGTTATTTAACCTGTCTTTGCCTAAGTTTCCTCATCTGTCAGAAAAAGAGATATTAATAGCACCTACCTCTCAGACTTGTTGTGGATTAAATTATAAGATGATGCTTGTAAACCTTAAAGTGTTATATAAGTTCTGGTTATTGTTAGTAGTGTTGTTATTAAATGTTCATTAGGCAGCTAGAGATTCAGGAGAGGAGTTGGGGTGAGAGAATAGGTCTGGAATACAGATTTAGGAATCATTGGTACATATGGGATAAATGAAACTTTGACAATCATTGAGCCATAGAGAAAAAGTAAAGAATAAATGTTCACAATTAGCTTCAAAGGTTCAAGTCAATAAACACTTATTTAGCACCTTCTATTTGCCAAACAGGGATTGTGATAAGACTTTAAGGGATCAAATTAAAAACAAAATAAAGAGCTTGTACTCTTGAGGAGTTTATTGGGGCAAATATAAAGTATACAAGTTAATTTATTGGTATCCATTAGATTAAGCTGGGATTTGGGGAATTATAATGCAATATGGGGCCATTCATGATTTTCAAGAGAGCAATTCCAACACAGTAATGAGGACATGAACTACCAATAACTTTGGAAGGAATGGGCAGAAGAAAATGGTGGTGGTAGGAATGATAGTAATAGTAATGGATAATAATAGAAAGGGAAAGGCAAAGGTAGAACAAGGAAGGGACACAGAAGGAAGAGATTATGGGTGCCATGGCAACATGGAAAGCAGAAATGATGTGGAGTTTAATAATATCTCCCATTTATACAATTAAGTTTTATAAAACATTTTCCTGATAATTCCATGAGAAAGATAAAATAAGTTTTAAGATCCCCATTTTACAGATAGGGAAACTAAAATTTATATATTCCAAGTTTTGCTACAATCAAATACATAATCATTGTCTTAGTATCAGAATTAGGATTTAAACACTGGTCTATGACACCAAATCCTATCCTTTTTCATCACATGACCTTCTTTATTTATTCAAATTCTGACCTGTCTGCCATCTGATTTCTTACTATTCAAGTATGCATGATCTAGTCTTTATGATTAATGATTATACTTTCAAAACACTTGTGGAGGATAGATGTTTATGTCCTTCAAAAAGAGTTGTTGTTGTTTTTTTTTAAATCAACTAAGCAACTTCAACATGGTAAACATGCCCTCCTTCTGGGTGTGTGTGTATATGTACACATATGCCACTATGACTACTAAATGTTTTAAACTCCTGTTGCACTCAATCTAACTGAAAGGACAGCTGATAATTAGGAACCCTGTCAAACACAAGCCCTTTATTTGATGGGTAGGATACATGTGCTTAATACCCTACTAGCAATACAGAGAATGTAAAGGGAAGGAAAGAAAAGAAAGAAAAAAAAAAGTGGAGAAAGGAAGCATTGTCTGAAAAAGTGATACACGGACACTCTCAAGATCTCAAGAACTTTAGAATTGATTTAAGACACGGGAGACATTGGCACAGGACCACCCAGCGTGGTGTGCCCTCATCAGAGAAGGTGCTGTGTTCTATGAACAAAGCAGAATGGAATTAGCTCAGAAGAAAGGCAAGATGAGCAAAGTTTAAAAAGTCACTTTAAATGTTCATAGGGACCATTGTGGCAGAGCATTCTGAGCTTGTGTTGGTCTGATCAGGCACAGTAGGACACACTGTAATTCGACTCTAACATAGTGATGATATTTTGGTCCTTTCTGAGAACCAAGTTCAACAATCGCCACCTCTCCACCCCCCAATCCCCTCAACTTCACCCTACCAATAACACATAGAATGTAAAGGGAAGGGAATGGGAAAAAAAGAACAGAGAAAGAAAAGAGAAGGAAGAAATAAAAAGTTAACAAAAAGAAAAGATAAAGACTTTGGGGACATTAAAAATATCTAAGATAAAACAATGTTCTTTGATTTGTTTTGGGATTTGATAGCATTATTTACTTTTGGGTCACAGGGAGTGGACTAGATTTCTAGTGGCTCATCTTATTATATATAACTAAAGAGACATTCAAAATGTGTGAGACCTAATGGAATCCTTTAAGCTAAATTCAGCTGCCTCATACACTAAAGACCAGTGTATATGATATGATTTCAGGCCATCAAGGCTAATAGCTGTATAATGTTCCTTCTCAAGAAAGGAAAGCTGAGACTGATGATTTTAAAAAGGACAGCTTATTTAAACAGAATCTGAAATTCATTTCACAGATGGTCCTGTCTGTTGTCTAATTTGCCTTGTAAAGACTTTGAAGAGATATTTTATTGACCTGAGTAGGATCTATATATATTTGCTATTCTATATTTGCTTTTCAAACAATTATTGAATTTCTATGGTGGAATTTTTAATGCAATATTTTGGTAAATACAGAAACTTAATAACAATTTTTTTTCAGAAAAAAATTAAATGAATAGAAAAAAAGGAATTATGAAGTTCCTTTCCTAAAAGAACTTTTACAGTTTGATAATTCTTTATGTTGAATTAAAACTTTCAATTGTAATTGGGAGAGAGTACTGTACCATGCCATATAAAATATCAAAGTTTAACACTACAATACATTATACACATAAACTTATATATGTAATGTGTAATGTATATTATGCATATATAATTCAAATATGGCTTCAGACACTATGTGACCCTGCTTAACTCTGTTTGCCTCAGTTTCCTTTTCTGTAAAATTAGATGAAAAAGGAAATGGCAAAACACTTCAGTATTTTTGCCAAGAAAACATGAAACGGGTTCATGAATAATTGGATACTACTGAAAAGGACTGAACAACAAATATATGTATTGTGCACATATGAATGTTTTTATGATAGGCGTTATAAAGTTTTTCTTTCATATGCTGAGGAAGATGTAAAATTTAGATAAGATACAGTACCTTATAAGTAGGTATACAGATATACATTGAGCTGATTCGGGTATGATGGCTGCAATCTGGGGGATCATTCTCATTAGCCCTGAAGATGAGGGCAGAGAGAAAGGCCAAAAGGAAAGCTTTCCTAAGATGTGTCCTACATCTGCTCAAGGGTTGTCTTTCCCCATATTTCCTGGCCTGAGAGATCCAAGGTTTTCAATTTTCAGTTGTTTCATTGTTTATTTTCTACAATTTTGACTTCTTAAAGGGCATGAAGACTAAACAGAATGATAAACTGTTGCAAGTATTGTCCCTGACCTTAAATCTGAATGTAGCCTAATTAAAAAAAAATAACTTTGAAATTTTTTTTTAAGTTTTTATTTAAACAAGACAATCATTTTTAGCCTCCATCTTCCATCCCCTGCTAATAAATCCTGTGGCGGCATTCTTGTGAATAGAATCTTATACTGATTTTTTTTTTTAACAAAAATAGAATTATGTATGTTTTACCATTTTTAATCTTTTGAAAACTTTTTGCTTATAACACCTACAGTCAATTAAAATGAATATTCATGTAAAATTGCACTTAATTTACATGTTTATTATACTGACTATCCATTTGATTCTATTTTTTACACAAATTTCCTTTGAATAATAAATCCTTCATAGGCTATAGCAAGTAACATACCAATAGTACAAATCAAAGAAATAAGAAGGTTCTGTTCCATTTATGTGTAAGATTTGTAGATAGGTTTTTGAAGTAGATTTTAGCAGGAGGCCTAGAACAGTTGGCAAAGTGAAATCTCTGGAGCTAAGAGGGGTTTGTCAAATCCTTTCCACAGCAGCTAATCCTATGATAGCCATGTGCTCCATAAAGTTACAGATGCCTGCACCTGTCCCAAACTTGACAAATGCTGCTAATAGCAGACCTTGTGAAGCAAGAGAGATAATTAAACTCTGGAGAAGTTAGAATGTAAACACAGAGTTTATGTGAAAAATTAGATTTTACATACCTATGAATGGATGTTTACAAAATAAATGTTCTATATACTTCATGTTCCTAATGATAACTCCTTATACATATCTTTAAACTGCTAAAGACAAAAGAAACCCAACCAAAATTATTAGTTTATTCTTTGTGCTGAAAAGCGAAGTTTTCAAAAGAAAGACAAAAAAGAACCCTAAAATGACATTTTAGGGTTGGTAACAAGCCACAGACATGGCTGGAGAAAAAAAAAAATCATTAAAATGTTTAACAAAAGGTCTGTGATGAAAGATAAAGGACACAGTATTCAGTACTGAAAAACCAGAGGGGGAACACAGTCCATCCCTTAGTCCCACATTTTCAACTATGTGTGCTGTGATTACAGTTATAAAACAGTGGGTACTGTGTCAGCATCAAGGAAAACAAACAATAGGTCTTTTTCTGAAAGTATCTGTAGGAAGAACGTACAAATTAGTCAACAAGGGAGCTGAAATAACCCTTGCATTCTTTGCAGAAATGATACTTTAAGGTTCATTAGCAAAAATGTTGGTATTATTTTCCACTGGGTATTTTCTTTTTCCTTTGTTCACTATGGAGTTTTTCCAACCATGCACCTGATTTGACCAGCAGTCAGCGAGATTCTAAGGATTCTCCCTATTTTATGGATTGGAACCCCTTGTGTCTCTGCAGACAGCTGCACGGCTGGGCTCTTTCTTTAGCTGGAAAGCAAGCATGTGATCTCTTTTGCCAGTGTCAATTAGAGATGGGTTAAGGAAAGGCATTCAATATGAACGCTATTCTGCCAGAGGACCAAGGGATCTTATACTTAAAATCAGCTCAAACAGTACTTTCTTCCCCAACACAATGGCTTGATAATGTGTGAATATATTTTTTAATAAGGCAAAATTTGTAAATCAATTAAATAATAGATTTCTTACTCTCATACTCTGGACTATTGCAGAAAGATTTTATAAATATAGTATTATGTATATATGCATTATACATGTATAGAATAACATATTACAAAACCACACATATTATACATGTATATATCATGTTTACATTATGTATTACATGTTATATATATTATATGTATTTTCACACACATACATGTATGTGTGTGTATATATATAACATATACACAATGTATAGAGAGATAGAGACAGAGAGTTAGTTTAGAAAATAAATAGTTTTGTGTTAAGAAGTCCTCAAGCACTGGACAAACACCAACTACATTCAAACAGAAGTATTAAGATAATGAAAGACAAAGAGGCAAATACTCTTCCAAACAAAGAGGACAGAAGAGAAAATTTTTTACTTTCTTTTACTTTTTGACATGGACTAAACAATTAGTAAAATGTATAAAATGGACTTGTTTTAGTTTTTAAAGCCAGGTGTTTTGTCAACATTTGTCTTCAAATCGAATCTTTTCTCTAAAAGGTTCCAGAGTGGCTTTTCCCTAGGTCCCCTATCCCCACTCTAACCCCACGCCCTTCTTTTATTTTATACTGTGTCTGACCCTTAAACTATAATCAGAATAAAGAAGATTTCAAATACATAATTTCTGGCTTCTCTAAAAGAAAGGAAGACAAATCTCAGAAGAAACTTCATCCTTTTAAAAATCTCTTATCCTGTTTGGCAAAAACTTTAGATCATTATTCAAATGGATGTTTAATCTTCAGAATCCTGTGCTTTGGTTTTTTTTTACTTAAAAGGCAGCTTTTCTCCCTCCCCACAGTCAGCATTGCTTCCATGTTCAAATATTGTCTTTAGACAATAGATTTTTAGATGTTTGCTTTCTGAATTAAGGAATGTGTGTGTGTGTGTGTGTGTGTGAAAAGTTCTCATCTCTGACTTTGCCTGCAGAAAAGCTAAGAAATGCTTGGATGTGTATAGTATTTAGCTTAGAGTTTATTAAACCTTCATATGAAATGTACTCATTTCATTTCTAATGCATTTTAGAAGAATTTTCTGTATCAAAACTTTTTAATAAGCTACATATGAATCCTAAAATAAAAAGATAATAAACTTACTAATTGATTATTAATGGGTAAGATACACAATCTCAATATTTAGTTCCTTAGAGACTAAAAATCCAGAAAAGAAAATGACTATGAGGCAGTTTGTCAAAGCCTCCATTTTGTAGGCTTCTTGATGGGTGACCCAGCGCAGAATGGCCTTAGTACAGGGATCAACACATTGTAATCACCTAATAAATATTTCCTGACTAAGGAAGACTCATTAGCTTCAAGTATTCTTGACTCATTTCTTCTCCTCTTTTCCTATTTCCCCTATCCCAAAGTATATTGACCCTCCAGTGCTCCCAGAAACTTAAATAAGAAATTAGAAAGCACACCTGAGAACCCAACAAGCAAGACATTAGCCAAGTCAGTTACAATCACAGTATTTGAAGACATAATCAGTAAATCAGTAAAGAGTATTTAAGCTTGTGGCACAAAATGGTAGGATTTTCCAGGGCCCAATGTTAAATGCATTAGAGCATTGCTTTGGGAGTAACTGAATATCCATTGAGTTGGTGGCTAGAAGGCTGGATTCAAGTCACCTTTCTAAAAACTTTTCCATCCATTTGAAAAAAAAAAATACACACACATAGAGATTAGGCTTCTAGAACTCATAGGCAAATTTTTCTTATAAAGAGTAAAATGTATTATGCTGCTGTTCTGTGTGAAAGATAAAATGGAAGAGCCCAGCACTCTGTGAACTGAAAGATTTCATTGTGGCCCTTGCAACAACAGAAATTTGGTTTTGACATTCAGTCTTTGAAAGATACCAGATAACAAATGGCTAGGGCAAAAGAAATCTAACTGAATTCTGTTAATCTCCAATATATTATACTAATAAATGCCTTGTCTCTGATATACATTTCTCTTTGATCCTCAGATTGTAGAGATATCAACACATTCTTCAGATCTGCCAAATGTCCAATTATGGATTTGTGTTTCATAAAACCAGAATCTGCCATTATTACTTGGTTATGTATTTATAAGTAAACCTGTTATCACTTCATTTTTTACTTCACCTGACCAGAGCAAAATTATATCAAAGGTAGAAATGAGTGCTAGAGCTGATATTTACTTTAATCATACAAAAGGAATCACACTTGATTTATAAATTTTTACTTTAATTTGTTCTTGGCAAAACTTTCCTTGTAATATTAGTTAACTGCTCTTCAGTTATCTTAGATTATTGCAAAAATATCCTCTCATGTTCAGGTAGCCCAAGAATTTAAGATCCATATTTCAAAGCAAGAGATGTGGTCTTCTTTTGGGCAAAGCATACATGAAAGAAAGTATTCAATCTCTGACAGGAATTTCTTTATTATTCCTAATAAATGGCAACATTTGTATAGCTCTTGGAAAGATTCCAAGCATTGTCCCTCCTTGTATAAAGGAATCATTTCTCCACCATGGAGCTGTATCTGTATGGACAATGACAGCTGTTTTTCAGTTTGTGACTATAATGCACAGCAACAGCCTAACGCAGGAAATTAACTCAGTTATGATTGCAACTACTAAAGGAACTTGGCAGCAGAAAATACAACAATTATAAAAACCCCACAAAGCATGAGAAACGTACTAGGGAAAAAATCCCCTAGCTAAGATGACCCTTTATTTAATTAGTGTGATTCCTATAAGACTTAGTACTTTTACAAAAAAAGGAAGGACTCTTGAATGGCTGGGTACATCCAGACTTGAGTTTATATACATAAATGTAGAAAGAAGTGTGTGCTGATGAAATGAGTGGTACATAATGGATTTAAAGTCAGGAGACTCTAGCAAGTTGACCACAAGCAAGTGCCTTAATCTTCCTGAGTAGTCATCTTTTGCTTTGAAAAATGGTGATGAAAGGTTTTTGTCCTACCCTCAGAGGACTATTAGGAGGCTCAGGAAGATAGAATATGTAGAAGACTTTAGTGAATTGTAAAGCACTATATAAATGGGAGATCCAAATTGGCAGCTTGAGGATTTCATAACATCTAGTATTTCAAGTTTGCTGGAAAAGGAGGAGGTCTCACAAACTCATTGTGTGATGAAACAATGGAAGGGAGGAGAAAATGAGTGCCATCTTCTAAAATTTCTGAATATTCTGTTACTGGCTCATAGGATTGTCATAGAGGCATAGATTTACCCATAAGCATCAAGTCAACCAGCTGAGCTAATTCAAATGGACACTAGCCTGCCTGATGCTGATTGTTAATTTGGTCAGTTGGTGATCTTCATATAAAATCATTTAACTTCTATGGGATTCAGTTACTTAATTTATAAAGGGAGGGAGTTGAATTAGATGACCTTCAAGAAACCTTCTAGCTTTTAATTCTAGAGAATTCTTATCCTGTGTGTGACCGTGTGTCCTATAAAGTTTTTCAGAACTCCATTTAAGTAAGACGCTATATATATTTCTGATTCTGGCATTTGTTGACTTGACTCAGGTAGTCACTCAAATATAGAGAGACTGATTCTTTCCCCTTTTTCTCCTGATTTCACTACTTTATGTCTATTCTTTCATATTCATGATTTTGGGGTTATTGTTGATTCCTCCCTCTTTCTTACCTCTAATATTTGATCATTGTATTAAATCCAGCATTTTGATTTGTGCCCATCTCCATAGCAGGATTCTATCTTCACTACTCATTATATGTCACCTTATTTCTATTGCCATTGTCACTACTTTGGTATTAGCATTCTAGTATAAAGTTATATATGTTAACCTATTTGATTCTTGCAACAACCCTGTGAGGTTGGTATTGATATTATCATTCTACAGAAAAGGAAATTAAGGAAAAAAGAAATTAAATGACTTATTCAGGTTCACTCAGCTAATAAGCCCTATACTTCTCTCCACTGTATCATCCGATTTCCATAAGTAGGAGAGTTAAGATTTGAATTCATGTTCCACAGTTCCAAATACAGTATTTATATGTGCCCATTCCCACTTGGAGGGGTATGAAAACTGCCATTAAACTAATTTTTTTTTGGGGGGGAGGGAGAGAGTAGAGAGGAAAAACTATTAACAATAACATGTAAAAGCTCTAGTTCTAAGAAGGGTCTTCCCGTAAGCAAAGGTCTGAGCCTTCTGAAAAGAAAATTGGATTTCACTATCACGGGGCTTTGAGTGACAATTAAAACAATTTTGAGATGATACTTCACACCTATCAGATTGGACAGAAAAGAAAAAAGGTAAACATTGGAGAGGATGTGGAAAAATTGGAAGACTAATGCATTGTTGGTGACACTGTAAATTGATCCAACACTTCTGGAGAGCAATCTGCAATTATGCCCAAAGAGCCATAAAATTGCATATATCCTTTGATCCAGAATTATCACTACTTGGTCGATATCCTAAAGAGATCATAAAAAATAGAAAAGGACCCACATGTACAAAAATATCTGGCATGTCTGCCAGGTGAGCATGTAGGAGTCTCTCTCATTTTCCAATTAAAAGTTGTATGTTGCTATCACTAGCCTTGAGCTACAATGTTTTGCACTCTAGTAGTCACTTAATAAAGGTTCATATAATTAAATTAAAATGGAGCAAATAGTTAAATATAAAAGATACCAAAGAAGAGACAGTAAAAGACAATAAGAAAAAATAAGAAAAAAAACTTTTAAAAAATAACACCAAAATGCATCTGATTTTCTTGGCACTTTTACAAAGATATTTCCTAGTCGTCATTGTCAGACTCGTTATTATTATCATCATCACCATGTCTCAAATTAATGTGATACACTATCCCCATTTAAGAGATAAGGAAATGAAGGCTCAGATTGACTTTCTGTTTGTAAGTGGTAGAACTGGGATATTCTAGATAGTCTGACCTAGATATTTTGACATCAAGCTCAGAGTGACTCGGTACTTCTTCTACTGCACGGCATTCAACTACACTGCACCTTTCTCAAATTTATTTAGAGTCTGCTTATGTGTGGAGCTGTGCTAAGTGATGTACAGTGGACTGCAGAGTCACTAATAAGTCAGGATATACTGATATAAGATAATGGGTCAAGGACAATGAAATAATAAAGGTACAGAAACTAGAATAATAAACGCTGTTTGTTTTTTTACAAAGAATGAAATCAAGTTTTGTATGTTAAATAAAAATAAAAGCTGGCACTAAAATTGTAAATTCTGTGAGAGATGTCATGAATTGTTCTCTCTTCAGTACTTCGTAAATATTTAATAAATACTTCACAGTGTAATAGATTCTCAGTAGTGTAAGGAACCTCAGAGGTCACTAATCTCTTCTTGTTCCTGAACAATCTATCTACCAAATCTCCAACAAACAATGATTATTAGGCTTTTCCTTGGAGCTCAAGAGTGAAGGGGAAGATACTATCTATTATTTTCAGAGGTAACATATTCTACTACTGTGTTGCTCCAAGTCCTTTCTAAGAAATTTTTCATTATTTTGAATTGAAGTCTACTTCTCTCTGTAACTTCTTTCCACTTACTGAGTTGAATTCAACTGAATTTAATTAAAGGAAATTGCCATTTATAGGGCAGGAACAGTGTAGGGGTGGGGGTAGAGGGAGGAAATCACTGTAGTTAGTTCTTCACAAAAACCATGTAAGCTTCTTTGAATTATTTTGTATCCTAAGCTGGCTGCAAATTGCTCACTTGTTTTAGTAACTTCTCAGCTATCAAGGTTAGCCTGACTAGTCTATAATTACCAAGGTCATTCTTTTTAACAGATCACTATGCCATTGACCTTTTTCATCAAGGAGAGCTCTTATCCTCCAGGATATCTCAAAACAGGAACAATGGTCCTACAATGCCACCCACTGATGTCTTAGATAATGGGTCAATTTCTTCAAGCTTTACTGATTTGAATTATGCATTTTCTCAAAATCATCTTTACCTTAAATCATTCCATAATTATACTATTTGTGGAATAGTCCTCTTTGAAACCACAAAATTATATATTTAAGTTCTTCCTTGATAGCTTTGGTAAGCTTTAGTTTTTTTTTTCATTCTCAAGCATTTATTTTATTCTCTCTTCTCTCTACCTTCTTTCCCCTTAAGTGGAGAGAACCATTGTAACAAATGTATATGGTTAAACAAAATGAATTCCAATAATGATCCTGTCTAAAAATGTAAGTTATCCTACAGATTAGCCTCTCACTTATCTGTCAAGAGGTAACATTTTTTTCTTCATTAGCCCTATGGAATCATGATTGATCATTACATTTATCAAAGTTCTTAAGTCCTAAACATTATTAATTTTTACAATGATGATATATAATATAAATTGTATCCTTGGTTCTGCTTTTACCTCTACATCAATTCCAACAAGTCTTCTAGGTTTCTCTAAAATATTTTCTCTCATTTTTTTACAGAATAATACTATTCCATTACATTTATTTATCATAATTTGTTTAGCTATTCTCCAATCTCCAAGTGATGGAGGTGTCTTTTTTCTAGTTTTTTTTGTCACCACAAAAAGATCCATTAAAATATGTTCATAATTATATAGGTCCTTTTCTTCTTTTAGTTCTTTGGGTACCTGGGCCTAATAGTTATAATCTAGTATTAAAATTAATACTAAATTAGTTGCTTTGGGGACAAAATCCCAAATTGCTTTCCAGAATGGCTGGATCAGTTCTCTATGGTTATTTTTTTTTAGTAAAGCTTCTACCATCTTTTTAAAGTTTTATTTTCTATCCTTACAAAGGCTTGTTCTAGAAAATAATTCATGTCAGTTCTTCCATAATGGTAGAAATGAATGCAACATTAAATCTCTGCCTTTTCATTTTCCTTTCCTATCTATTAGGGGGACAAAAATGTTCTCTTCTACCTAATATAAATGATAACATTTTTAGTTCTTTTTTTTTTGTTCTTTCTCAAGTTAATTGCATAACCTTTCTGGCTTTTGCATTCTTAACCTTGAGGGAATCATGTAATTAAAAAAAATTACTTTTCTTTAGTTATCTCACTAATTTCTACTATTTGTAGCATTCTCACTCACCCTATAAGTTTTACTTTAGAAAGTTTAGAAAATGGGTTTGGCCAAATAGATTTCATTAAATCTCTTGTTCTCTTTTATGCTGTATGGGGTAGTTTGCTCCTAAGTCCACAAAATTATCTTTTGAAGAATACCCACTTTTAAAATTTTTTTCCCTCTTAGGTTCTCTTTCCAATGGGTCCTTCCCACTACTGTATCATATCTGGTAAAAGGTTGTTTTCATTAGCTTGCAAGCAGAGTTTTCTCTTTCCTTCTCTCCTTTAGGAGATAATTATGTGAAGCTCTGCGTCTTGAAACATGCCTATCAATAATTTTGAATGAATAAAATATTGGAGTTTTTCTTAGAATCTGAAGAATCATGGTATATATAATCTTACATAGCCATTATATATAGCATATTTGTTAGGGCATGGTGGATAGGTTAGTCTGCCTCTAAATCTTTCCTGTTTTTAGTAATTTAAATTAAGAACTTTGCATTTTTCAATGCAAAGCATTGAATAGATTTTTGAAAAAAAATATTTAGACCTTATTTCTTATTAGTAGTTTCCCTATAGTTGTTTAAATACAGGACATTCTACTTCCAGCTACTTCAAAGCCACTGTCCTTTATCCTTAAGGAAATCTTTTTATTGAACTAATGGAGTGCAGAATAGTAAAAAGAACACTAGATCAGAGAACCTAGTTGTTGATTCTTTCTAATGATGACTTGTCTACTACTTTAGCAAGTCTCTATGTCTCTGTTAATCTTCATTTTTCTTATCTGTAAAAAGAGAACACTGGACAAGGCAAAGCCCCCTTTTAGCTCTAAAGCTAAGAAGTATATGTACTTTCTATATATGTATTATATATATGTTCACATACACACAATGCAACATGTCTATATTTGTATATATACATCATAAACTCAGTTTTAGAGATGTATGCTCACATATATTTATATATGTTTCAGTATAATCTATAATATTTGCTGCAGCTCCATGTTGTCTCTGGTATGGGGAACTCTCTGGTGAGGAAACTCTCTGTCCAGCAGATCTGAAACTGTCTTTCAATTTATAGTTTTGGGGTTTTGCCTAAGGATATTGAGAGGTTAAGTCATTTGTCACAGGGTCACAAGGCTTCCCAGTATTTTTTGAAATGATTCTTGAACCCAGATCTTTTTGACTCTGGGGCCTCTTTCTATTCACTATGTGCTACCCCATTCTGGGGAACTAATGGAACAATTTATATGGATCACTTCCTAGATATTGGAATAGTCTAAACTAAATGCAAAATCTGACTTTACAATTCTCAATTACTGTATGTTCTGTTAAATATAAGTCTTACGCATTAGCACTAGCAAATTTCTTAAGGGACTAGGCACAAGAAGCTACATTTTGGACATTGATTTTGTCTTTTGTTTGTAGGTTAAGGCTAATTTAAAAGGATGGAGAGGAGATTCTATTTTCAATTGGCTGGAGTTCAATAAGAATATAATAAAACACTGTTACAGCAAACTCTTTCACAGTGAAATTCTGGCAAAGCTAAATCTAATTCCTTTCATTGTGCTCCAATATAGCCAAAATACTGTTATAGTGAATTAGGCACCCATTAGAGTGACAAGTCTCCTAGAGCACAAAGATTTTTCAATATTTTATTTTAAACTAAATCAACAACATTTCATTGCTCTGAATTAAGAACAGAGAAAGAAAATATTTCATAATAAAATCAATAAAGGACATGCAATTTCATTACAGCTATATTTTTGGTATGAGTCTGTATTTTCCTAATTTCAGAAACATATTTGATCATTTTAGGCATAGGAAATTGCTTCATTTAATTATTTGTGTGATGAAAGTTTTTTAATTCTTCAGTAAGGTCCACTGACTTAACCTAAAAATCCCAAAAGAGGAAGCTAAAGGATATTTTATGTCTGGTATCAGGCAAGAGTTATGGTGTTATTTTTATATTAATTAATCTCTATTCTTACTTCTTCAATTATTGTTCATTGTTGGAAGTAGCTGGCAATTTTCCTTATATAGTTTTTAGGGAGACTTAAGGATGTTGATATTGTAATTAGTGCCCTAGTTGTTAATCAATGGCATCTATAAGTTATTCTTAAATTAAATTGTCATTTTCATGGTGTCATGGCTTGGCAAAACTTTGATAGTTTTTCTCATATGAGGAAATTAAGGTTTGCAAGAACTAAAGCTGCCAAGATTCTGTGACTTGGTAGATAGGTCCTAAAGGTGAGTCTAAAGCCCAGACAAATAACGAATTGCTTATAGTAGTGATGGGGTGAATGAATTCCAGCAAAAAACTTTATCTCTGGTAGCACCACAATATCCAAGTGGGCTCTAGTAAGAAACAAGCTGACCCTGTGAAGGAATCTTCTTTTGACAGAATTATCATATACAGATCATCTTGTACTGATGTTTAGTGTTACTTTATACAGTCTGGAGGTTAAGCTACAATGTCAACTCCTGGGCATATAGACAGGACAGCCTTGTATAAACATGACCACAGTTGATTTACTGATGCCCACAATTATCATAGTTAGCATAGCTTGTTTAGATTCCATTTTCATAAAAGTTCTACCTTTCCTCTTGTTAATTGTGAATTCATTAGGAACTTTGTCCACCTTATGGCATCATAATATGGTGTCAAGTTTTGCTCCTAGACCTGGAGACGGTTTACTTGTGAATTCACTCAGGATGACTCTCCACCTTCAAGACTTTCTGTATCTCATTATGACTTGATGGAGTTCATCAGTATCAAAGCTAATAAGTGCTGACAGGATTTCAACTTAGGTCTTTTTGACTCAATGCTTAAAAATTTGTCTACTATATTGTGCTATCACTTCCTATTATACACAGGATGAATTAATGAACTTGGATAAAAACTTAATCAAATTCTGAGAATGTTTAGGATAAAATTTAAAGTCTTTTGCCCTCACATTGAAGATCTTCCAACATCTCACCCAAACCTATTAGTTCTGTTTTATTTTTGGCTTCTTCTTTGTAGGAATTGAAGTTCTAAATCAATAGGGCTTCTCTGTCCCTTAAACAGGCCAAATTCATTCCTGTCTATTCACCTTTAATTATATTGTTTGCTATGCTTGGAATATATTCTCCGCTCTTCTTCAGTTACCCAAATCCTGCCTATTCTTTAAGACTTAACTGAAATTCCACATCCTCTATGAAACTGATCCTGACTACTCTCACCTATGGTGAGCTTTCCCTTCTCAAAATTAATAAAGCATTTAGTTTGTGTACCACTACTTGGCACCGAATCACATTAACCTTATGACATCATTTTAAATTGTTGTTTGCTTTATCTGATTTTTCAAATTTATATCTTGTCTTCTGAATTAATACTATGAAAAACTTTGTAGGCGCACTCTCTTATCCTGGTAAGTACTTAATATATGGTTGCTGATTTGAATTTGTATTCTCTCATCTTCCTACACTAATGCAGATAGTCTTCAATGTCTAGAGTATGCTCTTTTCTGATCTTTGCTTGCTCAAACCCATGTTTTTCTTAAGGAGCAGTTCAGGTGCCACCTTATCAGGGAAACCTTCCTTGTTCTTTTCTTCTCAGATTTCTCAAAGCACTTTTTTTTTGGGAGATTCTTTTTTTTTTTCCTTCATCTCACTCTATATTGAATTGCAATATTTTACAAATTCACCTTTAGATTTCTATGATGCAAAGGAATGTTAAATTTAACTTTATAGCCTATATTTTAATGTGATGATTTAAAATATTGCTAATCACTTATTTTGAAAGATGGTTCCCAAAACCTCCTGAGTACAAAAGTTCTAGAAAAGCTGGAATTTATATAGCACTTGAATTTATATAGTTTGAAAAAAATTTTTACAACTATTATCTTATTTGATTCTCACAACAACCCTATGAGGTAGATTCTTTAATTGTCCCCATTTGAGGAACTGAAGGAATCTGATGAAGGAACCTGAAGCTTCAAGGTTAAGTCACATAGTTGCTTATGTTGTACATCACTGGAATATAAAAACTATTAACACTACTGCTGTCTGAGTATATGAGAGTTCTATTTAAAATACACACTAAGATAAACATAATGAACTAAATTAAATACAATGAACCCACTCTCTCAAATATTGTGCTATCATCTTGACACTATCCTTTGTTATTAAAATAATTTTCAGGAGTAGAATATGGTCATTGCTGACAGAAAAAAAAATACAACCAAGATCATTGTTCTGTAACTTAGAAGCAGAAAGGGCTATGCAAAAAAAAAAAAAAAAAAAATAGATCTTTCTTCTTCCTTTTCACACTTCTCCCTGTCTCACTCAACATTCAATTAAAAGTACACAAGAAAACTTTAAAACAGTTGAAAACTTTTATAATTTTCATCCATCAAATGATTTTTATAAAGATTAGTTCTCAGAAAGAGACCAAAAAGAATTTCTTTCGCTGACTGCTCAAATGAAATATTTCTCTCCTCATAGGTGTACAAAAAGCAGCAAACTTTGCATCTTACAAAGAAACACTATACAGCAATGATTTAAAATAGTGGATAAGACTCTCCCTTTCCATTCATACTAGAGGAGGAATTAAATAGGTTGAACATCAAGAATATTCTTTAGTAATCTAATTGAAAATTTTGGAACATTGTCAAACCATATTAAAAGTAGCATAAAGTTCAAAAAAATCAAATGTGATCAGTATCTTCATTTTAGACTCCTCCAAAAGGAAAAATTGTCAACAACAAAGTTTCAATAGAATTCTGAGGTTGTGGGTAAATCTTATTAGAACAAAGTGTGCTATCTACTATATCCACATTTTGATAGAAATACAATCCTTTTGGAGTCTCTTGGAAACTTTCCATTTAAATACTGACCAGGTTCAAGCCAGGTTATTATGATATGCATAGTACTATACTTCTGAGAATATAAAGAAAAGGTCAGAAAGAAGACTGAATTTAAAGTTTGAGTGATTAATGCTGAGAAAATAAGGAAAATTATACCTTGAGACCACTGACTAATAATAAATCTTTGCTTCTCAGATTCTGCAATAATAAAATTATGTCTTTAGAAAAGGTTGGCCTGAGTCATTTTAGACATCTGAAACACCCTGCTTTCATTTCTTCCTCATTCCTGTGTCTAGAATCTTTGTTTAAAAGTCACTTGGAAGGAAATAATGTTATTTACAATTAGGGACTAATGGAGAGTTAATGACCAAATGAGGTATAGAAAAGATCACAGAAGAGAAAAAGGAAAAAAATATGTTTATACAAAATCAAAAAAAAGTTCTGCATAAACAAAGCCAAATGCAGTTGAAATTAGAAAGGAAAAAATTGGGGCAAAAACCCCTCCCTGTCTTGGAGCATTTTGCTGGCAAAGATCCCAATTTCAGTTATACAAAGGAGTTGATTCAAATACAGAATAAGAATACTTCTTCAACAGATAAATGGTTGGAGAATGTGAAAAGACAGTTTTCAAAAGAAGAAATCTAAATTATCAATACCATATGGAAAAGTGCTCCAAATCACTAATGATTCAAGAAATACAAATTAAAACAACCCTGAGATTCCACCACACACTTATAAGATGGGCCAAAAAAAAAAAAAAAAAAGACAATTGTAATGACAATTGTTCTAAAGGTTGTCAGAAAACAAGCATGTTGGTGTAATTGTTGTTGGTGCAACTATTCTGGCAAAGTATTCTGTAACTTTGCAATAAAAGTCACATAGCAATATTGACAAAGATGACCAAAAAAATGACAATTGTTTCAAAGGCTGTCAGAAAACTAATATGCTATTTTTGGAGCTCAGATTTGGTTTAGCCATCTTGGGAAAGTTTTCTGGAACTATCCTCTTCCTTCCCTCCTTCCCCCCCCAAAAAAAATCATTCAATGGTTTGAATTTTTTGGCTCTGTCTCACCACTATTACATTTATATCCCCAAAAGACCAAAGAAAGGAAAAGAACCTATCCATGAAAACATATATCTGTATCTATATATCTGTATATGTGTGTGCATGTATATATATATCAGTTTGTTTCTTATAGCACAGAATTAGAAACTAAGGGGGTGTTATCAATTAGGTAATGGGTGAATAGATTATGGTAAATGAATGTGATACAATATTATTTTGCCATAGGAAATGACAAAGGGACAGTTTCAGAGAATACTAGAAATATTTATATGAACTGATGCAGTATTAAGCAAGTAGTACCAGGAAAACTGTTTTTATAGTAACAATAAAATGGTTAAAAAAAAAAAATTGGAAGACCTAACAGCTGTCTTCAATGAAATGAACAACATGCTACCCATCTCCTCACAGAGAAATGGTGGACTCAAGATGAAGAATAAGTCATATGTTTTTAGAAAAACCCAATGTAGGTTGCATATTGATTAAAAGGATTTTCTTTTTCTTTTCTTTTTTACAATGAGAAGTGCTAAAAAAAAAAAAAAAAAGGAGGGCATATGGAAAGAGTAGCTTCTTAGAAATACAAGGAAAAGAAAATAAAGCAAAAGGGTCTGACATTTTTTAAATGTGCAGAAGAAAACAAGAAGAAGCCAGAATGAATCAAAGGCAAGCAAGATTACTTGCAAAGTTACATAATGAATTTATTACATTTCTTTAAAAAGATAACACAATAGTGTTGTACACAATCCTCTTTTTGTTCCTCTTTGTATACAGAAATGATAATTTTATTTATTAAGTTCAGAATAAAAAAAAGTCATTTGTTATTGTGAAAGTGAATAATGGAAAGTTGACTAGAAATGAGATACAGCGCAGGCACAAATTCTGACGGTGACACCCTGTCAAAAAGACTCAATTTGGAATCAAAGAAATAGGGTTTCAATTCTATATATTATGTGTGTGACACTGAGCAAATCACTTGACCTCCTGAGATTTGGGTTTGCTCATCTTTAAAGTGAGGGAGTTGGTCTAGATACCCTTGGAAGACCCATTCAATACCAGATCTAAGATGTTATAAAGCAAGGATTCTCACAGGCCCTATTAGAAAAGACCCTCAGAAGCCATCTAATCAAGGCTAATCTGATTAGACTAACTATTTATCAATCTTTTCTTGAAAACATCTAATGAAAGGAATCCCATTACCTTTTAAGACAGTCCATTCTGGTTTTTGATAGAACTAAATGCTAAGAAGTTTTCATCAAGACAAAAATCTGTTCCTCTTTATCCAGTTCTCCTAATTCTGTAAAATGGGATAGTACAGTGAATAGAGCAATGGGTTTGGAATAGGGAAAATTCATCTGGCCTAAATGCTTACTAGATGTATGACCCTGAGCAAATTACTTGACCCTGTTTACCTCAGTTTTCTAATCTATAAAATGAGCTGGAGAAAGAAATGGAGAAGTAATTGCCAAGGAACAACCTCAATGGAGTCACAAAGAGACAGGCACTCCTGAACAATAACAGCAACAACAACAACAAAAAGAAATGTCAGGAGAGAACATTAAGGGAGAGGAAGTCACCCACAATTAGTGGATATGGTCTGAATAAGGAACCAGCAAAGGAGGTTGAGAAGGAGCTGATGGAAAGATAGGAATAGAACCAAGAGAGACCTAGAAACCAACACCTTTGAAAACCTATAAAAGAGAGAGTATGCAGGAGGAAAGGTAATTAATAATGTCTGCTGCAGATAGATAAAAGATAAACAGTCTTGAAAAAAGCCCCTCAGATCTGGCAATTAAAATATCACAGATAACTTTGGAAGGAGCACTTTCAGTTGAATGATGAGGTCAGAAGCCAGATTGTAGAGAGGCATTAGATCAGAGTTAGAGCTAGAAGGAAGCTTAGAGATCCTCAAGTCAAATACCCTCATTTTACAGACGAGGAAACAGACATAGGGAGGTTAAGTGAGCCGTATGAATTTCTGATGCCAAATCACCTATTACACTAAATTCTGAAAATGCTGCACTCAGAAGTGAATACAATGGTCTGATTGATGCAGGATATGGCTCCTTATTCCTGGAAGTTGTTTCTCTGCTAATTAGCTTTTTGAAGATTTCCCAATCCCTAAAACCCTGAATTCCTTTTCGGATGAGCTGTTGTTTCCCCCATCTGGTACTTGTGAAGCTGATTTCTGAATCCGTGTGTAAGACTTTATATGTGTTCTCATTTAATTTGTACCTCATCTTTGATCCATGGATTTTGTCATCTCATTTTAGCTTCAAGTTATCTGAGTAGGAATATTTGATAAATGTGTTAATCATCCAGGTCACTGATAAAAAGGTTAAGCAGATCAGAACTAAAGTACAGAACCTAGGAGCACCTCACTACAGAACTTTTTCTGAAATAAGAAGTCATCTATATCTCAAAATCAGTAATTTTAGAGGATCCCTGACTTTTTTGATTGAATCAATCAAAGGCATAAACTAAGCATGAACAAGGCTTGAACATTTTGATTCAGTCAATCAACAGAAGGTATAAACTACCTGGGAACAATCAGTCAAAGAAAGAAGGAAGTATATTTGAGCTGCTAAATGAAAAGAAATCATGCCATATAGGAAAGGTATCCTGGTTAGTTGAAGAGTGTAAGCTATGCATTATAGGGTATTAAAAACAGCAAGTTTTTGGTTTAGAATCCATGAATACCAATAGCAGACTAGCCTAACAATGTGCAGTTTCAAATAAGCCTCTGAAAGGGAATTTCTAATGGGAGAAGAGAATATCTCACTATAAGTTCTTCCTATACTTTAGCAAGCAATAATTTCTAAAAACTAATTAGCTCTGACTGGTTAATTAATATTAATGATATTGAGGAGTACATAGATTAGGAATCATGAGCAATTGTCATGGCAACCACCACTGATCCTTCAGGGTTATCCTTAGAAACCATCAGGTCTCAATTGAGACTCAACGCTAGTGGTAGTTGGGAAAATAAACCAAGATCCTGAACTACAATAAGCTGACAACAAAATATTAATGATTGTTCTTTGTGCACTGCCTTTCATTTGTGAATTCCTTTCATTTACAATGTATCACCCATCTTTTCCCAAGATATCATTCATGAGAATCACAAAGAACAGCCTAAGAGATTCAGATGCTTTTTTAAAATCTAGGTAAACTATACTAGCACACTACTCTGATCTACCAGTCAAATAACTGCATCAAAAAAAGTAAATTATGTGAATTCTGTACAACCTCTTGATGAAGCTGTGCTGGTTCTTTATGATCTCTCCTTCCTTATCGCTGTCCTAACTTTTAATAAGAAGTTCATAAATTTTATCAGGAACTGAAGTCAAACTCTCTGACCTATAATTTGCAGATTTTACTTTCTTCCCTTTTTAAAAAATTGGAACATTTGCCCTTTTGCCGTCCTGAGGAATTCTCCCACTCTCTCAGATCTTTCAAAGGTCACTGGAAGAAGCTCAGCAATCACATATTCATTTTTTTCTCTTCACTATTTTGGAATATACTTATTTTGGGCACAATAATTTGAGCTCATTAACCTCTCCGGGTCTTAGTTGCCTCATTTGTAAAATGAGGGAGTTGGGACTAGATACTAAGGCTCCCTTCCAGTTTTCAATTTATGATACCACTGTTATCTTATCTTGCACTTTAGCTCCTACTAGCTTCTAAACTGGAAGAGGGAGATTTGGGGAGGTTGGGCTCTTATCTCTAGTCTACTTCCCTAAAAATAAACTAGTTGCCCGTGAGACTTTGTGACTCTTAATAGCCAAATGGAATCCTTGAGTAATTTTGCTGGCCAAAATTACAAACGCTCATAATTCCTCTGGGCAAGGAAAATTTGTTTGCTACTCTATCTTTTGATATATGTATTATACCATTTTCTATTTTAATATGTAATCCTTCATAGTTTTTCATATTCTTTTCCTGATACACATTCACAGAATTTCATTAGCAATTTATTTTTTACTAATTATATATTGTAGATTCCTCATGTAAGTATTCATCTATATGCCTTAATTCCTTTTTTAAATGGGACTTTGAGAGTTTCCAATGTAAGGAACAAGTGTTTATATATATTTAAATAAATCATGTACAATGAAGTAAACCTGGGAAAGTCTTTTATATTTCATACTTAAAACTATATCTATTGGCAATAGGGGGTAATTGTGCACAATCCTAGATTATACACAGAGAATAGAAATATTACATGAATTGTCATGATTTTTGCTGGTTAGTAGAAATCTTGTTTATTCTAGTCTAGTGAATAAGTCATTCAGCAAAACAATAGTTTTAATGTAACCCAAGAACAGAAAGAATCATGAATATTTACAAGTTTTAGTTTCCCAAGGTATGAACGACTCATATATTATTCTAGCCAGGATACCAGGATAGTCCTTTATGCACAGACAATAGAATAGATGAAAGAATGCACTGTTTACAGGAAAAGTGGCTCACAGGAGGAGAATAAAAGATAACAATCACATATACTTCACTCAAAAATATAAGATCACATACATATAATCTAAAAAATGTAAATACTAATTCATTCTAACCTTTTAGAAGACTTCCTAAAGCAAGAATCATCCAAAAGATATAGTATAAAATTGTTGATTAATAATAGTAAATAAAACTATTATATTTCTATAGTACATGTTATGGGTCAGGCACTAGGCTAAGTACTTTATAATTATTATCTCATCTTATCCTCAGAATAACTTTTGACTTAAGGTAGGCACATTACTATCAAATGAAATCAAATTAATCTTAATCCATACCTATTGAGAAGCTTCTATAACAAGCAACTTGGTATAATGAAAATGAGTATTATATTTAAGGTCAGACAACCAAGATTTAAATATTGCCCCTGAAAGTTAATATTTTTGAAACAGAATTATCACTTAATGTCTCAGAGCCCCATCAATAAGATGAGGAGCCTAGATCACCCCAAATGGTCTGCCAGTTCTAAATGGGACAGCCGTAGGATCAAAGCACAGCACTAAATATAATGAATAACACACGGAACTATGAAAGGTAGACTCTCCCCTCAAGCAGCTTACAATTTACTGTATCTCTTAGATCATGACCTTGAGGTCAGGACTCGAGAACAGGAATTGTTTTTGCCTTGTTGTGTATCCTTAGCAGTATCCACAACACTATATAAGACACATGCACATTGAAAGGTAATTCATAAAACATGTCTTCCAAGGATAGGAGACGCGTGAGTGGACAGAGTCATCTAAGTCTAAGGCACCATATAGTCTAAGTAGTATTCTGAAATCAACAAAGCAAGGAAGGCAACATGTTACAGAGCACTAGTTCTGGAATCAGAGGACCTTAAGGGGTTCAAATCCAGCCTCTGACACTTGGGACCTTTGTGTTCCTGAACAAGTTATTTAACTTCTCTTGATCCTAGTTTCTTCATCTGTGAAATGAGGAGTCTGGACTGGATGGTTTCTATGAAGCAGAAGTTCCTTTCAGTTTTAATGATTCTGTGCCATAGAGGTTCTGAAGAAGGAAAGAATACTTTTTGGGATTCTTTCTTTATGTTAAGGTGGTGGTGATAGTGGTGGTGAAATCAGGAAAGGGCTCATGTGCAGGTTCAGAGAGGCTTAAGAGGTTTGTCTAAAATCACAGGACTAATAAATGGTAAAGCCAAAACATGACCTTATTGTCTCCTGACTTCTCATTCTGGGATCCTTCCATTATTCTAGATGGAAGTAAGGAATAAATGGTTGGAGTTATACAGTGATACTATGTTTCCTGTGTACCATCATTTAAAAATACTTTAAGATATATGCTGTTACTAAGAAATAAAATGAACTCGCATTCATATTGGGTGTTCCAAAAGTCTTAGTGAAGTTTTAAGTATTAACAATTTTAAATTGCCCTAAG
Source organism: Antechinus flavipes (assembly GCF_016432865.1). Lineage (NCBI taxonomy): Eukaryota > Metazoa > Chordata > Mammalia > Dasyuromorphia > Dasyuridae > Antechinus > Antechinus flavipes. The sequence goes on along the minus strand of NC_067401.1, from coordinate 353,689,903 downwards.
ACTTTTGAAACATCCTGTATTGCATTTTATGGTTTTAAAACCTTTTTATATATGATTAATTCTCAGCAGCTTTTCTTCCTTCCCTCTCTCACATGGTAGCCACCAATATCTTGAAGGGATAAATCTACAGCATTTGGGAAAAAAAATTTGTCTAGTCATCTATGCTGGAAACATGAAGTAATGAAATCTATATATAAAGTCATTCATTCTTATGTAGACATTGGACAACAGATACAGTTGGATAATCAGCTAGGCTCTTATTGAATAAGATTAGAAAATTGGGCTTGCTTGTATTTGAAAAACTGTACAGTGCTTTCAAAGATCCCAAATTGCTCATTGCTGCAAAAGCCTATCTCTTTAATGCTAATTTCCTCCAGGAAATGCAATGTGGTTGAGAATCATGGAATATACTACAATCTCTGAAGAATTAAAACAAGAAGTTAAAAATCACAAAGGGCAATGGGAAGATGATTGCTCAGGATGACTAATATAGAAAGAATGCATAAATGGTATTATGAAAGGCATGTATGATTGGAAAAAAAGGTGGTAGGCTGGGTACAGAAGGAGGTGGGCAGCTTCAATGCTGAGGTTAAGGAATAATCATTATATCTATACATAGACCAGAGAAAACTCCCCAAGTTCTAATAGTCCAATGGGGGAAAATGAAACAAAAGTGTGGTAGTGCCTTTAAAAAACCCACTAATAGTAAATAAGAATGTTGCTTGCAAGGAGTCAAAGTAATTTTTCCCATAAAGCTTTTGGATACTGTCAAAACCACATAATGCTCATGGTTATAATGGAAAGAAGACATTTAGGAGTCAAATGAGAAAGTTTCTAAGATTCAAGCGATAATGATTCTGAGAAATTACTAGTTCTAGGATTCTAGATAAATCATCTGATTTATATTTGATTTGGACACAGATGCTTGCATGTAGTCTTCCCTCAATAGGGCTCCTTGAGGGCAAGGACTGTTTCAGGGTTTCTTTGTATTTTTCTACCTATCCCTTAGGCACAGTGCCTTGAATATTTATTTTAAAAATGCTTGCTGAGCTGGCTTGTTGAATCCATGTTTCGATTTCTTTTGCTGTAAAAACAGGAGATAATAGAATTTTTTTTTTGAGGCTAAAATAAGATAATGAATTAAGTTAAAGCATTTTGTAAAGTCTAAAGAGTTATGCAAAAAATTGTTGTTACTAGTGTCTGACTCTTGGTGATACCATGAACCACCTGCTGGTTGCCAAGCCCTTTTATCTTCTATTAGGCTCCTGAAGACCTTTCTAAGTTCATGTCATTTGTTTCCATGACACTATCCATCTCATCCTCTACTTTCCCAGTTCTCCTTTTATCGTCATTCTTTTACAACCTCAGGGTCTTTTCCAAAGAGTATCATCTTCTTATTATGTGGCCAAAATATTTAAATTTCTGTTTCAATACTTGACCTTCCAGTAAATAGCCTAAATTAATTTCTTTAAATGTTGACTAATTTGATCTCCTTGTCCCAGGGACTCTTAAAAGTCTCCTTCAACACCAAATTCGAAAGCATAAATTTTATGCCTCTCACTTTACAATACATAAAAAATTCAATACATTTAGTTTAGTTCACATTTATTAAGTGCCTAATATGTTGAGGACATTGTTCCTGGGGAGATGAAAAGATAAATAACAGACTCCTTGCCCTCATTGAGTTTATAGTTTAAATGTAAAATATACACATTGGAAATATATGTATAAATAAATAGAACCTCACATAAAACATGATAAACTAACAACATGTTATAAATTCCTAATTCTGGAAGATCAAAGAAGCCTTCATGAAGGAAGTGGCATTTAAATTGGGTCACGAAGTAGGGGTAAGTGGAAACTGATTTGTGTGGGTTTATTCCAAAAACATGAAACTGGGTTTTGCTTTAAGTTTGTAGGATTTATTTCACATAAGATTCAATTCTTTGAGGTCAGAGAATATCTTCCTTCTTTTTCCTTGTCTATCACTCAGCTATTTATCAATCAAATTTTTGACTGACTCACTACTGTAATTAATTTTGAAATACACAATTAAAGGGGACAGAAAATTTTAATAAAATGGTTTGTAGACAACTCAATAATGATAAATTGGAAAATGATTCAGCACCTTGCAGGAAAATGTGCCAAACAATATTAAACGTGTTGGAGGTGTTCTCAGATTCTATGGGATTTAGTCAGTAGTCAGTGTTCTGGTTCTATGCTGAATGATGCTATTTTGGGATGATACTGTAAAAAAGAAGTTGGATTTTCCTTTCTTTAGGGTTAAAGCTGCTCTAGGATAAATTTAAGCCTGCATGATCCTGGAGCTATAGACCTTATTGGCAAAGCCCTTCTCTTCCCCAATCATAAACTACTTTAGGAATGCGGACTTTAGGCCTTAAGAAAAATTAAGAAGGCATTGATTTTTTGGCAAGCTTTTCATTTACCTTTAGGGTTTCAACCACCTTCCCATTCCTTACCTCCCCATTCCTTATTCCCCCCTCTCTCCCCATACCTAGCATTATATAGCCTTTAAAGTGTGCAAAAGAATTTGCATTTGTTTTCCTCATTTGATCTTTACAAGAACCCTGTGAAAAACACCCCTATCAGATAGGTGATATCATTATCCTGTTTTTTTTTTTTTTTTTTTGGTAGATGAAGAAACTGAGGATGAAGATGAAATAACTTGTGTGTGTGGGGGGGATGGTAATCAAACACACTGCAAGCATTTGAGACAAGATTCAAACTCGGATTCTCTTAATTCCAAGTCCAGTTCTGTCCACCATACAACCTGCCAGTCTCCTGCAGATTTCTCTCCTTTAATCTGGAAGCACATCATTTCCTCCTCCTGTTTTCTAGCTCCTTGGGATCCCATATTATAGGATTCCAACAAGCTATGCCCTCCTTGGAAATGCTCCATGCTGTAAAATGACTTTCCCCCAATCAAAACTGCCAATCTTTCAGTGTGATTGATTTCAGCAGAGAAAAACAATTATCTTTTTAAAGTCATTTACACTAAAGTGTGAATGATTGATAAGTCTAATTATACTGGAAGTAGTTGCTTTCAAAGGGGAGCTCACTAATTCAAATGAATCTGATTGGTTGAATGTAATTTGGGAGATAGTTATGATCTTCTGTACCAGCCACTCTGGCTGGCCACCAATTATTGGACATTATAACTTTATAGAAGTATAGTTCTCTGGGTTATAAAAAAAATAACAAATGTAAACTCTGTCTTAGTATCCTCAATGGCTAGTACAGAGTAGGCATATATTTATTGATTATATGTTTGTTGATTGATATCAACACCGATGAATTTAGTTATTTAGTCCTGTGAAATTAAAGTGAAGTAAAAACTTAAAAATATATGTCAATTATAGGAAAGTATAAAATGAAGGTCACCAGTTATTTTCCTTCTCCTCTTCTAATTCAGAAGACATTAGAAAATTAGTATGAGAAGTTAGAAAAGGTATTTAGTCTTCAGACTACTTTAAATTGACCTCTGAAGTCTCTTTAAATTTTAAGATTGTCTAATTCTCTAATAGTTTAAATTTAAGAATTTCTTACAATGAGAGCTGAAAAGAGATGGATTGCGAGTACTGAACAAAATGATAGGTTCTCATTAATGTTTTTAGAGGGGACAGGTATTCCTTTCTTTGTGCAAGCATCTTTGTATGCTCTTTCCTATAAGTAGAAAGAAGGACTAGCACTTAAAATCCTTTGTAATCCCATTAATTTTCTTGACCCAAAGGAAACAAAAAGAAGCAGAATGAAGAGTTGGAAGACAGAGTGAAAGGAGTGAGGCTTGAGGAGATGGGCTATACTGGTGAGGTAGAGAACAACCAACTAGTCAATTACCTAAACTTTTTGCCTTGAATCATAAAACATTTGCTATGTATAAAACTTAAGAAAGAATTTATAAATATCATAAAATATTTGATTTGCATAAACTTAAGGAAGAACTTGTAATTGTTCCTATATTTAAGTAACCTTAACATGGAATAGAGAAGCATTGTCTTAAAACTCAACAAAACTGGTTATATGGGGTATCCCCAAGTCTTAGTGTAGTCTTTATGTTAGTAAAGCCTTAAACTTTACTAGTTTTAGTTAGTTTAAACTTTTGTAGCAAAAAAAACTGCAATGAGATTTTTGGAACATTCTGTATAATACAGGATTTTAAACTAAGAATTAAATGGTGTTGGGTTAAATTTGAAAATTTTCCTAATTCCACTACTGGCAAACAACAACAATAACAACAAAAACCAACTCAAAAAATAAAAACAAAATCAAAAAACAACCTTCAATGTAACTTCCCATCAGTTTCTTCTGTAGAATGGGGACAACCTTTGAAAGCATGGGTTTCCAATTGGTAGTTTGAAATATTCCCTGAAGCTCTGTAGATCTCAAGGCAATAATAGAAGGAAACATAGAGGACATGAAAGGGAAAATGGTTCACAGTTCTGACATGTTATAATGTTCTTATATTGCTTATTACAGAAGGCAGGTGCCTAAACATGTAATAAAGGCAAATATAGTCCCTCTGTAATTAAGTAGAACAATAGTATTTTGGTTTCTAAACTGGATTGGTACCTTGAGATCCATGGGAATTGTGCCCTTATAATAGATATCAGGGCTTCCCATCTAAATTCTTCAAAAAACTGTCTAAGATTCTGACACAAATCAGTCCTTCCCCCCCCCCCCCATTTTGAGAATCACATAGTAACTTGATTATGAAATTCCCAAACCTCTTACATGCTCATTTTGAAATTTTGTGTTTTAAAAATATTATCTGAAACTTGATATACTTTAAATCAGAGTATTTTTGAGAAATTTTTGGTAGATTGGAATATACACTGATATTTGATATTAGAAGAGTTGGATTCAAAATTCTCTCCACTATTTGTTCTCTGTGTAACCATAGGCAATCTATTTAACTTCTCCAGTCTTCAGTTTCTTCTCATTGGCTGCCCTGCCCAATGAGATCAGAGATCATGCCCTGGAAGACTTAAGCACTGGAATTCCCACTTTAGGTTCTAGCTGTCCTGAATAATGCCCCATATAACCCTGACAATGGTTTGTCTTCTATGGCAGCCATTTTTTTCCAGTCATCTTTGACTTACAATTTTTTCCCTTCTTCCCTTCCCTCTCTGATACCAATCTTGTTTCTGTTTTCCAATTCTAGCACTATAGTCAAGCCAATACTGCCAATTTCTGGAAAGAAAATTTGATGATTAACTATGTAGAGTTGTTGGGTATAGGTTATGTTATTCTTTATTTTTAATTTTGTGAAGGGAAAAAAATATGTGCTTATTAATTAAAAAAAATAAAATAAAACAAACAAAAAAGATCACTCTATGGTTCCATTCAATATCCATGTAACTTTCACTGCCCTGGCCATTACTCCACCATTTTGTTTTCTCTATCTCTGTTAAAATATAAGCTCCTAGAAGATAGCTACTATCTCTAATTTGTATTCCAAACATTTATTACAATACTTGCTACTGGATAAACACTTAAATGCTTTTCTTATATTTATTCATTCACCAGTAAAATCAAGGGTTAGAACAGATGACCTCTAAGATCCTTTCAGCTCTAAGTCTATGATTTTACACCAGTATTTTTATGTTTCTAGTTTCAGCGTCCAAGGAAGGCCAAGATATTTTTAAAAAGACACCTCCTCTCCTTCTCCCCTCAAAATAACATTAACTAATAGAACAACTTTTGCTTTTCTTAAGAGTGTTTATATACAAATTTATAGATCCATTTATAGATATAATCTATCTATTTATTGAGCTATCTGTCCAGCTATAACTATCTAAGAACATGAGTGAGAAACAAGGTATAATGGAACTCCTACAACAGCATTAGACAACTTGACTTTGAGGTTCTGCTCTGACATTTTCTAGCTTCATGACCAAAAACAAGTCATTTAAACTCTGAGCCTCCATTTTACTGTAAAACAGGGCTAATAACACTACTTAGCAAGGTCGCTGTGAGCAAAGTCTTTGTAAACCGTGAAGAAGAACAGACACCCAAGATATTTTTATTGTTGTGTATGTGTAATAATTTTACTAAAGTCCCTGGACCAAGGCCAAACAGACTTTGTGCTAGAGACTATACAAGAGACCTAAGAGAGACCCAAGGGAAAGCATATTGCCTGTTTTGTAGCAGCCATTGACATTGAGAAAGCTATGTATGAAGCATTTAGTTTTTGTGGGAAGGGTGTGGTTCATAACGATGATAATTCTGAGAAACAATTAACAAAACACTTCCCTATTTGTATGGTTGAGGGCACTTATTTAAACATCACCAGTGGGGTGTGTATGTGTATATATGTATGTGTGTTTTCACTGTCATACATCTGGGTTCCAATATATTAACTGAGACTTAATAAATTACAGACATCAAAAAATTTCTGAGAGTTGCAAAAAAAGAAAACTTCTCTGTCTTAGGGAAGACTATTTTGTAACTGCCTATTTACTGGAGCCTTTGCTGTGAGGAAGATTAAGGGCTAATGGTACCTTGACAAAAAGTGTACATCCACTTATGATAGAGGCCAATAAATGGCTTTTTATTTGTTTTCGTGTAAAAATTATTTAGGGCCTGTGATAGAAAACAACAAAAACAACAAAAAACAGCCACTGCTACCCACTCTCACAGGGAGAAAGAACATTTTGTCCTAAATCTCCAGAGGAATCTCTTGTGGGCAGCACTAAGATATCATCCCAGAGTGAGGAACACATAACTGAATTAGTCTCAAAACTATACTGTTACAGAAGAGAAAAAACTTTACAGAATTTAAGAAAGAAAATGGTTCTTTCTCAATCTTTATATCACTCTTTCACTACTTCACATTGCTAGGTATGTCATCTATCTCATGATAATGACTCAGCTGTCCACAGGCTCATAAGATGAAGTTTATTCACTGCTCACAAGAAATAGATTTTTTGTCTTTATATTTCTAGAATCTTGATCTTGAATGAACTCCTAAGTCCTTGAGTATGTCTGTAATTATTACGTATTATGGAAAGGGCCTGGAACTTGCATTTGGCTGCTATGAAGAAATCCCAGGAGAGGAAGATCCCACTACTAATATAGGTCAGCACTGTCTCTGCAACTAAGTTTTTGATTCCTAAAGCCCAGAGAAGTTAAATTGCCGGCCCAGGATCATAAAGCCTGTATGGGAGTTAGAAGTTGAATTCACGTCCTCCCGTGAGTTTGAGGCTAGCTCTTTATCCACAGTCATGTTGTCTTTTGGATATATTATATATTATATTATTTCCATTGTAGTCTTTTTTAAAAAATTTTTTCCAGCATGATATAGTACAAATTATCTTGAATACTGAGTCAGAGGATGTGAGTTTGCTAGCTTACTATGATATTACTTTGGTCAAATCAGTATTCTGTCTGGTTCTTAGTTTCTTCATCTATAAAAAGGGATCAAATGTGCTATAAAGTTTCTCTCACTTTTCAATTAAATGATACTATATATTTGTTTTTGTACCTTTATGTTATATTGTAAGCTTTGTTTTTTTTTTTTTGTTTTTTTTTTTTTGCTTCTTTTGTAACTTTCCATAGTGCTCATAACTTGTAAAAAACTTGTTCCCATTATCTATCAATTGCAAACATGATCCATGTTTCTAAATAAATATTAACATTGAAAACACATTTAGCTGCATTTATATGGGACTACAGAAAGACTATGTTATATTGAAGAAAAATTGAAAAGAAAGCTGTCAGGCATGGTGGATAGAGCAATGGATTTCCACTGAGTCATGGAAACCTGAGTTCCAATTTGGCCTCAGATACCAATTAGCTGTGTGTCCCACTGGGTAAGTCATTCATCTGTTTTTAGCCTCAGTTTCCACATCTGTAAAATGGGGTGTTAATTGCACCTACCTCACTAAATTGTTGAGTCATTTGGTGCTATATGATAAATTGCCAACTATTCTAAGAAGAGTACTGTAGAATTATGCAGCCTCCACAGCCCTAGATCACTCGGCCAAATGAAATCAAGGAGTTAAAAGAGTGATCTGTTCAGCAGAAACAGCTTAACCAGCGTGATATAACTATAAAAAGAAAAGATAGCCTTATAAGAAGAGGTCCTAACCTGTCTATGGGGTGACATGTGTGGCTCAACATTAGTCCACTCTTACATATGTGTGTGTGTGTGCATACACACACACACATATACATAAAAATAATTATTATTAGTTTATTTGAAGAATATTTTGTACCTAATATTGGTAGTAATTCACATTTGGCAGCTAGGTGGTAAAATGGATAAGAGTGTTGGACTTGGAGTTCAAATCTTGCCCTACATTTACTATCTGACTCAAGCAAGTCATTTAAGCACAGTTTTCTCATCTATAAAATGGGATAAAAAAGCACATAACTTCTGGGATTGTTGTGAGATAAAATTTATAAAGCACTTTGCCTTTATCTTAAATCTTAAATGCTAGTGATTACTACCACTATTACTACTATCACTACTACCACTATTAGTACCACTCAATCACCACCACCACCACTACTACTGTCATATGAGTAAACACTTTTGCTTTGAATCTATTAGCTATTAAAGGTAATTATATTACGAACAATAGTTTTAGGAACTCTAACTTGCAGACCACCTTCAAGTTTTCCTGGAAACTTAACTTTTCAGTATAAGCATGAGTTGAAAACTAATCCTGGAAGGGAGGTTAAGTTAAGAATATAAAAATTACAACAGACCACATCACTTAAATCAACAAATATTTATTGAGGATAGGAAGCTAATTTTGGTTAATTAGCTAATTTGGTTAATTATACTGGTGTTTACTAGATCCAGTGGGAAATAAAAAGATGAATAAGATGTGACCTTAACCCTCAAGAAGCTTATAGTGTAGGTGAAGAAACAAGAAATAAGTGGATTTTTGGGGGAAGTAATGGATTCTACTGTTAACATGAGGCAAATCATGTAAGCTTTCTGTCTTTGTTTCTGTATAAAATGAAGGGATTAATCTCTAAAGTCCCAAATTCTAAAATATACTGTAAAAAAACCCGATGTTTTAATTGTCAGACTATGTTTATATGCTTATTTATGTTTTGATTATGAGAAACAAGTCTGGAAAAGCTTCTGATATTTTCCATAGATTTAAAGAGTCAGGACCAAGAAGACAAATATAAGGGAATCCAGTTTGGGATGATTATAAAACTGTTAAAGTTAAGGTACCTTAAAATAAATGTCTTAAAGCATCTAAGCCTGAGTCATAAAGGGAGGAAGAGTGCAGTGGGCAGTGGAAACATGAAGCGTACATTAAGTTTGTTTTATTTTACAAAGGATGCAAAATCACCATCTAGTGACAATCTTTGCAAACTACAGGCACATGACCCATGAAGGTCAATGAAGGATCAAAAAGTCCTCTTACTGATGGAACTCATAAGCAGCAAAACATCAGGGGTATATGTGCACAAAAGTATGACAAACATTATAAATTTGTACATGAAAAGCACTAAATGAGTGGTTACAGATAGGAAATACTAGGGGATATAGAGAAAAGAGATAAAATTATGAGATGAGTTAGTCTATGAAATGCTTCATTGAAAAAGTATGATTCTAATAAGACTTTGAAGTATGACAGATTTTGACTAGTGATGTAAAGATGGGAGAAGGCACTTCATTACACTTATGTCTGTTGTTTTTGTTTCCTTTGCATTCAGGGTGGTTTGCAATTTCTATTATTTCATGACTTATAATCATGCACACTTGCTGTTAAGGACTTGGGCTTTTGCGTCAATGGGCATGCTGGGACCATTGAAAGTAGAGTGTGGTATAATGGATAGGGATATAAAGAGTTGGGTTCTAAAACCATCTCAGTTACTAGTTGTGTGATTTTAGGTAAATCACTTCACCTTTGTAACTCAGTGTGTAAAATGTAGGGACTGAAGTTGATAGCCTTCAAATTCCTTTTCAGTTCTAAATCTATGACCCTATGAAAATACTGCACATTTTCAAAAATATTATATATCATAATTCCCTCTCACTTAACTCTGGACCTAGATCGTGGTCTACTGAAAGATCTGACCAAGATATGAATAAAAGGCTAACTTCACAAAATATCCTTTGCAATAATAAGCATTTTTTATCCAATCTTTTTAATGTGGCTTTATTTTTACTTTTAAAAAATTTTTACTGTGGATTTTACTATAAAGGCTTTGTACCATTAAAAAGATCAATGAAATTATTATAATGTCATTTGCATATAGGAGCATTTAGAGAACCTTACCAATATATCTCTGCATCAGTTGTGTAGTTAGAAAAATGTGGAATGCTAAAAAAAACCCAACATTTTATATGAAAAAGTCTGCTTCTAAACCATTCAGAGGTATATCAAAGATACTTTGAGTAGATATTATTATTATCCACATTTTATATATGAAGAAAGTGAAGCAGTTAGGGTTAAGAGACTTAGCCAACTAGTAGGTGTCTGGATTTGAACTCAGCTCTTCCTGATTCCAAATCTACAGTTAATATACATTATGCTACATAGCAGCTTGTCTATCTATCTATCTCTCCAACACAGTGGATAAGCATAAGAATGAGATTAATCTGTGATTTTGGTGAATGAGACAGTTTTCACTTGTTTATATATTAGGTTCTGGCCCTTTTAAACACCTTTAATTGAAAGAAAATTCTGCAGAAAACCTGAGAGAAGAGACTATTTCCCTTTTGTTTTTATATCTTCAGTATCATCATTTCACTGGAAAGCATTCATTATGGCTGGTTAGAAAATTTAGCTCACAGAAATGAAAGAAACAATTCTGAAATGGATTCATTTGTTCTCTAGGCAAGGAGGTCTTCATATTTTCCTTCTTTATCTTGACAGACTAAGTTCAACTCCAGGAATGCTTGCAGCTGATAAGATTTGCCTTCTTCAGGAAACTGTAGATGTGTCAGTGGGAAAACACACTGGAGATTAATTGCCATGGAATCTATTTTCAGCATTTTAAAAAAAGAATGCTGGTTAGGATAGAATTCAATTGGATAATTCAACCTGTATATAGTTAGTTGGTAGCACCAACCACATGCTCAGCATTTAGCTAAATTCAGTGAGGAATACAAAAATATATAAAATAGATTTGTTGCATTCACAGATCTGACATCCTTGGAGAAGACAAAAGAAACTGATGTGAAATAAATTTTGAAAAAAAAAATAATAGCAGAAGAAGAACCATTGACATGACACAATGGTTGGTTTCTGGGTCAGACTGATCTGAATTCAAATTCTACTTCTAATACATACTCTGTGTGTGATCCTGAGTAAGGACAGTACTTGACCTGTTACTGACTCTTGAAGTTTTTATGGTTTAAAAAAAAAAAACATAGAAAATTGCAGAGCTGCATTGGAGGAGAAAGCTTTTTCACCTGGATGTTTGGGGGTTGAGATAGGCCAGGGCTTATAGGACATGATTTTAAAAAACCCCAAAACCAACACACAAAATGCTTTATAGAATGACAAAATAAGTAAAATTCTAGTGATCAATATAGTATAAGTGGTCAGGAGCAGGAAAAGAACAGGCGGGGCAAGAGTTATCAATCCAGATGGTATCTTGGAGGGAATGGCATTGACCATAAAGAATTTTATTAACATAAATCTCTTTTTTTAAAAAATTGAAATGTTAAATGGAATTGAGATAATTTTTTTTAAATGAAACTGGTCCTTTATTAGATAAATGTAGGATTTATGATTCCCCACAAAAATTTCAATCCAAAGCCACATCATAGAGTAGAGGTTTTTGAGATGACATCCAGGGATCATATGTTCTGTCAAGATTTACTAGGTTAGAAAGGCTTTGAGTACAGGTCTGGTGACTAAGGAGCCCATCCAGTTTTAGGGAGAGTTATTAAAAGAATATTGGTCACAAAGAGATGAGACTTTTTTTTTTAAAAGACTATAAATCATGATGATGATGTGTTCAGGTACAGATAGGTGTACTCTGTAACAGTGATAGAATCATAGACATAACTGAAATCATAGCTCTTTTATAATATGATTTGTCTGCTTTTCAGTTTTAGAGTGGTATGGATTTATTGCACAATCATGAGCTAAGTAGTCTGATTAACCTATGGCATTACTTTATTAGTAAGTCATATTTTCCTCAATTCCTCAAAGTTTAAAAATAATTTGTACCTCAAAAGTATTGAGATTAATATTGGGTTATTATATATATATATGTTTATATATACTCTATAATTGTGTACATATTTATATATTCTGGGTTATACATAATAAAGCACTTTATATTTATAAAATATTTAATGTTTGCTGCTTATATATTCCTCAAAATAACCAGATGAGAGAAAGCAATATAAATAATCTTATAAAGAAAATATGGACTAGGATCAATTAATAAATCAATGGCAGGGTCTAATGTAAAAATTTAAAACCTGGGATCTTCTGCTGCTTTTCTAAGCCATCATGTAAAATCATAGGGTTTTTCCACATCTCATAAACAAATCATTAAATGACACCTCTAAATACAGAGAAATAAAAAATGACTGTAAGTATTCATAAATTTCAGCACTAGCAATTGCAAAGGACAAGCTGCAAGTTTGTTTTTCTGGGGACTCAAAAACTCGCTAGAATAGATGTAACTTTATGCTTGACAAACTGGCTGAAACAACAACCTCTTTGATTTTACAAACCTTTTGGATAGTGGCTGCAACAACCACCACAAAAACTCATAAAGCATCATTATCTAAGATGTCATAAGTCTTTTTGCTTATTTTACACAGTTCACTCTGGGAGAAATTAGTAATGGCTCTGATTTCTCTCAGTTGTTGTCAAAATTTTGAACAAATTAAATATTTTCTTTTAGTTATCACAGGTTATTTCTAATGTAGGGAAATCACAATATTTAATTTTTAAACTGATACAAAAGGATTCAGACATGTCTGTATGATTAAGATTTTTAAAAATTAAACTTATGTTTTCATAAGGAGTGGTAATCTTCTAAATGATATGGGGATGGAAAAATGCTGGTTTACGATTGAGGAAATGAATGACGTCTGTCCATCTTAAGACTTATCCTATTCAGATACTTATAGCAATAATCAGACCCAGTTTAATTGAAAATGGAGTATTTTACAGTGACATGCCTTGTAAATGTATCCCCTATGAGCACAGATGGTATAAAAATGCTTAGTGATTTTTTTGAGACTACATGTCATGCTGTGGGAAGATACGGTTGAAATAAATACATTTTATTTTGCCTTGTGACATTTTCCCATATGATTTAATTATAGAGAGAAGGGCACATAAGTGAGCTTCACTATTAAGTGGGACCCATTATATGCTCAAGAGCAAATTCAAATCTTTTGTCAAGCACATTTTTAGCAAATAAATTGTGTACGCCATGTAAATAATATGACATTTGGTAGCAGTCGATTTGGTTTATGCATTTTGCCCAAAGGAACAGGTGATTCAAAGTTTAATTTGCCCCCATCTACTTATTTTTAATAACTTGGCATAGTAAGCAGTTCTCTGGATATCAATATGCCAATTAACAAAATAATTCTTTCATTGCTGTTGAGATAAAGGGTTGATTCTAATCTACTTGTTGTGTAAGCTAAAATAAAACAAACAAAATAGTCAAAGAGAAAAGCAGGAAGAGAAGACAGATTCCATGTCAGCTCTATGCAGATGCAGAGGAATTGAGCACAATAACCTTTTACATGTTCTAGGAAAGAAATGGTAATGCAGAGATACTCTTCTCCCCTATGCAGAATAAAAAATTAGAGTTCATGCATCACTGAATACTATGCATTAGCTTCCTGTCAGAGACTGGCTTTTGGGGGGCCCATGGGCAAAAACACTGCAAAGTTTAATTAGAATAATTTAACTCTATTCTTGGGACAAACTTTTTTTTGAGAGTTTATATTTGTATGAGTTATAGAATGTTCACATTCTTTACAAGTGCAACATAATATTATATTCAATATATTTAACAATACATTTAAATACAGACATGATCTATAAATGTAATAGCAATGTTATATGTTTAAAATTCAACAAGTTGACCAGTAATGAAATGTAATCTCTTTATTTACAATAATTTTCAAGTGAATCTTTTAAATGAAATGACATTAAGATCATTACAGATTTAATAGAGATATATATGTCATATTTATGGCCATGCAAACTGGGACTTTGTGGAAACTTTAGCTTTTAGTAAGCAAGAAACAAAAACAACAAAAATGAAAATCTCAACATGATACTGATGGGCAATTTCTTTTTATCCAGGTAGCTCTTTGATTCCTGACAACTTAAAAATTAATCACAATATCTATTTTTGACAGTCTAATACAGGACTTATTGGTATGAAATAGAAACTCTTCATTTTAGACTTTTTCCTCTCAGAGGAACTCCACCTTGAGAATTTATTTATCTAGCTCCTTATGCATAAAACAGGTTCATTTTTTGTTCCAAAAGGAACTTGGGCAGGTCTAGAGATACACTGTAAACCATCTTTAGAAATATGAATATTCAGATATTATTTATAACATTTCCTAGAATTACTTATAGACAGTTTGAAATTCATAAATGCTATAGAAGTGAAATTTTATAATTTAATTATATATAGAAAGCACAACTAATTATGCATAATTTAGGTATGGCAAGAAATGGTATTGGTATTTAAATGAAATATTCTTTCTATAGGATTAAATGAAGTTCATTATAAAGTTTAATGCAAGCCTAGAAATTAACGTCATTAAAAAAAAACAAATCAACTTCATAAAAATACTATTACAACCCTAGCTCTTCAAGGATCTGCAATTTTATCTGCAATATGTGTGAATGTTCTATAGATATAAATGGAATATCTTCTTTATTAATAGGTGCTTTTGTGAGTGATGTGGGTAAAAATTAAATATATACAGTATCTACTCTTGGGGCCTCAGGCTGCTCCCCAGATTATATGTGTGCATCTATACATGTGCACATGCATGAACACAAACACACACACATACATTACAAGATTCCATTAATAAATTCAATACATACAGTTCTTCCATTTTGTTAAGACTTGCCAGAGGTGTATTAAAATGATTTAACCCTTAAAAATTCACATCTCCTCCATGCTATGATGAAACACTGGAATAGGACTTTAATGAGGACAGTGTCTAGTTAATAAAAATAAACAGTTTAAAAACCATTTGGTATTTTCAGGTGTCAAAACTAAATAGTTTTGAAGATGTCAGTTTGATCAAATGCTGTATTTCAAATAGTCAAAAAAGCTGAATTCACCAAAGATAGAATAAATTGACCTCTATCTGGATTTTTCAATTGGGGAAAAAAATATTCCATAGGATTTGTGAGACTAATGAAATTCTTAAATTGGAAGGAGGTCTAGAGAGCACTAAGTCCAAACCCTTCATTGTTCAGCTTGAGAAATTGAGAAACAAGGTGACTTGTCCAAAGTAGGAGATTTCAGGTGGAATAAAGTTTGGTTAGATCCCTGACAGAGAAACCACATTTTCTCCCCATCCCAAATCCCAAATCTGCTTGGTAGAGAGTTAATCTCTTTTGAGAGACAAATATTAGATGACAATAAAGTGATAGGGAGAAACTAACCCAGTTAGTTTGGCAGTGCCAAAGCGTTGCCTAGCTATTTATTTTACTTGGCTACACTAATTTACCCTATTATTCTTAACTATAGGTCTAAAACCCCTGAATCTCTATGGAATTCAAGTCAGACCAAGAGATATGACCCACCTCATGTGATGAATAGACTGAGAGCTCTTGCAAAAAGGGGGAGGACAGAGTAAATAGAAATGAATCTTTCTATTCAAATGGACAAAATCGCTGTACTCCTAATTGAAGAGTGATTTCTCTCAATAGGAGCTATGCAAGTTTACGGGATTGATTCTATTAGCTACTAACGTACTTGTCACCCTCTAATCCTGCTAGACCTAATTATGCCTCTGTTTTTCTTGATCCCCATTTTCTTGACTTTTTCCACCTCTCTAACATGCACTTTGTTGCAAAAGTGGGTCATATTGCACATGGTTTACTTAAAGTCATGTCCTAGAAAAAGAGTGAGGATCCATTGTTTATGGTTGGGGATCAGGTTTGGTAGGCTATGAATGGCAAATGAATATTCAGGAAGAAGGTTAGAAAATGAACAATTGAATAGATATCAATTATGAAAATGAAAGCTTGGTCTATCAGGTTGGAGATTAAGACTTAAATGGGAGGCAAAGAGATTAATGGTGGCTCAAGTGAATGAGACAGTGAAATGATAAACAGTACAATCAGAAATTAGTTATAGTAGGTATGAAATAGTTTCAATTGAGGACCATCTATAAGTTTTGGGGATATATAGTACACACTATATATACATGGCTATACATGGTACACACACATACATTCATACAAAAATCATATACCATTAAAAATCTAATATGTTTTAATGATCATGATCTCTCTTACTGGAATGGACAAATTAAAAGGGACTAGGAAGTAATAACCAATATTGGGTAAATATCCTTAGAAAGGGGGAAAGAACTCATGTACAAAAACGTTAATAGCATGCTCTTTTCATAGTGGCAAAAGACTGGAAACTGAGGAGTTGCCCATCTAATGAGAAATGACTGAACATGTTATAGTATATGAATACAATGAAATAAAATGTTGCTATAAGAAATAATGAAAGGGATAAGACATCTAAGACTTGTATGAACAGATGCAGAGTGAAAATGAGAACAATTTATACAATAAGAACATTATCGTAAAGATTAAAAAACTTGAAAGATTTTGGAACATGGATGAATGCAATGACCAACCATGATTTTAAAGCAGACTTATAATGAAATGTTTCCCATCTCCTTACAGAAAGGGATTGGATTCAGAATGCAAATTGAAATAGAGAGCAAAGTAATGATTTAACTTAATTTGTATAATGGTTAACTTTCTTAGTGTTTAATTTAATTATTAAAATGTCCAAGCAGACACAATGTATATTTATTCAAACAGTGGATATTTCATTAATTTTCAGTAAAAGGAAGAAATATGCCCATCATTAAATTTCAGCAAACAGAATATAAGAAAAGGAAAAATTATTACACATATCCACTATTATTTTAAATTGTGACTGTGAAACTCTGCATGAAAAGCAATATAAATATAATTGAGGGAACTCTGAGTTAAATTAAATACTTGGACTGGAAATACACTTGAAAAAATATCTTATGGTACAGAAAGGATGCAGAACAAAAAAAACTATTATTTAGATTGTGGTTGCCTCCTTTAAAGAGAGAAATTTAAAAATATCCATAGTTAAAACCTTCACTGTAGTTTCCTGATTATTAAATTGGTCAGAGTGGCTTTTTTTCTTTGCTAAGTTTATTGCAAACCTTAACTTTGTGAACAATGATAAGACTTCCCTCCTCCGCCCTCCCCCCCCCCCAAATTACTACTTAAAAATGAGACATTCCTTGAGATTTAAGACAAAACATTTACTACAGACTGGGAAAAGATCTTTGGAAGAATAAAATAAATTACTAAGGAAATGGAAGAAGTAATTTTGCTTACAATGAAGAAAGCAAAAGAATAACAGTGAAGAGATAGCAAGAAGTCAGTATCAGCCTCTTCTACCTGACTCCAAAAAAATCAAAGCAAAATGAAATTGTAGGAGTAAAAATACAAAATTATTCCTATTAGGTGAGGAAGGGAAGCAGAGAAAACTAATTAAGAATATGGAAGTATACTTTCTTATCAAGATTTTCAAGTTCTACTACCCTTTGTTTAAATGCTATTAGAAATCTAGTTAAATTAAATTTTGAAGAAGACTTAGAAATCACCTTGCTAGATCTGAAGTCAGACATCTCACTTTCAAAGTCCCAAATCTGTCATTACTACTTGTAGGAAAAATGATATTATGTCTGGCCTCAATGTATTTAACCTGCAAAAGAAGGCTGACTTTGCATAGCACTAAATGAAGGCAACTGAAATAAATATAGATGAAGACCCTTTTAAAACCATGCTAATTTATTTTATTTTATATCTGAAGGCTATGAATATAATAGCAATTTAATTATACAATAATATTTAGTTATATGATAAGATATTGGTTCCAAAACAAAATAAACCAATAAAAGGAACATAGAATTTAGAGTTTTTATAGTTAGAAAGGTATGTAGGGAATTTTTTGTTGATATTTTCTTCCTTCATTATCATCCCTCTATTTACCAAAAAGAGAAAAAAATAGTTCAATAAAACTAATCAATACAGCAATCAAATATAATGGCACATTTAATATTCTATATGGATAGTACTCTGTCTCTACCAAGAAGGAAAGGAGTCCATTTTTTTCCATCTCTTCCCTGCACCTACATTTTTTCATTACAATTAAACAATGTTGAGTTGCAGGGTTTTTAGTTTAGTTTTGTTTTAATTTTTTTTTTTTTTACAACATTGTAGTCATTGTGCACATTTTTTTCTTCCAGTTCTGATAATTTCATTCTGCATCAATTTATATGTCTTCTCATGATTCTCTCAATTTTTCATAGGCATTTTTCTTATGGAAGAGCAATATTCTATTAAGTCATGTAATTTAATATGTTCAACTATCCTGTAATCAGTATGATATCAGTGAGGACAATTAATTCCTAGATACATTAAAAGGCTTGCTCAAAATCACAGACAGTAAGAAACAGATTTGGAACAGAGACATATGCCTGACTCTAAATTTATGGTTCTTTCTCCTATACCACAATCCCAAGTCTAAAACTATTGACACAACTTCCCAAAGTGTCTAATAAACTTCTAAAACAGAGTTTACTGACTCAGAACATTTTGCTCATTGTTATTGTTCCTGGAGTTAAATTTGGTATGCACTGGAGAAAAGGAGAGAGCCAAAGTTGAACACACAGTTTATATACTCTAGGGGTTTCTTGTCAGTAAATATTTATTGACTATCTGTAATACGCCAGATGCTGTAAAGTAGAGCTTATTGTTCAAGTGGTGTCCAGTCCTAATCCATTTGAAAATAAACTTTCCTTGAGTATTATGTCAGTATACACTTAATGGAATTCCAGTGTTAAGCAAGTATCATGAGTATCACCTAAGTCCTAAGCATGCCTTCTTTTAGAAATATGACTATTAATATTTATGAAAAGTTCTACTACAACCACAAAGAAATGGGGAAAAAAAATCCAGAACTTTATCAAGGAATTTCTATCCTCAAATGCTATAGAGCATTCTATTTTCTCACCAAAAAATATGTAGATGACATTGAGAATCACAGAAGCCTAATTTACTATAGGAAACTCCTATATTCCCCTTTATGTTCTCAGTTCCCCAGAAATCTCTTAGGATATGGTGGAAATTTCTGATACTTTCCTAGAAGGTACTACATTTTAGGTTAAATTAAAAATTTGATTTAACTTATCTAAAAGTTGGTTAGTGTCAGAATTAGGAATTGAACAGTGGTATTCTAATTCCAGAGTCTTATAGACTTTCAATTATATACTCCCTTCCCCCCAAACTGTCCCCACTTTCATTCATTGATTCTTGAGTTCTGATAAATACTGTGTTTGTGGCCAGTTCTGGCTATGGTGACAAAGCCTGAGTCCTGGAAAGTGAGGGATTGAGGATCCATCATATTCCAGCTACATTAAATGGGCTTCTCTGGATCAGCCTAGAAAACATAGCACCATTTATAACAGTCTATCTTTGCAAAGTGTATTCTAAGCCCCAAACAAGAGACTTAGAAATGAACTTTTGGAACACATTCTGCTTACAAACTAGGGATTACCCACAGGTTGTAATGCTAGATTTTAAAAGCCAAATTTTATATGTGTATAAGCATGTCCATGTATGCAATACACACATAAACATAACTATATGTATGTGTATATTTGTTTTTTTCCCCCGCTTCTTCCAACTTGGGTCTTTTAAACTAGCCTCACCTTATCCTTCTCTATTTGCCAACCTAAACTCATTTCTTAACCCCTAATTCCAGTGTTTTCCAAAAATACACCAAAGCAAAAAGAAAAAGTGACAAATCTGAGGTATCATTGGATTATCTGTGGCTCATTACTGTTTAACTAGTTCCTTGTTCATCCATTACCGTTGATAAAATGATAACTTACTTTCACTGAGAAAAAAATCACAATCCTGCCTCACAGTTTTCCTTCTGAAAATTTAAATAAAGAAACTGAGGTAATTTAGTCTGGTTCTGTGGGAAAACTTACACTTTTAGAATACAGAAATTGTCCTACAATTGAACAACACCAAAGAGCAATATTAAAGCACTGAGATCATGAGCAACTCCTACTGTACACCACAGAAGCAGTTAACAACATGAAATACTTACCTATGGTCCTGAAATACATTGATATAATTTAAGGAGAAGAGGAAAAGGACTTTTGACTTGAAAATAATAATGAACTCAAAAGTTGATAGTTTATAATACCCTAAGAGCATGACTGCTACCATTTAATGATATGGCTGATGGATGTTATCAGTTTACTATTTGAGTTTGTAAGCTTGTTTCCCAATAAGTGAAACTTAAAATTGCATATTTAAATCATTTTAAGGACTTGAGGTTCTACAAAGGCAATGAAAATCAGGGTTATAGTCTGCCTTTCCCTCAGTGTATTAATTTTTTTTTTTAAGTTTAAAATATCAACTTAAGAAGCTATTCTTGCCAAATATTCAATTCTAAGTAACACCCCACATTATAGTACCTTTCTCTGGAACACATCCTACCTCATTTTATTTTTCCCACTTTTATCTTCTGGTTTTTATTACCATGGCTATTTGCATGAAAATGAATTCTTTGCTCTTTAAGGGTTCATCAGCTCATATTGCTTTTCCTCATCTAAAGTCATAATTAATGATGGGTGAAAGAGGTTTAGAGGTTCAGTTCAACAAGGCATACACAAGTTCAATTGCAGATGTGAATTACTAAGACCTAATTTTTTCCTATCCTATCTAATCTGTGACTATCCCGACACTAATTCTCCAGTTTTGATTTTCTCTCCTATCCATTTCCCATTGAAAGCAACTATTCCCTGTAATTAAGTAAAACTGAATCATGATGCTAGGAGTAACCTCAGAGGCAATATAGTCCAATGTATTTATTTTACAAATGAGGAAACTGAGGACCATGGTCATATAAGTCTCAACACTTCTTTGCTGCATAAGTATTCAGTTTTTCTTTTTTCCCCAGTTTAAAGCTACCTTGATAGTGACCAGTGAGTGAATACATTATACTATTTCTGCTCTTGACCTAAGATTTTTTTCATTCATTCATTTAGCATTTAATAAACATACTATTATTTATGAACAAGATATGTTCAGCACTGGGCTAGGTTCCATGGGGAAAATAAAGTAATAACCCTTCTCATCAAGAAACTTAACAATTTCATTTACTTAACTGATGACCTGGGGAAGTGTTAAGCTTATTATGTGATTATTCATTTATTTTCAAAAATAATTCTCACTCATAATCCATTTGATAGAGACAAATGAAAAAAAAATGTTTTTTGAGGGTGGATTTTTAAGAACACCAAGACTTTTGAGACCTACATTGAGAGGAGTGACTCAGCATGCATAGGAGATTTGAGAACTACTTTGGGATCCAAAGACCTGTATTCAAGTTCCATCTTTAATATATCCTGTTTTTTTTTTTTTTTTAGAGAATCACAGGATTTTCATTAAGTCACTTAAACTCTTAGGGCCTCAGGAAATTAAGACTAAGTTGCATAATGAGGAAACATGTTAATAGATCTGGTTTCTTCACAGTTCCCTACACCAGTGAACTACCAGGTACAGAAAAAAATAATTTAGAACAGATGGGAATATAAATTCATTTGATTATATTCTGGATTATTGGTTGCTCCCTGCTCAGGTCTAAATATTGCACTGAAGTAATTAGATTTCATACCAATTCTGTCATTTATGACTTATGTTATTTTGTACATGTCATTTTACTCTTTTAAATGTCTATTTTCTTATATGTTAAATTGTGACAATATTACTTAACAATGTAGATCTCACATAGGCTTATGAAAAGATTTGCCTTTACCTTTAAGTCGAATTACCTTTATAAAGGAAGTTTAAGATGATTATATTTGAGAGGATATGTAAAAAAAAAAAAAAGCATATCTATAGTTTGGAGATATCCTTTAATTGAATGGGAGTGGAAGAAGGAATGCCAAAATCAAGGCAAAGTAGGAATGCAACATTTCAGTGTCATTCAACAGTTATTGAAGTGCCTTCTACTTGCTGGGTTTTGGAGAAAATTTGTGGGTGATAGGGTTGGCATCAGCTGAGAGGATTTCTTTGTTTTAAGGTGAGAGCCAAAGAATTATACTAGACTCTCAGCTTCTTGAGTTTAGAATTTTTCTTTAGCATTTACAATTCAAAGAGGAGTTAAAATAATTTTTATTAATTTCTTACAATCATCCTTAGAAATAAGAGATACAAGAAACTTCACTTTCCATTCTATATTTTGCTGTGTTGCATGTTCAACACTGTCAAAAGATATGAAGCTAGTGATTTATCCCATTAATCTTTTTTTTTTTTTTTACACAGGTACAATCTGCATTCTAACTACTAGGTACTGCTAGGTACCTAGCAAACTGAAGGAGAAAAGGAAAAAAGGGAGAAATAGTAGATACACATGAGAAGATTTCCTCCTATGGTGACTTCGGGCATACTGGTTTGGAGTATATCTATAGATTATTTTTCATATCCCTAGGATTGACAAGTACACTGATCAAAGAATAATTGCTTTTGATAGATTTGACTTCCTTCTGCTTCTAAGCAAATAAAAAAACAGCCCACTGTACACATTCAAGCTGTGTTTATGTACTTGATTCCATTATGTTCATGAAATAAAGAGTCCATGGAAATACTATAGAGAAAAAAGCAGTTTTCCAGTAGGTGGGAACTAAGCAGAAGTTGGTTAATTGGAAAGACACAAACCACACCTCTAGATTGACAAGATTAACATTCTCCAAAGAAGAGTTGTGGGAACCTGGGCAAGCCATTTAATCCTGTTTGCCTCAGTTTCTATTTGAGAATGAAATTGCAAGCCATTCTAGTTTCTTTGTCAAGAAAACTTCAAAGCGGTTCATGAAGCTGAAGTAAGATTTGAACTCAGGAAGGTGAGGTATGCTGTATCTTGCACTATGCCAATTAGCTATTCCAAGCACTAAGCTTTCACAGTATTTTGACTACTGATATTCAGAAAGATCTCCTTTCAGTTATTTTTTAAAAAGAGGATATTAATCTGAAATTTTTTGTGCTTATGTAGAACAAAGATCATGAGTAGTAAGAGAGAAAAGCATAGAAATATTCAAATAAGAGAGATGTAGTTTTTACAGATATGAGGGAATAAAAATCTAAAGAACAAAACAATTTTTGACACTGTCAGTATAGATTCCAGAACTTTTATTCAGAGCCCTAGCTTAATACAAAAACAACTTATATTGTCTAAAATTTAAATGAATCCTTTTAGGAGGCTAATTCTTAAGTATCAAAAATATATGAAATTCAAAATTTTTCTAAGATCAATTGTTTTAACTCAGGAAAATGTTCAAACTGAACACTTGATGTAGTAGTTTTTCATAATTATATCATAAACTTTTTTTTTTATCATGTCATCCTTCAAATGTGTCACTTTAGTTTGAAGACCTTTAGTCTTTTCAATTTCCCTTTTCAAAAATAAGTTCCATTGTACATGTGTGGGGGATAAGGGTGAAGAGGGTTGTTAATTTAGTGAAGATATACCAGTTCAACATCAATCAGTTCAACAAAGGCTCAGAGATATGATGCACTGGTTTTTTTTTTTTATGACTCCTCTATGCTATGCTACTATTACTATACTACTGTGTTATTGCTATGACTAAGTCATAGTAATGATCAAGAGCGATTTCTTTCAGCTCTTCTCTTTGAAGACTTTCCTACTCCCAAGGGGAAGCCATGGGTAAGTTTTACTTAGTTTTCTATGGAACAATTTCTTGGTGCAGATGATCTTCTGATGCTTCTTAAATCTTGTCTTAATTTCTGATCATTTTGGAACTGTCTTTTCTTTCTTTCCAAGATCCACATCCTTACCATGCTCTGGGATACATAGGCTTTAATATCAAACACAGCATTCCTTTAATGATGCACAGAGAATAAATGTGTTACATAGCACATTATTGTCAATATACTTCAAAAAAGGATTTTCTCATCTGTACTTTATTGCTGATGTTTGTTCAGGTTCACTAATCTAATCTCCATAGTTCTTTTTCTTTTCTTTTTTCTCTTTCTTTCTTTCTTCTTCTTCTTTACTAAATATAACTGTTTTTCTTTTTTTCTTTATGAATTTATTATTTACAGGCAGGGTTTTGTGTTTGTCTTTATTGATTTCAGCCTATTTAATTGGGCTATTCATCCAATTTGCCTATATCATTTTGAATTTTTTGAGTTGTAAAATGATGAAAAATATGAGAGCTTTCCTCTTTGAACTCCAAGTTTTGGCATGATTAAATTGGAAATAATCTGCATCCTACATTATAAAATATATAATTTTAGCACATATTGTATAATTGTAACTGGAATGGAGATATTTTGTTGAAGAAATATGACATTTTTTTCTGAACATAAATATCACTGACAGACTATTCAGCTGAAATTCAAGATGTATTTGGAGTTTTAAATGAAGCACAAGGAGAAATCTAATTATCACTGAGTAGATTATCTAATGCTTCAGATAAATAAAGAATTGTAGAGATAGAAGAACCTTAGGGATCTTTTACTTCAACCTCATTTTACAGGGAAGGAAATAAAGGCTCTTGGTTTCCATTTGATGTTTGTTTTTTAAATTTATTCTTCTCCACCAACCCATCCCCAACCTAGGTTTAAGCAGAGAAGAATAACATGTAGGTGCTGATTGATAAAAATAACCAAGGAATAATACAGCAGCTAAGTGTCCAAGTGGAAAGACACTAGCAATGTGACTCTGGGCAAGTCACTTACTTACCCCTGTTTACCTCAGGTTCCCAATCTATAAAATAACCTAGAGAAAGAAATGGCAAACCACTCCAGTATCTTTGCCAAATAGAGTCACAAAACCCCAAATGGAATCACAAAAATACATGACTGAAATGACTGAACAATAGCAAGAACTTACTGCTATAGCTCATAAATTCCATACACACTTATCTACACAGATATTCTTAACTTTCTAATCTCACTTGAAGCTATCCTTGGTCATTTTTGATGGAACTACTGATTCACCTAATGTGAGCTGTATTCCCAGCTTTTAAGAAATAGATAGATAGTTATCATTTCTAAAACTTCTTTCTTTATATTCTAAACCATCCAATAGAAATGCAAATACTCCACTCTCCTCTACCACCAAAATATCATTGCTTTGATGAGAGACTAGGGAGGAAATAATTTACATCAACAACAAAATGATAAAATATCAAAGAAATAAAGTAGCACAGTCATTCCTGTGGTGAGCATCAAAATACATCAATTGGAGCATTTAATCTTCGGATGCAAATTGTCAAATTGGATCATGCTTACCTTCACTGGTGAAATTAACATGCAAATTGACATAATAATAATAATGGCTGACATTTAAACAAAACTTTAACATTTGTAAAGTACTCCACATACGCTATCTCATTTACCCCTATAGAAACCCCAAGAGGTAAATATAGTCATCATTTCTATGTCATTGATGAGGAAAGTGAAGCTTAAACTATGTTGTTTTGCTCATGGTCACATTAATAGTATTATTCAGAGATGGGACCTAAACTTTGCTCTTTCTGATTCCAAGTGGTTTTTTCTGTCTACCACTGCCTCTCCCCACTGAAAATGAAAGATTTAACTTCCAGAAATTCTTGATCTTTTTTTCATAATAGGAAGTTTCTACTCAGCATTTAAATACAAACTAAAATTCTTCTTTGTGAAAATTTGTCCACACATATTGCAAACTGTTTTCATTTTCCTTTATTGTCCTCTAATGATCTCATCAAGAGTGCATAATTAGTGCAATAGACTGCAGAATACTGGCTTTGCCCTGAAGCAGCCAAGCAGAGTTCTTGACTAGCCCCACTCTCCCTCTGGAGTTTAGTACTGTTAATGGGCCATGATCAGTAGGAAGAATGTCGAGGGATATGCTCTTTTTAAAATAGCCTGTGATCTCTGGCTTGAAGCAACAGTTCTGGGGCGATCACCATCTGCGCTAAAATGCATATGAAAGATTTTTTTTAAAACCAAGTTGCCAAGGTCAATTAATAATGACTTTTGATGCCTCCAAATATTGCTATTAGCGGTGAGCAGATGGACTTCTGTGCCACTTTTTCCTTGGTCTATACAGATGCCCTAATGTGTTCTTTGGTGATCATCTTTGGAACAATTTTTTAAATGAAATTCATTTAAAAAAAAAGTTTGGTGATGAAAGTCTGGTGAAAATTCTGAAAATGAACTACAGGTTATTGAAAGGATTTTAGGCATACTTAAATTTATAAACTGAGGGAACGCTAAATTTCTGTATTCTATTTGGTGGGTATTAATTTGGATTGGGAGTTTTAAATATAACTTGGGTAAGCCCATATTATCAGAGAGCTATCACCTTGAGATAGGCTTTGGTTATATCTAGTATGAATGATACACTTTCTATTTCAACAAATGGCTACATTCAGTCAGTATCTTTCCCTCTAAAAGTTAACAGGAACTTCAAGTACATAAAAAGGATTTTCAGAAAATGGTGCATTTTTTAACTCTTAAAGTAGGCCCTAATCTTAGAGAAGTTTCTAACCCAATTTCCATATCATATCTTTGTATAGATATATTTGTAACCTTTATTAAAAGCACATATTTACATATGTATATGTATATAGAGCCACTAATTCAGACATTCTTAGGTAATTGTGGGCAGCCTGTCATTTTTGCTAACAGGTGGTAATAAGAATGGGGTGGGAACCATTCTTTCCTAAAGTGGCATTTCAAAAGAAAATCCTGCATACAGCTGATAAATGTTGTGTTGATTCACCTTTTTAGTTCAGTAGGTGATCATTTACCTAAATAAACTCTAAAATTTAAGTCAAAATTAAGAGGATTTTCAAAGATAAATCCTAAGTAAGAAATTTCATGGACTCAAAAATTATAAGTAGTAAATCTCAAATAATTATTTTAAAAGGTTATTGCTGCAAAAAAGGAGAAATGAATAAAAATCACCAACATATTTATGACATTCTTCATTTTGAGGATAGAGTTGACAAAAAAATCATTTAAGGACAGCAACAAAAAAAATACATTAACAAGTTGGTAAAATTAAAACTACAGCAGTAACAATGGGAGTAATTCAAAACAGATCTTTTAAAAAGATTTTTTGGAGGGGGCAGCTAGGTGGCTCAGTGGATAGAATACCAGCCCTGAAGTCAGGAGGACCTGAGTTCAAATCTCAGACACTTAACACTCCCTAGCTATGTAACCTTGGGCAAATCACTTAACAACCACCACCACCACCACCAAAAGATTTTTTGAAAAAGTTAATACTATTGAACTTTTCTCCAAAATCACAATGCTGGGGGAGAGGGGAGGACTCTTCATTTTTAATTTTGGTGTCAGATTCATTATTTCTAACAAAATATCTCAGAAACATAAAAATATATGAGACTTTCTGAAAATATTTGTATAAATGAGCATGAACAATAAATGATAACTAAGCACCTGTTTATTTAGTGGAAAGTTTTCTTTTTTATTCAGGTCTTTAAAAAGAAACTAATTATGAGGATTGCAGCATACACCTACATTGATACGGAGGGTAGGTAGGAGGACATACCATATAATATACTAGGGAATTTGCTGTCACATTTTCCTCCTTGAAAATACAATAAAGGACATTAGATTTTAACAATAGCCTCTCTGAATTGAAAACTTACAAAGAAATGTTTTATTCTAGTTAGATTCAAAACTGGCATTTCAACCCAAACAAACAAGTTATTAAAATAAAGTTTCCTTTTATTCTTTAACAAATACTTGTCTAAAACATTTATAAAATTATAGTAATTAGGAAGTCACTTCAGTGATTCTTTTCTCAGTTTTAATGAGGTATTAAAAATATTAACTCTTTCTTAGTAATCTAAATACCATTTAACATCATATTTCTATATTTCTTTCTTTCTTTCTTTCTTTCTTTCTTTCTTTCTTTCTTTCTTTCTTTCTTTCTTTCTTTCTTTCTTTCTTTCTTTCTTTCTTTCTTTCTTTCTTTCTTTCTATCTATCTATCTATCTAAAAGTAACAACATTTAATAGAGTCAACTTCTAAGTAAAAGAGATTCATTGGTTTCAACATTGTGACTATTATCAGGAGCTTTCCCCCTCCCAATGAATCTTAAGATTTCAGTACCCCTAGAGGCATAGACACATAATTATCCTCGACTGCCAACATATTAAGAAAGGATACACCAAGTTGTCAACAAAAAAGCATGCTTTATAATAAAAGTTTCAATACAGCAGTGACAAATTTTTGTCACTGATTTCCCCCATCCGAAAACACCCATTCAATTTAATGTCATCTATATTTTATTGCCTGAAAATTGCATGGTAGCAAAGTTGATTTTGGTGGCAAAATATAAGCTTCTTTTTCATAAGTAATGTAATCTATGATTATACTTGCATATAAAAAAATAAACCTATGGAAATATAAAGTGTTTCTGGGGTTAGCAATTGTTACTTCTGAGTACAGTACAGACTTCAACATATTCCTACTTTGATGATCTGCAAGCTCATTCATGAGGTAATCTCTCAAATGGGATAAATCAAAAATCATCCGTTTTCTCATCCTTGTGATGGATAGCACAGAGTTTTCAACCAATGCACTAGAAGCCTTCTTTGACAGCATTTATTAAGAACTTATTGTATGTCAGGCACTAGGATAAATATTGTGGATGCTAAGATAGGCAAAAACAAAAGTTATTTCTCAAGGACCTAAGTCTAATAGAGGAGACAAAAAAGCAAACAAGTACAAACTTCATAGAGTCCAGAAAAATTGGAGATAATCAAACGCAAAAAGGTACTAGCATAATGGAGAGTCAGGAAAAGTTTAAGCTAGTCCTTTGACATTATGGTGAAAACATTTATGAAATATAGTCATAAAGTTTCTGTTTAATGTAGAAGTCATTGGCCTCATTTGTTATTATTTTTTAAATATACAATTATAAATATGTATATCATGTATTTTAGCTTAAGGGAAAAAAAAAAAACAAGCCTAAAAAGAAGAGCTCTCTGAAACAATCACTGTTTTCACAGGGAAATTTGTGTATTGGAAATTATTCTCTCTTTTATTTTCTATATCCTAAGAGCACTGTGATATATTTATTAGAAAATTTAAAGCTACATTTAACTTTTTAAAACTGAATGTGAAGGTTAACACTAGCAACCTATTATAAATGGAATACACTATTTGAATTGGTTTTACTATGACCTTTCATTGTGACCAGTGGGCTCATTTATACAAACTAACTGGGAGTGGGGTATAAGGCTAGGTCTAGGAAACATAGGTTGTATGCTCTTCCTTCCCCTTTCCCCATGCAAAGCTAACTGGTTTATAATGGCCTCATTAGTCATACACACATTAGCACCATGCGCTGGTGATGACTCTTACTTATAAGAGAGAGGTTGGCATTTGTTCTGCTCCATGGTATTTCAAACTCAAATGAATTCTGTAATGAAAAATAAAACTAAAAAGAATTTCGTTTCTCTTGTAGTGTTAAAAAAAAAAAAAACTTTAAAAAATTCATGTAATGATCTATGAGTCAGTAATGTCATATAACTTTTCTTGAAATGGAATAAACCCAATTATTTATGGGCAGCTTTTCTCCATTGCTTACACAGTGATTGACATTTTGACTAATTAATAATCAACATTTATTAAGCATTACCCTAAAAGATTATTTATGCATGTATCTATATTTTTAAGTACATGAGAAATATTCATTATAAACATACATCCAATAAGCAGTGATTTTGTTGCCTATAGGAGTTCAGGACCAAGAGCAGCATGAAGCTTTCATGTTGTTAAATGAAAACCAGGGAAATTGAATGGATTCAGTGACAGTGGCCAGGTGAATGTTGAGTTTAAAAGAATTTTCTCTCCCCAGCTCAAAAAACAAACGCGCCAGAAGTTGCAGCCACGAGAAAAGCAAAAGTTCAAAAGACAGACTTGATCTAAGGGCATCTTGAAGTCTAGGGAAAATAGGCTGTAGATGTGACTCATAAAAACAGCTGAAAAAGCTCTGAAACTTTAGGCTGAAAGGCTTATTCAGTGGGGACCTGCTGTGCTGTAGCTGCAATTCAGATAGTAGTAGGTCAATGGTATACCAATAGATGGCAATAGCTCAGAGGAAAATCAGCAATGGAGAACCAACAGATAGTAGTTCAGTGAAAAATCAGTTCCAGAGAACTTGTAAAGTGGAAGCTCAGCAGAGAAACTATCTCAGCTTTTGAGACCAGTACTTTCAGCTTGGCAGATAAAATAGACTTGCAGATAACAAGAGCCACTCTGAAGGCAAGTAGCATGTGGCAACTTCAGAGGCAAGGGAGGTTCCAGCTGGGACAGAGTCCAAGCAGCAAGAGTTAGAAATGTGTACCCTAGCCAATCTCCGACCATTGGTGGGGGGAATCTGTAGGAGGAGACCATGCTTTTTTATGAGAAGGAGTGGGGATATGTTCCCTTATCTTGCTTTGCTTTGAAAAGTTCTCTGGTTTGTTTTGGTAAAAGAGAAATATGCTCTGATCTCATAAATTGATCTATTTCCCTCATCATCTTTACCTCCTGATTTCCTTGCCTTCCTTCAAGCTTAAGCTAAAGCCTTTCCTTCAGTAAGAAGTGTTCCTCGGCCTTCTTAATCTCAGTGTATTATCTCTGATGTGATCTCCATTTTATCTTGGCTATATTTTGTTTTACATAGCTGTGTGTATGTAGTGTCCTCCATTAAGGTTGTTTTGAGACCAGAGACATTTTTGGCTTTCTTTGTATCTCTACTTTTAGCACAGTAAACATATAGTAGGTACTTAATAAAATGCATATGGATTAGCAGTTCACTTGATACTAAGGACTTTTTTTTGGGGGGGCATTCTTTGTTACAAAGAATTTTTATTCAGCATTTATAACAGGAAGCACACAGTCGGTATTTAATAAATGCTTGTTGACTAATTGAAAGTATATGTGCTTAATGGAAGCCCAAGCAACTTTTATGTTTTATACACACACACACACACACACACACACACACACACACACACACACATATATGCATGCGGTAATGATAATAAGGGCCAAAGTGAATGGTTAGTTACAGCTGAGATTGTTAAGAAAAGCTTCTCAGTGGAAACAACACTATATCTAGACTTGAAAGATTCATAGGGAAAGAAAAAGTGGAGAAGACACTGTAGAGCATTCCAGGTGGGAAAGTGCTTTCAAAAAAAAAAAATCAAAGGAGGAAATTCAAAGACATGTCTGAACAATACACAGTAAAATAATTTGGTTGTAGTGGAAGGTTAAAAACAGCACAATAATAAGAGATAAAGACTGAGAAATAGGTTTTAGTCAGATGTCTTTAATGATTGCAAGGGAATTTGGATTTTATCTTGCAGGTAATGGGGAACTACTGAAGATTTTTGAAAAAGAGAATGACTAGTTTTATTGTTGTTGGTTTTTGGCAAGGCAATTGGAGTTAAATGACCTGCCCAGGGTCACAAAGATAGGAAGTGTTAAGTATTTGAGACTGGATTTGAACTCAAGTCCTCCTGACTCCAGAGCCAGTTCTCTAGCTATAGCACCATCTAGCTGCCCTGAGAATGGCTAATTTTAGGAGCATAATATCTAGAACTTAGGATCTTGATCAGGTCACAACTAGAATGGTATATTCATTTCTTTACAGCTAGGTGATGTAGTGGATAAAGTTCTGAGCCAAAAGTCAGGAAGACTCATCCTTTTCAGTTCAAATGTGGCCTCAGAAACTTACTAGTTGAGTTGACCCTGGGCAATTATTTAAACCCATTTGCCTCAGTTTCTTCATCTGTAAAATGAACTGGAGTGGCAAACCACTTCACTACTATCTTTGCCAAGAAAACCTTAAATGGGGTCTTGAAGAATTGGGCACAACTGAAGAATAAACAATAATGACAACATATAGTTTTAAAATGCCATTGGCAGGGACAGTTACGTGGCACGATAGAACGCTGGCTCTGGAGTCAGGAGGATCTAAGTTCAAATCTAGACTTAAGACACCATCTGTGTGACCCTGGACAAGTCACTTCACCCTATTACCGCAAAAACAAACAAACATTGGTAAGTTGGAGCATGTTAGGGAGAAAAACTAGAAGAGAAACATAATATGAAGACTGGTTGGGAAAAAAATACAAAGATTTAAGCCTGGAGAAGATATGAATTAGAAAAGACATAAATGAATAGACTATTAAGTGTTTACTAATATGAAAACATTGAGGTAAGTGCTGAGGATACAAATAGAAAAGACATGAAAGTCTACTGTGGGAAAGAGGTCTTAGACCTATTTTTTCTTGGCTCCAAAGGAAAGACTAAAAGTGAATATGATCTTATGAACTAAGGTGTTTCATATAATTCATCACTGAAAACCTAGGACCCAATTATAGAAAAAGAATTTTAAACACAACTACAAACTATACAAGGAAATCATGCTAAGTGATCCCTTAGATCCCAAGTCGACTGAGTGAATTTTTTTTTTTATTATAGCTTTTTATTTACAAGTCATATGCATGGGTAATTTTTCAGCATTGACAATTTCCAAACCTTTTGTTTCAATTTTTCCCTTCCTTCCCCTCACCTCCTCCCTCAGATGGCAGGTAGACCAATATATATTAAATATGTTAAAGTATATGATAAATACAATATATGTATAAATATCCATACAGTTATTTTGCTGCACAAGAAGAATTGGTCTTTGAAATAATGTACAATTAACCTATGAAAGAAATAAAAAATGCAAGCCAACAAAAACAGAGGGACTGGGAATGCTATGTAGTGGTTCACACTCATTTCCCAGAGTTCTTACGCTGGGTGTAGCTAGTTCTATTCTTTATTGAACAAATGAAACTGATTTGGTTCATCTTATTGTTGAAGAGGGCCACGTCCATCAGAATTGATCATCATATAGTATTATTGTTGAAGTATATAATGATCTTCTAGTCCTCCTCATTTCACTTAGCATCAGTTCATGGCCTTTCTGAAATCATCCTGCTGGTCATTTCTTACAGAACAATAATATTCCATAACATTCATATACCACAATTTATTCAGCCATTCTCCAATTGATGGGCATCCATTCAGCTTACAGTTTTTGGCCACTACAAAGATGTCTGCCACAAACATTTTTGCACATACAGGTCCCTTTCTCCTTCCTGGGTGAATTTTTAAGAGTAAAACTACTGGACAAACAGTGTTTGGTCACATCCTTCCAAGACTCTCTCATTTCTTACATAGTTCAATATATTTTCCCTGTCTTGCTATATGTCCAACATTGCAATGAAATCATTAAAAAATATGTTGATTAGAAAAAAAAAAAGTCAATGGAACTATTGTAGAGGTAAGAAGGAACTCCCCCTAATGAAGTAGATGGAGCTGGAGAAGAGAAGTACATTTAGAAGTGTCATGGAACTTCCATGGGGAAGAGCAAAAGTGTGGATAGGGATTGCTACTTCGAAGGAATGAGAAGTCACTCTAGCAACAAGGCTTTGTGGGCCAAACAGGCATGAGGAATGTCTAAACAGATTCTATGTTGCTGAAACCTTCCTAAGAGCAGAGATCCCAAGGCAGTAATTCTATATCTCTTTTCTCCTCTTGGGATCACTTAAGGGAGTCTAAACTCTTTTCACTTGGGTATAGGAAAAGTCTTGCTTACTGTTCTTTGCTTTAAAAACATTTCATCTTTATAAACAGTGTTAGCCACAGGAATTTGATAGTCTAGTTATACTTAATAGGAATGGAATTGGGAAGAGGCAATTGAGGGAAAGCATCCTTAGAGATGGATACATATACACAGATGCACACATATATACATGCACACAATAATACATCGATTACACATAGGGTATGTGCACATATTACACACAGAGATACATGCGTGTGTATATATTTACATGTGTACACAAAATTTTATGTGTGTTTTCTATATTTTATATAAAAATATAAAAAATATTTTATATAAAATGAGAGAGAAGAAAAGGGGGGAAGGAAGAAGAAGGAGAAAGGAAAAGAGGGAGAGTAAAGGGAATGGGAAGGGAAAGAGGTATATTTAACACTAAAATGTTTTTCCAGAGTATTGCCTCTGGCTTGGGACAAAGAATCAAAAAAAGAGAGAGACAACTATGGATAATTTTGTAAAAACTTTCCAGAGCTAAGAAGGAACCTAGATACTGAGAAACCTATCTAAAAATGATTCAATAGTAGGGGAGGGTAGAAATAAATGTGGATGATCAAACCTAACCCTACCACAGCTACAAAAGGGAAAAACTTAATAATGAGGACTGTTCTAAAGTGGCACAGGTAGCTCAACAGATAGTGACTTCCTAATTACTACAGGTCTTTAATTAGTAGCTGATTGACTGGTTTGGGTCATGGTTTAAACTATTCAATTTAACATTGGACTAGATATCTTCTGAGGTCACCTGAAATTCAATGATTCTATGGATAAATTGTGGTTTAAGGAATACTCATCTGAAGGTAAGTTCTGTGAGAGTTGGACTAGAGAACAAAGTGACCAGATATAAGGAGACTAACATTCAAATTTGAACTCATTATCCTTTCCTCAAAAACTTTTTTTGCTATTTATGCCAAAGGTCCACCATTCCCAACATTACCCAGGGTTGCAACTTAGGAATCACCTTCAATTTCTCACTCTCTCTTACCCCTCATATCCAATAAGGTGCTAAAAACTGTCAATTTCTTCTTCATAATTTCTCTCATGTCCACTATCTTCCCCTTCTCTCATTTCCTTCCACTTCTCAGGTACAGAACTTATTGTTGTTTTCTCTGCCTCAAATCCCTCTTCATTCCAATCCATCTTCTACTCAGCTGTCAAATCGATCTTTAAGTTCAGGTCTGACCATGGAATCCCCCTTTTTGATAAAGTCTATATTCCCTATTACCTCTGAGATCAAATTTAAAATCGTCTGTTTGGATTTTAAAGCCCTTCATAGCCTAGGCTTTTCCTGCTTTTCAAGTTTTCATATACTTTATTTCCTCCTCCATCTACTCTAGTATTCGGTGATTCTGACCTCCTTGCACAAGTCACTCAGTTCTGAATCCAGTCATTTTCACTGACTGCTTACTCTGCCTGAAACTTTCTTCCCTTTCCATATTAATCTCCTGGCTTCCTTTAAGTCTCAGCTTAAGCTTTACCTTCTACAAGAAGTCTTTCCTCATTTCTTTGTATAGGGCTGTTTCTCTGTTTTTAATCTATAAATTTTGCTGTCTTTAGCTTGCTTGTACATAGGATGTACATGGTGTATTCAAACAGTCTGTGCTCTTTTTACATAATCTATAACATCTTCCCCATTAGATTGTGAGATCCTCAAGAGCATGAACTATTTTTGCCTCTCTTTTATCCTAGTACTTAGCATAGGGCCTGACATAATAAATGCTTGTCGCCTTCTCTATTTAGATAGGGATCTGACCTATGTGGGTGATCACAGGAATGGAAAGGAGAGGCAGAGGCAACATAAAGTAATGGAAAGAGTGAAGAATCACAAAAATTTTGTTTGGAGTCCCAGATCACCCATTTATTATGTTTATGACTGGGTTAAGTCATTTACTTCTGAGTTTTATTTAGTTTTCGTATTTTTTTAAAATGGCTATAATTTACCTATCCTATTAGGAAGAACACAAATAAGCTAATATACACAGCATCCCTGTAACTCCTCAAAGAAACTCCTTCCTGGTTACCACTTCCATCATATGTATTGTCCCTTCTTTTAAAATGCAAAGTCCTTATGTTTTGCACAAATACACATGTATACTATATCAAATTGCTTACTGTCTCAGGAAGAATTTGAAACTCAGAATTAAAAAAAAGTTAATTGTTTTTATGTGAAATTGAAAAAATATTAATTAAAAATACAAAGTCCTTGAAAGAAAGAGATTGTGCCACTTTCATATCCATATCCTCAGGCCTTAGCATAGAGCCTAGCACAATTTAAGCTCTTAATAAATGCTTTTTCATTCATTCATTGAAAATCAATATAGTCAAATTTCCAGTATGAAATAGAGATTAGTATGGTATAATGAGGAAGTCAAAGTCAGATTTTCAATATTTCATTATTCTGTTTGAAAATTTGTGAATTTCTATGGTATCAGTTACAAGTATACTTAAAAAAAAAAACCAGAACCCTTTTTATAAACAAATAAAAATAACAAGCAAACATATACACATATATATATGTGCATATAGTATATATGTATTTGTGTATATAGGTGAACACATGTATATGTATGTCTATACACACACACATACATACAAAGCTTGGGAAAAATTTTTCTATAGGATCCATGATAAATTTTTGATTGCCCATCTTGTGCTTTTTTCAAGCCACATGATTAAACATAAGTTTATTATATTCAAAACACTATTGAAACCTTAATACTCTCGAAAGTTGCATCTATCATGTCATCCCCAAAAAATATCTTGCAGGAACTGACATTTTAAATTTAAATTTAACTGACAATTTAAATTCTTCTTAGATTCTTAAGCAAACATTCTGGTTTATCAGATACCTTCTTCAAATAAGATATGTGAATGTGCATGTAGGGGGAACATCTCTTGCTTTTTATGTGACGGAGCTCAATTCATTTACATTCAATTATTATTAAATGATTATATTGTACAAAACACCGAGTTAGGCATTGAAAATACAAAAATAAAACAAAATCGAACTAAAACAATGCAGCTCCTGACCTCAGTAAGTTTTCTTTTTAATAGGGAGTATATATAAAAATAAAGAAACCAGGTCAAATATGATACATGCAAAGAAGAAATTCAGATAAAGGGATTTAAGAAATTATATGAAGGAGGGATCACTTTAGCTGGGGGAATGAAGATAGACAACATGGAAGTGATCAGATCTAAACTGAGCCTTATGGAGGACTTCAGTAAATAGTAAGAATGTATTTCCAACACTAGATGTGGTTTGTATAAATGTGCAGAGAAGGAAGGGAACAGAATATTACTGAGCAGTAGTTTATAGTCCTGTATGATTATAAAGTACATGAAAGAAATGAGTAAATCAGGCTGTTAGCCTAGAGGTATATTATGGAATGCTCAAATTATTAGCTTAAGAAATCTGAATAGGAAATGGAGATTTTCTGAGGATGGACATTTAAGAGAGTGTCAGACTTATGTCTTAGGCAGATGAATTGTCAATTGTATAAATAATAGGTGAGGGGAATCAATGAAAATAAGGAGGTAGGGATGATGGTGACTAACAGAAATAAGAAATTTGGAAAGAAGGAGAGGTTTTCTGTGGGCAGATGAGAAATTCAGTTTTGTATATGGTGAAAAACATAGGAGTAGACTTAGGCAGTTGGCAATATGGGACTAGAATTCTCAGGGATTTACTATGGAGATAAAGATTTGGAAGTCACTAACTAGAATGCTTTTTGGAAGACTTGGCTACCATGACCTAAAACTTCAACAAAAGAAGTCTCAGATTGCTACTCCCTACCTCTGTTCCCCTTGAAAATTTATCTGCATGTGGAGGCTTACACGCCTCCATCCACCTTCTGCATTATTCTGAAACCTGGTTTCTCAAATCTGGTTTTCCTCATTTGAGATCCTATTTAATCAACCAATCAATAGGCACTGATTTAATACTTTTTGCTAGTCACTGCTCAAGTTACTAAAGACACAAAGATAAAAAATTAAACCATTACTTATTTTAAGAAGATAGAACTTTTATTCTAATAAATGGCAAGCTTGTTTTTCACTTTTGCCCATTTCCTTGGATTTAATGTTTCTGATGTTTTCAGTTACCCTCTATTATTTTCCTTGGCAAATTTATCATGAATTAATTTCTATCATTGGCCCAAAGGCTGTTCATTAACCCTTCATTTCCCACCAATTTTCAGATGAGTTTTGCCAATATGTACATCTACCATCTATACATATATGTATGTGACACATATGTAATTATAATCATATTAATATTCATGAGTTTTTTCTCCCCTTCTCAAATTCTATTTGTATAATTCAGAAAAAAAAATAGAGGCAAAGGAATCAACTTTCTAGAAGTCTATGCTAGCTATCATTAATTATTTCTATATGCCTCAGTTTTACTGTCTCTAAGGTAGCATGAGATTGTTTTCCTTCATAAAGGAAAATTAGAAAATGAATAAGATGTCATCTGCAAAGCAATTAGAAATCTTTGGAAGAAAGTCATTATATGAACAATTTAAAATATATTATTACAAAGATGCATTTTAAGAATAAGTTAACTTTCAAAGCAGAGGATTAAAACAGATTGGATTTAAGAGATGTTAGAAGACAAAATGTTACAGCATGAGATTGAATATACTACATAAACAGAAATTGTTCAGAATTAATATTGTGAAAGGAGACATACATGGATCTCTGATATGCAGCTATTTTACCTACCTGAGCCAGGCTATCTAATATATTTGAACAAAAAATTATGGTAGAAGCTAGGGCTTTCAAGAGATAATTTAAAGAATTTCCTTCCCTTTCGTTAGTACAATGTGTTACACATATGGTAGCTTTCTAAACCTGATAAACATCTATATGTAGATAACTTTGAGACAGATGGAAGTTGCACGACTTTGGCATATTAGTTTCCATATCATTAATCTGAATTGATTTAAAATTCTGATAATAAACTTAATTTCTGTGTGAAGAAATGAAACGAAATGTTACATTGTTTCACTTAAGTGACCAGTTTTAGGAAATCAAAGTATCTTGGTTGTCTCTAGCAACCAATTTTCCTGCCATGACAAGTAGATGGGAGCAGAACATAAAACTTGGTTGAGTTTTTGTATTGGAAAGACATATGTAACCCACTGTAGGTGAAACTTTCTGGTCAACAGAGGGTACAATATAGGAACACCTAATTTTATTAAAAGGACAAAAATTAAGAATGATGATCATGGAGGAAAAAATCTCTGGGATAGCAGTAATGTGTAGAAATATCTACAATATACAAATGTATAAAATTCTATCAATGTAGAAAAGATTCAAAAGATAACTTGCCAGAAGGATAAGATTAATTAAATAGAACTGGGAGAAACAGGAGAAGATAAATAGAGGAAATCTGTCACATTTTTATAAGTGTATGGAATATGATCAAGCAAACATTTGTGGAAATTTTCTTTTTTCATGTGAACAGAAAGGTGTTAGACATGTAATGGCAATAAAAACAAATCAGGTCCTGTCCTCAAGAATTTTACATCTTACTAAAGGGGATACAATGTATACAAGGAACCTGAAACAAATATACATGGTATACATAAGCTTTTTACAAAAATAGAGCAAGGTCCCAATGAACCTTCTGCAGATTTTGTGGGACGTTTGCAAACAGCTGTAATAACCATTGGAGACAATGCAGCAACAGAAATAATGACTAGACATTTGGCTAAGGAAAATGCCAATGAGATTTGCAAAAGAATTATATGGGGGCTAGACAAAAATGCTCCTTTAGAGGAGATCATAAGACGCTGTGCCACAGTGGGCACAAATGCTTATTATGCCCAGACTATGATGAATATGGGAAGACAGGGTCCCTCTTGGCAGAGGAATTCTAGAGAAACTCGTCGATGTTTTCAGCGTGGAAAAGTTGGACATTTGAGAGCTCAATGTAGAAATGGAGATAGAGTGAGAAGACAGGGTGAGAGAAAACCCAAAACCCCATGTCCAAAATGTAACGGAGGCTTTCACTGGGACTCTAAATGTAGATTGGCCCAGAGAAATGAGAGGCAGGGCCCAGCTCCAAGGTATCAATCAAAGGACAGGTGGGGCATGATAGCAGCTGAGGTTACACCCAGAGAGACTTTAGAAATTCAGAACTCTGATGTCATCAACCAACAGAAAAGCAATCAGGATTACAGTTGGAGAGGTTACAGGCCTTTTAACACAACAAGACAATATCCAGTGCAAGCAGCTCCAATGTAATTACCAGATGATTAGGAGAAATCCCAAAAGTGGTAAATAGAAGGGAATTAGATAGGTTAACTGCTATATTTCCACCGGTGGAGAAGGAATCAGATGACTGACAATGAGACTGTCAAAAGAACTTTAAAATCTTCAGCTTTCAGTTCCTGAAAACCCAACAATAATCATTGGATTTCTTGAGATGAAATAGAAAAAGAGAAAAACTTCAAAACAAAGAAGAATTAAGAAACATCTAACACTGAAAGAGCATGTCTGGCAACGAGA
Organism: Antechinus flavipes; assembly: GCF_016432865.1. Taxonomy (NCBI): domain Eukaryota; kingdom Metazoa; phylum Chordata; class Mammalia; order Dasyuromorphia; family Dasyuridae; genus Antechinus; species Antechinus flavipes. Next base: position 353,649,427 of record NC_067401.1, on the reverse strand, counting down.
TTGTTAAAATAACTTTTTCATTGGATTCCCTAACATAAGATGAGACTGTTTTAGTTCTTGAAAACCCAGCAAGAATCATTGGATTCCTTGAGATGAAAAATTGTTGATGAGACTATTGCAGTACTTCAGAGATTACATGAACTATTGGATTCCTGGCACTTGAACTAATGGACAATGGAATCCTTTTGGACTATTTCTAGGACTTATGGACATGTATAAATTTTCAGGTTGATTCATGTTATTTGTTACATTACTAGTAGCCTATGTTATATTGCTATATGCTTATGTATTTTATGTAATTGCAAGAATCATTGGATTTCTTGAGATGAAAAATTGTTGATGAGACTATTGCAGTACTTAAATTTTCGTGTTGATTCATGTTATTTGTTACATTACTACTAGCCTGTGTTATATTGATTATGTGCTTATGTAAATTATGTGTAATGCCTCCCATATTGATGGATTTATATATCTGTTTCAAGTTCTGGCCCATATTGATGGATTTGACTTCCTATTTCCTTTGGTGTTTTCATCTCCCTTCCTGAGGTGTCAGGGAAAGCATGATCACCTTTTTTGGGGGGTTCTCACCTCTTTGAGAAGTCAGGGAGGTCATGACCACCCTATGTTCTAAAACAAAAGAAAGGGGGAGATGTTGGAATCTTTACAAACTGCTAACTCATTAGAATTGATAGATTATTGATCTGATTTTACAAGAAGATGTTTTGGACCAGAACCTGAAACAAGGTACTAAGTAGAACTAATTGATACAATGCTTGTGTTCACACCTTTACTCATTGGAGTTCACAAGTGTGGGAGATTCACAAAGTTAACTGTGTAACTTTGTGAATTCACACCTCCCTTGAAGCTCTTAGGGCCAGAGAGCACTATGGGAGAAAACCCATAATCCCTCTCTCTCATATCCCACAATTCCTCCCTCTTGTATAAAAGAAACAGACAGAGGCTCTCGGACAGAATTCAGCCAAATTATATGGAAAGGAGAGCGTCAAGTCAGAAGAAGCCACGAGTTGGAGTTGAGCTAGAGCCACGAGAGAATTACTTTGGAAGGCAAGAGAGACAGATTTGTTTTCTTTGTGCTGGCTGGAGGCTGAAGAAAGCAGAGGCAGAGCTGAAGGACAAAATCTTTGGATTTGGAGACATTCAGAGGGAGCTCTTGGAACCAAGCAGAGGGATAGGCCTCAACTAACCAGACTATTTTGGAAGGAGAAAATAAACGTTTGTATTTTTACCAGATGGCTACATTTGGGTGATTATTACTTTCAACTGCAACTAAGACTGCCTCCAGAAAATCTCCTCGAAAAACCTTCTCCCCCAGAGAGAACCTTCATCTTATATATTTTAAAGAAGAAAAAGATCACCACAAATAAATATAAGTAGAGGATGGAAAGAACACACACAAGTGAGATGATCAAGAAGGGCTTTGCATATGGGATAGCTGAGCAATGTGGAAATCTAAAAATCACGGATAAGGAGGCATAAATTCCAGGAGCAGGGAAGCAACCTACATAGAAGTATGGGCAAGAGAGTTGCTTCCTGAGTTGGAGAACTATTGATGGATCAGTTTATTCAGAATTCAAAATGTCTCAGAAAAGTTTGAAAAGGTAAATGTGATCCAGATGGTAGATTTAAATGCATAGTTGATGAATTTGTATCTTATTTCAGAAAGAAGCTAGATGGTATAGGAAATAGAGGGCTGAGTCTAGAGTCAGGAAGATTCATTGTTGTGAGTTCAAATCTGACCATATACACTTATCAGCTGTGTGACCCTGAGCAAGTCACTTAACTCTAGTTGCCTCAATTTCCTCATTTATAAAATGAGTTGGAAAAGGACAAGGCAAATCATTCCAGTATCTTTACCAAGAAAACCCAAACGGGGTAGCAAAGAGTCAGAAATAATTTGGACAGCAACATTTTATTCTAGAGGCTATTGAAAGTTTCATAAGCAAGGGAGTGACCTGATGAGTGAGACTTACATTTTAGAAATATTTTGGTAGTAGTTTGGAAGATGGATTTGGGAAAGGAGAGAGAGAGAGGAAGCAAGAAGACAATTTTTAAGTTTATCAAAATAGTACAAGGACTAAAGGGGTTAATATGTGAGTAGATAGAAAGATCCCATTATGAGTGATGTATTGGAAGTATAATTGACAAGACTTGGGTGGTCATTGGGTAAAGAACTTAAGGAAGGGAGAAGAATCAAAGATGACTTCAAGGTGGTAAACATGAGAAACCAGAAGAATGTAGCCAATATTGATAAAAAATGAAAGTTTGGAGAAGTTATGTGTAATAACGGAAGGAGAAAGAAGTAATTAATTTTTTTTAGACTTACTAAGTTTGAAATTCCAATAGTCTAACACAGTGGAGATTTTCAGCTGACAACTAGTAATGCAGGCTGAGGTTCGGAACAGAGATTAGAACAAGATATAATAATTTGAGAATCATTACTATTCACATGTCTCTGACTTTATAGTTAAGAAAAAGAAGGAAAAAGTTGCCATCAACTTGACACAATTAGCTAAATCTGAAAATTGAGTCAGAAGATCTGACTCAAAGACTGGGTTCTAGTTGGAATACTATTCTTATTAAACAAGTTTGATTTATAGTCTCATTGAGATAGCTCACTCAATATAATGTCATGGCTGGTTTATAAACATATTAATAAAAAACTATGAAATTTCCTTGGTAAATAATCTTTTTGGTGTGAAAGACAAGCTGATTTCACCTAAATGCTGATTTTTAAAAGGTCATGGAATATTTAAGTACATTTGGATAATAATGATGGGCAGCAAATCTAGACCAGATCCAGGCTATAATATATATTTAGATGGCAACCTCGAGAGATATTACAGATATACACATACATGTACATATGAAAATATATAGATATAGATATATAAATATTTTGATGGACAAATGATTTGTACTACAGGCTTCAGCTTAATTAGGAAGACTATTGTAATCTGGATTGCTATTGGGAAGGTATAAGGTTCTTTTAAAGACTTCAAAACTTCCTTGAAACAAAGGCCCATCTTTTTAATATTGGGGGTCTTTTGGTTTTATAGCATGATTAGGGAGTGGTAGAACACTATATAGTCTACAGAGAATTGAAGATAAGCATTAGCTGGGGATTAATGGTGAAATATATGGCACATGTGAGTAGACTTCAGAATAAGGGATTATGAAGAAGTGAATGAAGGATGTTGTCAAAGAAATTTATATAGTTAAAAAAAGAAGATACACTGATTATTCATGGGATAAAAATGAGAGATAACAGATAGCCCCCTGGAAATCAGAAGAAAGCAAAGAAATCCCTTGGTATATTTGGGGAAATCCTGGTGGCCAACTTATTAAAGACATGGAACAGGAAGGCATGGATGGATTCACTCTGCGTCTCTGAAGAGAATGACCACATTGATGAGATCATAGCTCCATTTGAATATTTTAAGTTAATAATCATGATCAAGATCTAAACAACCCATCATATTGGCAACTAGGTGATATGTCCTATTTTGATGAAGCTTTTATCCTTATTAGTATCCTTATTAGTTAAAAAAAGTAAAGACTCCTAAATAATATTTGGATTATACTCAATGGAAATCAAAAGTAAGTACATGCACACATCTTATTAGTGTGTATATATGTCTATATTGCAAACATACATATAATCTTATTTTGGTGTGAACTGCTTGAATTAGATTTTGATGGGCAAAAGCAACACATCATCCTAGAGAAGATAATCTTCCACCAGTTCCTCTCAAGTTAACATGAAATCTGCATCTTCCATTTCAAGAATATGCTTCATCTCATGAGTATTCTTCAGTGGAACACTTTCTTTTACTTTTTGAGTTGAGACCTCTGTTTTTATTTCCTCAGAATCTCTTTTCTGTCTTCTAATAGTCATTCTTGTTGTGAGTCTATTAGAATCATTATTCCTCTATATTTCAATTGTGGACTTGGTAACAATGTATCACTCATTCTCTTCTGTACTCCATTTCTCCCCATTTATGTCCCCTCCCACTCTGTAATTCTAACACATAAAATACATTGCTTATAAGGGATTTGTAGAATGTAGTCCATAATGCTTCAGTTCTGGGGCTCCCCTTTCACTCTGCTTATATAAGTTTCTTTTGAGTGTCTCTCTCTCTCTCTCTCTCTCTTTATATATATATATATATATTATATATATATATAAATGCTAATGATTTCACTTTTTTTTTAATATCATAGGTAAATCTTCTCTTTTAAATAACCTTCAAACATAGACTTTTTATTTTCATTGATTATTCTTTGATAATTATACTTATTTACATTTTTATGTTTTTGTTATTTTGGGGTTTTGTAAGTTGAGTAATTCTTTTTTATTTTCAGGAATGACACATGTGACTCTTCTGTGGAATGCTAACTTTTTTTTCCATTGTTATTTAGACCCAAGTTTATAAAGTGTGTTATTTGAGGCTGCAGATTGAACTGCTTTGCTTTTTGAAACATACTGTTCCATTTTCTTCTACAGTTTCTAGAGAGTACAGAATAATCCTGTCATTATTTACACTTCATTTAAAATTATTTGAAGGTCTTTCTTCTAGCTGCTTGCAGAATTTCTTGTTTATAATTGAAATTACAACAGGAACAGTTCTTATAATTTTGGCTGTTATTTATTTATTATTACATTCACATTTTGTTAAACACCTATTATGTTTAACCACTATATCTTTTGGAATTTAAAGCATATGCTAATCTTTCTTTTTTCAGGATGTTTGCTGTAGTTCATTTCAACTGAAGGTTTTCTAACATTCTAGGTAGTTTTCTATTATTTCCTGCACTGAGGTGTTTAGAGTTTTTATTTGTATTATTCTTCTGGAAAATCAAAAGACTTCTGTTTTGTATCTGTGCTTATGGCTTATGGCTTTAGGTTTTAGACATATCATGTGCTCTTTCAATTTTTTTTTTTTTTTTTGTTTCTCTTCTGTCAGTGTTTCCTCCATTTCACTAATTTTTGTATTTGAAATCTGTTATTCTCTTTTTCGTCTTTAGAGAAATTTGATTTTTTTTTTCTTATTTACTAATGGGTTTTAAAATCTTGCACATACCTAGTTAGAAATATTTTGTCTTTTCCATTACATGCAAGCTCCTTGAGGTCAGGAAATATTTTTATTTTTCTTTGTATCCCTAATGCTTAGCATAATTCCTTGCACATGACAAGTACTTAATTAAGGTTTGCTGATGGATTTTTAAATTTCTACATTGAACTCTAAATTGTGACCTAGACTATTTTCTCTTGGATTTAATTTCTCTTCAGAACCATTCCAGAAATTCTTGTTGATGATCCAGGCTATCTTGGGTGTTCACAGGATTCTTTATTTCATTATGTATTTTTTTTTTTTTTTGTCTTATGTTTGTTAAAAGAGCTTTAAAAGTTCATTGATGATTTAGTATTTTTTCTTCCCTTCAGTTTAAGGGAGTTTAAGTTTTCTCTTATTTAGAGAATATGCTCTTATTATTCTTTTTAAGTTTCCTCTTTATTTAGCTATGATTTTCCCTCTTTAAATCTGTAGTATTTAAGACATTTTTTCCTTATGTCCCTATATTACTCACTTCCTGACTCCTTCCCTCATTGCTGGTGAGTATATCCCAAGACTAGGCTATAAAATTGCCTCAGCCTCTTGCTAAATTGAGAAATTTAGAGTTGAATGGCATATGTCCCTACTCTGAGTTTCTTGGGAAGAGCCAAAGTTGGATTTCAGTTCTCTTTTCTTCTTTTTAAGACTGATCTGAGTTAGAATCTGGTGCTTTTTTGCAAGGTCGAGGGAGGAAAGGGAGGATGTTCCAAGAAAACTTTGAGCTTCCTAATATAGGATTAAGCCAAAAGTAATGTGCTTTCAGGCTTCTCTCATTCTCTGCTCAGTTTTTTCTATATATCTGGGTAGAATTAATAAATCTAGCTTTTTGTGAGGTGGGACTTGTGGTGGTAGAGATATGGTATGCGAAACTTTCAGGTTCAAGAGAGAATCCCAATATTGGCCCTCGGTACAAGCCTGAAATTTAGTTTTATAGGCAGAGGAAGATTGATAGGGAAGGAATGCTGAGTGAGCACTTTAAAGATTAGCATTTTCTAGTACTAATTCATTAAGACCTTCACTTAGTAGGGCTTTCTGCTATTTCTTTAGTGGTTCATCTGTAATAACTCTGCACTATGGTACATAATTCTTTGTTTTGAGAAATTTTGACAGGTTTAAAAAGATTTTGAGAATTAAAGGGGAGAAAGTATATCTATTTCTATCATATTGTTCCCATGATTTAAGTCAGAAGTCATTTAAAAAATGTTCTTATTGTAGAACTTCTGATACTTTGAAAAAACTTTTTTCCCCCTTGAAATATACATTGAGATGTTCAACAACCTAAGAAATTTATAAGTCAGGTTAATATTGTGCACATTTTAAACATCATAATCTTGAGGACATTGTTCCCCAAATGATAACAAATAATGCATATTTCATTTTGAATTTGAGGCATCTGTGACTTTGATATGAACAATAAGCTTTTTTATTCTCTCACAATCCTTTTCTGCCATATACTTCTTTGTAAGTGATTATTTCAATCTGTTTCTTTATTTTCAGGTCATCAAATAGATACAGGATGCGGAATTCTTCCTCACACCCTGCATATATACAAACAGCATCTGTACTTGTTTCTTATGCATAATTCACACAATATTCATAAACTCATAGTCCCCTCTCCCTAGGAGTTCTACATCTCACAACAGCAGTAGTTCTTATAATTCTAGAAGTCATTATTTATTATTATATTCAAATTTTGTTAAACACCTACTATGTTCAAGGCATTATGGTGGATATTTTTCATTTGTCTGCTAATAATGAGAAGAGGTATTCAGAAATATAGAAGCAATACCTGCTGAAGCATGATAGTAGAAGCAGTAGGAGCTGGAGGAAAAGTTCCAGCAGAAAAGTCTTTATCTCCTCTAGGTCACCCCAGTATTTTTGGTCTACTGAAGTAAGGAAAATTGAGGGTGAAGGGCAGAGGAACACTGATTAAATGATAACTCCCTTTCCACTCTTCTGCCTCTCATATATATTACTCACACATTGGATTCTGATTTCATCACTATCTTTGGACAACTAATTCTTATTCTCATATGCAAACTGATGAATGAACAACTCAGAGAGTTATCTTAACTTATGAAAAACATACATTGTTAAGGACCATGCCTAGGTGAAAGGGCAGGTATGAGAGCCTCCATAGCTGTGAATCATAACACCTGAAGGAGTTACAAGGCAGCTTTTACTGACACAGACATTCCTTGTGGATGGGGAGTGAAATAAATTGGAGGCAGAAGGAAGAAGAGAAAGGTCAGACAATGTAACTGCCTCTCAGGCTCCTTGTATTATCATCATCCTCTCACATGAAGAGATCTATTCTACAGATCTAAGTTAGACCTCCAGCAGCCACTGGCAGGTGGTTCCCATATCACAACATACAATGAGCAAGCTAATAGTGCCTAGGTATATAATAAAAATGATAATTATAACTGACATTTCTAAAACTATGTGTTTTAGCATTTTCTGATAACACACTTTGAGGTAAAATTAATGATATAATTGACATTATATAGCACTTAGGGATTTCTTTTTTTTTTTTTTTTTTGGACAAAATATTTTATATGCTTTGTCTTGCTGAATCTTCCTAACAACCTAATGAGAGAAATATCACAGATATTACTATTCTCACTTAATAGATAAGCAAACAGAAGCCCTGTAAAGTAAAATAATGTGTTCATACAATGTCAAAACCCAGATTCAACTCCTCTCTTACGAATTCCCTCCAATGTCAACCCCTTTTCTTTGAAATTATCTCTGCTTATACCCATTTATAATGTAAGTTCCTTAAGAACAGAAATTGTTCCTGCCTTTTCTTTTTAATCCCTAAAATTTAGCAAAGCAAAACACAGTGAGCAATAAATGCATACTGATTTGATTTAATTGACTAGAAATGTCCTATACTCTTCCCACTGCTGATTCCCAATAGACTCTGCCCTAAGCTGAGGGTTACAATGGGAATTAATACTTCAGAACTTGAGGTTGGGGAGGGATAAAAGTAATTAATATTAGAATGAGCTAGTTATGCCCTAGAACCCATAGTCAGAGAATCTTGGAGTTGCCGAGGAACTTAAAAAAGATGATCAAGTCTTATCAGTGTGTTCCTGGGAATTCCCAATTGGAACTATGATTCATTTTTCCATAAAAACTACTTACTGTGATAGTTAGGCCTAGTTAAAGAGTAAGTTAAATAGATTTCTATGGAATAGTTTGGAAAGCTAGCTATTGGCTAGTCCATTATTTTAATGGGAAAATATAGTACAAAGATTACCCTCCTTTGCTCTCAAACACAGGCAGTTCAAAGATTATTTCCTATTCTGAGTTCCAAACAATAACCGTGGGGGAAAAGTACAGGAGTGAAGATACCTATGAGTTTTTTGCTATCACTAAAAATGTTAACAGATATGTTTAAAGCTTGGAACATCATTGTACTATCTTTTGAGTGAATGATATTTCACTCAAAAGATACTATTTCATTGGATATCCTAACTCAGTGCTGCCTTAAAGGGAGAATGAGAGTTTATTGACTTAATGCTAACAAACAATCAGAAAAACAGAAAGCAGAGGCAATGTGCTTTTACGGTATTCAAAAATGAAAAATGCATATGGTCATTTGTACAAGGTAAGTCATGGATAAAGATAAAACTGAAATTCCTCTCCAAAGTATGTAAGGCATAATAACAAGGAATGAGGAAGTTTAAAAGGACATAAATAAATAACATAAACAGAACTCATTAAATAAATATAATCTCAGTGGGAATGACAGCAGTGCACTCTGGAAGATAAGTTTCTCAAGACAAATCTCCTTGTTTGATATTTCAAAATCACTGTCATGACAAATCTGTTCTCAGAGCTATAACAATTCTCTTTGCTTATTTTTATATCTCATATTACTTCATATAGAGAATGTCCTTTTTTTGAGTTTAAAAACATGGCTGCCCTCAGTAAATGTTTAAGCTATTCATCTTTTAAATTGATTATACCATTAATGGTTTTATGTATAAAGATTATAAAAGTTACAAAAAACCCTACTAAATCTTTCCTTTATGAATAATAGTTAAATTATACTTAGAATAAAATCAACCAATAGCTTTTCTGTTTTAAGTGAAAAATTTCAATTCATTAAGTGTGTTCTTTTGAAAGTCATATTGTTGAAATAAACCATTCATAATAAACCATTCACAATCAATCATGAAATACTGGCCTCAAAGTCAGAAGACTTGGGCCCTACTTTCCATTCTGACAGTAGTTGTATGCCCTTGGACAAGTCAATTTCTCTGAGTTCCAGTTTCTCCTGTAAAATAGGAAAATAATTCTATTTTTATTACCTACATTATGGGAATACTATGATAATAAGTGTTTTATTAAGTCTTGAAGCATTATATACTATTAGTTTTATATTCAGTAATTCCCCTTTGTTGAGCTATAGAAGCACAACAATTTCCATTGGGGCTCTTGTGAATTACAGACTTAAATGATTATAGAATTATTAAGTTTATGGAATAGATAGTTGTAGCTTGCAGAAAATGGGATAAGTGTGTACCTGAAGCAAAGTAGGAAAACCAGGAAGAGGAGACAAGAACATTCCAGGTCTGGGTCAGTTAACAAAAAGCCAGATTGGGGGGTGGAGTGTCATGTGAGGAACAGGAAGCAAGTCTGGATTTTAAATTGGGTAGAAGCTAGTAAAAATTTAGAAGACTGGAAGAGTAGAGGAGGGATGTAAATGGTCCAAAAAAAGGATTTTATATCTGATCCTGGAGGTAATAGAAAGCAAAAAAAGGAAAAATACTTAGAGATTATCTTTCAAGGACTGCAACTTTTACTTGGGTCAACCATACCGATGAGATGCAAGTCAGTCGGAAGTAAGTGAAAGCTTATGTCCATGCCCATTTCTAAGCCTCCAGGTTGATTTCGAATCCAATGTTTTTATCTGGATCAAATAAATGCCTGGGAGTTCAGATATTAGTTTAGTCTAAACCTGACCAAAGAGAAATATAGATGGATGATGTCAGAAGTTTTAGATTCTATACTTGGCTCTGCTGATAACTCACTGTGACTTTAGATTTTTAACAGCAATACTTTACTATTATAAGGTCATATTAATCAAAGAGTATTTTTAAATTGTTCAGAGCTTTAAAATAAAGAGTTATATAGAAAATAGCATTTTGGCAGCTCCATTTCTAATCAGAAGTTGAGTAACAGAAAAGAAGTAGCTTCTCATTCACCTTACAAATAATGTTTCCTGATATTCAAGACCTTAAATTTAATTTTTGGTAAGAGATGTTGTTATTGTTTCAAAGGTATGGAATGTTTTTTCTTGCCTGAATAGGTAATTGATTAATTTTATTGATAGTAGAATTCAGAGGAAAGTTATTAAAATAGCTGTTATTTCACAAAATATGTATTTTTAAAGAATCCTCTAGAGCCAAGCATGAAAAGTCAAAGTTATCTTTCCTATAATCATTTTTCCAGTTCCTTAAACCAGAGAAGGAAATGGCAAAATGTTCCAGTATCTTTTCCAAGAAAATCCCAAATGAAGAGTTGGACAAGACTGGAATGATGAACAAAACCAAAAAGGACTGACTATATACAGGTTAAATGTGACCTTATGTCACAGAGCTTCAGACAGGACCAAAATGCCTGAACAACTACAACAAAATGACTTCCTCTATCATGGAAAAACTTCAAGTATTCTGTGTTTTTTTTTTTTAAACACTCAACTTCTATGACTATAGCATTCCATCTCTCTACCCATGTATTTTAATTTCCAACACTTTTTGCTTTCTCTGAATATCTAGGATGTCTGAAATACCATAAAAGGAATTGGTGATCTCTTAGGAATAAAGCTGGATCAAAATAGGTGACAAGTTTCTCAGGTTCCTTCTCACCTTCACTTTTTTTTTTTCTTTTATATACGGTTCTTTGCTCCTTTATGGGTTTCAGTGCATAAAGCTGGTAATACTTATTAGTTATTTCAATTTTAATTATTGTAGGAAATAGGCCAACACCACACTGTTTGTTATAAATCTAAGCTTTGGACATATTGATAAAAATAAAAGATCAATCAGCAAACATTAGTTGGTTGCATATCAGGCATTGTATTCTATACTGCAGATACAAAGAGAACCAAAAGAAGGATTCCAATGAATGCTATATCTTCAGGGACTGGGATTATTAATGTTTTCTATATCATAGACCTTTTTTTAGCAATCTGGTGAAGTCTATAGACTCATTCTCAGAATGTTATCTTAAAATGTATAAAACATATAGAATTATAAAAGAACCAATTATGTTAGAATAAAGTTATAGAAGTATTAACACACACATACACACACACACACATACACGTGTTCATAGATCCTAGGTAGAAAATCATTGTCCCAAGGATTGGTTACAGAAAAACATAATTGAGAAGATGAATTGAGAAGATCGCAGATCTAGCTGAAGAATCAATAAAAATGGTACCCTTTTATAGAAAAAGATGATATTAATAATCCATAACTAGGAAGACAAATACTGTCATGATGTTGACATTCTGCACTAATATCCATATCTCCATACGGGGTTCTCACATGTGATCCTTGGCAGTTAGTAAGATGCTTGGTTGGGGTTGGAAAAAGTAACCAGTATGTATGGAAGTGAAGCAAACTGGTCTGTTAGGATATTATATCTATGTTTTCAAAACAATTAATAATATGGTAAAAAATCTGAGATGTCTACCCTACATACTATTTTAAAGTGTTTCCTTCCATTATTTAAAACTTAGACTATAACAATATAATTTATTAAAGCTCTATTTCTAGCAAGAGATAATTTATGTAACCAGGAGTATGCTTTTAAATAGACTTTATAAATTATTTAAAATATAAAATTTATATTAGTAATTCTGAAAGTTTATAAGCACAAAAGTAGGAGTAAAAACTACTAAAATAAATGTTTCTGAACATTTGGTATGGTGAAAAACAGTTATTTCACAATTTTGAAAAATTCAATTGAGATTCTCATTTAGTTGGACATTTTCTTCCTCAGTCATCAATTTTGTATGTATTGATCTTTGCAAAACATAAAAATATACAGTTTTGATTCAATTAAAAATAATAGACTAAGACCTAGTATCCAATTATTCTAATGACTTATAGCAATACAAGTTTTCACAAATCATGCAAACAACTTCAGAATACTTAAAGCTCTCAGATTCTGACAGTCATGGAAGTAACAACCTTTTGTTTCTTTTTAGTAATAATTTTTATTATGTAAATATTGGCTGCATATAACATTCGCTTTATATATGACAAACTCTCAGACCAAACAAATCAGTCTATTACTAGCAAAACACAAGGTTTACTATTGAGGTCATCTAGTTATTTGTGCCCTATAGAAATCACAGTCTTGTTTAAATATTAGAAGAAGGTGAAAACTATTTGAGTCAATTGCTCTGTAGCTGTTCCTGTTTATTTTACACAGTAGCTTTAGATGTCCAGGGGCTTTTTTTATTTGCTTAGTTCACATTGAAACCCTCTGGGATAAGAGCATTTTTACATTCTGCAGAAAGATATTAAAATTCATTTTTGAAAAAAACCTCCTAAAATTGTTGCCTTTCCCTCTATACAACTAAGGAATTCTTAGTTCTTTTCTACACAACTAAAAGAGACTAGATTAAGATCTTGGGAATTGAGCTCTTGCCCTAATTCTTCTATTTCATCCAATTTTCTGTGGGTATCCTAAGCACATGTAATCATCTCCTTCAGATAATCTTGCCAATTTTAGTATTTTAAAACAATTAGACTTTACATTCAAAAGCTTAAAGAAAATCGAACATTTCAAAGTTTTGGAAATATAAATCTTAATCAAAGAACAAAAATATTTTAAAGTAGCACAGATTTTTTTTTTAAATATCCTTCTTAGAACTGACAAAAATTGATCATGCTTCCAGCAAGATAAATAATAATTGTAATATTTCATAACCATGACAGTGATTTGACAATAACAACTGATATTTATGTAGCACTTTAAGGTTTATTTAAAGCTTTTTATATAATTTGTTCAATTTAAGTCTCAAAATTACTCTGTGAAATAGGTATTGCAGACTTTATTGCTCCCATTTTATAGATGTGAATAGTCTCAAAGGTGACTAGCTAATGCAAAATTGCACTGTTTAGAATTTTAGGATTAGGAAGGTTGGAGTTTACATCTGCCCTTAGACACTTCCTAGTAGTGTGACCCTGAATAAGTCATTTAAAAAACATACCTCTGTTTGCCTCAGTTTCCTCAGCTATAAAATGGGGATAATAATAGCACCCTACATCTCAGAGACTTGTTTTGAGGATCAAATGACATAATATTTGCAAAAAGGGCTATAGCACAATGCCTAGGTTGTAGCAGACATCACATAAATGTTTATTCCCTTTTCCTTCTCAGAATGATTAAATGTCTTGTCTGTGGTCACAAAGCTATTAAATTTAAGGGATGAGATTTGAACTCATATCTCTGCTATCTTCTGATTCAATACTTCTTTCACTTCTCTTGGCTAATCCCAATGCTCTCTTTGCTTTATAAATAAGTATTAGACCTTAAAAAGACCTTTTAAAATACCATAGTTATTTTAGTAGAGGGTATGTAAAAATTATACCTCAAGTGAGTAAAAATCTTTGGTGATATTCATCCTCCCTGAATTAATTCAAGCCCTGTTTATATTTAGCTGTTATATGTATATGTATGTGTGTGTGTGTGTGTATATATATATATATACTATATACATATTATATATATATATATATATGTATATATATATATATATATATATATATACTAATTCTCACAGTCTCAGGTGTATATTATATATATGTGTGTGTGTGTGTGTGTGTGTATCCATATATAAATGTATGTATATATGTATATAGTGTCCCAAAAGTCCCAGTGCAGGATTTATTTTTAGTGCTATTATATAATTTTTAAATTTATAAGAGTAAATCTTTAAACTATAAAACTACTAAAACTTTTGGGATACCTTATATCTGTTCCTTTAATTTTTGCAATAATTGGTTTTCTCTGAATCCTTAAATATGAGCCAATTCCATAATTTGATATTTCAGCATCTAGTCATACTTTCACTGGTGCGAATTCCCTCCACTGAAGGAGTTCACAATTTTACCCATGTCCAATAGACAACTTTCCCAGGTTTCTGTGGGTGCCTGGCCTTTTAGTACGAGCCTTCCTAAACTTATCTTGGCTGATCTTCAGATGACAAACACAGATCTATTGCTGACTTTGTACTTGAAACCTTTCTAACTTGGCAGCAGCTGCCAAAGCTTGTGACCTGTGGGTATAACCTTCAAGAACTCAGGGTCACCTCCCTGATACCTTGATGCATTGGAATAGGACACTGTCATGGCAGATAAAGCTGTCACAAATAGTGATTCATAACACTCTGGGAACATAAAGCCAAGCATGAAGGGTGGTGTGATTGGGAAGATTTTTCTGTAGGAAGGATTAATTTAAAATGATCAATGTCTCAACAGAAAGATGGATTAACCTGAAGTATCTATGCAAAATGTGAAAGGAAAAAAATGTTGATAAGGATAGCCTAGCAATCTGTTTTTAGTAAAAGACTAGCATGTTTCATCTATTTTTTAAAACCTGACAACCATTAAAGCACCATAATATGAGCACATTTCTGTAATGCACAATGTTTTCAAAAGTTTTTATCTTTTAGACCATAATGGCAATTAAATCTTTGGAAAACAATTTTACTTCTTTCAGGGTTGGAAATGCAATTCATTATTTCAATTGTTGCCCTATGAGTTCCTACATTCTAAATGACAAATATAAGGCACAACTTGATTGAGAAATTCCTCAACATTCTATTAATGTGGTGTAGCTGCAGCTATCTAATCAGCTTTCAAACACTATGAATTTTAGAGATGGAGGCAGAGTGAAAAATACAAACATCTTTTCAGAAGCAAAAATTTCTAAGTGCCTCTATGTGCTGTCACGGTGCTGGCTGACAGTGTCCGGGTGAGTGAGGCAGCAGAGCAGTGTGTATGTACAAAGAAAGAGTCTTTCTTATCTAGATTCACTGTCATCTTGCCATACATAGCATGGTGGAAGAGAATAAATAACCAGTAGGAGATGATAACTTTGTTCCTCTTAGAATTCTTTTTTCTATTCTGTTGATGGTACAACCATTTTGTTAATGATGTTAGCCTGGGATTTTATTTTAATAAAATCTAACCAGCTTTACTCATAATAGTACTATGTTAATGGCTATTTTCAACTTTCTATCCCTCAGTTCCTTCTCCTTTATCAATATATATTTTATGACATTTTTAGTTAAATAAATCTTAACCAAGTAGATAAATGAAACTTAAAATTTCTTGTGAATCTTTCAATCATAGCAAAATGTCATTTATATTCAAAAAGTATAAAATTCTTGATAGATAATAAGACTTCAAAAGTTTGAATTCAGAAGTCAAATTTAACTAGATAAAAGCACTATTTATAAATACCTAAGCAAGACATATTAAGTGTTAAACTAATAAGAAGAATCCATTGATATATGTGTCAAGACTTATGACAACATCAAATGGAAGCTCAATGGGAAAAAGACATCTATGCCATACTAATCTGAATTTATACTATTCATATTGTAAAATGGGCCACAACAGACTTGGAAAATTTCTTTACAAAAACTGATGCAAGATCAATCAAAGACAGGATCTATCATTTTAAGGTCGCTATGGAAAGATCAATATTTCCCCAACAAAGAGGAAGAAATAGATAGATATTATCAGAATACATAAGAAATAGGTTAACAACTTAAAGAAATGCTTTTGGAGCAATCACACATCACTTTCCTGAGCAACTGTAAAGGATGACAACAGATACACATCACTGGCACTGCACAAAATAGCAAAGTGATTTATCTCTGTATAGAACCTATGAAATAGTTAAAATTGAAGAATAGAAAAAAAAAAGTCTTCAATGGGCAATGTTTACATTAATGCAATAACAATACAACATGCAATAATGCAACAATAATGAAAATAATACAAAATGCAATAATAATAATAATTGGCAAAGAAGTGTCAAATAACTTCTTTGATTCGTGTGTATTGTTTATGGAAACGAATTCATGATAGTAATTCAAAATCAGTTTGGAGCCTCAGAAATTAAAAAAGGATAAACCTTTTAAGAAAGTAATAGTTACTAAGGTAGTAGAAAGGAAATATATAAGGTAGTATACAAGGAAATGGTAGAAACTACAGATCGTTTTAGGCTATGATAAATTTAGGACCTACCAAACACCTAGGAAAATATAATCTGGTTGTCTAGAATTATACTTCAGAAGTTTGCTATCTTTCATGGACAGACAACAAATTCTTACATCACAAAGATCTTAAAAATATCCATAAGAATTCAATCAATAAAAGATACTGAAACCAAAATATTTTTATGGACTAAACTGTTGTTCACATTTGCCAGATATAATATTGACCTTTTTTAATAATCAGTTTTGAGATCTTTTATTTTTATCTCACCAATATTTTCCTATATGTCTTTCCTTACTCTGTTATATGATCCTTTATAATAAATAGAAGCAAAAAACCAAAACATTTCAGTAAAACCCAACCAACACAATGAAAAAGTCTAACATATATTCAATGTTCCACACTCAGAGTTTTCCTCCTCTTTAGAGGAATTTTGGGAAGAAGGGATAAAGACTTCTCATATCTCTTATTTGAGGCCATATTGGTCATTAAAATTACAGAGAATTTGGCTTTGATGTGTTTTGTTCCATTTATTATCATAGTGTGTATAATGTTTTTCTGGCTCTATTTACTTCCTTTTGCATCAGTTCATATATAAAACTTAAAAAAAACTTTCAAAAAATGTAACCTTGGGAAGTACATATAAACTTCAAGTTATGTGGAATGAAAAAAATGAAAAAAATACAGAAACCTGGCAAAAGAAATCAAATTGGCTCAGAAGAAGTCATATTAACCTCATTATTGTAATGGTTCTTAGGATGCTTTCAGGGAGTCTATAGAGGACAAATGAGTTTATTGCAAAAACTTCATTCAAATTCAAAGAGTAGTTATTTTATCTGTGCAGTTCACAGTTCTTGGCTCTTCTCAATAATTGAAGGCAATTCCAATATACTAGAGGTGGAAAATGCCATCTACATCCAGAGAGAAAGAACTATGGTGACTGAATGTGGAATTAAGCATAGTATTTTCACCTTTTTTGGTTATTTTTTCTTCCATGTTTTTTTCTTTTTTGGCCTGATTTTTCTTACACAACAACATGTTTAAAAGAATTGCATATATTTAACCTATATCAGATTGCTTGCTGTCTTGGGGAGGGAGGAGATAATGAAGAGAGGAAAAAAAATTGGGAACACCAAGTCCTACAAAAATCAATGTTGAAAACTAACTTTACATGTATTTGGAAAAATAAAAGACTATTGAAAGTAAAAAAAAAATATTTCACATATACTTTCTCATTTGATCATCACAATAGCCTTGGGAGGTGGATATAAGAGGTATATATCGATACACATGTCTATATATATACACATATACATACACATACATATATATTATAAATAGATGAGAAAAATGATTCTCAAAAAACTTGCCACGCAACTAATAAGATAGAGATAATAAATATCAAAAGTCAAGATTGAATACAGATCTCTCCTGATGCCAATCATATCAGTACCATTGAGCCAAGTCAGTTGTGGGAATTTTCCTATAAGAAGAGAGCATAGTTCAGTTATTTGTGGTAATTCAGTAAGATTAAAAAGGCAGGAAAATTTGATGTATAAAGGAGTTTAGCTATTCATTCATGTCTTCTTCACAAGTAAGAGTAAAGGAAGAAGGAGTGAAAGAGCTTGAGGAAACAGATGTTGAATTGAAAAGGAAATGGGAAGACTAGAGATTTAAGAGGAAGATGAAGGAGAGATAGCTTTGGTATGTGGGAATGCTAGGTTATCTAAAACAGAAATAGTACTTAGTCTGTACTAGTTTAGGAGAAATAGCAGCAGTAGTTGGTCCAAGTCTGGTTATGACACATCAATGAATCATAACCTTTGAAGAGGAGAGCTCTCAGAAGATTGGATTTTTCTTCTATCAGTTTCATTTGCTGCCTAGAGACTACTGGCCTTTTGGCAATAGTTTATAATAATGTCAGTTGCTCTTGACAGAAATTTCAGATACCTACAGCTTTTGCTATCAGGATTTTGAATAATAATAATCTAGAAGTGGCTTGCCTGAGAAGCGGTGGATTTCCCTTCCTTGGAGATATTCAAGCAAAGGCTGCATAACTTTTTTTTTTTTTTAAAGCTTTTAAAAAAGTCATTGAGTGGATTGTTTTTGTTTTGTTTTGTTTTTTTGTATATGGGTAGTACTTGATAGCTGCTGTGATACCTTTAAAATTTCAAGTTCTGTGGCTGACTTGAAATTGAAACCTACAGAATTATTGAAACTAGGATAAAAATTAAGAAATTTTCAGTCAGGATGATCTGAACTAAGTCCATGTTCTGTCTCTATGGTTTTGCTCAGGAAATTATCTGTCTCTTAGGATATCCTTTCCTAACTTTTCTCCCAATCCTCTTGATTCATTAAAGCCACATCTCCTCAGGAAACCTTTCCCAACAAACTCACTCCATACTAATCTCTCCTTCCTCCAAAAGTTTTTGTAATTTAATATCTTTTCTTCTCAGTTTTGCATTTAATGAGATTATTCGGTTTCGTGTATACAAGGTTTACTTCTCCAGTGAGATTGCTGGTCTAAAGATCCTGTTTGGTTCTATGTTCTCAAGAGCCATATACTATGCTCAGCACATAATGTTTACTGAATGCTTTTTAAATTGAGGTAATTGATAAAAATATTCTATTCTTTCTGAGGAGCAGAGAAGCTAGCTAATGTCAGGAGAGGCAGCATGGTGTAGTAACTCTGAACTTAGAGAAGATAGACCTAGGTATCAGTGCTGTCTCAAAGTTATGTAGTCTCTGAACTTCAGTTTTCTCATCTCGCAATGGGGAAGACGATAACTTTGCAAGGTATCTGGATTGTATAACAGAGAATAAGTCTCAAAGCCAGGAAAAACTGGGTCTGTCTCTGTCCATACATTCCTGTGCGACTCGGGAGTATAAAAGACTATAAATTGCGTGGGCAGAGGGATTTTTTACATCTAGGCATTCTATATACTACTGAAATACCAGCATCTGGTGTCTATCCCCTAATACCTATACAACCTATTTGTAAGGGTCAAATGAGAAAATAATATAGGTTTAAGGAATTTTGCATGTCCTGTATTAATGTCAGTTATTTCCTGCTTTGAGTAAACATACTTTTGGTTTTCAGAGAGGTAGCTTAATGAATCCAGCAATGAGTACTCTCTCTCTCTCTTTTTTTTTTTTTTTAAATAACTTTTTATTGATAGAACTCGTGCCAGGGTAATTTTTTACAACATTATCCCTTGCATTCACTTCTGTTCTGATTTTTCCCCTCCCTCCCTCCAGCTCCTCCCCCAGATGGCAAGTAATCCTTTACATGTTGAATAGGTTACAGTATATCCTGATACAATATACGTGTGCAGAACCGAACAGTTTTCTTGTCAGCAATGAGTACTCTCAAAGGACGTGATTTTTAATGGGGGCAAATCAATCAATACTATGTCCTGAAAGTCCACTATTGTGTATGGCTGAACACAAAGCATTACAGAGTTTCTATTCAGAAGATATGGATCCTTTTTTTAGGAGCTTAAGTTTAACAATGAGAAGATTAAAAGCAGCTCCTAGAAACAAAGTGACAAAACTAAACATGTACTCACATACACACTAGGTCAGCATACACAACACAAATATATCTACATATGAATACATTTCCTCCTCCCCTGTCAACTTAATTTATTTGTTTCTGAACTTGAACGGGCTAAATCCATCTCACCACTCTCAACTCCTAATTCCTAACTTCCTAAAATAGGTAAACTTTATATGAATTGAAGCAGGTTTGAACTTAAGACTTAAAACTTAATGAAGTCCTAGTATTTCAAAATTTGACCTCTACTTCTAATCTCCTATGGCTTTTGGCTAAACTGTTGGAAGACATACTGAGTAGTGATGAATTTGATAGATGATACAGGAGGGAACTGAGCCTGATATTTCTAAAATTTGATCTAGCACTTAAAATACAATTCCTAAAAATAGGGTTATTCCTAGAAATCACTGGAAGGCCAACAACCTTCAATTTGATAGTATCTGACTTTTATACTCTTAGTTATTTTGGTTGTCATTTGTATTTTATGTTATCAAACTTTGAATAATGAATAATCTATTACCATGAGGTATTTAGCACATAAGTAGAAGGCTTCCTGACTGATTATTTGTTGAAGCCACATATTGATATTCTAAGATAAGAAAGAACCTAAGTCAAAGAAACTTAACAACCTATTTTCCTCAATGGCCATTTCCTTTCTTAATGGAACCAATCAGGAAACTGAAGCCAAATTGCATTAAGTGAGTTGATCAAGGTCACACAGCCTGTATCAGAGGTTGCATTTGCCTCAGGTTGTCTGACTCTAGAGTTAATGATCTTTTAATTCCCTTTCAGGACATTAATATCAATGCCTTTCACCTCATCAAAGGTTCATTTCCATTCAGAAACACAAAGCACATATTTCTTTTAACAATCCTTGAAGCTCTGATGCAGAGGGGTCAAAGTCACATGAAAGCATTTTAACAAGATTATCTCAGACATCTGAAGGGATAAGTCCCCCAAAGTACAAAGTCCTAGATGATCATATCAGCTATAGAATCAAACTGTTTTTCCTCAGCAATTCACAAGTTTGGAAAAAGGAACATGATTATCTCATGGCATAGTAGGATGTACCAGTTTTGATATATAGATTCTAGGCTGATTCTCATAAGAACAGCAAATGATGAGAACACAATTCCAGCTGCACTATATGCATGTCTGTTGTCAACTTGTCATGTGCCTATATCTTTGGCCATTCATAGTGAGATGTCAGATTCTACTGAAAGTTGTTGATTGGTGGGTGTGATTGCAGCTGAACATGTTCAAGTTTGCAGTACCCACAGATCCAAAAAGTGTTTGCTATGTAATTCCCAGCCTTTGTGTTCAGTGGTACAATCTCTCCTCCCCCCTCCCCCCCAAACCTGAAATTATGATAATGAATCAGTCTGTGTCTTGAATGTTCCAGATCAGTGACTCTGTCCCTTTAGGGAGGCTTCACTCTATCATGATAAATCTCAGTGTAAATTCTCAGTATATTTATGTTTCAGTCTTTGCTGAGAAAAAAGGAGGTTTTTTTAAAGTGCTGATTTGAAAATGTGTATAATGGTGGAATGAACAGATTGTATTAGCAAAGGAAATAACTACTTAAACTTCTCATGTAAAATACTTCCATAGAGAAATGAGGGTAGAGGTGGGGAGGGGAATTGACCTGAAAAAATGAAAGTGATGATATGTAGAAAGAAAAAAAACCCCAAACTGTGACTGGAAATATGAGATCCTGCCATGTGTATCTTGATAAGAGAAGTGAAGCCAATATAATAAGTGCCCTGAAGTTCAAACACCAAAAGGGCTCAGAAACATTGGAGTGGCTAATATTAAAAATTACAAAGAGAAATCACAAAACAAATTAAATGAAGCTAGACAAGAGTGAGACATGTCACGCTGTGCATCCAAATGATAAATAGTCCTGAAATTGACATCTATTCTGTAGATATGATAAATGCATTAGATTTGTGAATAAATGATTTGTAATATTTAACAAGAAGGAAGGAGCACCCCAAAGCTCTGAAATGTAAGAAAAAAATTAGGCAGGAATGATTTCATAGAATTTTATCTGAAAAAGGATAAAGAGAAATCAAGATGGAGAGGCCTTTATAGTAAAATATTTTAAGTAAAATAATTATGATTGGCAGAGAAGCATTATTCCTTCTCCCTTATTAGAGTATAAACTACTTGAGAGCAGGGACTATTTTTTTATACTTCTTTGTATATCCAGAGCTAAGTATAGTGCCTGGAACATAATAAGTGCTTAATAGTTGACTGACTGATGCTGTTAGGTCCATTTCATTAGAGCAGAAGAGATTCAGGTATAAGCTTTGTAACAAACCCTATGTCTGTAGTCTTCACATCAGTTTAGACAAATACAGAAAGATTCAAAATCAGAAGGCCAGTCACTAAAGTTTATGGGCATTGGTTATTGGTTACATCAGGGATCCTAAGAAATACCTGGGAAATCCCCACAGGATTAATAACAAAGAACAGAAGGTCTTTTCAGGGAAATGTTGGAACTTTCTCAACTTGACCTTCTTTGGATAAATATAATTTTAATCTAATTTTATCCCAACTATAGGGAATCCCAAAATTTAAATAGTTACCTTGAAGTTTGAGGATATGAACAATGTGAATTAAAGATTAGAATGGGACCACAAAAGATGAATCCATTCAGTGTGCCTCTGATAACATTCCCTTTAGAACAAAGGGAGTATTTAAGAGGTATTTAGCATTTCAGTGAAACTAAGGTAGCAGTCTACAATACCAGTACTGCTTGGGGGATTTTTTTTCTGCTATCTATTAAAAAACAAAAAACAAGCCAAAAAACAACTTATAAAATATATCTGTAGTTAGGAAAAGCCATGGGCAAAGTTTTTAAGTGAATAAAAATGTTTTTAGTACTTCTTACCTCTTTTCATTATTTCTATTAGTTACCTTTTTCCTTTTCCCTCTCTCATCTCCCTTCCTCTGCCCAGGTTATCATCACCTCTGTGCTGTTCTCTGGCTGCCTATAGCACACAACAACCACAGCTACCCCCTTATGTGGGGGATCTGGACAATACCCCACTCTTTGGGTCTTTCCCTCATCTTTCCTCCCCTTCATGTGTACTTGTCCTGGGTTCCATTATCTCAGCCATGAGCTTTCTGCAAAGTGACAGATAACAAATCTGATGAAAACTCATCTGTGTACGCTACATTCTCGTTGTTAATGGTTTAATGTGTTATCCCTCACAGCTAATGCATTCATACTTTAACGGATCTCTGTTTGAATAGTACTAATAATGGTACTGAAACAGATTAGCAACAAGATACTTGTTGGTAGATGGGCCTTATGGTTGCTTAAATTCTACTTTAGGCATAAGGCAATTGTAGAATTTAGAAAAACAAGTAGAATGATATATCCAATCCAGTTGGGAGTCCAGGTGTGAATATTAATCTTTATTTTTCTGTAATCAAGTAAACATGCCAAAATGCATACTGAAAAGAGTTAAATATTGAGCCTCAAATGATTAACAAATTAGTCTTTCTCACTGTGTATATGCATTCTTGTTCTTTACCTTCTGCTTTGTTATTATCAAAATTCACACAAATCTCCCCATAATATTTGTTATTTTCTTTTCACTGCCACCTACCAATGTTTTTCTCTAGAAAACTCAGCATTCTTTACAGACAATTTCAGATTCTCATATTAGGCCTATAAAATAGGCAAGAAATACATTTCCCCTTTCAATAAGGGACACCTGAAGACACCCCAAAGAATCTGTTTTGCGTCAGATCACTGAAAAATCCAGGGAGAAAACTAGCAGCAGGCATGATTAATATGACTCCTTTTAGAGGTGATAATATATTAAAAAAAATACTGCTAGTAATTTCATTAGAAATATGAGTCAAAATATAAAGAATCAGGATACATGATTAAGAAAAATGGACACTGAGAAAATACACAAAGTCTGTTTTGGTGCACATGGCAAACATCTTCTGTCTTTCTCCTATTAGTGCTTTTTCACTTAAGTTGGAAAGAAATGCACAGGAGTGATTTTTTTATATAACCCTGCATTTATTTTTATGAAAGCTCTCCCTTGCCACCTTTAATATACTGCTACTGTAGATCCCTAAGTGAGTATAAAATACAAACATATCAACATACATATATAAGATTTACAACATAAATTAGGTCTGTTCCCTCTTTTGTCACAAGATAAGCCTATCCATGGATGTAAGAAAAAACTGTTATGAATGAGCCCTCCCTCCCTCTTAGGCTACATATAGGTCATACAGAATAGCTTCTCTCCAGAGTAACAGTCTCTCACTTCCAACTATCTTCTGAACATCTTCACCTGTATGTTCTATTGACCCTTCAAATTCATGTCTCTAATTGAATCCATAACCTCCTCATGTAAATCGTCCTTCACCCTAATCTCACTATTTCTTTTTACTATCTTTCCAATTGAACAGTTCTCCTTTTTATCAGTTATTTGTCCCCTGCATCAGATTATGATTTCCTTAAAATTAGGGTTTGTGTTTTATCTCTCTTTGTGCTTCCATAGTTTTATACTAGCTGCTATTTTATATATATTGGTTAGTTTGGAGGAAAATGTCGACATTTCCTTTTTCAGCGAGTCAGGAAAGTCCATGCTCAGTATTAAATAACAATAGGCTTTCTTTCTTAGAAGAGACCCATTGTAGGCAAAAGGATGCTTTATTTTGTATTAATATTTGATAGTTATATCCATGGGTCTATCAGGAGACAATAATTATCTTCCCCATTCCCTGCAGCAGAGTTCATAGACTTGAGTAAGATAGGTCTCAATAGACCCTGAACCAGACTTGGATGATGCCTTAGTACCTGGTAGCTAAGATGAAGAGCAAGCTTCATTTTTTAATACTTTTTTTTTCTATGTGAAGGAAAGCAAGCTGCTGTATTCTGATGACCTTGAAACAGCCTGGAAATTAGTCTGGGTTGTCTGGGGAGGTAATATGATCTTGCTTTCAAAAGTTACTTTTCTTCATGAAGGAGATAAGTATTGGGCTCTGCCCTTGGTGGGGAGCAGTCCTTGAAGCATTAAATCATTAAAAGAGTACAGTACATAGAGGCTGTTACCATATAACTTATGCTACCTTATTAAGTCTAACAAGTTTGAAACCATATGTCTCCTAAGAAAATTGAACATATTTGTTTACAAACATACATAATAAGTGACAAGATGTATAGAAAATAAATTACTCTCTCTGAATTATTTAACCAGTTTTTTTTCCTTCAAACTCTCAAATGAAATGATTATGAAACTCAGGCCAAAATAACATCAAATCAAATGATATCTATTTTTTTTTTTAAAGGATTTAGGTATAAATTTTTACAAGAAAAATAAATTGTTGTATTCCTCCTTTTATTCCCCAATCCCCTTTATTTTAATAGATGTCATTAGTGTGAATGGGCAAGATTATAGAGTTTCCTACTCTTCAAATGTTTCTTCTTATTTATACTTGAATAGAGAATACATGATCACATCTCATAAGAGAAACTATCATGGCTATTTTTACAGCAAAGTAAATACCCTCAAAGGCAAATTTAAAGGAAAAGCAATGTGATAAGGCTTCTGTTAACTGATCTTTCATTGAAGTATATGAAAGCACTTGACAAATCATGTCCGATAGTTTGGTGAGAGGTCAAATTATATTTTCACCTAGCAATACACCAAATCCTTAGCAGTCAAGGTTCTCCCAGTAAATAACTTCTATTCCCTTTCATTTATCCCTAAATCATGGTAGTTGCACATAATGTTATGTAATCAGTTACTGATAAGACCCCAAACTGAATTTTAGGATCATTTGTGCTCCATTTCCATCTCAGCAATTCTCCTACTCTTTGGTCACTCATTTAAGACTCAGCTTTTATATCATTCTAATTTTAAAATCTTTGATGTATGGTCTTTCTATTCAAGGAAATTTGTTGAGATAAGCATTAAGTATTGATACTAATAATCACAACCTAGTTTTGTATTATTTTTTTGAACACTATGAAAAAAACATTTATTATGAAATAAGATAGTTTACCCAACTACCCCATTTGTGAAATTCCCTGTTTTGTAATGTCAAATCCTCTACCTGTGTCATGAATTTTCTTTCTTTCCTACTGTGAAACTTCAATAGCCAGCCCATTAGGCCTTGCCAGTTTACTCTAACAATATTTAATAAAATTAAAGGTACTGGGGAAGAAAATGATGGATAATTCTCAACTAAATTAATTTAATTTGTAAAAATTCATGTCTGTATCCTTTAAATCAATGTCATTTGACATGGTACCATCTTGAGCTTTTAAAGGAGATAATTCTTTATCTTCTAGTTTATTCCCTGTATCTTTCAAACATACCAGGAGAAACTAGAACTTCTGTATCTGAAGGAAAGAAGTTGGAAAGAAAGTTCTGTTTGAGTGATGGACGGTATAGTTAAAGGACTGTCTCTGATTCTTCTAGTCACAATGTATTTCTTAGTCTATGATCCTTTCTAATTAATTAAGATTCACTTAAACCTTTTAGTAAGGCTATAAAAAGACCCATCTAATTTTTTTTAGTTTACCATACTGACTGACAAAGACAATTTCAATTTGGATGTTTGGGCTTTCTGTGATTATATTAGTTGAGGCACAATTGGAACCCAACTTTTATAAGTGGTATTTTCTGTTTATTTTCTGGAAGACTTTTAGACAAAATTATAATCATGACAATTATAATTATGATCATGAGGCTAATAGTTTAGGTTTTCTTACAATTCCTAGTTTAATAATCATTCCTTCACTAAATCCTATCATGATGAGCTCATTATGGTGTGGCGCTTACCTTTGCTTTTCAAAGGCATATTATTAGAAAGGAAGAGTGAGGATAACCTTGGGACAGTAACTTAATTTCTCTGTACCTTGGATTATTCTCTAAGATTATGTAGAAAAGATATATAGAAAAGTGTGTGTGTACACATATGCATATATGTAAATACACATAGACTCCTATAATAAACGTGTGTGTATAGAGTGACTTAATGTATTGGAAAGTTTCTTTAACACTGAAATCACAGGTCCATAAACACTTATAGATATTATTTAACAGAATCCATATTCTAGCGGATCCTATACTATTTTTTAAAGTCTTGAATATGGATATGGTTACAGATTGTATGTTTATAATCTAAAGAATAATCTATCTGAATTTGGAGAGACATTATATAATATATGTGTATATAATATATGTATATATATATATATATATATACACACACATACTTATATTGATTATATGTTATTGAGTAGATCCACTCAAATGGATAAGAGAATAAGGGAATTTGGGTCAACAAGTATCTCTTTCTACATCCATTTTCTTCATTCTATATAAACTCATAGTGTATCATGAACTAGTCTCAGGCAAATGTCCTAAAGAGATACTGCATGTCATTACAATACATATACTACAATTTTCAAAAGCTTCTGTTAACATTATTGTGACTCAAGAATAATAAATCTTTGCCCCTTAACTTGGAAAAAATAATATTATTGTGAAAGAGCTCTTAAGCTTGGATGGCTAATTGTTAATTTTATATAATTTCAAACACAATTTCCAAAGCCAACATCATTTCTTCTGCACCTGTGTAATATATAGTGTTTAAGTGGGTTAAATTTTAACTGCAAAGTAACTATAGTTGATTAATCAAATCAGCAAAAGAACAACTATAAAGGTCACTTAATCATTTTAATTTAAAACTTTTCTTCGACAACAATAAGCATGTCAAAGTATTTCTTGCATTAAGGAAAAGGGGGAAGGAAAAGTAGTAAGCATTTACATAGCTTTTATCATGTGCCAGGCATTGAGCTAAACACTTTAAAAAATATTTTTCATTTGATCTTCACAACAACCCTGAAAAGTAATTACTGTTACATTTTTACAGTTGAGGAAACAGAGGAAAATTAAGGGGCTTGCCCAGGATCATTCCTCTAGTAAATGTCTGAGGATGAAATTAAAATCAAATCTTCACTCTAGGATCAGCAGTCATTTATTGGGTCATTCAAATGACTGAAAATTAGGCTTAGAAAAAAATAATAAATTGGGGTTTGAGAGTAGGGAAGAATTATTTCCTCTTATGAAAATACTTGGCATAAGTAAAATAGAGTGACATATATTAAGCTATGAATTTGTAAAAAATTTATTCAGAAATTTTTCAAGAAGAAATATTGTTATTATAGTGAGATCAAAGGAGATAGAGGTAGGTCCAAATGTCTCACAGCCTGTAAGGCCCTGCCAAGTTGAAGGCTGTCTTGAGAGGCTTTCATTAAATATTGTCAGCTTATATCTAGAGAAGACCTTAGTTCCATTACCATTATTTTACAAGTGAGGAAATTTGCACCTAGTTAAATTCAATGATTTGACCAAGTTAATATAAATAATGCGTACTTAAAAAGCTAACATTTGAATACAGATTCTCTAACTCCAAATACTGGAATGACATTACTGTACAGCACATCATACTTGGCTATTGAGGTGAGACTGACTGATTTCATTGATACTTTCTTGAAGATGATATAAGCAGTCTATTTAAGGAAGGCTCAATGAACGCTGCTAGTGTTGCTTAGACAAAATCTGTTCTGGAGATTTACAAAGAAGACTATGAGATGAAAGAATGGAGGAGGAGCTGGATGAAACATTGGCAGGGCTAGGCAGATTAGAGACCCTGGGCACATTCGTAATGTGTAAACATGTATACTGTTGTCTTCCAGATTTTATATTTGTTGTTTTCTATAGTATATAATTTGGTGGTAATGGTGGTAGTGAGGGGTAGGAGTGTGTGTGTGTGTGTGTGTGTGTGTGTATTTCATGCTGCTTTTTTTCTGAGAACTAGTATGTAGTTCAGGATAAAGGGAGGACTTGTGTTGAAAATCATGCACATGGCTGGCTTTGATTTGCCTTCCTCCCTGCTTTTTAAATATTTTGTTACAAGAAATGGCTTGCTGGACAGGGGAGGAGGAAGGAACATATTCAGATATGAAGATGATGTAAAAACAAAATATATCAATAAATATTTTTCTAAATATTATATTTCAATTAATAGCTTCTGCTGTGTCCTTGACAGTCTTCTCAATGCCACTCCCTAACTCTGAATGTGTCTTCCTCTATGTATCTTGATAATTCTGACCCTTACTATATAAAAGTTGTTATACTTGTATGGACAAGCAGATTTCTTTTGGAAGAAATTTGGTTAATATGGTTAGAATAAAAATAGAAAAGTGCAAGAGCAAAATTCTGAATGAAACCTCATAGATCATGTCAAAGAAAAACAGGTAATGCATTAAAGACTAGAAAAGTGGAAGAATTTCTATACTAGTGAAATATCAAGACAGTTAATAATTCTCTGACACTGACTAGGAATGGATGTCTTACAGGAGCGGGATAAAGCTCTAGCACAATTAGGTACTTTAAAAGCAGAACAGAACAGAAAACTTCCTAACTATTCAAAAGTTGATGCAGTTATTAAACATGAAAATTGATTATTATTTTTATTCTGGATGGTTTAGCTGGAGATATAGATTTCTATTTACATAAATGTCTAACCATAAGAAAGGAATGCCTGGTATTTATGCACTAAAATAATTTACTATTAATAATTACTTTATAATCAGAGTGGTGAAAAAAAGTGTTTTGGATTTGTCCACTGTGTACAAGATGATCATGAAACCCAGAAGAGACAGAGGATTATAAATGATAACTCACATTCCTATAACATTTTAAGGTATAAAAAATGCTTTTGCTACATGAGGATGATGTGAGAGAGGTAGCATGAGTGTTTGTTATCCTCATGTTATAGATGAGGAAATTGAGATTCAGGGAGGACACAGTGACTTAAACATAATAAAAAATTTAGCAGGTGGCAGAAATATGTATTTATAGTTTCTTACTTCCCAGTCCATGCTCACCAGATGTTAGCAGAAGGCTCAGGTATTGAAATGAAGGGAGATAGTCAGGACTAGAAGGAATAAGGGAGAAAAGGTTGAATATCATTTGTAGTAGAAATGTTGTATGTGCATATAGATGGAGTACTTGTGTATACAGACACTATTTCTTAGGATCTATTTCCATTATAATAACTAGAAATTATTTAATAATAACTGACATATGGAGAGTGGTTTCTTACTACAAAGCATTTTAAATCCTTTATAAAGTGCTTTGTAATGCCCTAGTCATTACAGAAGATTCTGACTACTTTCTATAAAAAGTTAGTGCTAAATTCATTCTTTTGGATGACTCAATGAGGTTTTAAGTCAGTAGTTAAAGGAAGAACAACAGATTGTTTGACTATAAAAAAAACTAACTAAAAGGTATACACAATTTTTAGTAAGATTAGTAAAAATGTGTTATTAAGTCATTGTAAGAACATGCTAGTCAAGTACACAAGAAACATGAATTTTTTCATGATTTCTAGTACTTCTCTAAGTGATTTACTGAAGATCAGACAACATGCCAAGGACAGAGTCAAAAACAGAAGCCATATCTCCTGATTGTCTGCTATGTGCCAAATTCAGTAGCCCATGTTGTCCTTTATTTTCTGCACCTCACTTAAATGGTTCCATATAAAACATCAAGTCCAAGAAGATGAACATCAAAATATTGCCATAGCAATATTATCCTTTCTTTGATACATTGTATAGAAGATGATAAAGAAATGCAATTAGGGATTTCTGCACTGCCATGTTATTCTGCCTTTGTAAGATATTTTGTGATCAAGGCCCTACAATTTCACAGCTAATAGTATCAAGTCAGAACAAAGTTAAAAACTATTCTCCAACCTATAGGATGACATGTGAGTTTGAAGAGATTTTGACCTTCAGAGTTGCTGATGACTCACACTTGGCAAGAAAACCTAGTTCTTCCCAGCCTGCAAAGTTTTTCAACCCCAGAAGCATCTATAGCAATAGAATGTGATGTCATTGAATATATACTTTACTCATTCTCATTTTTTAGTTTTCTTGATGCCTTCCTAATTCTTTATACCTTTGCCTTTATGGAACTTTTTTCCATGACTACTTCAGAAGCAGCTTTTTACAATTTCACCAATGAATTTTTTTTTTTTTTTTGTGTGTGTGTGAATGTTACAAGTATCAGGGAAACATTTAATTTTATAATTTTGTCACAATCTTTATAAAGATGATATTATTCTTTGGCTTCCTTATAATGATTAATCATTATTTTAGTTAATGATTTCATTTTAATTAATCATTCATTTTATTTCTAGGACATTATTGTTAAAGTATGGAGAAGGAAGGAGGCAAGCATTTAAGAGCATCAAGCATTGTTCTAAGCTGTTTACAAATATTTTATTTGGTTCTCATAACAATCCATATTACAATTGAGGGATTTGAGGTAAACTGAGCTTGAGTTACAAGAACCCTTGTCAAGGGTAACATAGTTAGTTAGTGATGTAGGAAGGATATGAACTCAAATTCTCTTGATTCCCTATCCACTATGCCACTTAGCTGCTGAGACAACAGTTCCTAGCTCTTTCTTTTTATTTAATCAATTAAGTAATTTCCCCAACATCATGGAGAATGTCAGGGAACCATGTTACTTTATCTATTATCTACTAAAGATTAATGCAATTATTTAAAATTTTTGTATATTTTTAGATCTATGACTTAGTCAATAAAGTAGCACTTGAAATTTTAAATAAAAATAGGAAATTTCAAGTAGGGAAAAGGAAACACTGTTTTGATGTTTTCATGTATTTTTCCTAAATATGTGGAAATGTAAGTAAGGTAATACTACCAGATTACATACAAGTCATCATGTGAAGAAGAAAGGTGAGCCAACATTTCACTTCTCCCCATTATCATCAAGATTTTAATCTGAATTGTTTTGGATTAGTTACAAAATTAGGCATTATCAATTATGTGCTCCTAGAATTGCAGTGTGGCTTTCCAGCACAAGATGGTACACCATAATTTTTTTGTTGCATGAAGACCAATTAAGAGACTTGCAGTAATCTAGGTGTGAAATTCTTCCTGAGGCTTTGACTACAGCAGTGGAAGTGGAAATAGAAAGGAAAGGATGGAGATGAGAAATAACTGGCTTTTAAAAGACATGGAGAACCAGGGAGACAGAAGAATTAAAAACATTTGAGAATTTTTGACTGAGTGTATAAAGATTTCTAGCTACAATATAATTTTTTAATCAAGGATTAAGATTAGAAATTTATCATTGAATTTTGTTTCTTGGACATTTATGCTATTCAAAATTATAATAATGAACAAAGAAATAGAAAACCAAATCAAGATATTACTAAATCATCTGATATTCAATGCAATAAATTTTCATTAAGTATCTAGTATGTGCTACATACTATACTGGATGCCACTAAGGTTGTACTGATAATAGGATTTTATGCTATAAATCAAACAAAAGTCTACAAAGTCTTGACTTTATATAGGACTGGACAACAAAATTTTTTATTTACATTGCATTTGATTTTTCAGCTACTTTTTTGGGTGATTCAAAAGTTTATCCTAACTTTAAAAGATAGCATTATCAATAAGTCTTAAATCCTGCTATTACACAACTCTGGCAACAGAATATCTGAATAATAATTTGGAGTATAAACTAGGGAGGCGCACACACATACACATAATTCAACAATAACAACATTTCCCTCCATCTGAGTAGTAACTTGATATGTAAACTGGAAAGACACAAGCACAATTTTTAGACAATGCATCAGAGTTGTAGATCTTTGAACTAGGAGGAAGGATTAGGTCTGTGATTTCAATGGCATAAAGAACTTCTAGATGAGGAAATTCTTCCTATCAATTTGCACTGGAAACTCTTCCGCCTAGAGCATAGAGAGTTTATGACTTGCTCAGAATCATACAACCTCAAGTTTTATTTGTATTTTAGTAATCTTTTCCCCTCTCCTCACCCCCAGTCTACCAGACTCCTACAATCCTTTAAATCAATCTTCAAAATGCTATCAAATTCATTTTTCCTTCTTGTTTTCATTGTTGCTTTGTTAATGAATCCTGTAATTTTTGATCTATTGCCTTAACCTGACCCTTCAGTTATATGAGCTTTTCTTCACTCCTGATTATTCCTCAAGACTTTGGACCTTTAGCTATGTCTTTAATTTCCAATTCCTAGATATTGGATGCAGTTTTTATCCACTCTGTCCTTATCTTTAATTACTAGTTTTCCCTGAGGCTATAAGGAATTTAATGACTGTTTGTTTAATTAAATTAATATGGTTCTTGTAATTTTGGTATTCTATTTTCATGGTCAAACCTGTAGTCTTTCACAAGACAATGTAATAACATATCATATACAAATATATATGTATAATAAAAATATATACATACACAAAATGTATGTTTTCATTTTTATGTATTTGAATATATGTACACATGTATATATTTTTAATTTTTAATTCCATCTATTTGTAATTTATTTCTCTGTTTCAACTGTGCTTATCCATTTATTTGTTGTATATATAATTCTTTTTTATGTAGCATTATATAACTTGGCTTTCTACTATGTCTATATGAATGTCAAATATAAAATAAATCATAAAAAATAAAGAGCAATTAACTATTTCATGTCAAAATATTCATAGTAGTAAATTCTATGAAATGAATAGTTATGGCTATAGTGGGGAAAACTAGCAAGTGTTTCAGAAGTATTTGATTAAAAGGTCCCTCTGGATTTTTGATGTTTGTAGAAGTGAAGTGATTTAAGACTAAGCTTGTACAAGTAACTGATAGCTACTATCTCTTATAGATTGGCAGTGGTAATGTTTCTGTCCCATGGGGAAGGGTTGTTTCAATTCCTTATCAACTTTTGCTTGCCTCTAAAGCATTTAGCTCTATTATCATTATTGCCTAATTACTATATATATTCAGGGTGGCATTTCATTCCTTCTTACATGACTTCCTTTAATTTTTAGTATGGATGCTACTAAGTACTCCTCCTGAGGATATTGGAATAATTTGAAGTAGAATAGAAGGCTTAAAAAATTGGTCAAGCATGTTCATTGCAGGGTATCAGAACATAAGACGATGTAATTGAAGGGCAGATTGTTAGTCTAGAGAAGAAATGAGGATGGAGCATGATAGATGTTTTATAAAACTTGAAATTTTATAATATGGAACCATGAGGGATGTATAATGATGTATAATTTCATAGGGCAGAATA
This sequence comes from Antechinus flavipes, assembly GCF_016432865.1. Taxonomy (NCBI): domain Eukaryota; kingdom Metazoa; phylum Chordata; class Mammalia; order Dasyuromorphia; family Dasyuridae; genus Antechinus; species Antechinus flavipes. The sequence goes on along the minus strand of NC_067401.1, from coordinate 353,615,280 downwards.
AGGATCAATGCATGAAAATTCAAGAGAGAAATATTTTCACTCAAAACAAGGAGAACTTTCTGACAACTAGATCCATTAAAATATGATAGGCTGGCTTTTTAGGTAATGCATTCCTCTTCAATGGAGGTATTCAAGCTGAGGCTTCATGTTTTGGCTTGTCAAGGTCAGAGGATCACAGGATCAAAGTGACAGAACAAAATGGAATTTAGAAATTATAAAGTCCAAAATTTTATTTTGTAGATGACAAGGCCCAGAAATGTGGAAGATATTTTTTTTTATGTTTGGAGGAAAATCATATTAGATGTCCTTGAGTCTCTTTTTGATTATGCCCATCTGCTAATTCTGTTTTCTTTCCAGATTATGTTTCTTTATTCAATATTCATCTTATATGTACTTATTTACATGTTGATTCCTTTATTCTATAGGAGGGAGGCTGGAATAGATGACCTCTCAGGTCCTTTCTTGATTAGCCTAAATTACTAATGCTTTCTTTTTCCTCCATTTACTCTGAAGATGTCTTGTATACACCTGGTTATTTACATGCTGTCTCCTCTAGTAGACTATATACTTTTTGGGACAAGGACCACTTTTTTACATTTTTGTGCTTGGTACAGTACCAGGCATGCAGTAAGCACTTAATAAATGTTCAATGACAGAATGGTGACTGATCTTTCATGTCAAATGTTCTTTAATTTTTAAAGTAGTTATATAGAAGTTAGGTTGTGTGCTAGAATTGGAGCAAGGACAACTCGAGTTCATAATCCTGCCTCAGACACTTAACAGCTGCTTAACTTGGGGCAAGTCATTTAGTACCTTAGCCTCAGTTTCCTCATCTGTATAATGAGACTAATACTAATCAGACTATGATGAGCACTTACCACACAAAGTTGTGAGGGTCAATTGAGATAACATGTAAAGGACTTTCTGAACCTTAAAGCACTATATAAATACTATTCTCTACGATTATAGATATCCAGTATCTATTATTATAGATATTAATTCACTTATACTTTTGGTCTTTCATTATTCAGTGATTTTTGCATTAGATTTTCTAAGTAAAACACAAGGCTCTTGATCCTTTGAGCATTCTCTATTTTTGAAAAGGCACATTTCTATAAGATATTTCAAAATTTATATAGTTCTTATGATTCTATTCCATCTGTGCAACACAGTGAAAATGCCTCTGAACTTCTAATCACATTCATTTGTCTTCTCTGTTCCTTTTATGTTTCTCTTTTGTTCTCTTTGAGCTAACTGGATATTTAAGATGGGGCTATCTAGGGCCAATAATTTAAACAGAGTGACCTTTGTCTTGATCATTACCAGTAGTAGTTCATCTTCACCAAGGTTTCAAAGTGAATAGTAGGTATTTTTCCTTCAAAGTTACAATTAATTCAGAACTTTCAATGGACAATAGAATGACCTGTTCTTTCTAAAGTGCATTTCTTGCAATTGTCTTGAATTGTTTCAACCTAAAGTCCTGCTGACAATGTGAACTGTGCAGAAAATAATATCATCAGCATAATTTTCTTCTTACACAGAGGACAAGCTAGTATTCATGATGAACGGTGGTTTTAATGGTTAAATTTGATACATTTTAAAATAAAGTATTCTGTTCATATCAAGTTTTATTACATTCAAGGTCTGAACATGTACCAAAACCATTGAAAAAATGAAAAAAAAAATTGTTAGTAAATATAGTTTTATTCAACATAAAAAGTTTTCAAAATATGTCCAAAACCAACATTTTTGAAGATACTTCTTCTAATCTTACACATGTAATAGTATAGAAAATGCTATCTACCAAAAATGTTGTTCAGATGGACTTTTTAACTTATGTATCCCAAGGCTCACAAATCATTAACCAGTTGATTAAAAATGGTCTAATGATTTGAACAGAAATGAAAATAGATTACAATATCAGAAAGTCTGGATATTTGATTAAATTGCACTATTCAATGTGTGTTGTAGAGATGTATCCAAACAGATTGGAAAGAAATTATGCCCAGCCTTAGAGAAAATGACAAAAATATAAAAAATAGATAAGTAAAATAATTTTATATTTGGGAATTTTTCATACATGTTTTCAGATTTGGCAGTAAAAACAACAACTTGAAACAAAGCTGCTAATTTAGGTAGAACATTATTCCAGCTATAAACATTGGCTGATGAAATAAATCAAACTGAATGACTTGTCTAAGACATTGTAATGAGATACCTAATTAGGTATTGTTGAAGGGCTGAGCCTTATTATAAATCACAAAATGAAGAAAATTAGAGAAGGTATTGTTTTCTTCTTTTCTTTTTAATTATAATGTTTGAGTTAAAGCAGTATAATCAACTGGCCATTATTGTTATTTTATATATTGCTATAATACATAAATCATATAAAATGAAATATACATGATTTAAAATAAAACAATAAAAATTACATCAACATATATCAGCATATTATAAATACTTATGAAAAAATAAAAGGTTAAGAATGTATGCATAATTGATGCATATGTCAATCATAATTGACAAAACATTTCTCTAAGCTTTAGAATATATTTTAATAAGACATGAAGTTAAAGACTGGAAATACATTTCATTAAATAATTAAAAGTTTAATGAATACCTAGATACCAATTTCTATGGAGCTTTATTTTATACTTTCCATATTTAAATTTAAGTTCATGCTTAACAAAATTGCAATATTATATAAATAATCAACATATTAATATTTGTGATTTTAGTCCCATATGACTCTTTGTGACCCCATTTAAGGCTTTCTAGGCAAAGTTACTGAAATGTTTGCCCTTTCCTTCTACAGCTCATTTTACAATTGAGAACTGAGTCAAACACTTAACTGGTATTAAATGACTTGCCTAGGATCACATAATTTCTAAGAGTCTGAGACTTGATTTGAACTCAGAAAGAGAATTTTCCCCTATTCCAGGTCCAGCACTCTAATCCACTGTGCCACTTAATTGCCCATTAAGATAGTATGTGTAATTAGTACAATCCTTATAAGATTTTTTTTAAAGAATCCATTGTCTTACCATATAACATTTCACATTTATGCGGCATGTTAAGATTTATAAAGCAAATTTCTTTATAAAACACTTCTATGGGCTAGATAATATTAGGTTTTATTTATTTTAAAGATAAGGAAGCAGAGGTTAGAGAAGTTATGTGATTTATATATGTTCACATTAGAAATTAAAGAGAGGAGCTAGGTTTTGAATCCTTAGTTCAAGTCCTACGCTCTTTCCATTATACCTCACCAGAGGTATGACGATAACTGTTTAACAACTGACTTTTTACCTCTTCCAGATATATCTATTATACACTTTTTAAATACAATCTATATTAAGGCTTTCCTTTGATAGAAAGTTCACAAAACAATAAATCAAGCCCCAATGTCTGGCATTTGCTTATTTCATGAGAGGTAAATGCTCCTGCTAAAAATTTAACAATTAGTTCTCAAAAGCTAATTCCAATTGGCTCCAGCACACCCTTGTATCCCCACCAAAATGTTTTAGTGATTTGTGGTCTGAATAATTGAAAGGAAACACTGTTGAAATGAACTAAATATTTACTTATTTTTATTTTACATAGTTTTGGGGATGGGGGAAGTACAGTAGGAAACAAGTTGAACTCTTCCTTTTGAGCCAATTAAATCAAGCTATTCCAAAATCAAAAGTACTAAATATTAATATTAATCTTCTAACTTTGAAATCATTCTAACTTTACAGATGTCAAAGATTTGTAGCTAAGATACTAAACAATAATTAGAATTTATCCTTTAATTACCATCTAAGATTATTAATTCTTTAAATGTTAGCTTTTTTATCAGAAGTTTTTATAATGAAAAGTTTCTTATAATAAAGCTATCATTTAACAGGCGTGCTTGTCACATTAACTATCAGAGAAGAAATTCAAATGCCCTGTTAAAGAGCATTAGATGCCAAAAATATTTATTTGGGAAATCTTGACTGTATCACTATTAAAATCATTTTGCAGTGATAAGTGATTTCCATGCTGGTTGGCTTAAGATGTCTCAATCATTGTCCCCAATTTTACTAAGAAGAAATTATACTTTCCTTCTAAAATATTAAGAAAAATCTTACAAAGTCATATATTAATAGAATAAATAAGCTGCACATTCTTAGGAAAAGTAGCTTTCAAAAACTACTAGAATATTGTGCAAAAACAGTGGGCATGATGTTCTTAAATACCCTGGCAAATTCAGGTGTCAGAATAGCTAAGCTAGGAAGTCTCTTTTTGTTAGTTCACAGTCTTTATGTAAGATGTCATTGAGTCTATGGGCATGTACAATCTATAACTATGTTTAAATCAATGGCTGTATATATGACATATGGGAAATAAATGACTTTCCTAACAAATATTTTATTCTATTCCAAGAAGGACTACCCTCTGCCACTTTTTTGTATTAATATGGTAATTTGTTAGATACAAAGAGGCTTGTAAATGATTCAACCTACTAAAGTTAATAGCTTTTTATCAAAAATGGTAATTGGAAATATTATTATATAAAGTAAATTGTGTAAAAAATAAAGTTTCTCTCCTTCCATAAAACATCTTTTAAAAAAATATGCCCAAATCAGAATTTCAAAGTTTAGAATAATAATTTTCACTATAAATCAATGTGAAAAAAATCTCAGTATAAGTTGTTAGTGAATAATTTAATTGTAAATATTATTAAATGTATTAAAATGAGAATTTTATGCATTATTTATATTTACATTTTGGTTACTGCAATGAATATATTGTTAAAATTTGACAATGGAGACAACCATAAACTATTACTATATCTATTGTAATAAATTCAATTATATTTCTCTAATTTATCTTATAAGAATTTTTTTTAATAATTCATGAAATTCTGCTATAAAGGAGATCTGAAATTATTTTGTATTTAAATTCAACAACCACTTATTCACTGTCTCTTATGTACAAGACCATGGGATAGATTCCAGGGATACAAAGAAAAATCAGACCCTGCTTTTGAGAATCTTATGATCTAATAATGAAGAGAAATTATGTATATTAATAATTTGAATATGAATTAGAATATAAGTAACAGAAAGGTTCTAAGTTCTATGATATATTCAGATCAGAAAAAAGATTTTCAATCTGACAATATCAAGGGAGACTTCATTCAAAAAATAGGTCCTAAAAGAAGGAAAGCTTTGAAACATGTAGAAATAGATTTGGAATGATTTTGAATTTATTAATCTTTTTAAAAATGAAAATAGTATGCTTCAATCTACATTCAGACTCAATAATTTTTTCTCTGGGTGTGGGTAGCATTTTCCATCATGAGTCTTTTAGAATTGTCTTAGATCATTCATTTCTGAGAAGAGCAAAATCTACCAAAGTTGGTCATCCACACAATATTGCTGTTACTGTGTACAATATTCTCCAGATTCTGCTCACTTCACTCAACATCAGTTCACATGAACTTATTAATCTAGAGAATATCTCTGTGACTTTTTGGAAAATTTGAGAACTTAGGCTTTTAAATAAAAAATCCTCTGCATCTTGATACAGTTTATAGTACATAGAGTTCACATAAATACTATTTCCTCTGAACAATGACTTTGATTTGTATGAATTTTGACTTTATATATTACAATTTATTATTTCATTATTATTTACATTATTAATGTACAATTACATTATTGATTTATATATAGAAATATATAACTGTTTATTTCTTGTTATATCCACAACTATATTTTTAATCTTTAAAATTTTTTGGTCATATGTTCAAAACCTATTTGGTTTTACATAGTTATAGGTGTTTGAGACAAAAAGATCTACCCAAAATGACTACTACAGAGATCACTCATAGAAAGCAGAATTATTTATTAGAATCTTGAGAAGCAAACCCCATCCTGGTCTGTGAGCCAAATTCACAGCCGGAGAGAGCCACTCCCTTGAAAATGTTCACAGCTTTTATACATTTCAGACAAAGAACTTCCAAAATCCCACCCTCTATATGTTGTGATCGGTCACATAAACCTTTATTCCCCTACTTGGTCAGTGGAATGCAGTAGACAAGGTGATAGACAGCTTCTTCATCCCTTCTTTGAACAATGGAATGCAGTCCAGGCCTTATCTAAAATCATGTGACTGGGGTCTATAGGCTTGATCTATTTTAGCTAACAGTCTCTGATCAATATGTGCTTAATCTGTAAGTTCTTCACCTTTCTACACATAGGCATGTGCAAAATATTCAATTTGCCTTTATTAACTTCCTTTTAATGTCAATTTGCTGATTTATGGACATCTAGCAAACTTGGGACCAAAGAGTAACCAGAATAGGCAACTTTCTAAGCAGCATGAAGTTAGGTATAATGAGGGACATTGTAAATGTACTTTATTCTCCTGGGCCTTTGACAAGTTGATTAAATTTAATGGATCTGTTTTTTCATCTGAAAAATATAAGGGGTCATAGATACCTTTCAAGATCCCTTTCAGATCTATATCTATAAATCCTATATGGTATAGAATGTTTGAAAGCTTGAGGTGACTATACCAGGGGTGGATGGATACAATTTTTAAATTAAGTGGGCATAACTTCTAAAACTTTTATAACTGAGTCACCCTAAATCTGGTCTCTAAGAATATATTCAATTCCATGATTAGCCTCTTCCTTTCTCATTCACATTTTGAGTCAACCTCTTAAATGACATTTTATTGATTCAGCTAGTAGGTAGTCATAATAGGAGGCAATCTAATCCTCTCTATAAAAATTTATGAAGGGACTTTGTAGGTTTAAAACAATGTACCTTTTTCCTGCAAAATAATTTGAAAAAAATTAATAGTACAATAACATCATAGATTTAAATACAGTTGAAAAGAACCTTAAGCTTAATATCCCCATACCCTCCCTAGAGAAGTCAAATTTCTTGAGCAGGGTGACAAGGAAATTAAGAGAAAGAATTCAAACCAGGCCCTAATTGGAATTTAACATTATTTTCCTTTGCACCACATTACATTTCTTACTTTAACTTCTAATGTATATATATAAAAAAATTCATACACAAGCAAAAACCAATCATGCAAAAGGACCTATTACATTTCCAACTAGAATTTACCTTCTAGCTATGATAGTAGTACAAGAAGAGTATGTAAGGGGTGTGAAACACACACCTTAAAATCTACTATAAAGAATAACAAGGTGCTCCAGGTTTGACACCTTTATCAGGCAAGAGCACATCTCTGATATATAAAATGAGTCAAACTAAAAGGCAAACAAGTCCTAGGTAATTTCCATTGAATCAATCAACCAAAGGTGTGAATTAGGTTTGAACAAGTTTTCAGTTTAAGAGAATTAAAGTATTCTGAGTCATTAAATGGAATCAGATGATAAATATCTTGCAGTTGATAGAATAGATTGTCATTCTTTGTAACTGTAAATCAATTTAGAATCTCGCATTCTGCTAACTAGCCCACCTAGTAGCAGACTAGCTCCTGAGAAGGATTAACTTCATCGTAAAAAAGAGAAAAATTTGTTTCCTCTCTTCCTGTGGCTCAATCAGAGGAATACCTGGTAATCTTGAAAAAGATAGAACTTTCCATCAGCATGTCACATTATTCCTTGAATAGCAATGAGTGATGGTAGCATCTTCATTAAGAACTGAGAGATAAGCCAAGGAAAATACATACACTGGGGAACATCAACTTCTGGATTTTCTATGAAGATTTATCCTTAGAGCCCAGAAGGGAATTTTACAAAGTAGGACTTTATAAAGATTTCACAAAGGAAGAAAATAACTTTCAGAAAATAGGATCTAGGAATCACCTCTTTGCCACCTAAACTTCCTAGGGACCTTGTATGGACACATGAGGAGGATGTACCTCAGACATAGGAAGGGGGGATTATTTCCAAACAACTGTCCTGGATATTCCTGCTTAGTAATTAGTTTTTTCTAAAGCTAACTAATAAATGAGGGATGGAGTCCCTTGGATGAGGCTTGTAAACAAAGCCAATAGAGAAGCTGGTAGAGATCTCCTAGGTAAAAAATAATACCTGTTCTCTGGAGATGCAGTTGCTAGTGCTAATAGTAATCGGGGAGAATAGGTCCAGAATGAGTGTGACATTGGAAATGGAAATGTAGTTAAACAAACAATGTTGAAATGGTAGTCTTTCCATGTTACTTTAAGTAGAATTTGTAGGACTATTTTAAAGAAGCTGTTAAAAGCTTACCTAATTTTTTAATTAGGTGAAATTGCTGATAGTTTTTTATCAGCAGTTTCAGAACATTCTGCATCATTTACTCTATAGAGCTTCTCTTGAGCTATTATTGATTTACTACTGTACAATATAAATTGCTAGCATGAAAACAGTTTTGCTTTATAACGCATATGAATTTGGTGGGAAGAGCAACTGTAGGCACTTTGACAGCATATAATAGTAGTTAAATAAGATCAATGAAACTTCCATTTACCTGAGTACATTAAATAAAAGAAATTCATTTTAAAATAAATTACTCATCAACATTGCTTCTGGCAAATCAATTTTTATTTCTTTTATATCTCTAATCCAAGACCGAGCACCTGAAGATCTGAGTTCCAGTCTTGATCCTGCTATTTAGTATTAACTAAGTACTTCTTACCAACTTGGGAAAACACGTAAGACAGTTCAGTTCTAAGCTTCCTCAATTAATAATACATGATCTCTGTGTCTCTCTGTCTGTCTGTGTCTTTCTGTGTCTGTGTCTCTCTCTCTCTCTCTCTGTCACTCACAATCTCAGAGGGTTGGTGTTATAGTAAAACAGTATCCAAGTAAAAGGTGATATTATGTTTACCACTTAGACATTGCTTTGATCTATATGTAATGTAAATAAACATACAAAATATGAAACTTACTAGATTGACCAGTCTACTCAATGAGGACAAAATCTAGTTATCTGAATGTTGTGTGTCTCCCAGCACTCAAGTCAAGTGTTCTATACAAAGTATGTGCTTAAAATGTATTAGATATAAATATTTTGAAAATACATGAAAATATAAGTACCATTTTTTTTGAGTGATGCTACTTAGTAGTAATTGTACTATTGGTGGCTGAGAATGACTGAAAATAGCAATTCAGGCCTATGCCAGGGAAGATGAACTAGCAAAGGAAATTCAGAAGCAACTGCTAGATGGGCAGAGGACAAGAGCAGTGCAGTATATGAAAATCCAGGGAGAAGACAGTATCCCGGAGGAGATAGTAATAAAACATTTCAAATGCTCCAAAAAGGTCAAGAAGGATGAAGACTGAGAAATCCATTAAATTTGGCATGCAGGAGATAATTGGTAACTTTGGAAAAAGCAGTTTCAATTGAATGGCAAGAGATCAGAAACAACAACACAGAAAATTAGGAAGCAAATGGGAGGAAAGAAATAAGAAAAGTCAAAACTATATCCTATTTAACATCATTCACTGATTCCTTGAAAATATAGCTGTAGTTGAAACAATAGTAGGGATCTCATTAGTTCATTGGAAACGAACTTTTTAAGTAGTCAAAACTTGAATTTTGAAAAACTTAAAATGAATCTTTACAGAGATTTTTCTTTAAAGAATCATAAGATCCTAGAGCTAGAGAAGAGAGAGATCTCAGAAGGCATTGCCTCTGACAGTATTATAGTTGCTAGAGGGAAGCACAAGGCTGTGATGAAGATCTGAAACTCCAAGTGATCAAAGATACCCATGAAGTTCGTGCTGACCTCTTAAGGGACTAAAAGGGGATAGAGATTAGATAGTTTGAGGACAAGAAGAAAAAACTCTAAGAACATCCTGAAAAGTATATGAGAAGAAGGACTAACTATTTTTTCCTCAGGACTCCTCTAGCCTAGTTTAAGATATAAAAATGACAAATTCAAGATGAGTGTGGACATTGTTTCTGAAACACACACAGAAAACCAACTCCTGTCCAAAGCTGTTGAAGGTATAATAAATCAATCTTCCCAAAGGAAAAGAATAATGAAAACTGTGGTAAAATCTAGTACACTCATGGAAGGTGGATAATAACTAGTTAGAATTGGATCCGGGATTTCAGAAACCAAATCCTTCTGAGCTCCTTTATAAGTCCTCTAATTCAAACCTATACAAATAAAATTTTCTTTTATAATAATTTTTTGACATAAAATTTAATTTTTAGTCTTGGTCACTGGGGCAAAATACAAGTTTAGTTAAATTTGCTCTTATGTGTGAAAGTTCTTCAAATACATGCAGACAACTATTCTGCTCTCTCCAAGTCTTCCATTTTTAAGGCTCATTCAAATGAATATTAGATGGCATCAACTCAATTCACCTTCTGATTCGGGATACTCTTATTTAGATGCTCTACAACTTATTGATCAATCTTTTCTACAAGTGGTTACCAACGTTCTAAATGTGCTCTGACCAGGGTAGAATACAATGGGACTTTCACTTCAAAATTCCTGGATGATTGATATCTTATAAAAGAGCTCAAAAATGCATCTGCTATAGGAGGTACCATAACATGTGTTGACTTGTATTGACCAAGTCCACTACCACTTTTCATCTTTTTTCGTAAAAACTTCTAACTAATCATATTTCCCCCTCCTTTTTTTTTTAGAAAAATCATTTAAAAAGTTCATTTGCATGATTTTACATTTGTCCTTTCTCAATTTCATCATCTTAGGCAATTCAACTCAGTGTTCTAACCTCTCAAGAACTTTTATTATCCACTGTGTTAACTTATTCAACACTGTGTTAGTGACAAATGTGAATAGGCTTGCAGTCTATATCTTGATGGAAGTCTTGATAAAAATGTTAAATAGTCTAGGGCTAAGCATAGGATCAAGGGGTATCCACTATAGCCTTCCTAAAAAACTGACATCAAACTATTAACTTATTTGACTCTAACCATTCAACCACTTTCAAATCCATCTATATTATCATGTAGTACACATAGATGATTTCTTATCTTTTCCAATAAAATAACAAATACAGTATCAAGTTTTCTTTGTAAAAATCTAGATAAAGCATATAAAAAGCATTCCTTTTGACAAAAAACCAAAAGACCACAAAAAGAGAAATGAGGTCAGTTTCGTATAATCTATTCTTGGTGAAGCCATGCTAGCTCTTGGTGATCACCACTTCTTTTTCTGATTGTTTCTTGACCAAAGAATTTTTAATTTTTTTTATTCATTCCAGAATTTTTCCTGAAATCAAAGTCACACTCTTAGAACTGAGGTTTGGGGACCTTTCTCTTAACCCATTTATTGTAGAAAATTGTAACATTCACCTTTCTTCAATCCAGCAGTGCCTATTGCACTTTCTACAAACTTTCACTTCACTGGTATGGGTTCATAATCACATTTGCCAGTATTTTTAATGCCAAAAAGTGAAAGTCATCTGGACAGGGTAACTTTAACTCAACAAGGGCAGTTCAGTGCTTTCTAATTATCTCCTTATTTTGGGTATCAATTCCCTATTAATTATATCTGTGCTACTCTTTCTGGTCCAAAGTTTATTTTACTTTACAAAATATTTCCTTTTCTCTGTTATCAGTTATCCTTTGCCATCTACCAAAGCAGAGTCTTATCCTTTCCTTTATTTTCTTACTTCTCCTAATATATCCCTACCTCCCATTTTTTTGGTTCTTAGCTTTTCTTGTCCATCTCAACTTATTCTGAATTTTAACTCTTGTAGTATTACTGAAATAGGATCATACCATGATTTTATATGCATACAGAACTAGATGGAGGAGAGTGAGTAGGTCAAGGAGGGAAACCAGGATCTTCCCATCACCTATTCTAGTCTGTCTATCCAGATCCCATGGGATGACTCAAAGGTCTGGACCCTTTCCTTCAACCTAGTATCAATGGCTCAATTCCCACTAATACAAGATTCCTTCTTTTACCTGGGCACTGACTTACCATCTCTTGTCATCCCCAGGAAATTACCTAGAGCTTCCATTTTACTTTCACCCCCTACCTTTTTTTAAAAAGTCATAGATTAGGGAAATGGTCACTCACATTGCTTAGATGTACAACCATTCTGGTAAAACAGTGTACCCATTTAATCTTACCATATGCTTCTCTGCCATCATTTCCTAAGATCCTCTGGGTCTAATCTGTCTTGCTACAATGTTTTCCTGAATGTTATCTTCCTTTATTAGAATAAATCTAAGTTCTCTGAGATTAGGGACTCTAGCTTTTCAAGTTATATTCCCAACAATTAGTTTTTTTTTTTTTTTTAATAACTTTTTATTGACAGAACCCATGCCAGGATAATTTTTTTTTTTTACAACATTATCCCTTGCACTCACTTCTGTTCCGATTTTTCTCCTCCCTCCCTCCTATCCCCAACAATTAGTACAACACCTGGCACATAAACATTTAATATTTCCTCCCCTATCTCTATCCTTCCCTTATTTCATCTACCCATTCACTAATCATAGGCTACTTGATCTTGCTTTTATTTTTTATTTACTTTCTTTTTGAAATCTAAGTTGATTGATATATTTCTTATGTATTCTATTATTATCTTGAACAACTTTCTTTTTCTCACATCATAATTGTTTTCCTTTATTTCACCACAATTTTATTCTACAGGTTTTTTTTCTCCAGCTTAGGTTGGTTCCAGAAGAATTTTAGTCTGTTGAATTTTTTGAAATACATTTATTCATTTTAAACAAATAAAAGTTAAGAAAAGAAAAAAAAAACACATTCCCACATTCCCAGCGGAACATGAGAGGATTCATATACAAAGCAATAAATTTTCATTTCAAGAAAGCCTATATAGCAAATATTATACATTGTTTTTAGAGCTGTCCATCAATAAATTCTACTTATCTTCTCAATCCTTTAAAATATGTTTTTACTAGGCAGCTATGATATGATATGATATGATATGATATGATTATGATGGTATGGTAGATGGAACATTTGACCTAAAGCCAGAAGAATCTGAGTTCAAATTGGACTGCAGACATTTATTAGTAATGTGACCCTAGGGGCTAGTCACTCAATCTCTTTTTGCTTCAGTTTCCCAAATTGTAAAATGAGGATAATAATATCACCTACTTTACAGGATTATTGTGAGAAGTAAATGAGATGACATCCTGGAACATAGCTATTTAAATGCTTATTCTCTTCCCTTCACCCTTTAAAGATGCTTGCTAAACTATGCTTAGCTTTATTCTTTGTAACAAAATGGCGCTTCCCCCAAGATTTCCATCATTTCTATCTGAGCAACCATTTCTTCCATGTTCATGGAGTTGGAGGCAAAATAGAATTTCCCCTTGTTGGTTTGCCATAATGAAATTATCATTAAGGTGAGTCTGCTTTTTGAAGAGAGCTCAAACAAATCTAGGTAACTGAGATTTTCTATTACTACAATAGCATACCCTGTGACAGATTAATGATTTGTTCCCAGTTATGAATCTATTTCCTCTTCTTTTCCAGTAAACAAATTTGACTATCTTTCTTATCCTCATGAAATGAATTTTTGGGGATAGTCAAATTTGTTTACTACAGATAGAGAAAGCGTCTATTAAGTGTTTACTGTGTTCCACGTGCTGTCTTAAGTACTGGAAATATCAGAAAAATAAAATTAATCTCAAAGATTTTGCATTTTGATGGCATATTCTCATATATACCAGGAAAGATCAAAACAGAAAGTTTGTATATGTCAGGGAAGAAGATAGAAAAAATTTGAAAGCCAGGAGAAGAACTAAGAGAAAAATAAGTAAGGGCTACACTGTACACATTCCAAAATGGAGATTTCAGGTAGGAACTAACCAACTAGTTATTGCCCCCAACTGGGACAATAAATATATGGAGGCATCCACAGAGTAACAATACCATTGGGATGGAAATGGAAAAGACTATATAGTCATGATCAGAATAAGGAAAGAAAAGCCCAACATCTGAAAACCAAAATTCTGCTAATTATGTCAAAAAAGTCTTTTTTCTTTTTCAATCAAATCTTTGAATATAGCTCAGAGAGAGTGATGATGGTCCCATTACTTTTCTTTCATACCATATGCAAAACAAAATTCATATGTTTTAAAGTATTGTACGATTTAAAGGCTTGTTGAAAGATGGTGTCATACAAGAGAAAGAACATTGCTCTCTGAGTTCAATTACCATTTATGATGCTTACTAATTTGTGTGTCGTCTTTGGGCAAGTCATGTAAGCTCCTTGGGCCTCAGTTTTCAAAGCCATAAAATGAGATTGGATTATATGGTTCCTAAAGTTCCTTTTAGCTTTCTATCTATAGATACTCTAGAAGTACCTAAAACAATATAATTCTGGAAATGACTTTGTCAGTTATGACAGCAGAAATCCATAATAATTATTGCACACAGTTTTCACATCCTTATGTTTAGAGATAGTGACAGTGGATTTTTGATATATGTTGGCATTTTTCCAGAGTTTCATTTATTAAGCAAGAGTCTTTGTGTTTTGAGCAGCATTCTCCTTCCAATGTGAATATTTTTGCAGGTCTGCCATTAAATCTGGAAGCTTTACTATTCTCTAATGCCAGTCTTGGAGATTAGCAGTAACCTCTTTAAAAGTTGGGACAAGGGTCAAACTTTAGTGGTATTGTTTCCCAATGCAGAAAGCAGCACCAAGAGTTTAAAATATTGCCATCTCTAAGAATTCTTCTTCAGTCTGTAATGAGGGAAAATATTTCTATATTTCTTAGTGGCTCTGTGAAGATATGGATGATGAAGGCATACTCTTCAAGGTTGTAATGAAATTTTTGATGGAGTCGACAAGTTGGAAATAAAGCATATCGTATACGTGTAGTCAAGAGATGTCAGATGGAGGAGTTGCCCTCATGCCAGAGTTAACCAGATGTAGTGAGTAGCTGCTATTCTCTGGAATTCATTTGAGTTGCCCGAGTAAGCAATGTTTAAGAAGTTTTCTGGCTGAGGTAGAAGGTGATCTAGGTTAAAAGAATGATTATGTGCTTCATGTCTGCTTTCCTTAATACCTTTGCTCTATACACTACTTCTGGATAAATTAATTTTTAACCGAATAATTTGCAATTGACCATTTTGCCTTGCTCCCTTGTCATAACAGGTACTTTCATTATGCCAGGAGGTTATTTCTTTTCAGGGAGCTTTTTCACTGGATCTGGATTTAAGAAAGCTGAAGTTCAATTCTGCCTCAGACACTTGTTCAGCAAGTGTTCTAATATATAGGTCTTAGTTTACTCAGTTGTAAAAAAAAAATAAGTGTCTATCTTTCAGGGTTGTTGTGAGAATAAAATGAGGCGATATTTTCAAAGTGCTTTAAAGTGCTATACAAAGACTATTATTTTTTTGTCGTCGTTGTCATCATCATCATCATCATTCTCATCATCATCTGCTATACCTACAGACCAGGCAGATTGAATGAGGGAAGGTAAGATATTGACAAGGGTCCTTCTTGTAAGTGGTACAGATAAAAGTGGGCACTCATCATGTAAGTTCAACTGCAGGAGCAGGGACCTACTTTCAAGAAACTGAATCCAAGGGCACAAACACTAGTCCCCAGAAAGACAGGGGAGAAGACAATTAATTAAGGAAGTGGAAATTACAGGAAGAGAAATATAGGAATTAAGACATAGATCCAATTACTAGGGTATCAAAACAAAAGCTCAGTGACTAGCATTGAGTTATGAGGTCAAATAGAAAGAGTGACTTGATGCTGACTCCCTGAGTTGCTACTCATCCAAGTTTCCTTACAATCCCTTGTCTATGGGAATGAATCTACTATTAGGTGAAGTGATTCCAGGTCCAAAGGACAGAGCAATGCAAGAAAGCTGTAAGAACATCACACTATTTTCTGACCTTTTCTTTCCTAATTACTAGTTTGGTTTTTGCCCACTGCCTTGTTCTATCATATGGTATTTGTATAAAACCAATTCCAGATTGTCCACCTATAAACCAAGTCCCATATACCTTACCGTTGATATCTAAAGCCTTCCCTGGACCTGTCTCTCAAACCTGAACCCCTCAACTTGCTTTAGCTTTTCCACTGTCAATGCCCTGTCTCTAGGACCTATTCTTGCTTATAATTAAATTCAGTTTAACTTTACAAAACTCTTTTCTATTTTATGTTTATTATAGTGTCACGAATCTACAAAGGAACTTGAAAGGCCATTCTGTGTACTGCATTGCTCCCCAAGGAGATTGTACCTGAAATATTTTTGTGCCACAGATGCTTACCATGTTCTTAAAAAGATACAAAATAATATTTCATAATCTTCATTATGAATATGAATTTCAACTTCTCTTAGTAGTCCTCGTATCTAACCTACTTAATGTCTTAACTATTGCTGAGTAGAGTTTTTTAATTTCTATGGACAATGATTCTGCTATTGTGACCCACTGATGTGATTACTTTTAAAATAAGAGTAGTATACCACTGACTATTTTTTAGCTTGTGGCCTGCTGTGAAATAAGAAATAGATCTTTGAAGTTAAGTTTAAGATAAAATAATATTAGGGGAAAAAAGAAGCATCAAAAGTTTCAAGAAGTACAAGAAAATGCAAGGCAAAGATGTACTGATTAGGGGATTGCTGCTCACCTACTCTACAAATCATTTCAAAATGGCTATACTAGAATCACAAAAGATTTTTTATTAAGATAATGCATTTTACAGGAAAGGGAGTAAATTGGCCTTGGAAAGTATAGCCATAATACTTAGTCATAATACTAATTTAGTATTATTACTTTTTCTTTGTTACTTAGAACAGTGAATTGCACGTACAGTGATATGTAATACTCAAAGCAGCTCTAAGTAAAATAATATCAATATGGTTTGCAGTGTTATATTCTGTAAATGTCTTTGTAGTTTCTCTGTGATGACCTTAACTGACTAGTAGCAATAAAACTTTCCATCCACAAGAACCACAAGTTCAGACTTTATGAAAGATAATAAAAGTATATGTTGATTTTTGTTTTTGCTTAAATGAGTCCCCTCAATCTTTTCATGTTTGATTTAAAAAAATTACAAATATTTTCTACATAACTTCATCTTTTAGTTCATCACTACAGATGACTCATTGCAGCATGGAAATGGCACTGGGTTCTCAAAGACTTTATGGACTGAGAATGAGTTCTGGCAGATCCTACTAGCCTATGTGTCTGTCATGTAAGGACAAGTCTAAAAACTAAAGAGATACTCATCATCAAAAGATAGCCAGAGAGCCTGCCAGGTATATATTTTAAATGAGGAAATTGTAACCTGAACCACATAGTTGGTAAATGTCTGAGGCAGGATTCAAACCCAGATCTCCCTAAACCTCAAATTCAGTGCTTTTTCCAATGAAGCATGTTGCCTCTTAGATAAAGAAAATGTCTTCAAGTCAATGTGATTTCATGAAGAATGGTTGGGATCTTTGGGGCAGGTACCATAGTAGAGCCGAGATAGAGAGGCATAAATAATTAGGAGAAATGACAATACTGAAACTTTCTCTGACTTACTGAAATGTCATTTGTAGATTAGAAAAGGATCCATAGACCCGCCAGTGACTGGAGAAAGAAAGTGCAGATTTTAGTTTGTGCCTGGTTACAAAAGTGACTGTCAAAAGCATGACTGCAAATGTCAAGCCTCATCCACTTTCTTGCTTTGTTGCACATGAATGATTTCCTGGAATTGAAGGCCTGATAACTCTCAAGAAAATAATACAAAATACAAAAAGTTAGGAAGTAGAGTACTTCCTTCTAAATCTTTTTGGTCCTGAAATTATGAATTACTTGGTCAAATATTATAATTCTAGACAATCCATATGTAAATGTATTCATCATGATATACACAGACTTGTGAAGAAGAAAATCCCAAGTATTAGAAAACTTGTTTATAATTTCATTCATTCTCTAAGCAATCTTTAAGTTCCATTAACCTTAGATTTCTATGAAATAAATCAAATGAAATATGTAAATTGTTTAGCAAATCTGAGAGCATTACCTATAAATTCTAGTTTTTATTACTACAGAGACTTCTTCAAGTCAGTGGGAGAAGCTCATGAAAATGTTCACATAATGGAAACTAAGAATGAGACTGGAAATAATGAGCATGCATTTTTAGATATTCATAATTGCAGTTTAAGAGTTTTTTAAAATTGATCATATTTTAAAAGATTTTTAAATAGCAAATTATAAACTGGCTGAAGCAGCTTTAAATTATAAACCTTAGATAAGACCATTTGTTTATTTGTCCAAATCAAGTAATAATTTATGCTATAATGATAGAAAAAAATGTCAATTTCCTTTGGGAAAATTTCATTGTGATCTCTCTTTGACTACGTGTAGTACACAGATTTGCTTGTGTACCTGGCTGGATTTAGTCACATGTCAATAGACTAGACAATGATTCTGGAAGAAAATGTTGATCCTGCTCATCAAGATTTAGGAATATTGGTAATAAAAAAGGAGAGTGGAGTTTTGGGGTCAACACCAACAATAATTAGAAATCAATTGCAACTTTACTCAGCAAAAAATGAAGATGAGAACTTTTGCCAAGATAGGATTTTTTAAATACCCTAATTTTTCCTGTAATTTATCCTAATTTTCTATTTGCATAATCAAAGAAGGTGCTAATAACTTTTTTAAACAAAGGAATGAAAGTAGGGTTGTTGACTATAGGTCCTGATAGACTTGTGTTAAGCCTCTCTCTAATGGGAGGAAATCTGCTCTTCTGTGTATTTACTTGTAGATGATATACTCAACTGAAATTCAACTTTTTTTCTTTTTGAAGGGGTGGTGACTTCCAATTTGCAAATAAAAAACTTGATTGACTTGGCATTTAGTCCACAGTTAATGAGAAAATGCTGTATATAATGACTCAAATAAGCCTTCTAGCTAGTTAGAAGTCAGCTAGGAAGAGAAAAGTAATAGAACACGAAAGTTTTGGAAATCCCTAACAATGAGATAGAGTTCCTCTGTTTTTTTTATTCCTAGACTTGAATTTCTAACATATAAAATTAGGAGTGCAAATTAGGTGGTAAAGTGGATAGAACCCTGAACTTAGAGTTTGGAAGACTTTCAAATAGGGCCTCAGATATCTACTAGATGTTTGGCCTCAGTCAAATTATTTAATATGTTTTCTTTATCTCTCTACTAGGATGCTGTGGCCAAGGTCATTTTTAGTGAGGAGAACAGGGCCCTGAACCTCTCCCTGAATAATTGCCCAATGGTCAGTCACAATAAATAGGTGGGATCTGTCCAAGCATTCATTCAGACCTGTGAACAGTGATTTTCCACTATATTTATTACACACACAGCCAGCCAATGTTAAAGATCAGCAGATGCACTGGCAGGCAGGGGCAAGTCTTGCATGCAACTCCTTACAGAGTCCTGGGTAGCATTTAAGGAATCCACACCCTGATTCATGCTGAAACTGGCTTTTCACTGCCTTGTCTTTTTCTCTTAACTTCCCATGGCAAATATTGAAGACTAAGAAGCCATTTAGAGGATTCATTTTATTACCCTATATCGATATGATGATGTTTCACCATAACACCACTTTTGGCCAAACAACCACCACACTGAAGGCACTCAGTGGTTTTGTCCTTTTCTCTGGCTTACAAGATGCTGTTGATTGTAAGGTTTTAAAAAAATCAATTATGTTTTCCCTATTATGAGGAATAGCCAAAGATTATAGAATCAACATAGAGGCACATTCTTCTAAAAGGCAGGGAATTTGGCCATGTCCCTTAATGACACATCTGTGAGTCTGAAAATATGTGTTTAAATCTACAAGAGTTTTAATCACTCACGAGAATCAAGTAACGAGTGTTACTATTGGTGAGTTTGAGTGTGAGTGTACAGCATGAGATGTGATCCAGAGTTCTCTCCACATTGGGTTTTTGGAATCTGTTTATATAATTTCTTCTTTGGATTTGAGATTATATATCATGATTCATCATAGGATGGATGATGCTATACAAATTAACTTAAAATTGTCTACCTAATTTCTGCCATATGGCTATTTGATAGCCACATATCATGAATCAGTTGACATATATCTTATGTGGAATCAATGTTCCTTTTCATCATTGGGCTTTTTAACTATAAACCTTGTTTTCTCTGTAGGAACTGCTGACTTGGGCACCTCTTAGAATAAAAGAGAAATAACAAGTATAAAAGGAAATAGATACTTGGTCTTGACACTTAAGACTCACACTAGTGGTCTATGCATTCCCTCCCCCCCCCCCCCCCCAATCACTGTGTTTTCATAATCACAGATTTTGAGTTGAAAGAGACCAAACAATCAGATCACTGACAAAAAGAACTCCCTGTTTGGGAGCTCTATTTAACAACACAGATAGCAATCTAGAATTTTAAAAAGTTGTTTGTGAGCACTAAAAAGTTAAGCGACTTAGCCAGGTAATATGATCAATTAAGTATCAGAAGCAGTATTTGAATCCATCTCCTGATAACTGTAAGATGGCTTTTTGGCTAATATATCACATTGAAGTTTTCTGATTCTTACTAACATTTTAAAATTCAGGACTATTTGCTCCATTTTAAAAAATTACTCTAATATACCCTAATATAGAAATAGAGGTCTTTCTTTACATTATTTTTTTTCTATATAGTCTATCTTTCCTATGACTAAAGCAAATAGGAAGAGAAAAAACCTACAATAAAATATTCCTTAAAAGGCTTCATTATCTCATATACAACAATAATTGCCACTTTGATATGTTCTGTAACAAATGTTAAGGATTATGAAAAACTGGGTATATAGGAAGATTTAGGTTTATTGTAATGGCCGCGTATTTAAAATCAGCTGGAGTCAGGAATTCAGGTTAAGGGAAAAATCTTCAATATTTATTGAAGTGAAGAGATGAATAAGGATTGCGATAGCAAATATAGGCAAGAAAGATTGCGATAGCAATATGGGCAGTTGTGACAGGAAGCCAGCTAACAGAGAGAGATCTGAGCTGAGCAAACTGTGGCAATGGCAATGCAAAAAGTCTCTCTTTCCCCTTCCTTTTCCACTCCCCTGCCTCCACCCACCAAAATCGTCATTTCCTATACAACACATCAGGACTTGCACAAAGAGTGGGCGGGGCCGTTCTTTCTCCAAGCTTATATATTAATAGAGTATGGTCCAATTACTATTTAGCCTCATGTGCTTGGGACCTCAGTGCATCAACTCAAGCCTCAGTCCATTACAGTTTATATCTTTCACAGATGAAATAGCAAAATTAATGGTGCAATACATTTTATTTACAAATGAGCCAATATGCTAAAATAAAAATTTATAGCTATAATATGAAGTAATACTAAGAATTAAACAAATTACAATATCCCTATTTTCTGGAGAGATCTCATGATTTAAGACCTCTGGTTTTTGTTTATATCACCACTTTTGAGAAGCACCATTCAGGGAAGGCAGTATCTTGCTCTAGAACTAGCTGTTTTAATGTAATCACCTAGTTGGCATAAAGATGAATGCCAATAAACATGTAAAATTTTTTCCCTCAGATTTGTTTTTAAAAAATACAGTACTGTTAGAGATACATCCACATGTTTTAAATACTAAGATTTAATAAAGTTTCACTTTTTAGAAGTGAAACAATTTTAGGATTAAAATTCAGATACTAAAAAATATATCATCTCTAATGGTTAAGAAGGCTTAGCTAGCTTAGGCATTCTTTTCAAAACACATAATATAGCTTTCTTCTTTCCCTACCTGTCAATATATAGAATCTAAATCCAGTATGAAAAAAATATTAACAAAAAGATACCAAGATTTTAAGAACGAAATATTCTTTAAATATTTTAGTAAGACTATGCTACTTTTTGTGATTGCATAATTATGCAAATGATGACATCAATTCATTAGACAAGAAATCATTTAATTTCAAATACTTTATTTGCCACCAGAATTCCTAGATTTCTAGGTCATATATGTTGGATTAAGGAGTTTTAAGATAAAATTAATTACTTTTTCCTACTCTCCCTTCAAGACTCACAATTTCTATGAGACATGTCCAAACACCTCAGCTAAAATCACTTCAAAAAACCCTTTCCCTTTACCCTTTCTTTGTTAAAGGAGGGTTCAGTTCCATACAAAGATTATGTCTTTCAGGTAGTAGTATATCTAGAACTACTTATGGCAACAAAAGTCTATATATCTTTCTCTATGTTTTTTAAATGCACCATGGTTATTCATCAGAAGCAGATTAATTGAACTGACAGATGGAAACCTGTGCATCAGTCAAGAAGAGAGAGGACCAGAGTGATGTAAGAAAAGAAGGCATCCTTAGTTAAACAAAAGGATAGGAAGTGTAATCAGAACTATCAGGAGAAGGGAGCAGTGTACTTCCATTATAAAATTATAGGGCATTGATACAATGTTCAAGAAGTCTAATATATGATCAACACATATAGAGTAATCAGGTTGTCTTACAATTGACAAAACAATCTCATAGTGAGGAAAAGGGTAGAGAATAGCTAGTATTTTGGGAGATAGAAAAACAAAAGCCCTGTAAAGATATCAAAAGATTAGAAATATAGTCTGAAATTTATAAGATTTAATTTAATATAGAACAATTGAATTTAGCACCTAAAATTTCAAAAAGGATTCTTTTATTTGTAT
The DNA here is from genome assembly GCF_016432865.1 of Antechinus flavipes. Lineage (NCBI taxonomy): Eukaryota > Metazoa > Chordata > Mammalia > Dasyuromorphia > Dasyuridae > Antechinus > Antechinus flavipes. The sequence goes on along the minus strand of NC_067401.1, from coordinate 353,592,698 downwards.
AGAAATACAACTAATTTTTCTTTGTTTTCATTCAACATGCCTGACATTCTTAAACGCTTACTTGGCCACCATTTTTCCATATAAATTGTCTCTCCATATAAAATGTAAGTTCCTTAAGAATAGGGAATGTCTCTTATTTTAAAATATTTGTATCCTTATTAACACACATGATGTATATTGTACGAGCTTAACAAACTGCTTTCTCATTCATAAGCATAAAGTACTATACTTAAAATTTAAAAAAATAATCAACTATACAGGTATGGATAGAAGAGATTTGGTTTAGCAGAAGTTCACATAAGAAAGGCTTAAGAGTCTTACCAGACTTCAAATTCAATTTGGTTTAACCACATGATAAGACTCCTCCAAAACTAGAATAATTTGAGTGTTACAACAATAGAATTACAACATTTGGTTCAAGATAAGTAATAGTTCTACTATATTCTGCCCTAGTTAAAACACATCTGGGTTGCTGTGTTCAGTTTTGGATATCCTATTGTAAAAAGAACATTGATAACAAAGCAAATAGTCACTAGCAAATAGTGACCATCATGATGAAAGGTTTAGAAAGCATATCATATGAAGAACAGTTGAAGAAACTGGGAATGATTAGTCTAGGAAAAAAAAAATACTTAAGGCACAATTGTTATTTTCAAATGTCAACAAGGCTATTATGTAGGAGAGAATTAGGATTTCATAATAGTATCTGAGAAGAGATTTTAGAAGGAAAATTTTTTTTAAAGAATTGGAGCTGCTACAAAAAGGAATAGATTATCTATGAATTAGTAGGTTTCCCATCATCCAAAGTAGAGATTGACTGATAACTTCTCAGGAATGTAGTAGAATAATAATTTTATGTTGGACACAATGATATATACAATCTATTTCAATTCTAAGATTATGACTTTATGAGCATTTTGAAAATATGCATTCTTAACCCATATATTGTTATCATCTAACAATTTGCATAACAAGTAAATATGTTGGTTAATAAAGATTGAAGCCATTTTATAGAAAGCCCTGTGTAGTATACTGTGCACTCTAGATATCAAATCAAAATCATTCTGAAATGATTCATCATTCTGAAAATTGGAAAATGTTAAAGCTAAATTATTTTAGCAGTAAAAGTACTTTTTTAATTAGAAATCTTCTCTTAAGCTCCTAGTCCTACAATTGGATCCAGTAGTAAAAATGGCCCCTTTGAAGAATAGTTTTGTTTTTTTATTGCTGGAATGCTCCAATTTTTTAATATGACCCTCTGGAAATATAGTAAATGGTATCCTGGCATTTTGCTGACAGGTTTCTAAGATTAGTAGGAATGGAGGCTGAAACTAATATTTTTTCCAAATGTCAGAAACATATTGAGCAGAGAAAAAGTTCTAATGTAGAATTTCTAATGCCCTCATTTAAAAAAGTTCCAAACAAGATTTTTCTGTTTTATACTATTTTAAGATGCTATTTTAATGAGGTTTATAATTTCTTAAAACATTATTTTAATAAGAATTTATTAAGTGTTCCCAGAGTATATCACTTTCACTTTAATTCATTTTTAGCCATCACTATATTTCTCTATAGGGATAGACAAATGTCCTAATTTTTTAGCATCATTATAGTAGGATATAAGAAAAGTGTCTTAAATTCTTTATAGTAATCCACTGCTGAGGTCAAGATACACACACATGAAAACATGTTCTTCAACCTGCTACCACTCACAGCAATCTCTCTAAGAGATTCTGGTTGTAATTAACTAGTAGCCCTTCCTTTTTAAAAATCTGTAGTCCTTTGCTAAAAGTCTTCCTTTTCCAAGTCCTGCTTTTATGCCCTACTTATAAGTCAGCGTTCATGCTTATGTCTCCTCAACTGCCCTGGTCTTCTAGTTCATCAACCTTATCTGCTCCTATACTCAACCTGTACTTTTTCTCTATGTTAGCCCCATATACAAATGGTATTGTGCTTCATCTCACCATTGATCTCCTATCTTTTCATCTTCTTCCATGCTCCTTCTACTCCTGCAACTCAAAGAATTGTTAGCTCTTTCCAAGGATCTCCTCAAGTGCCAATAGAGAACAGGGGCTTTCTTAATCCACTCCTAGCTAATATTTGCCATGCCTACATACCTTGCTTCTTTGTAGTTCTGTTATATATAAACCATTTACCTAGATGCACTTCTTTTATTTCCCCTCATAATTCTTTAAGGGAAGAATTTTTACATTCCCAGTACCTGGAAAGAACAGTTATTTAATAAATGCAAAATGAATTGGTTTGATTAAAAATCTGCAAAGCCTTTTAGTAATTATTTCACCTGAGATTCAAAGCTGTTTTCTGAAGTAGGTATTACCATTCCAATTTTTGAAATGAAGAAACTGAGGTTCGAAGAATTTAATTGAGTCAGTTTAAGTGAGTGTGAAAATCTATGAATCAGACTTTGTGGCCAAATCTAGCATCATCAGTTTCCTCTTAACCAGTTTTCAGATATTGAGTTGAACAGATCTTAATTTTATATACAAAAATCTTTAAGTCATCATGTCTGACTATACATTTTCCTATATACATTTCAATTTGAAAATATAGTCCATATTGAATCATTATGACTAGTTACAGAATTTTAACATTGACACAGAGGACATTTTTTCCTACTAATTAAAAAATAACTGTGTGATTTAAAAAAGGAAAATGACTATTATTGAAAGGATTAATTTTTAAGTAATAAATCTAATACCTACACTGGAACAGCTATCACAACTCACATCTACTAATAGTTACAAATGACATGGATGGTTGCTCATTGCATCACAGTTCCTACTATATCTGGCATAACCTCCTTACGTTAAAACCTTATAGTATAAAATAATATGACGACCACACTATTGAACAGATGGCTTTACCTTTTCAGATAGTTATATGATTTCTTTTAAAATATTCTATTATCATGTAAATACAGTTCAAATGACAGTTTATAAGACAATATATCAAAGTTTTCATAGATGATTGTCTTTTTCTCCTCTAGATTCTCAGCCTGAATTTCCCTTCACTCTAAAGAGATTAGGTTGCAAGATTTTCACATGATGTTCCCTTAATTCTAACATGACTAATTCTAATTATCACTCCATTCCAATTCTAACATAGCTAATTCTAATCCTAATTTTAACATGATTGTCAGAAATTAACTTCAAATATTGACAAAATTAATATCAAACCTTAAAGTTAGCACCATAGAAGATAAGTAGGTGTATTCCACAGCAAGAAACTTAAAAAGAAGATCTTTTATCATAACAACTCTATTAATCTTTCCAAACAAGTATAAAATTAGTTTTTGAATGCCAAAGCAACCTATATTTTGTGTGAGAAATAAACAAAAAAGTCTTTTTTTTAACTTGATCAAAATTTGACTTGGAAAATCATGTTCTAAAGCAAATGGGGAAAACATTGGTTTCTTTTTAAAAAAAAAATGTGTCACTGAATGCTTTCATGTATCTATTTTTATAATAATGGTAGAACATAAAAATAACTAATAATAAATCATCTTTTATAGATTAAGAACACTACTTTCATTTTTAAAATATGATCTTAAACCAGAGGATAGGAAATTTTTTTTGTAGAAAAAATCTAAAATAAAAACATAACTAAAAAAGAGAAACTTTACAACTTACTAATGTATTCAAAAGACTATTAAAAACTTTACAATTTAATTATTAGGAGATTACAGAACTGCTTCAGTGCTTCTGTACTGTGTTAAATAAGCTGTACGTGTGAGGAGTAATAAATGAAATTGTTAATTTTACTTCATCCTTAGGGAGTAACAGGAAATGGGGTGGGGGCTACATTATTTAGAACTCCAAATGGATTTGGGTTTATATGCAGCAATAAATTCTAACTGTGTTGTTAATTAACCCTACCCTCAAGCCACTCTTTGCTTTAGGATTTGAAAGACATAGTGACTACTAGAATAACTCACCATTCATATTCTTAAAGATGTTTAGGATGGGGAGAATTTGTCGATAGTAGGGCACTAAAGCTTCACCCACCATGTCAGCTGAAACAACCAGATGCTGAAGGACTTTGAGTGTGACACAGATGACCTGCCGGTTACGGAGATTCAATGCATCTGTATTATAGAAAAAGAAAAAAAGAGAATTAATTTCTACAGTGTTTTAAAGAGGATTGGGAAGAAGTCCTCTAATGGGTAAATTTAATTAAATTGTACTCTGCTGGGGATCATCAGTGAGCTTTTATTAGGCCAGTGTTGCAAGATGGATTGTTGCCTTGATGTTATAAAACACTGCCTTGTCTATTATTTGTTTCTACAACTAGTGCTCATGAACCCCAAGAATGTAACTCCTTATTCCTTCACACTAACTAGGTTTTCTGTCATTCAAGGAGGCCTTGCTGCCAATATTGTGCTACAAGTAAGGTTCTACAACATGAAAATCCTGTTAATCACTCCATATCTAGCCTATTGTGCACATGAGCATAGCTGAAGAGAGGCAACTTATTGGGGTGATCTTGGAGCTAGGAATAAACAGTCTGATCTGTGACACATACTAGTTGTACCAGTTACTTACTCTGAAAACTTAACATAACTCTCTGAAATTCAGTTACAAAGATGGTACAAACCTGCATCACTGGGGGAGGGGATTGCTTATCTAAGAGTTCCTTGTGTTAATAGAATAAAAGATCTAGTTCCTATTCCTGTTTCTAGAACTAAAGTAAGAACTTAGAATGGTGTTTCTCAGCAAGGTGATCATGAAACTAGGGGACCAATTTAGAAATTACTAAAGAATCCTTTCAACAATGACATTATTATATGGATTTAGACATGTCCTGATAACAGCTACAAATTATATAAACCTTATATATACATATAGGATAGTCTAAAAGTATCTGCTCTGTTCCAACACTGGTGTTATAAAGGGTTTTGCTGAATATAAATATCTTTATAGGAGTTAAATGAGTTCACTAATATAACTAACATAAATGAGAATCAAATTAAATATCTACCCATTTGTGTGTCTATGTATTACTGAATTGACCAATTTATTATTTCCTAGATGCCCTGCCCCTAGAACAGCTGATTTTAAGAAGCAAATTGCACCACTGCACAGTTAATTCAACCAGAATTAATATAGTAGAAATAACTGCTAGTGAATTGAGTATAGGGTGACAAGGCAGTCAACTGTTGATGACCAATAAAAATGCTTAAATGTTTACTCTTAGTGAGAACTAGGAAGGTGTTCAAGGTTCCCTTGAATAATTTCTTAAAGGTTGAACAAAGTTTTCAATATTTTGCAGTGGATTCAACATAAAGGAAAGGAGTATTCACAAAATTCCCTTAGAACTTTATCCAAAAGGAAGTTGTTTTATTCTGCCTTATTTTGGCTTTGCTTCCTTTATTTCCCTTTCTTTCTCTGGATACTTAGGATGTAGGACTAAGCTGGAAATGTCTCTGTCCTTACTTTCCTGATTAAATAAAAGAAATAAGTGTGTGTGTGTGTGTGTGTGTGTGTGTGTGTGTGTGTGTGTGTCTGTAAGCAAATTCAAATATTTTCCTTTAGAACAAACATGCTAAGATATCCAGATAAGGTTTGATATTGATAGCTTTAAAGAGAAAGTAAGATTTATATTTAGTACTCTGGTGAAAGGCTTGGGAAATACAAAATTCAACATTTCAAAAAGCTTTTATGGGAGGGATCAACTACTATTATCAAACAACCATTAAATCTTCCAACCCAGATCACTGTATTTTGTCTGGGCTGCTGATTAAATCTGTCTTTGAGAAATATTACATACCATTTCTTAAGTAGTTGGAGCTGCTAACAGAATAAAAGTAGTGTAATAGAGAGATTCTCGCAATTTATCTTGGGGGCACACAGGTGATTATAGGCTAGGTCTTCAGGTATAAACCACTATTGTGCTTAGAGACCATGGCAGGGGGGAGCTAGGTCATTGAATTTTATACTCCTTTGGTTGTAGCCTCATCTTCACTCTTTCTTCCCAATTCTCCATTTTGCACCTTGGGAACATATACTCTCCTAAATTTTCCATGTCTTATTCTAGGAACTAAAATCAAAGGTGCACCACTATTGCCTCTAGAAAAGGAATGTCAGTTAACTGCCATGTGGGGAGTTCAGTGGAAATATCTTTTTTTTTCTATCATTGCAGATTTGCACCTTTTCTGCATTTTCTCTAAGCGTTTAGGATTGCAATGAAGAGAGAAAAGGACTTGAAGTCAGGAAGAGTCCCAGTTCAAATTGTGGTTTAGATAATTAACTGGATGTGTGACCCATTTAACATTATAAAGACTTAAGAATAATTCAAAGGACCAAACAATTTTTTTAATCAACTGATATGCCTAATTCACTGTTAATTTTCTTGTTATTTTACAATTTGTTTTTTTGGTTCTGCTCTTTTCACCCAGCAGGTTCATGTAAGTCTTCTCACTATTCTCCACAATTGTACATTTAATAATTTCTTATGATACACTTACCTTATATTACATTGATATATCATAAATTATTTAGCTATTCCCCAAAAGATAGCTCCCCTTAATTTCCATTTTTTTTGCTACTATAAAGAGACCTGTTATAAGTATTTTTATATTTACGAGTCCTTTTTTTAGATCTTTGATTACTTTGCTTATATGGCTGGTATTGGTATTTATTACTAGATCAAAGGGAATGCAGGGTTTAGTGACTATTGGGGGTGCAGTTCCAAATTATTATGCATCTACATACTTGAAGTGATAAAACATTTTGGTATGACTTCCTCTTCAAATTAGTGAACATTCAAAGTTTTATTTGGGAGAGAAGGTAATGGATTTAAACTATCTATAAAGAACCATAACAGACCTCAATAATCTCCGTGAAAGATGCACTATTCTAAATAAATTGGTCTTGATAATTTGATGCTGTGTGTTAAATAGAAACTTTTTTTGATTTGAACATCAAATATTTTAACATTGTCATTATTTGTGGTTCCATTTTTATATATTTATAGCATAGGAAGAAAAGCCATGAATATAAGATTAAATCAAAGGATTTTCAATAAATCAATAAAACAGTATAAAGGCCATAGCACTTTGAAGTGGCTTTTTCTAATAATTGTTAAATTCATGATGAAAGGTTCTTTTGGCCCTGGAGATTTTTTGGCATATCTTTTTTGCTCTTCAGCCAATATATTGTTTGCTGGTTAATGTTAATAGATTTTTAATAACATAAGCTAAAAGTACTTTGTATATAGCACATACATAATAGGAATATATTTGGAGGATCACTGCTTTTCTCAGATTTTATTAGTGAATATATAATTACCCCTGTTAAGAAAAAATGGGATTAGGGCTTTATCTGAGAAGAAACTAGTAAAATGCTTTGCTAAGAAATTCATTTACCACTACAATACATTTGAGTTAATAATCATGTGTCTTGTCTAGTCCAACTGCTTTCTAGTTTTATTAAAAGAAAAAAAAAAAAAAACCTCCCTCAAGATTTGGTCACCTCCTTTGATATAAATGTCCTCTTATTTCCGTTTTGCATTTGATCCAATCTGTATTTTCATTGTGTTCAATTTACTGTGACTATGAAGATGACCAGACATTTTCTCATGCTTCTTATTCTGAGATGTTATCCCTCTTTATATTTCTTTTGTTTCTCAAATATCTGTATTCATTTTTTGTAATGTTCTCACCAAAATGTAATGTTCTCTTGTTGGGTTTCCTTGGAGTCTCTGGGAGCAGCCTTCATTTCAGTTCAGTAATCACGAGGAGAACAGCCAGGTGTTAAAGTCCAAATCCTTTATTATCTCTTTCAAAGTCTTGTCTCCTTTCCTGGAGCCCGGTTAGCTTTCTTATAGCCTAGATCCTTCATTATCTCCTTCCTAGGGCTGGGCAGCTTTCTGGAGAGAGTCTTTCAGTCTGGCCTTGGTCTTAGATGGGGAAGTGCAGGAGTCCAGGCCAGCCACCAGGAAGATCAAAGAGTGAATTGAATTTCTCCCCTTGGTTCTAAGAGCTTAAGCTCCTGCGGCCAGTCCTTTGCCTTCTCTTTGAATGTCCCTGGCTGAGGCTTCTAGTTTATACGCTCCACACTGAGTACAAACTAATTATTATATCACTAGGAAACCATTATTTGTTGTAGGATTAAATCAATGCTAAATTAGATTTAACCATTGTCTCCTCAATTCCACTTAGTACCTTGCTTTAAGTTCTGGCCCATAACATCTCTTTATAGGATTAAATCAATCATACTGAACCATGCTAAATTAGATAACTATTGTCTCTATCAATTCCACTGACTTAGTACCTTGTAAAAATCCTTTGTTTCAAGTTCAGAGTTTTGGCCCATAACAAATTTTTTTTTTTTGATTGATTGTGAATTGTTTCTTTTGATTCTTGCACAGCTTTTGACTTTTTGCCATCCTTTTACCTGTGCAGCTAGGTGGTATTGAATAGCACCCTAGACCTGGAGTCAGTAAGATTCTAAACTAAGCCTGGCCTCAGATACTTCCTAGCTATGTGTCCTTGGGCAAGTCACTTAACCCTCTTTGCTTTACTTTCCTCATCCATAAAATAAGCTGGAGAAGGGAATGGTGAAGCACTCCAGTATCTTTGCCAAGAAAACTTCAAATAAGGTCATAGAAGGTCAGATAGAATTGAAAAATGACTAAACAGCAGCAGTATCAAATTCTTTTAACTTTTGCTTTCAGTTGCTAAAGGAATTTAGAATTTCTAAAAAAAATTGTTTTCTGGATTCTGCTCTGGAAATTTTCATTTGTCTTCAATTGTGTGAATTGAAGTTTCTCTACTATATGTTTGATTTCTAATGCCTTTCCACTATTCTCAGGTTGTTTTTGCCATGTTGGCATTTAATACCTGTCATTTATCAACAGAATATTTATCAACAACTTCATCTTTCCTTCTGTATTTGTTATGTTGGCAGTTACTAATGAACATAGTCTTGTGTGCAGGCCCTTAACTATTTTTGTACTTCCTGTCATATATCATAGGAGAATATATATGTTCATTCTAGCAAATACCTGAGATTTAAGTATGTATATCTCCTCTTCTTTAAAATCATTTAAAACTTTGGTATTTTTTCATCCTTCAAAATTTTTAATTATGAGGAATTTTTATAATTTTTATAAAGTGAGGAACTTGTTTACCTTCTTTAGATATAAGTAATTCATCAATTTTAGATGTCATTTTATCTAACCAATGTTTAGTGATAAAGTTAATTTTTCATGATTGCTTTGCATTTGTCTCTAGCATATTACTATATGACTGAAGCTAAGGACAGCATTGGAAACAAGGAATATGAAACATTTATCTGTAATTGGTAATAGGTTTTCAATTCTATCTTGTAAATGCATAAAACATTCATGTATTCAGTTCGTTTCATGCACTCTCATGGCCTGCCTGCTATAGTGGTCAATACCCCATGCCCTGAAGCCTTTTCAGCAGGTGAATGAAGATGATAATGATCTCATTCTTATCTTTTAAAATGGAGTTCAGAAAAAATGTGTTGCTGTCCTATTTTTTTGGTCTCCATTTATTATTCTATCTATTATTACAATGATGACTGAAATAATAGTCTTATGTAATTGAAAAAAATGAATATAAAATTTTCTATGTTCTCAACTAAAGTCTGTTCCTGTGTGATTCTGATATATATTTTTATTTTAATCTATATTTTGATACCTTTTTGTTTCATGCAATTTAAAGGTTCTGTTTTTGGTATAGTGATAACCAAGAAAAAAGGTTCTTAAGCTTTTGTAGATCTATGTAGTTGAGTTCTCAAAGATATTTTAATATTTGGATTTACTGTAACAGTTTTGTTGAAGGAGAACCAATATCACAGCATGAATTGGATTTGAGTGAGGCATAACTACTTAAAGTCACCAGCTTCATTCTCTCCAGTGGCAAGAAAAAAACTAAGATGACTGGTGATGGCTCAGGATATTATGAATGACCTTAGTGTCTTTGAAATACAAAGCATTCCACAGAATCAGCTTCAGCTACTTTCATGGCCATTAGAACAAATTATTCTCATCTATCTATCCCCCAGGGGAAGTTTTCATGTGTTTGGAGCAGACATTCTCCTAAAAACAGTTTTATTGTATGAGAATTTGTAATCTGTTAAGCTATGAAAAACAACAAGTTTCTGTTATGTAGTTATATCAATTGGGTCAACTTGGCAGGTATTCTGTTGATGTTCAATTTTTGTACCCTCCAAGGATGTTGAAGAGTTTCTATCATGTTCTTGAATCATCTACATTACTTATTAAATCTGGATCCAGAAACGATAATCTATAATTTGGTATTAAGATTTGTATTATTTGCCTTATCAACAAGTTAAGAAATGCTCAAAATCATCCAATAAGTCCATGCAGGTTTTATATATATATATATTTTTTTGGTTCAATGGTTCAATGCCATTGAACATTCAATAATATTGAACTGTGCTACTTTTAGTCTTTCTAACCCAAAGTAGAAATGACCTTTATTTATCTAATAATTATGTGAATATAATCCCTCTATGACAACAAAACAAATTAGCCTTTCAAAATTTTCTTCTTGAGTAATAAAAATTATACATATCCAGCCATAGCTCTAGAACAATTTATGAGACACGGTTAGGTATAGATTGGATTCAACTAGTGTAGACATTAGGAAATAAAAGAATGAACCAAGTATGTTACAGTGCTAGCTCAAGAGCAAATTTGGCCCAGCCCTGGATAACCCCATAAAGATTCTATGTTTTTCCTGGCCTTTGGCTCCATTTCCTGGTCTAATCCTTTTCAACAACCTTACACCTCTCTTTACCCATGCTTTTCCAAACTGACTTCCTTTGGCAATGAGCCTTGGCTTTGAACTAGGCTCCACTCCTGGCACCCTGCCCTGGCTTGACCTGACTTTTGACACAAATAGGAAGCTGAAGGAGGGACAAATTCAAGTGAATCCAAAAGTTACAAAGAATGCTTTAGGTCAGAAAGAATTTTGCTTCAATTATTCTGTATCCTTATCTAAGACTTCCACTGGATCCTTCTTTTCATTCCATAAACATTCTAAGTTTACCACTTCTGGGGAAAAAAAAACCCAAAACAAAACAGTCTATAACTTTTTTCAACAATGCCATTTCCTCAAGTAATGACCCATTATGTTCTCCTTTTGGGGGTCAAACTCATAGAAACAGAAGTCTTCACTGACAGCTTTCACTTCCTCATTACTCATTCCTCCAACTTTTTTCAAACAGGCTTTTTTTTTTTTTTAATATTACTTTTTTGAAACAGATTTATACAAGGTAACAAGGATATAATGCAAGGTAACAAGAATATAATACAGGGTAACCTTAGCCACAAATCAAATGATTTTTTTTTTTTTTGTTTAAATTTCCTGGACTTTCTTTTGGCATATGACACTAAGGACTACCCTTACTTTCTTGTCACCATCTTCATCTTAATCTTCTGTGACTTTCTATTCCCAAAGTCAGGAGAATTAGCTTCTTGGGGAGGGCAGTTAAAAAAGTGGTGAATGGAATACAATGGAATGGTATTTTTTTCCTTCCTGGAAGGTATTGACAAGTGACTGGTACAGAGATTAAGAAGAAATAATATGCTCCCCTTTCTCCTATAGACCTAGGCAAGAGACTGGTAGAGAGAGCCTGATGGAAATGTCCCTCCTTCCTCAGTCAAGAAACTAGTGGAGGGAGCTCAATAAAATGGTTGTTCTTCCTCTTTCTGTAGGCATAGGCAGAAAGCATTTAGGTAAAATAAAATCAAGAAATTTGATGAACTGGGAAGCAAGGATGTCTTACTGGACATAAAAGTGAATTCTCATCTCCTTAGCATGAGGGCAGAGATTGAGATTGAAAATAAGATGGCAATCCAGATAACAAAGTAAGGGAGAGTGACTTTGGAATGAGTATAAGACAGAAACAAGAGTGGAAGAGAAGAGTTTTCCTGATGCTGGTCAGAAAATGGAAGAAGAGTACAAATATACATTGATTTTGCTTCCTAGACAGGTGTGTCAGGGGGCATAAATAAGCAGTAGTCATGTAGGATGAAGAGGAGTTTAACTAAACTGCTGGCATTCTTGAAGGCACATCACTTAATGAATGAAGAGAGGACTGATAATAGGTGGATAGATAGGATATTAAAGTAATGTGTGAAAAAAAGGCAAAATGCAGTAGATTCTGATTTATGGATTGGGGAGTCTTCATCACAAGCCTTGAAAGGAACGAAAGATGGGACTAGGAGAGTAAGGTGATCATGACAGGAAGATGTATATTGGTTTGGGGAGGGGGGAGCTTCAAGCAAACTGTTAATTCCACTGCTTTGTATTTCCCTTCATGACTTTAAGGGGTCAGGACTAGCTCCTTTCTCCTCCATACCAGCGGTAACATCTTTCTGGGCAGAGGGATTACAAAGTTATTTTCTTAAAATAAGGGTTCTTAACAGCTTTTTATATCTGGGTCATGGAATTCTTCAGCAGCCTGATGAAGACCTTGTCTAAGAATGTTTATAAGTGTATAAAATTGAGTACAAATGAAAGAATATTTTTCTCTTTTTCTTTTTAGGATTTGGGGGATGATATGGAAAATGTTTAAAAAGGCTTTGTGTGAGTGCCTATGTATATGGGTGTCATATGTCTTGTCTTTTTAATGAGCAAAGTAGAGAGAGAGAGAGACAGAAAATTTGGATGTGAAAAGTAAAAAAAAAAAAAAAAGCCTCAAAGTGCATAAAATTAAATACATGACATTACAAAAGAAACCAATTATATTGAAACACAATAATAATTTTTTTTTAAATTGACAGACCCCATGTTAAGAATTCCTGTAAGTGTAATGTTGGGTAAAGGAAAGCAGAGGAGATTCTACATCTGCAAACAGGAGGAAGTTCTGGGACAAAGATTTTAGTATCAAAAATATATCTGCTCTCCTCTAGAGGTGTAGGTCCCATGTGAGCCTTTGGTAGTGAAGGAAGACTGAAAGTGCTGCTGTTTGTGATTTTATTATGACTTGCATTGGCATACTGTGCATGAATGCACACACAATTGCTATGAAAGGCTCATCATCTTTATCCTGAAATTCAGATTTTCTATTAAATCTGAGACTGTTATTTAAAAAGTTCTTAGGTTGTGGAATATTATGTACTTGTTAGAAACATTTTAACTTCTCCTTGCCTATTAAAACTGGCTTTTTCTTCTTTTGATACAAGACCAAAGATGACCTTAGCCATAGTAGGTTCACTAATACCGTTTTGACTTCCTCTGGCAATTGTCGATGGCCAAGGCTAAATGGCTGTGATGGGCAGGGGCTGTGAGGCTCCATGTGCACTGGCATTTACCAGAAACTAGTACAGTTGCTTCAGGCAGCAGGAGTGTCACATCATGCTGGCCCAGCAGAAAGAGAAGCACCTCATTTGGTGTAAATGAAGCAATTGGCAGTAGGAGTCACCAGGGCTATGCTGGCTAGAGCAGAAAAGGAGAGCAGCTGCTAAAAAGAAGACAAGGAAGGAGGACTCAGGGATGATGCAAAGCTTACAAACTGGGAGTGATGATGATCAACAAGAATAGGGAAGTCTGTAGGAGGACTAGTCCGAATTAATCAACTAGTCAATAAGTACCTAATAAGTCTCCTTTAAATCTTTCACTATGGATACAGAGATAAGAATGAGGTAGTGCCTGCCCTCAAGGAGCTTACTTTCTTTTGGAAAGACAACATAAGTATGCACAAAATAAATTTAAGATAAATACAAGGCAAATGGGTGGGGGAAGGGGAAGGTGCTTGAAGCTGGGGTGATCATCAAAGTATTATGGAGAAAGATAGTGTTTGAGAAGAGTTTTAAAAGAAACAAATGATTCTAAGAGGTAGAGGTATGGAAGGTGTGCACTACAGGTATGGGGGACCATCAATGAAGGATAGCGAAGGAGAAAGAGAAGTATGAAAAAAAAGTGTATGGAAAAGACCAGTTTGTACTATAGAATGCAAGGAGGGGATTAAGGTATAATAAAGTTGGAAATGAACCATATATTGAAATGTTTTAAAAGTTAGATTAGCTTAAACTGCACTAAGACTTTTGGGACACACTATATTTGAACAAGGAGACAATAATGAACCATTGTTGCTAAATAACTTTAGAAGCTATATGAGTAGGATTGACTGAAAAGAAGAAAAGATTTAGGGCAAATAGGAAAGTATTACAATAGTATAGAGGTTATGAGGGCCTAAAATAGGTTTGTGGCCATCTAAGTGAAAAGAAAGGGACATATATGAAACATTTTAAGAAGATAGAAATGACAAGATTTGGCAACTGGTTGGGTATATGGGAAAAGAGTAAAAAGTTATGAAGTTGGGTAGACTAGAAAGACGTTATTGCATTAAACAGAAAGAAGAAAGTTAAAAAGAGGATTAAATTTGGAGGAAAAGATAATGACTTAAATTTTGGATATGTTGAGGTAGAGTGACTATGGGATATAGTTTGAAATATCTAATAGGTAACTAGCTCCAAAAATATAGGCTTTCCAGATTAACAGAGGAGTTAGTAAATTGCTTAAACATTCCCATTTCAGAAAAAGAAATGGAACAAGCTATTAATCAACTCCCTAAGCAAAAATCCCCAGGACCAGATGGATTTACATGTGAATTCTACCAAACATTTAAAGAACAATTAACCCCAATGCTATATAAACTATGTGAAAAAATAGGGAATGAAGGAGTCCTATCAAATTCCTTTTATGACACAGACATGGTACTGATACCTAAACTAGCTAGGTTAAAAACAGAGAAAGAAAATTACAGACCAATCTCCCTAATGAATATTGATGCTAAACTCTTAAATAAAATATTAGCAAAAAGACTACAGAAAATCATCCCCATGATAATACACCATGACCAAGTAGGATTTATACCAGGAATGCAGGGCTGGTTTAATATTAGGAAAACTATTAGCATAATTGACCAAAACAATAATAAAAGTAACAAAAACCATATGATCACCTCATTAGATGCAGAAAAAGCATTTGATAAAATTCAACATCCATTCCTATTTAAAAAAAAAAAAACTTGAGTATAGGAATAAATGGACTTTTCCTTAAAATAATCAGTAGTATCTATTTAAAACCATCAGTAAGCATCATATGTAATGGGAATAAACTGGAACCATTCCCAATAATATCAGGAGTGAAACAAGGCTGCCCCCTATTACCATTACTATTCAATATTGTATTAGAAATGCTAGCTTTGGCAATAAGGTTGAGAAAGAGATTAAAGGAATTAAGAGTAGGTAATGAGGAAACCAAATTATCACTCTTTGCTAATAATATGATGGTATACTTAGAGAACCCCAGAGATTCTACTAAAAAGCTATTAGAAATAACCCACACCTTTAGCAAAGTTGCAGGATACAAAATAAACCCATTTAAGTCATCAGAATTCTTATATATCACTAACAAAATCAAACAGTTAGAGTTACAAAGAGAAATTCCATTTAAAGTAACTACTGATAGTATAAAATATTTGGGAATCTATCTGCCAAGGGAAAATCAGGAACTATATGAGCAAAACTACAAAACACTTTCCACACAAATAAAGTCAGATATAACCAATTGGAAAAATATTAAATGTTCTTGGATAGGTCAAGCAAATATAATAAAGATGACAATATTACCTAATTAATCTATTTATTTAGTGCTATACCAATCAGACTCCCAAAAAACTATTTTAATGACCTAGAAAAAATAACAAAATTCATGTGGAAAAACAAAAGATCAAGAATTTCAAAGGAACTAATGAAAAAAAAAATCAAATGGAGGTGGCCTAGCTGTACCAGATCTAAAACTATATTAGAAAGCAGCAGTTACCAAACCCATTTGGTAATGGCTAAGAAATAGACTGGTTGATCAGTGGAACAGGTGAGGTTCAAGGAACAAAATAGTCAATAACTTTAATAATCTAGTATTTGACAAACCTACAGACCCCAGCTTTTGGGATAAGAATTCACTGTTTGACAAAAACTGCTGGGAAAATTGGAAATCAGTATGCCAGAAACTAGGCATTGAACCATACTTAACACCATACACCAAGATAAGGTCAAAATGGGTTCAGGAAATGACCTGGGCATAAAGAATGAGATTATAAATAAATTAGAAGAACATAGGATAGTTTACCTCTCAAACCTGTGGAGGAGGAAGGAATTTATGATCAAAGAAGAACTAGAGATCATTATTGATCACAAAATAGAAAATTTGGATAATATCAAATTGAAAAGTTTTTATACAAACAAAACTAATGCAGACAACATTAGAAGGAAACAATAAATTGGGAAAACATTTTTACAGTCAAAGTTCTGATAAAGATTTCATTTCCAAAATATATAGAGAATTGACTCTAATTTATAAGAAATCAAGCCATTCTCCAATTGATAAATGGTCAAAGAGTATGAACAGACAATTCTCAGATGAAGAAATTGAAATTATTTCTAGCCATGTGAAAAGATGCTCCAAGTCATTATTAATCAGAGAAATGCAAATTAAGAGATACCACAGCATACCTGTCAGATTGGCTAGAATGACAGGGAAAGATAATGTGGAATGTTGGAGGGGATATGGGAAAACTGGGACACTGATACATTGTTGGTGGAATTATGAATACATTCAGCCATTCTGTAGAGCAATTTGGAACTATGCTCAAAAAGTTATCAGACTGTACATACCCTTTGATCCAGCAGTGTTACTACTGGGCTTATATCCCAAAGAGATCTTAAAGGGAAAGGGTCTTGTATGTACAAGAATGTTTATGGCAGCCTTCTTTGTAGAGGCCAGAAACTGGAAACTGAATGGATGTCCATCAATTGGAGAATGGCTGAATAAATTGTGGTATATGAATGTTATGGAATATTATTGTTCTGTAAGAAATGACCAGCAAGATGATTTCAGAAAGGTCTGGAGAGACTTACATGAACTGATGCTGAGTGAAATGAACACAACCAGGAGATCATTATATACTTCAACAACAATACTATATGATGATCAATTCTGATGGACATTGCTCTCTTCAACAATAAGATGAACCAAATCAGTTCCATTTGTTCAATAATGAATAGAACCAGCTATAGTCAGCAAAATAACTCTGGGAAATGAGTGTGAACCACTACCTAGAATTCCCAATTCCTCTATTTTTGTCCGCCTGCATTTTTGATTTCCTTCACAGGTTAATTGTACACTATTTCAAAGTCTGATTCTTTTTGTGCAACAAAATAATTGTACGGACATGTATACATATATTGTATTTAACATATACTTTAACATATTTAACATGTATTGGTCTACTTGCCATCTGGGGGAGAAAGTAGGGGGAAGGAGGGGAAAAATTGGAACAAAAGGTTTTGCAATTGTTAATGCTGAAAAATTACTCATGCATATATCTTATAAATAAAATGCTATAATAAAAAAAGAAATAAATTATTATGGTCATTTTAAAAAATGAAATATCCCATAGGGTTTCGGTGATAAGTGACTATCTCAGGAGGGATATTAGAGAGGTAAATGCAGATCTTCAAGTCATCTTCACAGAAATGATAATTAAACTCATGGTAGCTGACAAAGTTCCTAACCACTTAGCCTATCTGGTCCCTTCCATTCACCACTTTCTGGATCTCTCCACATCACCTGGTGATTATCTAAAGATAGTGGAGCTGCTCGCACTGGACACTGCTCTTCTGATGAGTTATAAAACTTGTCTGCTGGAGCCAGTGCATCTTTATCAAAGATTAAAAAATTAATAGTATAGAGAACTAAATTTAGAAGTTCTCTAGGGTTACCCATGGCTCCCCCTTTCTTTTGTTTTTGGAGGAGTATCTTAATGTCCCTGTTTCTTCTTTCTACAATTGCCTGACCTTGAAGATTAAAGGGTATATATAAGCCAGTGAAGAGTTATTCATTCAAGAATATATTCCACTTGGCTGGCTTATATATGACTCTTCTGAGAGAATGGGATTATGGGTTTTCTCCCACAGTGCTCTTTGGCCTAAGAGCTTCAAGGGAGGTGTGAATTCAGATATCTCATACTAAACCCTGAAATTTCTCAAACGTGTGAACTCCAATGAGTAAAGGTGCAAACACAAGCATTGTATCAATTAGTTTTACTTAGTACCTTGTTTCAAGTTCTGGCCCAAAACATCTTCTTGTAAGATCAGATCAATAATCTATCAACTCTAATGAGTTAGCAGTTTGTAAAGATTCCAACACTTAAGTTATAAGAACAGTGAGAGAATAGAAGAGGGCCTAGGCCAGATCTCTGGGGAACAACCATAGTTAAGGGTGGATGATGAACTAGAAAAAGAATGAGAAGACATGGTCAGAGAGGTGGAAAGAGGAGAGAACAATGTCAAAGAAAAGAGGAAGAGAGGAGAATTGGAAGGTGAAGACTAAAATAAATGACATCCAATTCAACAAGAAACCACTGGTTAAATTTGAGAGAAAAGTCATCTTTTGTATAGTGTTGTCAGGGGTCAGGGAATTGAAGGATGAGTAGTTTGTAAGAAAGTAGAGATTCTGAATATAGATTTCTTAGCAGTGAAAAGGAGGAGAGAGATAGACTGAGTGTGGGAGAAAGGGATAGTGAAAGGAAAAGTCTTACAGGATAGAGATTTTTTCAAAAATGAAATTGACTTTGGAAGTGGATAGGATAGTGTTCATAAATAGGAAAGACCTTCCTTTTCAAAATGTCGAAGATACTATATGGGAAGTTAAATGACCTCCAAAGGCTTGTTTTTTTTTTTTTTTTTTTTTTTTTTTTTTTGTTTGTTTTTTTTTTTTAATATTTTGCATCTTCATGCAACAATCTGGCATTTATTCCTCATCTATGTTACAGCTATTTTTGATCTCTTTTTATTGATTACCAGAGAAAAGAAAGAGTGTTTTGTGACATAGGAACAATAATAGAACATTTTACTATAGGACATCTAAGTATTGATAATGACAAAAATTCATATTTATGAATTTATGAAACAATCAAGTTTATACAGAAATTTTCTCATTTTAATCCTATAGGAGAAGTAGTTAAATATTACTTTTTTTCCAATTTAGATATAAGGAAATTGAAGTACAGAGAATTTAAATGATCTGTCAAAGATCACACAGCTAGTAAGTATCAAAGGCTAGGAATCAAGAACACCTCTTTTTCCTGCTTTTAAGTAGAACATTCTCTCCAATACACACTGACTCAAAAAATCACATTATAAGGTAAATTCATCTCATAACATATACATTCACCTTATAACATGTATGATGAAATATGCAATGAATCCTGAGAATATCATTATATTCTTTGTGAATATCTTTGTGAAGTCTTTGTGTATTTAGATATTGCTAGACTTCCTCTAAGGTTTCTATACAATTTTATATGGTAACATTTTTATGTTGGGCTTAGTTTGCATGCTAGGCAATCCTAGCTATAAATTGAGAGGCTCATTCTTAATTTGGAGTGTATTGAATGTTTTAGCCTCAGCAACTCCCAAAGGTCACCTAGTAAAGCTGGGGATTGAGATCTAAGTTGATGGAGGAAAAACCCATATCAATAAATTGCAAATCTTTCAAGTGTTGAAACATTTCTGTGAAATAATAGAATTATGAATTCTTAGATGTTTTTATTTTAAGGCATCTACTCCATGACTCCCAGTTCTACCTACCAAAGAACCTTGCTGTTTGTCACATTAACTTTCTATATCTATTTAATCTGCCCTGTTTGCTCTGGGTTATGTTGGATGCATTCTTCTTTTCTCATCGAATTCCCTTCTAAGATTACTAATAAATGCTTTCTTGTCTGTTAATTTGGAGGCTACCATGTAACTTATTTCATTTTCTCTGGACTGATTTGACTTTGTTCTGTCTGAAGCCTTTGTCCACAACAAGCTTACCATCTCTGATATTATATTGATGGAATTTTATTCCACTTTTATTTTTAAATCTCAGGACTTTCATTTATTTACTTTATTCAGTTCCATTGCTCTGATGTGAAAGAAATAAATATTATGCAAATTACCAAGTACATTTCATATACACATATCTATGTGAATACAGATATATACATACATAGACTTAGAATTGGAAGGGATCTTTGTGGTATTCAGATTTAACCCTCTCATTTTATAGATAATGAAAAAGCATTTATTAAGCATGTGCTACATACTAAGAATACAAATATTCACAAAAAAGGAAATCCCTATTTATAAGGAGCTTACATTCTAGTAGGATATTGCTGCAGTTTTAAGGAGGAGCTGGAAATGGGGAAAGGAGGATAATCAATCAGGCCAACTCTTCTGTCCAAGAGGTGGAAAAGAGCAGAGGGTGGAGATATGAAATACCTCAATAAAATAGTTATGAGCAAGGATTTCCCCAATCAGAAGAGAGCCTCAATGTGGTCACACCAAGATGCTGGGACAAAGAGAGCTTAAACATCTTATTTAACTTTACATAGTATGTATTAGACTCAAAATTTGAACCCAGTTTTTCCATCTCTAAATAGGACTCTTTACTAAATGATCTTGCTTTCATATCTGTGTCTGTGTATATAAAATAAACACATTCTTTTTTTTTTTTTTTTTTTTTTGGCAATGCTACTGGGGCTAAGTGAGCTGCCCAGGATCACAAGCTATTAAGTATTAAGTATCTGAAGTTGCATTTGAACTCAGGTCTTCATTTACAATCTTTTACTGAATTATTGTTGATGAGTTGTTTACAGAAAGCTATTGGAGTTGTTTGTCAGTTCTTTCTCTCGCTCATTTAATAGCTCAAGAAACTGAGGTAATCAGGGTTAAGTGACTTGCCCAGGGTCACACAGCTAGAAGCGTGTGATGTTAGATTTTGAACTCTGGAAGATGAGTTTTCCTGATTTTAAGCCCAGCATCCTAACCACTGCTAAATCTGCCTGCTTGTATTTTCCTGAATTCTAGAGTAAAATGGAGATACAAGTTGAGAAGATGATAATAAAATCAGATGGATAGTTACCATGTTTCAAATTACATATTAGTTTTATATATAGTATCTTCTTTACAAAAATTTCAGGATTACTACACATAGAAATTTTCAGTAACAACCATCTACAAAATAAATACAATAAAAAAGCCTAACAGGGAAAAAAAAAAAAAAAAAAAACAGTAGTGATAGAGGAAGAGAAAAGGGCCAAAGGAACAAAATGAGTGAGGAAAGTCATTTGGATGCCCTATATCCTCTATAATAAACATAAAAATGCAACAAATAATTACTGAACATGGGAGAGGAAAATATAACCATATTCTTTAGAGTTGTTAGAAAGGTTGGGCATTATTAAGCCTAAGAAGAGTCAGCTTTCTTTATGGCTTAACCCAATGTGGAATTAGAGATGACTGTTTCTTCTATGAGTTTAATTCTCAGACTTAGCTTCTATAGTTGGAGTTTAGGATTATTAGAATTCTATTTCTACTAGTGGATCTAGGAGTCATCCACACCTGAGAGACATGGGGGAATGCTATAGCACCTGAACTTAAGGGGGTATTTATTTATGAAGTCTAATTTGTTCTCATCCTGTATTCATTATTATAATGGATAAAGCCTACCTAGAACAACTATCTCATTTGTGAGAGATCAATATCAAGGTATTAAATATCAAAGTGCTTAACCATATGAAAACAACAATTAAATGTAATAGGTGATCTTAGTAGAAAGAGATCACTCTGGATTAGTAGGGCCAAGGATATTAAGAATAAAAAAAAAACCCAATACAAAAATACACAAATCAAAAAAACAAAAAACAAAAAACAAAACTCTATCAAGTGGGAATAGCAATACTTATAATAAGAACCTCATAGGATTGTTGTTGAAATCAAGTCAAATAATGCATATAGGATGGATGCTCTGTAAAATTTAGGGCTATTTATAATTATCAGCTATTTATTTCTAGTGCATTGTTTCCATGTAATGTAAGGATACCCTCAGCTCCTCTCTAGTTATTAAATGAGGACACACTTTATTGCAGTGTATGTACAACATGACATTTCTGTCACTGTTACAAGTTAGAATAAATCCTAAAAAGATGGTTAGCTACCTTTTCTTTGCCTTTATGTCTGCAAGTGGTACATTAATCAGTTTTGCTTATTAAGGTAGCAAAGGCAAAAACATATCCTTGCTTTCAGGGTCTGGTAACTAAGATAAGTAACCTTATCAGTTCTTTTTTTAGGCGAAAGAAGTTAATTTTTTTTTCCAAAGATAGCTAATTCAAATTTTCAGAAAAATGGATGAATCAAATTATATCAAAATATAGAACAAAGATACTATTAGCAACACTGTCTTTTCTAATAAATAAGGATAACTAGCTTTTTGTGACTTATGGGGCTATGATAATTATCTTTAAACCTTTGAATGGCTTGAATGGCTAAATGAGGAATCAAGATTTACTTTGTTGTTTGGCTCCAGAAGATAGAACTCAGAACAACAAATGCATAGAAATAGCTAAAAAGCAAAGACTTGAAGTTCAAAAATTTTCCTAATGATCTGTGAGGTCCAAAGTGAAATGAGCTACTATAAAAAAGTGATCTTCCACAAACTGGAGGTTCTGAAGAAGATACTGGATCACTTGTCAAGAACATAATTAATGGGGATTCCTCCTCAGGTATGGGATCATATTTTCCATTCCTTCCAAATCTAATGAAATGAAATCTTTTGAATAAACCTCTTTTTTCCCCATGGTTCTTTTATTTTTCCTATACATCTTCACTTTTAAGATCTCTAGAATGAGATCTTTAACGATGTCTGCCCTGAGAATTTCCACTTCTTTGCTAACCCTTTTCTGACTGCTCTTGGGGCCTTTGGTTGATGTTAATGCCACTGCCCCTAGGTGATTTAACTTCTAAAGCTAAAACCAGTGAATGACTTTGCAAGTTGACTTCTTAAAATACTTAACTTATTTTGACATAGAAAAACCAAGCTGAAAATTCAAAATACCAAATCATTTTGCAATTATACATAAAACACATAATCACATGGATATATAATATACATATATACACATGTATATCTATTAAAAAGTATCATTAACTTTGACCTTTGTCCATTTCTTTATAACATAACAGGTAATGGTGTATAGTATGGACTGGAGCAGGGAGTAACCTGAGGCATCTGGAATAGTTAAAAAGCTATGAAAAATAGTTCTGGCATGGTAAGTATAGTATTGTTAATCTTTTTAAAAGGTGAATCATCAAACAATTAACCATGTAGCTATCTAATTTTGTTGGTCTGGCCATGCTGTAGTGTCCATTTATTTTGGCTGTATGTACAGATATGTATATATATATATGTGACTTATGGGGCTATGATAATTATCTTTAAACCTTTGAATGGCTTGAATGGCTAAATGAGGAATTAAGATTTACTTTGTTGTTTGGCTCCAGAAGATAGAACTCAGAACAACAAATGCATAGAAATAGCTGAAAAGCAAAGACTTGAAGTTCAAAAATTTTCCTAATGATCTGTGTGGTCCAAAGTGAAATGAGCTACTATAAAAAGTACACACACACATATATATATATAAACACAGATTATATATAATATCATGTATATGTTGTCTCAAAAGTTTTAGGGCAGTTCAAGCTATAAGCTGTTTATAACAGTGTTGATGACATAAAACTGCATTTAAGACATTTAGATACCTAGATATATGAAGATATAAATTTGGTGGCCAATGATACCATCATAAACTGTAGAAAAAATGAATATATTTTTCTCAATATGCATATGTTTGTAGAGGTCTTCCAGAATATTTTTGACAGTTAACTATAAAGTGAGTGATTTTCTATGAATGAATTTTATGTTTATCATTTAGGTATGTAATGATAGGATTAAGTTTAGTGTCAAAAGAGTCAAAGTTATATTAAGAAGATGCTTTAGAACTAGGAGAGTACCATAGCTTTTATATTTTATGCCAATTATCTGCTTCAATGTATTTCTAAATCAATTAGCCACATTCCAGCATTCTACTTGGAAGATGTTGCTTATACATGTAATGCTACTCATATTGTGCTAGAATGATATTCATTCTTTTCATGGTTAGACAGGATACATAGCTAAAAGAGATTGCTAATGTTTTCCATGTGTGTATCTATAAATAGGACAAGAACTTAGCATTTTTAAGCTGGGTATTACTACAGACCCACATAATCATATGTGAGACTTACTGATACCTTTACAATGCTTTCTGAGCCAGAAATTAGCAAAATCATATGTGGGCAATTTTCCTTGACAAGCCATATTTACTTTTCTATTTTTTTCATTGGTCATCAAAGGATCTCTAATAGAAGAATAGAACTATCTGAATTTCATCTTCAATTGTAGAATGGAGATAATTATTGTTGTGGTAGCTACCTCATAAAGTTATCATGAAGAAATTATTTTACAATCTTTTAAGTACAAAATGCACTTATGAGAAAGCACTAGCATGCAGTGAACATAGGTGACACTTAAAATTTGTTACATGGATTGTTGGATGCAATCATTTTCTCCCTAATTCCTATGATCATTTAAAACATTTAAAGCAAGTAGTTAAAACAAGTATAGCCTTTTAAAAAACTCGAGTTTGGCTTTCAGTTTTGTCACATACTGGCTGTATGATCCTGGGGGCAATGCTTAATATCTCAGAAGTAGGCTACTCTCTAGATTTCAAAACAGTTGTTAATTTACATTGGTAAAAAGTGTACGCTCAACAGAGTGTATGCTTAACATTACATCAATGAAATCACTAATCTAGATTTCTAAAAAAAAAAAATAGTATTTATACATGAGCTAATAATAGAATATCTCCCTCCAGGGTTGTTTGCAGAAATAAATGAAATAATATTTGTAAAACAATTTGTAAACTTTAAAATGGTACATGGAAGCCACTCATCACTATCATCATTATATTGGTTCTTGCCCTCACATTTTTTTTGGATTGTAAGCTCCATGAAAGTAGAGACTAAGTTTTATTTGTCTTCATATCTCCCCCAGATCTAGCATAATTTACTGTACTGAGTAGGCCCTTTACTAAATGCTTACTGATAAGTCTGAATAAAATCACTTCCTCTGCTTCCTGATTAATTTTTTTAAATGTAAAGATAAAACTATGTGAAATAAGGCCAATTATCACTAGCTCATTTACCTGCAACATTGTCATTTAAATTTAGGTTGTTTTAATTTCAAACATCTCAAAGAATAAATTATCTAATCTCATGAACTCTTTGAGCGAAACATAAAACAGAGAAAAGAAACTGAAAAATTATTTGACTAACTTAGCTGAGGAACAGAGGGTAAAAATCTCTCAATATTTCATGTATAATATCTTTTCTTTTTTGATGGGCATAAGAGAAGGCTGGAAAATATATTGTCAGTCAGTAGGGAGAATGTTCTGTTACCTTTTTGTTTATCAATAAAACACCCAATGGCATTATGTGTATACTCTTTAAGAAATGTAGCTTTTCAACTTGAATTTAACCTGTTCAAAAATTGTGACCTGTTAGAAAGAAGGATAAATCACTCCTGAAAAAGGTTTTAATATAGCTCAGCACTATATATCCTTACAGAAGTCTTTCAGCGAGAAGCAACCCCTTACTTAGTTGATACATGTGGGGGAGTGAAAACTGCTTTTTAATAAGGTTCACCTTAAAGAGCCATTTTTCTTCCATATTACTCTTCACATCTAGTAGCAATCTTCTTTTCTTTGGTTTCATTCTCTGTCTCAGTGGAGATGTGGGAGTGGTCTACAAGTTGGCTAACTGATCAGCTATAATTCTCTTTTAGAGAATCAAGAGACAAGGTAGCAAGTTTTAAATGGGAATTCATTGTATTGCAGCAACAGTTGAATCATGGAGAATTGACAATTTTGATATTACTTTATTCACAAATTTTTAAAGGTACATATTATAATGAAAAAATTTTAGTTTTTAAAAATCTTTTCTTGAGTCATGACTTTTAAAAAAAATATGTAACCCAACATTTAAAATATGCTAAAACTTAAAAAAGACCTACAAGTATATTAAATCTTTACATAAGAACTAGTAGATGGAAGTTAAAGACATAAAAAACTGGTGTGCTATCTCTCTCTCTCTCTCTCTCTCTCATATATACATATGTATACAAGTCAATACTCATTTTCAGAGATACAATTTAATTTTGGAATTCTTCCCCCCCATAATATGAGCTTTATGATAGTAGAGGGAAAAGATAAGTATACACAACTCTACAAATTATAAAATTAGCTTTTTCCTTCATGTTAAATCAGACTTTTGTCTTTAATAATTTTAGACAAACCACAACTCAGTACAGATAATATGGGTTTGGAAATCCAGCCTAATATCATACCAATTTACTGAGGGTTACATCAAACCTGAGAATGTGCTCAGTCTGTCATGTTTTATTGCTTAATTAGCAAGTTGTCAAAAACCAACACTATATAAATTCAGTGATTCTTTTTTCACCAGTTCACTTACTTTTTATTGGAATAATGAGCTGTGGAATGACAGGAAGTATCTTGTTTCCCCCATGTTCCAGCATGTCATGAATTCCTTGTCGAGCAAAAAACTCATAGGGAAATGTCATCTCACAAAGCCCATCAAAAAACAGAGGCAGATAATGATGGTAATCCAGCTTTTCAATCTCTACCTGAAAATAGAAATAGAAGAAATAAAGTGTAAAAATAGCAACCAAAGGCTACCAGAAAAATAAAGCTAATGAAAAATTATTATCTCCCTGGGAAAAGAAAGAGATAAAACACTTTATTAAGATTTTAAGAACTAAATCTACATGATATTGTGAAGTATATCATATAATTCTATTAGCAATGAGTTTTGTCACTAACCTTTAATCTCAAAGTATAGACTTTGAAATAATCCCCTTGGAGACTCCTTTGGACACCTAATACTTTTTATGAAATTTCTATTTACACTTGACTATTTGGTATGAAATTGTACCTGTCAAAATTCTTTGAGAAGAAGAGAAGTTTGGATTCTAGAAAAATTAACTGCAATAGTAAAAATGAACAAAAGAAGTTTGAAGAAAGCTAGCATCTGATTTTTAAAAATAACACAATAAAGAAGACACCTTGATTTAGGTGGATTTATTTTATTTCAAGCAAAATTCAAACTCTTAAAAGTAATGACAGATTGAAATGATAGCAACTTTCTCCTCAATTCATTTGTCTACTGCCTTCTGCGTCATATTTCTTCTTATTCATCATTAAAAAAAATACTTTCTACTCTAGAGGCCATCAGTTGTCAAATGAAGGTTGTTGAAATTGGCACTGGAGCATACCTCATTAGATAGTCAGGGAAGTGAGGCAGCTATCCCCAGGAGCAATTGGGAAGATGCCAGCACTTGTGCATCTAAGTCTTAACAGTTCAAAGCAAGGGACCAGACCTGAGGTTGTGTGATGTTCTACTTTATACAACAGCTTACAGAGTAATATAAAGAGCCAGGCATCCAGAGACTCTTAGTTTGGTCCTGGTCTTGACGCTATGACCTTGGATGCCTATAACTCCTTACAGGCTTCCTGTTTCCTCGTCTACCAAATAAAATAAATTAACTAAATGATCTCTAAGGTTTCTTCTAGTTCTAAATTTCTGATTTTATGATAAAAGTTAATCTTAGCTGAATATGATGCAGTTTAGCAAATAGAACCATAAAAAATAATAACAAATTCCTATTACTGCTGTTAATTTGTTGTGAAAAGGATTCTGAAACATTCTTTCAGATTTGGTACTATACTTAAAAGAGTTTTTGAAATATTTGCTAATGCTTATATTAATAAATTTACAACTTGTGCTGATTTAGATGAAATAATCTGAAATTTTTGTTTTCTACCTCCAGTATTAAACAATGAACTTAGAAGTCCCTTTTCCCATCCTTATTTCTATATAATCTATTTATTTAGTTTTGTTTATCTTAGAGAAAGTTTCACAATTCTGATTGTCTCTGAATTTCCTCTTCTCCAAAATTTGCTGCCCATTCAATCAAGTTCCAGAAAAAGCCACTTCTTCTTCCTATGGCATTATCTAAATCTGTGGCTTCGACTTAGACTCCTCTCTGCCAAGGAAATGACTCTCTGGTCATATTTCTTTGGGGCTTCTGATATTTCCTTTTTGGCAGCTTGTCTGCTTTCATTTTCTTCCTGCTAAAATATGGCATAAAGGTATCTGCCAAACCATCTCTATTAAACACTTCTCAGATAACAACACATCAATGATATTTTTGATCCAGAGCCAAATTATCTTCCTAAATGTCTCACCTTTCACAACTTCATTCCTTCACAAACTGTAGTCCAGGAACAACTTTATCAACTCATATTTCTTCATATAAGATATTCTAAGTGTGGGGCGGGGCCAGGAAGAGTCGATAATTTATTGCCTGCATCTGGGCCCTCACGAGGTATTGAGCTATTCAAGTGAAGGTGCACCAAGTAATGATGCTACCTTCTCTCTGGACTGCAGAACATTATCAAGTTATTTTACCTTGATTGTATTTATGACACCCATTAAAAAAACTATATTAAAAATATCACTCTTAGGACATGCTAACCATTAGTGAGTACAGAATGACGAGATATTTCTTTTACCAAAAAAAGATTTGAATTGTACTGTGGGACAAGTTCATTGGCACTTCACCTTCATTAATTAGCACCATGAAGAGATGTGCTTTAAGAATAGAAAACTGATTGAAGTAGTGAGAGACAGATCACGTACACTCAACTTTTAAAAATTGTATTAAAAAATTTTATCTAAAAACTTTATTTAAATACAACATGAACAATAGTTAATTTCACTTACAAAAACCATGAAATAGTGCAGTTAAAGCAGCATTTAAGGGGGAAAACCCCTCCCCAATTATAATTAACTTTAACCACTGAGTGAATCCATCTCCTATAGTATTGTAATATGTCTGTTTCTACATTGTTGGAGTTCAAATGTTGGGTTCTTGTTCTTCTCAAAATATTATAAAAGTTCTCTCTGGGTGCCTTCCCTGGAATCAGGATTTTGTCGGTCCCTGTTCGGGTGCCAAAATGTGGTGATCTTCCCAAATGCAGCCAGGTGATAAAAGTTCAGATCTTTTATTATCTCCAATATAGCCTGGTTAGCTTAGAGGTCTATCTCTCTGCTTGGTTCCAAGAGCTCCCTCCGAATGTCGCCAAATCCAAGGGTTTTGTCCTTCAGCCTCTGCCTCTGCTTTCTTCAGTCTCCAACCAGCACAGAGATGGAATGAATCTCTTGTCTCCTTCACTTGGGGCTCGGCTAGCTTTCTGGTGAGTCTTTCAGACCAGCCTTGTCTCAGTGGGGGAAGTGCAGGAGCCCAGCCACCAACTCCTCTCCAATGCAGCTGAACTCTCTTCTGCCACCAGCCAGCCAAGTGGAAAATATTCTGCCTTGCCTCGGAGAGAGGGCTTCTGGCATAATTCCACTGAAATCTGACCAAGAGCCTCTATCTGTTTCTTTTATATAAGAGGGATGAATTGTGGGATACGAGAGAGAGGGATTATGGGTTTTCTCCCATAGTGCTCTCTGGCCCAAAGAGCTTCAAGGGAGGTGTGAACTCACAAAGTTACAAAGTTTACTTTGTGAATCTTCCATACTTGTGAACTCCAATGAGTGAGTAAAGGTGTAAACACAAGCCTTGTATTAATTAGTCCTACTTAGTACCTTGTTTCAGGTTCTGGCCAAAATCTTCTTGTAAGATTAGATCAGCTCTAATTAGTTAGCAGTTTGTAAGGATTCCAACACTACATTATTTATTAATTTATTTTTTTGGTTATGCATGTACCTTCTTCTTCTTTTTAAGATATTTCCTTACAAATTATATTAAGTATTTCTCTATAATTTTATAAATTTAGTTGAATACTAAGACATAGCACCATAAGGTGGTTTTGGATAGTGATTTTCATAAGATGTTTTTGGAATATTTGGTAACTATTTTTAAAAATTAATGACATCTAGCATTCATATAGTGCTTTAAGTTTAACAGAATTATTTTATTTGTTCCTCACAAACAGCCCTGGGAGGTGCCCTTATTATTCCCATTTTACATATGAGGAAACTGAGATTCAAAACAAATCAAGGGACTGGCCTGAGGTCCCATTGGTAGTAAGTTGGGCAAAATTAGAACTGCATTCTTTCTGACTGTAAGTCCAACACTCAATGCACTGTGCCATTTAGTTGTCTAAAAACCTCATAGCTTAGTACTAATTGATGAATCGTCCAAAAGAGTATAGCATGGTATAGGGGAAAAAACATTGAATTTTGATCTAGAAGACTCGCATTCAAGATCTAAGTACTAATTACTGATGTAATTCTGGACAAGTTATTCAACCTCTTTCAGAGTCTTAGTTTTCTCAAAATATAATAGGATAATAATACTGGGGCTACCCATTTTCATAACTGGGGAAAATGTTTAGCAAAAAAATTAGTTTTGTTCTTTGCTTTTTGGGTGTTTTTTTTATATGCATTGACCATCTGTTCAGAAGGCATCTCTTGGTTTCTGGAAAACTTCCTCAGAATCCATTCAAAGACATAAAAAAAAAGGTCCTTCACTGTATGAGAACAAGAGGAACAAATCTATAGTCAATCATGTGGGAAGCCCTTCTCTTTCCTCCCTTTATTCCTCAATCCTCTGAATTTATTACAAATTTCCAAGTGTGGCTCTTAGGAACAGAAACAAGCAACATCTTTTTCTCTTCTCTTCTCTTCTCTTCTCTTCTCTTCTCTTCTCTTCTCTTCTCTTCTGTCTCTCTGTCCAGTTAATAACTGCCTTGGAGCCCCAGGGAAGTGAGGAAAACTAGGGAAATATTACTGATGCATGTCAAGAGATGGGATTTTTCCTATTAAAAAAAGTTAGTATGGGAAGCCATCTTCATTGCCATGAACTGATCTTCTTAGTAGAAGCTCATCTCCAGATGCAGACTTAAAGACCATAGCATTACCCATTTACAGTCTTTTTCATGCTTCTGTCAACAGTAAAAATTTTTCAATGAATCCTATTTGTTAAATTTTGTATATGTACTCTTTTAATTATCCTAGTATTAACATTGATATATCATAAAAATTCACTCAACCATTTGCCATCAATGTAGGAAGTAAAATGTACAGAAAAATTTGATTTTATTTTTCATTATATAATCCAGAAAATAGCACTAATCTAAGACTACTGATGGCTAGTAGGAGATTATTTTTATGCTATTATCAAAGTATTAAGCCATAAAGGAATCATGATTTGCATTGGTGGAAGGAGTAGCCACATCACTGAAGTATTAATAGAAATTAATTCCATAAAATATTTTTAAAAGAATTGCATATATCTCTATCAGATTGCTTGCTGTCTTGGGAAGGAGGGAGGTATAGGACAGAGAAAGAAAAATTTAGAATGCAAAGTTTTACAAAAATGAATGCTGAAAACTCTTTACACGTATTTGGAAAAATGAAATACTATTAAGACATTAATTACATATAATTCATATTCCATATTATTTCATTAATTCCATATTTGGCCTACTACACAAATCATATACTGTATTTCATCATCTTATGAGATTATGACATTGGTTTCAGTCTGCTCTCTATATACTTGTCTGCTCTCTCCATACTTTTACTGTGAATTAAGTACATATGCTTAGACTGTTTTGTTATTAATCCAAAGGGTAATTATTCTTATTATTCATTTTACTGAAGACATTTTCAGAGGCAGGTATAAATGACAAAGGAAAGGAAAAAAGTTGAAAACAGTGATTTTTCTTTTGATGATATATTATAGATAAATGAGCATAAACTGAAGTTTTGGAATATAAGCAGGCATATAGTTCAGGAAATTGTTTTAATTTTATTACCATGATAAAAGAATAGAGGTATAAAAAGAAATACCTAAGGAGTATTCTCTTTTCAGTTATCATGTATCATCCAGGAGATTCAATGACTGCTGCTGTGGAAACAAGCATTTTTTAGATAATAAAGGTTAAACATGCATAAATTCTGGCTCTGCTTACAACTGACCTTTAGGCAGCTGTCTTGGTAAAGTTTTTGATAGAATCTCAAGCTAAGTTTATCTTATAAAATAATTTAATCCTTCATTCCTATACTTATTTAACTTGTAGTGGTACTCTCCAAGCTAGAAAGCCTAGTTCACCAATCACATATAAAGGATGAATGAAAAGTCAAAGGGAAGTCTAATTTTGCTTCCAAGTATCTTTTTCCCACTATACTGAAGTTTCTGACTTTAGATTCATTTTTCAGATTATTTTGCCTTTAAGAGCAAAAACAAAAAGAAAAAGAAATGAAACATTTTATGCATCCTTGCTAATGTTATTATCTTATTCAGAAAGAGTACTATATATTTTTTTCCAAGGGCCAAAAATGTATCTCTACATTCTTTCTCTATTTCAAAGAAATATCATATTCATGGTAGAAGTTGTAAAGATACCAGAAAGTAGTTTTATTTAGAAAAAGTGTTTCTAACTTCAGATTTAATCTATATATATTGATCTTATTATGTATGACTTTTGCCCATTCATCCAACAGTGCCTTACATGTATAGTAGAAAATCAATTATTTGTTGTGTATGTACCTATGTATGAATGTATAACAAGCTTGTTGTTGTTTGTTTGCTTTTGTGATATTTGAACTGATGTTCAAAGAATCAGAGGAAAGCTTCCAGAAACTAACATTAAATAGAATCTCTGAAAAATTGTTAGAAAGATATGAATAAATGACATAGGAAAAGAAGACACAGAGGGGCTATAATATGACACAGGAGAGGAACTCCTTAAAGTATTAAAAAAAATCAAAGGAATCACCTAATTTAATAAGTGAATCAGTTCTGGGGAGGAATGCAATAGTACATTGTTGATTTGAAAGTTTTCTGAAAATCAGTAACTTCAGAGTGAAGTTATAACAACTCTTGTGATAAGGAAAAATTGAGATTATATGTTAGATCAAGATAATTTCACTGCTTTTGTTCAAAACCAAAAGAGTTTTGCAAAAGTTGCAGAGAAAAGAGTGGATATAAGTAAAATGAGCTTTCAAAAAGTAGGTTCTCAAATCCGCCAGATTCTCTGAATTTCACAAAGTTTTCTATCCAACTCTTGGGGAGGAGGAAGGAGACCTACATTGAGGGAAAAGCCCTTACAAGTAGTTCTCTATGTCAGATTATAGTTACTAACTAAAAAATTCATTATTTCCTTTAAAAATATATACGTGTATATATACATATATGTTATTTTATTCCTTTGCTTTAAGGCTTTAAGACCTTATTTTGATTCTTTGTGCCATGATATGCTTAAATTTCACAGAATATCTTTTTCTCTATTCTGCTGTCAGTTCTACTGTTAAAAGCAGCTGAAAAACAGAATACATTTTTGAAGGACATAGAACAATGATCCAAATCTTTTCTAGGTTGAAAGAAAGCCTATTTGGCAGATATCAAAGTTTTTCAGTGATGTACTTTGATGTAGGTTAAAACATATTTATGTAAAACAATACTAGCCTCATTCACTTCTTTGACATCAACAATAAAAATTTAGTAGAGGATGACAGAAAACTATAGATTTCTATTTGGGGGACGATGGTGCTTTTAAGTAACTTTTAAAAAAGGAAACATTTCCAGACTAATGTTAACAATATAGAAAAGCTGTATTTAGGGTTATCAACAATAACATTATCTCAGATTAATCTAGTGCTTTAAGGTTTAAAAAAGCTACTTTGAAATGCATTATCACATTCAATCTTTACCATAGCCTTGTGAACTAGGTAGATGTATATTACCACCCCCATTTTACAGATGAAGAAAAATGTTAATTTTAAACTTCTCTTATAAAATCCCTTGCTTGGCTTTTAAGGTCCTTTACAACCTGGCTTCTTCCTATAGTTCCAATTTTATTTTATTTTTTATTCCTTAGTTATACTATTAGATCCAGGATATCCAGATATACAGGACTGCCTACTTCTTGATGGTAGAGACTATATTTTTGACTTTCTTTTTATCCCTAGAATTTAGCACAGTGCCAGGCATGAAGATGGATAGATATTGAAAGATAACATACATACAGACAGACAGAAATGAATGATAGATAGGTAAGTGAATAGAACAATTTCTTCTAAAGTAGAATTAGAATTCATCTTTCTCATTCAAAATCCAGTGCTTTAATCACTCCAGAATGCTTCTTTCTCACTAGACCATACCAATATAGTATTTTGGGGCAAAATTAATCAAAACTATGTCCATTTTTAAGCATGCACACACACACAAGCATATCCCAAAACTCTTATCTTATTCAGTCTTATTTATTATATCCTCAGATATGAACCTCTGCTCACTAAGTACCATATCAAGTGAGTTTCTCTGCTAGCAAATACAGTTTTTATACTGTAGCCTGCTTGGATTTTTGTTAAATCTACATTAGTGACACATGAGAAAATATAGAGGGCTGTGTTCCAGTAAAGGGCATCTTAAAGGACAAGAACAAAGCATAGTTTTTAATGTTCCTGTACTTGTTTTATTTGTCAGAAGTACTGAGTCGTTAAAAAGTCAGAAGAAATGCTTTTTAGAAAAAGATGTGTTCCCTTTAGATCAGTGAAGTTTATATAGACAATATGGAACCCTGGAATCCTAGACACTGTTGTCCCCATTTTGTTGTAAAGTCATGTCCAAATCTTTATGACCCTATTTGGGGTTTCCTTAACAAAGATACTGGAGTGGTTTGCCATTTTCTTCTCCAGCTTAATTTACAGACAAGGAAACTGAGGCAAATAGGATTAAATGACTTGCTCAGGGTCACCCAGCTAATAAATGTCTGAGGTTAAATTCGAATTTAGGAATATGAGTCTGACTCTAGGCCCAGCACACTGTGCACTATAGCACCACTTAGCTGCCCTCATAGGTGTATCTTTTGAACTTGTTAAGAAAATAATACTAGATTGGGATCAAAAGAACTATTTTTTCATCTAGACACTAATTCTGATTATCTCTGGGAAAATAATTTAAAGCCTCTAAAGTTCTGTTTTCTTACTTTGAAATTTGAAAAACTTGAAATACTGGATGATTTATAAGATAATTTCTAGCTCTAAGGACATATTTTCTTATTGTTTAAATAATAAAAACTTATATTTGTATAGGATTTTGTAGTTTACAAAAGCACTGTCATTCAGTATAATAAATTTGGTTCTTACAACAAGTTTGTGAGTGAAGAACATTTATTACTTTAAATTTTCAGTGATCTTTGATTTCTTCAATGTGGTTGATCACTTTACCTATGGAGATCACAAACTTTCTATTCCTTGGTAGAGTTTTCTGAGTTACTGTGACCAAATAATTCATCCCTCAGTGATGCTAATGATTATTTGAAAATATGCTTCTATAAACTTAGCCAGACTGGTTTTCAGGCAACATATTATCTGTTACCTGGCCTTCCCTCAATGCCTTTTTGGCTTTACAGGATGAGCCCAGGTCTTGGTTTCCATTGCTATATCGAGGAATTGTGCTTCAGTTGGGGAAAATTGTTATTATTATTTCCATATAACAATAAAGAGGTTAAAAGAGGCTAAAGGATTCACCTAAAATTACACATTTAATAAGTATTACAGCCAAACCCTGAAGTCTTTTGTATTCAAGTATATGGACCTTATGGGCAATTAGGTAGAGAAATGGATAGAATGCTGGGTCTGGCATCAGGAAGACACATCTTCTGGAATTCATATATGGCCTCACACATTAGCTGTGGGATTTTGAACAAGTAACTTAGTCTTGGTTTTGCCTCTTCTGTAAAATGAGCTGGAGAAAAAAAAGGAAAATCCATATTATCCTTACCGAGACACCCCAAATGAAGTCATGAAGAGTCACACCCAACTGAAAAGCTATTGAAACCACAAACATATTGACCTTTCCACTACCCATTGCTGCCTAATATTTCTTATTCCATTAAGATTTTAGGGATAGTCAAGATTTATCATCTTTTGTTCTGTCTGAATTTCTTCTTTGCTGAATATTCTACTCTTTTCCCCAATTTTACTTCTTTCTAATCATAGTACCTTATCAGTATTCCCCTTTAAAGACAACTTAAGATCTTAGTTTAATCTCAATAACTTTTTATTTTGGAAAGTCAAACATTTTAATGGGCTAGTATCATTTAATCAGTTAAGAGATATTCATTAAGTGTTCACTATGTAACAGACTATACTAAGTAATCAGGATAGATGCAAGGCAAAAATAGTCCCTGATGGGGCAGCTACGTGGCACAGTAGTTAGAGCACCAGCCCTGAAATCAAGAAGACCTGAGTTCAAATTTGACCTCAGACACTTCTTAGCTGTGCAAGTCATTTAACCCCAATTGCCTCAAAAAAAAAAAAAAAATCTTCCCCGACCATCAGGGTCAATAGAAACATATAAACAATTATAATAAATATATAAATAACAATACAAAGCACATGCAAGAATATAAGTGGAAAGTGATCTCAGGTGGAAAGGCACTAATAGCCAGTGCAAAAACACAGAAATAGTGAACAGTGTGTCATATATAAGAAAACACAAGTAGTCTAGGGAAATTGGATTATAGGATATTTGGGGGAGAAAAGTATAAGGAAGGAGAAGAAAACTCAGTTCACAAACAAGGAGAAATAAATATAAGAGGCAATTCTGTAGGAACCAAGGTGCTGTGGGCAATTAAGAGCTTATCATTAAAAAAAAAAAAAAAAAAAAAAGGATTTAATTAACCTGTACTGAGAACTCCCACCAATGTTTTAGATACACAAGAATTGTACTCAAAATTACATTTAAAGCAATCTAATTTTGCCAAAATCAGGTAAAAGAAAATGTTTTGAATTATCCTATTTAAGAAATAAGGCTAATACAAATTATACTATACTTGGCTTGCTTTGCAAAAGAAAGTTTTTCTAGGTAAAAACAAAATTTAAGTATTCTGATCCATACATAGGTTGCAGCTTGTTAGTGTGAGGATGGGAGTCTATCACCATCCTAATTAATTACAGAATGCTTTGCTCTCAATTGAGTTAACCAATCATTCAAAAATAAACTAGTTTTGAAAAAGTCTTTAATCAATTTATAAAGATCATAGGAACTTAAAGTCATTGGATAAAGACATGGTACAATCTTTTGATTGGGTGAAGATGATCAATCCACATCTCTTGACATGGTACAATCTTTTGATTGGGTGAAGATGATCAATCCACATCTCTTGGGTTACAGATTAAAATAGCAAGCTAATTCAGAAATAGTGAACAGAATGGAAGATAATTCCAGTTTGGGAAGTTGAGGATTGCAGTCCCTTGAGAGTGAATCACTTAGAGACTGTCTTTTTCCTCTCTTAACTCCATTGACCATGGAGTAATGACCATGGGATAATAAAAGACAATATATCCAGCAGGGAGTAGAGAAAGACAAACTAAGGTCAAGCAGATGATCTCCTGAGAAAAAGCAGAGAAAGAATTGACCATCTCCAGAGCAATCATTCTGTGGTTAATTAGGATGAGATTGAACCAAGATATTTTACATAGGTTTGTTTACCTAGAGTTCAAATATTTGTGTTTGATTCAATATAGAATGTGATGGCACTCCTACTTATCAAAAGACTACAAAAGTATAGGGATAGAAGTAAAAAATACTAAATAGTATGAGTATATATATGTATTTATAGTATATATGAGATAAATATTTATTTACAATGTATATTTATGTATTATGTAATGAATATATGTATACATAATTACATTCTATACAAAGTATATAGATATATGTATACACACACACACACACACACACACACATATATATATATATATATATATATATATAATATGAATCTATATCCAAACATATGGCTTTTCTACATACAAACATCAAGAGGAAAAATAGAAATCCAATATGAACAAAATAAGTTTGAATGCCTCTAGCAGCTTTTGGTAATACCTCAGTCTTATAATGTAAACAAAATATTATTAGTGACAGCAACTAATTTCAGCTAATCGATTCAGCAAATATCAGCAGATTGATCCTGGAAATTTCAACAAATTGAAATATTAATCATATAATGTTATATGGAATAAGGTGCAACCAAGAAGTATACAAAAGAAAACTATCATTCTATTCTGGGTTTAGATGTAATGAATAAATGAAAAAGTGTTTTTCAGGCTTCATTTTAAAAAGGTATGATGTTTTAATGAATTTATGGCTAATTCCATAGTTGGTGAAATATTATTTCCTTTTTAAGACAGTTAGGATTATATCTAGTTCAATGGAAGTTGCATAAGGCTTGTACAGACTTGTGAAACCATGGCATTGCAATAAACAATAAATGCTAACACTTCATGTATGTCATTTCTTCTTTCCTCCCAAATAGATGGGTCTGTTCACACAGGAAAAAAAAAAAAAAAAAAACAACCTCTTTGTGTCCCAATGGGCTGCCTGTATGATTCCTATTCTTTCAATGAAACCATATCACACTTGTTCCTGGTGTTTTTCAGAATCTTTCAGTTGGTCCCACATAATTAAGACATTTCATAGTAGAAATATTTAATGATTGACTCCTTTTTCCATTTCCAGAAGTATTTCTAACTTCACATTGCTTACAACCATCAACCCTGTCCTTTCTGATAGGTATCTGGATGTACTGAACACTACCAAAACTGCTACCTTGACTCCTCACCAGGCAATCACAATTACGCATTTACTCTAATTTCCAGTGTGCTGGGCTTCAAAGGTCAGTTGCTTCTATTCCTTTTCAGAATCTAACTGAATACCTTTGGGAATTTGTAGGCAATAAAACCATATAGAGATTCACTTGGCCAACTTACTTCTGTTATTAGGACATTGCATTCCTTGAAAAAAAGAATGTAGGATATCCTATGACTGAACCCTTAGGGACAACACCAGTTCAGGGACCAGCACCCACTCTTCATCATTATTAAGTCTCCTAGACAAGTTTCCATTTTCACCAAAACAGACTTTCATAAGAAAAAACAGCCCTTTCCCCCCAACTGATCAAAGGGCAAATAGAAAAAAAGAAAACAAAACAAACAAAAAGAACTTAAGTAATCATCTAATATGGCAATGAATACAGAAAGACTTCCAGATGTAGTGGAAGAAACATAAAAAAGCTTATGCTCTTTTAAATCTGTAATGCTCTGATGTATCGTAGTATTTTCTGAATTTTGTTTTCTAGGATCTGTTCAATTGTGGTATGATGATCTACTCAGATAATATCCTAATTTTGTGATAAAAAACACAACTGTGATAAACATCAATTTAGTTTACATAGCACTGACCAATTTTCATATGCATCATCTTGAAATAAAACTAGGAAGGTACCAATTAGTTAGGAAGTAAATAAAATTTCTTAGGATCTTAATAGGATAGTGGAAAGTTAGGATACATTTCCAGAATGTGGATGCAGCACTACCCTGGGAATCTCCAAGGCTATAAAGCAACTTGGTAGATTCTTGAGTTTTGCAAGTATTAATCATCATGAATTAGTAAAGAATGATCTCTGACAGTCCTTTTCATGGACAGGCTAAAAGATGAGCAAAGCAGCCTAATTGCAAGACATCAATGAATGAGCATTCTAGGAATTAAAGAGAAGGTTCATAGTTACCCTCTTTTTAATATGTCCAGATCCCAATGCCCCTTTATGGTTGAAAGTATCACTTAGACAAAGGGATATATAATAACAAATTCACCTAAGCCTTCACCTACTTCTGAAAAACAAATAAA
The DNA here is from genome assembly GCF_016432865.1 of Antechinus flavipes. Classification (NCBI taxonomy): domain Eukaryota; kingdom Metazoa; phylum Chordata; class Mammalia; order Dasyuromorphia; family Dasyuridae; genus Antechinus; species Antechinus flavipes. The sequence continues at coordinate 353,552,959 of NC_067401.1, read as the reverse complement.
CTCTGGCCCTCTGATTTTTATCCACATTGGTAACGCTTAGTATGGAAATTCTATCAATGGGCATCAATAAGTCATTTAGAACTTAAAAGTTTTAGACAATTTTGTTCCTGTATCACGATTGTGTTCTGATTCTGCCCTTTCATTCAGTGAAGAATGAGTCTCAAATACATTACTAAACATTCAGGGCTTCCTCTGGCTACTTTAGGCTATATCCTGACTGTGACATGACGACCAGTAAGGCAGCTTTGAGTATTCAAAATGCTGTCATTGTTTAACAAGGCAATTTATCATCATGGATTTATCAGGATATTATTCACTATGTGCACATATGAAAGATATGTTCATGGGCCAATAGATTATTTGGGAGCAAACTAAAGAAAGATATTTCATTTGTAGGCTACTCTGTGTAGGATCAAATCATCCAGCCAATAAGCAGGTAGATGATGGCCACCAAATGCTCAGGGTGTCAATGCTGATGGAGAACTGGGTCTAATTTTTCTTCTATTAAGCGCTAGTCTCCAAGAGATTATTGAATTTTGCTACCAGTTTTTTTCATCCCTCATGTGTTTAATATAGTGGACTTCTATCTCTCCCTCCCCATCTCCCTAAGAATTTAACTTAAATTTCATTGAGCATTGCTGTATAAGGACCATATAAACCTTAGGATTTATCCACTACGGGACTTCCAGAGGTTGTGGAAGGATAATTAATAACTTATGCCATTTTTTATTTCAAATTATATTAGAGATGATTCCAGTAGTGAGTTTATCAGAAAGGTTATAGGATAAAGGAAAAGACCTTGGAATCAACTTAAAATTTCTATGCTTCATCACTCCACAAATTGCACCATCATAAATTCTAGCTCTATAATTTCTGGATATCCTATAGAAGGATGCAATAGTATAAATAGTTGAGTACCTCCAGTCTTATAAATGGAGATGAGAGTCAAATAATCCATAAATGTGGAATGTATGCTCAGCTTGAAGAGCACTGGAAGCCTGTTCTTGTCTGGATTGATCTTTCTGGCATCTTGGCTGAATCCCATCAACAATGTTCCCATTTACCCCCTGTCATTTGGTCATAACTTAGAATCTTTACTGGGCATCTATCCCAGTCACCACAGCATCCTCTATTGCTGCACAATATACCCCCAGATACTTCTATAAAAAGGATTTCCATTTCCCAACATCTTTTTTTTCTTCCCTGCCATTTATTATTCCACCCCCCCAATTACTTTTTCAAGAGATATTTGGTTGGGTGCCATTTTTGCCTGTTCTATATATCTAAATTTGTTCCATTAGACAAACTGCCAATTTGTGGTCAATTTTGATTTGGTAGTCTAGAAATCAGGTCATCAAGCATTTAAGTACTTATAATGTACTGTAGAATACACAAGGCACTTACATTCTAACTAGGGGAGAAAACATGTAAAAGTAAACTGAAAAAGGGAAATGATACAGATGCAGGGATATCATCATCACAAAAACTAATATTTATAAAGTGTCTACCTTGTAAATGCTTTATAACTATTGTCATATTTAATTCTTACAGCAATCCAAGGTAGATATTGTTATCATTCCCATGTTAAATCAAGAGAACTGAGGAAAACAGGTAAAGTGGGGTCACAAGCTAGTTACATTTCTTAATGATTTACATGTCTTACATGATTTGAACTCAGGTTTTCCTGACTCCAGGTGAGGCACTCTATCTGCCTGGTACCACATAGCTGCTACATAGTAGATGAATCAGCAGTCAGTCCCAGAGAGGAGAGAAGACAAGACTGGCCCATGCACTTTCTTAAACTATAAAGATTTTTATAAAAATTGACCAGTACATAGTAAAGTAGTGGAATGTACTTCCAGTCTAAGAATTAGAGGGGAAAAGTGAACTTCCAGGATGGGGAGGCTACTGTGACATGATGGAGAAAGTCATTAGAGCAAGGAGTGGTACTCAGGAGAGAAACAGCTGACAAGATTGTTATCCTTTTTTCTGGTATTAACTTGACATCCTTAATCCTCAACAACCTGACTAACTGATCTTCAACAAATTACAGAGGTAGATTTTTAAAGAGAGGGGTTGGAAAAAGAGGGTTGTTACTGACTATAATTAGTTTAATTATCTGTGAATAAATGCATTAACATTATAATTATAGCTTTCTGAGACTTCTGATAGGATTACAGACTCTGTGAGGGAAGGGCCTTCGTTAGTCTTCATATTTTTCTTTTTGTGCTCATCATAATAATACCTTCAAATCAAGCAAAAAAGCATTTATTGAGCACCTAAAATACTGGGTGCTTGTACCCAATGCTGCTGGGAGCTATACTAAGTCCTAGGGATATAAAACCAAAAATGAAATAGCCTCTATACACAAACATATAATTACATTCATAATCAAAAGATATTATTAAATATTTGTTTAATTGAATTGAATAATACTAAAATCCCACAAAACTTTTGAATATAAATGTTAAAATTCATGTTAGCTGAAACATACCTAGCAGATTAATAAATTTCAGAGGATCAGAGATCTATTGATTTGATGGTGGTAAAAAAAAAAAGTCTTTTCAGAAATTTTCCCCTCACATGGATCAGATTTAAGCACACATCATTGTGTTATTCATAACATTTGTGGAGTATGTAAGTTCAGCACAGCTTGCATTTATACAGCACTTCAAAGTTTACTTTGCAAAATACTTCACAAATATTTCATTTTATCCTTACAACAATCTTGAGAAGCAGGCACTATTATTTTCCCCATTTTACAGATAAAGAACCCAGGGTCAAATATCTTGCCCAGAATCACACAGCTAGCATGTGTCTGATTTGAACTCCTGATCCCGGGTTTCCACTTTCCACTGTATTTCTGAGCTGCCTCAGTAGAGTCAATAACAAACAATTCTCTCCTATTCTTAACTTCTGGCAAATAAAGCAATATTATCATCATCCTGTTTTCAGATAGCATCCAAATCCTATTGGACCACATTATCTTAAAGCACTAGCTGACTCACCTCAAACAAAGCCCAGCAGATCATCACCCTCTTTGACGTGTGGAAGTGAAAGCAATTCTATCATGACTTGAATTGTCACAGTGCTACAAGATAAACTGACATAAGTGTGTTCTTTTTGAATGCAGGGAGCTCCTAAGGCCAATAGGCAGTTGCCAACAGCAACAGCCTGGACAAACATCAGCTAAAGCAGCAAACCCAGTGATAATTTTCTTATGTACCCAAGACAGACTACATGCCAGTTCTTTTCAACTGGATCTCTAACATGGATAAGTGATATGGTACCACACTTAAAACACACAAAATAATAACATAGGAAAAGCAATATATAGGATGTTACCCACTCTCTTCTAAGATAAAATAACATGGGAATGACAGCTTCTCAGGGATTGTGAATGCTTTATAAATCTCTAGGCTTAAAAAAAACTTTGCAAAAAATACTGAATTGTCTTTGTAGACATTAAAGTACTTTAGGAGTATAAATTATTATTCTCATTATGAAATATATCTGGAAGCAATAAATGGATAGGGAAAATCATGATTTATACTTGGTTGCCAATCTCTTCAAACTTTTTAATTTTAAAAAACAGAGCATATGTACATAAAATGTTTTTCTTGTTTTTGGGGGGATAATAGATCTTATATAAATGATAAGACATTGTAACTAGTCTTCTGTATTTTTGAATTATTTTATAAAAAATTTCACTTTTTAAAAAAGAAATATACCTGAAGATTCATTTCAACTTGGCATTTATAAATGCTACTAACTTGACACCCCTCCATCTTTTGCTTACAAAATATAAAGAATATAATATATGTTGCATAACATGATAGTCTCATGTCAAAATCTTCAAACCAAACTTTATACTCTTGAAATAATACTTTATATCTCATTGAAGACATTTACAGACTGAGTCATTAAAGTGTTAGGCTCCACACTTGGTTTCAAAAAATTTACCTTAATCAACATTCAATAGGAGAAACTTTGATAAGCTTGCACATCGCCTGTCAAAATTGCATACAGAAATGTATGAATTTCAAATTAGAATAATAACAATTCACATTTAAAAAGTCCAAATTTTCAATGGTATTGGAAAATAGCCTCATGATCAAGATAGGAACATCTTCCTTCTGGATCTGTCTTTTTTTATTATTGTTTTGTTTTTACTCTAGAAGGATCTATATTGAAGATGATTACTAATTAGGAACTTCTTCAAGGGACCAGAATTGGATATATCACAGGATTATGAGTTTTCTTGACAAATCTGCTTTAGAGGATTTGGACACAGATCCTGAAGCCTCCTAAATAGATGAGGAACCTGCTTTAGAATTAGAGTCTGCCTTAAGGGTTTAGAAACTAGTATACCTTTTTGTATTGATGGGGCTGATTGGGGAAGACTAAAAATAAAAAATAAAAAAACAAAGCAGAAATTGTCTCCCTTCCCACCAGATATAACCATTCTCAAAAAGAAGAAAAAGTAAAGTTTTCATTTTTCTCATTATTCAACATACCTTTTCCTCTTCTACTACTGATATTACAGCCTCCAGTAACCTTCACTTACTACATTTTTACTATATCTCTGTATGGTCTTGCCACCACTTTTTATTTCCTTTTACTGACATTCAAAAATTTTATTCTCCTTTTAAGTATCCTGCCTTCTCCTTCACTATCTTTCAATTAACTCCAACCAGTATTTATGAGTACCTACTGGAATTGTGCTAAGAGCTATAAGTAATATAAAATACATATAAAGCACTGACCCAGTCTTGAAGGAGCTAACAATCTTGTTGAGAACAGGAGGCAAAAGCATAATACAATTAAAGAAAAGGAAGAATAAAAAACCCTATGATCCCTAAAGGAAGACAGATTATATGTTGACTTCCAGGACTCCTCTACAAGAATAAATTTTAAAATAACCTTTCTTGATTTGAATTTTAGTTTATTATAAGGAACTGGAAAGTTGATTCCTTCGCTGCTCAGCCAATGCAAACAGAGTATAGTTCAAACGATGAAGTTTTAAACCTATAAAAATATTTGTGCTGAAATTGCTATATATAAATTCTCTGTGCTATATATAAACTCTGGGTGGCACAGTGAATAGGGTATCAGACTTAAGAGTCAGAAAAATTCATCGTCTATAGTTCAAATCTGATCTCAGATATTTACTTAATTGTGTGATCGTAGGCAAGTCACACTTTTGATTACTTTAGTTTCTTCATCTGTAAAATGATCTGGAAAAGGAAATGGCAAAGCACACCAGCATCTTTGTGAAGAAAACTCCAAAGGGCGTCAGAGTCAACAAATTTAAAATGATTGAAAAACACTAAACTTCTTTAAATGAGTCAAGAAAGAAAGCAAGATGATTGAATGAGATAACCAGTTATACCTAATAGATCCTAGGTATAAAAGAGTTCTCAGTTCATGGATAGGGATCAGTCTAGTTGCAGATTTTTACAGAAAATTTAACAATTTACTCAAAGTCACATGAGAGAGGAATTAATTTTAGGGACTGTAATCCCCTTATGGCAGAGAGAGCAACTGGCTCTAGACTCTATAAAAGCACTGATACTCTGAGCCTAAAAGAAAGATTGGCTTTAGGGGAACTTCATGATGATTCTATGAAAGGAGAAAAAAAAATGCCAGAAATAAGATATTAATTGTCTCTTGGCTACATATTCCCTTTATATTTATCTCTCACCACCACTGTTCTCCCAGAATAAGTCCACTATTCCCCCCAGACTTTAAAAATTTGTATGAGATTAGACTTGGGGTGGATATTTTTGCATCAGATATTCTTAACCATTGTTCTTGTTCAGTCGAATCCACCTCTCATAGCACAATCAATCTTGTTGATGGGTTTTTCTTTAAGTGGTTTGCCATTTCTTTATTTAGTGGATTAAGGCAAACAGAGGTTGTGACTTGTCCTGGATCCCACAGCTAGTAAATGTATGAGACCAGAATTGAAGTTAGGTCTTCATGACTCCACGTCCAGTGTTCTATTCATTAAGCCATGTAGCTGCCTCTGTCATACAATTAAATTTTTAGTAAATATTCTTTCCCCCAAATCTAATTTTTAGAATAGATTTCTATTCTAAAATATTTCCATTCAATAGAAAGATTTCTAAAAATCTAACTGAAGCATGGGTTACTAATGTTAAGGGAAAATATACTAAGGGGAGCTCATGAGTGATAATAATAAGTGAAAATCAGCCCCTGTTCAGTATCCTTGTTCAGTAATAGTATTGACTACCCTCTGGGGTTACGGCCTCCAAATATAAATATAGGTAGTTGAGGGAGCTCAGAGAAACTGCTATAGTATATTTTCAGTATTTTGACAGTGACAATTGTAAAAACACTGGAACAAATTACTATGGGAGAAAATGTGAGGTAAAACACATCTGACATTATGTAGGTTAGTCCTGTTTTGTTCTGTTTTTTTTTCTTTAAGTTTCCTGTCCTACATAGCCAGTTGTCCAAGATTCAAATATCATTTACCTGAAACAACATGGGGAGTCCCCATTGTTGTTTGGCATTTAGCTCCAAAATTTTGATTCAAACCAAAAGTTGCAATACTGTGATACTAGGACAAGAAGCATGGATTGTTGATGTTGCTCTGGTACTTTGAAGACTGCTTCAATAAAAGACCTGGATATCTTCCACTGTATGATGGCAGAATAGGCTAATTTCTTCTAGTACTTGTACATCATGAAATATCCAGAGTATTATGTGATCAGGCCACATATTGGCTAATGAAAATTTTTGTCATAAAAACACGATATATTCTCAATTTTTCCTGGAATGATTTTGGTGTGGTACCTCTGAGGAGAATGAAATATAAACTAAATGATCTTTTAAGGTCCTTCCAACCTAATATTCTCATGATATAATAGTTTATCTTTTTTTCTGAATAACATTTCCTTGATTGTAATATTGATTATGTCTTTTCCTCGGCACAGAATAGAAAGATATATCCAGAAGAGATTCTAGTGCTTATACAAATATGTCAATAATAAATTCAAATTGACAATATGGAATTGTCCATATTCTAGATGCTCTTCCAAAAGAGTACTATGAGAAGTTTAATACTTAAGCAAAGTGCCCCTACATTATCTATAAATATTCATGAAGCTACTGTATTTCAAGTAACCTTACCACCCTGAAAAAGCTCCTAGAGAAAAAGTTCCTAATAACAGTTTGATGACAATCTGGAGTCACTGTATCATTGTGATCCTATGTCTAAGGGTGCTTTCAGATATTCAGCAGTAAGGGAGGGGAGTAGTCATGCAAAATGACATTTTATTTAAAACTCTGGTTCTATCTTCACATATCATTCTAACCTTATTATAAAATGTGCTAAAACCACATTCTTTTGAAAGTGCTTTCTAGCACTTAAGAGCAATAAAAATGACCTGTAAATGGATCCATATTAAATCTTATAACCTAAAAACATACTTAAAAAAGCAAAGTGCTATATAAATCCAATAAATAAATAAATAATAAATATCATCTACTGGACGAAAGTGGTCTGATGGAAGTAGAGCCTACATTTTGGAATTCTTGATTAATGCCGTACCTAAACTAGTCCAAATGACCTAGAAGAATGAAAAGGATAAAACAGCATATGATCAAAATTTAGGAATCAAGCCTACAATGGAATAATGCCTAGAGATCATCTATTCTGATCCTTTTTATTTTACATTTAAGGAAAACCAGACTCCTAGAGGTGAAGCAACTTTCCTAATGTTACTGGTTAGGGCTGGTTTTTATCATTTACCAAATCAGTCCATAAGCTTTGTTTTCTAATCCTTCATATTGTAAGGTCAATCAATCAATAAACACTGATTAATACATACTATGTGCCAACAAAAAGAGGTCAAAAAAAATGTTCCTTGGCTCTTCCTCACAGATTCAGGTTCATTCCTCTGCTCCAGAGTGTTCTAGTGGGAAGCCTTTATTACTTCTAAAACACTGGTTCAACCCATTACTGACTAGAGTCTCCTCTCTTTTGTTAGGATTCTATGACTAACCACTTAATCACTTAATATTGATTGCTTTCAAAGACATAGGAAGAAAAGACTTACAAATATTCCCCCCCATATTCAGATCATACTCTCTCTCACAGTACCCTGATCTTTATGGAAGTAACAATAAAAACTTAGCTCAGATTCTACATAAAATTGGTCCCACCAAATTCAAGGTATTGCTGCAATAAGAGTTCATATTTAGCTTCTTCCATAGAGAGACTCAAGCAAGTTAATGGCTCTATATATGTGTCAGACCACTATTACACTATTTTATTTGCATAGAGCCATTAAAATAATTCATTCTTACTAACATGGCCACATACTCCTCAAAGTGTGGTCCATTAGTAAGAGTATTAAACTTGGAGTGTTGGAGTTCCAGTATCCTAGTTTTAAGCTTGAGAAATTCACTTCTCCCTGAGCCTAGTTTAGTCATTTATAAAATGAGAGGACTGGACTAGAGGACCTCTAAGCTTTAAATCTAACATTCTAAATACTATTAAACTTGATACTCTATCAGCCAAACATGTGGTCAGAAGAATGAGTCAAAAGGCAGCCATCCAAAGACCTATTTGACCACAAACAACTCTCAGCAGATTGAAATAGCGCTCCACCCTTTCCCAAATTTCTCACCTATAGCTTGCTTGACATATACAAAAACAAAGGTTCTCTTCATTTACTATTATTAGCAAACTTTCAATCTTTCTCTTAGTATCTCAGTAGAGATGCTTTTCTCAGACTATCTAGCTGACACTAAATTCTGAAGGGAGAAGGTATCGGATGAAGTTTCCATGGGCAAGAACATAAAATAGATTAAGCCTACATAGTGAGGGCATAAGCAAAATAATTCATTTGGATCCCTACTCTATTCCAATCAGTATTAATCAATTTGATAGAATCATATCAAAGTTCTGTATATAAAGCCCCAAAGCTGTGAGCTAAAAAGTTTAAGTTCACATGCTTAACTATAGGAAGTTAACTAAAGATCCCCTCCACCATTGTAATTCCTTCTCATTGTGACCAAGCCCAGTGTTCAGGGATCACAACTACATGGAAAGTCCCCCCAAATATTTATGTACCTCCAAACCAAGCATTTGTCAAATACAAACAGGTGATCATTTTATGACCATTTAGTTCATTCACTGACTGTGTTAGCTTCACTTAACTTGTGATACTGCTGATATTCATATTTTAGCCTATGTATTATATATTAACTATATTTTAGCATAATTGTAATCCTATAAAAGTATAGCACTAAGGGGAGGCAATATCTCAGATAGTGAGGAAGGTGAGGTCCACTTCATTAGAGAGGGCCATAGACCCTTTAATAAAATGACATTGGCTTATACCTCTGTCTCTATTGTAGGTGGGATAATTTTAATCTTCACAGGCATAAGGAGGATTTTGGGGTATGAGTGTGACAGTGGGGGGAAAAAAAGATAAATTTGAGAGTAGATGTAAGAGGAATCCTAACATTGTGATTCAGCAGAAAAGGTTCTTTGTAGAGTTACAAATAGGCATAAAACCTAAAACCTAAACATAAAAGCCTAAGACTAGAAGCAAAAGGAAGGCAGAGATACAACCATAAGTATGTGTGCCCAGATATTTGCCCAGATGTGCAGTTGTTACAACTGTATTACTAGGAATAAGCTACTGTGAAAATCCAGTGGGAAATTCTATTAATTGGCAGTCATAGAAGCTGCATGCTACAGATGAATAACTCACTGCTTGACCTGGATGTAAGCCAGGTTTAAGTGGCGGATCTCAGGAGGTTCCTCTCTGTGAATGCAAGGATTGCATTAGTATATTCTGCATAGCCAGAGAGTTAGAATATGGGTGATTGATGTTTCTATGGCAGCAAATATTATATATAATTTTGCATAATAGTAATAACTTATTACAGAGTATGAAATGCTCTATATGAGATCATTTAATCTGTTGAACATTTCTGGTGAGATAGCTAATAACAAGTATCATTACTTCTTTTTTATAGATAAGAAAATTGAAGACTGTCAAAAAGGTTTAGTTTTTTTCCTCCAAGTTCACATAGTCAGTAAATGGTACTCAAGTCCACATCTCCTCATTGCAAATCCAGCATGCTTCTAGGGGATGAAAAGGGATACTGGAATCATCCTGAATATGTGTCATGACCACAAACCATTTACTAACAGAGCATCACAGGTTGAAAACTTAGAAGGAACGTTAGAATTCATCAGATCTACCCCCTCTCATTCTGTAAATAAAAAACTATGGTGTATAATGAATAAGTAATCTGAACAAGGTCAGACAAGAAGCAAATGGCAAGCTTGACTTTAAACCTTCCTCACCAGTGTCCCTTCTAAAGCACTACCATCATATCTCCTCTGGCTGAGTAGAACAACAGTCATGGTTTATATATTTAAAATTACATTAAGATTCCAAATGTTATGAAGCATCTTTTTGTTATTTATTTACAACATTAACTATTCAGCTATTTAAATGTAATAGACTGTACAGAAACTGAATCTGCTTACTATTAATTTGAGGAAAAGACAGCAGCAGATGAATCCTGAGAGAAAAGGTCTCTAAACTTCAGAAAATGTATGCTATAATCAAGTATTGTTTCTGTGGAACAAATACTGGAGCTAGATTTAATTTTAACAGATAAAAGATATGTTTCTCTACCTTCCATTCTATGCATTTCCATTTAAATTCCTGCTAACTTAGCAATCAAAGTTCCTTTTCAGACACACCCGGTATTTTTCTTCTTTTTTTTTTGGGGGGGGGAGGGGCAGTTCTCTATAGTTCTTGCTGTCTCAGAAAGCCTGGGACATTTAAAAAACTGATTATTTAACTAAATTTGAAATAAACAACCATTAACTACTATTTTCTTCTCCTTGGAGGCATCAATCCTAAACATAGAACACTCAGCACAACTCGTGTGGTAGAGGCAGCCTGGATTTAGAACTAAAGGACCTAAAAGTCCTTCAGTCCAAACCTCTCACTTAGAGATGAGAAAATTGAATCTAAGATATGTTTATTGACTTTTTCAAGTCACACCGAAAGAAATAACTAGCATTTAAAATCACTGACTCTAAATCCAGGACTTTCCTCCCAGGTATGAATATGGGCACTCTTGTTAACATACTTTAGTATATTGGTTGGGATGGAAGCATGTTATGCAGGGCTTTCCTATACACAGAAAAAAAAAAAAAAAAGAAGGGAGGAAAGCATTTACATAAGGCTTATTATATGCTGAACTATACAAATATTATCTCATTTGATCCTCACAACAAAGAAAATGAGGCAGAGTTTATTAAGTAACTTGCCCAAGTTCATACAGCCAGGATGGATCCAAGACTGCATTGGATTCAGGCTAGACCCAGAGGTCTATCCATCGTAACACCTTATTTCATAGAAATATGTTGATTATTCAAAAGAAAATAGACATAAAGGGAAGTGGAATAAAGGCTATTATTAAAGGTAAATGGGAACTGAAAAGATGTCATATTGTGAGAGTGAGGGAGAACCAACAACAGACTACTGGATCTAATGCTATAATGACAATGTCAAGAGAACACATACGAAAAAGGCTCACAAGATGCTTTCTGAATTCCCTGGACAAACTTATAGAAAGAAAAGGGTGAAAGTAACACATTATGGGTGGGCAAAACAGCTGAAGTTTGCATCACTGGGACCATATTAATGAGATCACAGAGCCATTTGAGTAAATGATAACTTCTCATACAACAGGATTGGAGCTTCTAAGATATTTATATAAATACATCATGGCAGTAAACAAAATATTTTTATTATGCATCTGATAAATATAAAAGATAAAATGCTTTTAAAGATGAAATTTTTCTCATAGTTTTCTATGAATATAGGACAAAGCAGGAAATTATGTATTTTTTGTTATTAATACAGCTACACTGTAAAAGTTGATAACAATACAAAAAACCATTATAAAAGCAATGTAATATTTTAAGACATGAGATTATGAATAGTATACAATAGAATTAGCCAAACACGCAACTGCAGCACAATAATTTCAGGAGAAAATATGATATCTTTACCCCGGAAAGGGAAAGTATATTTGTATGGCAAACATGTTTGTTATGAAGTTCAGGGATAGTGTTTAACATTGATTTCACCATTGGGACTTATGTGGTTGTCTTCAGTGTCAATACAGATTAAACTATTGAAGACATGATATAAAAGAGTTTTTGAGAGAGAAAAATGAGAGAAAAAGAGAGAAATGGGGAGGGGAGAACTAGAGATTTTGCTTTAGTCCCAACTCTCCTAGTAGCCAAGAGAAAATAAGTTACCAGAAGCAGCCAGATCCATCAAAGGAATGAAGCAGAAATGTTGAATGAATATGGCATCAAGAACTTCACCTTGTCAGATTGTTTCAAAACTTCAGTTCTAGGATATTTGAGACAATTTACCTCTGTTCTATATTTGGACAAATACTATTCCCGTCTACTCTCTTCTAAGCAACAGAGGCCATGGAAGAAGGATTCAATTGATGAGTTTCACCCTGAAGTAGTAATTTATTAGACTGGATGAAAGAAAGTTGAGGAAAAAGACTATTGGACTGGATGAGGAAAAAAGATTCAACTTGAAAGAGGTCTTTGCCTTGGAGCTGCTTATTTTGGAAATTGAAATGTTATTGGATATATGAATACTGAAATGTATGTTAATACATGTTTAAGACTTCTGATTTAACTATACATTTCCTAATCTCCTTAAATTGTACAATTAAATTATGAACTTGAATGAGGGAAAGTAGGTTAAACAGTAGCTGTGAATGGATTGGAAGGGATGCAGAATGGTAACACATCATTATTGATATATACTTCTAACTAAGAAACTAGGACACAGCAGTGGGAATGGAGTATAGGATGACTGACATTAATGTGTCCCAAGGTCCTGACTCTTTATAGGATCCAGATTGCTACAATCATTACTTTTGTAATTGGGAGTAACAATAATTCATTAATCATGAAAAGACTTGAGAGTGAAGAAGTAAAAAAAAATGTTTTAAATAGTACTTAAATGTTTTACCTTCTCCCATGGGAATCCTTTATAGAAGAAGTAAGAATAATTGGCTATGTCCCATTATGAAGGACAGCAGCTGACTAAATATTTTGTTTTACTCTGACTTTACTCTTCCAGCTTGTCACACAAAGCTGTCAGTTAGATAAACTACTTTGTTGGTACACATCCAAACTGATTAAAAAGCAAAGGGGAAATAGAATCAGTGGAATGAAATTCTCTGATATCATTGTATCTGAATCCTCAAATGAAAAGATGTTTAAGACCTATAGTGCTGACCATAGCAATTATATTCATTACAAACTTATAAAGCAATACGTAATTGGCATATTATTCCTTATGTTCAATGTTTATATTTATGTTAGATGAGTACTCACAAATTTACATTCTAGTAATTTCAGAAAACAAGAGAAATCCAAGCTCCAATATTTAAAAAAAAACATGCAATTTCATCCATGTAGGTACTCCAACAATAGTAGATCATAACTACAATATACTTCAATTCGTTTGATGAAATGAATTTTTTTAAAGTTAGCTAGAAGAGTAGTTTCTAGTAATAAACCCTACTTAATTTCAATAGGCTGGTCATTATAAAGTAATTGGTCTATCTCTAAGTTGTTACCCAAAGCAAGCAAGTCTTCCAGATGGGTAATAACTGCCAGAATTTATTTTCTTCTGGCATTTCCTTCAGGAACTGATGCCATTTCCAGGCCACAATGAGGTGTCAGAGCAGTGCTTAGTAAAGGAGTGAAATCCAAAGAGTAAGCTGCATTATAAAATATTTATTTCTTCAGTTTAAAGAAACTCTTCCAAAGGCAAGAATATAAAAAGCACTTGTCAAAAAAAAAAGATAGTCAAATTTTACCAAAATGCAAGCTTCCAATTTGGACAACTTAAAATGGAGAATAGCATAGGGATAGTATTTGCCTGGAGATAGGAAAGGCAAGGTTCAAATCCAGTTTCTGAGGAAAGTCACAACCTCTATATGCTTCTGACAATTTTCTTGAACTCTTATGTTCATGTTTCATCTCCACAGAAGGATGTATTTATAAAGTACTTTGCAAACCTTAATGTACTGTATACATCTACTAGCTATTATGATTATTGTTATTGATATTGTACATTAAGTTCAAAAGTTTTATAAAGAAAGCTTTGAGTTTGAGTAGGTGATAGAATGCTTATAAGGCATACAAGGACCAAACTAATTAGCTTAGACATTTAATTTAGTTAGATTAGATTAGATCTAGTTAGATTGAGACTTTGAATAAAAAATAAAAATTTTCTAGTTCTATTTTTAAAGATTATTATTAAGACTTAGAATGATTATAATACCTGTTATGAGAGAAGCACAACACTGATTAATTCACAGATCCTTTATGGACTGAAGTATTTAAGGCACCAAGAGCAAATTTATATTAAAAAGAAATGAAATTTGCTTACCAACTTGGCTCGTGTTTTAAAGTCATTATTAATGAAATTTGAAAAAAAAAATAGCTTAGTAGCAACAACTTTAAAATTACTTTGCTATTGTTTTTATACCAAAGCAACCAAATAGAAACCTTTCTTATATGTTCCAAATTTGAGTCATATGACTTTGATGTAGCCCGGAAGCATGTTATGAAATTTAAAAAAAAATTTAGTCATATATATGGAAATATACATGCCCATTTGCCAATAGTTTTCTTATTTGTAGTCAAGATCAACTCTGTTCATAAATGGAAAAGCTTTTAGGAGAATTCAAAATCATTATTACTTCTGATTTGAAATAAACCAAATCAGTAACCCAGTAACTAAATAAAAACTAGTTTTATTACCTTTTTCTTCTTTTTAAAGACATAAAACAATCACATTTCTTTGTTTCTTTAATGCCTCACTTTGTATTAATGCTTTAAAAGTTATCCAAAACACTTCAAATTTGCTCACTTGGTCTTCCAATAAACCCAGGCGATAGATGAGATCTATTAATAGATTGATTTTACAGGTGAAATGAATATGTGATTATTCTAAGCTCAGATGGTTACTAAGTGATTGAATTGGAAGCAGGCTGCAGGTCCTCTGGTTCCTTCCAGTGACAACAAAGATTTTCCACTGAGTTCCTTATTTTAAATTATTTTGCTTGTCACACGCTAAAATTATGATGATGTCTAGATTTGTAATAACCCTATCTCTGAATGCATTGGCAAGTTTGTATGGTTTAAAAATCATAACTACCTACACACATATGGGCTCTATAACAATAACAATATAGAAAAGACCTACAGAAATTATCTAGTCCATCTTCTAGCCTCTAGGCAAAGTTTACATATAGCTAAGTTTGCTTATCAGAGTAACAAACAGTTGGTGGGAGAAAAAAAGCAGAGGGAAGCACAGACTGTGACTATACAGAATAAATGAAGTAGAAAATCCAGGCAATTATACACTGCAGGCCAACAAACAGTAACATTGCTATTTGCTGGAAGGGAATGCATTTCAACATTTATTAAGTAAATGTGCAGAAGTGTTAGGCACAAGGGGGAGAGATACATTATTTAGAAAAGATATAGTTCCAGTTCTCATTGATATTTTAATGTAGCTTCAGCTGTATAACTTATCATATACAAACATATATGGTAAATGAGAAGTACAATATAAAGATCTTATATGAAATCCAAAGAGGAAGGGAAAAGTTACTGCAGATGAGGAAGCTTCACAGGGAAGATGACATTTGTCCTGAGGTAAGGATATAACAGTGGTATGGAGAGGATGAGGAAATAGGGAGAATTCTCAGCAATAGCAAAAAGCTTGAACAAAAGCCTATAATTGAGAAAGTGCCCAGTATATATAGGAAATAGAGAGTAGTCTTGCCTGGCTGGAGAAAAACTTCCTGAGAACAAGGACTATTTGCCTTTTCTGTTTGTCTCCTAGTACCGAGGAAAAGTAAGTCACTTGGTCTCATAAAGCCTATGGACTCCTTGGAATAATGTTCTTAAATTCATAAAATAACAAATATATAGGATTAATAGGAAACCAAATGATACCAAATATAATTTTTAATTTTTTTAAAAAGTTCATAGACTCTAAACACTAACAAACTCCAAAAGAGGAGGTGATCAGTAATGTAAAATGCTACAGAGAGGTCAGGTCACAGTGAAGGAAGACTAAATAAATTGTACTGTATTTGGTGACAGTGTCACTCTGCTTTCTGTTTCCTCATCTATAAAATGGGGATAATAATAGTAATTTTTGTGAGATAAAATATGTTACGTTTGCAAATCTTGCTATATAAATTCTAGTTATTATTCTTACAGTTATCCTTATTGTTATTATTATTAATAATAATCATCATCATCAGTGATAAACTAGGGTGAGGGAGGGGGGAGCTGTAGCAAATGACATTCTAAAGCAGAAACCATGTGCTTAGGTTAATTTTTGGAGAATGATGTCTAATTCTGTTTGATTGGAGTCAAAGAGAAGAAAAGGTATAAAATGAAAATTCAGCCAAATTGTAGGGTGGTTTGCATACTGGATTACTGGAAATATTTCTGTCAATGACAGCACCATTCATCTAGTTTCACGATATTCAGCACCTCACTCTTATTTTAAGTTATCCCTATTCCTTACTCCTCATATCTAATCAGTCAACAAGAAAGCTAAAATGGAATAGATATCATTCAAAATGCAAGGAATGGTGAGTAGAGACTTTAGCAGTCTGTATAATGAAAGAACATAGAACAAAAATCACTAATTCCTTTCAGTTTCTTTGCATTGAATCCAAATGATATTATGGGACAGGGAAGGAGCTGAACTAAATCTTCTCAAACTAAATCAAAGAAAATTTAGCAAAGTAGCCAAATTTCAGATGCTTGGCACAAAATAAGTAATTTACAAATGCTTATTAATTGACAAAACTTGACTATGGCAGAAAAGAATAGCATCAGCTCAGCAAAAAATGCCTGGCAGAGATTGGAGAGATATAACCAAAAGAATATAGCATGATGACATCATCAAAGGACATCAATACATTGTAGTATTGTCCTACTCACATATGGACCCTGACTACATTTCTTTTTTTTTGGGGGGGGGGTTTCTTTGTTACTTTTTTTCAGCATTGACAGTTTTTAATTTATTTATTTTTAATATACATTGCTTTATGAATCATGTTGGGAGCAAAAATCATAGCAAAAGGGAAAAAACATGGGAGAGAGAAAAAAATAGAAAAAAGAAGTGAACATAACATGTGTGGATTTACATTCAATCTCATAAATTCTTTTTCTGGATGCAGATAGCATTTTCTGTCCAAAGTCTATTGGAATTGCTTTGGATCACTGAACCTCTGAAAAGAATCAAGTCTTTCATAGTTGATTATCGCACTTTCTTGCTGTTCTTGTGTACAATTATTCCTGGTTCTGCTTGTTTTAGTCAGTATCAGTTTATGTAAATCTTTCCAGGCCTTCCTAAAATCAGCTTGTTCATTTTTTATAGGACAATAATATTCCATTATATTCATATAGCACAACTTGTTCAGTCATTCCTCAATTGATGGACATCTACTCATTTTCCAGTTCTTTGTATCACAAAAAGAGCTGCTACAAACATTTTTGCCCTTGTGGGTCCTTTTCCCTCGTTGATGATTTCCTTGGGATACAGACCTAGCAATGGCATTGCTGGGTCAAAGAAAATGCCCTTTGGGTGTAGTTCAAAATTGCTCTCCAGAATGGTTGGATCATTTCACAACTCCACCAACGATGTATTAGTGTCCCAGTTTTCCCACATCCTCTCCAACATTTATCATTATCTTTTCCTGTCATTTTAGCCAATCTGAGAGATGTGAGGTGGTATCTCAGAGTTTTTTTTTAAACTGCATTTCTCTAATCAATAGTGCTTTAAAGCATTTTTTCATATGACTATAGATGGCTTTAATTTTGTACTCTGAAAATTATTTGTTTATATCCTTTGACCACTTATCAATTAGAGAATGACTTGTATTCTTACAAATTTGACATAATTCTTTATATATTTTAGAAATGAGACTTTTATAAGAAACACTGGCTGTATAGGTTTTTTCCCCCAGCTTTGTATTTCCCTTTTAATCGTGTTTCTATTGGTTTTGTTTGTGCAAAAACTTCTTAATTTAATGTAATTGAAGTTATTAATTTTGCCTTTCATAAATGTCCTTTAGGTCTTCTTTGGTCATAAATTTCTGCCTTCTCCAAATACCTAATAAGTAAATTATCCCTTCCTTTCCTAATTTGTTTATGGTATATTTTATGGCCAATTCATTTTGGCCTTATTTTAGTATGGGGTACCACATATATTTCTAACACACATTCTGTGTCCATTTCCTAGTTGCAAATATTCCTGCAAGTGATTCTATTGATGGTGACATTTGAGGGAGAGTAAATTTCAACCATGTGTGACTCAGAGACATTTTTGCATTTTTCTACATTACTTAATATCTTCTTCTTTGAATTAATGTTTCTCTTCCATCAGACTCTGCAATTTTTAGAGTAGGGAAACCCTTAAGATTTTCTTGCAATAGTGGAGTGATGATGTAATTAAGGCACCAAATTAGAAAACTGGTATGGTAGGATAATGAGGCGTACTTGAGCAAATGAGAAAACATTGGTTTCATTAACAGAAATAAAAAAGCAAGTTAGGGTTGGGATGGAGTTTGAGGAGGGCACGTTGATTACAAATTATCAGTGGGACATTTTGATTATTTCCAACAGGTTTTTAGAAATGTGGGACTTGAAGTTTGGTAGAACTCAATGTTGAATATGTTGATTAGAAATTAAATGAAAATAATTGTTGAGGTCATAATTCATGAGACTAAAGATCTTTATAGAAAGCAAAAACAAAACAAAACAAAAAAAAAACCTAAAAATCAAAAGTGGGAGAAAGAAGAGCCTAAAGGAGGACATTAAGCAGAGTCAGAGAAGCAAAAAGAGATCCAAGAAAATTTAGTAACCTGTAAGAGGCTCTGGACCTGAACCTCCTGGAGTGAGTTGAGGACTCCTTTGTGTCAGGACCCACCCTAACCCAGGATTCCTTGATTACCACGCTCTGAAGTGGTGGAACCTGGCCCGTGGCGGGGGAGGCACAGAAAGGATGGGCTCCTCCTTCGGGGAGGGACTGGGGAGGAGTCTCTACCCCGATTGGTGAACGACAGGTGGAGGGTAAAAGAACTATAAAAGGAAAGGACACAGGACGGTTTGCGGGAGACACCACTGACTTGCAACATCAATAAACATCATTGCATTCTATCCACCTCTGCTCTCTGTCTGGTGATTCCCTCCTCCCATCTCCACGAGGAGGGTCGGAGACGTCCAAAGCCCCGTCCGGCTGGGGAAGCTGGAAGAGGCAGTCTCTGTTAAGGTTCCCTGCGACTAGGTCTTCGCCCCCGACAGTAACCAAGTAACTAAATAAGAGGGTTCTAAGGAGAAAGTGCCCTCTAAATGTTTCAAATTAGTCAAAAGAAAAGAGAGGGAAACGACACTTTCTATAGTACGTATTATGTAATGAGGTTAAGTACTTTAAAAAGAGTTATGGATTTGGTGACCAGGAAGTCACTAATGACTTTTGAGAAGGAAACTTTATTATCATGATTGGGTGGAAGGTTGCTTGCAAAGGATTAGTGGAAACACTTTAAAAAGACTATTATTCTAAGAAATCTAGCAGCAGCAAGAAAAAGAAAACTAAAATAGTAACAGTTGAGATAAGGGTTGATTTCTCTCTGTTTTTGTTTTGTTTTTTAATATAAAGGAGAACAGAACATGTCTGCAGTCAGAGGGTTATAGAATCAGTGGGGAAGATGAAATTTAGGATATGGAAGATAATCATTAGATCACAGGATTTAGAGGTGGTTACAAAGGAGACAAGGTAATAGGATTAAGATTACTGTTATAGAGAATATTTTTGGAGAGGGGACAGTTTCATATTCTTGTGAGACAAAGTAAATGGAGAGGATAAGGAGAGAAATTCTAAGGTAACAATGAGAGTATAATACAGTGAATGAGAAAGAATGAAGAAATTCAAGCTGGGTGGCCTTGATTTCTCTCATTAAAGTTAGGGCATTTGCAAAGAGAGAGGGAAGAGGGGGTGGAATTGGGGCCTTGAGGAACATAGAAAAAGTTTGGTATAACCATTATGGGAAATGAGATGGGGAGTTAATGAGCTATGAATAAAAGGTTTGAGCATCAATGAGAACCCAGTTGAGGTTGGTTAGTTTGGATCTGTCACAGACCCAGTCAGCAGATTTTCATTCCTTTCTCTAAGAATACTCACTGTCCCTGATTGGAAAAGTATTTGGTGGAAGTTGTTCAATGATGGGGAATGGCATGGTGTATATCAAGGGAAGGAAGGGAGCAGGGTAAGGAGGGAGGGAGGAAGAAAAGAAGGAAGGAAAGAGGGAAGAAAAGAAGGAAGGGAAAAAAGGAGAGAAATGCATCTAGGGATGCAAACAGAAAAAGGAAGACAGTAACTTCTTTCAAGGAACCCTTTCTCTGATTGGAGAAGACAACACATACAATAAAATTCAACTTCAGGACATATGGAAAGTCACAGAAGTCCTTGAAGAGGTATGTCAGAAATCAAGGTCTAAGGTACCTTAGGAAGCCAGATGATGGTGTTAGAAAGTCTGAAGGATGGAGTAACAAGGACAAGAGGATCTCAGGTTGCTGTGGCAGGGCAGGTGTTTGGTCTAATGGTCCTGATTTCACTAGAAGAAAGATTTGGTGACTCCCATCTCATCCAAGCTGTGTGAGCAGTAAAATAGTCCTGATGTGTTCTGGTAGATCACTGCCATAGGAGACAGAATGAGCACTTCTAGAATGCTAAAGGAGGCAGTGTTTATGATGAATTTGATGGATAAAGAGTTGATAATCTACAGATTATGATGAAAGTGTAAAGCAGGTTGAAAAGGTATGATGAAGTAGGAGACATAGAAAAGAAAGAACCCACAGTTACAAATGGGCTGGAGATCTCCAGTCTCCCAGTCTTGAAGGTGGAGTAACCCTGAATAATTCTGAAATCAAAAACTGGGAAATGCCGGTTGGTAGTTGAAAGAGAATGGAAATAGTCTTTGGAGTTAAGGAGATTGAGGGACTCTGAAGTGAGTGTGTTAGAAGGGTTTTAATCATGGTATTAAAAGCACTGAGGATATTAGCTGGTACTGAAATAAATAAGATGTGAGTAAAGCTTTGAAAGATCATGGAAGGTAGGAAAGTGTCCCTGAGCTCTATATACAAATGGTTAGTAGGAAATTATAGGGAAAAAACTAGGGTGATACTATGCAAAGAACAAGAAGAAATGTGGAGCAAAATGATGTTCCCCTTTCCAATTCTGATATGTCTGGGATGGTTGTAATGAGGAACAAAGACTGAAAATTAATTAGAAATCAATGAACCTTTTCAATCTGAAAAACACTAAAGGGAAAACATACTGCTATTAGGTAAATCATTATTTAAAGAAGAACACACATTATATATGAAAATTGGCACTATTAACAAACCATAACACATTTGTTATTCTCTGTGATTCTTAATTGGTTAAATAACATAAAAGCAAGGAATGGTTTTATAGTCTATGTAGTTCCCACTCTTATTTAAGTCAGCATGACATAGTGGATAGAGATCTGACCTGAAATAGTCTTACCTCTGACACAGTAATGACTGTGATCACAGGCAAATCTCTTCACTTCTCACTGTTCCTTAGGCAGCTCTCTAAGATTTTAATTTGCAGAACATTAACAGATTAACTTAAAAAATGGGAGTTCCCTCACTGGGAATTTCCTACACCAAAAAAACTCTAGACTTTCACACACACAAACACACACACACACAATTATTTCTCATTAATAAAAATTAATCATGTCTCAGCTCACTATAAAAATATACATCTTCCATTATATTGAAGATTAAAAAAAATTAGGTTGTAGAATTGAAAGTAAAAAAGAAATTCAGTCAATATTACCAAAAGAATCTGCCTTGTATTAATCATCTACCTCAGTAATTACATGTTCTATCTATTCCTATGGAGGGAATTTCTTTCCCTATCAATTCCTATCAGAGTTAAAGCAATAAGAAAATGATTCCTCCCTTCCCTTCCTTGCTATTGTGTCCAGTTATTCCAAGTATGGGCTTCCTTAACATAGCCACTGGGGAAGGAAGGTGGTTTTCTGATACCCAAACTGCCAAACAAATGAGACCTTTTAAACTTGTCAAATCTAGGGTTCTACGTAATGGCAGATGGGAAGGAGACCAGCATAAAGAAATAGGGCAGCAGAAGCAGATCTTATGTATAGATTGTTAGTAAATCAAAGACTATCTCTATTTCAACTGCCCCCTGAAATGGGGGGATTGGAATCAATATTCTCTACAGGTGATTCCCCATCAAAAAAAAATTTTATTTGTAAAAATCATTGCTCTCTATATATGTTATCCAAGTGGTGCTTCTTGTTACAGAAAATAAATTAAGCAGATGCAAGTCACTCTTAAAAATTAGCTCACAACTCCATATGCTAAAGAATTTCTACCCAACCCCCATCTTCAGTAACTGACAAGGTGACCTGTATGCTCATATAAAAGTATTTTCGCATTCATAAACAAGTTGTACTAATTATCAAAAACTGTTTTAATTAAATTTCGGAACATCTGGCCTTTCTTCTTGGCAGTTTGCCTCAAGATCACACCATCGCTTAAACTGGTAGGAATTGGAGACATGAAGTTTTCAATAACTATGTGTCCTGGTAAATGAAGAGCAACTTATCTACAAGTAATATGTTCTTTTCTGTAGTTGGTTACCCCTGTGGACTTTCACTCTTGCCAATACCAAAGATATCTGAAATGTTCATGAACTTTGTGTGTGTGTGTGTGTGTGTGTGTGTGTGTGTGTAGTTCATGAAGTGTCAATCATTCTGTAAAATAATGACTTGCAAGTTCTTATCAGATGACTTCAGCATGAGAATAGTTGTTAAGAGGCAGAGGGCAACGAAGCTCTGCTTTCAGAGCTATTACTCTCAGTAATTCAGTTTCTTCTCTGTAAAGGCAGTAATCTCCAGAGAAAACTTCCTGAGAATATAGCTAACTGGAAAAAATAGAGCTTTCTGCATGGCAAACCATGTAGATATTAAGAATACAAAAACAATGGGCTGAATTCGAGTCCTAAATATATATTACATATGTCATGGATGAAAAAAAGAGAGGCAAATATATATAATTTTAAAGACAGGTGACAATACCAATTCTTTAATAAAGTGTACTTCTTGAGTCAAAAAAAAAAAAGGGTAAACTGAAATGCAAAAAATGAGTAAATATTTTTTAAAAGACTATCTGTGTCTCCTCAATTACCTATCATGCACACATCCCTTTCAAAATAACACCCATGATTTTTTTTTATCAGCAATTTCCATCAGTTTCAGTGACAAACACCTGGATGGAACTCTTCCCTCAATCATTATATTCATCTGAATATATTTTTAAACTACTCTGGATAGAATATGCAAAATATTTTTTCTCATCAATGAGAAACAAAAGATAAAATGTTGAAACTTGTTTTTTAAAACAGGACCTTGCTAACAATCATTATCACCTTGAAGGAGTATTCAGCCTTTTTTTGTTCATTAATTCCAAAAACCATTTATGGAGTTTCTATTAGCAAAAGGTACTGAGCTTAAGGATCTTACTGCTCAGTTTTCATCTAATTTCCAATATAAGTAAAGTTGATTTAAAAATTAAAGCAATATATTATAGTCCAACATGAATATTATAAACAAAGTGTCATAGGAAGTTGACACTGCAAAAATGTAACAGTTATACTAATTATCATTTTTCATGTCATTCATTTCATAATGTCAATCAGTATTCTCATGGATTTAGCAGATTTAAGAGGAAATGTTGAGGACTAGGTTAGGTTTGGATGGGTAGTCACGGGAATACAGCAAAAGAAAAATCATTCTTGCTGGAGAATCTGAGCAAGTTTCAAGGATGAAATGATATATTCATTACAAAATCTTTATTATATTGATGAGATATTTAGAGTCCTGCACAACAAAACGATCTTAAGAGCTATTATTGTTAGGGATCAAATTTTCATAATGCAGAGCCAAAAAATAACAAGATTTCTGAATTGGAAAGGACCTTAAATGTCATCTGATCTAGCCCATAGTCAAACAAGAATCCCATCAAAATTTAACTAGGCAAGAAGTCATCCAGTTTTTCTTTAGGATCCCAAAGAGGAAGAAACTACAACTCTTGTGTCATCTCATTCCACTTTTTTATAGTTCTAAAGATGAGGAAGTCTTTCTTTACTTGAAGTTTAAATTTGTTCTTTTAAAATGCCTACCTATCATGAATCCTAGTTTGCACAGAAGGTCTAAGTACAGCAAAGCCAATCCTTCTCCCATTTGATCACGCTTTACATGTTTGAAGGTATTACATTTCATCCAAGTTTTCTCTTCTCCAGGTTAAATAATGCTATTTCCTTCAAGAAATCTTTATGTGATTTGAACTTCAGGTCCTTTATTCTAGTTTTCCTTTTCTAGACACTTTCCAGCTTCTACATGTTGTTTCTAAATGTGACTCCTAGAATTGAACAAAACACCTCAGTGATGACTTGGTCAAAACAGGACAACCACTTAGTTTAATGGGACAATCCCATTTCTCATTCTTTTATTCCATCCCTAATCTAGTCCACTGATCTCCTTGGTTTAGGGAATTCTTTGTGAGAAAAAATTCCTTCTAGAATGCACATTGCCATTAGGCATTATAAAGCATAATAGGTTCAATGAAAAATTAAATGATTTGCTCCAGGGTGCCACAGAAAGCATTTATCAAGAGTAGGACTTGAACCCAGGTCTTCCTAACTCTAAGGTTAGTTCTTCATCCCTTATGTACCATATTGCCTCTGTTTCGGGATGGGCAAGATTGTTAATTCAGTCAAAGATTGATTGACAGATAAAATTGGATTGATTCAGAAAAACTGATTAGCTTTTATGGCAGTCTTATCACACTAATTCATATTTAGCTTTTGCACCAAATTTATAATCTTAAAATATTTGTAAGCAAACCTTTATCTTGTCAAAGGTCTATAATTTGCATTTTCTTAAATTTCAATATATTAGATTTTGTCCAACATTTGAACCTATCAGGATCTTTTTTGGATCTTGATTCTGCCATTCAATAGGTTAAGTATTCAGTCTATCTTAGGATCATCTGTTCATTTTATGAAAACAACATCTATATTTTTACTAAGTTATTGATAAAAATGTTAAATAGCCCAGATCCTTGGAATATTTTACTTGAGAATACTTTCCAATTTCATGTTATTTGTTATTAATAAAGATTAATATAGTTCAAATTTTTCCAACTATTATTAAGATCTAGCTGACATCTTTTTATCTTATCCATAGTAATAGCACAAAGTATTTTATTAAAGTTTTTCTAACATTGACACACTTACCACACACCCTGAAAACTAACAAAAATGCCAAGAAATGGGAATAATCAAGTTTGGCAAAGTGGTGGGAAGTCAAGTACAAAATGATATACATTTTGGGGGAGTTTTGAACTAGTCCTACTATTTGAGGTAAGTTGGTTTTATAAAAGGGGAGAGATACTTTTTATTCCTTTTAAGTTAGTGATCATGTTACTGCACACATATTCTAAGGAGGTCAAAGAGAAAAACAAATTTGTGAGAAACACACACACACACACACAAATGCTTTTTGTGGGTCGAAAGAATTAGAAGCATAGTGGGTGCTCATTAGTTGGGGCATGAATGTCCAAATTATGGCATAGAGATATAATGGAATATTGTTTTATAGTAAGAAATCATGACTATGAAGAATTCTGAGAATTCCTTTGAGAAAATTTTTATGAACTGACACAGTGATATATGTAGAATCAAAAGAATAATACACTCAATGATGACAACAATGTAAATGAAAAAAAAAAATGACTCAGAGGAAGCCAGATTCCTTGTAATTATAAAAACAATTATGGTCCCAGAGAACAGACAATGAATCATATACTTCCCTTATAAGAAGAGACAGGGGACTAAGAGAAAATGCTGATTATAGTCATATGCAGTCAGTATTACTGAGGTAGGGTATATTACTTTTCTAAAAGAGCTGGGGGTTTAGGGGAAAAACCTGGGTGCTGTGAACTAGGACATAGTGGAGAATAGCAGAAGGACTTATCTAATGAAGAAAAGAACATTATAGGTAAGGAGTTAAGCTCCTTGTTTCTTATTTTTCTTTTTTAAATAAGATATGTCACTCCAGACTCATATTTCAATCAAAGGTCTTATCCCACCAAATCTGAGTAAAATTGAGTAATCCTTCTAATAAACTGAATGCATAGTCCTTTGTCTTTTTTCCAATTTTTCCCAAAGTTAACAACAACAACAAAAAACTAAGTTTGATAATAATAGATGGTATCTATAATGCATTTTGTGTTTTGCAAAGCATTTTACATGTATTTATTAAAGGACGTTGGGTCTGATATTCAACATGATTGCTGCAGAACCAAGGTAAACATTTCCAAAATAACATCAGTTTAAAATAAACCACTTTCTAAAATGCTGTATTCCTACTATGATAATCTTATATATTCAATAAATATACATTAGAGATTAAGTAATAGTTATCTAATTCTGCCATTTCACATAATTAAGGTTAACAAATTAAGGATTCAATCCACAAGTGGGCAGAATGATTTAGTTAGTTGTGGATAAAGGACTAGATCAGATAATGAATTATGCTTTATTTTCATTACTGACATTCTGACAATTTCTTCTTTAAGAATATATTTTATCTAGGCAATGTAGTACTAAGGTACTAGGGAAAAAAAGATTCTAGAATCAGAGTTCAAATCTCATCTTTGATGCTTGCTAATTCTGTGACATTAGGCAAATCACAATTTTCCTTGGACTCAGTTTGTTTGAATCAATTATTCCTTAAATCTCTACAATGAGGAGCTTTGGAATAGATGATCTCTGCTATCCTTTTCAGCTATAGTTCTATGATCCTATGGTCTAGCCAAAGTTTACAGAATTAAATTCTTTTAGGATTTAGGATCCAAAATATCACCATGTATCAGTACAAACAAATTGTAACTAATTTTAAAAGTATACTATTAATTTTGCACAGTATTAAAGTTTCCCACTATTATTATTTGTAAATGGTTTTGTTAAATGGAATCTTTTTTATATAATGAAAATTAGTATTCAAGGCTATTTCAGGATAATAGAGACATAGCTTATTATCCCTCTCCACCAATCTGTAGATGAGATGATATGGTAAATATATTGAGTAGTTAATGATATATCAAATGTACTTTCTAAAATTTCAGCAACATTTTCTGTGATTCTATAGTTAGAACTGTCCACCTGCCTCTAGTTCAATTGTTTGGAAGGCAGTTAAATGTAATTTTGACTTAACTACAGTTATTCCTTTTAAAAAAATCAATCATTTTAAAATACAAAGAAAGCCAATCTAATGTTCTTGGATAAACAGTGTAATATGGCATTTCTAATAAAGAATGGTGATGTTAACAAATAGTTTCACTTTAGTGTGTCTGTCTAGAAAATGTAGGATGACACTTCTTGATTAGCATGCTTATTCATAAAGTACTGAATCCTTTAAAGACATGTAATCATTAAAACTCAGTATTTTGATTTTTTAATTTATTAAATTGAGTTCAGGAACACACATGTATGTTTGTATGTAAATAAATTTTTAATGTTTTCCTATAGTATTTTCTTACAGTATAATAGTGAATTAAAATGTATTTTATACATTTATAATTTTTAATTCAAATAAAATTTCATTAGGTTCTATTGAATTTTTTATTTTGTTTATTAAAATATAGATAATTAGTTTCAATAGCATTATATGATAATCCAACATTTATTGGAAACACACCTACATGTATGTATTGACTACTTCTTCAAAGTAAATTTCAAATGCAATCTTCTCCATTAAGCATTCTTAATCACTCCAAATGGTAATTAATGACTTCTCATCCTTAGACCTCATACTGTTTTTTATTCTTACATATTCATCAGGCATTATTTATTATTATGATGATGTTTGTGTTATTTTAAATTATTCTTCGGAGGCAATATTACATAGTAGATTGAAAGCTGATCTGGGAGTCAAGAAGACTTGGGTTTACGCCCCATCTGTGATACATATCAGGTCAACTAGATGATGTAGTGAATAGAGTGCCAGGCCTAGCCAGGGAGTCCCCTTTTCTGAGTTCAAATCTGGGCTTGAACACTTATTAGCCATGTGATCCTGGGCAAATTATTTATTCTGTCTACTTCAGTTTTCTTATATATAAAATGGTAAAACATTCTAGTATCTTTGCCAAGAAAATCATGGTACAAGAAGATCTGAATGAGGCTTTAACTCTCTCAGTGCCTCCAGGAAATTCTAAGACTAAAAATTATAAAGAAGATATCAATCTTGAGTAGTAGAAGATGTTACTCACCAAGAAGATCCTTACTACAATAATGAAATCATAGATACAGTAATGAAAAGTTGTTTTTTTTTTTTTGTTTTTTTTTTTTTAATGTATGAATCAATCCTCCCCAGTGGAGTGAAAGTTCCAAGAGGGCAAGATCCATGCACAAAGATATCAATCTGGAGTAGTAGAAGATGTTACTCACCAAGAAGATCCTTACTACAATAATGAAATCATAGATATAGTAATGAAAAGTGTTTTTTTGTTTGTTTGTTTGTTTGTTTTTTTTTTTTATGTATGAATCAATCCTCCCCAGTGGAGTGAAAGTTCCAAGAGAGCAAGATCCATGCACAAAGAAGGTAAATTGTGTATTTATATACATATCTACCTAGGGCACCTATTTCCTTTTTAAGATTAGGGAAGTAGGGATGGAATAGGGGTGAGGAGGTCAGAGCAGACAATCACTCCACCCATTTAAAATAGTCAAAATATTACATTTGATTCCTTAACTAAGATAAGAACATATCAATCATAGACTTTAGACTGAGTGTGAAAAAAAGTACTCGATCAATTTATATGTCTTTGAAAGTCATTGGATGATCCCTACACATATTACATAGGAAGTGTGTTCAGATTGATTAAGTAATCTTGCTTGTATCCTATGAGTCATTTATAAAATAGCAAGGCAATTTAAAATTGAGAGATTAAAGTATTAGCAATTTAGGAAAGAAGCCATCTCACCAAGCCCTAGTGAGGATTTACCTATGGGATGGGGAAGGATAGATCCTAGACTGTAGACTCTTCCTGATCCCATTACTTATCTTACTCCTAATGACTTTAGAGGACAAGAAAATTTATAATTTTCATACATTGTCTGAATAGTCTATCTAGGATAGGTGTAACTATCACTGGGAACTCAAGAAAAATTAGATGTGAGGCAGTCATCACTTGACAGTATGCCCAGAAGAAAAGATATCCTATATCCAAGAACATCATCTTGAGGATTTCATTAAAAGGAACTATGAGTTATTCCTTTGTACATGTGCTTTGTAAGATAGAACCTACTTTTCCATGGACTTTGTGTGTATTTGTGGGAGATGATGTCTCAGACTTTTAGTGGGATGTTTATATGAGTTGAGCTTTATTATATCATCTTAATAAATGCCTCTAATTAAGACTGATTAGTTGACTTTAAAGGATAATAAATTGTAGTAGGAA
Source organism: Antechinus flavipes (assembly GCF_016432865.1). NCBI lineage: Eukaryota > Metazoa > Chordata > Mammalia > Dasyuromorphia > Dasyuridae > Antechinus > Antechinus flavipes. Next base: position 353,523,234 of record NC_067401.1, on the reverse strand, counting down.
CGCACTCTTGAGAGCTCATGAACCACAGAACTGGAAAGATGATCTCATACTTCCAATGTCTTAGAACCCACCCTAGACCCTGAGGAAACAGGGAGCTGCTTTCCATGTTCTGAGATCCAGCCAGACAGTGAAGATGGGAATTGGGAAAAAAAAAAAAAAAAAAAAAAAAAAAAAAACTTTCTACCATAGCAGTTTTCAAAGTGAGTTGAAATTATTTTCCTAAGTATATTAAATCATTTTAATTTTTAATATGGTATATTATCAATAAATATATGCTATATAAACAAAAATTCTTTGGAGAATTGGGTCCATGATTATTTTAAAGAATGTAATGGGGTGTTTTGAGACCAAAAAGTATGGGAATTGCTAAACTCTACTTTAGTTATATAAAATCTAAACATCTAAATTCTATTCACTTTGTGCTGCCAGTGTTCATTAATATGAAATCCTCTGGAGCATAACTAGTTTAAACAGGTTTACATCAAGCATGAGAAAGAAAAGATTAACCATCCCGTCTCTTAAAGCATAATTTACCTTTTCAGGCCTACATTTAGATAAATATATGTATAGCTACTTTTTATAATCCTTCATCATCACTGTTATTGCAATATTTAGGCTTAGAAATAGTAGTGTGAGAAAATTGTGAATTCTGATGAGCTCATAATAAGTTATAATGCTAAAGCATTTGAATTAGACTGAAACACTGCTTATTATTAAAAAGGTGGGGGGAATGACCCTTTCAGAAATCATTGCTGGGGTTCTGCTTTTGTTTTTTTCAAAAATCTTACTAAAAAAATCTCACTTTATATTCATTCACTAAGAATTTTGTTTTATTCCAGTTGAAGAATTCTGATAAAAAGTCATTTTTAAGGGTGTATATTTGTAGAGTAGATTATTTTTTGGATATTATTACAGATATACCAAAGCTTAGGAAAGTTACTCTCCAATTTGAGACACAAAGCTAACACATTTAACAACTGCAAAATACTTTGTAGTTGTACTAATTATTATAGTTTTAAAGAAGTTTAACAGATGTAAAACAGATCCACAAAGTAGATGAAGCAGCCCAGAAACCATCTTTTTCAGCAAAGATTTGATCATCTGACCATGTTGAAAAACAGGACAGAAGGCCATACCAAGTTAGAAGACAGCCCTTTTACAAAATATTATAGAGTGGGATGATAGAAGATTGAGAGTATTATTACTTCACAAAACAGTTAAAATCAGAAGAAGAGAACAATTAAAATCAGAAGAAGAGAAAAGAAGCTGCAAACATTTGTATAGCAAAGTGGAAGGAAAATTAAAAAAAAGAAGCCAAAAAGAAAGAAATAGAAGCTGAGGTTGTTAAAACTATCCAGTACCATCAATGATAAAGAGCCCATCACATATTAACTCTTAATGCCTTTGTACCATATATATATTATAGGTGGAAGTATAAGTGATACTTAAAAATGAAGTCAAGAAGAAAAACTCCAAATGGGACAATCTCTGCTGGAGGGTAGTATAATTTTAAAGGTACTTTCTTCCTCTTTTTATATTTTGGTTCTTCAAATACAATATAACCTGGAGGTCCCAAGGTTCCATTTAAACCTTCTTTTCTCCAAGATAAGTAAATATTCCCATTCCATAATTAATGGTTATAATATCAGGGACAAATCTCTTAACTCTCTCTATCTCAGCTTTTTCATTTGTAGAATATGGATGATAATGGTAATATTAGTTATTAGTAATACCAGCTAGCCTTTGTTTGCAAGGCACTATATCTACTATTTCATTTAATTCTTAATACAAAGCTATGATGTAGGTATATGATAATACCCATTTTATAAATGAGGAAACTAAGCAGAAGAATTTAAACTGACTTGCCTAGAGCCCTAGAGGTAGTAAATGGAGCCCAGGTTTTTTTTTTTTTTTTTTTTTAATTTTTTTTATTATAATTAGCACTAGCTACAACATCATGTAGTCATCACCAACTTCATGGGGACCTTATGAGGACTAAATGAAGGAATAAGCAGAAAGCACTTTGCAAACCTCCAAAGTTGTTGTGTTGTTGTTTTAATAAATACCAGCTATTATTCTTATTAGGTATATGGCACAATAGAAAGAGTACTAGGTCTATTGTCAGGAAAACTTACCTCCTGAGTTCAAATCTGGCTTTGCTGTGTGATCCTGGACTAGTCTTAAAACCCCATTTGCCTCAGTTTCCTCATCTATAATGTGAGTAAGAAAAGGAAATAGCAAAGCATTTCAGAATCTCTGGGAAGAAAATTCCAAATGGGGTCACAAAACGTCAGACTGAATGGAAGAACAACAAAAAATTATTCTTATTATTAATAACTTCTTTGGATTTGATGTAATTTCTTGATCTATCAGTCAGTAAATCAAGAAAATGCAGATGTAATTTGCCTTGCAATGTATTTGGCATAGTCTTTCATGGTCTTTTTCAGAAGAAGATCCAGAAATGTTGGGGAGAGATGAAGGTACAATCAGATCTGAAATGGTTTGAATGACCAGGAAACAAAACAGAATGAATGAATAAAAAACTATTAAGTGCTTGCTTTATGCCAGACACTGTGCTAATCATTGGGAATTCAAATATAAATATAGCCCCTGACCTCAAGGAGATTCCATTCTAAAAGGGAAAAACACCACATGTAAGGAAGAGGTAATAAGATAATTAAGTTTGGGTTCAGGGAGAGATGGAAATAGTGAGCCATTGAAGCACTACTGATTTTATTCCTTTGCTCACAGCAAGAACTACAATGGAGCTAGGAAAAGAAATTAGACTTGTTTGGCACAGCCTGTTCTTTATGAAACTGTTTTAGAGTTTAGTAATCACTATTTTCCTTTCTAGATGTTTACATGCTAATTCCTTAATAAAGTCTAGACATTTGCCAGAAATTGAAGTCAATTTGACTGGCTGAAAGCTCATACACTGAATTCTCTCCCCTTTTCTGAAAATTAGGACATTTACCCTTCTCCTTTTATTCAAGTATGTTTCCTTTAAAATTTTTCAAGTATCACTGATAGTGGCTCAGAAATTCCATTTTTTCTGGATCCTGACATGTATTTTATACAAGTGTGTAGACTTGAATTACTAGTTGAGGGCATCTAGGTGCTATCCTATAATCTTACTTATCTAGTGTTTCAAATTCCTACAAACCTTTCTTATTCTTTTATTTCCACTTCAAAGATTCTCATTGAATCAAAATAAAAGTTTAAAGGATCTACTCTCTTTTGTTCATTAATTATCTTATCTACCTGAGCAATAGTCTTTAATACTTAATTCCTCCCAACAGATCTTTGAAAGAAAGGCCCCCATCCCTTGGCTTAAGCATTGGAGGTCAAGAAAACAAATGCTTCAAGAAGTATAGTTTTTTAAAGTTAAAAAGTGTTCATACCATTTGACCCAGAGATTTCATCACTAGGCATATACGCTAAGGAAATCAATGATTAAAAGAAAGACTCCCAGATGTATTAACATATTTACAGCTGTAATTTTTATAGCAGAAAAGATAAAAAGATATCAACAAAGTTATGTGTGATTGGAAAAAGTGGTTAAGGCATCAATCAATTAAAGCAAAAATTTGAAATTCGAAATATTGCACTTATATTTATGAAATATTAAAAGGTCGAAAGATCTGCAATGAATTGGATAGATCTTCCATAGACTAGATGAATGAGATCATAGTCTCTTCAAAGTTTCAAAGTATTTAGACAAATTTACGTGAACATCTATGTATGTATAATTACATATACAGATGTGTGTGTGTGTGTGTGTGTGTGTGTGTGTGTGTGTATGTAAAGAATGTAAGCTTCTTGCAGGTTTGGCTTGTATTTATATACCTAGAGCTAAGACCAGTGGCTTACTCTATTTTTTTTTGAGAGTAAGCACTTAATAAATGCTTGTTGTTGACTTATTGTTAAGTTACAGCATGATCAAGATAACAGAATCATAGGGTTCTAAATTTGGAGCTGGAAGGGATTTCAGAAACTGTCTAATCCAACCACAGTTTGCAGATGAAGAAATTGTGACCTTGGCAGGTTAAATAAGTTGCCTAAGGTCACAAAAATAATATACTTCAAAAGTGGGATTTGAAATCAAGTTGTATGATCAGAGTTAATCCCTTTGCATGTGAAATGAGTGATGATTCTGCCAATTACTAACGGGTCTTCAAGGAAGTAGAGTTCATTTCAACTAGGGATGGTCAGAGAAAGCATCTTACTGTTCAGTTATGTCCAATTTTTTATGACCTCATTTGGGGTTTTCTTGGCAAAGATACTGGAATAGTTTTCCATTTCCTTCTCCAGGTCACTTTATGAATGAGGAAACTAAGGCAAACAGGGTTAAGTGACTTGACTAAGGTCATACAATTAATACGTATCTGAGGCTGAATTTGAACTTTAAGTCTTCCTGACTTTACTGTAAAAAGTTTACAGAAGAGTTAAGAGTTCAGTTGAAACTTAGAGAAGGCAGCATTTCTACAGGATGAGAAAGGAAAAGTCCTTAAATAATATGCATTATACATAATGCCACATATGATGTCACACAATTCCCACAAGAATTTTTACTTCCATTATCAGTACTGAATCCTTCTTTCAAATGCTATCAAAGTAGTATACCATCATAACCCATTGGAATGCTTTTGAAACAGTGTGATATGTAAAACAAAGCTTTGTACTTAAATTGAAAAGCAGTTTTTAATAAAATAGCTGCCACTGTAAGTGATCAGAATGTCACTTGGTTATCTCTGAAAACCTCACAATTACATCACTGAAAGTTCAACATCCTAGGATACAGCAGGACAGATTAGATTACGGTGATTCACTACATAGTTCTTTATTTTGTTTAATTTATCATAGAAATATGTACTATCTTCTAACATGTTGCAAACTGAATTTGAAACAAACAGGGAATTTAATATGTTTTTCACTAGATGAAATATAATCAAGTCTTCAAAATGCCCTTGGAGCTAAAACATTAACAATGCCAGTAAATGTTTTTTTTTGTTTTGATATTTCTAAATGAAATTGTCTTATGTCTCTTGGTATAACTAGATATATAGAAATATACAGACTTTAAAACTGAAAATTTCCATCTTCTAGATTTAAAAATTAGCTTCATTGGCTACATTTCACAGTGCCAACAGAGAAGGAACTATTGGGTTGTTTCTGTCTTTTTTTAACTTTTGCCCCTCATCTGTTTTATTTTATTTTATTTTTTACTTTTAGCCTTGTACTGAAAAGTTTGTAATGACTTCCTAAAATTCTACTACCAAAGGTGACAAAAGCTCAACTGCACAGAATTCAATTATATAGTTTTCCGTAGTTTTCAGAGGTGTAAATAACTGTATCAGTCATCCACTCACTGATGAAATATGGCAGATGCATATATAATTAGCACATTGTTCATCATTTTAAGGACTCAAGGGACTAACTGCATTAATAATATCCATGAGTGGTTATATCAAAAAAATAATAAAGTGTAAATGAAAAAAAATCCAGGGGGAAATAAGATTTTTTTCTAAAGATCACAGAAATAGGATTTCATTGATTATGCTATAGTAGCATTATATTTAAGATTATAAAAATATAAAATTCAGTTACAATTTTCACAACAATGATGATTGTTCTCTTTTTTAAAAAGAGCATTCTTCTTTTATTCTGGATAGATACAAATATTTTTCTATTTACAGAAATTTCTATGCCATGTCAAAATATAATATATATTATATAATATATAATAAAGCACAATATTGGAAATGGGAAATCATATAATTTCAATTTTTCTAAATAATTAAAAATTCAAAATAAGAAAACATATTGTAAGCCTCATTATGGAAAAGAACGAAACCAGTAAGTCACAATGAACTTGAATTTGCAATTATCTAGATCTTCACATCTTATCAGTTTTCAGTTCTGAGGATCTCTAAGAGAACAGAAGTTAATTTTCCTCTTAGATATTTTGATGACATATTTAACACCATCTCTTACATCTCTTTGTAAATTTGTAATGTACTTGGAACAGCAAATTTTCATTTCCATATTATATTTCATCATTTCCTAAAAAAATTTAACAAACAATAGCTATTGTGCTTTATAAGAAAACTAGAAATCAAGTTAACTTTTAGGTAAGTGGGAATATTTGGAGGGAGAACCACAAGATATTTTCCAGTATCTTGAAAAGTAAGAGATCAATAAGGAGTAGCTCCTTAAATGTCTAGATGGAAGAAATTCCTTGATTCAGAGGAAAATGAAGTTTACAATGAATGTATTTTTTGGATATTCTTTTCACTTTTAATATATGAGTAAGCCCACATGAAACTAGGGAGAGGCTAAACCAATCATACTTACTGACATTTACAGGGTAGATGATATAAACCTGACAGGCTGACTTTTGCAAGTTGCAAAGAATCACCCGAATGTGATAATTCTATGACATAAATTTTGTAAAATTGAATCCAGAATAAGATATTCCAGATAATAGAAAAAATATTCCATTTCTATATTTAAATAGTACCTTAAACACATAAGCCATATTTATAATAGCCATCCTTTTGCCTCTATTAGTTTTCAATAAACTATTTTCCCTCCCTCACTCCCCCCTGGCTATTAAAGCATCATAAAAGAACTGCTAAGAAAATCTTCTTGATTAATTATTTGGTCTATGTTTAGATCCTAACTGAGGTGTTACACAAAATCCTCTTGGAAATTTTATGTCTGAGCAGCTAAGAAATTAAAATTATATTATTATTTGGAATTGAGAGAATTGAGAGCTGAGCTTTTAAATGACAAAATAGAGGAAATTAGAGTGCTTACCTAAAACATATCTTAAGTACAATGTTTTCTTAAGTACTACTATGATTGGAGAGCAAAATGTGGCAAAGTGACAAAACAATAAATAGTAAGTGTTAATATGGACTTAGTGCCATACCTTCAAGTATATGTGATTATGAATTTTACAGATTTAAAAGAACTGAACTAATTATGGTGTTTTTAAAGAACAAATCTTAACCATTCTTTTGTACAAAGACCATATATTTATTTTTTAATGGTGTGGTCTGACATTTCTTTTTCTAGCTCATTTTACATATGAGGAAACTGAGACAGAGTTAAGTGACTTGCCCAAGATCATGAAACTATTAAGTGTCTGAGGCTGGATGTGAACTCACAGACATTAGTGACCCCTCCAGGGTCAGTACTCTATCCATTGAGCCACCTAGCTATCTCATATATTTATTAATATTGTTAATATATAACATTAGATATACTCAGAAATTGAAGTATATGACATAATGGATTAAAATCTAAATAGAACCTAAAAGTTAAGTTGATGACATGAACAAAATTAATCATATTGTTGGGTTATTTTTTTTTTCTGGTTCCCCATACCATATAGTAGTGCCTACCTTTCTACCTTTTCATTATTATATTATATTGATGCTTGAGAATATGAATTCTTTCTTTTTTTTCTTTCTGCTTCCCTTCCTTCCTTTTTTCTTTCTTCTCCTTTTATTTATTTATTTATTTATTTTTTTTAACAAGAAAGCTAATTCAAAGTGGCCACTAAATAAATATTTTCTGTTTGGGTGATTGAAGTAATTTTTTTCCTGACCTGCATTCATGAAGAGGTTGGACTATGTTTTAATCTTTAAAGTCACTTTTATCTGTCAAATTCCACTGTTCTAATTAGATAACAAAAAGAAATCAAGAGAAGCAAATGTCATCTTTACAAGTGTTGGTTTTCTTTACAGTGAAAATAGTTATGAAAGTTTCATTAGGGAAATTGTCTTATGGCTATTCATCAATTTTTAATGAGTCTGCATATAACCAAATAATTTTTAATCTGGCTAAGGAATAGTCAGTCATCCACTAATCTCTTCCCATTCATCTCATACTTAAGATACTGAGGTCTAGTTCTATACACCACATTTTAGGAAGAATTTAGACAAGATGGTGTCAGGAAAAAGATCTTCAAGGTGGTAAAAAGACTGGAGACTGTCACAAGAGGATCAGATGAAGGAACTAGGGTATTTCTACTTTATAAGATAAGGGCATGATAGTCATTTTCAATAAGTTGTAGTTCTATCTTATGGTTAAAAATTGAGACTTCTTTTGCTTGGCATCAAATGGCAGAACTAAACACAGTGGGAAGAAGTTGAAGAGAAATTTTATCTTGATTTTTAAGAAAAATTTTCTAACAAAGTTAGTCCTGAAGTAGAATAGGTTTCCTTGTAAGGTACTATGTTTCTCTTCACTGTATTTTAGCCAAATATAGACATTTAAGACTATTAAAGGATATTAGTTTATTGTATGTGGATTTCCTATGTTTTAGCACAGATTAGACTAGGTGCCTTCTATAATACCTTGCACTTGTACTGTTTCCCAATTCTGTGAAACTCCAATCATGCCTTGGCCTGGAAATTACTTTAAGTCTCTGCAAAGTTTTATGCAATTATTCATTTGTTTTCCCTCAAATTAAAGAAAATAGGTTTGAATAATAGAAGAGAATTGTCCATTAAGATATGAGGAAGATATTTTAAAAATTAAGATGTTTTTATAATTATTGTTTGTATGATTAGCTGGGATATGATTAAATGACCTCTAATTACCCACAAATGAAAGGATTTCTGGGGCAGAGGTATGGAAACTAGAATTAATACAAGAAAGATTTAGCATGAGTGTTAATCTAAATGAAACCAGGAAAATGTGTTATTGGATGGTTCATAAAATATTAAACTTGACCAAGCCTCCTGCTCCTTAATTGAAATCATCATTACTATTCTCTTCAACTTCTTGTTTGAAATCACTGTGAGATTGGTTCTTTTTTCAATAAACTAAAATCACTGAATTATAGAATTTGAGACTGAAAGGAGACATCAATGGCCATCTGTTCCAACTTGTACTTTAAAGAAATCCTATTATATAAGTATGTTAAATGTACTAATCTTATCTTTTTTTTGAAGATTTCAAAGGAAGGAGGTAGAGAAGATCTATTCCCCTCTTCTGAAGTCCACTTTTGTACAGTTCTAATTATTAGGAAGTTTTCCCTGACATGCAGCTTAAATTTTCTTCTTTGCAGTTTCTAACCATTGCTCTTGTTTATTACTTCCTAAAAACAAACAGAACTCTACTCCCTCCTCCATATGGAAACCTTTCTTTCAACTCTTTGAACACAGCTACCACAACTCTTCATAATCACAATTTCTATTTTTAGATATCTGGCAAACACTTCCTCAATAATGCATTCTAGATTTTTCCCAGAAATCAAACTGAAGGCTATAGGTTTTTAATTTACAGAATCTCTTCTCTTCATTTGAAAACTGCAATTTTTTTTCCCCTCAATCTAATAATTCTCCAGTTTTCTATGGATTTTTAAAAATTATTGACAATAACTCAGAAATTATCTTAGTTTCTTCAGTTTCCAGTTCATTTGACTCAGGTGGCTTGAATTCATTAAAAGTAACTAGGTGCTTTCTTTTTTATCACTGCATTTACTTAGGTGTCCTTGTTTTTCATTTTTGTTCTATAATTTCCAGTTCAAAGGTTATTATTAGCCTTGTCAGAGAAAATAGAAGTTAAAATTACCCTGGCATGGATTCTGTCAATATAAAGTTATTATAAAACAAAATAAAATATTAAAAAAAAGAAAGAAAATAGAAGTTAAATTAGAATCAAGCAGTTCTCTCTGTTGCTAGTTACCACCATCCTGTTCTCCCTTTCTCTAAGCAAAATTCTATTCCTTCTTTGCTTTCATTTTGAAAAAAATATTCCTTTACAAACATCCCAAATTCAAATATTTTTTATTCTTATCACCAGCATGAGATCATTTTGGGATCTAGAACTAATGATATTGTTTATAGGACTATGACACTCATAGCCATCTTCTATTTACTATAGTATCTATTTTCTCTGCTTTAAAAAAAAAATAAAATAAGTTGTTTTGTGAGTTTCTTGTGCATCCCTTCAAACAAATTCCATTTTCCTCTTCATTGTAATCGCTTCCCTTTGTTTTTTCTAAATTTAATTTTTAAGCATCTTCCATGCCTTCATGGAATAACTTCTCCTGTAGCATTATATTCCAAAAACAAATGCAAATCTTTTCTGTAAATCCTTTGACATCTACTTTCCTACAATTTAGGTTATATGTTACATTATGTCCAGATTTTATCTTCTCTAAAAGAGAATCATTAATACTCATACCCACACTTATATATCATTTTCACTACAGCAATTTGTTGTTTCCTGTTACTAATGCACATATGGAAAATAGAATTTCTCCTTCTTAGTTCCTCTAAAGTATCAAGTAATCAATGCAAATTAGAAAGTTATTAAATGCTCTGGTTTTTTTTTTAATGCAATTTCAGTATGTTTATTTGGAAGTTACTAGAAAAAGCTTGAATTATTTAAAATATATTCTAATTAGTATATAAAATCAATATAGTAAAGTTATTACCCTTAGTTTACATGATATATACTTGACAGTATTTACTGTATCGTGTCCTTGTTGGATTGTGAATTGGCATTCTTTTTTTTTTTTTTTTTTAATAATTTTTTATTGATAGAACGCATGCCAGGGTAATTTTTACAGCATTATCCCTTGCATTCATTTCTGTTCCGATTTTACCCCTCCCTCCCTCCACCCCTTCCCCGAGATGGCAAGAGTCCTTTACATGTTGAATGGGTTGCAGTATATCCTAGATACAATATATGTGTGCAGAACCAAACAGTTTTCTTGTTGCACAGGGAGAATTGGATTCAGAAGGTATAAATAACCCGGGAGGAAAAACATAAATGCAAGCAGTTTATATTCATTTCCAGTGTTCTTTCTCTGGGTGTAGCTGCTTCTGTCCATCTTTGATCAATTAAGGCTCTCTTTATCGAAGAGGTCCACTTCCATTAGAATACATCCTCAAACAGTATAAATGCTCTGTTTTTAACGAAGAGTGAACTACAATAGGTATTTGAATGATTAAAATCTCTCTATTGCTATTGTAATGTGACTCTGTACCAGGTTTGTGATTAGTTTTTCAAAAGTCTTATCTATTTCTTCTTTTTATCTTGGTAGTCTAAAATATAGTCCATTGTGATAAAATCATTTATGTTTCTCTCTTCATTGATTTTCATACAAATACTCTGTATTTTCTTCTTTTAGTCCCTAGAATTGCTTAAAAGAGCATACCTTCAAAATATATACTAAAATTCCTACATCTTTTCCTCTTTCCAGAGTCATGTCCAGTAATGGACTTTATTCTATCAAATCTTGGCAACACTGAGAAGATAAAATTTCCCTTTTCCTGTAAAGATCTTTCATAAGTCTTTACTGTTATTCAGTGTTCTTTTACTCTCTTCTTAGGAAAGAGGAAGGTATTAGAGAAGTCAGTTGGGAATGTGAATAGGCGTTGCTTATTGATAACCAATCTGCCAACTTCTTTGGAAAATTCCCTCAATACAGTAGAAACAAATACAATAATCTGAATTTTTTTCTGATGTGAAGCAATTTCTAAGTTAAAAATTTAATTCTCACAATAACAAAGTGGTTAATACTTTTACCAATATACAACCTAAATATAACTTTTTAAAGAATATTGATAATTTTAAAGATAATATCATGTTGTCTTAGTTAAAAAATATAGCCTAAAATGCATTTTACTTTTCTCTGAACCTTTTTAACAATTTCTATTATAACTGTCTATCATCCCAATATAACTTACAGATGTCCATAACTTTCTGTAGTGATTAAAGTAGGTCATATAACTCTTTAAGTATATTATTTTATGAATAATAGAGTAATTATGAGAAATTAGTATAATGTCAATGGGTATGTTGGATGGGTGAGTTTTGGGGAGCTAAAATATTCAAAGAATATACTGTTCTATCTGTGTTGTCTTGGCATATTAGGCAGGGATTTCATTTCAGGATAGAACAAGCTATCAACAAAACCTTGTCAATGTATTTCCCTACATTTTCATTTATGAATGAATATTTTCTGTTTATTATTGCAAACCCCCGCAATAGGGATCTTTTGTGAAATTAAATTCCATTGAAAATCACATAAAAGGAAAAATAAAATTTTCTAGGTTGTCATGTAAAATAAATTGCCAACGATTAGTAGGAATGAAATATTGTAATCAAGATGTTTGTCCCTAACCTATGGGATAAATAATAAAGTAAATTAAAAATTTTTTTATATAAATTACTGAGAGTGACTATGGTATAGTAGATAGAAGGATTAAGTTTTAATTCTATCTCTGACACATATTAACTATTTGATTATTGGCAAATCACTTAAGCTACCATTATCCAAACCAAATTTCTAAGACAAAAAGTAACAGATACGTGCTGATTTGCATTGATAGGGGGAAAAGTATTAGTGAGTTTTCATTTTTATCTCTGACTTTGTGGTTAAAAATTTGATTTATATCAAAGTTCTAACAGGTTGTAGTCAGATATTTTAGCATAGTTTTAAGCTCTAACAAGAACAGCTAGATAGCAAAATGAATAGACCACTCATCCTGGAGTCAGGAAGACCTGAGTTTAAATTCTGGATTGGATACTGCTTAGCCGTGTGACCTTAGGCAAGTCACTTATCCCATGTGCCTCAATTTCTCCATCTGTAAAATGGGCTGCAGTAGAAAATGCCTTTGCCAAGAAAATCTCCAAAGGGATCAGAAAGAGTCAGACGATTAAAATGACTAAACAATAACATGTCCCAACAATATTATTTTAATTTTATTTTAGCTAAATATCCTTCTCTCTCTACCTAATAAAAAACCACCATTCCGTTAAGACTTAGTTCAAATTTTGTCTTCTCCATGAAACCTTCTCTGATTACCCTAGCCTCCTATAAAGTACAGTATTTATTATCTGCATCAATGAACAAGCACTCAGCAAGTGTCTTACTATGTGTTAGGCCCTGTGCGAGGCACTACGAAATCATTATTCACAAGGAGTTTAAATTCAAATGAGAAATTAAATACATATTAATGTACGTATGTATGTTTTTGTATCTGATATCCATATATAGATGTTTCTACATTATCTGTCTAGATTTTTACATAAATATCTATTCATTATCTATATACAGATATATATATATATTACATAATCCATGAAAATAAGAATCATAGCTTTCCTAAATTTTAGTTAATTCTCAATATTTAGCATAGTGCATTTCACAAATTAGGCACTGAATCAAACTGGTTCTTCTCTAAAGTTGCCTTCTATCTATGCTGTATATAATGTCTTTGTATTAATGTAGAATAAATAGAAGACCAATGAATACATACAAACATACATGCATATATATCTATATATCTATCTATATATATGTGTGTGTGTGTGTGTGTGTGTGTGTGTGTGTGTATGTGTATGGATTGCAAACTCTTTGAAGGCCGATACTGTGTTTCTTTTTGCTTATACTTATATTTCCAACACTTGGCACAGTGCCTGACACAGAATAACCACTTAAAAATTGCTTGTTGATTGTATCTAAGTTTGTGTTGGAGAAAAAATGCTTATACTTTTGTTAATATTCTATTCCTCGAAATAAATATCCTTTAGTAAAAGTAATTGATGGTAATTATTATAGGGAATTGGAGTGATAGTTAATGGTAGTTAAAATTGCCAGGGGGGGTTGAGTCAATAGTGTTATAAACAAGAAATCCCAAATTCTTCAGAGTTATCTCAAGAATGATGAGATTATCTAGTTGTCTTAGATCTAAGAGAGGGAGGTGAGAGTACTTAGTTACATTCCTAAAACCCAATTCAATTTGGACCAGATGCCAGTATAGGACCAGAATCCCTGCAGCTCAAGCTAGTTTGTGGGAAATGAGTCTTGTCTGGTGGCCTAAACTAGAATTATTCAAATCACTTCTAGCTTTTAATTTTTCACACAGTACAAGGATCTTAATGATCAGACTAATCTAAATAGCATTCAGCACCGATTGCTTATTCTTTTGCGGCCCATTTAAATGAATTCAACCATAGGATGTAACAAGTACATTCAGTTGGTGGTATCTAGTACAATTATAAGCTGTAAAATGATTACTAATGTAGGCATGTGTGTTTATAATTATGTTTCATAATTAATGCTCATAAGTAATGCTTCAAGTTCACACCTCCATTTGCAGTTTTCTAAATGGAAGATTTAATACTAAAGACTGCAAAATACCAGGGGCACACCATGAATCATCAGGACTAATAATATGCCACAGTCAGAAATTTCTACAGTCAGGTTAATAGTCAAGCATGCAAGAAGATCTTAGTTATTTTAGTGGTTTTAATTTTAGAAGAGAAAAACAAAATATATAGTAAATAAAAATGTTTATTATGCACAAATACATGATTTAGCATGAGGAGCTCTTGGTTTGGGAACTACCTCTTCCAACACACCCGCATTGTAGCTTAACAAATTTTTCTAACTCTTTGCTCTATATTCATAATGTCATATTGTTTCTTATGCAAAATCTAGATATGTAGGAGAGTTTAGGAGTCCAAAGCAGGGATAAGGGAATCCTTGGCAAACATAGTCTGAATTGAAATACTAGGAATATTGTGTTTTGGTTCTAGTGATAAGATAGGTTTCTAGAATATCATTAGCAGGGTACAAGTATCAGTTCTAGGACAAAAGCAACCTTACCACTCAGCTCAGCTTTAATTACTCTTCTAGAGAACTTTTTAACATAAAACAACTGGATTTGGAACCCAGACCTGAATGATTTTGGGCAATTACTTAATCTCTTAGATACTCAGAGTACTCATCAATAAAATGGGGAGAATAATATCTGTATCTTAATGAGAACCACAGGGCATGGGTTCAAATCCCATTTCTGATATTAACTACCTGTTTAACCTTTCACTTAACTTGCAGGAGCCTCAGTTCTTAAATCATAAAATGAGTGTGTTGGACAGCATTTCTAGTTTCAAATCTGTGATGCAATGATCTATCTATAGGATAAAATAACAAAATTCTTTCTGATAGAACTTGGCAAATATCTCAGATGCATCAGATATTAGATCAAATGAAATCAATAAAGCATATACCACTTATTGATTAATAATTGAATTCCTTCCTCCCAATAGGGAAACACATGTTTGCCTATGTTTTTAGGATTACAAATAAAATTATGTTCCCAATTAACAAAAATTATATGTGCATCAAATATAATAAGCATGTCTTGAGCTAGAAATTTCCTAAAAGATACTGAGCACTTGTTAAAGGCCTATTATGTGTGAGGCACGGTGCTAAGCTCTTCATGACTATTTCACACTTCTAGTGTAGTACAATTAAAGAATGCTGAATGGGCGGCAGGGTGTCAGAAAACCTATTTTGTATTCAGTTTTATCACAAACAAGTGGTATAATCTTGGGCAAATCATTGAATCTTTCTGGACTTCAATTTCCACATATGAAAATGAGAGGGTTGAATTAAAGGATCTCTAAGGTTTCCTCCAACTTCAAATCTATAATCTTCTTTGTCAATGGCCTAATCATTCTCCTACAATAACATGAAACAGAATTATCTTGGATAATAATCTATTTCCATATGACAGATTCAGAATTGGAAATGATTTTGGAAGTTATTTTGAATCTCAATGTGTATGTTTTATCTATTATTTGTACATAACCCCCCCCCCCCCATCCATCCTTTTATTTCTATTCCCATGGCCATTACTGAAGTATAGACATCTACATCTTTCCCAATATTAGAATAGATCTCTCTTCTTAACTTTCTCTCAGCTCAATTTGGAAATCATTCTCAGATTAATCTTCAAAATGCGTTTTGTTATTTGTTTTATTTTCTCCAAAGTTTAATTTTTTAATTGAATTTTTTTTCAGAATAAAATTATGTGATCCTAGAATTTAAAAGGAACAGAAAAATTCTACTCCTACAAATGAAAAACTGAGGTCCATAGAATTTAAATTACTTGCTCAAAGCTAAAATTAAACCAAAATAACTCTCCTGTCATCTTACTGCAATCACTAGTCAGTCAAAAAAGAGTAGGAAAAAGATGTCTGTTAATTAATAGATACACATTATAAGCCAAACACTATGAAAGGTTCTAGGGATACAAATACAAAAGGGACAGTCTTCTTACCTGTAAGAAGCTTATACTCTATTAGGTAAGGGGAAAGATGTCACATATTCATAGATAAAGCAAATAAAAATATGTACAGAATAAATGTAATCGAATACCCTCAAATAAATTTACCATTATCTTATGGAGAAGAAAATGAAGTTTCTGAAAAAAATTTAGGAAACAGATTTATAAACAATAATGTCAAATTCATCTTAGGAAGTCAATAAGAAAAATCATATTCATGCTACCATTCACCCTAGGGTGGAAAAGGATTAAGATTTTAATTGACTTTTGATGAATAACACACTAGTCAATAAAAGTCCAAAATAATTACCAAAGAAGACAATATCATCAAGTAGCAAGAAAATTGGGATGGAATGAGGATATTTCAAGTAAGTCATTTTTCTGTATTTCAGTTTTTTCATTTAAAAACTGAATAGAGAATATATCAATTGCTTCTTTTATTCCATATCACATTGTAAGGATGAATTGGGGTACCAAATATGATATTCTTTGACATTTCTGAAAAAAAAATACTGATTTTTAATATCTTTTGTTCCCAATTTCTCCAGTTTTTTAAACCAATTTTTCTCTTCAGTTCACATGAAGCCATGAGTTTGATAATTCATTAAGGTATATCCAAAGAATTTTATTATTTTTAAGGTGAACATTTATCAAATTATATTTAATGTTATTCATAAATTACTTTAAAAAAAGTAAAATATTATTTTTAAAAATAAGTGAACTTAATTTTATTTTGCAAAATGTTTTTTGATCAAACCTTTTTCCTTTGCTCTAAAACATATAGCAATTTTTGTTTAATGTGCTAAAAAAAAAAAAAAGAAAAAAAAAGAAAGTAATTTTTTGACTGGAACATGTTTCTCCTTTGCCATGAAGGGCCAACAATGGAGCTTAAGGATCGCTGATCAAAGTAAATTATTTTAAGATTTATTTCATAATTTTCCCTTCCTTGCCTTATCAACCCACAGCTCTATGACTAAATATTATGTGCTGAATCATGGGAAAAAAGTGGCCAAAAAAATAAAGAAGAAAAAAAATGTGTAGGTAATTTTCCCCCTGGCTCCAATG
Organism: Antechinus flavipes; assembly: GCF_016432865.1. Lineage (NCBI taxonomy): Eukaryota > Metazoa > Chordata > Mammalia > Dasyuromorphia > Dasyuridae > Antechinus > Antechinus flavipes. Next base: position 353,506,063 of record NC_067401.1, on the reverse strand, counting down.
CAAGTGGCCAGAGTCCTGGCAAAGGCACAGGACCTTGGGTGGAGATTGAGTATGGAAAAAGGAAAGAAGAAGGAGGTCAGCCTAATTGGGAACAAGAGGAACTGGGTTCTACCAGAAGATCAAGTTTCATTACAGTAAGCAAGTCAGTACCATGCAAAATTTAAAAGTGAGCTGAAGCAAGGCCCTGGGTTGTGGGGAGAACAAGTCATTAGATTCATGTCCAATTTATTCCAGAATTTATTGGAAACAAGTAAAAATATAAAGAAAAAAAAAAAAAAAAAAACAGAAGTAGCAGCCTGAAAACTTAAGAAAGCTGCTCGCAGGATCCTGATACTGATCCTGACCATTCTCACTGAAGAAGTAGGCACATCATCAGTGCTCATTGATATATCCTCTCTCTGCTCCTCTCATTGGAGAGTAAAGTCACAAACTCCTCAACCTCTATTTAAAGAGGGGGGGCAATATTAGAGATCTTATTTACTCATATGAGTGTGTGTGTGTGTACATACATACACATAATAAATATGGACCAAGGGAAAAGTTTAATTAAAAGTCCTTTGAAAAAATATTTTTAAAAACCAAATTTTATTTTCTTTAATGTATTTTAATAAAGAAAAATATTTCTCCATTTAATCATAAGCTCCTTGAAGCCAGGGAATCTTTCTTTTTTGTATTTATATCTACAATGTTTAGCACAATGTCTGGTACATGGTAGGAGCTTAATAAATGTTTACTGACTAACTAGCATATAAAGGAGTGTTTGAACACCTATGCATATGCCTATACATTACCTAGCAGAAAATATTACAGTAAGATAATTCAATTATTTTCTTAATGAGAAAAAAAAGGCTATTTTTCTTTTATATTCAATGAATTTCAATGGAAGCAAAGCAGTTTAATGTTATAATTCTCTTGAAATGCAATAGGATGATAATTTTTATTTTCATTTTTCAGGGACTAGGAAATGATAGGCATGGAGTTTGGTATATTTTTAAAAAGAAGTTATACTTAATTATCAAAATCCTTAAGATCATTGGAAAATACATCTGAAAGCATATGTGACAGAATTGAGAAATCCTTAACAATTTGAACTTCATGAAGTGCCAAGTCAAAAAAAAAAAAAAAACTATTATAATTTATTGATTACCTCCTAGGAAATGATACTATTTATCTCAAATTCTTAAATTCAGATGAGCCAAACTCTTATTAACATTGGATACAGCTAAGCTTATAAATGGAAACAAAGGCTGATCCAGCTTCAAAATGTCTTAGACATATATTCTAAAATAGAAGGGATCCTAAAATGTATTACATTTTCTAAAACATAAGGTTAGAAAACATTGAAACTTTTAGTAATCTTTCATAGTGAAATTCTTTAGCAATTTTTAATTGTTTCTAAACATTTCAAATTCTTCTCTCTTCCAAATATTGGAATTTTATCATTTTTATGCCCCAGGCAGTAGCTGATAACTCTATAGAAGAGCTGATAATGTCTTTTGGTTGATTTTACACACGAATAATCTTTCTGATTAGCATTATGTAAGAAGTTCAAAACTGAAATTCAAAGGTGCATTTACCTTTCTTCTATCTTCTGTAATGCACCAATTATCTATTCTAATGGGTAAAACAGTGAATAATTTCAGGCCATTAAAACAAAAAAAAACTTTAAAAGATTCCACATAAGGTTATCAGTTTATTATTAAACTTCCTAACTAAAGAATATGAGACTCTGTAAGAATGATGTGTGTGTATGTGCATGGGTATATATATATATATATATATATATATATATATATATATATGCATATACATATATGTATACATATATTACATATATGAATGTAAAATATCAATTAAAATATTTTAACTATTAAAAAACTTGGTCCAGATTTAACAAGTATAAAAGCCAGCATTCATTTTTCTAACAAATATTTATTAACTGCATCAGCTAAAAGTGAAAACCTAAGTTTTGTTTCTGAAAACTGAGAGGGAGAGTAAAATAATGATGTGTCTTCACATAGAAGAGTGATAGAGACAGAGTACAAATAGAGACAGAACAGTGGAAAATTACATTACAACCTGCAAAACTTAGATGGGCTTCAGGGTACCATAGAAGTTAGTTGCAATCATTTTCTTTTCTTTCTTCTAAGAATAGCATTAAAATGGTCTTTCTGGCAAAGCATGGACACTTTAGAGGCTAATAATAGTAATTTACCAACACAGTAGAATCAATAGTAAATGAAAGAAAGATGGTGGCTACTTGCAAGATTTAGGACCAAAAGTATCTGTAATGTCACTTTAAGTATTTAATTATTTCTTATTTCAATGCAGTTGGTCAGAATACACCTCAGTAAATTTATTGGTAGAAGCAAAAATCTTTGAGGAAAGGTCATTTTTCACCCTTTTACAATAACATATATATATTCTGCCGAAGAGCTGAGGAGATTTTGTATCTCAAGAACAATTTTTTTTTTAAAAAACTGGATATCACTGAAATAGCATTATGTAATCCTCAAAGTAGTTGATTATGTCAAGTAATCAGGAAACAAAAAGTAAGGCAAGTTCTTTGGGAGAAATATTGTTGGACCCAGGAACTAATTTTCTCAGCTGAATTTTTCTCCTAGTTGAAACATCCTTGGTAGAAGCTTCTAAGTTTATGGTGACAATCTCCCACTCTTTTAATGACAATAAAATATATATTTTATATTTACTTGTTACTATCATTCATTCTACTTTGTGTTTGATGCTTTTTTCGCATATCACAGTCATCTTTTAATATTCTTCTCCACTGAATTATTATTTATAACAGATTTTTAAAAGCTAATCAAACCCAATGGAAAATAGATAAGTCTGAGAATGTTGCAATATTCTATATCTGTTGCCATCTAATATTAATAACTGGCATATATAAACATGTATACACATATATGATTGATACTTTGCAAAGTGTTTTATAAATATTATCTTATTTTATCCTGACAACAATCCTGGGAGGTAATTGTTATAATTATGCCCATTTTAAAGATAAGGAAACTGAGATACAAAGAAATTAAGTGATTTGTATAAGGTCACACAGGTATTAAGTGTCTGAGCCAGGATTCAAATTCTATGCTCAGTACTTTATCCATGCTGCTATTTAGTCTCCTCAGTATAGATGAATAATAAATGTTCCTTAAAAATGAGGGAGTTAATATTAAATTGCTTACTATCTCAAATAGGGGGGTGAAGAGAGAGGGATAAAATTTGGAATATACAACTAAAAACAAAAAATGAATGTTAAAAATTGTTTTTTATATATGCAATTGGAGAAAGAAAAATTTTTAAAAAGGAGATATGATTCATCATTTCTTCTTGGCAATCAAAATTGATCATACAATTAATAAGAGCTTGGCTTCCTTTTTTGTGTTATTGTCATTAGCATATTTTGATGAATTCTTTGTTGTCATTTTTTCTTATGTTAAAATAATATTTCCCATTTGATGGACATGTTTTTCATTTTTTTGATAATACAAAAAAAACCACTCTGAATAATTTGGTTGCTAAAGAGCCTTTCTGTCTTTGATCTCACTGAGTTGAAGGGAATGGACAGTTTAGTGTCTTTCCCACCTCAAGTCTCTCTCTACTTCAATCTATCCTTTTCTATAACTGCCAAAGTAATTTTCTTAAATATTAGATTTGATCATGTCACATTCTGTCCCCTGCACTCTGGTCTCTTTCCTACTCAATAAAATCTAGTGACTCCCCATTACCTTCAGGATCAAATATAAATTCCTTTGTGTAGATTTTAAAATTCACAACTTGGCTCCTTTTTACCTTTCATCTGCTGCAGTGCTCCATCACTAATTCTACCTGAAGTATGAGCCTTAATCTTCCAACTCCATATTTTTGCACTGGACTATTTCTCATGTTTGGATCACTCTTCTCAAGTACCTTTAAAACTCTACTCAAATACCTTTTCCATAAGATTTTTTTTTTGTTTGTTTTCTTCTTCTCATCCCTCATGGTTAGTGCTATTCTAAGGTTTCTTTTTTATCTGTTTCTTATCTTATATGTTTTAATATGTTCTCTATATATGATCTCTCCCTAAAGAATGTACAAAGGAAAAAAATATTCTTTATGTCAATGATTATTTCTCATTCTTCTTTGTATCTCTAATACAGATCTAAAGAAACTATTAGTTGAGGGAAAAATCACATTTTTAACAAATGTAACATGTGAGTAACCCCATTTTTGATGAACTATAAAGAGAGCACAATAAATGCTAAGACTACAATTAAAAGAGGGAAAATGATACCATCAAAAATGCCTTGTAAATTCCTTTTTCTTTTATTTGAAAAAAATTCTGCCCAAAGAAAAGTAGTCATTTTAAGAGTGAATTTTGTCAAGAGCAAATGAATCATTTTACTATATATTTCTGTTTCATCTGTCTTGATATTGTCTAATGCTTTAGTTTCTATTTTAGTTTGCAATGATAACAAATATTTTGAACTGTCACATAAATATCAGCTTTTAGTTATTAATAATGAAATTAAGTAAAAAATCATGATAATAATGCAGATATAGTTGATGCATGGACCATGATCTCGACCCCCTTCTTCTTCCCGTCCTCAATCTAGACCTGCCATTTCATCTTTATAGGGAATTACAGATATGAAAAATATCTTTAACCAAAGTAAGTCAGCTACTAATTCATAACTTATACCTGAAAGAGTTGCCTTGGGCAAGCAAAACTTAGTTTATTTTTGACCAAAGAACTAGGGCATTTCAGAGGCAAAGCTAGAGCTTGGGCTTCCCTAACTCTAGGCTGGGTTCCCCATTTTCCATATCATAGTAGCTCAAAGACCATTTTCTACAAGAAGCTTTTCTTGATCTTACCAACTGCTAAACTCCCTTCTAAACTACCTTAGCTCTCTCTTCTGTATATTTCCCTCATGTTTATCTTTAAATTATCTTTATATTTATTTTGTTCATATATACTTGTCTCCCCTATCACAATTCAAGCTGCATGATTATTGATTAATTTCTTGTTGCCTCTGCAGTTAATTACTTATTGCAGAACCATTATAAAGCATTATAAAAGTCTGACTGCTAAGAATCAGAAATTTTAGAGGAAAAAAACAGAAAATGTGAGGAAGTGATCTCAAGAGAGTCATCAAACAGTCTATTCCTCTGAATGTAACCAAATCATTTCAAGATTAACTAGTGTATTATATTATTATCTTTAGTAAGATTTTAGTGGAGTCCAGGAAATGGGAATTCAGTATCTGAGTTTAATTTTCTAAGGCCCAATCCCAACATAATATTGAAAGGATATTATGATTATGATTACTATTATTATTGTTACTGGGCCCAATTTTTCATTTTGGGAAAATAAAAAGTAGTTAACAAGCTGAAAATATAGGATAGTAATTGTAATTCTTTTCAAAAAGCTTTTCTTGGTATATTTTTCAGTAGCAGGCAACAAGTATTTCATTTTCCTCAGGATATGTGTTCCTTAAATGTTGGATGCAGACTAAAATATTATAAATGGAACTAGATCCTAAATGTGGTAGAACTAGCAATTTAAAGCAAATCTTTTTATAAAGGCAATTTAAAAATACATCAATCTCCTCCCCACAGCCTCAAAATATATTTGTTTTGTTACTTAAAATTTCTATGTATCAGATTTTCTTGTTTTTTGTTATTATTGTTGATGTTTTTCAACTTGGTTCTGTTTTTAAGTTTGGCTTAGCACCGTGCTTGGCACAGAGTAGTGGTTCTTCTTCTTCTTCTTCTTCTTCTTTTTTTTTTTTTGAAAAGGTAGATTTATTAAGAGGAATTGAGTATAGACAAAATGAAGGGATACAATAGATACCAGTAATGATAAATATGAAATAGAGTTAGGAGAGTATATGAAAGACAAGTTCTTTGTTGGAATTCACAATTACCCAGTAGAAAGGGAGTGCCCCATGAAGTTGGGGCATGTTCTTAGCTGGCAGGCTAAATCCTGACTTAGGACTTAGCATCCTAAAAGAGTTAGGTGTAAGGAGGAAAAGTGGGGTCGCTAAGCATAGTGGAGTTAGGGGAGATACCATGTGGCATGGGGAGCATGAGAAATTCACCACAAGACATATTGCCTTGGCAGATTGACCCAAGCGAAGGTATCAACAAAGCCATGGGTCATTAGTTGGTTTATAGGGAAATTTTGACATAATTTGGATTTCTGCCTGCATTATCTTTAGAGGCTGGGACCAAGGAACTAAACTGATATCCATATCAGAATCTTCTTCTTGCTGGCCTAAGAGATTACTTTATCAATTCCTTTGCTAATCACCTAACATTGAAGATTTCAAGTGATTATGTTTCTTGACTTGACTTTTAATACTTGTGAACTATGATTTTTCTTTTAGGTTTTTTTTTTTTATTTATGTCTTTATATGCAACTCTATTAATATTCTATTTTATAATGCTTCATTGAAGAAACGGTGACGAGTCTCTCAAAAGCACAAACGTTGGCGCATACTACTAAAATGCAAAGGTTTTGAGTATAGGCTCAGAAATGAATGACATGACTTTTGCCCTAAATTTAACCCCATGTTCCAGGTTTATGTGACCCAGACGCAAGCCAAAGTTGATATGGTGTTATAAAGTTTACTGAGCACTTTATATCCATTAGCTCATTTGAAATCACTTTTTTTTGGTCTCATTTTGCTGCAATCTGAAATTTCCTCTGGGGAAATTTCCAAATATATTTTGAACCTAAGATTCCACAGATGTGTGCAAAAGCATTCCTGAATTCCATTCAATTACAATGAGCATAAGACAACTTTTATTTCAATCAAAAAAAATGCAAAGACATTATCAACCCATTATCAACACAATTCTAACTCTCCCAGGAATCTCATTTCTACAGAGCCATGTGATTGTAGATTCAGAGCTAGAAGAGAATGTAATTACATACAAGGAAGTTTGAGAGGGATGGCACTAGCATTTGGGGGGAATCAGAATTCAGGCAGAAGGTAGCACTTGAGCTCTGTCCTTAAAGGAGGGAATCTCATTCATGAGTAAGAAAGAAATACATCCCAGGCATTTGAGATAGTTAATGAGAAGATAGGGAAATGAGTGATGGAGTTTTATGTATGAGGAACAGAGAGAAGGGTAGTTTGCCTGATCACAGAATTCAAAAAGGGAAATAATTTCCAATGAATATGGATAGTTTGAAACTTAGATTTATAGAATTTAAAAAACTAAACAGCAAAATTGTATATTTTCATTTGGGCAATAGGAAGCCATAAGAATAAATTTTAAAAGGGAGTCACATGGTCACATGTGTGTTCAAGGAATTTAGTAGCAGTGTGTAGGATGGATTGGTGTAGTAAGAAACTAAGATGGCAACTGTAGAAATGGAGAGAAGGGGTTAGAAGCAAGGTGAGTTATAAGGGCAGAAACAACAAAATTTGACAATTGATTGGATATATGGAATGAAAGGGAATGAGGATTTGAAATTAATGCTTAAATATGAACCTAGATGACTAGAAGAATGACAATGCCTCTTGCTTTAGGGATTATATTTGTGAATTGCTTCTGGTTATTAGAACTGTCCTTTTGGACCTCTTTTTACAGCTACAATCTTTTGGTTTAAAAGCTGTAATCTTTATTTATTTATTTATTTATTTTTTACTATAGATTTTTATTTACAAGTTATATGCATGGGTAATTTTTCAGCATTGACAACTGCAAAACCTTTTGTTCCAACTTTTCCCCTCCTTCCCCTTATCCCTTCCCCCAGATGGCAAGTTGACCAATACATGTTAAATATGTTAAAGTATAGGTTAAATACAATATATGTATATATGTCCAAACAGTTGTTTTGCTGTACAAAAAGAATTGGACTTTGAAATAGTGTACAATTAGCCTATGAGGAAATAAAAAATGCAGGTGGACATAAATAGAGGGATTGGGAATTCTATGTAGTGGTTCATAGTCTTCTCCCAGAGTTCTTTCACTGAATATAGCTGGTTCAGTTCATTACTCCTCTATTGGAACTGATTTGGTTCATCTCATTGCTGAATAGGGCCACGTCCATCAGAATTGATCATCATGCAGTACTGTTGTTGAATTATATAGTGATCTTCTGGTCCTGCTCATTTCACTCAGCATCACTTCATGTAAGTCTCTCCAGGCCTTTCTGAAATCATCCTGCTGGTCATTTCTTATAGAACAATAATATTCCATAACCCCTACAAAGAGGGCTGTCACAAACATTCTTGGACATATAGATTCCTTTCCCTTCTATTGCTCTCTAGAATGGTTGAATGTATTTACATTTCCACTACCAATGTATCAGTGTCCTTGTTTTCCCACATCCCTTCCAACATTCTGCATTATAAAAGCTGTAATCTTTAAAGGACCAAAAGGGTTCCCCTCTGTTAAAGAGGATATCCCTCCCATGTAACTTGTCTTAAGGAAGCCAATAATAGTTTCTACTACCCTCAGAGCTTTGTTTTAAACTCTGCTTTCCTTTCATAGTTCTTAAAAAAAAAAAAAAAAAAAAAAAAAAAACAGAGGAGAGAGAGGATTCAGGCAATATGGCAGAGTAGGTCAGAAAATTCTAAGCTCTCCATATTTCTTCCACAAACAAGACAAATTAGAATCTCAGGATGAACAAAGATAAGAGAGATTAAAAAGAAATAAGAGTTGGGGCAGAACAGTGGTCCTCCTGGGAGAATGGGAGAAAAATCTTTAGAAAGCTGTCAGGATGAAGGTTTGGCCTTTGTTAGGGTAAGCACATCTAGGCTAGTATCACTGAAAAACAAATGTTAAGTCCTGCATCTACTTGGATGGGGAGATAGCCTAAGCCCCAGACACAGGAATTTTCACCTTCCAGAGTGTGGAGAATCCTGCTTCTGAGTCAGGAGAGATTGAGGGAACCTTTGCTAATAAGGGATACCAGGCCCAGTTGTGCTAACCTGGGCAAAAAGTAAATAGCTGATTAATGCATGAATAGCGGGGGCAGGCATGCTGCTGGCTGTGGGCACACAAATACATGGAATTTTTTGTTTGGGTTCTAAGCCAGAGAGTAAATCTAAAAGAGATACCACCCCCTCTCTCTCTCACTCAGAACTAGAGGTAATTACACGAATGAACTGCAATAAAAAAAGAAGACAAAGATGAAGACAAAGACAGAGAAGGAGAAGGAGAAGGAGAAAGAGAAGGAAGAGGAGGAGGAAGAGGAGAAAGAAAAGGAGAAGGGGAAAGAGAAAGGAGGAGCAGGAAGAGGAGGAGATGATTATGGTGATGGTTATGGTGATGATGGTTGTGCTGCTGCTTCTATTGCGGCTACTGCTGCTGATGGTGAGCAAGAAAAGGAAAAAGAACCCAACCACAGAAAATTACTATAGGAATAGTGAAGACCTGGGTTTGTCTTCAGAGGAGGATTCTAAAGAAAAAAAAAAAAAACACCCTCTCATCTTAAAGAGTAATTTTAAATGGTTACCTGTCCCAAAAGATTTCATAGAACATCTTTAAAAAGAGATTTAAGAAAAAAATTTTTTAAAAAGGAACAAACCTCAACCTCCCCCCCAAAATAGGCAGATTTTGAAAGTTAACTAATGAGAAAAGGAAATCCAGACTCTTAAGGAAGAAAAGAACTCCTTGAAAACTAAAATTAGGCAAAGGGAAGCCAGCAAAGTTATAAGAGACCAAGAAATAATAAAACAATACAAAGAATGAAAAAATCGAAGAGAATGTGAGACATCTCACAAGAAAAACAACTGGTCTGGAGAACAGATCAAGAAGAGATAACACGAGAATAACCAGACAACCTAAAAACTATGATTAAAAAAAAAAGAATCCTGATAAAATTACACAAAAAATAATTAAAGAAAATTGTCCTGAAGTGATAGAACAAGAGATGAAAGTAGAAGTAGAAAAAAAAAATACACCAATTCCACCTGGAAGAAATTCTATGAGGAAAACTTATAGGAACATTATAGCTAAATTCTAAAACCCTTAGGTCAAGGAGAAAATATTATGATCAACAAGAAAAAAATTTATATATGGTAGAATCACAATTAAAATAATATAAGATCTAGTAGCACCTACATTAAAAGGGAATAAACAATAGGCTTTGGACATAACTGAACATGAGTCAAAATTATATGCAGAAAGATTTCCTCTAAGCTGGAGCTGCAGGTAAGAAACAATGGTCCATTTTCTATACACTCAGTCTGTTTCTTTATCTCTAAGATAAGGGATTTAAACTACCTTCTTTAGTATCTCTTCCCTCTTTAAAATTCTAGATTTTTTCCTATTAAAAAAAAAAAAAAAAGAAAAACAATCACATGTTCTTGTTATTATGTCACAATGTGTCAAATTTCAGATTCAAATATATATTGAAAAGGTAAATCAAGTTAAGTAACAAAGTACTACTACAATGCATGATACAATCCCATAAGAATGGTGTCAGCAAAGCTAACAGAATAAACTAATCCTGGTGAGAATTAAACAGAAAAGGAGTGGTGATAATATTGATAGTCTTTATTTCTGAGACTGTCAGTTTAAGGTATTTTTGGGGAATAAGTAGATCAAAGAAGTAATAGACCAGCAAGTGGGAGTGGATGAATGATAGTATTGAACTGAGAAGAAAAGATAGAACTAATGAACCTTTATTCTCTCAGCTAGGGGGAATAATCTTTGTGTGGTAAAATGAATAAAAGGAAAAAGAGGAAAAAATGAGTAATAGGGAATTAATAGATAAGTAGGAATATAATAGTAGACTACTTAGCTCTTTCAATAAGTTCAAATCACCAAGCCTAGATATACTTAAAATACTCACACATGTGACTGCCAGTGAATTGTGAATGCTTTGTAGAGTCAGAGGAGTATGTAAGAATCAGAGACACTTTTCAAAGTATAAAAGTATTTTTGAAAGTATAAAAGCTGTCAGCCATTGATTTCTGGAAAAATTCTAGAACATAATTTTATATTCAAAATTTTTATTTTCCCAGTTACATGGAAGATAATTTTTAACATTTGTTTTTAAAACTTTGCATTCCAAATTCTCTCCCTCCCCACCCCAACCCTTTTAATAAAGCATACATGAAGTAGAACATAGTTTTAAAAAGCCAGCATGACTTCATCAAGGACAGTCATGCCAAGCCTACTTTATGTGTCTTTTTAAGAAAAAAAAACTGGGTTTTTAGGCTAGATGACAAGGGGATACTGGAGATATAGTTTATATAGATTTTAGCAAAACATATTTAAGTTTCTTGTGAGCAAGATAGAGAGAGATGGATAGACCTTAGCAAAGTTTTATGGAACTGAATCTGGTTGAACAGTTGAACATCAAATAATGCTTGTTAGCTTGAAGGAAATCTATAAGGTGTTCAGCTTTGTACTATTTAAAATTTTCTATCAATGATTTGGAAACAAAGGATAACTTTTTTTTTTTTTTCCCTAGGAGGATAACTAATATGTAATATAACAAAATAAGGATGTGAAAAGATCTCAACAATTGAATTAAATCTTATTCAAGTATGGGTTGGACTAGGTGGCCTCTGAAATTGCTTTTGATTCTCATATACTATAATTCTGATGTAATGGAATTAGTGGACTATGAGCAATGTTTAACTGTAGCTCAACATCACTGCCTAATATGGCTGGAAAAGGTAGCTACCTCTCAGTGCAGAGTGGAAAACCAATATGTTGCAATTAGCATAATGTTAATTATATTAGAACTAACAATCAACATAAAGTGGGATTTGACTAGATATAGAGAATGTATCATGAGTAAAGGATTTTTCTGACAAAGAAGAAGAATAAGAATACAACCATGAAGAGGAAAGTGATAGCCATTGCAAATCCAGATGCTATCCAATGTTATTTCTTTGTAGTCATAGAGGGAGTATGTTGAAGGCAGAGAGATCTGGATCAATATGAAATTGACTAGTGGAGCAGTTTTTTCCGGGACTACTGATTCTACTGAGTTCAGGCTCCAAATACTACAGGGAAAAGAACTCAGGAGATTAACTCTATATTGAGGGATTTTTCAGCCCTGTAAAAATGTCGGAGGGATTCCAGTTCCAAAAGGTCTATGGAAGGTCTTCATGAAACAAAGTACCTGATTTTTGATCACTTACTCTCCAAATTTTAATTATCTTATCACTGATGTTTGTAGAAGATTATACCCATTTGTATCTGGGAGGCTTGAAAATGAATTAATGGTCTATTTTTCATCTTTAATTATCATAAGATTCTGTTAATTACATTGCTAGTTGATGTATGGTTCCTGCATGATCTGCAAATAGAGAATATACCTAGAAGAATGTGACTTCAACCTGTGATTCGCAGGATTGTCATTACCCCCAAATACCAAATCTGAATCTGAGACAGAAAGAGGTTCTTGTTTTCAGTAGGATAAAATTTGTCCAGAAAAAATTTAGAATCTTATACTGGGGCTCAAAAATCCAAATAAAAATAATAATGATGATGACAATAGCAATAATAACAATAATAGGTAACATTTATATAATGCCTACTCTATGCTAGGAATTGTTCTAACCACTTTACAAATATTTCATTTGATCCTCATAAAAACCCTTAGAATTAGGTACTACTATTATCTCCATTTTAAAGATGAGGGAACTAATAGCAGAGAGTAGTTATGTGACTTTTCCACATCACATGGCTAGTAAATGCCTAAGCTTGGATTTGAATTCAGATCTTCCTGACTCCAAGCCATTATTCTGGGCACCATCTAACTGACCCTACTTCAATAAGAACAAGACTGTGAGGACATAGTTAGCAAGTTTTCATTAAAATAGATGAATAGTTCACTAAATAGGTGACCACGAATTCCAGGAGTCAGCAGAATAATATTATAGGCCCCAAAGTCAATGTTATCTTTGCATACGTTATCCAATTCTACAGAAGAGATAATCAGATTGTACTTTGTCCCTATTAGAACACTTTTTGAAATATTGTATTCAGTTTGGGCCAGGTTTTAAGAAGAGCAGTGAAAATCCAAAGAGAACCTGATGAAAGGTCTCAATACTGAAATGTGAGGACCTGGAACAATAATACAAATGGTGCCCAAGCCTGGAAGCTTGACTGAAGAAACTAAATATGTTTGGGCTAGAAAAAGGATTCAAGGGATGTGTGTTCTTAAATTTTCTAAGGGTTATGACATTGAAGGGGAATTATAATTAATTTGCTTGGTCCTAGAAAGAGAATTAGAAGCAGTGAATAGAATTTACAAAAAAAGGAAATTTAGATTGATGAAAGCAAAAAACTAACAAACAACAAAAAACAAAACAAAACAAAAAAAAAACACGTTTTAAACATTAGAACTACTACAAAGTGAAATGGGTTGCCTCTGAAAGTATAGGTTTTTTCTCTTTATTGTAAGGACTTTAAGTAAAGGTATACACCTTGGTAAGTATGTTATACAAAAGATTCTTGTTTAAATATGGCTTAGGTTGGATGATTTTGCAATTTAGAGACTGATTCTTTCATGTCACTCCCATCTCCATCAGAAACATAATTTCAAAATTTAAAGGTCAATAGTATGGTTGTTTCTGTGTCTTCTTTTTCATGTTATCTTGCATATTCAATACTATCTGTTTTATTTTGTAAAATTTTAGGTGGTTTGCCTATATAACTTGTTTTATGGGATGATCAGAAGAGGAATATGCTCAGAACAGGACTTATATATAATACTTTATAATGATAAAACAGAAAGGAATTTGCTCAGGAAAAAACAAACCTACCTTTTATAAGTGAAAAAAATAGGAGTACTGCATTCTAACAATAGAATTTAATTTAAAAACCCATAATTATAACAGCTGCTATAATTTTGGAATATGCATATATCAACCCATATTGTTTTGCATCTCAGTATGTTAGTTACAGATGTTAGTTACAGATTCAAACTGAAACAAATATTTTATAGATAATTTTCTGGTTTTATGTATAAGGAGGATCTAACATCTACAAAAGACACAAATTTCTTATTGAACAGTAAGTCAATAGATTTCAACCTATAGAAATATTTCACTTGGATTTCAATGAGTTATAAAATCTAGAGATGAAAATGACTTCAATTGATAATTTCAACCTTCTGTAGCTGGTTTAGATCTTGATTTATGGCATAGATAAAGCTGGGTCCATTCTATTGCATGGATTACTAGCTGGAACCATTTGTTGGGATCATACTATTTAGGAAAAATTTGATTGCAATAAATAGCCAACTAAAAGAACTACAATGTAGGTCTGATATAAATGGACAATAATAGATGCTGAAGTGATCTTTTAAAACTTTCCTATACATGAATCAAATAGGGGGAAAAGGACAAATAGCACGAAATAAAATTGAGCTTGACTAAATGTGAACATACATACTCATTCCACTTGAAGAAGCAAAAGCATCCTTGGGAGAGGCAGGAGGCAGCACATGAGAAGCAAGTCAAACCACCACCATTGCTTTGATCACCACCTTGCCTCACACACGCAAGAGTTTTGGGAATAACAATGATTCCAGCCAAAGCCCCTTAGGTAATCATTCAGTGCAGCTAGGCAATTGTGCCTGCAGATGCTGAAGTCGTAGTTACTGAAGACCCAGAAAGGAAAGTTCTAACTTCTAAAGGCCTTGGCAATGTCAAATGGCTCAACATCAGAAACAAATATGACTATCAGCAGAACTGTCTTTTAAAAAGAAGCATTAGCATCTGGTTTATTACTGTACCCTAAAGACCTTGGAACTTTTCCATCTTATTCATAGCTGAAACCTTCCATGTGATTTATTCCCTTCTTAAGAGTGTGAGGATTGTGTGTGGCACAGTGAGCACCGAAGTCAGGAGAACCTGAGTTCAAATCTAGTCTCAGACATTTACCACTTCCTAGCTGTGTGACCCTGGACAAGTCACTCAACCCCAAATGTCACAGGTAAAAAATAATAATAATAAAAAAGTGTGAGAACTTGAGAGCAATGACTTTCTTAAACTTCAATTTGTATCCCAGTGTTTTGCACACAGTAAGCTCTGAATAAAGGCTTCATTTATTCATCTTTCCATTGGCTATCAATTCATGGGAAATTAGGATTTCATAGATAAATAATATGAAGTTCTAAATTCTCATTTTATAAATTATATACATGTACAAAGAGATGAACCAATCTGACCAAGATCACATAATCAATCAATGGTATCATGTAACTCAGACTCCTGAATTATTCTCTAGTTTTTCTTTCAGTCTAGCATGCTTTATCCTTGAAGTGAATGTCAGCAATGAAAAGGTCAGAAACAGAGAAAAAAGAAGGAAAGAAAGGAAGGAAAGAGGTGAAGTGAATGGATGGAAAATAGGGAGCAAGGAAGGAATAATAAGTAATGAAAAGAAAAAGACAAGCTAAAGGGAATGAAGGAGCAAAGAGGAATAGGAATAGCTTATGTTATATATCCCAATCTTCTCTAAAAATTTAATTTACTTATTTATTTTTTGCTAGGCAGTTTGGGGTTAAGTGGCCTGCTAAGGATCCAACCAACTAGTAAGTATCAAATATCTGAAAACAGATTTAGATTTGAAACCAAGTCCTTCTGACTCTAAGGCCAGTGCTCTATCCACTGTGCCACCTAGCTGTTACTCTAGTCTAAAACTTTAACTGATGCTTTCAGAGACAGTATAAGAGAGAGGAACAATAGATAAGTGCTCATATATTGTAGAGCTAGAAGGAACTTTAGAGTTCATCTAATTAAATTTCCTCATTTTACAAATGAGAAAAACAGGTTCAGAGAGGTTAAATGCCTTAATTTGAGAGAAGCAAAGCCATTGTACCTCTAGTTTCTTTTTTTCCAAAGAAATTTTTCAGCAAGTCATAAGGGAATTTGAACCTGACACAAATAACTACATATTGGTACAATTATTAGTGATTGTTGTATGAAAAAGAATATATCTTTCTTTGATTTCAGGCTCGAGTTCCTATTAAGAAGCAGATTCTATTGATTATACAATTTAAATACTTGATTCTTCCTTTCAAATCAAGGTTTTCTAAATTTACTGAAAAACTAAAGATTTTATGTGCAGTTTTGATAGTTATGATCATCAGAAGGTCATTATAAGAAAGTAAAGTTAGGAGGAGGATTTTGGTAGGATTTATTTTATATTTTATTTTTTAAAACACCCCCCCCCCAAACAACAATTCCTAACACACTTTATTTTAGAAACTGTTTTATAAGGTCCTTGATGAGCTTTATAAATAAACATTCTCTGTGATTATAAAAAAGATGACATATTTCAATAGGTTAGGAATTCCTATTTCTGACTGACTGAGTGAGTTACAGAAGTTGACAATATGGCTCATAATCCATACTTTATAAATGGTGGAACTGAAAACCATATAGGTGAAATGACACAAGGTTACATAAATCAATATCAGAGCCAAGAACAGAATCTAGATCCTTTGACTCCTGTCCAAAGTTTTATTAGTCTTCCTTATCTTTCAGAGACGCTTGTCAAAAGAAACTTGTAAATGAAAGAGCTCCAATTAAGAAAGTTTTCTGAACAGTGAAGTTCAGTTTTCATAGCCCATATTTGTGTTAAGGAAGTTGTGCATTCAAAAAAAACCCCTACAAAACTACTATAGCTAATGTATAAAAGTCATGTCTCAGAACAGTTTTTAGAAATAAGACAATTTTGAAAATATAATTTACTTAGAGGATTAATAGGTTTTGAAACAATTGTTGAATTACAACTCAGTTATATCCTCTTCTTGATTACTTCAGCTTAGGTGACAGGCTCAGTTCTCTGTATTAAATTTTGCTTTATCTTGTAATTTCTACCCTTCTAGAATCTGAAAAGAATGACTTGTGATCATCTCCTAGATTTACAGTGGTAAAAACAAGGATTAATGGCAGGGTACTTTAATTCTGCTATCCCAACAACTGTCAATAGATAAGAGGTTGCTGAAAAGTTAATACTCAATTGTTCCAGGGCTATTTTTGAGGTTACTTTGAACAGAAAACTAATGAGAACCTTTTACTTAGTCTGATAACCATTCGGCCTGATCCATTCCATTATGAGTAGAAGTGGAAATAGGCAAGAGGAGCAGGTGCTGTAAAGCCTTCAAGATTTTTTTTCACTCTTTAAAGTCTAAAATCTGCTGCTAACAAGTATCATGGAAGTATAGCAATAGAACATTGTCCCAAGTAAGATGGGGCTGGAAACAGGAGAAGCCCCTTCATTCTTTTGTTCCCCCAGGTATTACTCATTTTATTTTTGGTTTTAGTTGGAGTCATGCTTTTTAATTTTTTTTCCAAATTTATCTTATTTGAAGAAACAGAATAAACAAAAAGAAAAATAATACAAAACTAAATGAAATAAGACAAAAGACAATAAGAGAGACAAAAGAGCCCAGCAAAACATCAGGGAGGATTCAAAATATAAGACAACACTTAACAATTTAAGAAAGTATATGTATTAGTAAAAGAAATTATATTCATGAGTATCCATCTTTTCTTTACTTCCTTGTAAACTGTTCTTTTATTCTCTGCTGTGCACCTTATTTGCTTTAATCTTTTCCCTCCTTTTATTCCCCTCCCACTCTCAAACATGCTATAGCTAAGAAAAGATATATTTATATATACATATGTAAATATATACACACACATAGCCATACACATATCTTCCTTTCATCCCCCCTATCATCCCCAAGCAAGCTACAGTTAAGATATATTTATGTATACATATGTACATATGTGTATATATGTATATATATATATATACATATATATATGTATATATATATATTACATTCACACATACTCACAACACACACATACCCCAGATACATTCATATCTTTCCTATCCCTGTTGACTCTTTCATTAAATACTGCTCTATAACTGGATTATTATTATGTAACTTCCTTCCACCCAGGGATCCCTACCTTATTTTCTTCCTTCACCCTTTGCTTTCCCATCCACCTATCCTTTCTCCCTTATTTATTTATAGATTTTGGAGGATGCTATACCCTTCATGGTATATATGTAGTGTTGCCTATTGAACCCACTCCCAATGTGAGTAGATTTTCAGAACTATGAGCCCTCTTCCTCCTTTTAATGCCTCTGTGTCTATTCTTCCTCTGCACCTCATTTGTATAACTATTTTTACCTTTACTCTGCCAATCTTTCTTTTGAGCTTACCCTATGTTGATGTAAGTCTTAATTATAAAGTAAACATTTCCCATGTTAAAAAAAAAAAACTATAAACACTTTGTCCATGTTTAAATAGTTTGTCCATGTTGAATTCCTTAAAATTGCTCTTTGATATTGGCTTTTATATGTTGAATTTTCTGTTTGGCTTTGCTTGATAGAAAGTCTTGAAAAACTGCAAGCTTGTTGAATATCCATTTTTTCTCATTCAAAATCATAGCTAATTTTGCTGGATATGATATTTTTGGCTATAAGTCTAGTTCTTTTGCTTGTCTGTAGATATGATTCTGAGACCTGCAGTCTTTTATTGTAGTTGCTGCTAAGTCTTATGCAATTCTAACTGTAGCCCCAGTATATTTCAATTTTTTTTCTTATTTCTCGCAAAATTTTCTCTTTGACCTGGGAGTTTTGAAATTTGACAATAATATTCCTATGTGGTTTCCACAAAGGATCTCTTTGAGATGGTCATTGGTGGATTTTTTTCTATTTCTACTTTCCCCTCATGTTCTATCACTCCAGAATAATTTTCTTGAATTACTTTTTGCATTATTGTGTCAAGGTCCTTTTTGAGTTCTATAAATTCTCTCTGGGAAAGGAGCCATTTCAATTACTCTTTGGGGTAGAAGCTTTTTATTTTATTATTATTATAACTAAAGTGTTCTCCTCTGAAGATGAATCCCAGTCTTTTCTGCTCCCATAATATGTTTCAATGGTGGAGTTCTTTCTTCTTTGTTGATTCATTTTTTTTTAAATAAGAGGTTTTAGTGTAAGGACCTCTAATCATGGAGTGGGGGGGGAGGTAGTGTCTCAAGCTTCTCTTTACTCTCCACCCTAAGAACTCCAAAGTAAGAGCTCCACTCTTTTTTAAGTACCCATAACCAGAAATGCCCCTGCCCCACTGCTTTTGCACTTAACCAGGTGCTGATTCCTTCTCACCCAGGGTTGTGTCTCAGCAGCACAGCTGGGCCTGCTGTTCCCAATCAGTCAAGGTTCACTAGGTCTTCCCAGACTCAATTCTCCACAAACAGTTTAAGAGATGAAAGTGTCTATGTTCCTTCTGGGCTCCTGCCATACCCAGCTAGTTTAAGGGATCTCCACTGGGTGTTTCTGCATAACTAGTCCAGAGGTATTTGCATTTCCCACCCTAGGATCTTTCTTCAGGTCTTGTTGAGTGGTATCAGGAGAATCCCTGCCCTGCCCCAAGACTTCTTATTTTTCACTGGTCTATGTTTGTCCTGTGGTGTAAATTTATTTTATTTGTAGGGGAAATTGAGAGAGCTTGAAATTCACCAACCTACTTCCATCTTCCCAGAATTCTCTCCCTGAAGCCCCTTCATTCTTTGCCAGAATTCTTTGGTGTCTGGTTGATGTACTCTCATGTACATCCAAACTCTAGAGTTGGTAATTCAATCAGTTATTTAAGTCAATTTGAGTCAAATTCTTCCATTATGTTAATGTTATGTGGAAAGTATTCTACCATTAATACCGAGCTACAAAATATGAAGGAAAAAAAATCTAAATGAGATATAGTAGAATACAGCTAAAATGTAATTTGACTTATTGATTGTACTGCCTGGTTCTCTATCATACAATATCAAAACAATCTCTTGAGACTTTCAAAAAGAAAATGATTTTCTTCCACAATCCATCTGAAATCTCTACTCATTTCTAATTCGAGAATTGTTCAACTATAACTGGCACCTCAAGACTTTGAGCTCAAGCAGCTTCCTACATATCTCTGTTGTTTGTCTTAGTTATTTGTCCCTCACAGACTTTTGAAAACCATGTCAAAGACTAATTTTGCTAAAGTAGATTATAGCTAAATTATCTGGGGAGTATTTGTTGTTTGGTCATTTCAGTTGTGTCTGACTCTGCCTCAATTTGGGATTTTTTTTTTTTGGCAAAAATACTAGAGTGGTTTACTATTTCCTTCTTCAACTAATTTTACAGAAGAACAATTGAGGCAAACAGTATTAATTGATTGCACAGGGTCATAAAGCTATTAAGTGTCTCAAGTCAGATTTGAACACACAGATTAGTTTTCCTTACATTAGACCCAGCACATTATTAATTATTTAACCTAGCTGCTCTTGAGGAATATTAAGGTATGTCATAAAAGTATATTAGGATTTTATTCCTGAGAATGGAAATTGTTTTTTTTTGGGGGGGAGTATGAGTGAACTGATAGAGATAATGCACACAGTAGGCATTTTATAAATGTTTATTTTCTTCTCCTTCTTCTTGCAGCATGTAGGAGATTTTGGTTTTTTCAGTGTTATTCCAGTAAAGTATAAACTCTGACAATTTCTTCTGGGCTAGAAAAAAATTGAGTGATGGACTAAGATCATAGAAGACCATCATTGCAAACTAGATTACATCAAGTGATGAAAATTTCATAGATTCATATTTTAGGGCATAGAAAAAGTTGGGAGTTTCATGAGTAAAAATACACACAACTTGCAGTATTGAAGTAAAGCACATTATTTTGTTTCAAAACCTTAAATTTATGCATTATACGGCAGGGTTTTGTCTCCCTCCTTCCCCCCTCCCCCCCCCCCCCCCAGCTTTTTCTGAATGTTACAAACTCTGTTCTTTTGGCTGAGTGAAAATTGGGTAAAAACATTGCTTTACCAATTTGGTCCCTTTATATTGAGATAATTTTGTCACATTGAAACATCAGTAATTTGATACGTCCAAGGAAGCAATAATTTAACTGAAATATGTATCATTCCAGCTAGTTTAAGCTTGGTTTGACAATAAAACATATGCCTTTTAAAACAAAGCACTATTTTGTAGCATGCTTTGAGGTCTTGAGAATTGTACTATATAACTACAACTATATCATCAATCCTCACAACATTCCTGTGAGGCAAACAGATACTTTTTTCTTTTATTTTTTCTTCTTAATAGTTCCTTAACTCTGGGTAAGGTGAATTATACAACAGCCTAATTAAAATTTTATAACCACAATGTACCTATTCTAACTTGGGTTTTATAAAATCACACATGATCATTATTGAACTCTATATACTAAATAATGGTTGTTGTCTTTTATTCTCAAAGAGGACCAAAATATTAGACTCTAACACTATGCTAGAGTCAAGTTACAGTGCATCCAACTGTGGCTGATCAGGCCAATAAAAGCTCAGAATGCTCCAAACGTCTGAATATGGAAAAAGAGACTTATGGAGACACAGACATAAAGAATGTTCATATGTTTAATTTAATTTGGTGTTGACTGCCTAAGAGTGTGGAAGAAAGGGGAGAGGAATAGGTACTGAGAAAATACAGTGGGTATAATCTTTCATTGAACACTGATTTCACATATGAAAAAATTACCAAATAATTTATTAATAACTGATCTTGAAGTTAGGAAGATGTAAATTTAAATCTCATCTCTGGCACTATGTAACCCCCCCCCCCCAACTCTGGGACCATCTAAATTGCACAGGAAGTGCCACTCTGCATTTGGAGGGGAAAGTTTCCTTACTTGGGAGGATCTCTATACTCATGAAATCATCCTTATCTAAGAATAATATACAAAATATAATACAATATGAAAATAAATAAAACACATTAATATACAAATATAATGATCTGGGACCATCTAAATTGCACAGAAAGTGCCACTCTGCATTTGGAGGGGAAAGTTTCCTTACTTGGGAGGATCTCTATACTAATGAAATCATCCTTATCTAAGAATAATATACAAAATATAATAAAATATGAAAATAAATAAAACACATCAATATACAAATATAATGATTGTTATGTATTATGATTATATAATTACATGGTTATTATATTATAGCAATATAATTATAATAACAATGCACAACACAAATTATGTATTTAGGTAATATATAAATATATAAAAATAAATAATAATGCAATAATATGTAACTTGTTTTATAAATATATAATATTGACTCTTTTTATAATAAATAAAATGTTGGCATTCTTTAACATGAAGATTTTTGATAATTTGGTACTGTAATTCATTCATTTATATTATAAAATATTAAATAACATAGGTATCCACATTTAATTTTTAAGTAAGTTTATTGGCTTCTTTGGATTTATTATTAAAAGCATTTGCAGGGAACAGCAAGGTGACACAATGGAGAGAGCAATGGCCCAGAAGTCAAGAGATCTGAGTTCAAATATCCAGTCTCAGTTTATTACTGGCTGTATGACCTTGGGGCAAATCACCAAACCACAATTGCCTCCATTAACTTCCCCAAAAAGCATTTGTATTTCTAAATAAGGTAGTATTATAGGAGGTATAATTATTATTATGGGAATTATGAGTATATTATAGGAAGTAAAGAAAAAATTGTTTTTTTTTTTTTCAGAGTAATTAATAATGAATTGATTAGGCTTGTTTTTTTTTTTTTTTTTTTTTTTTTTTTTTAAATAACTTTTTATTGACAGAACCCATTCCGGGGTAATTTTTTATAGCATTATCCCTTGCACTCACTTCTGTTCCGATTTTTCCCCTCCCTCCCTCCACCCCTTCCCCCAGATGGCAAGCAGTCCTTTACATGTTAAATAGGTTACAGTATATCGTAGATACAATATATGTGATCAGAACCGAACAGTTTTCTTGTTGCACAGGGAGAATTGGATTCAGAAGATATAAATAACCAGGAAGAAAAACAAAAATTCAAGCAGTTTATATTCATTTCCCAGGGTTCTTTCTTTGGGTGTAGCTGCTTCTGTCCATCCTAGATCAATTGAAACTGAATTAGCTCTCTTTATCGAAGAAATCCACTTCCATCAGAATACATCCTCAAACAGTATCGTTGTTGAGGTATATAATGATCTCCTGGTTCTGCTCATTTCACTTAGCATCAGTTCATGTAAGTCTCGCCATTCCTCTCTGTATTCATCCTGATGGTCATTCCTTACAGAACAATAATATTCCACAATGTTCATATATCACAATTTACTCAACCATTCTCCAATTGATGGGCATCTATTCATTTTCCGGCTTCTAGCCACTACAAACAGGGCTGCCACAAACATTTTTGCATATACAGGTCCCTTTCCCTTCTTTAGTATCTCTTTGGGGTATAAGCCCAGTATAAACACTGCTGGATCAAAGGGCATGCACAGTTTGATAACTTTTTGAGCATAGTTCCAAAATGCTCTCCAGAATGGCTGGATGTGTTCACAATTCCACCAACAATGTATCAGTGTCCCTGTTTTCCCACATTCCCTCCAACATAGTAAAGAAAAATTTGAAAATACATATAAAAAAGGAAAATCATTAACATTATATAGAACAGGGCTTCTTAAACTTTTTCCATTTGCAACTCCATTTTATCCAAGAAATTTTTATATAATTCTAAGTATATATAAGTATATAAATAAAACATTTATTGATAATAAATCATAATTTTACAATCCTCACATTCAGTTGAGACCATATATGTGACCATAGTTTAAGAAACTTTGCTACAGAAAATGACTGACCAAAATACTAAATGAAAGAAACTAATATGAAGAATACTATATTTTATATAGGTATAATCAACATCATTCATCATCATTCATTAATGACTATAAAAGCAATGATAGTAAAAAAAAAAATAGGAATTTGAATATACATTTGACAATCTTTTTTTTCTTCCTTGGCAACTATACTAATGAGGAAGAAATGATAATGCCTTAGAGCTACTCTCTAAACTTGGGACAGATTTTCTTTGACAGTGATTTCTTTTCTTAAGGTTAGCTTCTCAGTTTCCTCTGGATCAGATCACTCTGACAGATTTTAAAGACTTCAGAGAAAATATTATATATGATCCTATGGATTAAAATCTATGAAGAAAATAGGCTCAAGTAGAAAAAAAGGGTCAAAATACAAAAAAAAAATGTAAATCACCAACCAATGTGGTTGACCAACTTAGATCTTTAAATAAAAGAAGATCAAGTAGAAGACAGATAAGTGAGGATGATTTTTTTTTTTTTGCAGTAGTAATAATGTTAGGATTTTCAAAATCAGAATGATCTAAAGCTAGTGATGAATGTGAAGGCAAAATAAAAGAATATTTGTAAAAGCTATCCTGAAACCAAGAAAGCAAAGAAGTAGTAAGGTTCTTGTTTAACATGGATGAAATAATGATAAATGACAACAATAAAGCATAACTCCTTGATTCTTATTTTGGTTCTCTTTTCTCTATCAACAAGAATGTTTGTCAGACTAAACAGATTTAGGAAACAAAAAAAAAAAAAAAACAAAACTACTACTAACTAACTAACTAACTAACTAAAACTGGTTAGTAGAAAGTTGAGAAACTTAAGATAGGTGAGGAGGTGGTAAGAAAATCCTAGCTGCCATCAAAAAATTAAAATCATCAAGCAGATGTTTTGAGCTATAAAAATAGATAAATGGATATAGTAACTAAGGTGGATAAAGTGCTGGGAAAGACTCATTTTCATCAGTTCAAATCTGGCCTCAGACACTTCTTACCTATGTTAACTGCAGATATCATACAAACTTATTTGCCTTAGTTTTCTCATTTACAAAAGGAAGTGGAGAAAGAAATGGAAAACTATTCTAATATCTTGCCAAGAAAACCCCAAATGGGCTCATTAAGAATTGGACATGACTAAAAACTACCTGAATCTATAAACATAGAGAAATCATGGAAAGCAAAATTAGAGATGAACAAACATTCTGATTTTCAAGATGATGAATTCTTCAATTCTTGGAAAAATTCTAAAATTTAATCATTAGAATAAATGTTGTGACTACTTTAAAAGTATAGTAGTACTTATAAAGTGTTGCTGTGGATTCATCAACAGTATGTAATGTCTGATGAATCTCAGTTTCCTCAATAGCTTATTTATTATAGTGATAAATCAGGGAAATGTCACAGATACAGGATATATTAATCTCAATAAGTCATTTGACAGTCTATCATGCTATAATTGCAGACAAAAAGGAGTAACATGGGCAATATGATAATCTGGTTAGATGGAATTGCAAATGTTTGGATGGTTGGGCCATAAAAGTTGTTAATAAAGATGTCAACCTTGGAACATGTCTCCATAGAAACCTTTCTCTGCCTCCCTAAGCCCTTTCTCCTCCTCCCATTATTTGTCCTTGGTACCATGTAGTTCAATGAAGAAATAGATGGTAAGCTTATTAGATTGGTGGACATAAATCTAAGATAATAAATTGAATAAATCAGACTTCAAAAAAGATTGAAAATCTAGGATGATAGGTCAAATATAGGCAGACAGGATATAGGGATGGATAAATAGGAAGTCTAGTACTTGGTTTAAAAAATCCACTGTGCAAGAAGAGGATGAACAAGCACAAAACAACAAATTGTTTATGTGACAAGACTTTTTTTAAGTGGACTAAAAATTTAATATAAATTAATCATATTATAGGACATTCATAAAAGTCAATGTGACCTTAGGCTGTATTAATATAAGCATAGTGCTCAGAATTGCAGATAACAGGTGGGTTTGTCTTATATTTTGGTTAGATTACTTCTGTTGTATTGCATTCAGTTGTGGGCACACTTTGTACCTTTTAAATACAGCTTCCACCTTTGTTCAGACCTCCATTATCTCTCTCCTTACTCTATTGTAATGACTTCCTAGTCTCCCACATTCACATCAATCCCTACTCCAGTCCATTCTACACAAAGCTGCTAAAAAGATTTTCTTTAAGCACAGATCTGACCACCTCACTACCACAGTCCTTAAACTTGCTCCCTATTACTACCTTTAGATAAAATGTAGTCTTCTCTGTTATTGGAACTAATCTATCTTTCTAACTAAACTTTGGCCATTGTCCAACTAAACTGGTTTTCTCCCTCTTCATGTAAGAAACCCAAACTCTCTGTTTTTACAGTGACTGTTTCCCTGACCTGGAATATATTCCTACCTCATTTCCAACTCAGAAAAGCCCTCCTTAAGTGTACAGTTCAAGCACATCAACTACATAAAGCCTATTAAGTCCTCACATTATCAATGCCAAGCAAATTATTTTGTCTTTTATCCTGCATAAACCTATAAATATTATTTCCCTCAATGGAATGTTTCTTTTTTTGTCCTTGAAGTTATGCCTACTCTTTTTTTTTTTTTTTTTGGCCATCAGTAGGAGCCTTATAAATGCTTGATGATTGATTTTTCTCATCATATTATTGGGTATTAATTTATACCATCAATTATACTGTAATGCATGTAATATTACTAATCTAGATTTTAAACTTTGTGGCAGGGTGTAGTGTCTGGATTAGCTTTTTGGACGATCTCTGGATAGCTTTGGTCTTAGGTGGAAAAGTGATGAAGGCAGGAGAGCCACCACAAGGATGGTCAAGGATGGGAGTCTGTTTATTTCAAGTCCTCTCAGCCCTTAAATACCTTAGTATGATTATATCACTACAGCACACTGAGCATGTGCCAACTGTAGAACCATTACATCACTATATCACACTAAGTATATGGCAAGTAGAGTGATTACATTATTATATCACACTAAGTATATGTGAGCTAGAGAACCATTATCTCATCAGTCACACTGAGTAAATATTCTGCTGTAAGTATCCTTGCTTTAAGTATACCTTTCCCAGAGTTCCCTACTATCTGCTATCCTCTACAATAGGGATTATTTAAATTAAACTTTATATTTCTCCTACTACCTAAAGCACCTAATTTGTCTATTGAATTTGGTTAAATTGATATTTATTTTAAAACAAACATTTGTTCTTATATAAGCATATGTTATTTTCAACAAAATACATAAAATATTAGTTTCTATCAAAATGTTCTTCCTTATTATAATACTTTACTGACCAGAGTAAGTAGAATGAGAGCTGAGGACTGGATTTGTAATTTCACTAGTATGAAAGAAAGCTCCAGGCAAGAAACTTTCTCAATACAGTTCAGCACCTTCTCTGACATTTAAAGTAATAGAGAAGTGCCTTGAATACTTTTATTTTAAATTACTTGTTTAGGATCCCACAGTATGTGTCAAAGACAGCTCTCTAATAAGTAAGTCATGTTACCTCTGAAGATACATTAAAAAATTAAAAATTAAGCAAAATGCAAATAATTATTTTAGGAGGATATATTTAGAATAGCCATAGAAATTTTATGTAAATTAATTACTGTGCAATTTCCATGTTAATCTTTTGTTATAAAGACATAAACATCTAATTCATGAAGACAAAAAGCATTTTTTCCTATGTATTTAAACTTGCTTTTTGTGTCTTAATTTACTTAGAAAATCTGTAATTACAACAAATGTAGAAAACTGTAGTATATTATACATGATATATATCATCTATATATATAATATGCAACATATTACATATAATAATATGTAACATATTACATATAATAATATGTCCTATTTGTATGTATATATGTATGAAATATGTATATACACACATATTTATCATATGAAAAATTTAGCAAAGTGATTTTTTTAAATGTCTTAAATAACCATACTCAGTGAATTGTAGCACAATAAAATTGTGCTTGCATGTGTGCATTCATGTGCATGTGAAACTCAGTGCCCTAAGCAACTGTGCCTTTCCTTAATTAACTAAGTAACCTTGAGCAAATGGGTCAGACTTTCTGGATCTCAATTTGATCATCTGTAAAAAGGAAGGTTTGGACTAGATGATCTGTAAAGTCTAAGTTGAGTTTTCAAATTCTATAAATTTAGAAGTAATGCCTCTTTTTCACCCTTCCATTATCAAATAAGAATATTTTAAAATGATTAATATAGAGCCTGGCATTTTAAATATAATTTTTAGTTGACTCATTTTTTTTTTTTTTTTTTTTTTGGCAAAGATACTGAAGTGGTCTGCAATTTCCTTCTACAACTCATAATGCAGATGAGGAAATTAAGGCAAAGAGGACTAAGTGACTATTAAGTCTCTGAGGCCAAATTTGAACTCAAAATTGACTGACTATAGCCATGGCATTCTATCCACTCCTAGAATAAGAACCTTCCCCAAGCCCTCAAAAATGTTTGTTCCTTTCTTCTCTCCAACTTCAGAAAAGTTGGGAAGGGTAGACAAAGTAAGATGGTTACTGATTATAGACAACATTACCATAATAATATTATTAAAACACCATTTCTCCCACTTCTTAACCTCTTACAATCTGAATTCTAACCTTATTAACCAATAGAAACTACCCTCCAACTTTTCCAGTGTTCATTTGTTAAATTCAACTGCCTTTTCTTAGTTCTTATCTATCTTTAATTGTCTGCCACCATTGACATCTTGTCTAACCTCACCTCTGGGATATTCTCCCTCTTCCCTGGGTTATCATAGCACCAATCTCTTTTGATTCTACCCCTGTAGGTATCCTTTTTATCCTTTTAAAGGTCCTCTACTGAATCATCATATATATTCTAAATTTGTATAGTCCTTGGCCTTCTATTTTCTGTATTCTCTTGGTAATCTCATCAATTCCCATAGATTCAACTATGCAGGTAACCTTTAGGTTTATATGCACAGTCTTCTTCAATCTCTCTTCAACCTCCTGACTCACATCACCAACTACATTCACAATTATATGTCTTTTTAGATTTAGAGATAATGTTTATAAAGTGCTTAGCATAGTACCTAGAATGTAGTAGGTACATAAATGCTTATTTCCTTCCCTCCTTTCAATAGACAACTCAAGTTCAACATGTCAAAAATGAAACTCATTCTCTTCCTCTTCACACCCTTCTAAAATTTTCTTTTTCCACTGAAATCTTCCAGGACCCATACTCACAACTTCCAAGTCATCCTTGATGCAGTCAGCAAGCATTTACTTTAAACTAAGCATGTGCTAATTGTCAGAGTTGCAAAGAAAGGCATAAATGGGGCAAGGGAGATATTCTACCAGAGGAGAAAACATGTGAAAAGAAATGCACTAGAAATGGAGGTGAGAGAAAGATTAGGAAAGACCTTATATAGAAGGTGGAATGTAATGGGGCATTTTATATTTTATTCTGGAGGCAATATGTAACTATTGAGATTTATTGAATACAGGGGTATAGAAGAAGACAGGACCATATCATTTTTAGAAGACTATAATGGCACTGAGTGGAGATCAACCAAAAGGCTATTGTAATAGTGTAGATGAGAAGTTATGAGAGTCTACATCTGTATGATGGCTATGTAAATTGAAATATGGGGACTTATATACTGGAGATGTTGCAAATATATAAATGACAAGACTTATTTGTGGGCTTTGTGGGAGCAAGAAGTCAAGGCTGAGGCCAAGGTTGCAAGCCTGGGTCACTGAGGAAAGTGATGTTCTTAATAATAATAGGGAATTTGAGAAAAGCAGGTTTTAAGGGAATGATAATAACTTCTGATTTGGACGTGGTGAGTTTGAGATATTTATAAAAGATAACTACTTGAAGATGCTCAAGAGGCTTTTGGTGATGAAAGACTGGAATTCTGGAGAAAGTTTAGGGCTATCTATAGAGTTTTGAGAATAATTTACCTAGACATGATAACTGACCTCATAGAAGCTAATGAGTCACCAAGCAAGATAGAATATAGGGAGAAGAGTGTCTAGGTCAGACACTTGGGGGACATATTCAGGTTAATGGAAATGGTATGGATAAAGATCCAGCAAAGGGGAGTGAAAAGAAGCCTCTTAACAATTGACCTGACAATTTTTCTCAAAATCATATTTTTATTAAATATAAAATACATTTTACAACTATGAAGCATATAAGTCTCTGAAAAAGGTTTTGAAAATTAAAATACAAAGAATGACCATATTTACAATGTAGCTTGATATATCAATATCAGGTTTTTCTTCTATTAAGTTGGTCAGCTTACTTTGGAAGCAAAATTAGTACTTAAAAAAATTTCTTATCATACAAAAATGGAAGAGTTACCTTAACAGTAATAATCTCCGTTAGTCACTTGTAAATTTACACAATAAAACAGCAAGTTATTCTGAGAACCTAGCAAAAATGTATGTCCCTCTTATATATGAATATATAGAAATATTATATGCAAAAGACATATTCATTTATCTGGCAGATTCAAAGATGTTTTGTAGCTTTAATTTTAAGAACTGTATATGAATAATTTTATGAAACACTTTCCTACAATGAGATATTTTATAAAAACTACACATATATACCATAATGATCTATTTTAAATAGAATTAAAATAAGTATTTATTTTAATTACCAATTAAAATTTAATTAATAAAATTTAATAAGTAAATATATAATATTAGTATTTTTGATTCATTTTCTAATGAAATGATCTAAATTTTAGAAAAATGATTGATCTACTTTGCTATTATAGCATTGATGTGGTAAGAAAATAACTGTCTTGGAAATCTAAAATTGGGCTATTGTGCCCAGCTCTGCAATATTCACATGAGTATATATAGAAAAATTACTTGGCCCTTAAGCTTCAATATTTCCATTGTAAAATGAGAAGTCTATCCTATCCCTATATCTTACAGAGATAAGAATCAAGTAAAATAATGTATTTAAAGTACTATATACATTCAGCAATAATAAGAACATTAGTGTTAAATTTGCAAAGCATTTGTATCTATATGCCCCAAATCTTATAATCCATAATTTCAAATACAATGATTATCTCTTTGTATTATTTTCTTTAGATAGTATTCTGTATAGTGTTTAAATGATGTATTTATTCATAAATCAAATTAGTTCCTGTAAAATTTCAGCGGCTTCCTCCATCTTAATAAGTTATAAATGGCAAAAAGCAATATAGTATAGTTTTATTATCACTTGTGTAAAACTGTGTAACATTGTTAAATAAAATAGTCTCATAGAATGTCAGAGATAGAAGGAGAATGACATAGTTAAAGAATTACTTTAAGAAACCTTCCCAACCCCAAATCATGTTTCCTTTTATATCACAATACTGGCTAGCTCTTCAGGCATATGGTTTTCAACATCTTTTCAGCTAATCCTAATTGTATCCTAAACTATAGTAACCATTGCTTTTTCTGTATCTACAATCCCAATAAATTTCAATCCTTCCTAACTCTGTTTCCAGATAAAGCTAGAATCTGTGCCTTACTCATATCTCATCTAGCTCTTTATTTAAAGGAACATTTCCTCAAGTGACAATACAGATGATGGTTAGGGAGATAGAGAAAGGAAAAAAATGAAGGGAAAAGTGCTCACTAAACAAACTTAATGCCTCTGCATCTTTAGTTTCAAATATTTAATTTTTACAAATGTATTTTTACCACAGGTTAGCACAAAAATGGAATAGTACCTATTTTCCATGGTAGAAAATATTCCACAAATGCCTTTAATATATATATATAAATTAACAGGGAAGGATGATAAATAGGTAATATATACAGAGTATCCCAAAATGCAATTTTAATAACATTTTAAACTTAGCTTTTAAAGCTTAAAACATCACTAAGACTTTTCAGACATTGACTATATATATATATATATGTATATATATATACACACATATATTCATATATAATATAATTCATTATATTACATATTATGATAGATAGGCATGTATAGTTTTATTTCTCTATCTACCCTTCATATATAATATAATATAATATAATATAATATAATATAATATAATATAATATAATATGCTTTAAGAGCATACTATAGATTTAGTTTTTCTATAATACATGGGCAAGTGAGAAGTATTATCTAATATACTATGTCCCTTCTCTCTGTGGGCAGTGTTGTCTATGAAAGAGATTGATGGGGAAGTAAAATGGTTCAAAGAATTCTTAGTGTCAGGGAGAAATTTGTCTCTATGGATGGAATGGCAATCACTATAAATGCAAGAGATAGATAGGGAGGTGTGGTCAGGGTCAGGTCAAGAATGGATCTCAAGGTCTAATTTCTAAATAAATGGCTCAGGACAAGGATTGTAGACTTTATAGATTATAAGAACTGGCAAGGAGCTCTCAGAGCCCAAGTTCATATTTGGTGATGAATGAAAACCCCATTTCCCCTTCCTTCCTCAGTTACCTTTATGTGTTATTTATTACCTCAGCCTTTGTCCCCCACTAACATTTTTGTAGGTACTATTAAGTTCTCACACACACGTAGCACTATACCTATACCTTCAATTCATCCAAATTCACACACAGACAGACTTCTGTTTGTTGTCAAAGTAGATGGAATGGAGGAAACCTGACATGAGTTAAATGTCAGCTGAAATTCCTTTGGAGGAAGTTGACATTTCTCATCATTTCTGTGGAAATGCCTATCTCATATATGGTACTAACCTAAAATACTTTTTATCTCATCTGCAGGAGCTTTTGTCTTGGACTATCCCTCTAAGTATATAATCATCCTACTTTGGTCCTCCAAGCAGGTCAACACTTCCTTCAAGTGTCCCATGTTTCAAAACCAATTTTTGCTTCTTCCTCAACTTAATTAAAAATTCCCATTCCCTTAATGCAGTTCAGCTAAGTATTTGCAAAACAATTTAATTAAATGAATCTGTAGTGACATGTGAATGGATAATAGCCAGCTTAACCTTCCAAGGGACCTGTTAACCCAAAATGAATTGTTAATTGATGGAATTTTAGGTAAGGCTACTTGGGAGAAAAAAGTTGGGGGGAAAATTCTGAAGTAGGATGTTTAACCTTTTTGTGTCATGGATTTCTTTGGATCCTTTTTCAGGATAATTTTTAAAATAACATATAGGACTACAATTTTATTGGAATATTTATTAAAATATTTAAAAAACCAAATTTGTGGTGTATTTCATAAACCTAGATCATTGAAGTCCATGCACTCAAGATAAGTAATAATTGCCCTAAAGAATAGCACTAAACCTATTTCTCCTATATATGAGGCTGTAGTTGTGGTTGTAGTCAAGATGGTGCAGGGAAACAGCTAAAATGATACACCAAAGATAACTTCTGGAAACGGCCACTGGAGTTGGGTTAGACAAAGTATTTAATAAATGGTCAAAGGATAAGAATAGACAATTTTCAGATGAAGAAATTGAAACTATTTTTAGTCATATGAAAAGGTGTTCCAAATCATAATTGATCAAATTGCCTTACTCATATCTCATCTAGCTCTTTATTTAAAGGAATATTTCCTCAAGTGACAATACAGATGATGGTTAGGGAGATAGAGAAAGGGAAAAAATGAAGGGAAAAGTGCTCACTAAACAAACTTAATGCCTCTGCATCTTTAGTTTCAAATATTTAATTTTTACAAATGTATTTTTACCACAGGTTAGCACAAAAATGGAATAGTACCTATTTTCCATAGTGGAAAATATTCCACAAATGCCTTTAAAATATATATATATATATATATATATTAACAGGGAAGGATGATAAATAGGTAATATATACAGAGTATCCCAAAATGCAATTTTAATAACATTTTAAACTTAGCTTTTAAAGCTTAAAACATCACTAAGACCATTAAGACCATTTTGAGATACCACTACACACCTCTCAGATTGGCTAAGATGACAGGAAAAGATAATGATGAATGTTGTAGGGGATGTGGGAAAACTGGGGCACTGATAAATTGTTGGTGGAATTGTGAATGAATCCAACCATTCTGGAGAGCAATTTGGAACTATGCTCAAAAAGCTATCAAACTGTGACCTTTGATCCAGCAGTGTTACTACTGGGCTTATATTCCAAAGAGATCTTAAAGAAGAGAAAGGGACCCACATATGCAAACATGTTTATGGCAGCCTTTTTTATAGTGACTAGAAACTAGAAACTGAATGGATGCCCATCAATTGGAGAATGGCTGAATAAATTGTGGCATATGAAAATTACGGATTATCATTGTTGTGTAGGAAACAACCAACAGGATGATTTCAGAGAAGCTTGGAGAGACTTACATGAATTGATGCTGAGTGAAATGAGCAGAACGAGGAGATCATTATACACGGCAACAACAAGATTATATGATGATCAACTCTGATGGATGTAGCTCTCTTCAACAATGAGATGATTTAAACCAGTTCTAATTGTTTAGTAATGAAGAGAATCAGCTACACCAAGAGAGAGAACTATGGGAAATGAGTGTGGACCACAACATATCATTTCCACTCTTTCTGTTATTGTTTGCTTGCATTTTTGTTTTCCTTCTCAAGTTTTTTCTTTCTTTTTAGATCTGATTTTTCTTGTGCAGCAAGATAACTGTATAAATATGTATACATATATTGGATTTAACATATGATTTAATATGTTTAACATGTATTAAACTAGGAGAGGGGATGGGAGGAAGGAGGGGAAAGGTTGGAACAGAAGATTTTGCAAGGGTCATTGTTGAAAAATTACCCATGCATATGTTTTGTAAATCAAAAGTTATAATAATAATAATAAAAATAAAGTACAATAAAAAGACAAAGTATTTACTCAAAATCTATGTTACAATAAGTTCTATTATATGATTGTTAGAAGATCACTTTTTTATGATCATAGTAGTAGCATTGTAATGAACAGTTAGATATAGAAAATTTATGATATAAATCAGCTATAGAATACTAGTCTTTCTTTCTACTTCTCTGGGAGATTTCTACTGGATAGCCAAGGCTGCTGACTTTGTTGGAAAGTTAGTCCAGAGCTCACATCTGAACTTCTGGGACATAACTTGAAGGAATATCTCCCTGATAATATTCTTAGTCTACTCTATGAAAAGGCTCTCGGCAACAGATATGGGGAGCAGAGAAAGATAGCTGAAGCTACATATCAGAGAGAAGCTTTGGAAACTCTGCTACCTTGATTGGAAAAAAAAATTAAGCAAGGTATTCAATTAGTATTCCAGAGGGCAGAGTTCCATGAAAGAGAAGATAAATGATTATAATGTATTCTTCAGATTGAGTCTCTTATGATATATTTCATATTCCACAATGAGAATTCAACTTCTTATTCCTAGGAAAAGGACTTCCCTTGTAACTATAACATAAAAGTGACTAGAATCAGTGAAAGGGAGTTACCAGAACATCTGTGTTCCAAAGATCATTTCTCATGTAGGGACATAAATTGGGAAACACACATAGCCACCTTTTGTCCTTTTCTCAGTATTTTCCCCTATCTGTAAGAGAAGAACAATTCTATTTTTACTTTTTCCATAGGGGATGAAATCTGAAGCCACTTTATCTTAAGCAAATGATAAAAAAAAAAAGAGGTAGATTTCAACCTGGCTTAAGCCAAGAATGATCTGGGATCTCAGTGTCTACTTTGTCTTAGACTATTATCCCATGATTATAGTTCCATCTTTCATATGTGGACAGAGCCAAAACTAGAGATACTTTCCATTAGAAAAAAAACAAATTGCGTGGAGTAAAAATATAAAAATGTCAACCTGATTAACTGTGCTATCTAATTTGGAGAGAGGGGTGTTTGAACCTCATCCATAAGACCAATTCCATTTCATTACATCAATGGAGGAAGAGAAGGAGGAAGAGCAAAAGAGAAGCACAAAGTGAGTGTGGACTGGTGGCAATTGTCTCAGAATCAAAGTTGAGGGTCCTTTGAGTATACCTTTCAAAGAAGTTTGTTTAGGAATCTAGATATTGAACCCTCAAAAATGTTGACCTTGCCTATCAGTATCTCTTCAGCAGGATATATAAAAAAGTGTCTGACAACACAATGTTATCCCAGGATCAGGCTTTTGCCTTCAATGTAGTTAGTGGTACAATTTCTTTGTTTTATCTTACTCCCTTGTTTTCTGATCTTCAGATACCTCATCCATGTATGCTTTCTTTCTGCCTCCTTTCTTCTGCCTTTGACCTACTGTTTTCCAGACCCTTAAATTGCTACTGGCAACTGAAGTCCCTCACCTTTGCATTGACCTACTTTCTTCCTTGATTCTCATCTCCAATAGTCAGAGAGTCTTGAAACATAAATAGTTTGTTTTATATCCAGACTTCAAACCAGCCCTTAAATTCAGAATGATCAGGGAAAGAAGAAAGATTTTATAGGTCAGTTTGTTAGAACTTGAAGGAGAAGAGAAAAAATGAAAAAGAAATTATTTTCACTGATTTTGTATGGGGCTTGTTTTGAGATTTCCTGGAACCTGCTGGTATACAAAAAAGCAACTGAATTCAAGATTAGCATTTATTTTTTCACTCTTTAACAAAGAGCCTTTGACAAAACTCTAAAGAATTGTGATACTGATGACACCATTTTAGATCAAATCTAATTATGGCCCTTAACAATGTAACTATGCTATGGCCCTTAACAATTCTATAGAAGCTCTAAAGATGATCAGGCATTTACTAAAATGGTGACATACTTACGAAGGTCATTAGTGAGCTACCTCCTGGACAATTTTAGGGGTTGTAATATGTGTAGATAGTCTCTGTTGGCTTACCATATGGTTGATAGGATTGGATGGGAAAACAGAATGTTCAGCTTTTTTAAAACAACTCAGGTAAGTACTAGCCATGGCTTTTGCTTTATTTGTATCTGAGAGAGCAAGGTGACACTTTTATTAATGATTTCTTGTGAAAGAACTATGCTGTAGGGTGGAAAGATCATGAATCTGTCCCAGATAATAGAAGCCCACCAAGATATGAGTTTGAGGCTTTGGATTTTTTTGGTTTTTCCTTTTTTGTTCTAGGTGCAAAGAGAATGGAATTAATGACCCAGGTTAGAAGTATGAACCACAAGGACTCAGGAAGCCAGGCCATGTTTGTAGCCAATCAAACATTGGTGTTCAGAGAAGCAAAGGTCTTAAAGCAAGCTTGGCAGGTGAGTTGGAGTCAGGTTTGAAGACCTTTAAATGCCAAAAAGGGAATTTTGCATTTGTTTCTAAAAGTAATAAGGAACCCAAAGAATTTTTTTGAACAGGGAAGGGCCATGGTTACATCTGTTCATTGGGAATATGTTTGGAAATAACATGTTTATAGATATTCTTATAACATAAAGCAAAGCATCTTTAAACTGTGGGTAGAAACACCATATAGGGTCATGTAATTGAACATTGGGGTTGTGAAAAATTTGGCAATAGTAAAAGGTATCAAATATTCTGCCATTCTTTATGTAAAAGTAAACAAGTACATCCATCTCTAGTGTATAAAATTGTTTTCGTCTTCAATAAATGATAAAATTCTATGTATACCAAAGAATTGTTTTATGATAAATTTCTTTATGATGCTTTATGAGTAAATGTTTGACTTGTATGCCTATTTTATATATCTATAAACCCAAAGGCTCCTATTACCTTTAGACACAAGTGCAAAATTCTCTGGCATTTATAGTTCTTCAAAGCTTGCTCTTTATCACTGTCCTTACTGAACACTCTAGAGGGTCCAGTTGGTCACCATAAAAATTTCTTGGGCAAAAAGGGGTTGCAAGCAGAAAAAGTTAAAAAGCTCTGATAAAAAGTATCTACTAATATAAATCTAGGTGCCTAAGATGATGATGGTCATGGTGAAGAATATCATTAGAGATGTTAGTGTTGTCATTGATACAGGGAAGCCCTATATAAGGAAATCAACACAGCCAAGGGGTGGAATCTTTTTTTCAGTTGATAATGTTAAAGAGCTGCCTGAAGTATGGAGAATCTTGCTCAGGACCACCTATCTATGGTCATTACATGTGAGACATGAGAGTTGAGCATGGATCATCTGTTTCATTCTACCATACATATTTTATCTACAAAACATCCCACTCACATCACATTAGAAATACTAATCAAAATATATCTCTAACAACAAAAATGAACTTTTAGAAAAAATTAAATTGAACATTCTCTACTAATGCTTTCCTGATGAGTATGATTATGATTGTTACATGATATTAATGACTAATAATTTTTTCTAGAATCCAAAATGTATTAAAATTATATGATAGTGTTTTTATTTACTGCCAAGTTTACAAAAGTAAACATAGGAAATGTTAAAAATCTTAGTTCTTCAGCTGTTCCTCACTTAGAATTTCCCCAAAATACTTACAACATTAAAAGAATTGCTAAAGAATGATTTCCATTTTTTTTTCTAGGCTATTTAATTTTTCTTTAGTGTTTGTTTTAGGTATTTTTCAATAAAGACATGATCTATATATGGACCATGCATTCTATGAAATTTATGCTTAAATGAATCTACTCTATGAATAAAATCGCTTATTCTTCTTTTCCATTCAATCATTGGTGATTGACATTTGCTAGTGGGATGAAGGTGGGGGGGAAGAAATCTGTCAATCAAATATTCTTTGAGGTTAGGCAGTGCTAAAGAGAACTCAATGATGATATGTTATTTTCACTGCCAGTCAGAAAATAATCTCAAGGTCACCTAAATTACAATTCCTGAAATGAATTTAAACAAAATATGCCATATTCATAATTTTCATATGCAGTTATTTCAAAAAAAGTTTAAATTTGTCCAACTAATACACTTTTGATAGAGTATCTGAATGTCATTTTGCTGCTACTGAATTTACATATAATGTACAAAATAAGCATTCTATATATCCTAAATTAAATAAAATGGGTTGAGAATGTTTTACAAAGAACTGCTAATAAGGATTTTAAGCTATGTAAATGATGTGTTACAGATACAGTGCATATATTTTAATCTCTTTTAACTTGGATTTCATTTACAAAGGGACTTTTTTGTTTTAATTATTTTTTAGTGAATTGCTGCATGTGTGTAGATTGTGTGACTCTCAATTGATGGAGAGAATGATGAGTTGACCCTATTCATGAGGACTGGAATATGAGTTTTGGTAAGGATTTTCTTCATTCCTGTTTGTGAGTAAACAGATATTGTTAAAAATTCTCTTTGGGACCAATTGTCCCAAATTGTGGCACATATTCAGGAGAAGCTGTGTCAGGATACCTCTCTAGAGACTTCAAAGAATTTCCTTTTAGGTGGAACTTGGGCCTCTCTATTAAGCTCATCAAAGAATTGCATATTTTCCAATATATTTTAATCTGTGGATCTCGGATTTCTGTTTATAATCTACTTGAATAAATGTGTAACTTGAATTTGGTGGGAAGGAATTGAATTTGTACTGGAAGCTGTGGCTACCTTCCTCAAGAGATAGTCCCTGAGAAAGTGTCTTGAGGTTAAAAGAAACTTCTGCTCCCAGACCAGCAATATTTGAGTAGATAAAGATATTTTATATATGAAATATAATTATTTAGGGCAGATACTTCTCTGTATATAGACATATGGATACACACACATAATGCACATATATGTATGTGTATATATAGAAAGAGAGAGAGAGAGAGAGAGAGAGAGAGAAGAGAGAGAGAGAGAGAAAGTAAAAGTATTTTCTGAGAAGGAAGATACTAGATCACACACACACACACACACACACACACACACACACACACACCCCTTATGGTTGCTTCTTCTGCTTACCTTTAAGCCCAAATCAATGATCCTTTTAGAGAGGAGTCGACAAGACTTCCGAGAT
This sequence comes from Antechinus flavipes, assembly GCF_016432865.1. Taxonomy (NCBI): domain Eukaryota; kingdom Metazoa; phylum Chordata; class Mammalia; order Dasyuromorphia; family Dasyuridae; genus Antechinus; species Antechinus flavipes. Next base: position 353,466,502 of record NC_067401.1, on the reverse strand, counting down.
ATTTATCCCTGCCTTCCCATAAGCTACGTTTAGGCAACCCAAAACATCTTACATGTGCAACATATACCCTTTTACTTAGTTTTCATTTTGAGTACTACTTTAAACTGTTTTATGCAATGTAAATGACAGAATGTTTTTTAGATTTTAAGATAAAAGTTGAATTTTTAAAAAATTGTTGCTATTGGTTTATGTTAAAATTTTAAAGTTCACATATGAAGAATAGTAAATAAGTGAAATTAGTTCTCAGGTTTCAAAGTACACTATAAATTATACTTATTACTAGGATTTTAATACTGCTAGTGATTTTTATATCTATGACATATTTCTTATCATTATCATAAAATAATTGCTTTTAAAAATAAATTCATATACAAAGCCTTGAAATAGCACAATAAAAGAAAACCTCTAAAAATAAATAGTGCCACATAACAGAAAGCAAAGTGAATGGTAGGAAGAAAGAGAAAGCAATTCTCTATTTAGTCACCGACTGAAGATGATACATACTATTTAACATGCCTCTTTCAAGTACCTTAGCCTGCACTATGCAAGACTATCTCTTTTAAAGATGTGATACAATTTAGTGTGCATGTTAGTTCAATGCTGGGACTCTCCTGAGCAAACACTATCAATCATGTTTAACTGTGGAATTATTCATACAGTTCAGTATTCTATACTACTCTTCATGAGGGAATCAACCGATGCTTCAAATTAATTTAATTTTCACTGGAGGCTGGATTTGAACTGCGTGCTCCCTAAGGAAAAGTGCTATTAATCCAACCTCCCAATTTCTTAAAAATTCAACAGTTTCTGAATATTATTTTAAAAGATATTTTGTATTAAAAGATGGTGTAAGATTAAATTATGACAATTTTTGTAATCAGTAGAGCAATTTAGGTTCCTAAATTTAAATAGTAAACTGCAATAGGAAAAAAAATATATAGATTTAAATGAGTTCAAGGTATTTTTGGCCTAGAACAAAAGCTTGTCTTATAGTAATTATTTATCCTTGTCTAATGGTAAAAGACTAGGTCAAAGAGCAAAAGAAATAAATGTTTGAAATAAAGATACAAAGAGAACTACAATTTGTTGTAATATTAAGTCCGTTCTTTATTGTTTCATATAAGTATAAAGGCAACAAGTCATTATCTTTACAATGTAGGTAAAGACATATAAGACCACTATTGACCCCTCCCTTTTTTTAGGGTTGAATTTTTCCCCTGTGTGCTTCTTTATAAAAAACAGAATGCATTTTTTCCCTTGAGATTTATCAGTAGAAATGTGGAAAACACATCTGAAACATCTTATTCTTGAAATAGTGTTTATGGGGAATGATAATCCAAGCAGGGATAGAGTAAAGATCTTCACTATACTTCTTCCAGTCTCCTAACCCTCACTTTTCCCCCCAAAACTGATAAGAATAAAAAGTGCAACCAAAAGCAAAATGTCTTGTGTTTTGCATCCTTTTTCTTTAAAATTCACTTTCTTTAAGTCACTTTCTAAAAAAAAACCCACTAAAACATATTTGGTACAATTTCCAGAAGAGTCACATGAATCATCAAAGATACAGAATAAAAATAAATTTTAAAAAAATTAAAAATTTTTGTTTCATTAAATATTTTCTAATTACATGTAAAAAAAATAACTATCATTAAAAAAATCTTTCTTCTTCTCACTCCTCCCTCCTCCTTGAGAAGACAAGCAATTTGATTTTGATTATATGTTAAGATCATGCAAAACATATTCCTAAATTAGCTATGCTGCAAAATAAAACACAAAAATGAAGTAAAAAAAACTAAGCTACGATTTGCATCCAGAATTCAAAAATTCTCTCTTAATGGGTGGATAGCACTTTTCACTTTGAGTCATGTTGTTGGTAAGTGTCTGAGGTCAGATGTGAATTCAGTAAGATGCCAGACTTCCAAACCTGGCAATCTGTCCACTGTACCACCTGGCTGCCCCACAGCTCTTTGGGCATAGTTACAAATAGTTCTCCAGAATAGGGGAAAATAGCTCACAACTCCCACAAAAATGTATCAGTATTCCAGCTTTTTCACATGCCCTTCAGCATTTGTCATTTTCCTTCTCTGCAAAGTCAGCTAATCTGATAGGTATGAAGTGATATCTCAGAGTTGTTTTGATTTGCATTTCTCTAATTAGTAGTTATTTAGATAATTCTTCATGTGTTGAATCCTTCTTAAAACTGCGTATTCACATAAACTGCTTGCATTTTTGTTTTTCTTCCCCGGGTTATTTTTACCTTCTGAATCCAATTCTCCCTGTGCAACAAGAGAACTATTCAGTTCTGCACACATATATTGTATCTAGGATATACTGTAACCTATTTAACATGTATAGGACTGCTTGCCATCTGGGGAAAGCAAGGGAGGGAAGGGAAAAATCGGAACAGAAGAGAGTGCAAGGGATAATGTTGTAAAAAATTACCCTGGAATGGGTTCTGTCAATAAAAAGTTATTTTAAAAAAACTGCTTATTCATATCTTTTACTATTTATCACCTAGGAATGGCTTTTATTTTTACAAATTTGGTTCCATTACCTATATATTTCAGAAATGAGACCTTTATCAAATGCTGTGAAAATTTCCCCCATATTTCCTGTTTTCCTTTTAATTTTGGCTTAATGGATTTTGTTTGAACAAAAGCCTTTTAATTTCATGAAGTCGAAATTATCTATTTTATTTCCTATAATCCTATCTAATTCTTGTTTAAATATAAATGCTTCACTTTTCTATATATCAGACAGGTACATTTTCCTATGCTTCCCTAATTTATTTATGATTTCACCCTTTATGTCAAAATCATTTACCTATTTTGAACTGATTTTAATATACAGTGTGAGATATTGGTCTATGCCTAATTTCTGCCTAATTGCTTTCCAGTTTCCCAGTGGTTTTTGTAAAATAATGAGTTCTTATTCTCCAAACTTGGATCTTTCCATTTATCAAATAATAGATTATTATGGTTATTAATCTATTCCACTGATCCATCCTTCTATTTCTCATCCAGTACCAAATGTTTTTGATGCTTATTACTTTGTAATATGTAGTTTGAAATCTGGAACTGCTAGGCTACCTTCAACAATTCTTTTTTTTCCCATTAATTTCCTTGATCTTGACATTTTGTTACTGATTATTCTTGCTCTGTAAAATAATTCTTTGATAGTATGATTGATATGATATAGAATAAGTAAATAGAATTTGGACAGAATTGTCAAATTTTTATAAAATTGACTTGGCCTACTTATGAGCAATTAACATTTCTCCAACTGTTTAGATGTTTCTTTATTTGTATGAAAAGTATTTTATAATTGTTGTTTTTACAATCCATGGATTTTTCTTGGCATAGATTGGCATAGATTCCCAAGTGATTTATATTATCAGCAACTGTTTTAAATGGAATTTCTCTATTGCTTCCTCTTATTTTATATTTCACAACTTTGTTGAATTGTTTTAGCTAGTTTCTTACTTGATTCTCCAGTATTTTGATATCCAGATTATCCAAATTATCCAGATATTCCAGTATTCAGTATGATACCATATCACCTACAAAGAGTAAGTTTTGTTTCCTCTTTGCCTGTTTTTATTCCTTCAATTTATTTTCCTTATCTTTTTGCTATAGTTAGAATTTCTTTTTTTCTAAAAAATTATTTGTTTTCAACATTTACTTTTGAAATATTTTTATTTCCATTTTTTCTCCCTCCCTTCATCTCCTCCCTTCTCAAGATGGCAATCAATCTGATACACACACACACACACACACACACACACACACACACACACACATATATGATATTAAACATTTCCACATTTGTCATGTTGTGAAAAAAGAATCAGAACAAAAGGAGGAAATGATGAGAAATTTAAAAAATAAACAAAAAAAGTGGAAATGATGTGTTTTGATCTGTATTCAGACTCCATAGTTCTTTCTTTGGGTTCAGAATTCCATCATGATTCTTTTGAAATTGTCTTAGATCATTGTATTGCTGAGAAGAGAAGTCTATCAAAGTTGATCATATGCACAATGTTGATGTTAGTGTGTACAATGTTCTCCTAATTTTGCTCATGCTACTTTGTATCAGTTCATGTTATTCTGAAATCAGCCAGCTCATTATTTTTTTTACAAAACAATAGTATTCTATTACATTCATATACCACAATTTGTTCAAGTACTATCCAATTCTTTGCCCCAACAAAGAGAATTGTATAGCTAGTATTTCTAATACAATATTGAATAATAGTGGCGATAATGGACATCCTTGAGAGTTTTAAAATTAAGGTTCCATTAATTTCTGTGCCTTTGAATATTCTATGCTTTCTCTTTCTTAATTTATTTTTTTCAAATAATTTATATCTTGGGATTAATTGTTCCTTAAATGTTTGTTAGAATTCACTTATAAATCTATTTTGTTCTGGGGAATTTTTTCTTTAGAAAGTTTATTGATGGCTTATAGAGTAATTTATTCTCTTTCCTCTTTTATTAATCTGAGAAGTTTCTATTTTTGTAAATATTGATCCATATCATTTATTTTGTCAGTTTTAGTGATGTAATTGTGAAAAATAATTCTGAATAATTGCTTTAATTTCATCTTCATTGGTGTTGCACTCACTTTTTTTTTCATTTTTTGTTACTAGTAACTAGGTTTCTCTCTTTTTAATCAAGTGTATTTATTTTATTGTGTTTTTTAAAATAAAACTAGTTCCTAGTTTTGTTAGTTTATTTTTTTTACTTTTAATTTTATTAATCTCTTCTTTGGTTTTTAGGGTTTCCATTGTGGTGTTTAATTGGAGATTTTTCATTTGTATTCTTTCTAGTTTTTTTTTTTTTTTAGTTGTATGTCCAGTTTATGGATCTATTCTTTCTCTCTCTGTCTTTTTATTTTTATTATTATTATTAAAATATACTTTTAAAGACACAAATTTTCCCCTAAGTACTGTTTTGGCTGCATTCCACAAATTTTGAAATGTCTCATTGTTGTCATTTTCTTTAATGAAATGGATTCTATGATTTGTACTTGGACCCATTCATTTTTTAGAATGAGATTAGTTTCCAAATAGTTTTTAATTTATGTTTCCATAATCCTTTATTAAATATAATTCTTATTACAACATGATCTGAAAAGTGAATTTAATTTTCTGCTTTTCATTAGATTTTTATGCTCTATAGTCAGTTTTTGAGAAGATGTCATATATACCTTAATAAAAGATATGCTCCTTTCTATTCCAAATTAGTTTTCTCTAGAGGTCATATTTAACTTTTAAAAGATTTTTTTTCATTTTCCTGAATTCTTTCTTTTTTATTTTATGGTTAGATTTATCTGTCTTTGAGAGAGTAAAGTTGAGGTTCCATACTAGTTTTAGTTTTACTTATTATTTTCTCCTGTAATTAATTTAATGTTTCCTTTAAGAATTTGGAAGATATATCATTTGGACATATATATTTAATGTTGATACTAGTCCATGGTTTATCATTATGTTTCTCTTGACTTTACCTTTTAATTGTCTATTTTTTTTTTAAATCTGAGATGATTGCTACCCTTCACTTCTTTATATAAGCTGAAGATTTAAAGTTTTGTTCCAGACCTTTACTTTAGTTCTCTATGTGTCCCTCTGTTTCAAGTTCTTGTATACAACACACATTGTTAGATTTTGGTTTCTAATCTATTCTGCAATTTGCTTCCATTTTATGGATAAGTTCAACTTGTTTCCATTCACAGTCACAACTAATAACTGTGCATTTCCTTCTAATCTAGTTTCTTCTGTTTATCCTTCTCTATGCCTTTTTTATCCTGTCTGTCCCTCTAAAGTCTGCTTTTTAATCACTGCCTCCTTTTATCTTTCCTCCCTTGTATTACCCTCAATATTATATTTTTCTATTGGGGTAAGATAGATTTCTACTACCAATTGAGTTTCTATATACATTTTTCCTTTTTAGATCTATTTAGATTTGAGTAAGATTCAAGCATTATCTGTCTCCTCACTCCCCTCCCCACCATTTCCCTCTCTACCATAAAAGTTCTTCCTTGCATGCATTTTTTATGTGAGATAATTTACCCCAATATTCTTTTTTCTTCCCCTCCCAAGGCATCTATCTTTCTCTATTGTTTTTACATCATCCAAACATAATTGATTCACTTTTGCGCTTCTTTCTATGTGGTTGTTATCCTTCATACTCCGAGGGGACCAAAATGACATCACTATGTTGGAATCAATGTACAAGGTGTCCCATACCCTCGATAAAAATCTTTCTTAACTACCCAAAGAATGATAAAATTCTTAGAAAATACATGTATCATCTTCCCACATATAAAAGTAAATAGTTTAACCTTTCTGAATACCTTATGGTTTTTCTTTCATGTTTACATTTTAATGCTTCTCTTAAGTCTCGCATTTGAAAGTCAAATTTTCAATTTGATCTTTTTATCAAAATGTTTGAAAGTCCTCTATTTCATTAAATATCTATTTTTCCCCTTGAAGGATTACATTTAAATTTTGCTGGGTAGGTAATTATTTCTTGTAATCCCAGATCTTTTGCCTTCAAGAATATCACTCCAAACCCTCTGCTCTTTTTATGTGGTAAGCTGCTAAAATCTTGTCTTATCCTTTCTGTGGCTATATGATATTTGAATTGTTCCTTTCTGGCTCTTTGCAATATTTTCTACTTGATCTATGGGCTCTGGAATTTGCTAGAATATCCCTGGGAGTTTTCATTTTGAAATCACTTTCAAATGGTTTTTGGTGGATTCTTTATATTTCTATTTTGCACTTCATTCTTAAAATATCAGGACAGATTTCCTTGATAATATTTTGAAATGTCATGTGTAGGTTCCTTTTTGACCATGATTTTCAGCTAATTCAATAATTATTACATGATCTCTTTGTAATGGGCTGAGGCTTGAGTTGATGCACTAAGGGCCCAAGCACGTGAGGCTAAATAATAATTGGACCATACTCTATTAATATATATGCTTGGAGAAAAAATGGCCCCCGCCCACTCTTTGTGAAAGTCCTGATGTGTTGTATAGGAAATGACGTTTTTGGTGGGGGGAGGCAGGGGAGTGGAAAGGGAAGCGGAAGGAGAGACTGCGGGCTGGCGTCTTGTCACAGCTGCTCACATTGCCATTGCGACGGCCCTTCATCTCCAATCCCCCTCTGCTAGCTGGCTTCCTGTCGCAGCTGCCCATATTGTTATCGCAATCCTTTTTTCACCTCTTCACTTCAATAAAGATTGAAGATTTTCCCCTTAACCTGAATTCCTGACTCCAGCTGATTTTACATATGCAGTCATCACATCTCTTCTCAAAATATGTTTCATATCAGCTGTCTTCCCAGTGTGATATTTAACATTTTCTTCTATTTTTCCTTCCTTTAACATAGTTTTATTGTTTCTTGGTGTCTCATGGAATCATTAGCTTTCTTTTGCCCAATTCTAATTTTAAAGAATTATTCTCGTTAGTGAACTTTTGTATCTCTTTTTTCATGCTACATGCTTCAGACACCAAAAAAACTAACTCTTTCTAAATAACATGCAAATCTCATCTGGGAATTTGGGGGTGAACAGCCCTATCCTATATGCTACAAACAGAAAGACATCTGTGACTCCTGATTGGCTGAGGGAATGCTAAATACAAAGTTGCATATCTACTTAAAGGTCAGATACACTAGTAATTTACAAAGGAGAGAATTTCTGAATGGTCACTGGGAATCTTTGGAACTGTGGATATGCATGAAAAGCCTGATACATAAAATCCCTTAATCTCTAGTACTTCTTGTAGTAGGGATTGCCTACAGACACCTAATTTGGGTAAAATTTTTCTCTTTTTCTTGATTTGAATTGAAACATTGGATTGCAGAGAAAGAACTCATTTACTCATGTATTATTTGGCATATTCTAATCAAATCTGATTTTTGTTTGCCATTTTGCAGCATAAATTGCTTTTCTTGCTATTTTCTATTTATGATGGACTTCTCTGTAATTAGGTTTTGGTTGGAAGTAGGCTAACCTGGTGAGTGGAAGCTAAGTTCTACTCTCTTAAGCCCCACAGTTACTTGGTAGTTTATATTTTACATTGGATCAAAATGGGACACTCAGTTCTAGTCATGTATTTTAACTGATAAAAATAGTAGAAATTTAATTCAGAAAGAATTTATAACATAGGTATTTCAGATAGTGGCATCTATATGGATATTTCTCTATAACATTTATTAAATCAAAAGGCTAACACATTTGAAGTAGAAAAATAATTCAAAAACAATATATAATTAATCTGCTATTGGAAATACTTAGATAATAATTTCAGTGAGATTTAGCAAATGTTTTTATATAAGTAAATCTAACTTCAATCAAATTTAATATTTATGTTTGAATTTAAAAACTATAATTTAGGAAGTAAAGTAAACATTCACTATTTAAAAGGGATATTTTGTTTTCAAAATTCCCTACTGTTCTTAAAGTATTATTTAATTGATAAAAATTTTGATTTATAATTTTTAAGGAACATATTAACAAAATGGAGTATACTTATAAATATACTTGTAAAATTAGAACATTTTATAAGAGCAATTGTAATAATTACAAAAAACTATTTAATTGTAGCAGAGTGATAAGTAAATCCCAATGGATCCCAATTACTTGAGTTTTCTTTCATCTACACAATTCAATAAAGTTCATTGGGGTGGGTGGTATTGCAGGATGGTGGGAGAATCTTTCCTCCCATGAGTAATGGCATATGGCAGCAAGGCAGTTCAGTTAGTAAGAGACTCTCTACAACCCAGTAGGGAACAGATCCAGAGCTGAGGAGTGAAATGATGCTGAATTTTGACGTGCTCAAAGGAGAGCAGCATGAAAAAATCATGATGATAGAAAAGACACAGGAGGCCCTACAAAGAGAAAAGTGTAATTGTATTTGGTTATAAATGTACATATATGTTGTTCATGTATATTCCTTTAAAAAAATTTACAGCTTTTTATTTACAAGATATATGCATGGGTAATTTTTCAGCATTGACAATTGCAAAACCTTTTGTTCCAATTTTTCTCCTCCTTCTTCCCACCCCTTCTCCCAGATGGCAGGTTGGCCAATACATGTTAAATATGTTAAAGTATAAGCTAAGTACAATATATGTATATATGGCCATACAGTTATTTTGCTATACAAAAAGAATCGGACTTTGAAATAGTGTATTATTAGCCTGTAAAGGAAATCAAAAATGCAGGTGGACAAAAATAGAGGGATTGGGAATTCTATGTAGTGGTTCATAGTCATCTCCCAGAATTCTTTCGCTGGGTGTAGCTGGTTCAGTTCATTACTGCTCTAATGGAACTGATTTGGTTCATATCACATTGTTGAAGATGGCCAGTTCCATCAGAATTGATCATCATATAGTATTGTTGTTGAAGTATGTAATGATCTCCTGGCCCTGCTCGTTTCACTCAGCATCAGTTCATATAAGTTTCTCCAGGCCTTTCTGAAATCATTCAGTTGGTCATTTCTTACTGAACAATAATATTCCATAACATTCATATACCACAATTTATTCAGCCATTCTCCAATTGATGGGCATCCACTCAGTTTCCAGTTTCTGGCCACTACCAAAGAGGGCTGCCACAAACATTCTTGCATCATGTATATTTTTTATACAGTTAAGCTCTACAGTGGTCAGAGCATCACCAGGCCTTGGAGTCAGAAGACATGAGCCTTGAATCCAATCACTCTTGTTCTCATTGAGTGGATAACATTAAGTCCCAGTCCAAATCTCACTGGTTGATTGGTTGGGCTCTGATGGTTCAGAGTGAGTATAAATAGCAATTGTGTCTATTTTGGGAGAAACCATTAGGGTCTTCCCTTTCCACATTGATTTTTCTAAACTAGGTAAAGGAGGCCATTCTTTGCCTCATTTCTTACCTGATCTTAATCTCTGAACGGGCATTGCTTCATTCAGATTGAAGCCTGTGAAAGACCTTTAACTTAAGAAAACAAAGGTCTCTCACTGCATGAGGAGCCATTTCCAGTCCAGTCTATATCTTTCCACTGGACACAGCTGACTAAGGAAGAGTAATGGTTGAGTGAGCCCTGCCTCATTTAATTTCAATTCACTTTCAAGTCATGGCATCACTTTCCAGATACCATGGTTCTCTCTGAGAATGAATGACAAATAGCAACGATGAGTAGCACAATGTATAGAGAATCAGGCCTAGAATTAGGAAGACATGGGTTCAAATCAAGCCTCATTAACTTACTAGCTGTGTGACCTTGGGCAAGGCACTTAATTTTATTTCCTTTAGTTTTCTCATACCTAAAATGGATCTGAAAAGGAAATAGCAAACCATTCCAATCTCTATGCCAAAAAAGGATCATGAATAACCAGACACAATTGAATTATACACCACCACCAACAAATATATATTTATGTGCAAAATGTGTGCTCTTCTACTTCTATACCAAGTATGTGCCCTCTAACAGCTGGCTTTTTATATTTGTGGGAAAATGTGTCCCATATTCATATGTAGCATATTTAGTCACTACTACTCAGAACATACTATTTTAGTAATTTTTTTCTTTGAGCCAACTCTGTCACCTATTAAAGGTAAATGCACTGACTGGGACTGATGAACTATAGTTTTATGAGTATGGTCTTTAACTTTAAATATGTAATTGTCTTTTCTCTAGGAAACATAACCTTTGAGTTTGAGTAGAGAAGAGTAACCAGTATTACTGTAATTTTATAAGGAGAAACAACATGACATAATGGACTGAGAGTTGACTTCATCAGAAAAAACTGGGTTCAAGTCCCGCATTGATTGAATGCAATAGTTGAATGACTCTGAATGAATCACTTTTATCTTTTTCTCTCTCAATTTTCTACTTAGGTGGCTTCATACGCACAAAAAGCTTCCAAAGATTCAGCTTGTGACTCTCACAATGATTCTAAGACTTGGATAGGTGAGAACACAGTTGGTTGGGGTCAGGAATTATTCAAGTCTAGAGATACATTCCTCAGACATCACAAAGTACCTTGTAATAGTCACATTCTCTGTTCTGTCTAGCCAATATCCTTTAAAATGCATCATATCCTTAAGTGAATCCCACTTGAATACTATATATTAGTTTCAATTTCAAATATCTGAATTAGGAAGACAATTCTATGAATGATCTCCATGATGAATTACAGTAGAAAACTGCTAACATTGGTGATACTTGGACCATGCAATTCTAACAGTTCAAACAAAAGAAACCTTACCAATCATGATCATGGCAACAGTAAGAGAAAGTTCGGGAACAGTGGGAGAGCCAAAATACAGGATGAACTAGTAAGTTATATTGACTAATTAGATTGAATAATGGATGATTCTAAAGTCCTAAAGGAAGAATGATGTTGCCACAAACAAAATTTAAGAGAAAAAAGAATGAGGAAAAAATGGTAAATTCAATTTGAGTTTAGTAGATAAGAATGAAGGATTACATATCTAAGATTAATTTATATGCTTGAGTAGAAGAGGCTTTCTTAAGAAATTGGAAATGTTAAAATATTCCTCAGTACTATCAAGCAATCAATGAATATTAATTAAGTTCCTAATACATGTTATCATTGTGCTAAGTGCAAGGGATACAAAAGTGGCACAAGACAGTCCTTGCCCCAAGGAGCTTAAAAGCTTATATACTAAGGACAGGTTTCTAAGGAAAGACTCTTCAATGTGGCTGAGGCTATTTTGATTTTATTTATATTATGTAAAAGTGCATATGAGAATTAAATTACTGACATTTATATCACCTTACCCAAATATACCAGTAAAGTATTGAACTTTATTATCTAATACCTTCAAGACCAAACAATATGACTGATTATTTATTTTGGAGCACTTATTATTTTAGATTGTGTGTGGCTAAAATTCTTAACAATACAGGCAGGTTAAGGATCATGGGAAAAGCTTTTTTTCGGTTTCCTTTCTTTCCTCTACTTATCATCTCTCCTTTTCCCCTAGTTTTCTCTGCTTGCACACTCTGCTACCTTATTTGCTATATTTTTAATGCTGAATAGCTGAATAAGGAATTAACATAGTTGTTTTCTTTTCCTTTAATGTTCTACAGAAAGGGTTTCTCTAAGACAATCAGAACAATGGAGATAAACAGAGCCTGGCACTAACCACAGGCTAGTGCTTATTATTACAAAGAGAATTATAGAACCTTCCTTATTTCATTGTTTGCTTCTATTTCATGGAATCAAAACTTCACAAAAAACTAATTTAAATTCATTTACTGCATATAAGCTCAAAGTAGGAATTGCTATAACTATTCTTGAAGGGAGAAATCCAAAGCTTAAGAACAGAGAAATGATAAATTGGGGTTTGTCAATGCTGAATGGAAGAAATAAAAGATTTATTATTTTGAATTTAAATAAGGTTTCAAAATGTATATTTCTTTTAAAATGTATCATTAAGATGTAATTATAATCAGGAGATTCGTGCCAAACAAGCTAATAATTTGTTTCTAGTACAATTCTCACATTATGTTTTAGTTCCACATAGTAATTTTAGAAAATATGGACACTAATTTTAACTGTTTCAAGAGGTATTTCCACAAGGTGAAAAACACTGAAAAGGGGACTAAATAACTATCTGTGAAATTTAAATATGAGAGATTTTAAATACCTTTTAAATGCAAAATATTATACAATCACAATGCATATGATTTTATCAAATAAGTAAGAAAAATAGCAAAGTATATTCTGGTTATCTCTTATAGTCAATTAAATGAAAATATTACTAAATGGATCTATACTTTTCCAAGTGGAAAGCTTTTATTTCTTTCTCTTCCCCCTTCCTCATTTAATTTTTTTGATTTTTTTTGGGGGGACGGTAATAATGGTTGTTGATGTTTTTTCTAAATTTACATATTGATGCTCTGTCATAGTTGTTTGGTACATACTACAGATGGACTTGTCACTTGTTGAATTATACATGAGGTGTTCAAAAGTGTTTTTGTTCCACTCTCAAAATACACAGAACCTCAAACAACTACAAGAAAAAATAATGCCCAATATCCTTTGTTCTAAAGCAAATTAAAAAATACCATGTTCTGGGAAATTTCTTTTAGATGATCTATTGTTTGCTTCTGTGATTTCTCCCTACATTTTCCACACTTATAAAACTCTTCATAGAATTATAAAAGTAGTCTTCAAACTTTCCCTCCCCCATGGCACAGTATGCTTTTGCTGTGAAGAATCATGGTACCCTGAAACTTCAAGTAGGCCAGGCTGTCAGGTGTTCAAATCCATTGCCCAGAACTTTGAGTTCTCCTGCTTCTCCTATTGCTCTTTTGATTCGCTTGACATTTTTTTTTTACTTCCTCAGAATTTGCAGTAGAAGAGGTAGAATTGTAGATAAAGCTGCTTTGATGATCTCTCTAATATATATCCAGGAAAGGAAGATAACAATCCATAGCTGGGAATTAAGGCTGGAGAATGTGGAAGTCTCAGGATATGGGAAAGGGTTTCCTGGAACACTTAGAGAATCAAGTTTGTCACAATATACCTTGCAAGAACTACTAGTTTGTAAGCCTTTCATCTTTCAACAATCTTAGCTAAATAGAATAAAGATTATTTTCCTTATTTTATAGCTCAAGGAACTGAGTCTCAAAAAGGCTAAGCAATTTAGAATTTAGATTTTCTAATTCCAAATCTAGTGCTCTTTCTATAATATAATATATAAATAAACAATTATTTTATGCATTTACCTGGTCACTATTATACGTACATAAATACATTTATTATATATGCATACACATATATTATATATACATATATATGTATCCTCTTTCATTTAATTTCAGAAAAAAGATAAGGTTTACTATTTAAATTCTATTTTTGTTATAAATTACATCTCACAACTGAGAGTTCATAGAATTTCAGAGTGCACAGTATATTAAGAGACATATTGATAAACAAAAAATTTGCTTTATTTATGAAAGGAATCAAGGGCTAATTTTTATGGCATTAACATTACCTCCCCCCAAACAGGACATTTATGGTATTCTCCAGTTGTTATGATATAGTTTTGAATTATTTATTTGTATATATAGTTCCCTCCACCCTGCAAGTAAGATATAAGCTCTTTGAGTGAAATAATTATTTTTGCTTTTGTTTTTATACTTCCAACCTTGTAAGAATATCCAGAAATAATGCTTGTTGAATCAAATTGAACACTAAGCATGCTTCTCTTTAAACAAATGCATTGTCGCATATAAATTGCTAAAATATATTTCCATGCTAGATGAAAAAGTAAAGAAATATATCATTATGGGGAAAAATATGTACTTGAATATGGAGGTTTAAGAAAAGATCATTGCAAAAGAAGTTCAGAGGGGAAATGGAAAGGAACATTAAGAACGGGGGAATAAAGAAAGAAAAGGAAAAAACAGTTTCAAAGAAAATAGAACAAAGAGGAAGAAAAGAAGAGTCAGTCAGAAAGATATAGAGACAAAAAAGGGAGAAGAGAGTAAATGTTTATCCTCAATTTTCTTAGCCATTAAACATCATATTCCTGCCCAGTTCAATACAGCCTGGACTTCACTAAATACTATATATATAAAGGATATTATGGCCACCCTCATTTTTGATAGTTTCCTATTTCCTCAAGCCTGTTTTCCCTGTCCCTCAGAAAGTTATTACTTATCCATTCCTTCCTTATCCTACTCCTTGGTTTCATAATGAAAAAAAATATACACAATATACATTCTTCCTCCTTGGGCTAATAGCCCAATAGGACCAGTATCTCACATACTTTCTTAGCTATTCCTTTCAGATACACAGACTTAACATTGGTCAGAATTGGGAAAGGAAAGAGAACAAGTATTAATAAGTGCCTACTATGTGCCAAACAAACAGCTAAGTGGCTCAGTAGAAGGAACACTGGGCTTGGGTTAAGAAAAACCTTAATTCCAACCCAACTTCAGACATTGTGTGAATCTGGGCAAGTCACTAAATTGTCTGCCTTAATCTACTGGAGAAGGAAGAAAAACTGTAAAGGAGAATATTTTGCCAAGAAATTCCATAGTATGATCTATAAGATCATGAAGAGTTGGACATGACCAAACAAGAAGTTCCAGGCACTATACTAAGCTCTTTATAAATAGTATTGTATTTGATTTTCATAACATTGTGAGATTGGAAATATTATGATATCCATTTTACCACTGAGAAAACTGGGACAGAGGTTATGAGTTACACAGCAAGGATATGACACTGGATTTAAATTCAGATCTTCCCAATTCCAGACCTAGGCCTCTTTATTACTCCAACTATCTGCCTTCTTTACAGATTAATAAATATATGTTTTCAATAACTTCAATTCTGTACATTCTAAAACTTTAGTTTGGTTGTTACTTCAGCAAAAGAATATTTGATTTTCAGTTCAGCAAAATACTGAAGCCTTTTCTATTGTTGAGTTCCAAAGTACCTAAACAAAAGTATGAGTTTCAAATTACCCATATGAACATGAAGCATAATAGAAATGCTATTTGGGGAATTAACTATCCTCTTGTAAACCCCCTTAGGCAGGTATATATTATGAATAGCACTTATTTTCACATTTCCATATAATTTTAAAATAATACGTTTTGTTCTTATTATCAAGAATGAGAATAAGATCTAATTTAAATATAAACTAATGAACTCTACCTTCTGTTCTACTCTCTAAAAATGCTTATGTTGATAACTAATTTAGACTAGGCTCTAGGTATGTACTCTGCTAAAAGTCATAGCATAATTTTATCTCTATGTATATTATATATATATATTATTGATCTAAAATAATAAAATGTTAGCTATAATTATTATACAATTATTATTTATTAATTAGCCCAACATAGTGCCTGGCCTATAGTAGGTCCTTAATAAATGCTTTTTGAATTAGGTTGAATTAATTTAATTAAACTGTGTTAATGAGGTTGAGGCAATGGTCAATAACTTTGTTGGGGCTCACCTTTTCTGGCCATATATATTCTCAACAATTCCTTTAACACTATTTGTTACATACAAAGTCAGAAAATTTTTCATAGTAAAATTTGCAAAATAATGCCCAAAGAAAATTGGTTAAATAGGAGAACTAGGAGGGAATGTGAATGGATGAAATGAAATCCTCTAACACTACTGGAAAAATATTAGACTTTTTGTCTTGATAAATAGGTAGGGTAGGGAATGAAGAAAATTTTGAGTGCAAGTCAAGCCATACTTTCAATGAGAGTCATAGAAAGAAAAAATATGTGTAAAACAAAATTCAGGAATAGAAAACTGAATTATAGAATACATGTTTTTAAGTTTAATAATTTAAGTTTCATGAATGATTTTAACTATTACTATGGTAAGAGACAAGGAAGAAGAATAATGAAAAATGGATTTGGTATAAATGAATGTTACTCTAACTATAAAAAGTGATGGCAACAGAGGATATTCTATGTCATACTTCCATCTTTGGAAAATAAAGGACAAAAATAATGCCTAGAAAGAATATCAATAAAAGTACCATTAAGCTATTTTGGACACTGCAGAGAATTTGGAAGGTGTGGGGAAGGGAGAATGTGTGTGAGAAAATCAATTTTATACTATCATAAGGAAAAGTAATTAAGAGATTAATTGCTGATCTAAAGAAAGGGTGAGTAAGAAATACAACAATACTTAGAAAATAATAATATAGATATTCAAATTATAATTCTAAAAGTAAATGGATTAAGCTTTCTTCTAAAAAGGAAAGAGGATATGAATGGAACACTATAACCTGAGTACCAGTACTCAACTAGCCCTTAATAGCTAAGCTCTCCAAACCAAACCATCAGTACAATATCTATTCAATCATCCAACTCAGCCATTTTGTAATTTTTTTCTGTTGCCATGCAAATTTTTCTCTCCTTTTTTAAAATTTGTATCTTACTTTCTATTATTTTTAAGACAATAATTAAAGCATTAATACCATTATTCCTGGAATGGCCATGTCAACTGACTGACCTATGACTCAAATCACATTCCTAAAACTTCCCAGACATGCCTTTCCCTGACTACCATTCTCCTATATGTGTTGTATAAAAATTAAAATATTAAATATAATTTTTGAGGGGAGGGATACTTTTGTACAATGTATATAAGCATAATTCCATACTCAATACTCATACATGAAAAAACAGATGGATCCATAATACTACCAAGATACTAAAAAAGTAAAAAGAAAACCCTATTGTACTGGGTTGGTTTTCAATGGATGATTTAGAAGAAAAAAGAAAAGAATTATGCAAAGTGAAATGTGTTAGGAATTGTTATCTGTATCACTAATGAAACTACAAATCCACCAAAGTACCCAAACACTACAGCACATAAGACATAGGAAGTAAATGTTCCATCTCAGTTCCTATGTGTAAGTATGTATTAATTAGAAGACTACAAGAAATCTTACAGTCATATATTCTGATAAAACAGCTCTGCAAGCTCCTTTAATGTACTGTCAATTCCATTAACACTGATGACTACTGATAGACAATATTTTTTTTGTTCTCGAGGTTTTCTTAGAATTTAAAAATTGTTTCATAAAAAGGGATGATTTTTTTTAGAAAGAGTTTATTGTCATTATATAAACCACACTTGCAAAAGTGAAGATGACAAATCTTTGAATTGGAAGAAACTATAGATGATTTAGTTCAAGTTTCTTGCAAATGCAAAAATCTTCATATAATATCACTAATGGATGGCGATTCACATTCAGCTTACGACAGTGATGGGTATCTCACTCTTTTACAGGACAATTCATTCCATTTTTGGACACTACAATTTTAAAGAAGTTTTCTCTCTATTTAATGGAATCTGAATTATCTTCATCTAAGAGCTTAAACTTTTTCTATGGAAGAAAAATTTTAAAGATTCCCCTACTTTGATTGATGGGTACATTCTACTACATTGTATGATCTCTGTCAAATTTATTACATAACCTTAACATGCTTGCAATTTGTTAGAGATTTACTCTCTAATCTAAATAATTATTTCTATATGCAATTGTAATAATGTTTTCCATTTTCTAATAAAAGTAAAATTCTATTATACAAATATGTTACACATGGTTCCTCACTTTTGAATTTCTACCTTTTAATCTATACCCCTTAACTTGGTGATCATATAACAACACAAATTTATGCTATTACAACGGCAATACTATAATGTATCACAGTCTTACAGACATTTCTAATGTCTAAAGTCTAAACATAGAACAATAAATAAGACTAAATATTAATGGACTTTAAGTATCATTTATTGAAACTCTTTAACTTTATAAATGAGGAAACAGAGGTACAGAGCACAGAAGTAGCTTATATAACTTCTCCTAGGAAGGAAAGAGCATAACTGGGTCTCAAATACACATATTTTAAATCAAATACATTTATATTTCTACTATATCACATTGAATTTGTTGATATACATTTTAGTGAGGCCATGTAAAAATAATATTTAAATGGAATTTACATGATTCTTCAAGTAAGATAAATTTCCAACTCTGAAAATTGTATTACTTAGTTGAAACCAATGGCTGATTTTTCAGAATGAACATTTTACTAGTCTTATGTTTTGTTTGCATAAATTCTCTAAATCACTGAAAATTTCATAGCACATAAGGTATGTAACAATTTAATGAAAAAATTAAGTTGGAAACTATTGAAATAATAAGGAAATACACTTATATTTTTTGCTTTTTTTCTATTTTCCTTATGAACAAACAAGCATACATTTATCCTAATTCCTAAATCTTATTTTATAAGTTTTTATATCATCATATGGTTGCCTGATTTGTTAGAGAACACAATTATAGTCTTATGAAGAAAAAAGGATCCCATCCTGGGCCAACAATTTTCCTAGTGAACTATTTTCATGTCTCATTCTTACAATTGATGAGGACATAAAATTTCAGAAGTACTTTATTTTAAATATATCATTATAAGTTGATTTGGTATTCATTATAATACTATAGATAATAATGAGTTCATTTGGTATTCATATGGATGTCACATGTACTTCCAGAGGCGTTACACTATAATTTAGCATTAGTTAATGGATACTTAAAATAAAATGTTATCAAATTTTCTAATAGGCCACTTTTTAAATGAAGTTAATCCAGGATGATTAATGAATTACACTTCTGACAATTAACTTTGATATACAATGAGGAGAAAATTGATTTCTGATTTATTGTATCTTTTCACTTGAACAATCTGTTTATCTTTTTAAAAAAAGGCTGTTGTGTGTTTTTTTTTTCATGTAATGGCAAAGAGACATAAATACCATAAATAATAATTGTATTACTTATGTCACAGTAGGTTTATTATAGTGCTAAATCATTTTTAACAAGAGATCTAGTTTAGCACAAAGACCATAACTGTTGCTCAATTTTTATCATTTCTTTATGTAATCTATAGTCAAGGTTTCTTAAAGATAATTAAAAAAATTTTTTTCTGATGTCAATGACCTGCTCTTGAAGAGACTTGTTGAAAAATTTGACATAGTACCATAATAAATCCCTTCAATTTTATAAACAATTCACATAAATTAGTTATTTATTTAAAGATTCTTTGATAATCTGTTGTATATGTTACCCACAGAGCGCTTTGATTCTATTTTTGCATCTTAGGCTCCAACTGGAAGTAAACTAATTTTTTTATAATATGTGATAAATCTAATGACATGTACCTATTAGCTTTTATTATCTTTTGAAGTGATAATGTTTACTTTTTATCATCTTCTTGCAACAAAAGAATTTCTGTAAGTTTTTAATTAGTTTATTGTGTGATTTGAACATTTATTAATTAGTAGACAATGTGATATAGTGAAAAGAGTGATAAAGTGAAAAGTTTAAGAGTGACTTAAAGTCATAATAATAATAATAATAATAATAGCTGACACTTATACAAGAATCCCAGGAGGTAGTTGCGCTATATATATACATACATACATACATAGATACACACATAGACACACACACACAATAGGTGAGGAAATTGAGGCAAACAGAGGCTAAGTAATTTATTGAGAATCACACAGTAAGTATTTTGAGGCTTCATTTGAACTCAGATCTTCCTGATTTGAACTCTATCCACTCTATTATCTAGCTGTGAAAAGGTATCTGGAATAAAATCCCACTCCTACTACTAACAATGCAAGATAAGAAAACACAGGCAAATACCCACTTGGGTCTCTGTTGATCTGGCAAATAGTGACTGTAACCACCTTTATTCAAAAAGGTTGCTGTGAGAATCCAATAAATTAATCTATGTAAAGTACTTTAAAAACCTTAAAACACCACAGAAAAGGCAGTTATTACTGTTATTCCCACTACTATTACTGGATCATATATCATGATGTACTGAAGGTTCATAACTAAACAAAAACCAAAAAAAAAAAAAAAAAAAAAAAGAATGAATGAAAAAATCTTTTATATTGCTAGTATAGTAAGTGTCTGGGAATACTTTCACTTATGAAATTTAAGTTATTATACTAAGGGAGATGCCTATAAGAGGAAAGTTTCCAAGGAAATCACTAGGTATGAGGTTGAATCTTTTAAAAGACCCTTAGCACGGGGCTTCTTAAACTTTTTGTACTCATGACCCTTTTTTGTCAGAGAAGTTTTTATGTGACCCTGAATATATAATATACAAATCAAACATTTAGTGATACTAAATCATGTTTGTAATTGCCACATTCAGTTATAAGAACCCATATGGTATCATGAACCACAGTTTAAGAATCTGAGCTTTAGGACACAAGTTTTAACCATGATAAATTGTATCCTGTGTTACTTAAATGGATATATTAACAGGATAATTTTTTTAAAAAATTAATAAAGTTCATTAATGATGGGAGGGAGTACATTCTCATATCTTTTCTTTTCTATTAGATTTGATATATGTGTGTATGCATATATGTAGCATATGTATTTCATATATATGTATTTATATACACATATATAAATATGCATAGATATATCATGTATGTTTAGTAAAGAATAATCTAAAAAAGGTGGAAATTCATACTTTTAAAAGTTTGAGTAAAACTTATTATTGGAAGAGAACAAAGTGAAAAATACATTTACTTTCAAAACACTTCAGGTACAATTGTACATCTACCTGAATTGTAAAATTCTTCCATCCATAAACAATAGAGCACATTTTATTGTGCTTGATCACATTATAATGCAGCTGTGCTACATGCAAAGCAGAAATAAATGAATTTAAAATGAAGCTGTTTGCTTAAAATAACTTAGTTCTTGATTTTAATTGTCTTAGCTAATGAAAACAAATTGATATCAATGCAGATGTATATCATGGTTGGGAACATAAATCAATAACTCTATTCAAAAAGTTTGTGTAGCCTTTTTCTAAGGCTCTTTATGATAGCACAGCCTGCCAAGCTATTTTCAAGTGTAAGATACCTATAATTCCGTAAGCATTCAAGGATGGAAAAATGGGCAAACAAATATGGAAAGTAGCATTATCAATGAGATAGAAGCCATGGTGAAAAAGATATCTGAATTCTTGACTGAATTGACAATTACATGGCTTTAGGATTATACACAAAATTTATAAATGAGGGAGAAATTTCTGACAATGCATTTCAAATGAAGCCCTCCCACTACAACTAGCAATGGGCAACAATAATGTTCAAATGTTCCATTTAAACAATCTAGGGTTAGTGGAGACTTGGGCTCAATATATTGAGAAGAGAGTCTCTACTATTCTACAGCATATGAGTACATAAGACTTTTTATGGAAAAACACACAGAAAAGGGACTAAACAAAAAATTAAAATTTTAAGACTTTTTAAAAGACTTATTCGCTGTAAATATTGGTACTTACTATTAGACTGCTTATATTCTTTAGCTTAAAATGGATTAATAATACCTTTAAAATGTTTTGTTTTTTACCCAATACATTTTTGGAACTGGCCCTGCAATTTTATTGATTTAAGTAACTGCTAATGTGAAAATTCTTTCACAGATGTAGTTTGACAACACACCTGTTTTGGGGAAATGGCTGGACAGTGAGAATTTAAATGAGCCACTTATAAACACCGGGCTGGTTTATGTTAAAGGCAGACTTCACATGCACCTCTGCCAACATCTACAACTGTCCCTCTCTAATATAATTCAAGAAATTGAAGATAATATTGAAAAGTAAATGACTACAATTTCATTTTGTTTTGGGAAGTTCTAATTAATATAAAATTTAACTAAGAAAAGCAAAATATTTCTTAAGTGCTTCAATCAAATAAAAAATCATTGCCAACCACCCTTAGAATCTCAGAATAGATTTCTTGTTCTAAACAATAACAAAATTCTGTCAAGAAAATTAGTTACAAATGATCTAAAATGTAAAAGGTTACATATAGTATAAATGGACCTATATAAAAACTTGACCAAAAACTAAAGGACATTAAAAATATAGTCAAAGGTTAAAAAGTAGTAAAACAGATCACTTGAAAGACAATATGGCAAAGTAGCTTTTTAAAGTATAGTTTCCCCAAACCAACAGTTACAAATATACATATCTCTCTAATAGCAAAAATAATTTAATAAGACATTAAAACAGAAATAATGTAAAAGATAATGTATTGGAAAACAACAAGAAATCTAAAATGTCTGAATTTCCTATTCACCTTTCTAACTTTTAGATAATCCTGTACTATAGTTATAGCAAGAGCAAACAACCTCAAAGAGCTATGTTTCTGGATTTGTCTATAATAATTCTTATATAATCCCTTCATGGTAGTAACTAAAGTACTTTTACCTCATAAAAATTTAAAAGTACTTTTCTCAGTGATATAATGGAAAAGTATCACATGATTTGGTGTATTGTGTGAATGAAGGAATATGAATATGTAAGAGAGTCCCAAGTTAGAGGACTAAGGGCATTCATACTCAAGGGAAAGAAGATATACATTTAGGTGTAGTTTCTCCTCTTCTTCATTGAGTTTTCTCTGGGGCATTGACCCAAGTATGGCTTTATACCTTAAAACTTGAGGGGGCTGAGAATAGTCAGTCTCCAGGGTCAATGCAAAAAGGGAAAAAATTGGCTCTAATTGTGTGGCTATTTCACTACTTTTAGCATCAATTTCATCATCTATAAAATGAAGGGATTGGAATACATGAACTCTACAAAGCTTTATGATCCTATGAACTGTTTTTCTAAGTAGAGGGAGCTAGGTATGAATCAGAGAGGCGACTTCAAATCTGGTTCTCAGACATTTACTAGCTGTGTGGTCCTGGGCAGAGTCAGTTAATTTCTGTTTGTCAAAGTTTTATTATTTGTAAAATATGGATAATAATAGCTTCTACCTCCCAGGATTGTTGTGAGAATCAAATGAGTTAATATTTGTAAAGTGATTAGCATAGTTTCTGGCAAATAGTAGTTTCCATATAAATTCTAGATATGATGATATCTAGGTAAAAAATCAGAGCTTTCATTGCAGAAATAAATACAAAACTAAAGACATTTAACAAAACAAACAATGGAAACTTTCTAAAAAGTAGTAGGTCCTTTGAAAAGAAGAATTATGGACTTGGAATTTTTAAGCTCAAAAGTGAAAGTAAATTTGACAAAGAAGAAGTACTTTGAAATAATACAGAAATTCCATACTAAAGTGAATGACTTTGAATATAGGATAACTGATAGATAACTTAAAGACAAATTATGAAGCACTGATCTTCCAGGAAAAAAAAAATAGGATAAAATTTTAAAATCTAACTAAAACATTCTAGGATGTGGTAGAAGAAAACATTTCCAAGTTTTAACCACAGATTATAAAACATTGATAGACTAAATCCATGTATTGTTATATGTTTGGCATATAATAATTATTTTTCAAAATTTCAATGCTAAAAAGCAATATTTTTTAAGTCTTTTAACTATAAAGGAATATCAGTTTTATTGGCCAAGATTACCACAGCACCCTACAAATCTGAAAAAAAAAAAAAAAAGACTGCAACAAGCTATTTCAAAAGTAAAGCCTAATTATAAATACAAAATTATTTTTAATAAAGAAAAGGCACTTGATATATTCCTTGAGAAGAAATCAGAGAAAGCAGAACTTTTTTTTTTTTCTGGAAATATTTCAGATAAGAGAAAAACAAAGAAGGTAAATAAATACAATCATCAAGAAAAGCTTAAACAATGAAATAAAGTTTCTTATCTTCACTAGGCTTAAAAAAGACAGGTTTTGATGGATTAAAGAAAAGACAAAGAAAAAATATTAAAGGACAAAAATGGATCTTGGGACAAATAGAGAACATAATTTAGCAAGTTGAAGATGGCATGATAGTTACTTGGAAAACATCAGAGATAAAGAATAAATAACCTACCCAAGAAAAAATAATAATTTCAAATAGGGCAGCAGCATACAAAATAAATCTTCTAAAATCATAAGCAACTATATGTAAAGCATTAAAAAAAAATACAGGAGGTAGTGACCTAATGTAAACTCTCATTTAGCAAAACAAACAAAAAAAATGAATAAAATACCTGGAAGTCAATCTACAAAGACATTTATGGAAATTGTTTTATAAAGCATCCTGTAAAAGGGAAGGATGACTAAAGTAACTGAAGAACCATCCATTTTTTTGTTTGTTTTGCCTGTGTGAATATAATAAAAATTATATTACCTAACTTAGAGATTTAATGTCATGTGAATTCAATTAAACAGGGGGCGTTTATGGATACTTAAAATAGCAGCAAAATTCTTTTAGTAAAAGGTCTTCTAGTGATAAGTAGCTCTTAACCTGGAATCCATGAACTTTTTTTTTTTTTTTTTTTTTGGCAATTGAGTTTAAGTGACTTACCTAGGGTCACTCAGCTAGGCAGTATTAAATGTCTAAGGCTGCATCTGAACTCAGATCCTCTTGACTTCAGGTGCTGCATTCTTTGCACCATCTAGCTGCCTAATCTATGAACTTTTATAAAAATAGTTTGGAATACTGTGTTTTATTTTTATTATATATTATGTATATTGTTTTATTTTATTATATATTAATATATTTGTAAAATATCCATATAATTAATTTTACTTTGCATTTTTATGTATTTTATTTTATGCATTTAAAATATTACTATGAGAAAAGGTCCATAGGCTTTCTATAGTTCCCTACTACAGGGAATTAATTAAAAAATAGAAGATCAAGTATAAGTTCCCAGTAGAAATGTGGTTAAAAGATATTGACTATTTTTAAATTTGAAATATTTTTCTAAGAAAAAATATCGAATTATGATTACCAATAACAAAAATACAATTTAAAACAACTAAGAATTTACCTTTTAGTCAGAAAATTAAGAAAGACAATAATCAATGTTACAGGGGTCAAAGAAACACAAGTACAATAAGATATTGCTAGTGGAGCTGCTTAGTAATCCAATCATTCCAGAAAACAATTTGAAATTTTTCACATACACAAAACGTGAATCAATCCAATGATCTGACTGCTAAATATATACCTATAGGATATTAAAGACAGAAAGACTCATAAAAACTATAATATTAATAGAAGTAATTTTTATAATAGCTAGGAACTCTAAACCTAATGGGTGCTTACATATGTTGATGAAAGGCTATTCAAACTATGACATATGGATAAAATTTAATATCATTTATGAAGAAATGAAAAATTCAAAAGATAATTTGTATGAAGCTATATAAATGATGATTATAACAATGCAAATTAAAATAAAACTAAATACTGCTTAATTATGATGATCCAATTTTTAACACAGTAAAGAGATAAAGATAAGTACCCATCTTTTTTTTTTTTGGAAATGTGGGGAACTATAGGTGTATAAAGGTGCCTAAATTGTCAAAGTCTCCATAAGCATTAGTTTTACACAACAGTTTTATCTTTTACTTTGTGACAAAAGGAAGGCTTGCAGAGGAGGGGGTGAGAATTAAGAGAAAGAGGACCAGGGAAAGGCATATTTCTGGGAATGACTAGTATTTTAAAAGTTATCAATAGAATTTAAAATTAAACAAGAAAAGGAAAAAAAGAGAAGTTGCAGAATTTGCAGAAAGCAATCATAAATCAAAACAATTTTCTGTCATAAAAGGTTATTAAGTACTGACCAATATTTCCTCAAAGTAATTAGAAAGGGGAGAGAATAGAAAGAGAGATGTCTAGTAGAAGGAACAAAACCTGTTACATATTCTGTGTAGCAATAGTCAAATAATCCTTGGGCCTCAGTTTTCTCATTTGCAACACAGGAGATTTAGATTAGAGGGCTTCTAAACTTTCTTATAGCTCTAAATATATACATCTATCTTTAAATCTATACATCTTATTTTTTAAATAACAAGAGTGATATAATTCTGTTGACAGAGTTGGAACCTCCAAGACAATCAAGGGATTCTTCATCTGATCAAAAAGTCTAAAAGTATTCTGACACCAAAATGAGTGAAAGAACTGATATATGGGAATTCTTAGAAACTGTCAATTATCTCTGAAAGGTTATAGAGAACTGGAGAAATATAGATATAACCCAATATTTTTTAAAAGGGGAATCAGTAGAGTCTATAAATTTAAGTCCGTGAAGCTTTCTTTGAATTCCTAGTAAAATTCTAAGACATATTATTAACAGGATAGTAGAACAGAAAGTAGTACTCAGAATGAGCATGACTATATTGAGAACAGGTCATTTCAACCTAACATTTTTAATAGGATGATTAAATAAGAAGAGGCATAGCAAGAATAGTCTCGTGAATACAGAGTTCATTTCAGAATCAAGAATTTATCTGGGTTTAAGTATCATTATGACATACATTGGTCGTAGAATCCTAAGCAAGTCACTTAACCTTTAAGATTATAAGATGGGGGGGAAACTGAAGTCAGGTAGAAAAATCTGTTATCTTACCTTAAATGGTATAACAAAATTATTTTAAAATTTCTAACAAACATATCAGCACAGAATATACATATATATATTATATATATACACATACATATATATATATACACACATACACACATATATGTTATTCATGTAGGGTCACACAGCCAATATTTTTGGATTTTTGGAACTTGGACCCAAGTGTCTGTGATTTAGAGGTCATAGATAAGAGTTTACCTAACATGGGACAATAAAAACTTTCGCTCCTTCCCTTTCTCTGTGTCTAACCAAGTCTAACCAAGATGGCTTTAAAAATGAAAGAGGGACAACTTTGAAACACTCAGGAACTCTGTTCAATGCAATGATTCTAGAGAACTTATGGAATAACTGGTCATCCACCTTCTACTATATCATAATTTTTTTCTATCAAAGAATACAGACAGTAATGAAACACATGTTGTCAGAAATCTCTATACAAATGCAAAAAATACAGACAATAAACTTAGTGAACACCTAAGGGGGGTGTTCCCCATCCTAATCTAATCCTCTTCTCATTCATTTGATGGAAATTTCTGAAATTTTATCATTTACTTAAGAAACAAGAGGCTATAATAAAGTTCAATTTACATCCTAGAAATAAGGTGATTTTTCATGGTCGTAAGCAACTCTCTATAAATTGCAGAATAGCTGCTGATCTTCCAGAGTACAGATTTTTTTTTCATCATTTGTATATCAATATCCAATCCTTCCTACAGTGCTTGGGGCTACACTACAGTGTAGGTAGTGCATTTGTATAGAAATTTCTGACAACATGTGTTTCATTACTGTCGGTATTCTTTGATAGAAAGTTTTTATTGTCCCATGTCCCATTAATAAATGCTTGTTGATTCACTCACTCCTTACTGCCTTGCATTGATAGAGAGAATTTCCTTGTCAAAAAAAGCTAATGAAAGCAAAAGTCTGGACCAAAAAAACAACATACAT
This sequence comes from Antechinus flavipes, assembly GCF_016432865.1. Taxonomy (NCBI): domain Eukaryota; kingdom Metazoa; phylum Chordata; class Mammalia; order Dasyuromorphia; family Dasyuridae; genus Antechinus; species Antechinus flavipes. Next base: position 353,438,620 of record NC_067401.1, on the reverse strand, counting down.
ACATTTTAAACTTTTCTTTAAGAAGCTTACAGCTTCAAGAGAAATGGACAAAGTATAAAGAATGGAAGTAGAATCACTATAGAATTTCAGAGCATTCTGTCTCCTCAACTGCCAGTCATCTTGCCAGGGTAAACTGGAGAAATATCTGTGAGGTAGCTGGTGCACAAAATAAGGATCTCTGCCTTTCTGTCCTTGATACTGAAGCACCAGTCCAGAAGACATAAATGGAAATGATCTAGGATCTCTGCATTTTTTTAAATGAAAGGCTAGGTATGATATTTCATAGGTGATTTACACAAACATACACAATCTGACAGAAAGATTATATTAGTGAATATAATAATCACAATTATCTAATTATTTCAATTTCACAGCTAAAACTGAAAAGAAATCTATAATATTGTTGAAACAGTTACCAAAAATAATTATTTTAACAAAATAGTTGAATTTATATTTAAATAGAATAGAGGTTCATGGTGGTAGAATGAACTGAAAACAAAAACAAAAACAAAAACATTTGACATATCTAACTATACCTTTTTTGTAGGTAATTTTATCTAGGGTTCAATCAAGTTTCAATGGCAAAACACACGAGTTTTTGGTGGGTTAAAGTGTTCTAATAAGAATAAAAATCCTTTAAAAAGTATAGAAATATTCAAGACTCATTGAAATAAATCAGGATCTTTTATTATTAATTTCCTTGATCTAATCCTAAAAGCTCACTCTAGTAAGCAAGCAAACAAACAAAAAAAAAAAATCCCATTAAAACAAAAGAAAAGAAACAAGTCTCAAGTTTTAACACTTCACTCAGAGCAGGCAAACTATTGTAAAGAGCCAGTTAACAAAGGTTGGAGCAATTTCACTAGGAAAGCAAGCAAAACACATACCTGTGGTGCAGGTAAATGCTTTGAAAGCTTGTTGCATCATGTAAGTCAAGTTCAGATAACTCTAGGCTAACCTGGTGAATGTGTGGTATGTATTTCTGGATTTTAGAAAGGGGGAGCATTGAAATTCATACATAGAGATGCTGCTACAGTTTTCAGCAAGGGTTTAAACAAGTTTGAACATATTAGATTTTGAAGGATTATACCAAACTAAACTGAACATCTGATTTACTCCATTTTAGGCAGAAGTGCTAAGGTTTATTATGCTAAGAAAAGATATATGATTAAAAAAGCTTTTATAAAATGCAAAGTACATGTGATCCAAATAAGAAATGTGTGTACTTTTGATGCCAAATAAAGATTAAAGAGTTGTTAACACTGTCTGGATACTAGTAATGTTGACATTCACATAAATCTACAAGGGTTAAGGACATGAAGATCATAGATAGAAATTGTTCTCTATTATTTTAATTATAATTTCATGATTAACTAATATATATTTATATATCTTTCTACATATGGACACATGCTCATATATGTATGTATAGTGTAACAGTAAAATATGATTTAGGAAAAGAAAATAATGAATATGACATTAGCTAATCATGAGAAAAATATTTGCCTATATATGTAGAATATTCTGTCTCATAGTGTAAACTGTTTAACCATCTTGAGTTTAGTATAATGGCATTATTTCCTGTCTTTTGTGTCACTATTACAATCTCTGTTATAGTTAGTTATCACCTTTATTATATCTAATGAATGCCTTTAATACAGATAATATGTACCAACACATGGCATGGCAATTCTTGACCAAATTATTCTTCAATTTGAGAATCTGCTTTGGTGAAAATGAAATCTTTTTGAAGTCTCCATTTTGTAATGCAGGAATAATTTCTTCCACAAAGTTTATCTTTACAGAAAAACTGCCCAAATTTCAGCTTTCTAATGAAAACATTAGTTAAGTATATATTTGTAATTCTTTGACATATTTTAAAAATACTTATATGCATTGTACTATTCAGTCAAATCATAAACTCAGGAAGTTCTTACCCTTTTCAACTTTAAATCAGAAGTTCTCAACCTTTTTTGTTTGTTTTATATTTATCCTGTGGAAGCCCCGTAAAAACTACAGACCCCTTCTCATGATAATTTTATAAATGCATACAATAAAATATATCAGATTAGAAAGAAATTAATTATATTGAAATAATTATCAAATTATTGAAAAAGTTTCATAATTCCTAGGTTAAAGTCAAATGAGATATTTGTAAGGAACTTAACACAAAGTAAATAATAAATGCTTGTTCATTATCCCCAACCTCTATCCAACTCCTCTTAAGATTCTCTGTCTTCAGACAATTTTTATCCAATGCTCTTTTTTATGTCTTCTGGGGCCAAAAAGAAAAAGTCCTAACATTTACTCCTCTTATATGGAAGTCCTTCATATATTAATGATAGTTAATATGTTCCTGAAATTTCTTTTTTCCAGGACATATTTCTCTACTTCTTTAAAGTAATCATCTCCAATCCCCTTACAATTGCCAATGGTCATTCGCCCTAGGCCAAACTCTACAATTTGTCTCTCCCCCCCACCCCTAGAATGGGGGCAAACAGAAATGAGTAGTATACTGCTAATGCGTTTGGACTAATTCAGAGTAAAGAAAAATAGTCACCTTTCTTATTTTGAATACAGGATTTCTCTTTTGGTAGAGTAGTAATTCATTTAAACCTCTTCCTCCTCCTCCTGATCCCTCTCCTCTCCCCTCTCCACCAACCCAGCCATTTGTAAGTTTTATTTGTTTTTTTTTTTTTAACTGGGACCAAGGCCTTTTAATTTTGTATTGTAGTCAGCCATTTGGCTGACTGATGGAGGCAACAAGCATTTATTGATTTGGACCTCAGGTGCTATTATTCTATAGCTGAGGAAAGGGAGATAGAAGTCAAGTCATTTATCCAGGTCACATAGCAATTAAATTTGAATTCAGGTCTTCCTGACTCCAGGTCCAGAACTCTATTCATTATACTACTAAATCACCTATGAATTCTTTATTAGAATAATATTTTTAAAATGCATATAAAGAAATATGTAGGATTGCAAAGGAAATCAATTGTATTAAAATATTTATCAAGATTTTTAAAAATTTGCTCATAAATTAAGAATATCTTGGTATAAATCATATAGAGAGCGCTTTACATTTATTCTAATTAAATTTTATTAGGTTCATCACATTATTCCAAATCATCAGAATCTTTTCGAATCTTAATTGTGACCTAACAATGATCCTTGCCAGCTATGTATTACATAAATATCAGGAGGTCTCCATCTAGGTCTTCATCCTAAATTACTGATAAAATGTTAAAATGCACAAGGCCAACAATATCTTTGGAGCACCTTCTCTTAAAATTATCTTTCCAGAATGACACTGACTTATAAATGATATTCCTTTGAATATATCGTTCAACTGGTCCTGAATTCACCTTTCTGTATTATCATCTATCTGTATTATCAAATCTGTATTTCATTTCTTGCTACATTGCCAACAAAGATAGCATGATTCTGTCAAATGCTTTGTTGACATTTCTAAAACTTGGGCCTATAGAATTTCCCTGATTTCTCCATTTAGTAAATGTTTTAGAACCTGAAGTTGCCTACCAATATCTGTCCTTGATGAAGCCATTTGTAATCACTGCTTCCTTTAATAAATAAAGTGCTCGGGGGTGGAGCCAAGATGGCAGAGCAGGCATAACGACTCTCTAAGCTCCTCTCATTACCCTCATAACCAACTATTTAATCCAGCCTCAAAAATAACTCTTCACAGCTTAAATTCATGAAGATAAGAAGCACTACAATTTACCAGCCGATCCGGAAGCTCGCCAGGAAAGGTTTGTCCTGAGGGGCCAGGAACAGACTGGCACAGGCAGGGAGAAACTAGCGTCCTGAGCAGACCAGGGGCTGGAGTGATCTCTGTGGCTAGAGAAGTTATAGGGACCACCCTTCTATAGGCTGACTGCTCTGCCTTGATTACAAAGCAGTAAACTGGCAGAGAAATTAAAGCCTAAAAGAGAGGGTCCTCCAAAAAAACGCCAGAACCTAACGAGATCTGGCTGTAACACCTCAAACCCAGAAGTGACTCAGGCAGACTTTACTGCAGCCCTGTGGCCACATCCGGCAGTTTGGGGCTTTTGCGGGGGCAGTTACTAATCTGCACGGCAAGGGGGCACAGCCTGGGCAGCCTCTAATCGGCAGAGTGGGGGGCTCGGCCTGGGGCAATAGAACCCCCCCAGCTGACTGTGCTTCCCGGGCAGACACTTCCGGTCCCTACAAATCCATTCACTGCTCAGCTGCTAATACCCATAGCCCCAGGGCAGGGTTTGGCTTGGGGCAGTGAAACTCTCACTACTAAATGTCTAGCCCCAGGGCAGTCGTTATCTCACACAGCAGGGGTTCTTTGAAAGGCACTTTTCCAGCCCGGCCCTGCGGGCCTGAGTTACTTTCGGGTGGGGAACTCTTTCCCAGAGCACTCCAGTACCTCGCTGCTTTTTGTAGCCGGTTGGCAGGACAGCTACCCATCCATATACCTTTCACTGCTCTGCAGAGGAAGCTAGTAACCTCCTGGCTCTGAAGGCAGACCTTACAGGCTTTAACAAAATGAGTAAAAAAATCAAAAGAACAATTGATAGTTTCTACACAGAAAGAGAACAGCGTTTCAACCCTGAAGAGACTAATAGCAGACAGTTTCCAGACCATTGTTGGTCTCCAATACAAAAGGCTCTCCTAGAAGAGACTATTCAAAACCTTAAAAGAGAGCTAGAAGAGAAATGGGGAAAGACACATAACTTACTAAAAGAAAAATTTGATAAAGTGGAAAAAGAAAACAAGTTCCTGAAATGTGAATTGGAAAAGGTAAAAAACTCCCAAGAAGTGCAGGGAAACAGAGTTTGCGAATTGGAAAAAGAAAATGACTCACTAAAAAAAAAAAAAAAAAATTAGTGAAATGGAAAAAAATTCCATAGAGCAAAACAACTCAATTGGACATATAAAAAAAGAAGTAAAAAAAACTAATGGAGAAAACAACTCACTAAAAATTAGAACTGAACAAATAGAAATGATTGATTCATTGAGACATCAAGAATCAGTCAAGCAAAACCAAAAAAATGAAAGATTGGAAAAAAATGTCAAATATTTACTGGGAAAAACAACAGATCTGGAAAATAGATCTAGGAGAGATAACCTGAGGATCCTTGGACTACCAGAAAATTATGATGAAAAAAAGAGCCTAGATACTATTTTACAGGAAATCATCAAAGAGAACTGCCCAGAAGTAATAGAACCAGAAGGGAAAATAGGCGTTGAAAGAATTCATCGAACACCTTCTGAAAAAGACCCTAAAATAAAGACTCCAAGGAATATTGTGGCCAAACTTCAGAATTTCCAGACTAAAGAAAAAATTTTACAAGCAGCCAGGAAAAAACAGTTCAAATACCGAGATGCCACAATAAGGGTCACACAAGATCTAGCTGCCTCAACATTAAAGGATCGAAGGGCCTGGAATCAGATATTCCAAAAGGCAAAAGAACTTGGAATGCAGCCAAGAATAAACTATCCAGCTAAGCTGAGTATTTTTTTCCATGGAAGAAGATGGACATTTAATGAAATAGAGGAATTCCATCTGTTTCTAAGGAAAAAACCAGACTTAAACAAAAAATTTGATCTTCAACAACAGGAATCAAGAGAAATAGAAAAAGGTAAAAGGAACTCTTGAGAACTGTATTTCTGTTGTGAATATACATAAAAATCATATGTATAATTTGATTTTACCGATATAACATAAAAAAGGGAAGTAGAAATGGAAAGGGGATAGTGTCAGAAAAAGGGAAGAAGGGAGATAAAAAGAGGGAAACTACATGTGACAATGAGGCAAAGGAAACCTATCATATATGAGGGAACTTAGAGAGGGGGAGGAACATTGTGTGAATCCTACTCTCATCAAAGCTGGCTCAAAGAGGAAACAATTGACATATTTGTTTTACACAGATTCTTCTCTCACTTCATTAAAAAGTGGGAGAGGAAAAGGGAGAAGGAAAAAGAGTAATAAGGGAAGGGTACAAGAAAGGGGAAGGGATTCAAAGGGAGGAGGGAGAGATACTAAAGAGGGAGAGCTGCGCGACATTAGTGGGACCAATAGGGAAGAAGGGAAGGAGGGCAAGAAAAAGAAAAGTATAATCTGGGGATATTAGGATGGCAGGAAATGCAGAATTGTTATTTTAACCGCAAATGTGAATGGGATGAACTCTCCCATAAAGAGGAGGCGGATAGCAGACTGGATCAAAAGTCAGAACCCTATCTGTTGTTTACAGGAAACACATTTAAAACAGGGAGATACATACAGACTAAAGGTAAAAGGCTGGAGCAGAATCTATTATGCTTCAGGTAAAGTCAAAAAAGCAGGGGTAGCCATCCTTATCTCAGATCAGCAAAAGCAAAGATTGATCTAATTGAAAGAGATAAGGAAGGAAACTATATCTTGCTTAAGGGTACTATAGACAATGAAGCAATATCAGTATTAAACACATATGCACCAAGTGGTATAGCATCTAACTTCCTTAAAGAGAAACTAAGAGAGTTGCGAGAAGAAATAGACAGCAAAACTATAATAGTGGGAGATCTCAATCTTGCACTCTCAGATTTAGATAAATCAAATCACAAAACAAATAAGAAAGAAATTAAAGAGGTAAATAGAATATTAGAAAAATTAGGTATGATAGATCTCTGGAGAAAACTGAATGGTGACAGAAAGGAGTATACTTTCTTCTCAGCAGTTCATGGAACCTACATAAAAATTGACCATATATTAGGACATAAAGACCTCAAAATTAAATGCAGGAAGGCAGAAATAGTAAATGCTTTCTTTTCAGATCACAATGCAATAAAAACTACATTCAACAAAAAGTTAGGTGTAAATAGACCAAAAAGTAATTGGAAACTAAATAATCTCATCTTAAAGAATGATTGGGTGAAACAGCAAATTATAGACATAATTAATAATTTCACTCAAGATAATGACAACAATGAGACATTATATCAAAATTTATGGGATGCAGCCAAAGCAGTAATAAGGGGACATTTTATATCCTTAGAGGCTTACTTGAATAAAATAGAAAAAGAGAAGATCAATGAATTGGGCCTGGAACTTAAAAAGTTAGAAAAAGACCAAATTAAAAACCCCCAATCAATTACTAAACTTGAAATTCTAAAATTAAAAGGAGAAATTAATAATATAGAAAGTAAAAAAACTATTGAACTAATAAATAAAACTAAGAGTTGGTTTTATGAAAAAAAACAATAAAATTGATAAACCTTTGGTAAATCTGATTAGAAAAAGGAGAAAGGGAAATCAAATTGGCAGTCTTAAAAATGAAAAAGGAGAACTTACCACCGATGAAGAGGAAATTAAAGAAATAATAAGGGGTTACTTTGCCCAACTTTATGCCAATAAATTTGATAACCTAAGCGAAATGGATGACTACCTCCAAAAATATAGGCTTCCCAGATTATCAGAGGAGGAAGTAAATTGCTTAAATAGTCCCATTTCAGAAAAAGAAATAGAACAAGCTATTAATCAACTCCCTAAAAAAAAATCCCCAGGACCAGATGGATTTACATGTGAATTCTACCAAACATTCAAAGAACAATTAGCCCCAATGCTTTATAAACTATTTGAAAAAATAGGGAATGAAGGAGTCCTACCAAACTCCTTTTATGACACAGACATGGTACTGATACCTAAACCAGGTAGGTTGACAACAGAGAAAGAAAATTATAGACCAATCTCCCTAATGAATATTGATGCTAAAATCTTAAATAAGATATTAGCAAAAAGACTACAGAAAATCATCCCCAGGATAATACATCATGATCAAGTAGGATTTATACCAGGAATGCAGGGCTGGTTCAATATTAGGAAAACTATCAATATAATTGGCCATATTAATAATCAAATTAACAAAAACCATATGATCATCTCAATTGATGCAGAAAAAGCATTTGATAAAATCCAACATCCATTCCTATTAAAAACACTTGAGAGTATAGGAATAAATGGACTTTTTCCTTAAAATAATCAGTAGCATCTATTTAAAACCAGCAGTAAGTATCATATGTAATGGGGACAAATTGCAACCATTCCCAATAAGATCAGGAGTAAAACAAGGTTGCCCACTATTACCATTACTATTTAATATTGTATTAGAAATGCTAGCTTTGGCAATAAGAGTTGAAAAAGAGATTAAAGGAATAAGAATAAGCAATGAGGAAACCAAATTATCACTCTTTGCTGATGATATGATGGTATACTTAGAGAACCCCAGAGATTCTACCAAAAAATTACTAGAAACAATCTACACCTTCAGTAAAGTTGCAGGATTAAAATAAACCCACATAAGTCATCAGCATTCTTATATATCACTAACAAAACCCAACAGTTAGCGTTACAAAAAGAAATTCCAATTAAAGTAACTACTGATTGTATAAAATATTTAGGAATCTATCTGCCAAGGGAAAATCAGAAACTTTATGAGCAAAACTACAAAACACTTTCCACACAAATTAAGTCTGATCTAACAAACTGGAAAAATATTAAATGCTCTTGGATTGAGCGAGCAAATATAATAAAGATGACAATACTACCTAAATTAATCTATTTATTTAGCGCTATACTAATCAGACTCCCAAAAAACTACTTTGATGAATTAGAAAAAATAACCACAAAGTTCATATGGAAAAACAAAAGGTCAAGAATTTCAAGGGAATTAATGAAAAAAAAATCAAATGAAGGTGGCCTAGCTGTACCAGATCTAAAATTATATTATAAAGCAGCAGTTACTAAAACCATCTGGTATTGGCTAAGAAATAGACTAGTTGATCAATGGAATAGGTTAGGTTCAAAGGACAAAACAGCCAGTAACTTTAATAATATAGTGTTTGACAAACCCAAAGACACCAGTTTCTGGGATAAGAATGCATTATTTGACAAAAATTGCTGGGAAAATTGGAAATCAGTATGGCAGAAACTAGGCATTGACCCACACTTAACACCATACACCAAGATAAGGTCAAAATGGGTTCATGACCTAGGCATAAAGAATGAGATTATAAATAAATTGGAAGAGCATAGGATAGTTTACCTCGCAGACCTGTGGAAGAGGGAGGAATTTATGACCAAAGAAGAACTAGAGATCACTATTGACCACAACATAGAAAATTTTGATTATATCAAATTGAAAAGTTTTTGTACAAACAAAACAAATGCAGACAAGATTAGAAGGGAAACAATAAACTGGGAAAACATTTTTACAATCAAAGGTTCTGATAAAGGCCTCATTTCCAAAATACATAGAGAACTGACTCTAATCTATAAGAAATCAAACCATTCTCCAATTGATAAATGGTCAAAGGATATGAACAGACAATTCTCAGATGAAAAAATTGAAACTATTTATAGACATATGAAAATATGCTCCAAATCATTATTAATTAGAGAAATGCAAATTAAGACAACTCTGAGATACCACTACACACCGTCAGATTTGCTAGAATGACAGGGAAAGATAATGGGGAATGTTGGAGGGGATGTGGGAAAACAGGGACACTGATACATTGTTGGAATTGTGAACACATCCAGCCATTCTGGAGAACAATTTGGAACTATGCTCAAAAAGTTATCAAACTGTGCATACCCTTTGATCCAGCAGTGTTTCTACTGGGCTTATACCCCAAAGAGATACTTAAGAAAGGAAAGGGACCTGTATGTGCCAAAATGTTTGTGGCAGCCCTGTTTGTAGTGGCTAGAAGCTGGAAAATGAAAGGATGTCCATCAATTGGAGAATGGTTGAATAAATTGTGGTATATGAGTGTTATGGAATATTATTGTTCTGTAAGGAATGACCAGCAGGATGAATACAGAGAGGAATGGCAAGACTTACATGATCTGATGCTAAGTGAAATGAACAGAACCAGGAGATCATTATATACCTCAACAACGATACTGTTTGAGGATGTATTCTGATGGAAGTGGATCTCTTCAATAAAGAGAGCTTTAAATGAACAAAGATGGACAGAAGCAGCTACACCCAGAGAAAGAACACTGGGAAATGAATATAAACTGCTTGCATTTTTGTTTTTCTTCCCGGGTTATTTATATCTTCTGAATTCAATTCTCCCTGTGCAACAAGAAAACTGTTTGGTTCTTCACACATATATTGTGTCTAGGATATACTGTAACCCATTCAACATGTAAAGAACTGCTTGCCATCTGGGGGAAGTGGTGGAGGGAGGGAGGGGAAAAATCGCAACAGAAGTGAATGCAAGGAATAATGCTGTAAAAAATTACAAAATTACCCTGGCATGCGTTCTATGAATAAAAAGTTATTTAAAAAAGCAAAAATAAATAAATGAATGAATGAATAATAAATAAATAAATAAATAGAGTGCTCATAAACTATATCTCTTATAATATTGTTCCAGAATTTTGACAGGAAGTTAAATTTACTCCTTTGTAATCTATAGATTCTGCAATTCTCTCTATTTTAGAAAATGGCATTTGTATTTTCTAGTCCCATAGCACCTCTCCAGTTCAACAAGATCTTTCAGAAATTATTAATGACTTAGCAGTCACATTTTCTAATAGAATTTTGGATTTATCCATCTTTTTTTGAAAAGCAATGTAGAATGATTAAATAAGAATTAGAAAATTTGCATAACATTTAATCCAATGATTCTTCTATTAGACTAATATCATATATCAAAAAGATTGTAGATTGCAAAGTAGACTATCTATGCAATAATATTTCTAGCAGCCCTATTTATAAAAGCAATACAAAACAAAAATGTTGGGGAAAAAATTGTTCAGTGATTTGGGAATGAGTGACCAAATGATGCCATAACAAAAAAAGAAAATATTATCAAGCCATAAGAAATTACGAAAATGAAGACGGAAGAAATATAAGATTTTTATGAATTATTAAAGAATGCTAAACCAAGAATGATCACATGATACATTTTTTTAAATTATGAATTTAAAAATTATAATAGCAACAAGACACAATTATTTGATGGCATCCTTTATTCCAAATTTTCTTCTGAGTTTCTTATTAGTTGTATGTTACAGACTGTTCATATCTACCATATACCTTTCACTTGCCCTCTATGTGATATTATTTTTAGTTCTTCCAAGACAGTAGACGTTTTTATACAACAATGGTACAATGTGTATAATAGAAAAACTGACACAAATAAGATCCACTATTATAGACATTTTCTATCCAGTTAGTCTTTCCTGTGTAAGTGGATAGTACAAACCTAATTTGGATTTCTTTTGTATGTATTTGATTAGGCCATACTAAACTTCCCAACTCACCCTCTAAGTTTTATTATTTCATTTCATTATTTATTTCAAAGTACTGAGCTATTGGAGTCCAAATGGGCTATGTGGTTCCATAATCATCAATGATAAAAAAAAAAAAAAAAAAAGAAGTAGATGTGATAGACAAATCTGATCTATTTCTCATCATCTGCAATTGTCTTTCTAGTTTCACCATAAAATTTTCTTGGGATGAAATGACATTCTTACAGTTCTTAGAATCATTCAATTTGAGAAGTAGAATTAGATGATTTTCTCAGAGCCAGTATTCATAGAAGTACAAATTATTAGTTAAACAGAAACAAAGGGGTTCCAGTATTCCTTAGTCAATTTTTCTTTTGCTAAAAGTCATTTCAAGGGACTGCTGCTTTAAAAATAAAATTTCATTTCTCTTTCATTTTCATTTCTTATGCTGATATAATTATATAAAACTGATTACTTATGTTTATTACATACAGAAGTCCTACTTATTTGTTCTAAACTTACTGTGCTTAAATCTTAGAGCATAAACTTCTCATTCAAATATTTCAAAATTTTATTAAGATATCTTTTTTCTAACTCATGTTCCAACTTTTAAAATCCATCCTCTTATTATTAACCAACTAATACTTCTCATCATTCTAGTTATCTTTCTCTACTTCTATTACATGTTTGTTGAAGAATGATTACTGGAACTAAAAACAACATTCCAAGCATAGGCATTTTACAGTTTTCTTATACATAAACTTGAGGAAGATCATATTCTACATCTGTTCTTATGGAGTGTTTTCATTTAGAGATCAAATAATTTGCCCTAGGACTTGGTAATGAAGACAATCTAAATCTACTGATTCTCTAATTCTATATTACTTGCATTAGTGCTTTTTATAAGGTCATATATCTGATGCCTGCAAAAACACTTTTTAACCATTATTTATTTTTCTTGAAGACCCTAAAGTAAATGTTAATCTTAGGAACTTCAAAAGAAATACTTAAAGTTGAGGTTTCCTCTTCAATATCTCGAGTTGCAATTTCATGACAATTCTTCCTCAAAGTAATATACACTTTTAACTTTTAATTTAACTCATTTCTGAGCTATAATGCCTAGTCAATTCTCTCTAAAATGTCTGCCAATTTTCAAGATGTACTTAGGTCTTCTTACTAGGTTATTTATCTTTTATTTTGAATCATAAAATTCCATGTTAACATTAAGTTGCTTGATGCTTTGGGGGGATAACATTCACTAAACTTGGCTATATTATGTTAAAGTACATGGTAACTGGGCTCCACTGATGGTTTATGTTATGCGTCAAATAAGGTAACATTCAATATTTTGGAATAATGAACATAAAGCATGCAAGTGTACATTGAAAAACTTAGAAGCAATTCAAATAGAAAATAAGTAGCCTATAAAACTCAGTTAATATATTTGGTTGGCAATGTTAGAAGTAGTAGTTATAAACATGGTACAAATTTATATAAAATGCTCACATCAGCTGAAGACTACAATATTCTGTTACTCATTCACACAACTATAAAGGAGAGGGTGAGGGACTATGCCTGACTAGAGATTATCACAAAATACAGAATATATCAGTTTACTATGAGTTAAAAAAAATCACTAGAGAGTACTTCTCTGACAAGGCTGATTTAGAGAGTAAACAATGATCTATTCCCATTATATACACATATTACAGAAAGGATATCCATGAGTTCTAGGTTAACAAGCTATAAAGTACATTTTTATTGCTTAAAACAGCAACTTAGGATACTGTGATGCAAAAGAATTCTATTTTAAACTACTGCTACATTTAGAACTGCATTTTCAATTTGTCAGACTATCTGAAGAAAAGAAGAATTTTATATCCTGATCAGTAGAAAGCAAAATTCTAAAGATAGAGGGGAAAAAATGTATCAATGGTATAGAAAAACTGGTAATATCTGAATAAAAAACATGGAACTCATGCTGGAATTGTATACAAAGTTATATGGTTATATGATTATTTTTATTTGATAGCCTATTCCATTTTTTCTACTCATATAGCTATTACTATGGTTCAAGCATTTCATCAGTCCTTGTCTGGACTATTATAATAACCCCCTAATTGGTCATCCTGCTTCAGGTTTCTCTTTTCCAATCCAACCTCTTTTCATATTAACTAAAATGATTTTCCTTGAGCATAGATCTGACCCTCCAACACAATAAAGACCACTTTATTTACTACTGCTTCTAGGACCAAATACTTAACTCTTCTGTCTAGCATTTATAGTCCTTCTCAACACAGTCCTTCCAGCATTATTATACAATGTTTTTTGCTCCACATTTTATGGTCTATCCAATGTCTTCTTGAGGTTCCTTGCTTAATAAGGATGGTTTAAAATGATTACTGAATGATCAATCAATAAGTATTTAAGCACCAAGTACTATGTTAATCTCTGGGGACACAAAACTAAAAAAAAAGTTCCTGCCCTCAAGGAATTTACATTCTATTAAAGGAGACAATATATACACATATGGATACAAAATAATTACAAATATTACAATGATTACAAGATGGAACATCTCCATTCTCTGTGTAAAAAAGCATTGTTTTGTTTCTGAAATGCATTTTTTTTTCACCTCTACTTTAAAAATACTCAGGTCAAGCTTAACCTTCAACATGAAAACTTTTTTGACTCCTCTTTCTTAAAAGGGAGTGCTCTCACAGCTATGTTATATTTTGTGCACATTTTTTATGATGACTTTATATGAACTCTATGTAACCCTTTAGTCTGAATGTTCTTTGAATTCCATAAAATTCAGTTAAGAGTTCTGAAATAAAGTATGCCAATCCAAATATAGCGATTATTGCACACTTTCCATGTCATTGTGAAAAAATTATGTTTATCCATTTTAGGATAACTTCTTTACTCAATAGACCATATAGACTATTAAATTATTCAACAAGAAAAAGAGGAAACTCTTCTATCTAATCCAAGTTACTACATTTAACGATATACTGCCAATGAAATATATGAAAAAGACTTTTTGTTTCATGGAGCACATATGTGTTCCATTTACATTTACATTCTTATAATGTAAAGAAACAAAACTGAAATAAAAACAATAAAGTTCAGATACAAATATATATCATGAATAGTATATCTTCATTTTTGCATTTTTCTCCTTTTAACTATATATTCTAAAGGAAAAATACTAAGTCACAAAGCAAAACCTAACAATTTACTATGTGTTTATGTAATTTATATAATTATGTGTAATACCTCCCAGGTTGATGGATTTATGTATACCTGTTTCAAGTGAGACTAGTACCCAAGGCAAGCAACATGAAAGATACCTTTCAAATCAATTTTATAATTTATGCTATGAAAATAATATACCAATATATGATGGATTTTGTAACAGTAGGATCGTTCTCCATTATGGTAACTCAAATCCTTCTATAATTTAGTAGAAATGCTGTAAGAATTTTCTTAAGTCTCAGATGGTTAACTCACTTTCCCATGGTCTTATAAGCTGGTAAGCCTCAGAGCTGAATTTTGAAATTAGATCTTCCTGATTCTAAGGCTAGGAGCATATGTATTATGAAAAACTGTCTCTCATGAAAAAGATTCAGGAAGAAATTAAGTAAAATTCAGTTAAGTGAGAGAAGAAACTTACAACACCAATGCCCCAAGATACTCTAAAGCCATTCAAGACAGTCCTTGATCAGGGGAAAGAAGAAGGTTCAGAAAAGGAATGATCCAAGGAAGAGTTTAACTGTTATATGGCCATTTGCAAGGAAGAAACAACATTTGAAATTTTTAACTGATTGTTTCATTTGGATCTTTATTTAGGTATTTTTTATTTTGGGCCTTTATAGTATTTTAATTTTAATTAATTAGTTTTGGTAACTACTTGTTAAACTTATTTGTTTACATGTTGCTGAAGAATAAAGTGTCAGAATGTAAATGTAGCAAATTTAAATAAAAAAATTCCATAGCCTTATAAAATGATTATGGAAAGTTTATGTACTTTTTAAATTGTGAAGATCTGGGGAAAACTTGCAGTTGCCTCCCCCACCCCCATCTATTTGGCAAAGTTCTAAGAAAATGTTTTTAAATTGTTAATAGGCATTGTCAAGCCACTATCAATGACACAGGATTTGTTAGGACAAAAGCACTTGCCCGCCTTCATAAATATGGGACAAGGGGTAATACATGATGATAATAAAGATGATGAAAAGTCATACTGATATAACACCATAATCAGCAGGGGTCCTCAAACTTTTTAAATAGGGGGTTAGTTCACTGTCCCTCAGATTGTTGGAGGACTGGACTATAGTAAAAACAAAAACTTTATTTTGTGGGCCTTTAAATAAAGAAACTTCATAGCCCTGGGTGAGTGGGATAAACATCCTCAGCTGCCGCATCTGGCCTGCGGGCCATAGTTTGAGGACCCCTGCCATAATGTGATATTTGACCTCGAGTCAGAGATTTGTTTGTGGAAATGGAAGGGTTTATGTTGACAAATCAGGGCTATCACTATTATCTTAAGAGCAGTACTTCTTTATAAAGCATATAAGATACTGAAAATTTCCATAATAAATCACTTCAGAACCTGATGTTCTATATAAGAAAGTGGTAATGGCACATTACCACTAACAATGACGTTAGTGATAATAATTTTTATTATTTTGCTCATTTATCAAAAGAAAGAGTTTTTATAATTTACTATTTTATTAAAAAGAGACTGACCCAGAACTCCACATGTGATGAAAATGTAATTGATCAGATAATCCAATTGGATGGATATCTCTTGATGTCAACAATAATGAAAAAGGAGTAAAAAACAGAGAAAAAGGAAAAGAACAACAACAGAAATTCATTGAAGGGAACAATGAAGCCAATAAAGATAAATGAAGAAGAAAAATATAAGATAAAATCTCCCTGAAGCTCTATACATAAACTACTCTTCCTTGAATGAGAACCAAATTATGGATTAATTAAATTTACTGATGTAGCCCTTAAATAGTTAAGAATTTTCATGGAAGCAGAATTAAATTTGAAAAAAAAAAATAAACTTGGTATTCCCTGAAGTTGTCCAAATGCTGAATAGACTGCCTTGGGAGACTTTGGATTTTCTTTCTTTGGAAACCTCCAAAAATAAAAGGGATAGCCACTGTTGAAAATGTAATAGAAAGAATTCCTGAATAGGCACAGTTTGGATTAGAGAACTGTAGAGGCCTCTTCTGTGGTCCTATGATTTTTTAAAAAATGTTTCTATTTCATCTACAAAGAAGAAAGATGAATGATGGAATAAAAATTGTTTACCAGAGAATTAAATCCCAAATTAATGTCAAGATGGTAAGGGATTTCTGGTATCTTTATTTCACTCGACCCAGATAAACCTAAGTATGATTGCCATATTGATCTACCTTTGATCTAAAAAGAACTATTGAAAAACAGAGTTGCCACAGAACCAAAAGAAGGCAAACACTATTCCAATTTCCCAAAGCGGGAAAAACTAGCTACTCCAAGTAATAGGGTGGTGAATATGATATTCAAAATATCTTTGGCAAGATGCAGGATTAACTATGACAACTTTCAACAATTTGAGGTGATCAACAAGAGTTTGAATGGGTTGATTAAAGCAATGTTGCTAGGAAAACCTCATTTTCTTTTCTGACTGTATCCAATGAATTAGTTTACTAGCTTTGGGAATGACATGAAATATATATTTATGTATATTTGAGCAAGATTGTGAGATAAATATTGTATGATGGTATAGTGAGATAAGTTGAGAATAGTTTAATTGACTAAACCAAAATAAATTTGGTTAATGGACTAATGTTAATCTGGAGGGAAATTTCTATTAGAAAGCCACAGAGATTTATCTCTGGTCCAGATTACCCAGCATTTTAATCATTTTTTGGGGGGATGAAGATATATATATAGCATGCTTTAAAAATTTATGGATACTGTGAAGAGAATAATGTGGATAACACTGAATATCATAACCAGGACTTTTGAGTCTTGGCAGTGTTAAATTGGAATACAAATAAACATAATAAATTGCTCTAGGGAAAAATAATTGCATAAGTATAGATTTAAAGGACACAGCTAGCTAGACAATAGTTTATGTCAAAAAGTTCTTGTGTGGAATGGAAACTTTTAGGACTAGAAGGGACCCTAAAGTTTATCTAGCCTAATTCTCCTTCTTTTAAAAATAAGAAAACAGGCTGAGAAAAGTTGAAAAATATTGCTGAAGTGTTATACAAAAGTAGGTAATAGCAGTTACTCAGTGATACCAAATTTTTGGTTTGCTAGCATTATTTCTGCTATTTAAACTCTATTTGGAACTAATAGAATTAGATCATAGTTCTCTGTAAGGTGATTAGATCACCTGCACAGCAAAGATTAACTCCAGGTTTTAATTTCACATCTTTCTTGGTAACAGATCTTTCAAAATTCTTTTTATCAACACATTTTGTTCCTTACTAAGTCCTATTTCAATTTCTTCTTTTTCTCATATACCTTGACTATAAAATTCTTTATCCATCTTGGGCATTACAAATTATCCAGCAAAGTAGAAGAAATTTTGCAAAATAATAACAGCCAAAGCAGACTTTTCTATCAGGAGAAGGTCTGGACATCAGGTTTCCCTCTATCTAGCATTTTCCTCTATCTAGCAACAACTCTCCTTCAAGTTGGCCTCCTCTATTAACCTCTTTCAATTTCTTCATCCAAGTCACTAATTAGAATTATCCCAGATAAATTAGCAATCACTGCATTGGTTTTATATGAAACTTGATCAAATTAATAAACTTGGCTAAATAGTTACTACCATTGAATAATCAAACATTGAGATAATATGTCAGGCCAACCACTTCAAAGACAAATACAACTGCGTCAGAAAAACACATTCATACACAGAGAGAGATACTATAGCAATATATTACTTTCTTCAAATCTAGTAACATTTGTTCGAAGAAGTTTTCATGAGACCAAATATTTTGAATACAACATTACAGAGATCTGAATGTACAAAGTTTTACTCTTTCATTGTTGGTATTTTATTATGGCTTCAGCAAAAGATGTTTTCCATAGAAAAGAACAGATAGAATTTCTTTTTGATGTTAATTATATATAATACATCTCTTCAGATATAAATGGTAATAGTTCATATAAATGGTAAAATGCACTTATTTTGAAATATTCAATTTGTATTATGAAAGATACTTAATATTATAGATCACCTTATTGTTTATTCTATGAAGAACATCACATAAAATCCTGGACTTCCCTTTTACTTAGTTATTTCTTTTTAGAGTACATTATTGTGCTCAAAGACTCATTTAGATATGATTACATATTTAGGACTAGAAGGGAACCTAAAGTTTTTCTATTTAGATATGATTACATATCACAAGGAAAGCAATACCTAGTGAATAAATATGTTAGTAATGCTCAAATTTTAATATTAAATATAGTTGAGAATGGTGGTTATATCTGCTACTGAGAAGATTGAGGCTGGTGCATCTTTTGAGCTTCAAAGTTTTGAGTAATAGTGGATTAAGCCAATCAGTTGTCTAAACTAATTCAGCCTTACAATGATGAGTCTCTAGGCACAAGGAACCATTTTGTTGTCTAAGGAAGGGCAAATTTCACCAGGTTGAAAATAAAGAAGTTTCCTTACAGATCAGAGTGTGAACCTGGCCTGTAAATAGCTCCAGACTTCCAGCCTGAGTGTTATGGTAACATTCATGGATCCACACACACACAAACATTCTCTCCCCCAGTTCCAGACACACACTATTATGTTCCATATACATATTTGATGAATAAAACATGAATGTAATGTAGAATATGTTATAAATATAGAGAGATATTTAAAATAATCTTCTAAAGCTTCTAAAAAACAATCTAATAACAGCAAGGCATTTTCACTAAATATACTATTTTCCTCAAATTTAGTATCATGTAAGTTATATGAATTTCAATATGAAATATTGAATATCAATGAACCAAAAACTTAAAAGCAACTCACAGTTTGAAAACAGAAACTTCATTATGAATATATGTTACACATACATATAATTATGCACATATATGGTGAATATACACATAGCTATATATATGTATATAGCTATACACATATATCAAATATATAGACACCAAAAATCAAGTTTAAAAAGTTTTAATTGTATTTGAGAGCATGTAAAAAAGTTGACCAAAGTGTAAAAATCATTCAAGAATAATTTCATTATGTATTTTAAAATGTTTTTCTGTGTCTAAATATCCTTAGTTGTTTGTTTGTTTTTTTGGTCTGAAGTATAGTTTAAAGAAAAAATTGCATTATCACTTGACATAATTGTTTAAAGTTGCAACAAGCTACTGAAATAAAATACATAACTTTTATTCAAAAATTCATTTTTAAATTGAATATAGACAATATTAAATAATAAATAAATAACAACAATTTATAAGAGCATTTTAAGGCTCACACAGCACTTTCCTCACAAAAATTCTGTGAGGTAGTTAAATGTTTATAAATGGATATCCTTAGTTAATTGACAAAATTAGCTTAAAATAACAAATATTGTCATTTAAAAAAAAATTCCTGTTACTGCTATCTAAAATCTATTAGGAAGCAACAGGATATCACAGTTCTCCTTAGAAGTACCTTATAAAATCTTCTCAATACTTAAAGCACAATAAAAAGTTATATCTTTATTCATAGTAAGAAATACTAATGTATCAAAGTTATAATTGTATAATTTCCCTAGTATTGAAAATATCTCAGGGAACTTTAAATAATGAACATTATGTAATTTGCTAATATTAAGCAAAACTCAAAAAAATAGTCTAAATTTAGTCTTAAAATAGTCAAATCTACTTCTTCAGGTAGAAAAATGTATCAAAAATAATGAGTAAGCATATGGAACTTAATTGGTTACTATGGTAATGGCTACTTTCTAATAGTTTGATATGGGAATTGCCATTTGCAACTAGAATTCTATAAAGAAAGTCATCAATTAGAAATATGAAATGTACTGATATTTTACAGCCAAGTTAATATGACTGGATTGGCAGTTTCTTCTGATTTAGATACTGTTGGAATAGAGACAGTGATTCACTGAAGTATTTCTGAATAAAGGCAAAGGGATACATCTATTGTGACTTTGGTCCCAAAATATTACATATCCATATAATCATGAGACTTCTTCCTTCTTCAGCCCTCAATTCATTCAATACTTGTAGTTATGAGAGTGTACTAGAGTCATCAGGTAACAAAAATCAGGATGGTAGGAAGACTATATAAATTGCTTGCATGAACACCAACAAAGGAAAGATTTTTTAAGAAATGAAGTAAGGGAATAAAATCTACAAGTGACATAATGATCATAGATTTATGATCTAGAGAAAATGTAAGGCATAGCTGCCAATGGTACAAGATACAAGGGATATCCTTAAGGGAAACTGAGATTTTAATTCCAAAATATATATAAAACATATATGAAATATATGTAAATTTAATTCAAAAATATTTAATATATATAAATAATATAGTTTTCTTATAAAATTTAATATATATTCAGAGATGGATGAACTCTCTCAGCATGTCTGGAGAGAAATAAAGTTAATTAGAAAAGAGGGGAAGGTTCATTGAGTGATGCTATGGATTGGCAGGTTGTTTCTGAGTTGATGTGTTTGGATCACTTATATTAAAGTCCCAAGATAAGAGATTAGTTTTGTTTTGGATTATACTTGTAGGAAATCCCGCTCCCCCTTCCCCACCAAAAGTTTCACTCCAATGGATGATAGCTCAGAAACTTCCTACAGAGTAGGCTGAAAGTCTAAAGGGTATCTTATTCTTGAGTTATTCAAAATTGAGAAATGAGAATAATATGAGTTTAGTACAAACACCTTCCAATTTACAGAAGGTCAATATGAAGAAAAATTGAAGAGATAGCTATAGAAATTTATAAGTCTTAGGCATCATAGAGAACTATATTCTAAACTATGGTTGCTCTTTGCCTGATAGTTTTTCCTTTCTTCTTCTGTGTATATTTTTGTCTTTCTGATCCATGGCACACTATGAAGAACAGTGTGTGTTATGTTACTGACCTCATGCCAATTTCTAGGCAATATTGTTAGTATGACTCTCAGTACTTAAATTAATATACAGAAATACCACTCATGTTTCAACAATGAAATCTTCATAGAGCCCAATTTTCATGATAGAGGGACAAGAGTAAACTTGGAATTGGTGGACATAGATTTGCATACCAGATTTAAATCTTACTTCTGAACTTACTCCCACAAATCATTTCACTACTCTTACTTTCAGGCTCTAAGGTCTCATTTAATTCTAATATTTTATTAGTCTTCAATTTATTTATTGAAAATTATATGATGATAATTGCAAGAAATTCAAGACAAAATAGTAAGTTAAGAAACATTTATTAAGTTTTTACTATATGACAGGCACTAGGCTAAGTTAAGAGTGATTACACAAGGTTAAAAAACAAATCAGTTGATCATCTGTTGTAATAGTACAGGCATAAACTGATAAAGTCCAGCACCAGGATGGTGGCAGTGTCAGAAGAAAGGAGAGAATACATGAAAGATGTGACAAAGATAGAAATGACATGACATGGACATGACATGGCAATTGACTGGATGGAGTAATTGAGAATGATAGTTTAGGATGAATATAGAAGATAATAATAAGGAAGTTAGAAAGAAAGGGGTATATAGTAGCATTTCCTTTTATACAGGAACACCAGACGGCAATAGAATTGTGTTACTTTTGATTAATGCCAAGCCTTGGTGCAACATTTTTTTTTCCCCCTGAGGCAATTGGGATTAAGTGACTTGCTCAAGGTCACACAACTAGGAAGTGTTAAGTGTCTGAGATCACATATGAACTCAGGTCCTCTTGACTTCAGGGCCAGTGCTCTATACACAGCACTACTTAGATGCTCCCATAATATATTTTCTTAAATAATCCTCATTAGAATATAAGCTCATTGAGGGTAAAGATTGTTTTAGTTTTATCTTTATATGAGGGCTTGGAACAGTGTCTATTATATAAAAGGCACTTATTAGATGTCTGATTGACTAGTCCTAAAATGTAAGATCAGTGAAAAGGTCAGTGCTCATTTATACTTTAAGCAAGATTCTCTAAGGTATCGTATGAAAATAAGTTAAGTTATATACTTTGGAAAGTTGAAAAAACTAACTAGTTCTTTTTAGAGGTCTTTTTAATGGGGGAGGAAAAGCAATATTTGTAACAGAAAAAAAAACCATTAAATAGAGAGCATGAATCCTTGGTCAGGCATCCTAAAATTAAAACTTTAGTTGGAAGCTTGGAGTTGTATCACAGATGTCTTTATTACATATTAAGCTCATTTTTGTACTTTTACTTCCTAATTGGGTAATTATCTTTCTGAATATATCAGGTAAAATTGAGAGTCTCTAACCTCATGATGTTCAGACCTTGAGGCCATAATCACAGCAATAATGAAAGATAATAAGGTTCTGTCCTACATTTGAACAGATTCCCTGAAAGCACTTAAACTTGTCTTTATGTAAAGCTCCCTCTGAAGTCACTTAAGAGTTCTGTATAAATATGGGAATAGAGCTAAAGAAGGAGAACATGAAAATGCATTTGATTATATAGACTAGCAGCTATGAATATGACAGGCAGCATGAGACATAGTAGATATACAACTATCCTCAGATCATGGGTGACTTGGGGAGGAGGTCAGATTTCATCTCTTGCATTTACTGGATGTGTGGCCCTGAACAAATTACTTTATTTACTCTCAATGTATGAGGAACTTAGTTGCAGAAAAAGTTCTCATCTTATTAGAGAATTTTTCTTACCAGGGAGTTTAATTATATCCTCCAGTCCTTAACTCAAGGAAGCCAAACCCCAATATTTTATCCATTAAAGTTTCCTAAGATCTGTTACCAAGGTCCTAGAAACAAGATAAATAAATATTTAGTAGCTGCTGTTAGTAATTTTGATGAGGATATTACTCCCCTTTTCAACTCTGAAAAGTTGGCAAAGTTAGAAAGATCTGGGCTGCTGATGATTTTGAATTGGGCTACTGCTGAGATTCTATCTTAAGTGGAGAAAGAATAGTGAGTCAAATGGGAAATCCTTGTATTAGAACAATGCAACTTGGTTGGTTGGACATCTGAGGGTGAGGTTTCACCTCTTGCATTTATTGGATGTGTGTCCCTGGATAAATTACTTAAACTCTCAATGTATGAGGTTCATTTGATTGCCAATATTGCTCATACCCCTAGGGAAATGTTGTAAAGCAGGCTATGTTGAGAAGTAGCCAAGATTTCAATTACTGAGAATACTGAAAAGTTTGAATCTAAACTAAGGGCAGCAGTATCCATGTCCTTAACAAAACCTTCCTCATTCTCTAAGGTAGTGTTCTCCAATTTTTTTTAGATCACATACCTCTATTAATAATAATTAAAAATTAGAACACAAACTTTCAGTCTCCTTGTTTTCTTCCCTTTTTCTCTCCTCTCCCTTTCCTTTCTTTCCCTTTCTCTTCCTTTTAAGAGGAAAAGAATATTAATAAAAGCTAAAATGTTTTAAATTGGAACTCATTCTTATTAAAGCCCCATCAACATATCCCCATAAAACACTGAAAAATTAGTTGATCTAGAGCACAACTTTTTAATGGATGAGAAATTCTTCATAATTATTTCTTTAAAACAAAAGCATGAATGAAATAATAAATAACTTAAATATTCACTTAGGTGTTGGTACTCAATAAAATAAAGTAAAACCATAGAGAAAATACTAACCTGCTACAAGATTACTAATTTATACTCTTCTATTAGAATGAATTAAAATAGATTAGTATAATTTGCTAATATTCTTCTATTTGTAGCAGCTACACCAACATTTCTAATACCAACTTCCCTTCCTTTTGCATATTTTCAAATTTGATTTTTGCTTTGTTTTTACAAAATGAATTCTACATTTTAAGGTATCTATAGCTACTTTGTTGTTTTTAGTTTCTTACTAGAAGATATGCCGAATTCTCAAGTTATTGCTCTATCAAACCAAATACATAAAACTGTACTTTTTTATAAAATACTATTGTACTTTCAAACAAAGATTTCAAAGCACTATGAAATATATAAGAAGGTAATGCCAGCCATTTGTTCTTGTTGGTGTTCTTACACTATTGTAACTAGAATAAATGTTGAATGACTGTTCTTATTTTGAATTATTACATGTATATGCTAATGCTTCAACTACTTTGCATTTGGGCAGGAATTCACATGATGATATAACATATATAATAGATTTTTATTACTTTAACTTATAAGCATGATAAAATTGCCTAAATAAAATATAATGGCAAATGTGAATAAAAATATATTTATGTTGAATATTGATTAAAGGACATATTATAAAATAAGTAAAATTATATGCCATGAATTCTAAATACTAGGAAAATAAAACATTTAAAATGACTACAGCATTTATTGCAGAGAACATTTATAAAAGACCACTTAGCTTTTATGAGGGAGAAGGCAATGAAAAGTAGCATTACTGACTTTCAGAAGGTAGTGGTAAAGATTAGTTTGTTTTGGAATTATCCTAAAAAAAGGTTCAGAAGGAAATTCTATTTTCTCTAATGATTAGAATCTACATATTAGGCTTAGTTCATACTTCTAAAAGAATGTAGAAAAAAGCTGATAATAGTCAAAAAAAGCAAAAACAAAGACAAAAAAACCTAACAATTTTATGGATGTAGAAACAGGTGCTATGAAAAAAATTAAATGGAATTCAGCTTAACTAATGTTAAGGGTAACAATAATTTTTACTGACATTATTTTGGCTAGGATACAAATAGAAAAAAACCTAATAGCAGTATCTTAGATAAGAAAGTGTTAGTCCTTGTACTGGCTGGCCCTCTCTTTCAAACCCTCTTACTATCAAAAAAAAAAAAAATCTAGTTTTAAAATGTATTTTCAAAATGAAAAACAATTAGTAAGAAAAAATTAAAAATATTAAGTATTCTACACAATGTAATAATATATAAGAAATTGTAGACATATCATAATTTCAGGTAACATTCTTTTTTCCTCTCTATATAATTATGCAAATGTAATATAACACACTGGAAATTATAACTATAGCATAGTTTCAGGTAAAATTGTTTTTTCTAAAAATTATCCTGATCATTTAACTTTTGAACAATCACATAAGGATCACATATAAAAATAATCAAATCAGACTTGCAGAAATTTAAATTTAATTATACATACAAACTAACTGAAAATAAATTATTTGGACTTTAGTGTTGTCTATTCCATGAATTTTGAAATGATATAAAATAGCAATGAACAAATCTCAACAAACTCCTAACAAAATTAATACTGAATAACATTGTGGTAAATAAAAAAAACTATAAAGATTTCTTATGAGGATTCTTTTAACTATAGTATTCCTTTTAACAAAGACAAAGTATATTTCTTCAGGCCTCCATTTTTTTCTTCCCTAAACATAAAAATAAATCTTCCTTTTCTGACAATACACTGAATAGTAAATTAAGCTTTACAAAAATAAATCTCATAAAATAAGAATTAATAAACAGAAACTAATAACAAACAAGTAGTCCCTTCCATGTATCTTTTCCTGATTGTTTCCAAATTAAGTGTTTGGTAGACAAGCTTAAAAAATTGTCACATAGTTGGAAAATTAATGCTAGTTTTTTAAAGACTACTTCTTTTACAAAGATGCATCAGTAAAAATGCTGTTTACATGAGATCTCTCAAACAATACTGACCAATGATGGTCTAGATTTAGCCTTGTTGCTATCTATAAACTGGTATATAAAAAAGAGGAGCCATTAGGGGTCTAGCCAGAGTAATTTAGTTCTTTTATTTGCTAGTGATTGAAGCTCAGCATCTAAAGAGGTTAATTTAGATTCCATAAAGGAGAATACGAAAGTGGAAATTAGTTTCAGGTATTAGGAAAGACCTGAGGGAGGTTGTGTCATCCTTCAATAATGACTGCATAATGCTAATTTGTGCATTATTAAGTGACCCAAAAACAATTCCTAACTTAGAAGGAGGCTAAGACATTCCCTAGATAATTCAATGACTGTATAGAGGAAGAATGACCTGGTATAGTGAATGCTATTCACTGTGTGTCAGGGAATGGAAGAAGGGCAGAGATTCAATCTGGCAATGAATTTTTTTTTTTAAAGCAGATATAGCTCTAGGTCTTCAGACTGCGGTTGAAAGGAGCTGATGTTTCTGAGACAGGGAATCCAACTCCTAGAAGCTCACTAATGAATTAACCTCTTCAAAAGAACAAAGTACTAGCTCTATGTTTTCTCAATAATTTTTCCACTCTGGAAACTTCAACTAGCTGATGCACATATATATCCAGTTTTATAAGTAGATATAGTCTGATTTAACAGGTGATAGAAAAGATCCTTTGTCAAAAACCAATTCTCTAGCTGGTCTAATCCCTGACATTTCTTTAATAGAAGGGCAGAGCATTCCATGTATACCAAGCTACTTAAAATGCATGTGCTAAAATAGTAATATATAAATTGAAATTCCTTCAACTAAAATATAAATTACTTCCCTATTTTGATGGAGGAATAGAGAACTTGCTGAGACCGGATATCTCAAAGAGATTCTGGAACTTTACAAAAGGAAAGATGCATGCAAAATGGAAAAACTGGAAGCATGTAAGTCAAACTTTTCTCACATCATATTTTGTCTAGAGCTATTCCTGTTTATTTACAATAATGAAAGGTCATCAATAGAAACTGTGCTTTTTGTGTGAGATGCTTTTATGGCATGTACAACTTAGATGTAACACTGCTAGAGAGAGCAGACACTGGAAGGATGAAGAAAGGAAGCAGCAAACCTTAATGGATATACACAGCTCATCTACTTTGTTCTGTCAACTGTAGCCTAAAGAATTTTCTTCCCTTGGCAGTCTATCCAGAATTTTGGTTCTCAATAAGAAAATATGTAAATTATTGTCAGATGATTTTTAAAAAGTCAGGAATATGCTTATGCTGAACAATTATGTTCCAATGACTGAACTGATAGCAATTAACTTGGGAGAATAATTACATATTTAAAAATTTAAGGGCTAAATATTGCCCTTGAGCAATTCTATGAATTGCTTCAGTTTCATCAATTAATAGTGATAGGTCAAGGAAATCTGGGCAAATGTTTCAAATCAATTGATAAATATATTTGAGCATCCTATTATATACTAAGTAGTAGTATGCTAGGTACAAGAAGATACAGAAAAATGTAACTATTATATAAAAATAACTCTATTCCTTGAAGGCAAGAATTATATCTCATTCATCTTTGTATCCCTTGTACACATAATATAGCAGATTTGGAAGAAATCCTATAGAATATCTAGCATAATTGCCTTGTTTTACACAAGAGGCTGAGGCCAAAAGTGGTTTAAAGTAAAAAATCCTCCTGTAAGATTTTTAGTCAGTAGTTATCCAGTCTTAATTTGAAAAACCATTATTTCCCAAAGCAATCTAGTCTACCTGTATATGGCACTATATGCTAGGAAGTTTTTCTCCTGGTAATGTCCTCTGATAGTTCTTTAATATTTGAAAATAGCTACCATGTCCCCTCCTGCCCCCACCAAGTCTTCTTTTCTTTAAAGCCTCTAAAGCCTTAACATCCATAAAACTAATTCAGCTTTGACATTTTCATCACCATCTTGGTCCCCCACTTTTAGACACATTTCAATTTTCCAATGTCTTTCTAAAAATAGGAGGCCCAAACCTTTACGAAAATGTGGTTTGGCCATGGTAGGGTACAATTAGACTATTGCTTCCTTCATGCCAGACACTATATATACACTAAGGAAAACATTAGTTTGAATCCCAGCTCCTGGTCTTATTAGTTCTGTGACTTGTATACAGGTCATTTTTCTTTTCTAAATTCACTTTCCATATTTCTAAAATGAAGATAATACTCCTAAGTGCCTGATCCTAGAAATATTATAAGAGGAAAATGAGTTAATGTAAACTATGTAAATGTATGTAATGTAATATATCTATGTAATGTACCATATGAATGTAAAATACCATATGAAGGTCATCTGTTATCAACCTTTCCAGTATTTTACATACTAGGTATGTTCATCCATCCTTCTGTTCCATAATCTTAGCAAATATGCTTGTATTCTAAAAATGAAGGTTTCCTTGTCCATAAAGGAAATCAAAGATGTATGTGACAAGAAAAAAAAGATCACACATTCAAAGATTAAGGTAGGCACTAATAGACAGACACTCCAACTACTGCATTGGTAGCCACAACATATTTTGAGACCTGAAGGAAGGGATCAAGAACATTGGGGAGTTTCTGTATAGACAACTTATATATAGATATAATTGAAAAGAGTTAGGTGATATATTGGAAACAACGATGAACCTGAAGATGGGAAATCTGAGCTAATACCCTCCTAGGATTCTTATGATATGAACCTGAGCCATACATACATACTTTGTGAATCTTGGTTTCCTCATCTCTAAAATAGCACCTATTTCATAGGATTGTTGAGAAGATCAAATGAAATATAAAACATGTTGTAAATCTTAATGTGCTGGATATATATTGCCTTTTATAATTGTCATTATCTTTTTAAAACAACATCTTTTCTGGTCTAAAGGATATCAATAGAACCTTTGATGCTTTATGATAATTTCAATAATAAACTTTGAATAGTCAGAATCCTCAGGATAAGAAATGTTGCATTTTTTTAAAATATTGGTTAACTGTAAGTTATTTGGAAAACTTAGTTTTTTTTCTTATTCTTGCCAAAAAATCTCTAAATTATATCAATAGAGTTCCAGTCCAGACAGTAATAATAATGATTAAGAAGAACTAGAATTTGAAGCACTTACTATATCTCAGATACTGTGCTAAGGACTTTTAAAATTTTATCTCATTTGATTCTTATGACCTGAGAAATAGGTGTTATCATTATCTCTATTTTACATGGAAGAAACAGAGATTAACTGATTTGTCCAGTGCTACATGACTACCTAATGAGGCTGGATTTGAATTCAAGTTTTTCTGACTCTAGGCCCAGAAATCAATCTATTTCCTTGGTGAGAAGAGATATTAAAAGGCCTATAGATCTTTATACTTAACAGATATAATTTTATTTCTTCAATATCAAAGTCATGGGAGCCTGGACTACTTGCTTACTAACCTCAGAACATTCAATGGATATTTAAAAATACATTTTAAAAATCAGTCAGCTTCCTGCCAAGGCTTCACTCTCATAAAAATAGGGCATAGAAAAGATTTTCTGCTCTAGTTTGATGAGAGCATATAGCAGATAAAATAAATAAACCAAACAAATCC
This sequence comes from Antechinus flavipes, assembly GCF_016432865.1. Lineage (NCBI taxonomy): Eukaryota > Metazoa > Chordata > Mammalia > Dasyuromorphia > Dasyuridae > Antechinus > Antechinus flavipes. The sequence goes on along the minus strand of NC_067401.1, from coordinate 353,408,934 downwards.
CACATGATCAAGCAGGAAGAAGGAGGCGCTGGGTCTGATATACTCTGCCTTGGATAGACAAAATCTGTTTCATAATGTTAGTTTTTTGGGGGCCATTTAGGAGATACTGGGACAAATTGGAGTTTGTATACAGGAGAGCAACAAGAACAGTTATGTGATATATAGCAATGCTAAATGGAGACTAAAAGTATGTTAAGTTCAGAGAACATACAGTTTGGAGAAAGTACATTGGGGAAGAAGAGGAGCCATGCTTTATTATTTCAAAGATTATATAAAGCAGAGGGGTTACATTTGGTCTGTTTAGACATAGAGGGCAATATAAAAAATGTAAATAGAAATCACATGGTGACAGATTTCTGCTTATTATAGGAAAAGGGGGAAGAAACCCACATTTCTAATTATTTAAACTATTTAAAGGTAAAATGGACTTGTTGGTAAGATGGTGAGTTCTTAGTCATTGGTGTAGTGTACCAATGATAGTGGAATGTTAAAGAAATTTCACAAAGGAATAATTATTCATGTGAGGACTGAGATGCCCGCTTAACTCTAAAATGCTTTGGTTCTAATAAAGATAGGTGGGATTCAACTAAATTTTATTGGATTAGTTATATGATGCAAACTGTATTTACTTTAGAGATAGGAAAATTCTCCTGAAAGAACTCTAATTGTGAGTCCTGTGTGATATAGGACTAAGGATGAGGTAAATCACAGTCAAGAATTGTACTATTTATGTTGAATAGCTGATTCTAAGAAAAAAAGAAAGAAATGAAAAAAAAAAAGAAAAGAAAGAAAAAGCCCAGAAAATACTGTTAAATTTAATCTTCCTTCATTACTTTCTTAAGTTTAGACAATCAACAAAACAAAAAGCCACAGCCTGATTTCTAGTGTTTGTTGTTTTCTGAGATGTAAAGGTTCACACCAAAAATTTAACATTGAGCTCTCAAAAGCTGATTCAAGTTGGTTCTATTGCTTTCCTACCATATATGTAATGCATTTTTGATTTTTTAAAAAACAATTTTAATGATTTAAATATTAAGCATAGCGAATCAAAAAAATCAGAATTGTGCAAGAATATTTTGGTAACCCTGTTCTACATAGTCATAATCTAAAACTTAGTAAAGCTTAAATGTTCTTATTAGTTAAGATTTTCTAGAGAAATAAAAAGTATTTGAAACGAAACTTTGAAATCCTAACTTACGATGGCAAACCAATATGTATTACGAGTTTCCTATGTGATTTCAGACACATCCTACAAAGGAGGTGAAAACAATTTTTTTAATTAGTATGTTCAGTAGAGATACATTACTTCTGAATATACCTGTGTTTTCATAAAAATTTCTAATTTCAGTAGGAACCAAGGGATTACCTACAACTATCCAATAGATTGTATTTCACATTATATTCTGTTGAGAATAGCTATAGGATACTAAATAAAGCAGTCAGTTCCTGGAGAGCCAGTTATAAACATTTGTGTAATCCTAAGTAAGAATTCAACTTTTTCTGTGGGTTTCTGGATTTTTTAGACTGTCCTAGTGGGAATGGTATACATGTGTTCAACAAGTACATTTAACACTTAGTGATTGTTAATAGATTCACTGGAAATGCCAGATGTAATTGGTTAGGAAAGGCCTCAAATTCTGAACAGTTGTGGACTAGTGTATTATCAATCACTTGTTAAAGTATCTGTGATGCTGAACCATGTACTGAGAATAAAATGACTGTATAAAACAGAATCAGTTTGGACATGTTATATATATTAAATCAAAGATGTAAACAACAGGAAGTTCTCGATTCAAATCCCAGGAATGACAGTCAATTTAATAAACATTTATTAAATTCTTGCTATGTGATAAGCAGAGAAGAAATACTTTGAAAAGAGGACTTCTATTAAGTAATGAACTTCCATGTTTAAATTTAACATTAAAAAAATTAATGAAAATTCAGTTTGCTAAAACACTGAGGTTTTTAAAAAGCCATTCAAACCATAAAATGAGGAAATATATGGGAGAAGAGTATGAACTCTATTAGAAAATAATAGAGACAACAGAAAGCAGAAAAAGAAATGGTTGTGAATAGACATAGAACACACCACTATTTAAAGGGGAGTAGTGGAATAGTTACTCAAATAACCTAAGCAGTCCAAAAAATTGCTCTTTGGAAAAAATCAAAGCTTTTGCTACAAAATTAAATGGGATAACTTAGCTCTAGGCAGGAAACTATCTATCCTGATGTGGAATTCTCTTACCTCTCTTGAAATGTAATCCTCCCCCTTTTTTTCTTCAGAGAACAATAGAATAATCCTCCTTTTAAGGACTAGAAGTGGTTATTGGCTTAGTTTCTCCCATATATCTTCCCCTTCTACTTTTATATACTATTTCCAGTTTTTCTAAAAGAACACAGAAATGAATATCTTCTGACATTTGCTTCCAATTATTTTCATAAGATCATAGGACTTATATTTAGAGCTAAAAGGGACCTTGGAGATCAACTAAGAACTACACTTATAACCTTTTCAATTGAGAACTAGTCCAAGTGTGAAGGAACAGGCTGAAGTATAAGGAACAAATTGTTAATATGTAGAAAAAAAGACATGGCAGGAGAGCTCAAACAATTCCCTTTTATAAGTAATAAATATACACATTGTCTAAAATTTTTTAAATGGATGTTTCTGAGGGGTTTCTTGGAAGAAGCAAACAATAAGAGCTGATGTTTATAAAGGACTTTCATGTAACTACACAGAGTACTTTATCTGTATTAGGTAGTTTAATGAAAAAAATACTAAACCTCAAGTCAGGAGGACTTAAATCCAACTTCAGTCATTTACTAGCACTATCACCTTTGTATCGGTTTTCAGATCTGTGAAATGATGATGATAATAATAGCATCATCTCCTAGGGTTTTAATGAGGATCAAATGAGGTAATAATTGTAAAGTGTTTAGCACAGTGCTTAATATACAGTGTTATATGAATGTCAACAATTATTATCATATTTAAGTCTCACAACCACCCTTCAAAGTATGTACAATAAGTACTATCATCCTCATTTCACAAATGAGGGAAGGCAAAAGTTAAAGAAGGTAAATGATTGGCTTGTGCCTTATATAGTTTATTAGTATCAGAAGTATATGGTAAATCTCCTGGCTCCAGGTTTTATATACCATCTTCCACTGCCTTCCTATTTTTTCTTAGCTCAAGATACATAGGAAATTTTCCAGATTCAAGATTGAAATCAACACAAAGAAACAGATGAAGAGGAGAATATAAAGGAGGACACTAGGAGCTTTTGTGTCCAGTCTGGAAGATCATCCACACAATGTTCCTACCAGGGGTCAACTGGCACATATCAGTAGTTAGGTGATACAGTAGAGTATTAGTCTTGAAGTCAGGAGGAACTGGGTTCAGGTCCAGTCTGCTTATTCCTGGTTAAGACACTTAATTTTTTTTCCCCTCAGTTTCCTAATTTACAAAATGACAGGGGTTGGAGTTGATATCCTCACATCTATGATTCTGTTGATTTTGAGGCTAGTGTTATTTGACCTTTCTCCCATCTAAATTGTTCTTTTAAAAACCCTTTTCAATGAATAAAAATTTCAATGAAAAAAATGAATAAAAAAATCCACTTTTTTCCTTCCACAAATTGGAAAAGGCCCTTAAAATAAATATACATAGTTAAGCAAAACTAATTCCTGAAATGACATTGTCCAAAACTATATGTCTCAATCTGGACCCTGAGTCTATTACCACTCTGTCAGGAATGAGGTGGCATTAATAATTATGGGTCTTCTGGAATAGGGTCATTTTGTTCAGAATTTCCAAGTTTTTCAAAGGTAAAGTATTTTTTAAGAAAGAATTTATAAAGTCAAGATAGTATGGATATTAAAATAGAAAACAGGTTCAGTTCTCAATTTTGATACTCTTATGATGGTGTTTCCACAGGTAAATAATTCCTTAGAAGCTCAGTTTCACCATCCAGTAAAATAGACTACTAAAATGTACATTGTAAGGAGTATCACACATAAAATCAGATATACCAGAACACGTCTTGTCAAATTACACTTAAATTAATAAGCCAGATTTTAAAATAGTAATGATTTCTTAGTAGAATACTGAGAACTAAGAAAAGGTTCACCAATACTTTCTCAATAATTATCTCTCCTGGCATTTTTCTATGTCTGCACTAATTGATTGCTAGTATATGGTAAGTTAGCAACAGTAGTAATAGATTGGCAGTGATAGTAACATTTATATAATGCTTCAAAATAGATAATTTTAAATATATAATCTTATAACCCTAATAGCAGTACTATGATGAGGATACTAGTATTTATACTCATGCTATATCTTGTTAAATTCATGCTAAATGATATTTTTAATAGTATTTTATTTTTTCCAATTATATGTCAAGAAAATTTTTAGTATTTATTTTTTACAAGATTTTGAGTTCCAAATCTCTCTCCCTTCCTTACTCCCTTCCCTCCTTTTTTTGAAAATGGTAGCCAATTTGATATAGTTTATATATGTGCTATCACAAAGTCAAACATATTTCTGTATTAGTCACACCTGTGAAAGAAGAAACATATCAAAAGGAAAAAACACAAAAAATAATAAAGTAAATGAAAAAAAATAAAAAAAATTACATTCAGAATCCATCAATTTTTTAATGTGGATGTGCATAACATTTTCCTCTGTGAATCTTTTGTATTTGTCTTGAGATCATTGTGTTGCTGAGAAGAGTTGACTCATTCATAGTTGATCATCACATAATGTTGCTGATACCATGTATAATGTGTTCCTGGTTCTGCTCATTTTACTTTGCATCAGTTTGTAGAAGTCTTTCCAGGTTTTCCTGAAATCTGTCTTTGCCTTGGTCATTCTTGGAGCTAGAGTATGTTGTTTCCACTAGCTATGCTGAAGCATGGGAGCATGTGGAGGATCCTGGTATTGGCTTGTACCTGCTCCAATATATTGGGGTTGGGGATCTACCACTGGTTTGCTGAGATGTGGCTTGCTGCTGGGTGGGTTGGATGCTTCCTGTCCTGAAATGTGCTCCACTTTTACCCAAATAAGGCAGACCTTAATTGCCCATGTTTCGTGAGCTTAAAGAGTGTTTAACCCTATTCTTTTTCTGGTTTTACTATCCCAGGATTTGTTTGGGAGCACTATTTTGTTTGTTTGGAGATGAATATGGGAGAGTTACATCGATTTACTTCTTACTCCTCTATCTTGGCTTTAAAGAAAATCTTTAAAAAATGATGATTCAGAGGCAATAAAATTTTTGAAGCCAAAATTTGGAACCCAATCATTTTAATGCCAAGTCAAAATTCTAAATCATTAGATTTTGAATAGCTCTATTTTAAAAGGATTGTGTGTGTGTGTGTGTGTGTGTGTGTGTGTGTGTGTGTGTGTAAAATAGCTCATATTTTTATAGGACGCTATAGTTTACAAAATACTTTCCTTATAAAAGAACCCATTTTCTCCATTTTAGGAATGAGAAAGCAGACTTAATCAAGTGTTTTGGGCCATGGTCACATATCTAATAAATTTAATTTAGTTTGCTTCAAAAAACATTAAGCACCTAGTATGTGTGATACACTGTGCTAGGTAATATGGGCACAGGACAGGCATTAGAAAACACATAATAATACAAAGTAATCTAAAGAGTTAGAGACCAGGGGTGTGAGAGATAAGAGTCAGAATAGGGAATAAAAATAACCTGAATTCAAATATTGAAATTCTGGTTCAGATATTTAGTTGTTTTGAAACAATGTACAAATTTCCTCTTTCAATTTTAATTTCCTCATTTGCAGAATGGGGATAAATAATAGCAACTTCATCAAAGGATTGTTTTCATATGATTTGCAAATTTTGAAGCACACTGCTTCTGCCACTGCTACTGCCATGCTATTGCAAATGTGGATACTATAATTAGAGACTAGTAAAAACTGGTAGATAAGATAAGATTTTTAAAAAATGCTTCAGATAGAACTAGACCTGTGGTTTGAGAAATGCTAGGGACTCTGAATTAGAGGTAAGAAGAATACACATTCTAGAAGCTGGAATGATACAAATGGCAAACAACTTGCAGATCAGTGTGAATTCAGTACTATTTCTTCAAAAAATCACTTGATTTCCATCTTGTTTTCCCCTCTCTGGAACAGACAATGGAGGAAGGAGAACAATATGAAATAAGACTACAAAGGTAACAGAGTACCATAGTTCAGAGGGCTTTAATTGCCATCTTGGAGAATCTGTATTTTATTTTAGAGGAAACATGGAGTGATGGGTAATTTGTGAGAAGAGAAATAACATGTTCCAATCTGTGTTTTAGCAATGTCACTTTGGCAGCTGTGTGGAGAGAGAATGGGCTACAGAATGGAGGGATGGGAAGCATGGAGATCAATTAAGAAGTTATTGAAATAATAAGTACTGCATAGTCAGAACTGAACCTCAGATATTTCTGTACCTGACCTCATTTTACATACTACAATTATCTATGTAATTAATTCTTTATATATCAGAAGACTTACTTAACTAAGTAAAACTACCCACTCTTAATCACAGCAAATAATATAAATAATGACAATACTAGCTTATTTATTAAAATAAGGACTTGACTTTGGAAAGCTAAATGATAAAATGAATGAAATCAACTAATCAATGAATATTGTATGTGTGGAGGGAGGATGGGCTACTGAACGGAGAGATGGGAAGCATGGAGATCAATTAGGAGGTTATTGAAATAACAAGTGCTGCACAGCCAGGACTGAGACTCAGATTTTCCTGTACTTGACTTCATTTTACTATATTACAGTGGTCTATGTAGTTAAGTCTTTATATAATCATTAGATTTACTTAAGTAAGTAAAACTATCCTATTTAATCATATCACAAAATACAGAGAATGGCAATACTAGCTTCCTTATTAAACTAAGGACTTGACTTTGGAAAACTAAATGACAAAATGAATGAAATCAACATTTACTAAGTATACATGATTTGTGAGATTGTGATAGGTGATGCGTAAACAAAGACAAAAAAGTCAACTCAGCCTACTTACAGATAAAAACAGGTACATATTTACAAAATATATACAAAGTAAATACAAATTAATTACATTGTGGGGAGGGGAGAAGGAGGAAGGAACATTTTAATTGATGGATGGCATTTGAATCAAGCTACAAAAGTAAGTAAGGAAGTAAAAAAAAAAGTAGATAAAGAGGTAAAAGGGAGGAAGAAGTGAATTCCATGGCATGGAGTACAACTTGTGAAAAGGCACAGACATCGAGTATGTGTGAACAATATCAATTATGATAATTTGACTAGGAAATAATGTTTGATAAGAATAAAATTTTTGAATTAAATTGTAAGCAAAGATTGTGTTTCTTTCTAGGACTTATATGTAGCCAGTGGAAGACTGAGGAGTGATATGGAGAGACTTGTGCAAGAGATAGAATTCTGCCAGGGATATCATGGAAGTCATCACACATCTTCCAATTGTGGAGGACAGGCCAAGTAGGGGAAGCCACTTAAAAAAGGGAGACCAAATAAAGAGATTATTGCAATAGTCCAAATGAAAAACAGCAGTAGCCAGATTGATGCATGACATAATATGAAGGAAAAATTGATAAGACTGATAAGATTTATGGGCTGTGTCAAAGATCACTTCAAAGTTATGAGCCTTCGTGACTGGAGGAATAGTGTATACTCAACAAAAGTAGGAAAGTCCAGAAGACAGATTAATTTATGGAAAGTAGGGGGAGGGGAATATAATGATTTCTGTTTTGGATACATTGGATTCGAAATGACTATAAAACATCTAGCTAAAAATATTCAATAGCTGGAAATATGGGACTAAAGGTCAGAAGAGAGAATGCAGCTGTTCTAGAGATAAAGATCTGTGTAGATCTCACTTCCTCCATCAAAGTTGTCTCTGACACATCTCATTGTGATGTGGTAGTGACTGGGAGTTTCTAAATGAGCTTACTCCAATATTGTTGGTTTTACCAAGCTAAGAATACTTTTTTGGAAGGGCTACAATAACTCTCAGAAGCAAAGGAAGTATCCACCATCAACAGAATCATAGTCTGTATAAAATATATAAGAACAGATTTATAACAAGGTTTAAAGCTATTGATCTGACTTTTCTATCATCAGAATTACAAAATTATTTTCAGAGGAGAATAAAGATTTTGGTTATACTTTTGGAAGCTCCAGAAAAATAGCTAGGGCATATATATATGTCATTTCTTCTTGCTTATCTTGTTTAATAGTTCATAGAAAGCTTTCTAACCAACCTTTATAGATTCATCTATAAGGGGCCTATAATCGAATAAAGCAACTAGCTACAAAGCATTGATTTTGTTGTTTGTTACCTCCCATCTATTCTGTATCTATCTTGTATGTTGTTTCTCCCAATTGATTGTTAAGTTAATTTTTGTTTTTGTCTTGTCAGAGTAGGCACTTAATAACAAAATCCAATTGTTGATGGATTTTTTTTTATTCATTTAGTTACTTAACTTTTCATAGGTTTATCCTTATAATACCAAGCTCTTTATTGTCTGACATGGTTGAAAACGGGTAATTTTCCTTAACCAAGTCAATTTATAAAGAGTTAAAATGTATACTATTGTAAAAATCAAGATTGGAGTTCTGGTTCTGCTAACTATTTCAAAAACTAAATTTGAACCCTCCCATTAAAATGTAAGTTTCCTTCAGGATAGGAATTGTTTTCACTTTTTCTTTTTCATCCTAGTATTTAGAATTATAGTATATAAGAATTTAATGTTTTTTGACTGAATGTAAAAATATTGTTGCCTATACTCAAGGATAGAATTTCTAAAGTATTTAATGGTAAGAACTTGTTTCAAACATTTATTGGCTTAGTTTAAGCAGGGGATGGATTACAATAATCCCCCTAGAATTTTTTACACTTCTTTTTTTAATTTTACATAAGGAAAATGGATTTGAAGTATCAAGATTATGCTATGGGGGTTTGGGAGAGGGGTGTTGAAGGGAAATCAAGAGTGTGTTCTCTAAAATGTCATAGATACATCAAATAATTTATAGTTTGGCAAGTGTGTCACACATGGAAAGCATTTAATTCATATTATGTTTTAGGTGAGTGCAAAATTACAGTTTTAAATGTCCTCTGCTGCCAGTTGTAAAGAATATAAATATTCTCTGTGCAAATAAAAGAAATACAGAGTTTTTATGAGAAACAGTTCTCCTTGCCTATTTGTTCTCTCTTTGATGCATGTTGACAGCTGATTTACAGGAAGTTGGTCTCACCTTATTTGCATCTGTATCGATGTGTTTAGGAAGCAAGATATTCAATTTATATAAGGAAAGAAATGGCCTAAGTCCATATACTCTCAGACAACTATTTGAATTCATCTTTTGCTTTCTTCAAAATGTAAATTATTCAAGGATAGCAGTAAAACAATGATCTAATGATTGCTCTCTTTTACCAAACCATAAATTGCTTGGAATGTTGATCCTATACTTTAGAATTTTGGAAAAATGCTCATGACTTTCCCCCCCTCTGCTAACCCTTAAATATTAAATATTAAAAATACTTTTTGAAACAAGGTCATCTATTATTTTTTTCTTGAAACATGGTAGAAAAATATCTATATTAATCAACATTTTTTTCCCAACTGACTATTGGTTACAAGTCACAGAAAAGAATCATATATACTTTACATCAAGATAATGATAGGGACATATGAGAGATTCTCATTTTTCTGTGATTCAATCTAAAAGGTAAATATGGTAGCTTTGTAGCCTGTAATCTTTAAAGAAACTTTCTTACATAATTATTTACTATTTTCTCTGAGCCCATCATAAATAGGATTCATTTGAATAAGACTCCTGGAAGAAATATATGTAAAATGTGGAAATCATTTCCCCAGTAATACTCTAGAAACTCAATTTTTCTTTTTCTAGATGTCAGTAGCAAATGAATTGCTTTAACATCTACAAACATTTTACAGATCAGTTTTATTAGTTTGGCACAAAATCTTTTTCCATTTAGATTTCACTGAAAGTGGGTGGGGATAGTGAAAAGAAGTATAAGTCATGCTACTTACTACTATTAGCCCGAAGGCCAACAATGCATAATCAAATGAAACAATCCCATTTAAATTTCCAGTTGTGTTAACTTAAATATAAGATGCTCATTTCCTATAAGTTCCTCCAATATAAGACAAAATAATGAAAATTTGGTATCTAAAAATGCTGTGGTAAGTTAGGAGAAGAGATGGGAGGATTTAATCTACTAAATATTTATAGGGAATGTGGGACTGCATAATTTGATGCTTGCTATTATCTGACTAGCCCTTCATTGTGCATTCCTCACAGTGACCCTGTCAGTTTCATTAATCCACTTTCTCAGATGAGGCAACTAAGGTACAGAAAAATTGGTCCAGAGTAGGAAAAAAAAATCAGCCTTTGATAGTATCAGGCCTATACCAACTCTATCTCTAAGCCCTTTTGCTGTCTGTTTCATTGATCTGCAAAATATTCCCTTCTTTAGATTTTATCTTCATGTAGAGAAGCAAATAATTAGGATGAAATGTAATTTAAACTTACTTTTTGGGCTAGAATTTAAAATATACTTATGTATACAAGAGCTAAAACATGAACACAATTACATCTATTCTATAACGACAATATCAATTCTTTGAATAACTCAGTAATTATTTTAAATTTTTCAGTAATTTCATATCAACCCTCACACACACAGACACACACACACACACACACAGACACAGACACACAGACACACACACACACACACACACACACACACACACTCTAGCAATGAGATAATGACAAGAATAAATGCCAACAAGTTTATTTTTTCTAACATTCTGTCAACTTGCATTAAAAGCTGGTTCCAAAATGATTGACACAAAGGGAGTCTCAGAACGCTAGAAACTGTTGCATTCTCTTAACTAATGAAAGTGTGGACAACAAGGAAGCATTCTCATTCCTTAGATCTAGTCTATTAAAAACACCCTAAAAAAGAACAGAGCAAGCTGATCATCTGGAGAATTCAAAGCCTAAAGTGATTAATTAGACCTTATTTTGTCTTGAGCAGATTTACTAAGGTTTTTTTTTTTTTTTTTCCCAAATAGCCACATTGTTTGTAATTACCAAAATCACACCTCCATTGGCTAGTTTTCCTTACTTCATGCATGAACAGCAATCTGATTGAGCACTCTTGTTAAGATTTCATTCTTCATTGTAATTAGCCATAATCATAGCCTTCCTGAGTGCATGAGAATGTGCAAACGAGGGATTCACAACCCCAACCCATTTGAATATGAATCTTCTCAATAAGTAGCTAAAAAATAGGGGAAACAAAGCAGTTTCTCTAGGGAATTTTGTAAAGCATGCTTCTTTCTGTTTCTACACCATCACCACTGACCCCCTCCTAAAAAATGTTCCCTTTCCAGTATCTGGGTTCTGTTTGCTAAAACAAGGGCTGCTTAATGAAGACAATGGCTTATTATTTCCTTAAGTGACACAGCAGGGCCCAAGTATTACAGGCCTAGTTCTTTCAGCCTCTGCCAAGGACACAAGAAACAAAAGGAACAAGCAGTGGTGTGTGGAAAATAGAACTCTTTGCTAAGGCTACAGTTGGTGAACACTGTCCTCTGAGTAAGATGGAGGCCTATGCTATTCCAGATCTCAAAGGCGAGGGCTCTCTCTTCTTTTTCCTGTAAATGACTCAGACGTTGTAGAAAAAGCTCAAAGCAGCAGAGACTGAAAACAAAGGCAAAGTGGAGGAGGGGTGACATTTCTGACACTGTCCCAACCACATTCATAGTGAGCCACCTACTGGTAACAACACTTTTTCTTCTTCTTTTTTTTTTTTAAATGTCTAATCATCTAAAATCTTTTTTGGACAACCTTGAAAATAAGTGCTGAAATGAATTTAAAAACTAACTGAAAGGGAGGTGGGGTAGGAATAGCTTTCAAATGAGTTCTTTATTTCTAAATACATATTTTAATTATTTGTATGTGTGTGCTCTGTAATGTAATGGTGTGCTCTGGGGCAAATTGAAAAAAGTAATTTATATTGCATCAAAAAGAAAATACTCTGAATTATGGGAAAAAATAACCAATTGCTTGATTTTAGTGAGAAATATATTAGAAAGAAGGTGCTGTAAACTCAAAAATTCTTAGCCCCCAAATTTTTTCCCTATTTTAAAAATATATGGCATTTTCTTAACAATTCCATTTGTTGTAATATATTCCATTTGTTGTAATGAATTTTTTAAAATGCTGTTGTATATATTCAGGTACATTGACATGGAGGATGCAAACAAATGATTATAATTGAGAATAAAATTTCCTTCCCACAAAGAATTCTAGTGTATTGGTTACAAGCCTCTCAGATTACTATAATTTTTAAAACCTTTTTGAAATTCTATAATTAGGAGTAAGTCATAACAAGAATTATTCCCTGAAGGAGAGGGTGTGTTCATTTTGTCATCATTAAAATTTATATACAAATCACAGAATATCAGAGTTGGAAAAACTCTAGAGGCCATTTTGGGTAACTCTTAACTCTTTTACAATATATCTAATAAGGAATCAACTGATCTTTGTGGATGGCTTCTAATGAAGGGTAATTCACTACTTCATAAAATAAGTCCATTTTTTCATAATGCTCTTCTCTACAATGGAATACACCTATTATCCCAAATCAGTCTTTTTTTTTTCCCTTCTAAGATGATGTGTTGAAGTTCCACATATCAATTTACAATCTATGATAATTGCATTTATTCTTTTAAATTCTTCCTTTAACTAATTTGTACCAAAAACATTTGAAGCCAAAGTTAGAATCCATAAAAATAAAGAGCAAAAAATAGTTTGACAGCTGTGTTGATCTACTGTGTAAATTAAGCTTATATTTTGGTCTAAATTTGAGATCAAGGAGACAGTCATTGTATCCCTCCAATCTCAATTCAAACAATAATAGCAGCACAGATAGAGATGGACCAAAAGACACAAAGCTACCTTAGTTTTAAACGTGTTTATACAATACTCATCTACAAAGAGATGATGATAATGATAATGATCGGGCAGAAAAGCTTACTTCCATAGTTTTCTATAAGTCAAAAAAATTGTAAGGAAAAAAAAGCTTATAATCACCTCACATTCAATGGAAAGAAGGAGATTAAAAAACAAAACAAAACAAAAAAAATCTCATGGGATTTATTGCTGGTCACAGGAGGAATTCCAGAAAAGGGTAAAAGTGGCAGAGTAAGGGAACCAATCTATAATATATATACATGGACTCTAGACCAGTAACTTTGCAAGGTTGATGAAAAAAAGATTATCGCCAGAGTGACAGACAATAAACAGTCACTTGGGAAATTGGAAACTCAAAGGGGTGATCCAATGGTCCAGCTATTTGGACAAAGATAGAAACAGCAAGAATAGGAATGTTGATTCTGGTGTTCAATGCATCTGCACTCATTCCATGGAGAGTAACAACAGAATGTAATACAATATGTTTAGGCCAAGTAGGGAACATTAAATCCCTCATGAAACACTTCAGTTGCAGTTGTATGGAAAAATCTCGGTAATTATAGTCAGATACTAGCCCTAATTAACCATGTGTACTGGAGAGCCATTTTCCACCCTCCAATTGACATATTACTGAGGTATGATCAAAACACAAAAGAGAGGAAAATTTATAATGGTGACATTTCTAATAATTGTCACTTGTATCTCTAAGATGATAATGACTACCATCTGAAGCAAGTGCTCAGACAGTCTACAGGTTAAGATGGTCTGCTCTAGCATCATTGGCATAAATGTTTGAGAGTTTACTAGAATCATACAATGTTGAAACTGGAGGGGCCTTTTTGAGATTGTAGAATCCTATCTTTTCCCAGTATTTTTCATATAAGGAATTCCAGAGGTTTTAAAGGACTTGTCCAGTATTTTTGCCAAGAAAATGTTTCTTGACTCAAAGTTTTGATTATAAACCAGTATCGCATGACTTCTCTCAAAGTCTAGACTTCCATTTTTATAAATTGTGTATATTCTGCTGAAAGGCAATACAATACAAATAATGCTTTTAAAATATATAATAAATGATTTAAATAATTATAATTAAGATCATAATACCTAAAAACAGAAATTTAGATCAGCAAGAAACAAAAGAGATAGGGAAAGGAAATGGAAGAGAAAAATAATTTATTAAATGTCTACTATGTGATAGGCACTGTAGTAAAAGCTTTTTACAAATATTACATTATTTGATCTTTAGAACAACCCTTGGAGGCAGGTACTGTTGAGGAAATTGATTAAAGCAAAATCTTGTTCAGGATCACAAGGAAATAAATGTCTGAAGCCATAGTTGTACTCAGTTCTTTCTGGATTCCAGTCTTAGCATCATTCTAATCCACTTCAATACCTAGCCACCTCTAGAGAGATGATGGATTAAACAGACAGTCAGATTAATAGACAGACAGACAGGGAGAGATAGAAAGGAAGAGAGAAGACACAGAGGAAAGCAGAAAGAGAGACAGAGAGAGAAAGAGAAAGAGACAGAGAGATAGAGATCTAAGAGAGAATTGTAAAAAAAAAAAATGCTAGGAATATTAAAAAAAAAAAGTAAACATTAAAATCCCTATCCTCAAAGGACCTTAAACTCTAATGGGGGAAGAAAATACATAATGGCATACAGTAAAACTGGACTGTACCTATATGGCAACATGGTCTTGTTATTTTGGGGAAGAAACATGAAGGCCTGGATACTGAGGAGCTAAAGTGAAGCTCCCCTATTAGCAGTCAGGATGGACTCTGCTCTTGGAGGTGAGTTCAAGTTTCCAGTGGAGGGGAGGTCAAAATGAAGGCTTATATGGAGACAAAAAGTGAGTTAAAGACTATTAATCCATGTTCCTCATATAACAGGTGAAGAAATTAAGGTCCCAAGAGTGACAGTTAGAGTTCACACTAAAGATCTTTGATTATTCTTCCAATCCTCTATGCTGCATTTGTGGTGTTGTGCTTTTGTGTGCATGTGGTGTGTGTGTGGGTGGGGGAGGGCTGGCTTATTTAAAGTACAATTCCTAAAAATTCTAATGATCAGAATAGAAAAAAAAATCAAAAATAACATATTAGGGAGACCACAAAGCATAACAGTCAGAAACTTGGCTTTGGAACCAAGAAGACCTGAGTTCAAGTTCAGCCTGTGAAATATTATCTGTGTGACCCAGTCACACAACCTCTTATCATTCCAAATGACTCTTTAAGACTCAGGTTTCAGAGCAAATTCTTCAGTGCACTGGGGGAGCGAGTTCCTCCACTTATGAAATGGCAGAGTCCAGTCCAAATTTCTTCTCTCATCAATAGTAAAGTGTATCTTCTGTCATTTCTGAATGAAACAGTTAAAGATCTTGTCACATTTTAATAAATTTTCAATACTTAACAACTAAGAAGGGTTCTACCAATACTCTTTAGTCATTTATCAGTCATGTCAGACTCTTCATGATCCCTTTGGAGTTTTTCTTAGCAAAGCTACCAACTAATAGGCCTTATAAAACTTCTTTTTGAGGGGGTTGATGAGTAGAGAGTAAAATTAACTTCATTCTTTAAAATGAAGAAACCAACATATTTATGTGGAAAGATGAAACTTCTGACAAAACTACTAAAATTGTCTCATTATAATGGATTGTTATTAAAACAAAGTAGTTGGTTGTAATAATCATCAAGAATGAGAAGATTGGAATGATGCTGGCAAGTTAAAGGATACCAATAAAGACAGCAAAGATGGGATATCAAGTGAAAAAACAACTCTTAAAAAAGCATGGAGCCTTATTTCACTAGCTAATTTTTCAGATGCAGAGAGGTTCTTCAACTGCAATTCATCATGCCAATTATAAGAAGGCAAGTGATGATGAAAAGATGGTAGCAATACATTTTCAAAAATAGTTCAACCAAGTACTTATTAAGCCCTCTTTAAAACATAGACAATGTGCTAAATTCTAGGATTACAAAAGAATAAAAAACAACAGTTCCTGAGCAGCAGGATCTTACATTCCAGGAGAAGAGACATGAACAGAGGTACATATAGGAAATCTAAAGAGTAGATAGATGCAAGGTAACCCTAGAAAAAAGAAAGCACTAGTGAATGAGTGGAAGGGGAGGATAGGAAAAACCTTCTGTTATAGGTGAAGTCTGATATATCTTGAGCAAAGCCAGGAAATCAAAAAGGCAGGTATGAAAGTGAGTATGTGTATGAATTTGTGTGTGTGTGTGTGTGTGTGTGTGTGTGTGTGTCTGTATGTGTGTACAAGTATCAAGAAAACCAGAGTTCAAATTTTGACTTCTGCATCTATGAAATGAAGGAGTTGAACTGAATGGATTCTGAGGCCCCTTATATTTCTTGATCTATGATACTATGGTAATATGGAGAATTGATTGTTAGGTACATAAAACCATTGCCCCAAAGAGTGATTTTACCTGTATAATTTCTAAGGTGAATTAGATCAAGGAACGGGAATTAAATTGACCCCTTGTGTCTTTTGTCAAATTGCCAACAGTTTCAGAATATAAGCTTACTCTGAAGTGATCCAAAGGATCCAAAGAGACTTCTCACCTTTGACAAGCTTTGTATGTGAACCAAGTTCAGGGTTTTTTATTTGTTTGTTTGTTTTTATTTTTGATGCAATCATGGTTGAGAAATAAAGACTTTACTTACAGAAGCAAAGTTTAGTTGAATAATAATCGAAGATACTTAATTTTAGTGACAAAAGTATAATTTATAGCTACACATTTATATGTCTTTAAATCTTGTTCTATGTATTATGATTTGAGTGAATAAACAGGCAATGATTTATTATTTTATTAAAATAATTATATTGTTAATTATAACAATTGATCATTTATTGATGTTATAATAATTTCCTATTATTATTATTATTATAGTTTTTGTTTTACACAATATTATCCATAGAAAATGGAATTTGATAATTTGTATATGACTTCTGCTTTTTTAGGGCCTATGAAGTCAAAATGAAGGTCCCCAACATTCACCTATTGGTAGACACTTAGAAAACAGGAATGCTTCCTAAGACAAAATAAAAAGAGCTTCTATGTTACTTTTTTTCAAAGAAAATAACAAAAGGTACAACTCAATAGGAAGTATAATTCAATCATTTCTATTAAGATCTTTATTGGCTGTATGTCAGGTTTCCTTAATCAATATTGATTTTCATGTAATTACTATCTTCTTCATACCTATCAAGAGATCATGTTAATAGTTTATCTTTGATAAATGATCCACAATCATTGAACATTTGAAAATTTTGACATCTTCATGCATCTCCCTCTGGTTACACAGTTTAATTGTTCCTAAATTTATAGAAAATCAGTTTTGTTTGATTCTGTGAAGTCTTGTACAATTTACAAGTTTGGTTTTTTAAATCACATGTCTATCTTCCAATTTCCTTGTCTGTCAATGGTAACATGATTCTCCCATTTACTAGTTTCAGTGCATTTGGAGACATCTGACTTCTCCATCTTTTGTATTAAGCTACATATTAAGCCTTATTTATTCCTCCTCAAAAAATATTTTGTTTGTTCTTTCCTTTTTGATACCATTGTCTAAGTGCTAGTCTAAGACTTTATAAACTCATGCCCAAATTACTACAACAATTTCCCGCTCAGATTCTTTGAGTCTTCCTTTTCCCTATTGCACTTTTCTGCATATCACTATGTAATAAGCTTTTCAAAAACTACACCTCATCATATAAGTTCACTGTAAATGAGATGTTATTACTTAATTCTTTGTACTTGTGTCCACAGTGCCAAGCACAATACCTGGCAAAATAGGAGTTTCATATTTATCAAATGATTATTGTCATTTCTTTGCTCATTATCTTCTAGTAGTTCCTCAGGTTAAGATACAAATTCCTCATGGCATTCAGTGTACTCTAGCTGGCCCCAATTAGACTGAGTAGACTTGGCTGGAAAGAACTCTAGATTTTGAATCTGAAGACTTCCATTCAACTCTTAGCTATACTACTTAGTTTTTTGTGAATTTAGGCTAATCATTTAACTTTTGGGAAATTAAGTTTTGTAAATTAAGAAGTTGATCAAGACAATTTTAGGGGTCACTTCCAATTCTACTACTAGCATCCTATGATCACGTAAAATTTTATATTCTATGATTGCCCAACACAAACTTTTGATATCGGCAAACTCCCAATTTTATATTCCTGCTTTTCTTGGTTCCTCATCTGTAATATTATTCTCCTCAATATCATAGCACATCAAATTGGAAAGAGATCCTCTCATCTTAAGAAGAATTTCTTTAATAATGTAGTGAAAAAGGAGCAATGTAACCTTTGCCTAAGATAGATAATGTTTCCTAAATATAGGACATATTCTGACTCTAAAGGGAACAACAGGAGACCTTCTCAGGGAGGCAAGAAACAATAGTCAAAATTATTGAAAAAAATTTTTTGTGAAATTATTGTATTAAAAAATCACACTTTTTTTCAATGAAAATAAAAACAAAGTTAACAAAAGTGTGACTAACATGCTGAATTCATTACAGTTGAAAGTGAATAAAGCATAGCAAAGAAGATATATGCAAATGAGATCAAATTTTAGTTAGCACATTTAATTTTGACATGGATGCAATATAAAGCTATTAGCCAGTATCAGACTTATTACAAAGGTGAATTACATCTTTGTCTGCTGGCTGAACTTGAATATGAGATGTGTAAAAACTTGAAATCAGCTATCTTTGTGTTAAAGTTGATATATATAGATATAGATCTTGATCTATATGTATAGATCAAGATCTATATCTATATATATATATCAATGCCATTCATGTTGATAAGTGCAATATAATAAAGCTACAACTAAAAAGCTGAAATAAATTGAGAATATAATTATTTACAATTTTAATAATTAAAGGTAATTTTGTTTAAATTACTTGTCTCCATTTTAAGTAAAATAATATTCTTTGATGATAAAGAACACATAAATGATTTAAAGAAATAGTCCATAGGAGTAGCTAAAATTAGAAAAAAGTAGATACTAGAGACAGTTTAAGTAGCAGAAATATAGAAATTAAGAGAAAGGCTTAAATTCAGAAAATGTGATCTTCTAGTGCCTTCCCTCTGAGATTACTTTCAATTTATCTTGCATATAGCTTATATTTACATAATTATTTACATGTTTTCTATCATATTAGAATGTTAGTTTCTTGAAGGCAGGGAATATTTTTTCTATTTGTTGTATTTCCAGTACAAAACACAGTTCCTGGCACATATTTAACTCTTAATAAATACTTATTTAATTTGATTTGTGTACATTTAGCACTGTGATTTAAAAATACTATTATCAATGAAGAGAAAAAGTCATTGGATTTGCTTTGTACAGATGCTTTAGTGGTAGACAAATTTATTAAGTTGAAATGACATTATAAAAGTTTACATGTAGAATATGTGGGCAAGACAAGGATTTTTGTAGAGAAAATTAAGATGCTTTTAATGAGCAAAACCAAACTATTTCAAAATATGTTTATTTCATCTTATAGATTTGACACAGTTCTTTATATATTTTTTAAATGAGGCCTTTATCAGAAACACTGGCTGTAAAAATTTTTTGTAGCTTGTATTTTTAATTTTGCTTTTGTGATTTTGTTTGTGCAAAACTTTTTCAATATAATCAAAGTTGTTTATTTTGTATTTCATAATATTCTCTAGTTTTTCTTTGGTCATAAATTCTTCCCTTCTCCAAAGATCTGGCAGGTAAACTATCCCTTGCTCTCCTAATTTGCTTATGATATCACCCTTTACCCCAAATCATGCATCCATTTTGACTTTATTTTGGTATGAGGTGTGAAATGTAGGTCCTTGCTGAGTTTATGACATGTTATTTTCCAGTTTTTCCAGCAATTTTTGTGAAATAGTTGAGTTCTTATTCCAGAAGCTAGAGTTTGGGGGTTTATATCAAATACTAGATTACTACAGTCATTATTGGATCATATGTATCTAATGTATTCCATTGATCCACTATTTTATTTCTTAGCCAGTACCAAAGATTTTAATGACTGTTGCTTTATAATATAGTTTTAGGTCTGGTATTGCTAGGTCATCATCCTTTGTATTTTTTTTTTCATTAATTCCCTTGGTATTCTTGCCCTTTTGTTCTTCCAGATGAATTTTGTTATTATTTTTCTAGCTCTATAAAATAAATTTTGGCAGTTTGATTGGTATGACATTGAACATAAAGACCAATTTAGTTAGAATTGTAATGTTTTGTTATATTAGCTTGGCCATATTCATTTCATCAAAGCAATTATTTGTTTCATATATGGGGTATACCAAAAGTCTTAGCCTAGTTTTAACCTTTAGTTTAAAATTTCATTAAGACTTGAAATAACAGGTGGTAAGTGTGAAAAGCCTCATTTGATTGAAGAAATGTTTAGTGCCATCTGCAGCAATTTATATGAATTATCAATGTATTGAAATCATGTTTGCTTTTTTAATATGCAAAACAGCTTCAAATGGTTCTTCTTGCAAATATATTCTATCTTTCTGCCTATGGAGTTTGTAGGATAAATTCTGATGACTTCTGTTTGTTCCTCCAGTGATCCTCATCCAAATACTCTTCACCAGCAAGAAACTGGAAACTGAATGGATGCCCATTAATTGGAGAATGGCTGAATAAGGTATGGTATATGAATGTTATGGAATATTATTGTTCTATAAAAAATGATCAGGAGGATAATTTCAGAGAGGCCTGGAGAGACTTACATGAATTGATGTGAAGTGAAATAACCAGGATATCATTGTACATGGCAACATCAATATTATATGATCTTCAATTCTAATGAACATAACTTTCCAACAATGAGATGATTAAGACCAGGTCCAATGATCTTGTGATGAAGAGAGCCATTTACACCCAAAGAGAGGATTGTAGGAATTGAGTATGCATCACAACATAGCATTTTTACTCTTTTTGTTGTTGTTTGCTTACATCTTATTTTCTTATTCATTTATTTCCTTTTTGATCTGATTTTTCTGTAAAAATATGTTTACACACATTGTATTTAACATATATTTTAACATGTACAACATATATTGGGTTGCTTGTCATATAGGGAAGAGAGTGGGGGAAAGGAGGGGAAAATCTGAAATGCGAGCCAAGGGTCAATGTTGAAAAATTATCCGTGCATATATTTTGAAAATAAAAAGCTTTTAAAAAACCCCAAATAATCTTCCCCTTCTTTCCTGCTTTGGAGCCTGTATTTCCTTACTTAACAATACAATTTACTTCCATTTCTTCCTTTTACATTGAATAATGCATGTTTCATTGAATAATGTATATCCATCCACAGTCATGAATTCCAGTCATGAATTTAAATTCCACCATTTTTGTTAGTAATTGTGAAATCAAATTTGCCTCCTAATGTTAGACTCTCAAGTTCCTTTTGCTCATTGCTTAAACTTTGGGCATTTGTATATAAGTATCTGAGGCCAGGGGGCTTTAAACTACTGGTTCTTTTCTGGAATTTTTCTGGGTAACTACCTTCTATGAAAAAGATTCTTAATCTTTTGTATGTGTGTCAGGCTTTTGGTAGTCCAGTTAAGCCACTTCACAAAACATACTTTTTCTTTCTCTTTTTTATAACAACTTTTTATTGACAGAACCCATGCCAGGGTATTTTTTTTTTTACAACATTATCCCTTGCACTCGCTTCTGTTCCGATTTTTCTCCTTCCCTCCACCCTTTCCCCTAGATGGCAAGTAGTCCTACTTTTTAAATACTTTTTAAAGCATAAGATAAAATAGGATTTTTAAAGCATAAGATAAAATAGGATTACAAAGGAAATCAGTTACTAATATGTGTTTACCAAAAATGTTTAAGTCTACAGATCCCAGGTGAAGAACAACTACTTTGTTGTATCTAGCTTAGTGGACATACATATGTACTTTTGTTCCCTTCTAGACTTTAGAAAATTAATTTTTTTTATTTGATATTGAAGACACTAGCCAAATGTGCATATATTTTATCATTCTCTGCTAGGCACATAATTCATTCATTTCTAGTAGTTTGTGATTCTTCCATTTTAAAAAAATAGTTCAGAAATCCAAATCTCATTCTTAAATACCACCTTGACTTCTCAAATCATTTTTTCTCCTGTATCTACATAAACTTTACTTTCTTGCTCAACATTTTATAATTTTTGGCAATGTTTTCTAGGTTTCCTCTGTCGGTATCATTTACTCCCTAACTTGTGTCACCTAAAGTGGGCAAGGCTTGAGACGTTTTTGGTTATGTCTTAGACACATAGTCAAGGGAGACAATAAACCAATCTATTTTTGCTTTCAAGTAAACAACTGTGTATAGTGAATTACAAGTGCTGATCTCTTATTTTTGACTCATACTTTATCTTTCCTATCAGAGAATCTATCTCTTTCCTTTTTAAACAAGATTAAATTTTGTTTTTCAGTTGCAAAAGCAGAGCTATCATTTTCCCTCCAATTTTCTTCAGTGTTACACTACCTCCTGACAAGTTTATTAAATCTTTCTTTTGCCATTTCAGTTACTTTTTTGCCTTGTTAAAACCCCATTTTCTTCTTTTTTTCCTAAAAGAGAGAAAGAGAGAGAGGAGAGGAAACAGGAAGAAAGCGAAGAAAAGTAAGAGGGAGAGAGAAACACTCAGACAAGGATACACAGAGAGATGAGAAAGTGGTACAGAGAAATTGCTGGTTACCCAGATATGTAAAAGGCTGATTGTCTCTTTCTGCCCCCATCATGTGTCTCTGTGAACTTTTATTTCCAATGAAGCAGAATCTCTTTGATAATTAAAAGTAGAACATGATTTGTATTGCAGCAGGCTTCATGTTGATTTTCTTTATGCAGACCTCTCTATGTCAGGCTTCCATGGGGAAGTGGGCATTCCAAGACTAGCATGAACATAGCTGATATTTGCTTGAGAACAAGTGGCCAGTGACAAACACCACATTGAGAGTTACAGAGAACATTCTCCAGTCCTTCCCCCCAACAAAATCATCCTGAGGCTGTGATATCAGGGGAATAAAACAACAAATAACTAGTAATGAGAAAGTTGCTAATAATAGAGTAGAGAAGGGATGAGTAGTCATTTAAAGAAAAGATCTAGAGATGCAATTATTGTGAATCCTATCATCCTGTGAAATGAATAACCCCATTTTCTTCATCATCTTCCTTCTTTTCCTTGTTTCTAATTTATAGATCTAAGTCAGCCAACACTACTAATTGCTTTCAATTATGCCTGAAGTTCTAGAAGTGCAGTCAGAAAGAGGTCAGAATAGAAGTCTATTTGATCTATTTCTTACAAGTTATATAATGAAAGCATATTTACCCTCTGTATTAATTGGGTCATGAACTGTGTGTATGTATTTGTCAGATAAGAGTAGAAAATTCATGAATTAGGTAAAGAAAGACTATTTTATATAATATTTTAATAGAGGTTCCATTTAGTTGTATGAATTTTGGGTCTGTCCATGAAGGGTTAATTCAAACTACATAGCAATCTCTCTGAAGAGAAGATATGTCTATAGGAGAGGAAGAGGAGGCTCAACTAAGTCGAACACTTTCTGGTGGCCAGCAGGTTTACTGAAGCCTTTAAAAGAGATTAACAGATGTTTGGCCACAGAAAAGCTAAGTTCATTTGACTGATATTTCAAAAAGAGAAGCAATAATGGCTCAAATATCACACTCCTTTGCAGAATAATCGATACAGTAACATGCTGTCTTTCTAAAAGTTTAACAAAGACAATATTTGATGCAAGGGCTGCATATGTGTTTTGAGAGTGGCGGAAGCTGGAGATAGTGATATACCCATGAAGAACTTTCTCGTGCACTCCCGACTATCCTATATCCTTTTGTTTATAATCACCTAAGCAATAAATTAATCTATGTAACCTTACTTTCTGAAACTGTCAAGTTGACATAAATCTGGTGGTTTCTAAAACTCTCCAAGAAAATAGTCAAAATGAGTAGATAGAGGGTATCTTTTGAGAATTCCCATTAGCATGACATTATAACAGAATTCCTAAGGCACATAAGGCCTTTCTATTCCACTCCTAAATGAAAAATGCCTAACCCATAAAATGATTCATTTCTGGACTATTCTATGCACTTAACCTCTATGGAACTCAGCCTTATCATCTATATAATAAAAATCATAACTTCTATGAACCTAACTCACAGAATTATTAAGAGTTAAATGAAATTTTATATATATATATATATATTATATATAGTGTTTTGTGAAATTTAAAGTACTATAAAGCAACAGTGATAAAAATTCAGGCTTGTGAGGATTGCTGACATCTTCAAGTACATATAGATATTTACATTATATGCAAAAACAATTAAGAGCAGTCTTTCCAAGTAGGTAGAGTCAAATGAGAACATTGAGATCATACTAGAAAAAATAATCAATAGCAAAAAATTTTTAAAGGAACATTATGGAGTTAAAAGCTATTAAATAATTGTGCCACCAGAGCAGTGGCACAAATACCAGGGATGGTTGGAGAGAAAACCAGAACACCAAAACAAATTATAGCATATCAATTTAAATATCTTATAAGAAACAAAGTATAAAGTATTCAGAAATACAAGGAAAATTTAAAAGAACTGTTGCAGAGTGAAACAAAAAAAATTTAGGAAAACAACATGGATAATGCCCATAATGTAAAAACAAAAAACCAATAAAATGAAAAGAAATATTGTAAGTTAGTGAGCTTAAAAATGTACTTTCATTGAAGAGAAATAGACATGGTTGAAGTGTTGGTTGATTTTGCTAAAAACAATTTTTTATATTTTTCTTTTAAAATTTTTATTATTAAAAATTTACTACTGATTGAAGTTGGAGGAATATTGAAAAATGAAAGTGAGATATAAAGAAAAGCATCAATAAAACAACAGCAAAAACAGAGATGGAATAGTGGGGTTATGTGGAAAAATAGCATGTAGCAATAATTCCTTAAACTCCAGAGAAACTGAATATTAAAAAAGAATTAATTCTCATTTTGAAAATAGATTAAAATGCTTAATCTATTATAGATACTATATCAGCCTTGACAAGTCTCTTTATGTTTTTCAAGCATTAAGTCATTTCCTTCATATTCTATTTTCCCCTTTATCCTTTATGCCAAAGACACTTATGTCCAAAAAGGTGTGGTTTGAAAATATAGCTCCATCCTTTTTCAGAAGAGAAAAGTGAATAGAAAAGAATAAGGTGGCCAGCTAACTGTATTCCCCACAGCAATATCTGCTGGTTATATCACTATTCATAATATTTATCATTTCTTACAATACAGTAATATTCCATTACATTTATGTACTACATCTTGTTTAACCATCCCAGAATCAATGGGCATCTATTTTGTTTCTAGTTCTTTCCTACCACAAAAGTGTTTCTATAAATATAGTTCAAGTGGGCTTTCTCTTTTTTGTAACTGAGATCCTCAGAGTACATAGTCAGCAGTGTAATTTCTTGAGTCAAAGGACATAGACATCCCAATCATTTCCCCCCATAGTTTCAAATTAATTTACTGAAAGAAAGAATGACTCTTAACTCCAACAATAATTTATTTGTATGGCCATTTGTTCCATAGTCTTCTAGCATTAACTCATTCCATCTTTTGACATCTTTGCCAATTTGTTAGATGTGAAGTGAAACCTTAGATTTGTTTTGTTTTGTAATTTCTCTTATCATGGAATACTTGGAAAAACACTGGTTCTGGAGTTAGAACACTAGCATTCAAATATTGCCTCTTATGTTCATAAGTGATTACATTGGATAACTCCATGTAACCTTTCACAACTTCAGGTTCCTCATCATTAAAATGAGAGTGATAGAGTTTAGGACCTATAGGTTTCTATCAGATCCATAAACTTATTGATCCTATTATAGGTGAATTATAGTATTCTTTCATATACATAATAGTTTGCAATTCTTCTTTTGAATATTGTTAAGCATATATTATTTATATAGCACCTTAAGGATGTCAAAATGCTTTTCATCCATTATCTTCTTTGATCCCTGAAACAATTTTGAGAGGTAGGTACTATTATTATTCCAAGTTTACACATAGGGGCCAAGAGAAGTTAAATGACTTCCCCAGGGTTACACAATTAAGTAAATTTCTGAGTTAGGAATTAAATCCAAATCTTCCATGTTCTAAATACAATGCTCTTTCCGATGTACCATCTAACTAGATGTCCATATCTTTTAATGACTGATCTATTATGACTAATTCCCCATACGTCTTCAGATATGGTTAATACATTCTTAGTTGATAGCTTCCCTTTTTACACAGCATTCATTTTATTTGGAGAATTTTTAAAATGTTATATAATTGAATTTACCTATTTTGTTTTTTTGTAATACCCTCAAACTTATCTGTTTTATCTTTTGTAATTACCTCTATTTTTTTGGTTCATTAGGAATTTACTCCTAAATATGTTTAGAAGAATTTCACATGTATAACTTATATTATATTACATATTGTCTAGGAGAAGGGGGAGGGGAAGACAGAGGGAGAAAAATTTTGGGACATAAGGTTCTACAAGGGTAAATGTTGAAAACTATGCATATATTTTGAAAAATAAAAAGTTATTATTATAAAAACTTCTAGTCATAAATGCTCTTGAAAGGCATTTGATATGTTTCTTTTAATAGTTTTCATCAGATGATCTTTAATTATTCAAGTTTATATATTTTGAATTTATTGCGGTGTAATGAGTGTAGGAAAAAGGATGGAGCTATATTTTCAAACCACACCTTTTGGACATATGTGTCTTTGGCATAAAGGAGAAAGGGGAAATGGTGTAATTGCAGTGTAAATGTAATATGAGGTATAAAATTTTGGTGCATCTCTAATTTCTGCCAGACTGCATCCCAGCTTTCTAAGCATTTCCTACCAAATAGTTAGTTACTCTTTTTTCAACAGTATTGATGGAATTATGCTACCGATTTTCTATTACTTGTTCCCCCTTATATCCAATAGGGATTATTTATAATGGAGTTAGCTAGGAATAATAGCACAGTGTAAGGACAGAGAACAGAGAAAAGCTAATTGCCTCACTGAAATTAATAATTTCTTTCCAGGCCTCAGATAGGACATTTTTAGAAGATTACAACAGTTAAATATACTGACTTTGAATTAGTCCATTCAGAAGAAAAATTCATATGCACGCCTCACCTCTCTCCCCCCCCTCTCCTCTCTCTCTCTTTCTCTCTCTGTCTCCTCTCTCTCTCTCTCTCTCTTCCCCCACAGAAAAAAATAAAGTGAGAAAAAATTAAATGTCATCACCGCCCTTTTCAAATATTGAATAAAAACATCCTTTTATAAATTGTCTAAAAATTTCTGTGAAGTTTCAGTATAGTAATTGAATTAAAAGCTATTAAAGAAATAAACATTCCTGTTTTTCATATTCAGAGACCAAAATTCTGCCTAACAAAGTAGAGCATATTTAGAATCCTCATCTGTATTCTTTATTCAAGGAAAAAAAAACATTATTTTGCATGTGTGGAAGAGAGATTAGTCCCTTGGAGGGAAAAGAACCCTGAAACACTAAAATCACAGCACATGATGTAACAAATAATCATAGTACATGATGTAATTTCTATATACTTCCCTTTATGATGAGAAATATTTATGCAGAAGCTTATCCTTCACAGATGTTAATTATCAAAATAATGGAAACTATTTTACCACACTTCATTTTAAAGAACAAACTCCAGCTAGAACTAAGCAAAATAATAAATGTGGTGAAAGTTATTGAGACACATAAAATGCCAATAACAGATTCTAATCAGTGCAATAATTTTTAAAAAGGATAGCAAACAATTTAATTGTCAAATGCAAATTAAATAGAGAAAATGTATGTGTAAATTAAAATGATACCATCTATTTATGGTTTTCTAGTTAATGGAAAAGATAGGTGTTAAATGACTTTTTTGAAATTATTTAAAACATTTTTTCTTAAGCAGATTGATTTAATGCAATAGAGAAAAAGTAAAAAATTAAAGTATAAACTATGATCTTTTACTCTTATCATCTGGAACTAAGTTTAAATTCTGTGGGAAAATAGATAAATGAGAAACCTCGAATACAGAGCACTATCTTTTACAGAGTATTTCAAAAGTTCTACACCTTTTCTTCAATTCATATAGCTGTAACAACATATGTATACACAAACACAAATACACAGTCCATGGGAAAAATAAAGTGACAAAAAATTAATGTCATTGGCACATTCAAATATTTAATAAAATATCTTTTTATAGATTGTGTAAAAACAACTTTGGTAAAGAATTTCAACATAGAAATGATATTAAAAGCCATTAAAGAAATAAATACTCCTGTGTTTCATCTTAAGGGACCACATTTTTCTGTCAAATAAAATCAGTCTATTTAGAGCTCTCATCTATACTCACCCAATTTTGATCTGATTATCAGAAACGCTTTTGAGTTTATCAGTGGATAAACAGTGAATTTTCTTGAGTTTTTATATTAATATGTAGAAAAATTATTTTTACTTATCTATTGTGTGTTATTAAGTATTTTGATAGACATATTAAATATTTGTGATTTTCTATTTAAAGTGTTATTATCTTAGAAATAAAATTATTTTTCTATCTTCTGAAAATACAAAAAATTAGTTTTAAAAGGTAGGAAATAAATATCTGTATGCAAACAACTGAAGTTATACTTTCTGTATTAGTTTTCCATAAAAATAAAATTTTAAGAATCCTCCAACATCAGACACTGGGGAGACATTGAAATAAAATTGTATGTTTTATGCTGGACATGGTGGCCTATTCCTGTAATCCTTTCGTGGGGAGAGACTTATGCTGATGGATGACTGTTTTGAGGAATTCTATCCAAACTAAGTCTGGTACCTCTATGATGAGCTCCTGGGAGTCAGAAAACCATCTAAGGAAAAGGAGAAATGTTCAAGTCAAAAAATGGCATTCATTAAAGCTTCTGTGCCAATCTTATTAGAATTTGGCCTGTGCCCTGTAAATCTAATTTGGATGAGATAGAACTAGTCTTAAAAAATTAATCAATTGATTATTTAAAAATAAGATGGCAACTTCTTTTAAACAAGAAAAGAAAATATTATCTATCAATTTATATTTTGTGATTTTAATTTAACCAATATTCATGTTTCAGAGTAAAATTCTTTCTTTTCAAAATACTAGACATTTGCTATTTTTAGATACTAAAGGTTTTTTTTTCAAATTTCTACATTTTCTTTTATCCAAAATCCAAACCATCAAAATAGTACCATATCATTCTACTTTAGCTAAAGTTTTAGATTCTGGGTTTTTATGAATGGGGTTCAACCTTGGAGATATTAGATGAACCCTTTTTTTTTTTTTACATTAGTTCCCACCTAACATTATTTTAGGTGACATTAACATTTAGTCATATCTAGGCTTCTAAAAATAAATAAATTCAAATGCCCTCACTTCCTATGCAATAATTCCAGTTGATACAATGTCAACTATAAGCCAGGCTTTATTTAAAAATACCCCAAACAACTGCAATACAGAAATACACTTTAGCCAATAAATATATATTCATACCACCAACATCTTCCCTAAGATTGAGGCTTCCCTTTCAAGAAAAGTAGTAAGAGTGACAGGAGTCAATAACCACTTTATTAGGAATCCCAATTCTCCCAGGAACTTATATAGTTCTCCAGCTATATGGACTATATCCATAAAGTTAAAGCTTCAACACAAGGGAAAAGAATTGGGAATCACTAAGAAGTTGATCTCTTTTCCCTAGATCTGCAAAGTTCATGTAATTCACAGCATTGCCAAAGGATAAGGCCACCATGAAGACAAGGCTTTGTGGCTTAATGGATAGTGTTACACTTGGAATCAGGAAGCCCCAAGTTTGATTCCTGGTTCGGGCATTTACCAGCTATGTGACCTGGGCAAGTCACTTAACTGTTATCTGCCTCAGTTTTCCCATCTATAAAATGGAGATGATAATAGCACTTATTTCACAGGATTGTTGCAAGAATCAAATGAGATAACAAAGTGTTTTGCAAGCCTATAAATACTGGCAATTGCCATCCTCATTATTGTTGTTATTATTATTGTCATTATTATTTTCACCACATCATATCTCTGTCACTATTCTTCTCATTCCAGTAGATCTATACAGATTTTAGTGTTAGCCAAGAATTCATCCTCTATGTATAAAAGGCTTGGTATTGAGATCCTTCACTTGTTCATAATTGCCTCCTCAAGGCCCCACCTTTTCTATTTACTGGCATCTTTTGTGGATCCCTCTTCATGAATCATGATGACTTTTTTATTATCCTTTTAAAAAATCTCACTGATACATAAAAATTCAATCTGAGAAGTCAAGTCTATCTTTGTGTGGTATCACCTGAGCTATATTCTCAGCTCTGCTTGCTTCTATAGATTCTGCGTCTGTTTGCTCTTTCAAAGAACAAACCTCAATTGTATGAGTACCTATGACTCAATCAATCACCCTCAAATGCTGTTACTCAGACAATTATCTTTTAATGAGATATTGATGGGATATTTTCCACTTATATAAGGAAGAATCTTTATTGAAAAGACACGTCTGTCCTTTAACTTTCTTAAGCTTGCCCAGGTTTCTACTGGCCATATTGTCTACATGTGAATTTTTTTTATATCAAAACAATTTTTTTCATTAAAACATAATAGCATGAAAACTGAATAAATTATAGCAGAGTCTTTGAGAAACAGAAGAAGATATCAGAATTGAGGAAGACCAAGATTTCAGAGAACAATAATTCCTGCAATATTGTCAGCATAGGCTAAGCAAAGATAACTACTGAGAATTGAATGCTGTTTTTATGACCTAAAAATTAAGGTATTTTATCATATTCTTTGTGTTTCTGGAATATTTATGACAATAGATAGCTCAAATGTTTCTATCATCTTGGTAGAAATTTTTTTTTAATTTGATTAAAGGGAATTTC
The DNA here is from genome assembly GCF_016432865.1 of Antechinus flavipes. Classification (NCBI taxonomy): domain Eukaryota; kingdom Metazoa; phylum Chordata; class Mammalia; order Dasyuromorphia; family Dasyuridae; genus Antechinus; species Antechinus flavipes. The sequence goes on along the minus strand of NC_067401.1, from coordinate 353,377,890 downwards.
CTCAGTCTTTGTAAATTCTTCAAAGCTATAGTGTGTGGTAAATAATTGGTATCCTACAACTATAACTATATATTTTTAAATTTGGTCTTCATGACACAATGTAGACTTTTGGCAAATAAGCCTTCTCTTGCCCATTTAGATGACTGAACCAATTTTGAACCAAAGTAGAATAAGAAGGGTAGGGCAGAAATTATTCTCCACACAACAGTACCACTTATTCCTAGAGCTGCTTAATTAAGTCAAATCAATTTGTATACTAATAGATTAAAGTTTTTACCCCTTCAATAGAAATAGGAATTTCAGTTTTGTGACTAAAACTAATTAAGAAATGAGAATTATGTGGGCTAATTGCTAGGACTAAAAATGAGGAAAATAGTAAAAATCATATTTATCTTTTAGGCCTTCTTTTTCCCTTGCCAGTTGTCCATTATTTCTTTCTTTTTAGAATCCACCCTTTACTCTCGTCTCTCTCTCTCTGAACTTCCCTTTAGCTGTGCAGGAGATATTTTTTAAGTGTTATAATAAGAACTCTTTCCAGAAATGCCTTATAAATACAGACTTTACTAAGACCTGACTGAGTGTCCTTCCAAGGAGACCAATTTCTTAGCCGAAGGAAATTTTAGACTTTTAAGTATTAAGAGAAAAGTGGATTAATTCATTAAATGCAATTATTATCTGGATTCTTTAGATGCAATGGCACACCCTGAGAAAGTCATTTGGCAATTTCAGGCACTATGGAGGGGCCAACGATGGAGGTATTTCTATGGAATAGGTCTTTGAGCATCCCTTATGTATTTTATTTATTTATTTCAACAAGAGGAATATCAGCTTTCTTGCCAAATCTATAATAGGAAGCACTCTAACAAAAACATACTTAATGGTATATTATTAAGTATTGTGTTCTCACTGTATCTATTCACAGAATTTTGGAATCTGAGACTTGGAAGGGATTTCAGCGATTGCAAACACCAACTAGAACATAAGAGTCCTCTTCAAATTCTTAAATAGAAAGTCATCAAGGTTTTCATTAAAGACCTGAGAAAATAGATTTAACTTTTAGAAGACTATCTTCCAAAGCAATACATTTCACTTTTGTATAAGTAAAATTTTTTGGAGATTTTCCCTTGTGTTGGGCCCCAATAAATCTCTCCAAAACTATACCTATAGTTTTTTGTTATCCTCTTTTATGAGCAAAGTAGGACAAATCTATATATCAGTTCACACCCATGGAGGAGCCCTTTAAGTACTTGAAGGAGATCAAGCATTTATAAAAGCCTGATGTGTCAGGCATGGGCCAAAGTTGTGGATATAAGAATACAAACACACAAGGTAGTCCCTGCATTTAAGGAGTACATTCTAATGAGAAAGGATTATACCTTAAAAAAAAGGAGCCGAAAAAGGAAAGGACAGGGGAGAGTACTGTAGAGGGCTGAAACTGAAAAAGGTGTGCTTGAATCAGACAACTGAGCACTTAAGGCTAATTACCTATTTGATGTGAGACAATGACTGTATTAGCATATATTTGGATAAATGGCTCTTCTCCCTGTTTGGTGCTTATTGAATGTTTGATGTTAAGATAATTGTAGACAAGGAGGATGGGGTGAGAGAGGGACTGGGAAGTCACTTTGCAGCAGGAAGAGGAGGAGAGTCTGATGGCTCTGGACTTGAGAATCCAGGATTCTGCTTGGCTGCCTCTTTCACTTCTCCCCCTAAAGACCAAGGACTTTGATTTATCCTGACTTTGGCTGATCCTAAGCCCTCCGTAGAACTACCCCATACTTCATAGGGTATCTGCATGGTACAGGTATAGAGCAGTCACATCAAGTCACATCAAAATAATGGCAAAACTGGGATATGAGAGTTAGGGGATCCAGAACTGGAGTTCCAGTTCTGGATCCCCATTACCTAGTAAAGTGGAGACCTCAACAAGATGGCAATAGCTGACCTATCAGTGCTATTTTTCCTTTAGCCTTTTTCTGGCCTCATCATCCTCCCCTAGAAGAAATAGGATATAAACTTAATAATTTCATTGGCATAGAGAATTCTCAGGTAAAGAAACTTTTCAACCAATGCAAATCAGTTAGATGGTATAAGAGATAGACTATCAGCCCTGAAGTCAGGAAGACTTATCTTTTTGAGTTCAAATCTGGCTTCAGACATTTATTAGCTATATGACCCTGGGTCTCAGTTTCCTCATCTATAAAATGATATGAAAAAGGAAATGACAAACTACTCCAATATCTTTGCCAACAAAACCCTAAATAAGATGACAGAGGGTTGAACACAACTAAAAGACTAAACAACCTTCCTGCACCTTTAATATATAAGATCACAAAAAGTCAGACACAGCTGACAGACTCCACAATTCTGCACCTTAAAACTCTTACATACTTGGCTAAATCATTGAGCATTTAAGTGACTTTCCCTGGGTCTTATGCACCTGAGATAAAATCTGAACTCATGTCTTTACTCAATTCAAAGCCAGTTCTCTTGAGCCACAGTTTCTACATTTTTATATAAGAAGATTATGATGATTTTTAATGAGATAATGTGATTCAAGACCCTGTACATCTTAAAGTGCTATAGAAATGTATACTTATCTATGTCCTATGATTCCCAGAGCTGAACAGAGTAATTCAGATGTGGTCTTTCTAGGTCAGAGTATGACCCTATTATGGATACAATGTATTGATAAATGAAAGATTTTTTTTATTGTTGTTACTCTATGATATTGTTGACTCATAGTAGCTTTACAATCCACTAGTTCTCCCCCTTCCCCCATAGTGTCTTTTGTTTAGACATCTATCTTCTACTTCTAAAGTTGATTTTTTGACACAAATATAAGATTCATTTAAGGATTGCTTCATATTTGAGGAGTCATGAAAGTCATGAAAAGTGCAATTTCTTATATATAAGCATGTTAGAAAGGACCTACTTATCAGAGGAGTATGCTTTTTATGTTGTTTTTCTAGGAGTAAGGATAGATTTGCACTGAGGCTTCACCTGGTCCCACTCATGATGTGACATCAATTTATAAGAGAGCAGTACATTTTAAGCTAAACCACCTGAAACTATTGGCATTTTTGATTTTTTGACTTTTCATCTACACAGTATATTTGTTTAATTCCAGTGAATTACACAATATATTATACTGCACACCATATAGTCAGAATAAATAGGAATACTTTGACTTGCATCAAACTTAGTTTCTACAAGAATGAATAAAAATGTTGCATGCAGATTTTCTTTTATTTCATTTATTACACCACAATACTTTTTATGTGATCTGTACTAAAGGAAATCTGTTAGTGTCTTTTTTTCAGTCTTTTTCCAGATGTACCTATTCATGTGTGTCACAAAATTTTGTTTATTTTTCTAAATATTTATTTTAATTAGTAATGATACTTTTGTTATTTTCCCCAAGAATAAAAATAGATAATAAACTCCAGTTTAAAATGGTTGTTTGTGCTTTGCTTTAAATTTAAAAGATGAAATATGTACTTTTACATGAAGGAAATATATCCTTACATATGCTTATAAAATATTTATGGCCAAATATACAAAACACAGAGTTGTTCATGATTCCTTAATTAGATTTTAATTAGAATAAGAACTTAATTAAAACATAATTTGTTAATTCATTAGCCTTGGGTTATAACTCTAACACTGATTTTCAGGTAACTAATAGGTCCTGAAGCACACAATTTATTTTGTTATTTCAGAGCTATTTTTAGTCATTTTCCTCTTTAACACATTTTCTGTCTTTGATGTTGCTAAAAATTCCCAGAAAAGGAATCAAATAGATTCTTCTATACAAATAGAATCTGGACTGTCTATTCCCAACATAAACTAATAAGTATTTCAGGCCAAGCCCATCAACCAGAGTATTTTGGCAAAAAGATGGAGCTAGAGTAATAGAAGGAAAATAAGGAAGGGGAAAAGGAAAAGAAGACAACAAAAGGATGTATAAGTATACAATATCAAAATTACTAGCACAGAAATTATTTAAGCTGGTCTATTTGAGTAATCAAGCTATGAAGAGAATATTAAAAGCTGATCAAAACACCAGGTGATAGTAAGGATATTTAGTTATGTATTCTGGTTGATTCTACCAGCATTAAATATAAATATATAATAAATTAATGCAAAACAAAAAAAAATGTGTCATCAGAACCATGGAATCTGAAAACAATATGAGAAATTTGCAAATCATATTTACTTATATCCTGTCTTCCTGAAAGAGTCATGATTCAAATTTCTATCTTATAAGGGCCAACTAAAAGTAATTTTAAAAAAACCACACAAATCAGAGAATGGCTTGGGACCAGAGAGCTCATATAAAAATGAAAACAATGTTTGATACTAAAGATTTAACGAAATGCAAAATTTCTTGCTAAAATATAGTTGACAGTCTACACATATTTTCATAAGGGATTTTTTTTCTCATGTTGATTCAGAGTTCTTTTTTCTGCGTTGTGGTATAAACTATCTATAAATAGAACATAATAATGGCAACACAATCTATTGCTTGATATTGTACCAAACCTATACCTTAACTTCCCTCTCTCCTTTACACATCACACAAAAATTCACACAAAAATAAGACAGATATAATAAGAGGGACCTTGCTTTTTCACAACATATAATGAACCATCTGCTAAATTGCCACTTGATAGAGCCAGTAGCAAGCATTTGCTTATTAAATGTAGTATGTTATAGTAATGAAGTGCTAAAATTATAACACATAGGAATTGAAAAGACAAGATTCTTAACTAGAATTATAAAAATCTTAACTTTCCTTTTTTCCTCTCTGACTTGTGATTTTAGTGTTATCTCTACAACACATACACATTCTCCCTAGTGAATTCTACTTAGAACACAGGAGAAAAAAAGTAAACATTTTATGTGATTGCCTCAATGACAATTAAAAATCCCAGATCATAATAAGGGAAGAGGCAAAACAAAATTTAAACAGGAGCTTTCAAATGAAGGTCTGTCCATGTTGTTCTTGAAACTAAGTGAAGCTGATCCCTCTGTAGAGATCAGCATTGACTTTATTCACAAAAATAGATATAAAACTTCCAAAATCACAAAATCAGAGTTTTGAAGCTAACAAGAAATCTTGGAGATCTAAAGAGACATAACACAGATTGATGGAAAAAGTTCTAAATTTTCAGTTATAAGACATGGGTTCAGTTATTGGTTCTGCCATTTACAATAATTATTGTCTCTTTAAAAATTTTAAAAGACAATACAGAACATAAATGTAACAAATTAAAAGTACTTAAGAGGGACATGCAATTAGATTAAACTTAGATTAAAGAAATAGGTATGATCTAAACCCTGGACATATAAAAGGTAAAAAAATTTCAATCATGCCATATACACATCTCTCAGGATTAATTGTACATTCATATTCTTGATCTTTTTTTCTTGTGGATTACATTTGGCTCTTTAATTTTTAAAATTTTCTTTCTTGAAGACTATTTCACATCTTTCTATCTTTTTGTCTTAATTGCATTATAGTGTTCTCTTAGATTAATATATTGATTTTATTTAACTATTCCCCCATTGTAAATTACTTAGGTTTCTTCTATTTATTTTGCAATTGCATATACTGCTTCTGTGAGAATCTTTGAATTCATAACTCTTCATTGCTGCTATTTTATAACAATTTCAGGAAATATTCTTATTTAATACTGTGTTTTAGGTTCAAAAAGTAATCCAAAATGGTTTTGGGGATAATTTTTATTTATTACTGACATGTTATTTTCCAAAAAAGTTCAAGTTTACAACTCCACCAGTATTATTAGAGATAACTTATTTCTCTATAAATCTGAAGAGGGCCTCTGATGATCTCCTCATGTAGAGAGACTGGAAGACAAGTTGTGGTGAATTCTAGTATAAGTACTGATAACTTTTAATGGGAATGTATTGAGAAAAATAACATCTAATGAGAGACAATGCTGTAAGGTACTTACATAATTGCTTTCCTCATTTCTCAAGTCTTATAGCCACATTAAAAGAATTGGGCTTTCTTCATTAAAGACAAAAATCCATCCCATAAACTAGCCTCGGTTCTTGGTCTCTGCATTTGTTTTAAGTAAAGAAATTGTAAATTCCAAATTTGTAGATAGAGAAGGGAGCCATCCATGTATCCTATCACCTCAGCTTCCAAAGTCCAAGTTTTGCAGTTAATTCAGCATCAATTCCTTAAGGAACAAGTTATAATCTTCCAGAGTGACCTTCAGGATCCACATCAGGCATAGTTAAGACAAGGACTAATTTGGCAGTGATGCAACAATCATACAAAAACTTGGTAGAAACAAGTGTTATACAGGAATTATGCTAAAAGTTCTCCTCTGAGAAAAAGGTGCAATAGGAGACAGAGCAACATCCCCATCTCCTAATGGAGGGTAATATATGTACTTTTGTTTTTACTCTCTCTTTGAAGTAAATGCCTTCTTGTAAAGACTAAATGATATAAAGTAGCTAAATGGAACTGTGATGCTGATTACTAGGACCTCAATGGAGAAAAATGGAGCACAACCAATAGCTTTAAAGAAGTGATAAATTAATTTTCCTCAAGCTACCCCTAGAACCTTGTGGAAGAAGACTAACAGACCCCCTTCTTGGACAGTAAGCCCAAAATATATTACCTATACTGCTATCAATAGTTCTTGAGATTTTTTTTACATTGTAACAATTTTCAGATAAAACCAGATAGTTTTAATTTGCATCTCCTTGAATATTCATGAGATTTAGTATTTGAAGTAATTATTAATACACTTTCCTTTTTGGAAAACTGCCTCTTCATAATTTTTGACTCTTAATTCATTATAAAATCATAGGTTTTATAATCTTAACAACTCCTCATATATTTCATATATCAATGTTTTATCTGAGGAATTTGCCATCAATGTTTTCCCCAATCATTTCTTGATCTTTTTTCTTTTAATTACAATATTTTTGTTGTGCAAGAAAATAAAAATTTTGTTTCTATGTAATCAAACATCACAATCTTCTCCATTAAAGTTTCTTCTATTGATTGAATAGGAAATTGGTATAGAGAATTCCCAGATGATCAAGCTGTATTCACCAATGTAAATCTACTGATTCTCTGAAATTAGTAGTCTTATAGACAGTTGCCTAAACTTTGTGAGTTAAATGACAATAAGTCACAATATTCTTTCTGGAGTATTGCATTCCATTCTGGGCAAATTTTAAAAAAGGGATAAGAGTATATTCAAAGAAAGGTAAACAAAGTTTTGAAAGGCATGAAAACCATTTTGTATCAAAATGGAATCCTGGACAAGTCATTTAAGCTCTCCGGGACTCAGTTTCTTCATCTTAAAAATGAGAGCTGAAGCAAGTTTTCTAACATCCTTTTCAGCTTTAAGTAGATGATTCTGCTTTATTTTTAGCTAATAACAAAAAACATGTTACATGAATATTAAAAAAAGGAAAAATATCAAACTTGATTCAGAGTTTTATTAATGAAACTATCATTAGTTCCTCCTTCTAAAAATCTGAAAAGACCACACAGATCAAAGGAGGTTACAATCTTATTTTACTCTTTATCAACACTTTATCTGGAGTATTATGCTTAGTTTTAGACACATTTAAAATGGCACAATAACAGGAAGATAAACAAAATTATGAAAGAATTTTAAAAACCATCTTGCATCAAGATTCATTAAAGGAACTAGCAATGTTTAGCCTGAATAAGAGATTCAGGAAAAACATGACAACTGTTTTTCCATATGTTAAGGATTACCATGTGTTAAAAGGGATTAGAATTAGCCTTTATAGCTTCAGAAAGGATAAGTAGGACCAAAGGCTAAAATTTGCTTAAATCTCAGCTCTGTAAACTTCCTAACTATTAAAGCTATCCAAAAGTGAAATGGGCTTAACTGGTGATAAAGTAAGTTCTCACTCACTATTTTAAAACAAAAACTAAAGCCACTTAACAAGGATGTTATTGAAGGCTACTTATGCAGCAGATATCCTAAATTGACTCCTAAGATTTCTTTTAACTCAAATTCTATTTGGAAAACTATTGATTTATAGAAATAAAGTATAACTTTTATACCAAATCGACTCTTTATCCTTTTGGGAAATATACTCTTTTGCCTTTTAAATAAAGCTTTTATGTAATTTATTTAATAGGGAAAAAGTTAAAATTTATTTTGTCAGAAAATATTCAATTATATTTAGAGTATTCAGAAATTATATAGGACTTTCTTCTCTGAGAAAATTTGTTTCTAAAGCACCTTTTTTTCATCACATGAACTTCAAATTAATTGATTTCTAATGACCTTATCATTTAAGTTCTATAAATAAAAATCTAAAACCTCTAAGTAAAATCAAGATCATAAATGAAGGGTAAAGAGAGATAGACAAGAGGTAGTGTGGATAAGTGCCTGGAGTCAGGAATACTTGAGTTAAAATCAAACCTCAGATATTTTATTAAGCTGTGTGACTCTGTACAAGCCACTTAACTACTATTTTACCTCATTTTTCTCATCTGTAAATGAGATTATTAATCACATCAACCCCCTCCATCATTATCGTAAGAAGTAATTGTGTTAATATTTGTAAAGCTATTTGGAAACCTTAAATGCTACATCATCATCATCATCATCATCATATTTAGACTCAAGAGTATGTTCAGATCCCATCTCTATGATTTATTATCTGGTTTATATGGATCTATTTCCTCATCATAAAATGAGGATTTTGGAGTAGGATCATTTCTAAGGGCCTTTCAAATTCAAAATACTTGATTTCTACCTTTACCCATCGTGTTAGGTTCAAGTCTCTGCCTCTGACTAGCTACCCCACAAAGTCATATTATATTTTTTGTTTTGCTCATAAACATATGTAAATAGTTTTGTGTCTTTGAAATGATGCTTTAGCTATTATTACTGGGAATATCAGTGATCTAAACTTAGAATAGTTATGACATTTCTTCATAGTATTTGGAACTGGAAAGCACAATGTAGTTCAACCCCTTCATTTTAGAAATGAAACCAAGGGAGAAGAAATAAGTGGGTTACATAAGCAATAACTGGCAAAATTGTAATTCACATCTGGATCTTCTAACTCCAGATAAAGTGTCCCAGAACTATAATGCATTTCCCCCCTTACTTTGACCCATGAACTCCCTCTCTCTTTCTATAAGATGAAGCTTCAGCAGCAGTGTCTTCATAAGGTCTTTTCTGATTCCATGAACTATGAGTGTCATCCTTCCCAAATCACTTTCTGTTGAACAACTTTGCATATGTTTGGACTTACCTTTACATTTACTATACTATACACATTTTTACACATGCTTGTTTTCTCTATTTAGAAGACAAGCTCATTGCAAGTAGGGATAATCTTGAGTCATTAATGAACATTAATTGAGAACTTACTATATGCAAGTAATTTGTGCAACCAAACCATTTTTGGTTTTAGTGGTTGAACTCCAGATAAATGATTAGAAGGAAAAATTTCTCCTTTTTCCTACAGATGTTTTGTTTAACATTTGGATTTACAAATTGGAATTATAAAAAGTATAATCATAATAAATTATTTCACATATGTGAAATTGATGATTTTAGCCAATAACATGTTAATCCCAGAAAAATTGATTAGGTTCCTTTCCACATGCATATGCATACAAAAACTTACATAGATAATCATATACCAGCCAACAAGAGTACCCTTCCACCTGAGTCTCTCTTGTTTTAGTTGTGAATCAAGAAATTAGCAAAGACAGAATCAATGCACTACAGATTATAAACCATTATATAAGAATGAGTTAATATTATTGGACAATTGAACAGGCTGCTTTTACTTGATTGTGCATATAAAATTCATACACAGAGGAATTAAGATGAAACTGCTGATATTCATCTATTTCCTCCCTTTAGTCCTTCCATCGTGTCATTCCATTTTTTAAAACATTCACTGTTCTTTTATTTTTTACCTGTTTTTCTTGAGTGGAGAAAAGACACAAGTTAAAAATAGAAGGTAATATGTATCTAAGTGTGAATATACTTGTATAGATATATACACATATGTATATATACATATATGAAGATATATTTACAAACAACATATATAAATGATCACTTTTTTCTTATTTGACCATTAGCTTAGATTTGTTTCCCTTAAGGACTTAAATATTATCAATTGTATAATCTACAATTTTCATTAAAGAATAATCAGATTCTTAAATGCAAATCTTTAATATCTAGAATACCTCATTATTTTGTCTTTTATTATCCATTTTTCTAATATTTTATTCTTTATCATCTTTTAGTCCTTTTCTTTGAATTCCAGTACAGAAAACATGTGCAATTTAACAAAAGATATTAGTTGAGTGACCTTAATTCTCCCTATACCTGTCTTTTAAAAATAAAGATCTTGTCTTGAAATTCTCGCAAGAAAAATTCTCTGAGCCCCTCTAACTTGTTACTCTTTTTTTCCTGAAATGTTTTCCCTTTGCTTGACCCTCTTTCCTTCAAAGTTTAACTACAACTCATTTAATGCTTTCCAGTCAAATTCACATAACTTTAGGAACCCTAACCAATACCACAAATAATTTTTATGATTATAATTTTGGATGGTAGCTACTGCTTTACAGCAAAATATGAGACATACTAGAAATCCTTTTTGAAATGATGAAAATTTTATTTTCCTGTAATTATTATTTCTTCCACACATAATTATATTCCTAACTATTAAATTCTTATGACTTACACACAATCTTCAAAATTTTGTGATCCAGACTCTCTTTTATACCTTTATCTCTAAAAAGCTTACTAAAAGTGAATATTTTCTTTGTAGATTTATAGCTACCCTAAAGCAATGCAAAAGATATTGTTTCTCCTTATAATTTTTTTAACTCCTTACCTCCTATATATAGTTTAAAACTGAAATGGAATCTGTTATCTTTTGAATGATCCTTCAGAAATATTTTTTGGCATTATGAGATGAGGAAAATCCTTAACTTCTATTCTATTAGAATATGACCAAATAATTGTAAAATATTAACTGCTCAATGGTAGGTCATACCAATATAATAAAAATGAAAATATTGCCCAAATTAATTGTCTTATTTATAGGTACACCATACTGACAAAGAATTATTTTTTTAGAACTAGAAAAATAATAAATGTCATCACTAGAAATAAAGTAAAAAGTCTTGAGAGGTAGGGAGGAGAGGGAGGAGGAAATCTAGCAATTTCAGTTATACTGGTTAACAAATGGACAGGTCAATCAGTAGAACTTAGAAAAACTGGGGAAAAATCTGTTTATCAAGTTCCTTTGATAAAGATGTCATATACGAGATAAAGAACTGATTAAAATTTAAAAGAATAAGAGCCATTTCCTAACAGATAAATGTTCAAAGATTATAAACAGTCACTTCTCAAAACAAGAAATCCAAACATTGTATAATTAGAGAAATACAAATTGGAGCAACTCTTGAGGATCTCCCTTACCAACATAAAACAAAACAAAATCATTTGTGTCTCATAACAACTTTGTGAGGTAGCTACTATTATTTCCTTTTTACAAATAGGCAATATGACTTGGTCAAGGTAACACAACTACTTAGTGTGATTCAAACTCAAATCTTTTTGATTCCAATACTTTATTGGGTTATATAGCAGTATATAGGAGAGATAGTCAAGCTTCAAAAAACTATGTATGCTGGTACACTGCAGGTGAAATTGTGAACTAGTAAAGGCATTTTGGTAAAGCAGTTTGGATTTATACCTCTGAAGTTACAAAAGCGTGTAGGTAGGTACTTCAGGGTAGAAAACTCTGGGCCTGAAATAAGAAAAACCCGAGTTTAAATTCAGTCTCAGCTGGATAAATCATTTGACTGCTGTCTGCCTCAGTTTTTTCATCTTAAAATGGAGTAATGAGAGCACTTAACTCCCAAAGTTATTGTGAGAATCAAAAGAGCTAATATTGTAAGGAGCTTGGTACAATGCTCATCACATAGCAAACATTATATAAGTAATAGCTATCATTATTATTATTTTTGACAACCAATAGGCATATGCTCCTCCACAGGGCTCAAGATAGGAAAAAAAAAGGATTCACAAGTATAAAATATTTTCATAAGCTCTTTGTGTAATAAAACAATGCTCTGAAAACTCAATTGGCGCTCACCAATTGAGGAATGGCTAAATACACTGTGAAATAGAATATTATTGCATCACAGGAAATTATGAAATGTTATCTTTTCAAGGAAAACCAGGAAGAGTTGTGTGAATTAACACAGGTGGAAATGACCAGAACTAGAACAATTTATATAACAACAATTTTCTCACTGAAAAGCCTGAGAATTCCAATAAATACAATTACAAATTATAGTTCCAGAAGACTAAAAATGAAGCATGTTACCCATCTCTGGATAGAAAACTGATCAATTTAAAATGCAAGATGAGACATATCATTTTTGTATATGATCAGTGAAAGAATTTGCTAATAATGCATATTTATTATGAGTTTTTATTTTTTAATTGGTAGGGAGAAAGAATAAATTCTGATTAAAAAAGAAAAAAATTAACATCTATTTTATTCAATTATATCAACAAGCATTTATCAGGTGTCATAATTGCTGGGCAATATGCAAGACACTGCAATTACAAATAAAAAAAATTAAAATTATCCCTTTCCTCAAGTAGGTTATATTCTAACAAGCAAGACAATATGCACATAGAGAGACAAAGTAACTTGAAGAGGAAATGCTAGAAATTGAAGGAACCCAAAAAAGGTGTCAAGTAAAAAGCGATGCTTAAGCTGAATGTTTAAATCTTTAATGTTTAAAATGGAGAAAAGGGACTCCAAAAGGTGGGGAGGAGAAGGAGCTAGGAATGGAAATGTTACATGGGAAAATGAGATGAAATGCTACATTTCAGAAAAGGACAATTTGCACCATAGAGTATATAGGAGTAGTAATGTAAAATAAGCATTAGGTTATGAATATCCCTAAATATAAAATAATATGGATTTTCATTTGATTTTAGAAGTGACAGGGAACCACTGGAGTTTGTTGGTCCAATAGTCAAAACTATGCTTTAGGAAATTCTTTTTGGCAGTTGTGTGGAAGATGGATTGGAATGGAGAGAAATGAGGTAGAAAGACCAATAAGTAGGATATCACAATAGTTCCAACAAGAGATGATGAGGGCTTCAACCAGGTTTGTGGCTATATGAGTGGAAAGAAGAAGATAACTGCAATGTTATGTTCAAGAATGCAGTGGATGAAACCCCAGGCTTGGAGTCAGGAAGATCTGAGTTCAAATCCAACCTCATATACTTACTATGTGGCCCTGGGCAAATTACTTAACTTCTATTTGCCTCCTTTTTCTCATCTGGAAAAATACAGATAGTAATAGCAACTATCTCCTAAGGTTGTTGTGAGATGTCACTTGGAAAAAATACTTAGCACAATATTTAACATGACATTATAAATTATGTAGTTGTCATCATCATTATTGATATTTAAGTAGAAGAAACAATATATCATTGTCTTCCAACATACATAATGCTATTGGACATAAATATTATGTTAACTTCATCATATTTTGGGTCATCTCAGCAACTCAAGACACATATTCAACATTACTAGTGGTATGGAGTTTTTACTACTGCATTTCTTTAAAGCATGACATCTACAGGACAATGCAACTTACTGATAATGTTAACTTGGATGAATTATGTCACTTCTTTAAGTCTTAGTTTTCTATATTTATAAAAGGAGAGGTTTTGGAGTAGTTGATGTTATGATTTCTGATGAAACTTTAGTTCCTAAATTACTATGATGCCAAAATAAAGGACTTTCATTAAAAGGTCAGATTTGTAGTATGACATCTAAACAGTACTCCTCTTTTACAAAAGCTTATATTTTGGGATTATCAGACATATTTAATTTGGTGGGAGAGTATCAAAGGATCAGAAGTTGAGTGCTAAAGAATCTAATACACAGAACTGAAAACATAACCCTTTTATGATCCAATGAATCTTTTTGAGTCTTTTAAAAATTTTGATTATGATAACCAATGCTATCATCCTTTATTGTACAGCATTTTATTCAGCTAAATTCCTTCATAAACATTAATGAATTTCTACAATGCCCTTGTGAGAAAAGTGTTCCTATTTAAATCATAAATATTTTAAAGTTTATATTGTTTCCAAAAGTCAAAGAAAGAAAAAAATTAAGCTGAAATAGGATTCAGAGGCTTACCATTTTGTTTCTAATATTAAAATCAGGTATGTAAATTATGAAAACTCTGAAATTCAAAGGAAGTTTTGTTTTGAACAAGAAGCAAATCAAGGAATGCCCCCAGTTACTGTTTAATAAAGTTTCCAAAGATACCAAGAATAAAGTAAATGATAATTACCATTGGGAAAACTGTGGTCCAACAATGGAATAATCTAAGTAGTACATAACAGTGGAAGTATGTGATAAACGAAGTTCTTAAACAACCTTTGACTGAGTTCAATATGTTTAGCAATCTATAGTTTCATCAATGTGGAGTTTTTGTTCACCAGTACAGATCCCAATCCAATCGTGATTCTTTATTTTCCCAATTCTTGCCCATGTTCTTCCATAAATCTATTGACTATCTGCTAAATGTACAAGAGCCCTTTCCCTGCATCTTTTATTATGAATAAATATTATGAATATATTATGAATAATATATGAATATATTATTACAACATTTCACTCTTTCTCTTGTTACCCAGTGTCTAAGTGTCTACATCACTTTCTTTTCTAGTCATACAAATTCTTGATGACTTCTGTAATACCTCTTAAAATAAACATAATTAAAAATATGTTGTAGCCTATTTAGATTTACTATATATTTTTTTATTGTCTTTCTGATTTGAAAAACTTATTCTTCATAGATTATGGGGCTCCATGATTTGTAGACATAACATTACTAGGAAAACACTGATTATAAAAAAAGATTAACCTGAGATGGCAGCTAAATAGTGAACATTACAAGTACTACCTCACCTTCCTAATGCAATACAGCCTTCAACTTAACTCTGAAATTAGACCATCTATCAACAGTGCTTGTTCAATAATACATATATGTATGTATATGTGTGTCTACATATATGTACACATATACAAATATATACACACAAATTTTTGTGTGCATGTGTATGTGAAGGAATTGATTCAATGAGTTGCCCATATAGCTGCATATCAAAATCTGGGCACTGCATCATCCACTTGGCTTTCCTTTGTGTATTTCTAGATTGATCTAATTTATGGGACCAGATATCTTTATAAAGTACTCCATTATAATGCAAATCAGCAAAACCGCATGTGCATGTGTGCACCACATGCATAAATGGTGGGGCACAACTTCACTATCAAGGTATCTATCAATATCTTAATAGGACATCTTTCATAACATTAGCAAAACTGCCTTTTGTATCTCAATCTAATATTAAAGAATATGGTTTTTAACAAAATTATCTCTGCATCTATTAAGTCATCATGTGATTCTTGACAACATGCATGGAAGATATCTCATGGAAGGCAAGCTTTCAATGTAAAGGTGTGAGTGAGTGAGAGAGAGAGAGAGAGAGAGAGAGAGAGAGAGAGTGTGTGTGTGTGTAGAAAGAGACATACAGAGAGACAGAGACAAAGAGACAGGCAGAAACACAGAAAGATGGGGGACAAGGAAAGAGAGGAAAGAGAAAAAAGAAGAGGGAAGGGGAGAGAGAAAGGGAAAGAAGAGAAAAAGAGAGGAGAAGGGGGGAGGGAGAGAGGAAGAGGAAAAGGGAAGGAGAGGGGAAGGAGGGAGGGAGAGAGATAGACAGAGACAGAGAGGGAGGAAAGAAAGGAGGGAGAAAAGGAGAGAGACAGAGAGACAAAGAGACAGGGAGAGAGGGACAGAGGGAGACAAAGACAGAGAGACAGAGAAAGACAGAGGGAGACAGAGACATAAAGAGAGACAGAGACAGAGAGGAAGGAAGGGAAGGAAGGAGAGAAGGAGAGAGCAAATGAGACACACGCACAAAGAAGGGAAAGGCAAAGACACAGAGAAACATTCAAAGAGAGGGGAGAGACAGAGAGAGACACATACACAAGAGAGAAACACACACAGAGACACACATGTAGAGAGAGACAGAGGGAGAGACAGACAGACAGACATACCCACACACACCCAGAGACAAAGAGAGATCCCTGTGGCAATCTAGTGAAGTTTATGGACTTCTCCTAATAATATTCTAAATTTGTTTGGAATCTGCAACCTACAATTAAAAAAATCTAAGATTACAAAAAAAATCAATGATAATATACTGATTCAAAAGTTAATGAATTCAATTGTCAAGCTAGTGGTGTTCCCTCAATCTTTTTTTGATCTTTCCCCGAACTTTAACACATTGATCACCATCTTCTTAGGAATATCCCTCAGTTTTTATGACAGTGTTTTGTCTTGACAGTCTTCCTATCTCTCTGCCTGACCAGTCTCCTTTGTTCTATCTTTCTCCAGGTCACATTCAGTAAATATGTCGTCCACCAAGATTTTGTCCTGGCCTGTTTTCTCTTTACCCTCTATATTATCTCACTTTATTTTATCAATTTCTATGAGTTAAATTGTCATCTCTTTCCAAATTATTCTCAAATCTATTTAGCCTGCACTAACTTGTCTCATAATCTTTAATCTAAAGTCACCATATGTCTGTTTAATAACTCAGACTCCACCTTTGCAAAACAGAACTCAATCTCTTTCCTCTCTATTAAGGGACAGGTCAATTCTCCAGGAGTCTCCACAGCTGTGAATCATAACATCTGAGGGAGTTTCAGGGCAGCCTTTGCTGACACAGGTGCTGTGGACTGGGAATGAGATAAATTGGAGGCAGAGGGAAGAGGAGAGAGGTCAGAGAACAGCAACTGTCTCTCAGTCTCCTTATGGCATCCTCTCACAAGAGGACATCTATTCTGCAGGTCTGGGTAGGATCTCCAGCACCCACTGTCAGGTGGCTCCCATGAATTCCAACACCTCTCAGATGTTCCAAAAAACTTTTCTGTTATTGTTCAGGGGGTTCCTCCATGTCATCCTGCAGTCTTTATCTGCATAACCTCACCTATCCAATGCATTGCTAAATCTTTCATTTTCTACCTTTACAAGATCTCTTACACATTTTTTCACTTACAAAACCACCACTCTGGTCTATCTCTCATAAATTAAGACCTGAACTACTACAAAATTCTTCTTGTTTTTGTCTCTCTTCTATCCACTCCAATCTATCCTCCACTAACCTGTCAAATAGTCTTGCTAAAATAAAGTTTAACCATGCCATTCCCTCAACCCTCTTCCAGATACAGACTCAAATTACTTCAGTGATATTGCCACCAGGAACAAATGTAAATTGTTTGACTTTTAAAGCCCTTCATAATCTGAACCTTTCCTATTTTTTCCATGTTAAGAAACCTTGCTTTAAGGCCATGTTTCATTTTATTGATTCAATTTTTTGTTTTTTATTTTTTAAGAGCAATAACAAGAACAGTAGGATCTATATTCTCTAAATCTCTAACTCAATGTATAATTTGTGAAGATATGGTAGTTTACTTTTTAAAATTGATAGATATATAAGCAAATATGTGAATAGTTGCTAGTATACTCTTTTGTCTTTTTGAGAATATATAATACCAAATAAGATCTCTTTTTTATTATTTAGAGATCTCTTTGAGATACCTTGAAAATTAATCCCAGGGTGTCTTTAAATTTATATCCCCTCCAGGATTTATTTCCTCTATAGAAATGTTGTTGAGCTGCTTTTCTGAGCATTCTTTAACATAGCACATTGAATAGTGAGGTGTTAAGTTTAAATATAGGAATAAAACTGTCATAGAAATGGGAATAAATGACTAGAGAAACCTTGGCAAATTTTGTTACATTTTTCATCTTTTCATTGTCTTATTTTTAAATGTAAATGTTATTGTGATAATCTGGTTTAGTTGGACTCTAACAACAATAAATATTCATTTATTAAGCACTTAACATGAATAGAACTTGGGGGCCCTCTAATAATTTTTGTTAAACACATATATCATTAGGATTTCCAAATATTCATCCAGGACAAAGTAATGGTATTGCCATTTTCCAGATTATTATAATGTTGCAGATCTCAAAATCGGCTTCTAACTTTTTCTTTTTTATAAGAGGAGTACTACCTCTGACATGTTAAATATACTAAATTTTCAGGTTTTTTTTTCTGCTTATTAGTGAGAAAGCAAAGCATTTACTACTTGCTTCCAGATGTATATACTATGGAATTTTTGAACAAAATAATTGTTTGAGGAAGATCAGAGTATGAAAGTGAAATATTTCAGGTTAATTAATAAGAAGCATATAAAAGTTGTAGCTAAGATAGCAGATGCTAAGGCTGGCTGGATACTTTTTGAAGTTAAGAAATGAAGGGAAGAATATCTTTGAAAAGCAATATTAATACTTACGAGATACATGTTGATTAACAGACAAGTATGAGGAGAATGGCTTTGGATCATTAAAAAGATGAATTAAAGACTTACAGAGATATTTGTTTGTTTTCCTTTCTCTTTGGGATTCTACATGTGAAATGCTAATTCAAATTCGATAGAAAAAGAGGAATAGACTCCTCATAAACAAGGATCCTAACATAGTGATATAACTCTAGATTATTAATAGATACAGAGATGAAAGTAAATCATTCCATGCACTCAAGAGACAACATAAACATATAGAAGTATATGCAAAATAAATACAGGCTTAATTTGTGGGGAATGAACTAGAAAGTGGGAAACTGAATTTTGATTGAGCTGAATCTTAAAGGAAACTAGAAATTCTAAGAGGTGGAGTTGAGGAGGGGATGCATTTCAAGTATGGACATCTACTCAAAAGTATAAAGATAGGAGATAGTATGTAATGTACAAAGAAAACCAATCTGGCTGGGTCATAAAATATATGTAGGGGAGAAAAATATAATAAGACTAAAAAGGAAGGTTGGAGCCAGTTAGTGAAGAGCTTTAAATGTTAAGCAAATGAGTTTATATTTTGTCCTAGAGCTAAGAGCTATTGGTGATTTATTGACTGGAGAGGGCTATGGTCAGATCTGTACTTTAGGCAAATCACTTTGGCAATTATGTGGAAGATAGGTTTGAGTAGGAAATCTTGAGGCAGGGGATTAAGAGGATATAGCAGAAGTTCAGGTGTTAAGGACATAGAATTATAGATTTATGGGACCTGAGAGGTGATCTAATTCAATCACTTCATTTTCAGGTGAGGAAACCAAGACCTTGAGATATTAAATAACTTTGCACAGGTAGTAATTTTGGGGAGGGCAGTTTTTTGATTGATGAAGCTAAAAGGCAAATTGCAAAAAAAAAAAAAAAGTTGAGAAATTCATGAGAAGAAAAAAAGAGAAATTGCATATGGTTAAAAATGAGTTAAAAGGAAAAGAAATAGGGGCTATAACTTTTTTCTTAGGAGTTTGGCTGAGAAAGATGTATAATAAAACCATAAGGAGCTGGTAAGGTCTTCTGATGATTTTTTTTTAATAAGGAAGGTATTTGAGCCTGTTTCTAAGAGGCAGAGAAGAAACCATTAGATAAGTAGTCATTAGTAAGTATGCAAGCATTTATTAAATAGTATCCACAATATCACAGGAATCATACTAACTAATTCATAAATATTACTTCATTATAAATTATAAAGAAACGAGTAATATGTGAGACCAATCAGATGAAGAAGATGAGAAGAAAAGGGACCAAGAATATATAAAGAACATTATTTTTTGGCAAGAAAATGGGCCGCCATCATAAAGTAGAGGAGAACAGAGTGGGCTATGATATCCAGGGTTTCTAGATATAGAGAAGGGAAGAAGAGACCTCAGATGAATAATTTCTAATTTCTCAGGAAAGTATGAAGCAAGATTAGCCAGTAATTCATTAGATAGGAGACAGGATGATAGGAGAAGTTTGAAAAAAAAAGTTATTTAGAACAGCTATTATGAAAATGGGATAGAGAATCATTTAGAAAGAAATAAAACTATATTGTTAGAGTGAGATCAGATGTAATTTATAGTTGACTTTGTCATTATAGTTATGTGCCTTTTTCCAGCTTTAATTTTATTTGTTATCAATAATGATGTTTCATCGATATTTTTAACTTAAATTCTATTGTCACCTCAAGGCCCTATTAAGTTAAGGTGTTTTTTTTCCTAAGTTAAAAACTGCTAAAATTCAACTAACTGTTAAGTGGCAAACAAATACCCATAGAAACATTTGAGCTCTCTTTAAATCTACTAACAAATGAATAGAAGAAAGATGGTTAAGGAAGGAAATTGTGGAGAAGTGTTCACTGAAAACCATATAAGTTTTGTGATATTACAATTTTAACATATCTACAACTCTGATTTAAGTCATATTTAAAAGAAACATAAACTATCAAAATTCTCTAGAAAGGATTCAAAATAGATCATTCTACTTTTTTCCAGTGATATTTTGTGGTCAGAAGGTTTTCTAAAAAATAAATTTGGAGGGGCAGCTAGGTGGGGCAGTGGATATAACACTAGCCCTGAAGTCAGGAGAATCTGACTTCAAATCTGGCCTCAGACACCTAAACACTTCATAGCTGTGTCACCCTAGGCAAGTCACTTAACCCCAATTGCCTCAGCAAAAAATAAAATAAACAAATAAATTTGAATTTAAATTTCACATCTATGAATCTCAACTGATTTTCATATCAATGTTATGTTTTTTATGTCAGTCTTTTCAAATCAACATTTGACCTGTATTGTTTTTTAAAGCTGTCTTCAACATTACCTTTGCCTTGGAACTAAGAACCTCTTAATTTTTGAAAAGAATAACTTTTGAAATTGTTTACTTTTCCCTCTCTTTTTCTCTTATCTCCCCCACCCCTACCCTGGCAAGGAAATGAGAAGCTCTGTTCAATTTAAAGGGGTCTAAGATCTCAATGTCTCTTTATAAGCCTCAAATCAGAAGAGACACTTTCTCCACTATAAATGAAAACATCAAACAAACATTGATTTTCTTATGGTCACACTGTTACTTTGATTTCATTTGTCATCTGTCAAAGAGCTTAGGTTCTTTATAGTGCCTCAGTAAAAGAAAAAGAAAAATCATAAGTGAAAGGACAGAGAATGAGCCTTTCATTAAATTACTAATTGAAAGAGGCCAGCAGATTCACCTTCAGAGCAGATACAGAAAATTCATCAAAGCTCCATTTGTGGCCCCAACCACAACTTTTTGACAAGCAGCAACAAGCATTCTTAAGAGTGATGTTTCTGGTTACAGTTTAAAGATTAAAATGTAATGAGCACTGACATTTCCAGATGACAACCTTTATAGCTGGATAGGGTAGGGTGAGAGAGGGGGGACTGGACGCAGATGAGTATCATCCTACTTCTTCCTAAAACAAATTGAAAATGGAATATTTTTGATATAATATTCCCAGGCTGCCCCAATCTTCCACCCACACCTACCAAACTTCCTCAACCTTTTCCAAGAGTTGTGGTTGCTTAACTTTAAGAGGAAGAGTGATTTGTTTTTCTCTTAGTTCTCAATCTACCAAGTTTTGAAGCTTACAACATCACTTGTTTCCCCTTGGGTCCATAGTAATGTGAATTGTCTTTATCCCAGTGCCTAACAAATCACTGTCACATAGCAGTAGTCGACCTTTCTTTTCAATCTATGCACTTTTCAGGAGTTATAAATCAGTTGACTTTCAAGCTCGATGAGATGGCATATGCCCCAGTTTGAAGAACAGATGGAGGCTTGGGGGAAAATTGTTTCTGCAGGCTTGCTACAAGCAGCACTGCTCCATAAAAGTGAACCATTCACACTAATTTCTCACATAAATTATACGGGCAGCAGGGAGCACCAGCCCATTCAGCAGAAAATCTTTCATCTAGATTTCAGAGGTCATTTAGCAAATTTTAAATTAAAGTTATTTCTGATACATGGTTGTATTTTCATTCTATACACTTTCAAGAGATGGTAATTTGCATCAAATAAAGGAATGGCTTTAATTGTATATGCAGTCCCCTCTTCTGAAGAAAGAATAAATTAACTGCCAGAGGATTACTTTTCCCAAGATTTCTGGATAAGCCTCAGTTATTAATTAATCACAAAGGAATTCATAATTGAAATATGGCAGCTCTGTACTACAAAAATCAGGTAAACTGTCACTTCCTTTCGAAAAATCTGCTTTAGAAATCCTACTAAGGACTGACACTCAAGCTCAAGTGCTGGCAGTTATCAAAAGAAAGAGAAATCTGGAACAGTTACAAGACAACGTCCTTTATTTTTTAATGTGAAACAAATTATGCAGCTGTTGAGTAAATTTGCCTATTCAATTTTTAAATCAATATGGTGTTTCATTTCATGGGGCAGAGACTCATATTCATTTTACTATGAAACATTAAGAAAGGGAAAATAGAAAAAGAATGAATTATAAATTAAAATTTCAAAGCATTACAATCTTGCAACCTATTGCTAGGTTCAATATTCAGAAAATCATAATAGTTGGGACTTTAATTATAAAAATAGTGCTGAGCAGATTTTTAATAATTGTATTCAATAGCTAGATTTTATTATTATGAAATAATCGGTTATGGTAATTAAAGGCAGTTTACTCTGATAATTTTATTTCTATTAGTGAATAGAAATTGTGACAAGAAACTGGAAAGTATTTAAAAAGACAAAGATTTAAGATAAAAATGACTGAAAACAGTTTTACTTTATTATTAAGAATTAGTGATCTAACACATAATATAGTTGTACAAACAAATTACTGGCTTTGGAAATTGTATTGACTGATTTAAGCTATCAATTTATGAACAACACTTTCTTTACTTCTTTTCTGTTGAAAGAATTTTTATTCTGGTAAGAAAAAAATTTAGGTGCTTCATTATTTTTAAAATAAGATCTAGGAAAACAACTACTTAATGATCAGCAAAGTACTTAAGTATTAGCAAAGGATTACTTTTATCCAGAATGGTCAGGCTGATGAAGTTCTGTTCCTATAAGGCAGCATCCTGTGGTCAAATGAGAGTTCCAGTTGCTTCCTTTACAAGTAACTTCATAAATCTTGTTCTAGGTTACCCTTTCTTAAAAGCCTGTCTTTTTGGAACACTCTTAAGGTGGTTTTATCAGTTATAAATCAAAGCTTTAGAAAAATAAGATCATATGTAATTTTAATGAGTTTTATAATACTTTAGATTTTTTTAATGTTTCAATGGGAATACTTTAAAAAGTAAAGTCTAAAATGCAAAAAAAAATTGATTTTCAAAATGATTTTAGAGTTTTAGAAATATCAGGTTGATGTATTTATTCTAAAATTAATTTAACAGGAAAATTTAAATAATTATTTTAAACATTTTATTACCATTTGGTATGATAATAAAGGATTATACCAGAGATCTGTTATTAAATTATTTTTTACCAGACAAATAATTCAATGAAAAGATTCTCTGAACTATAAGATATCAAAGCTTCCCTTTGGCTTCTAATTTTTATCTATAATATTGAAAATTTTACCTAATATGGTAGCTGATATTTACACAGTTTTAAGTTTTATATCACTTTAAATGCATTTTTCCATTAAAATGTTTATTAAATTTGATTTAATTCAATTTGATCATCTTAGCAACTTGAATTGAATCACAGAGGGATCAAATCACTAATTCAGAAACATATGTTATATATATTAAATCTATCTCACAACAAGATTTAGCATCTTTTTACTATTATCTTACTGCTTTGCATATATATCTATATACATGAAAATATACATACAGTCATATTTCATGTTACCTGACTTCTTTTATTGCCAATATCTTGATTATATTAGAATTTAGAAGTCCTTTGAAATTATTACATTTGGAAATGCTGTTCGTCATCTAATCAAAGACCAGATCACAGCATGATGATGATGATATTGCCCTTCAAAGCTCAACCCATTGTCCATGTATGTGGGGAATGGAAGAGGAGCAACAGAGGAATGTCACCCATAACAATGAACCACAGAGATTTCATGTGCCCTTAGAGCATTATGGTACCTATGAAGGCTTTGCAGAAACACTGATAGGCTGACTAATTGGGCTTTATGAGTACAACTGTTAGAGTTCACAACTTAATATGATGTAATTACTCCAAAGAGTCAAAGAACAAGTGGAAGGGCACAAAGATGCAGGTTGGTCCTATTTTGAATCCATCATCACACTTAAGACAGATATGGAGTATAATAGAGAAGGTAGTACGAAGGTAGTACTTCCTTCATGTTATACCATAAGAAAGTAAAATAAACCAGAGCAAATCAGCAATCTCAATATCTGAGTAAAAAAAGATTTTGGCTTAGATAGCACTAACTATTAAAGCAGTCAAATTGTAAGTGTGCATGAATTGGCTCGAACATATAAATACTTCATAATATTCTAGTAGCACAACTTAGCAGAATTGGAAACAGATACTAGCAGCTATAGACAAGAGTTTCATACTGTTTTGTCAATGTTATCCTCAACTCCACGTCACACAGCAACATATTAATAGTAAGCACAGGGAAATTCTTAAGAAGGATTTTATCTCTAAACTAATATTAGACAAAATAAGAGATGATATCAAGAATCTATGGAAATCTAAAAGAGGGAAAATTTGAAGAACTGGAGTCATGGAAAATCTTTATTAATGAAAATTTGGGAAATTAAACATGCTAATGAAATTGATTAAAAAACAACAACACTAGTGACTCAATTTTGAAAACCAAGATGGTCAGGCTTAAACTTGAATATCAAGACCTTTTTGAATTTGATGGCATTGAGCTGTAGCAGATTGATTACATCCTGGTAGAGTAATTAAAAAAAAAAACTAACATTAGCTTTACCTATCATGAATAAGCTCATTTTCCCACAATGTTGGACAGAAAGAGTAAGAATATTTTAGAAACATCACACAACAGTATATATGGTGGCTTTTGTTGCTCTTTTTTTGTCATCTCTGAATAGAGCCTATAGAAAAGGTCGAGATCCAAAAATGGAACCAAATGGGCCTATGTAGACAATATTCTTAACAATATATCAGCAAAGAAGAACAGAAAATATGTATATCCACACTATCATTGCACTATAAATTTTAGACAGATTTTCTTTAAGGAGGTTAAACAGTGAACAATAATAATTTTTTAAAAACCATATGACTACAGAATTGGAAATTTTAACATTTATAAAATTTCTAGCAACACACAAACCAGTGGTTAGAAATAATCATCAGTAAAATCTGGGAGGTGATATTAATTTATGACCATAAAGTCATAGATTTAATATCTAGAAAGGAATAAAAAAAGTCTTCTAGTCAAATTCTCTTATTTTACAAATGAACAAGGAGATCAGTACATGGCAAAGCAGACTTCATTCCTAAATCCAGAGCTCTTTTAACTATATTGCATATTTTTTGTTAACATTTTAATCTCATTATGTTACTCATGAAGGTTATATTGGTATATAAACATTTGAGGCAATTTATTTTTTAACCATTTCCTAACTGTAATATTACTAAATTACTAATCCTACCATGGAATAATCAAATTATCAAGGGGCTTTAGAAATAATCTAAGATAAGCTTGGATCAATAGCACTTCACTGCTTTTCTTCCTCTTGTATTATAACTGCCTTTGTTCTGCACAGGGTTGGGTTTTGTCCTTCCCCTTTTCATTTAAATAACAGCAGTAGCTTTATAAAGCATTTTAAGGATTGAAAAACACTTCATATTTAAATCATCTTAATTTCACCCTCATAACAAGCTAAGTGCCATTATTATTTTAATTTTACAAATGAGGAAATTGAGGTACAGATAATTTAAGTGATTCATCCAGGGTAATAGAGTCAGCAGTAATCAGAATTAGGTTTGGAATTCAGGTCTTCCTGATTCTGAATTAAAGTGCTTTTAGTTAGTTTAGAAAGTTTCCTACCAAATATAGTTTTCCTAGAAGATATACATTCACATAGAGACAAATATATACATACACACACACACACACACACACACACACACATATATATATACACACATATGCATACACACATATGTATGCATACCAACATATATACAAATATACATGATTGTATTTTTGTACCAAACAAACAAATAATGTGCTATTTCCCTGTCAGTTTTAGTTGTCTAATTCTAAGATCCTAGGCAAAACTAATGGAAAAACTGCTCTCTTCTTACTATAACAGACAATATACAGTCACTTAATAATAGAAAATAGAGGAAGGGTCTCGAATGCACTTGTAGAGGAATCAACAAACTTATACTTGCTCCAAACTTCAAATAATGACAGAAATATTACAGTTCATATATCAAAATCCAAATCACACCAATAAATATTTAAATATATCTCATATGCTCTATGACATTAGCTTCTGAAAACAAAGTAGAGGGTTAGAATAGATCATCTCTGAGGTCCCTTCAAGTTCTAGATCCACAACATGATTTTAGGGAAGGTAATTTTCAGGATTAAAAGAACAAACTTGTTTTGAGATAGGTCAAAGGCTTCTGAGTTTGAGGTTCTGAAGGCATTTGGAGATATAAATGTGAAACTCCATTCAGAACTACAAATAGTTTTAAGATGGATGAAACCATGAGAAACAGAAGGAAGAAGAAAAATTCACCAAGGGCAGAATGTTCATGGACACTCTTCTTGACTGAGGAATCAAAAGAGAATCATAGCACAAGGAAACCAAGCAGTTTCCCCATATTGAAGATATTTTTACAATAGATTAGAAAAATGGACAGTGTCAGAAATATAACAAAGTATGTTCTGGTCATTAGTATTAAGAAAAGGTGAAGAATAAGTTGATATTTTTTGTGGAGATGATTATTCTGATTTTCTTGAAGATTCAAGTATATGTAGTTTTCCCCCATCTAAAGTGACATAAGTACTTCAAAATTTTATTGCAATATTAGGTAAACATATACTTAAATACAAGGAAGATTATAGTCAGCATGGTCTATTATATTTTTCTTTATACAGGTAGCATCATTTATATTTTACAATCACTGAGAACTTACAAGCCTATCATGTTTTTGAAAACCTTTAATATATTTATAAGACATTTATGATAATATTATCTATGAGTCTTTTTAGCCTGACAAATGTACCTATTTTTTGTCCCAATATTAAGTTATTATTTATCTCTATATTCTACAGTTTGCTATGTGGTCAAATTAATATTATTGTATTTGGCTCTTTTCCTAAATATAGAAGATCATATCAGTAAAGGTACTAAGTTGGAATGAGCCCAATATTTATATCATTATCTCAGAATGGGTATGTGGTTTAGGGTATGACCATTTTAATTTAAAAGTAAACAATTATGTTCCTAAAATAACCCATGCTTCCTGTTGATATGACAAGCAAATCAAAAGCTTAGTCTGCTCATCTCTAGCTCTGTTTATCCCCTAATTCTAGTTTCTTAGCCCTTTTCTACACAATTATACTAACTCACATTAAGTTGTCACTATTATTTTGGAAATGTTCACTAGTTGTTGAAACAAGGCAATCTGGCTACATTTTAAAAGAAACCTAGACTGCTAGAAGGTGTTGGGGAGTGCCTCAGTGACAGGAGACAAATGCTCTCATATTGTTATTTCTAACAGGAACTATCTACCTATACAGTCAAGTCTTGCACAGACAGACACAATTGTCCTTCATATACTAAAATTGCAGGATCCTGGCTGGGTAAGGAGGACACATTTTCTCTCATCAAAAATGGAGTTGCTATAATAGACTTAATAACTACTTTTTTCCCTTATTCTGTTATATATAAAAACTTAGTACAAAAGTACCTTAATGAATCTGGAATATTTTTTCCACCAATACAAAGTACCATAACTGCTCATTCTGTGTATTTCTTCTTAAAATCTTCCTATAAATCCTGAAAAGATGGATCTACCTAACATGGTAGGAACTTTGGTCTTAAGTCTTCTAATATTTAATGGAGGCTAATGCATTATTATGGCTTTCTATTTTTTACCTCTCACTTATGGTACCTAACTGGCCTGACTTCTTCTCTGATTATATATATCCTTGAAGATGTCTTTAATTTCATATGTGCAAGTCATTTTTATTAACATATACTGTTTCACTATAACACATGGAGCAGAATAATGATAAAGCATAAGGAAAATTATAAAGGATATGAAATAATAAATATAAGTGTGTGTATATATATATAAATATTCAAATATATGTATAAATTTTCATAGGGCCACTCCTAGTAATGAAAAAACTATTTTTAAGAAGTATCCAATTTTCAAACTATTGATTGCTTTATCTCTAAAAAGGTAATTTACATTTCTAAATAAATATCATAATGAATGCTTAAAAAGGCTTGAAAATTATTTCCATAAATTTGAGCATATACAGAAATACAGATGTAATAAAAAAATCTAATTTTTATTTCATGAGTGTACCAAATACAATGAGTGTACAGTCTTTTTCAGTATGGCAACTATAAGGGAAACAAAGATAATGTAATGAATCTAGCTTTTTAACTTAATTCTAATTAGGATTTTTTTAAATTTTAATGTTTTTTAATATTTTTTATTTGAAAAAAGAGTAAGAAAAAAATAGAAAATGAATACAAAACAAAATAAAACATTGTCATGTGCTCAGCAGAACATCGGGAAATATTCCAATTGTATAACAACACATTGCAGATGAAGAAAGTATATATATATATATATTAGTAGAATAAATTATATTCACTAATGTCCATTTTATTTTCTTGTCAATTGTTCTTTGGTTTTCTGCTGTATACTTTATTTACTTTATTCTTTTTCCCTCTTTCATACTCCCCCCAAAAGCATGCCACAGTTAAGAAAAAAAATATATTTATGTATACATATGTAGATATAACACACACACATCTCACATGCAAAACATCTTTCCTATTCTTGCTGACTCTTTAATTAAATTCTGCTCCATTGCCTTGCTATTACTTAACCTGCCCCTTACCCCAAGGATTTGTCTTTTTGCCTCATCGTTTGCTTCCCCATCTGCCCATCATTCTTCCTTATTTATTTATAGATTCTAGAAGGTGCTATATCCTTCATGAGATAAATTCAGTGTTGCTATTGAATTTCTAATTCTAGTTTCTAATCTAATTTAACTTTTGATAGTTTTGTTTTATGCTTAGAAGTTTAGTTGCATCATAAGCAATGGCTATATTCTTCTATATACAGGCTAAACATACTACTCACTAATTTCCATTTTGAGTTAAATGTCTTAGCTATTTAACTAGAGTGACATTTAACAATGAATTTTTATTTTCCTTTACCTGATATGCTATTCACACTAATACAAAACTGTACTATTTTGTTTGGTGGAAAATGTTTTTAGTTGTTATCGCCCAAATCAAAATACTGTGATAACAAAAATAATAAAATTAGGAAGAACAGGTTAAAGATCAGCATTCATTTCTGACATTAAATTTTAAAACCTTCTCTAGTTAGTTAAGAGATTGGCAAGTTTTTACAAATAACATCAGTGAGCCTTTTAGAGAGAAACACAGTCGCATTAGAATGGAGTCATTAGGCAATACATTTATTTTGAAGCCAATTAACCTTTTGTCAAAGAAATGGCGATGCTGTAATGGTTTCAGCAGTGGAGGTCAGCTTCTAACAGGGGCACGTATGACAGCGATTACGCTGGCTGACATATGCTGCAGACTGAGAGTACGGCCATGGAATAAAAATCTATCTTCGTTTGTATTCCACTCTGCATTTCCAGGGAGCAGGCAATCTTGACCTATCCATTTAGGTAATTAAAGCTTCCATTTGGAAGTGTCCTGCAGGAAGGTGAAATTTGGGGGAGATAAATGGCTGTTGCTCACTGTATCCAGCCACCACTTCCATCATTTGATGGACTGCCTGAATCAGGTTGGGCTGCCAGGTTCTCATAAAAATAGAGATGAATTGGGCAGCAGACAATTCTCTAAGGCAAAGCAACTCTGTCATCTTCTTTTTTGCAACCTATAATTTAATTGTTAGCCAAGGTGGATGGTTGACTCAGGGGGTCTTTTTCTAAGAGCTTTCCTAGTATCTTCTATTTGCTGAGAAATTACTCTAGTTTATTTACTTATCAGCCAACTTTGTTTGGCAATGGGAGATGTCACTTCAATAAGCACAGCTGGCTGTCACAGCTGTGCCCTGACTTACCTTCCAGGCTATTTTGTTTCCTTTGGAGTCATGCTCAAGGGCAATTGGGAAGTCTCCTCGTTCATAAAACTTTCGAAAGGCGGTGGGTTTTGTTGGTCGTTCTTTAAATGCTCCTGCAGTTGGAGGGCCTCTCACCTATTAAAAACATACACATATCCAACATATTATGAGCTGATTTTTAAAATATATCAAAATAAGTCAAAATTATTTCTTCTTTTAGGTGGTTGATTAGTTGATTAGATGTTACCTGGATGGAGTAAACTACCAAGAACTTATGCAAGCATATATCTATAGGGTTTGAATTTTTCATATTTTTAATTTCTAGAACTCTGATCGATATTTTATAAAAATTATAATAAAAGAGGGGAAATTGTTTTTCATATGAATATTAAGGATATGGCATTATAACAACAATTAATGATACATTAAATATTTAATGACATTTCTAAAAGATATCTCAAGTAGCGTTTTCTTCATTATTCCACTTATATAAAACTTACTCCATGTGTGGATAGCTGGTAAAGAGGGAAGTAATACTTTTTTCAATGAGGGTTTTATTTTCAATAAAGGTATCATGAGACTCAAGAGATTAAAATATTTTATTGGTGAAGATAGACACATTGCATTGTGATTCCAGGATAAATACTTTTAATGAAACATGTTATTCTTTTCCCCCCTATTATTTATTTATTTCAATATAGTTATCTTCCTCAAAAGTTCTATTTTGATGACTAATTGTGGCATGGAGATGACAGTGTTTTCTATGCCAAGAAAACAGAAGCTATCTACTAAGTGGGAAAGACTTCTAAAAATGTATGATGAGATTATGCATTTGACAATAAAAAACCAGAATAGCTACTCTATTCATTGTATATCTATTAATCATGCTATAGATACCAAAGATGCAAAGACAAATAGGAATATTCTTTGCCTTTAAAGAGCTTACATTCTAATTGGGCAGTGGGGGTGGGAAAAATGAGTCTCTCTCTCTTTCTCAACCCCTTCTTCCCTTCTCCCTCCCTCCATCCCTCTTTCTTTCTCCCTCCCTCCCTCCCTCCCTCTTTCTTCTTCTCTCTTTCTGCTACATATATATATATGTATATATATATATATATATATATACATATATATATATATATATATATATATACACACACACACACACACACACATATACAATATATACACATTAAATATAAAATAGTTTGAAATAATTTGAAAAGGAGAGCCCAAATATCTGAAGCTTGGGGAAAGAGGGGTTGAGAAAGTGGTGCTTTGGTGAATCTGGAAGGAAATAAGGGATTCTAAGAAACAAAGGTAAGAAACAGCAAAGTATTCCATCTGCTAAGGCCTCATTATGTGAAAGGGTAATTTATAAAAAGTTTGAAAATAAACATTTCTATCTACTATATAATTTTTCTACTTCCTTTCATTCTCAACTCAGAAGATGAAGATGGTTTTCATGATTTTGTAGTAGTATTTCCCACTCTACTGCCTGCATGCTCAGGAAGAGAAGAATATGGTTTTTCTGGATAACAAACATATAGTTTGGCAGAACATTTAAAAAAATAAGCAAATAACTAGACTATTTTTTAAAGAGGAAAGGAGGAGTAGGGTGAATATTATTATTTGGGAAATACTGTAAATTTTTATATTGTTTTTTAAGTGTTCAATCCCAATAAATAATCTAATTTGCAAATAATCTAATAAAATAAGGAAATATAAATCTTATTACAATTGTAGGAGAAATGCTGTGAAGATTTGTCTCAACAGTGGAGTCAACTCAAACCAATTAGGAAGAATGGAGCTAGCAATGATTTTAATGCTTTTAATAAAATCAAATGTACTTGGGAATTAAAATGCTAAATGTAGACTGAAATAATTATAAATGACAAAATACTTTATACGTTCACATTTATTGAATAATGGCAATAAATTTAGAATCTTAATCATGAAGTCTGTCACATAGTCACAATGATAATAATCATCATTAGCAGGGAAAAAGTTAAAGCTCTAAATTTCATCTTTGAATATTTTTAAAAAATTTCTTTTTAGCATTTTCATCTAGGATTAGTACAGCTGATAAAGACCAGTTAATTTTGAATATGAAATACACATTATTTTATCTTTGGATTTTTTTTATTTAGCTAAATAATTTAATTTGAAGGAATGAAATAGACATTAATGACATATTTTCTGCTGCTCAAACCTTAAGTCTGAGCTATTAAACCACTGCTGTTGAATAGCTAATAGCACAAGTTTTACCGAGAAACAATAGCAATTAACTGTTGGGTCTAGAACTGCTAAAAACTAACAACAAATAAACATTTGGCATCATTATAGCTCTCTAAGTAGCACTATGAGAAATTCTAGTCTTTTTTTTTTTTTTAGTGTGACAATCTGGGATCTGAAATGCTAAGGAAGCGACAATTACTTAACAACAAATCATACATATTCTACTCAGCTTACAAACTACATTTAAAAAATCTATAACAACTTAATTTGTTTAATAATGTACAGTGATTTGCTTATGTTTAAATTAATTGTCAGTTGATGAGTCATCAGAAGTATCTCCTGAAACTTTAAAATACATATTCTATAGGTATTTCAGGGATTATATGATTGCATAAAGTAGTAGCTAAGTAAAATAATTTAAGTGATATCCTCTAATAGGGAACAAAACTATTTTATATATATCTAGCATCCCTAAAAAGAATGATATAGATCATATCTACATATATATATATTCATATCTATCTAATTGTGTATTACTTTGATGAATCTATGATGTCCTCAAAATAGGTGTACTACCTTTCACAGTACAAAGTGAAACCTGCTAGATCTGCTTATCCCATGGGACTTTTCATAAGTCCTCCATAAAAGAGTTACAGTGCATTAAAGAGCTTGTTCAGATTCATTTAATGACCATCATTTTTTTTATTAGATAACAATTTTTCAATTTAATATTTTGAAGGAACTGTTATAAATGAAATTTGTCAACCTACTAAACTTATCAGCTTCTTAGTTTGAGCTGAAAGTTAGAATCAGTTTGGGCTGTCAGTTTTATAAATGCAACCTGCCTTTGCACTGTTAAAAAATGAATGTTTCATATTAAGTTTTTATTCATGCATCAGCATTTGCTTGATGATGCCAGTTATGCCATTTGATTCCCATTTGTCAGTTTGTATTTCATAGTTATATAATGGATAAATATCCCTCTGAGTTCCAAGTCAACTCGTTTGATAAATTTCATTTTCAGTGAAATTATATTGAAAATCCATGTTCAATTCAAGTAAATACAAAAAAATGAATAGAATTTGTATAAATCATTTATGAACAATATAATTAATATTTCAATTCTTTAGAGTGGCTGAAGAAAACATTAAGAAAATCTTCCTACTTCAATTTAATCAAATCATTTCAACAAAAGATTACAACAAATCTAATAGAAATAGAGCACTGTGCTAGTTAGTTCAATATTACCATAAACAATTTTATCTCATTATTATCTAGGAAGAATCAAGTAAGAATAAAAGCAATGTCTTGACCTAAAATATGCTTTCCCCACTTAAAGATAGCTTTTTTAAATCCAAAAGTAAAAAGAAGTGTTATAGTTCTCCTTTTTTATACCACTTCTATTCAATATGTTGTAATATATAAGATTATAGATCTGCAGTATTTATTTGTAACAGATGATCTGTTATATTCATTAAACATCTTTTTAAAATATATTCATTTTAATGACAGATTGGAGTAAAAACTATATTGCAGCTTACATTATTGATTATTGAAGAAGCATTGATATTTTAAAAGGTAAATTCTGTAATATTTCTTCATATACACTTCATATATTCTTATACACACTTAAAAAAGTTCTTCTACCATTCCTGTCACAATCAATCTATTCCAGCTTTTATTCTTAAAGCCTGTTTAAAATAATTTATGTTAAGGAGTGTTGATTTAAGCCTTAACAAATATGTTTTCATTGTGCCTAAAATAAAGAAATCTTACTTCTCTTAGCATTCTTCTTACTTAGCATATTTTCTTTCAGTTATACATATATTTGTCCAAATCACACAAGAATAAAACAGCATTCCTGAAAGCCAGGGCCTATAAAATAATTCTAATACATAAGTAATAAGAGTTTTCACTGAAAGAATAAAAGTTGTGAGTGGATAAACATGTAGAGACAATATTAATACCAGAAGCATAACAAATATTAATACCAGAAGGACAAAAAATTATGTTTAAACAGGGATTGAAAAAAGTCATTGGGTGAAATAAAAAATAAAAATTTTCTAACTTGCATCAACATCATTTTAGAATGTTGGTCCATCCTAATTTAGGATATGAAGAATAGAATTTCAAGAATTTTAAATACATGGAAATGGGTTTTAAATCTCATGATAAATGTGGAAATATGTATGGAAGAATTGCACATGTTTAACATATATTGGGTTACTTGCTGGATAAGGGAGGGGTGGAGGGAAGGGAGGAAGAAAAAGTTTGGAACACAGTTTTGCAAGGGTAAATGTTGAAAACCATTTACATATTTTGAAAATAAAAAGCTAAAAAAACAGTCTAAGATTATGCAAAATCTTTGATGCAGATATTATGAACATATATTTCATTTTTTATTATAGCTTTTTATTTACAAGATATATGCATGAGTAATTTTTCAACATTGACAATTGCAAAACCTTTTGTTCCAATTTTTCCCCTCCTTCCCTCCATCTTCTCCCCCAGATGGCAGGTAGACCGATATATGCTAAATATATTAAAGTATATGTTAAATACAATATATGTATACATATCCATACACTTATTTTGCTGCACAAGAAGAATCAGACTTTGAAATAATGTACAATTAACCAGTGAAGGAAATAAAAAATGCAAGTGGACAAAAATAGAGGGATTGGAAATGTTATATAGTGGTTCACACTCAATTCCCAGAGTTCTTTCACTGAGTGTAGCTGTTTCTTTTCATTATTTAACAATTGGAACTGGTTTGGTTCATCTCATTATTGAAGAGAGATACGTCCGTCAGAATTGATCATCATATAGTATTGTTGTTGAAGTATATAATGATCTCCTGGTCCTGCTCATTTCACTCAGCATCAGTTCATGTAAGTCTCTCCAGGCTTTTCTGAAATCATCCTGCTGGTCATTTCTTACAGAACAATAATATGCCATAATATTCATATACCACAATTTATTCAGCCATTCTCCAATTGATGGGCATCCACTCAGTTTCCAGTTTCTGGCCACTACAAAGAGGATTGCTACAAACATTCTTGCACATACAGCTCCCTTTCCCTTCTTTAAGATCTCTTTGGGATATAAGCCCAGTAGAAACACAGCTGGATCAAAGGGTATGCACAGTTTGATAACTTTTTGAGCATAGTTCCAAATCGCTCTCCAGAATGTCTGGATGTATTCACAATTCCACTAACAATGTATCAGTGTCCCAGTTTTTCCACACCCCCTCCAACATTCCGCATTATCTTTTCCTGTCATTACAGCCAATTTGACAGGTGTGTAGTGGTATCTCAGAGTTGTCTGTCTTAGCATTTTTCTGATTAATCATGACTTAGAGCATCTTTTCATGTGGCTAGAAATAGTTTCAATTTCTTCGTCTGAGAATTGTGTATTCATATCCTTTGACCATTTATCAGTTGGAGAATGGCTTGATTTCTTATAAATTAGAGTCAATTCTTTATATATTTTAGAAATGAGGCCTTTATCAGAACCTTTGACTGTAAAAATGTTTCCCCATTTTATTGCTTCCCTTCTAATCTTGTCTGCATTGGGTTTGTTTGTACAAAAACTTTTCAATTTGATATAATCAAAATTTTCTATTTTGTGATCAATAATGATCTCTAGTTCTTCTTTGGTCATATAAATTCCTTTCTCTTCCACAGGTTTGAGACGTAAACTATGCTATATTCTTCTTATTTATTTATAATCTCATTCTTTATGTCTAGATCATGAACCCATTTTGACCTTATCTTGATGTACAATGTTAAGTGTGGGTCAATGCCTAGTTTCTGCCATACTAATTTCCAATTTTCCCAGCAATTTTTGTCAAAGAGTTCTTATCCCAAAAGCAGGAGTCTTTGGGTTTGTCAAACACTAGATTGCTATAGTTATTGACTATTTTGTCTTGTGAACCTCACCTATTCCACTGATCAACTAATCTATTTTGTAGCCAGTACCCAAATGATTTGGTGACCACTGCTTTATAATATATTTTTAGATCTATAACAGTTGGGTATTACAGCTAGGCCACCCTCATTTGAATTTTTTTTCATTAGTTCCCTTGAAAGTCTTGACCTTTGGTTCTTCTAGATGAATTTTGTTGTTATTTTTTCTAAGTCATTAAAATAATTTTGGGTATAGCACTAAATAAATAGATTAGTTTAGGTAATATTGTCATCTTTATTATATTTGCTCAACCTATCCAAGACCACTTAATATTTTTCCAATTGGTTAGATCTGACTTTATTTGTGTGGAAAGTGTTTTGTAGTTTTGCTCATATAGTTCCTGACTTTCCCTTGGCAGATAGATTCCCAAATATTTTATACTATCAGCAGTTATTTTAAATGGAATTTCTCTTTATATCTCTAACTGTTGGATTTTGTTTGTGATACGTAAGAGTGCTGATGACTTATGTAGGTTTATTTCATATCCTGTAACTTTGCTAAAGGTGTGGATTATTTCTAATAACTTTTTAGTAGAATCTCTGGAATTCTCTAAGTATACCATCATATCATCTGCAAAGAGTGATAATTTGGTTTCCTCATTCCCTATTCTAATTCCTTTAATTTCTTTCTCAACTCTTATTGTCAAAGCTAGCATTTTTAATACAATGTTGAATACTAATAGTGATAGTGGGCAATCTTGTTTCACTCCTGATCTTATTGGGAATGGTTCCTCTCTTTATCCCCATTGCATATGATGCTTACTGATGGTTTTAAAGAGATGCTCCTGACTATTTTAAGTAAAAGTCCATTTATTCTTATACTCTCAAGTGTTTTTTAATAGGAATGGATGTTGTATTTTATCAAATGCTTTTTCTGCATCTATTGAGATGATCATATGGTTTTTATTCATTTGGTTATTGATATAGTCAATTATGCTAATAGTTTTCCTAATATTGAACCAGCTCTGCATTCCTGGTATAAATCCTACTTGGTTATGGTGTATTATCTTGGGGATGATTTTCTGTAATCTTTTTGCTAATATTTTATTTAAGATTTTAGCATCTATATTATCTTAGGGAGATTGGTCTATAATTTTCTTTCTCTGTATTCACCCTACCTGATTCAGGTATCAGTACCATGTCTGTGTCATAAAAGGAATTTGGTAGCAGTCCTTCATTCCCTATTTTTTCAAATAGTTTATATAACATTGGAGTTAATTCTTCTTTAAATGTTTGGTAGCTCCATCTGGTCCTGGGGATTTTTACTTAGGGAGTTGGGTAATAGCTTATTCCATTTCTTTTTTCTAAAATGGAACTATTTAAGCAATTTACTTCCTCCTCTGTTAATCTGAGAAACCTATATTTTTGAACAAAGTCATCTATTTCACTTAGGTTATCAAATTTGTTGGCATAAAGTTGAGCAAAGTAACTCCTAATCATTGCTCTAATTTGTTCTTCATTGGTGGAAAATGCTCCCTTTTCATTTTTAAGACTAATAATTTGATTTTCCTCTTTCCTTTTTCTAATCAAATTTACCAAAGGTTTATCTATTTTATTGTTTTTTTTTCATAAAACCAACTCTTGGTTTTATATTAATTCAATAGTTTTTTTTTACTTTCAATTTTATTAATTTCTCTTTTTAATTTTAGAATTTCAAGTTTAGTATTTGATTGGGGGTTAATTTGGTCTTTTTCTAGCTTTTTAAGTTGCAAGACCAATTCATTAATCTCTTTCTCTATTTTATGTAAGTAAGCCTCTCAAGATATAAAATTTCCCCTCATTACCACTTTGATTGCATCCCACAAATTTTGGTTGTTTTGTCTTGTCATTCTCTTGGGTGAAATTATTAATTGTGTTTGTGATTTGCTGTTTCACCCAATCATTCTTCAGGATGAGATTATTTAGTTTCCAATTACTTTTTGGTCTATTTACCCATAGCTTTTTGCTGAATGTAGCTTTTATAGCATTGTGATCTGAAAAGAATGCATTTACTATTTCTGCCTTTCTGCGTTAAATTTTGAGGTCTTTGTGTCCTAATATATGGTTAATTTTTGTATAGGTTCCATGAACTGCTAAGAAGAAAGTGGATTCCTTTCTGTTCCCATTCAGTTTTCTCCAAAGATCTATCATATCTAACCTTTCTAATATTCTATTTACCTTCTTAACTGCTTTCTTATTTGTTTTGTGGTTTGATTTATTTAATTCTGAGAGTGCAATGTTGAGATTTCCTCTATTATAGTTTTGCTGTCTATTTCTTTTTGCAACTCTCTTAACTTCTCCTTTAGGAAGTTAGATGCTATACCACTTGATGCATATATGTTTAGCATTGATATTGCTTCATTGTTTATGCTACCCTTTCGCAAGATAGAGTTTCCTTCCTTATCTTTTTTTAATTAGATCAATTTTTTTTGCTTTTGTTTGATCTGAGATAAGGATGGCTATGAACTTGTATTTCTAATGTACACCTCTCTTACTCCTAATCTCTGCCTTATTCTTGTGGTTTCCTAAAAAAAAAAAAAAAGTGCTTGTTTTTATTTTTTTTTAATTTATTTTTATTTAGCTAGAGGACACATTTAATTCTAAGCAAAAGCAATTAATGAAATAGCATAGTAAGAAGAGTAACAATAGAAGATTTTCCCCATAACTTTGGGTGAATTTTTAAAACTATATACATCAGGAAAAGTGAATACACTTAGGGAATATGCATAAGGAGAAACATGTAGTGAATCCATCAAGCCAGGATGCACACAGAGAGGGACACATACATATAGGACACAAGTATTATTAGGGCATATATTTGGAGAGTACAAATATACTAAATGTGTAAAAAATATTTAGCAAGACTTGGCTAAAAGTTCAGTTCAAAGGATAGAAGAAAAATTATAGAATTTAACAAAATTGAGAGATTTGTAGAAAATGTAAGTTGAAATATGAAACTAATAAGAAATAATTCTGCTGGATTATTATTACATAATAATAATGCTAGGACTTCCAGCAAAACAGAATCAAAGTTCCACTCAACTGGACAAGTTTCACATTTTTATTTATGTTTTATATCTATCTATATCTTTATTATATATTTATGTGTGTATATGTATGTACATACACACACATAAAAGTAAAGAGGAATAAAAAGCGGGATTCTTTGTATATAAAGCATCATAAATAATCAATAAAGCAAAGATAGAGGGGAGAGCAATTAAATCCAAAGAGAAATTCAGCATATCTTAGTGAATAGAATTTGCAAGGTTTGGAGCCTTGTAAACCCATGTTCAATTCCACCTCTGAAATTAGATTTCATGTGATCATTAGTAAATTGTTTGACCTTTTACAGCTTTAGTTTCTTCTTCCACAAAATAAGGATAATGACATATATAAGCAAATATACCTAATGATGTGTCCCATATTTTTCAAGGGAAAAAATTCTGAATTGAAAAAAGATTCAGAAAGAAAAATGATTAGTGAGACACTTTTGCCCCCAGTTGATGGGATGCAACAAATCAAAAAGAAAGATTAATAAGAACCATTTCATACCTTAAGATTATGTAAAAGTAGATAATATTGTAAGGAGACAGACAGATAGAGAGCGAGAGAGACAAAGACAGAAAGAGACAGACATAAAAATCACAAAAAGACACCCAGAGATAGATAGAGAAAAAGAGACAGAGAGACAAGAGAGAACTCAAAGAAAATCTTAAGAAAATCATGTATTTTTCAAGTATTCATGTAATAAACTCAATTTTTATATAAATAGGAATTTTAAATACTTTGTTTACAGATATATCCCAATATTTCAATGCATATGATCATACCTATATGAATATTACATCAATTGAAGACGACTATTACCTATACTTTCTTGCCCATCCTTTGTAAAATTTACCCTTTGCACATGTCCTTGTACAAGAAGACATGCTCAACATGTTGAGTTTCTTCCTAGAGACTAGATCTACTTCAACTATTTACCTGATCTTTGCATTCTATATACATTTCCTGAAGAAGTACATTTAGGACAGTGATCTTAACAATCCGAAAATGATAGCAGTTGCATCCTTGAAACTTTATAGGAAAAAAGTTGGTTATTAAAGAAAACTTTTATAGTTTTTCCTAACTTTGTCTTCCTTGTTTCCCTTTAATCTTTAAATGCTCATATTACAATTTTTCTGAGATGTTTAAACTATTTTTTAAAATTTCTACTCTTTCTTTGTTACAGATACTCTCACAAACTTCTATCATATTTTCCCATAATACATTATAAAATACTTTGTAATCTAGACTAATTTTATTATTGACTTGTTTATTCTTTTGGCAAGTAACTCATATGTTTGCTGATCAGTGTATTTTTTATATTCTTTGGTCTTATAATGGCAACTGATAACATCAGTTAAAATTTTATTTAAAAATATTATAAATAGTGTTAATGTCTTTTCTTTCATCAAGTGAGATCTGGGTCGTATATTTCAACTTTAATAAAATAATTTTAATAAGTTAGGTTGAATTTGTTGCATATAAGTTTTTCCTAATTTTTATTCTTCTGCATTAGTTTTCATTTTTACCTTGGCTATAACAAATTGACTATAAAAACAATTCAGTAATATTTTAAATAGGGATTGATTTTCCTATTGGTTAAAATAAAATCACTTTCCTTTTTTGTGATATTATTTGGCCTACACAATATCCAGTGCCTCCTGATATTTTTCCTGAAGAAAGATATTCATATTATAGAATATAGATCTCACGTATAATATAGAAGTCTTTAACATTTCTCATTTCTCTTAGCATTTTTCTAACACTTTTAAAACTTTCTTTGCTATTGCCTATCTTTATACTAGATTACAGAGTATGATGTGATAAAAATAATAATCAAAAAAAGAGAACTGTTATTTTCTTTTGAAAAAATTGAAGGCTGGGTTCCGGCCAAGATGGCGGAGAGGAGGCACACTGCTGTGTAACCTCTGCGTCTTTCTCTCACTATCCATTTCATTTCATGCCTCTGAATTAATGCTCGACTGAAAAAAACCATACAATTAGTTACCAAGAGAAACCATCCTTGAAACTCATCAAGAAAGGTCTGTTTTTGCGTGAGGGCGAGGACAGTTATTAGATTGGAAGCAAGCCACGGGCAGCAGCAGCAGCGAGAGCACGGAAGGCGGCTCAGAGCCGAGCAGAGCGGAGAGGGGGTGGGGCGTGATTGCAGCCGTCTCTGCGGGGAGAGCTTTGCTACAGGATTAGATACTTTGCTCCGGCAGCAAGTCAGCAGCCCAGCAGAGAAGCTAAAAACACCGGGGGTGAAGAATACAACCCCAAACAGCTGGAGTCTCTCGGGACCTGGCCACCCCTCCCCCACAGTGTCTCATCACGCTCTCGGATCTCAGAGCGCAGGCGCAGCACAGTAGGGCCCGTGCCTCACGGATACCCTGCCCCTCCCCCAAAGAAAGCAGCCTCCATTCAAGGGTTTTTTCCTTCTGTTTCTTTGATAGTTTGTCTTTGATTATTAGACAGAATGAGCAAGAAACTGAAAAAGACTTTAACCCTTGACAGCTTCTATACAGATAAAGAGCAGACTCCAAATCCTGAGGAGACTAAAAACAAACAGTCTCCAGGTGAATCCCCAAAGGAGGAGATCATATGTTCCTCAGCACAGATGAATCTCATGGAGGAAATTAAAAAGGCTCTCACAAAGGAGCTAGAAGAAAAATGGGAAAAGGAGAGGGAGGCTTGGCAAAAGAGCCTGGAGAAGTCAGTTAAAGAGAGAGTGGATAAAGAAACCAAATCCTTGAAAAATAGGATTGGTGAACTGGAAAACAAAATTGGCGAAATGGAAAAAAATTCCACAGAACAAAAGAACTCAATTGGACAATTAGAAAAAGATATTAAAAAAGTGAGTGAAGAAAATATTTCACTGAAAATCAGGGTCGAACAATTGGAATTGAATGATTCGAGGAGACAAGAAGAATCAGTCAAGCAAATCCAAAAAAATCAAACAATGGAAAAGAATGTGAAATATCTTCTGGGGAAGACAACAGACCTGGAAAACAGATCCAGG
Organism: Antechinus flavipes; assembly: GCF_016432865.1. Lineage (NCBI taxonomy): Eukaryota > Metazoa > Chordata > Mammalia > Dasyuromorphia > Dasyuridae > Antechinus > Antechinus flavipes. The sequence goes on along the minus strand of NC_067401.1, from coordinate 353,335,392 downwards.
AGAGACAATCTGAGAATCATCGGACTCCCAGAAAAGCATGATGAAAAAAAGAGCCTGGACACTATTTTCCAGGAAATTATCAAAGAGAACTGCCCAGAAGTCATAGGAACAGAGGATAAAATAGACATTGAAAGAATTCATCGATCCCCCACTGAAAGGGATCCTAAAATCAAAACACCAAGAAATATAGTGGCCAAATGCCAGAACCCTCAGACAAAGGAAAAAATACTGCAAGCAGCTAGAAAAACCCAATTCAAGTATCAAGGAGCCACAATAAGGATCACCCAGGATTTGGCAGCATCCACATTAAAGGATCGAAGGGCCTGGAACATGATATACCGAAAGGCTAAGGACCTTGGGATGCAACCAAAAATAACTTACCCAGCGAGATTGAGCATCTTTTTCCAGGGAAGAAGATGGACATTCAACAAAGTAAGTGAATTTCACCTATTTTTGATGAAAAAGCCAGAACTTAACAAAAAATTTGATCTACAAGTACAGAACTCAAGAGAAATCTAAAAAGGTAAAGATTAATCTTGAGAACTATATTTCGGCTATAAAGATGTATAAAGAATACAGATATACCTTGTTCTAGAAACTAGATGTGGAAAGGACATTGTACCAAAAATTGAAGGCCTAAAAAGACTGAAAGGTAAGTGGCTTAAGAAAAATGAGTCAAAGACCAGCAAAGTTGGTGCAATAAAACCAAGCAGAACTCACTCTCCCCATGACAACTTTTAAAAATTTTAGAAATTTTTACAAGTTTTAGAAATCTTTAGACAGAGTAGTGATTGGGAAATCTAAGGAGAAATAACAGTAAGGCATTTGTGCCCAAGATCACAAATTTTGCCAAAAGTCAACTGAATAAGGCAGAAATTGTGAAACTACCAGAAATGCAGTGTAGTCTCACGGACCTTATAGATAGATCTCAGATTACGTCTTTGAGACTATTTGTTAATGAGTAGTCTTCCTATAGGGATGTCTTTCTGAGCAGAGAACTATTTTATAGACTCAGTTCTAGCATTCAGATAAGAGTAGCAGCAGAAGTCAGTTACCATTACTGAGTTAGAGAGCAGAAAAATTGAGGAAATAAGGACAGGAAAAGAGAAAACAAAATAATCACTATTTTGTAAATGACGTGGTGTTTGCTTGGTTTGCTAAATAAACTTAAGAGAATATTAAAATAAAATGAACCAATTAATAAAACCATCTGAGTTGGAGAATGTAAAATAAATCCACAAAATTATCAGCATTTCTATATATTACTAATAAAACCCAGCAGGAAGTGATAAAAAGAGAAATTAAACATAAAATAATAACCAGACTAAAATCCTTGGAAGTATATTTACCATAATATGCACAGGAATTATGTAAATACATGTTCTTTACAAAACTTTGCATAAGAAAGATCTAAAAATTGGAAAAGTATTAATTGTTTGTGGATAGGCTGAATCAATTTAACAAAAATGTCAGTGTTGCCTAAATTAATTTGCTTATTTAGTACCATACCAAATTACCAAAGAATTAATTCATAGACCTATAAAAATATGGAAATTCATTTAGAGATATGAAAGTTCCAGAATTACAAGTAAAATTAACTTTTTTTAATTTGAAGAAAGGATACCTAGGAATAAATAATATCAAATTTTACTGCTACTTAACATCAACGTGATTTCTCACTAATTAAAAAAACAAAAAGGTAAAGCAGATTGGCAAAGATAACAGGAAAAATAACGTTAAATGTTGAAAAACTGGGACACTAATGCATTGTTGGTAGAGTTGTGAAATGATCCAACCATTCTGGAGAACAATTTGGAATTCTGTCCAAAGGACTATAATAAACTGTGCTTTATGTCTCTGCTGGGTCTGTTTCCCAAAGGAAAAAAAAAAGGGAAAAGAATCCACAAGTATAAAAATGCTTGTAGCAGCAATTTTTATAGTGGCAAGGAACCAGAAATTGAGTGGATGACCATAAGTTGGAGAATGGCTGATTAAGTTATAGTATAAGAAAGTAATTGTTCTACAAAAAAGGGTGAGCAGGCTGATTTCAGAAAAGTCTGGAAATACATGAACTGATGCAAAATGAAGTGAACAGAATCAGGAGAATAGTGTTAAAAACTATCTTTGCATGTATTTGGAAAAACAAAATACTATTTAAAAAAAAACAACAAAAGAAAGGGCAGATTTAGAGATATCTGAGAAGATTTGATGAAAACATTCAAAGTGAAATGAACAGAACCAGGAGAATGATTTAAATAATACCAACTGGAAACATGTCAAATTCAATAAAGTATATCAACTTGAAATATTTAAGAAATATGATCAACACAACGACCAATCATGAGATCTAATGATTATGATTTCTACCTATCTATTGACAATGTAGTGAGGAACTAAATATGTAGAATAAAACAAATTTGGACATGACTCAGGTTACAATTTGTTAGGCTTGATAAGCTTGTGTGTGTGTGTCTGTGTGTATTTATATGTGCATATGTACATATATATGTATATATACATATATGTATATATATACACTCCCATGAAAGTGTGTAAGAATACATGTTTTTATTTACATATATATACAATTCAATAAAATGATTGAATCAAAAACAAAATGGGAAAAAGTATCAAGAAGTTTTAATATTTAAAAAATAACAAATACAGTATTTATGTATGTATGTATATGCACACAAATATACACACATAGAGCTACACACATACATATATAGTTATAGAAATTCAAGAAAAATTTTACTTAAGGAAAAATATTAGGACTTTTCTATTAAGAAGGAAGAAAAAATCCAATTTGTCCAATTTTATAATTACTAGTCAATATACTTGTTGAAAAGTTAAGTATATCATGTTATGAATTATCAATAAATGATAGTGAAATATGTTTGTAGACAACAAAGACTATTTCAGAAAATGAAAGAGAATTGGCAACAAATTTGAGTTAATAAAGTAGTGAGATAGAAACTCACCCAAAAAAACCTTCAAAGTAAACCAATCCCAACCCATAATATGTACATATAAAAATCAGTGCTAGGAATAAAAATGTCATTTAAAACAATGATAGAGTATATACGATGCCTCAGAATTGAACTGGCAGAACATATATGCACACATACACATTCCCTTTATAAAGAATTCTTTTATTTTTTACATAATTAATAGAGGGGCATGTCATATAAACTAAAAAATAACTTTTGAAAGAATAAAAGCACTACATAATCTGTTCATGGCTGAGTAGAGTTAATATAGTAAATATGAAAATACTACCTAAATTAATGTTACATCCATAACTTTCTTTATTTAGTACATATTTGTGTTATACCAGTATGAGTTATTTCTTCTAAAATAATATGTAAACTTCTTAAGAGTAGGAAAATTTTCTGTTTTCTTTATATCAACTTTGTGCAATATGATGGTTATATATCATAGAGATTAGACAATTCAACAAAATTAAATCAATTTTTTTCTTATTTTTAAATTTTTCAAAGGAAAATTTTTTAAAAGAAAGAGGAAAGGAGAGTTTCAATGACAGAATATCAAATTGTACTACAAATAATTATTCAAAATACCTGGTGTTTATAATTTTAACAAAGAGAAAATGACTAGTCAAAAAAAGTTCCTTCTTAAACATCTTCCTCTGCTTAACAGTGTTAACAGTGAACTATTCATTGCCTATTTACATCTATATTAGCAAGTCATTTACTGATTATGACAAAATGCTTCACTAAGAATTATTTTAATAGCAAAAGATTAGTATAGACCATGGAAAATAATAATAGATAATTTAATAACAATTCTTTATTACAAATTCCATATATAATAATTATAATGTGTATAATTATTATGATGTAGAATAATTATTATTGGTAATGAATTTTGTGGTGGTGAATTTATCCTTGTGAGGGGCATATTGTGCTTTGGAATTGAAATCAAGTGGGACAATAGTTGAAAAGTGACCTAATACATGGACAAGTAAGGTATTATTATCAAGAATGAATAATATTAAACAGATAATTCACAAAATATTCTAAATTAAAGGTAGATATACACATACAACATTTCTATGAATCACAAAAGACATACAACATTTCAGAGGAGATATTTCTGCTTTAGGCAAATTCCTCCTTTCATATAAAGTATTTACTTAATCTTTGCAAAGTACTGCCAGTTTTCAGCAGCTCCATAGCATATATTGTAACTATAGTTATGTATTCAAATTTTCTTTTCAGTCTTGGAAGTTGTGAAAATTTAAATCAAATTTAGTTTGCCTGTACATCTCTGAAAGTTTCATATTAAAAATGATCTCATGTTCCTGTTCTCACTGATCCCTAAATTCATTCCCATGTTTAGCAAATAAGCATAGGAAAGACCTAAAAGTTATATTATCCTCAAAAGCATTCCACAGCATGTCACAACTCCCAAATCAAATATTTAGTAAACTTGGAGAAGAAAGTACATGAGAGGAATTCAATAAAAAGAACTATATCAGATTAAAGTTTTTGGCTTTTATAACCAATTTGGTTAAAGATATTTCAAAGACCCAATGATACAAATGCCCATGGAAGGAATTTAACCTGGGATTTCTAGAAATAATTTGAATTTCACAGTACCCAAGTGAAGGTAATTTCTGGCACATTAAACTACAATTCATATAATTGGCAAGGCAAGCTAATTTTTTTTTACTGCTTTTACAAGTTTGGAACAGGGATTCAAATATTTATTTGAAAATAATTGATTTAAAAGTTACTGTGTTCTTTGAAGACTGTTATTAAACATGAAATAATATAAACTATAGATATGAGATCTTTGCATTGAATGGAACCTTAGTAGTTTTCAAATATTATTCACCTAATCCATGGATAAGGTGGTTCTCCATCTCCCTCAACCTTAATTAATAGAACTGAGATGTTTTAAGCTTGGTTAACTTCATCAGATAATCATAGTTGCAGAAACAACTAATCAAAGGTATAAAGTAGTCTTTAATCAACTTGGGAAATGTGAAGTACTGAAAGCAGATGATACCATAGAAAATGTCTTCTGGTAGTAGAAAAGAATCAATCATACTCTTGTGAATTTAGATAAAATAGTTTGTCAGTTTGTTATAATTCTAATAGAAGGCCAATCTAGTGGAGCTGATCTAATAATAAGCAGATGAATCAATTTGGGTGTTCTCAGTGAATATCCTCACAAAAAATCCTTGTCTGCTAAGTAAATTTCCTTTTTTTCTGAACTGCTGACTAGCTTACAAGTGTCTCATTTTGTTTCAATATCAAACATGAACTACCGGGGATTAGCCTGAGTCAAATAAAATCCAGAATGTCTCCTCACTTTTGACTATATGATGACATAGTGAACTTTTAAACACCAAAGATTGGACTTTTTGATCCAGAGTTTCTGGATCAGAGATTGATTTAAAGAATTAAACACACCAAAGAGGAAATGCTTAAGAAAGCCATCAAAAAAAAAAAAAAAAAAGGACTTAAAAGAAATCAAGGCTTGACTCTTTGCCACATATATTCTCTAAATTAAGCCCTCTCAACTACAGAAACTTTTTGAAAGGAAAAAGTATGGCTCAGAATTTATTGGTAAATATCTCTTTCTAAAAGATAATTAACTCGGTCTGATAATAAGTGGTGGGCACAATGGATGGGGACTTATAAACTACAATATTAGAAACTAAATTCAGTCTTTAGTATTACCTCTGGAACCCCAAGAGAAGAAGTAGTCAGCTACTATTTAGAAAACAAACTCCCCTGTAGGAGCTGGGGTTGAAAAGAATAATCAATCAAATTCTGCAGCAACATCTACTAAAAGCTATTTTCCCAATTTTTTTGAACAGCTCTAAAAAGATGGAGAAATGGCTATTATCTTTTTAAAAATTTTTTTTAAAATTCCTGAGGCATTTGGGGTTAAGTGACTTGCCCATGGTCACACAGCTAGGAAGTGTTAAGTGTCTGAGACCAGATTTGAAAACTCAGATCCTCCTGACTTCAGGGCTGGTGCTCAGCTGCCCCTAAGAACTCACTATTAAAGAAGTCCACTCTAGTTTTAAACAGTTCTGTCTGCTTGTGGTTATTAGGTTGAACTGAAGTCTGTTTGAAGAGATAAAAAATCAGTGTACCTAAATTTAAAACTTGGGAAAATAAATTTGGTAGTGATGAAGGTAAAATAAAATAAAATGTAAAATTAGTAACATAAGCTATTTATCATTACTTTTCATTCATCTATTCACATTCTTTTTTCATTTAATTAACAAATATTTATTAAGCATTAAATGGGGAGACTTAGGTTCACAAAAATGAATACAAATTTGTCCTACATCACAAAGTTAGTAATGGAATAAAAATTAAGAAAATATTAATGATTTGTATCCAAACAAGTCTAGCTTGATAGGAATGTGTAATCTGAAATATTTATAAAATTCACTTTTGATGTTTTATCATTGAGATAATTTAAGCTAATTTCATATTTTATTTTATTGTCACTACAGTCTAAAATTGGGTAATTTACTCCATGTAAATATCATGATTATGCTGCACATTTCCTTTAGATTATTTTATTTTAAGATAAGGAGTATGGTAACTTTAGCATATTTTCTATTTTACTTGACTCCATAACAGAAAAATAAAAAAATATTTTTAGTCTTTGCCAACTAAATAAAATGTAATAATGAAAAGAAAAAAAGAATCTTGACAGTTGATGGATAAAAACAATTTACTAAAAAGTTGCCCTATTCCTCCAGTTAAATATAAAAGGGTACATATTTAAGTGCCATAGTGTGCCTCTTGCTATCAACTTGTCTCCAGAGAGTCATCAGAGATTTCAATTTAGTCTACCCTATTTAGCATCTGTCCTTATACAGCTGATAAAATGCCTGAATGACTGAGACAGCTTGGCTAATGCACTGTCACAGCTAACATTAAGGCCAAAGAAATGAGTTGGCTGAATAGAGAGTAGGAAAGAAATAAGTAAGAGCTTAAAGCATATTTCATTTCTCTAATGACTTTAATGTTATAAAGACAGCAGAGATCTTATTTCTAGACTTTATGAAATTCTGTTGTTTTTTTCATTTGTCTTGGATGGTGATCTCTTTGCTGTAGTATCATAGTTGAACAGTGTATGTGACTTTTGGAAAAAATGTCATTACTATTCATAGTTTACATTTTAAAAATGGTTTAGTCATGTGGACACAAAGAAAGATTTTTAAGTTTGCATAAATATTTCAGTTCTTTCATCAATCTACCTATTATTAGTTTGTAAATATTGTGTTAATTGATATTGATTTGTTACTCTACTACACTTGAAAGAAGTAATAAAGAAGCCTGATCAATATTTTAAAATTCTTTCCTCTCTTTTGGCCATTTAGACTATGGAAGGGATAAGCATTTTCATTCATAAAGCTAAATAAATTTTTGTCATTTCTTCCCCTTTCTTTCCTAATATGTTCATACTCATTATATTCATACTAACAGAAACTAGTACTGTTGCCTCCTCTAGTGATCTACAAAGTAGATCCTTTTTAGATATATTCTAGTCATTTTCTAGTCCCTTCCTAGAAACTAGCAACAGGCTGAGTAATTTTCCTAAAGTTTCAGCAATCCTTAGGAAGAAGTTAGTAAAGACTCGTAGGATGAAGGAGTAACAATTTGGCTATCTTTACTGCCATTTTTACTACAATTTTTGGGTCACTTTTGAATACATCAAAATATCCCTATGAATTCATTGTCATTGGAATATATGCATATTCAATTCTTTTTCCAGTTCTTGTGATAAGTTTGTGTTTATTCTTGTTCCTTTAGTGAAGCAAAGCAAGAATTTGTAAAGTCTGTAAATAGAAGCAGATTGAATCGTCATGATCATGTTCTAATTACTAAATCAACACACATTTCATCTGTGCCAGGCACTCTGCTAAGTACTAGAGATAAAATGATGCAAAAAACAGTTGAAAAGGTAAAAAATTAGTCCCTGTGCTCAAGGAGGTCACATTCTAAAGGAGAGTTAAGCATGGAAATAACTAGTTATCCAAAAGAAATACACAGAATAGATAGTGTTCTGAGAGGGGATTAGCAACTGAAGGAAACAGGAAATGTCTCCTGGAGAAGGTGACATTTGAGCTGAGACTTTAAAGAAGTCAGTAAAATGAAGTGATGAAGGAGAGATAGAAAAGCGCTGTAGACATAGGAGATAGTAAGTGTCCAGGAAAAGGCACTGATCAGTGGACTGTCAAGTTTAAGGAACAACAAATAGGTCGGTGTGACTCTTATTATAGTATATCACAAAAGTAATAAAGTAAGAAGAAACTTTAATGTCTAACAGAAGGCTTAATATTTGATCCTGAAGGTTCAGGGGTCATTGAGTTTAAAAGAGAGGGACAGGAGAAGTGGATCTGCAAATTGTTTAGGCAAGAGATGATTAGATGTCTGAACTAGAGTTGTAGATTTGTGAATGGAGATGTGACAAATGTTGTGAAGGTAAAAAGGATGAGATTTGGTAACTGAGTGTGGCTGAATATTCAAGGAGGATGCCAAGAATGTGAAATTAGTAGAATGGAATAGGGATGGTGCCCTTGCAAGTAATGGAGATATTCATCAAAGGGGAAGGAATGTTCAAGGAAAATAATGAGTTTTGTTTTGATTTTGTTGAATTTGAGATGCTTACAGAAAAATTCATTTCAAAATATCCAATAAGCAGTTGGAGTCATAGGATTAGAGCTCAGAGGATACTAGGGCTATGTATATAGATATGAGAACAATGTGATAAGAGATGAAAATTGTCCCCAGTAAAGCTGATGAGAAGACCCAGGATAGTCTAGAAAGAAAAGAGAAGGACCAATGACAAGCTTGGGGACATTTACAGATAACAGACATAACACAGATTGCTGGAGTTTCCTGTAGCAAAGGAAACTGAAGAATAAGACAAGGAGAAGAACCAAAAGAAAACAGTACCATGAAAAATCACAGAGGAATGAATATTTAGTAGGAGGTGATCAACATTTTATAAGGATTGAGCAAAGGCCATTAGATTAAAGGCAATTAAGAGATTACTAATAATTTTGGAGACAGCAGTTTTAATTAAATGGTAAGACTAGAAACTAGATTTCAGTGGATTTAGAAGAGGAAAGAAAGGAAGTGGAGGCATTGAATATAAATTACTTTTTTCAAAGAATTTAGCAGAGAAAGGAAGGAGAGGTATCAAATGTAGCTATTCAGGACAGTAGGATCAAGTGAATTTTTTTGAGGTATAATAGAATAAGCTATAGAACTTAGTTCAAAGGTTGTGTTGCAAGGCTTAAATGAGAAAACATGTGCTTAAATGCCTTGAAAGCTTATCAATATTATTATTAGCAGTAGTATTGATATCCTTCCTAAAATGTGATGACTAGAACTAGAATATAATATTCCAGATATCCAATTTTCAACATTTTGTCAAAGGCAGAGAAATATGGTATATAACTATATAATAAGACTAATATTTATCTTGTTTCCCTGATGTAGTTTGTTTCTCCCACACCCAAGCTTCTCATTCTTTCCTTCTCCATCTGATTCTGGCTTTCCTCAAAGAGATAAAGCTACTCTGGGACCTGATTGGCCCCAGTTTCCCTGAGGCAACTTTTTGATCACTTGAGTTCATAAAACCCCAAACACACAGAATTTAGGCCCTTTAAATTTGATGGATTTCTGAAGACCATGGGAGTTAATTCTCTACCTCTCCATAGCATGTCTGCCCTGATAACCAGATAGATTTCCATGGAGAGCGCAAAGGCACTTTGTCCAGAGAAATGCTACTATTTCCTTGCTGAATATCCTTGCTTTGTTAGGGTAAAGGATGCTTCATTTTGACAGTTCAACAACTTGCTAGTACCTTGTTTTATCTCACCATTGATTTAGAATTAGGAGAATTCTGACCGAGATATCTTCAACAATCATCTTCTTTTTATTTCCTGAGGTCTCTTTCTTGATAAAATCCCAGGATTGTGTCGTGTGTGTGTGTGTGTGTGTGTGTGTGTGTGTGTGCATGTTTGAGACTGGGTTTCTCTTTCTCATCAAGGCATGGATTATAATGACCACTCAGACAACTGATCAGCGTGGGAGCTTTGACCTGCTCCATTTATGTTCTGGGCCTATTTGTCTTAAATTGGATAGCCCAGTGTCCTACTCCTATGTGCTCACCATGTTAGTGCTGGACTTGGTATAGAAACCTTGTTGGCTTGACTCACCACAGGTCTGAACTCCCAAATACAGGTCATCATCCAGCAGCACTCTCCCTATAGCAGAAATTACAACTGTGAACCATCACATTGAGTTTTAGTTTTTGGCTCATGACACCATTTTGGCCATATCACACCACTGATTTACCCTAAATTTGCAATTCTTGGAAAAATGAAAAATGATCAAATTGTTACCTACTTGTGGAATCCAACTCATATGTATGAGGTTGATTATTTTAACCCAATATAAGACCTCAGACTTCTTGTAATGTCATAAACATGTGTACTTTGTACGGTATGTTAATATTCCAGCAACCTTCCTACACATTCTATATAATTCTTGTCCATGCCCTCTCAAAAATCTGTCCCACAGGTAATTCATCCAATATCTCTATCTTTATCTCTTTATCTTTATCTCTTGACCTCATATGGTTTCCAATCACATATAGGTTATCCATTAGATATTCTCCCCTTGATTTCACAGACTCAAATTTGTCATTGGTAATATAAAACATTCATCTCCCTATTGCCCATTGTGTAACTGGAGAATGAGATACTTGAAATCATGTACTATGATTACCATTACTCACAACCATTCAGCATCACAAAAATACCATTGACAATAACATAATAGGCCTTTCTGTTTATTAAAAGTATTACATATTTTTGCAAATGCAAACCATAAAACCATCATCATACATGTCAATTATTGTCCCAATTACATTTATAGTATCTGTCTACAATATACCTAATGAGTGAGACCAGATCCATAGGTTGCCTATAAATCAATATATCTTAACTGGACAATGGACTTTCTTTATTCATTCAGATTTCTTAAGTGAATAGTTAACACTGAATCAATTTCATTGATGGTACATGTAATTTAGAAGGCTTTCCAAGATTCTGGGATTTGATGTCATTTCTGCAAATAGGGTTATTTGGAACTCCCAATCATCTATAAGAAATTTCTTTGATTTTTATTTTGTACAAGACTTTTTCTATGACAATGACAAACATTGAGACTTATGCCTTGATAGATTTTTTTAAGTCAAGATTTTACATTTATCTTTATTGTTACTAGCAAGGCCTGACTCATGCTAGCTCTTAGTAGTTTAGCTTCAATATTAAAATGAAATAATATATACTCATAAAACATTTAATATTTGACAAATAGAAAGGGTTAGTCTTAGCATAGAAAGGATTCTGCACACAGATATTTAGAGAAGACAACATATTAATTCAGCTAACTACTTTTTCCCTGCATCCAAGATGCCCACAATTGGTCAACTTTGTCAAGTATCAGGGCCCAAGTAGAACCTTTTGTGAATTTTTGTATTTGGATAACCAGAAAGATACTTCATTGTCAATGAGTCTTATATAGTCTTGAGTTAATCAAACCTCAAGGAAATTTTCAGTATCTTTTAACCAAAAGCTAGCTAGCCTAGCCTTACTAGTACGGGGCAGGGTCTTAGAATATTTCTTCCATCACATACTAAATTTGATTTTCTTAGATTTGGTCCAATATTTCTATTGCTACATGACAATTGGCTATCTAGGCCTTTTCTTAAAGACCTTCAATAAAGGACAAAAGCCTTCATCTAATGTCCCTTCTCTAAATATTTCTACATGATCATTTTCTTTTTTAAAATATAGGACCCAGAATTGAACTCAACACTCCAGATGTATATGGACTTTCTAAGACAAAAAACAGTAAGTCTATTGATTTCTTATTCCTTATTCCTCTACTAATAAACTGCCAAAGTTCATTTAAAATTCATGCATGACTTTTTTTGAGACAAAACTACTGTCTAACAACCAGTATGGAAATTTGTTTTGCTAGACTATGCCAAGTAGTTACAAAATCTTTATCTTTGTTTTGTTTCCCCCTTCTCACAAGGAGCAAAGCAGAAGGATGAGACAGGCTAAAGATAGCTTAAAGAAAACAAATTAAATTTAAAAAAGGATAATTGAGATAGATTTTTAAAGAAAATGCCGAGAAGGAAACATGAGAAGGTCAGAAAGAACCATCAGAACAGCTTTGAAAGCAGTTTTTTAAACTTACTGCATACTTTAAAGAACTGCAAAATATACACAATAGAGAAGTGGAGTTTATGTACAATTCTCTTTTTTTGTCTACATACATATTATAAACATGTGTGTATATATAAACATGTATGCCTATGTTGTTTGGAATTTATTAAGTTTAGAATAAAAATGTAAAGATAAAATATGCTGTCTTCTTATACTTTCTTCATCTTATACTTGTAAATTTGATTTTTTGAGCCCAACTGTAAGAAATCTAGTTTATCCTATTTTTTTCATTTTATTTTACTTGCCCCACAATGTTATAAAAGTGTTATAAAATAAAATCAAGATATTTTAGTAACAGATTGATTCCCAGTAAGTATCATGGTCTATCATGAATTTTATTTTGTATCATAATTAAATTAGAGGCATTACATGTATACAGTGAAATTAAAATCCTGAATCTACTATGTTATGATATAGTCAAAAAATTTGTTTGCAACATTTTGTGTTTTTAAAAAAATGAAAGACATCTCTTTAAACAACACTGGGAAAATATTCTTGGACCAGATACAACAATATAAAAGAATGATTTTTGTAAAGATAAAATTCATTATTCATTATTATCATTACAATCTTAGAAATATCTTTTCTGGCATCAAGTTTTCTTTTAGACTATAAAAGGATCAACTTGGTCTAGGCAAGACTAGTCTTTAAGATCTTAATATCAAAGCACAATTCTTCTTAAAAAGAAATTTATATCTTCAGCCTACTTAAGAATGTCTAATAAATTTTGTACAGAGGGAAGATCAGGTTTACAAGGTACTTGGGAAAGGGATATATAGGGAAGGATTTTTTTAAAATAGCAATAAGAATGATTAATGATCCAGAAAGACTGATTTATGGAGAAAGATTAAAAGAATTAACTATGTATAGCATGACTAAGGAAAAACTAAGAGGAAAAAAGTTAACAAGCTAGAAAAAGCCAAACCATGCATTAAGCTATTTTAAATTAGATATTGGGAATAGAATGAGACCAAAGCAAAGGAAAAGTACATCACTTTTTTGCTTTTTGATTCTTTTATATAAGGATCTATAAAATAGTAGGTGGCACATTGGATAGAGCACCAGACCTAGAGTCTGAAAGACTCTGAATTCAAATCTGGTCTTAGATACTTAATAGCTGTGAGATCCCAAACAAATCACTTTAGTCTATTTGCCTTCTTTCCCTCATATGTAAAATGAGCTGGAGAAGAAAATGGAAATCCACTCCAGTATCTGTGAAAAATAAATTGCATATGGTTCACAAAGAATCCTACATGATCAAAACAACTGGACAACAACAATAACCAAAAAAAAAAAAAAAAAAAAAAAAAAAACAATTCTAGGAGAATGTTTATTATTTTTTAACTGTTGTAAATTTCTTTTTAATTGTAATTACCAGTTCTCTACTCTTTTTTAAAATGGTAAACACAGGATCTAAGAATTGGATGGAATCTCAAGAGGTGCTCTATTCAAATCAAATTATCTGCTAGTCTTTTCTTAAAGACTTCCACAAACAAGGAACTCACTCCTTCCGCAAAATAGCCTACTCAATTTTCTGTCAGCTCCAATTATCCTGAAGTTATTCCTCATATTGAGCCAAACTTTGTTTCCCAATATTTTCCAATAATAAATTCTGGTTTTTCCCTCTGTGAATGAACAAAACAAATCTAAACTATCTTCCTCATGACAACCCTCAAACTATATGAAGACAATGATCGACTGTCCAAGTTCTCTTTTGTTTTCTGAACTAAACACTTCCAGTTTCTTCAGTCTTCATAAGATTACATTTTAACTCTTCCTTTTTGCTCTTCTGAAAGCATGCTTGTCAAATTCTTCCCTAAAAGGTAGTGAGCTTCAAAATGAGCACAGTATTTCAACTTATTTCAAGGAAGATGGAGTGCACTGCTACATTATTATCATTTGCTTTAGTAATTTACTATGCTTGCTAATGCAGTCTAAAAATCGCATTCCCTTTTTTTCCCCTTAGATATCATTGTTGATTCATATCTTTTTCACATAAACTGTCCTTCATGAAAAAGAGAATAAAAGTCTCCAAATACATCTTAGTTTAATTCTGGTTAGCAGAGCCTATGATCAAAAATTGTAACATAATAGTACCCCCAAATGACTGAGAAAACAATGTTGTGGCCTCAATTTAATTCCAGAACTTTAGACATACAAAACAAATTTTTATCACAGAATCTTTGTTACATAGAAAATATAGAGAAAGAAAGATGGAAAGAGAAAGAGAGAAAAGAGAGAGAGAACATACACACAATCAACAAATGCTTAGATAAAGTAAAATGTATTAAATGTTTACTCTGTGAGATTTGAACCTAGAGAATTACAACAAAGTTATATACAAGGATAAATGAGAGTATAGGACACTAACACTTTCTCTGCTACCAAATGAAACAGATAAATGAACAATTATGGGAAGTGTCAATAAAAAACAAAAATAATGAATACTAAACAAAAGCAGCTGGTCATATGGATACAACTTAAGCATAAATCTATGTATAATGGCACTTTAAAAGTATCCAATGCATGTGCAGAAAAAAATAAGAGATTTTGAAGATAAAGTAAGAATTATAAGACTTATATTGATAAGGGGATCTAAGAAAACTCTGGAAAAAAAGAACAAAAAAGATGGCCTTGCAGATTGGACAAGATCAGGCAATTCTACAAATTAGAATATACAGGATACCAGCATAGACACGTCATAACTATAATTTACCAGTAATTACACTATAAAATTGCAAAGAAAAATAAAAAACAAATGTCAAAAAAGAAAAATATATTTTTTAAAATTTAGTATCATCAAGTTTTGAAAATCACAAAAGACAAAAATGAAAAGCTGGAATATCACATGACTTCTAAAATATGATTAGGAATGTGAGAAATGAATGGACATTTATTTTACACAGTTATGAAAATTAAATTGGAGAAATGAAACTTAGAAAACTGAAATCCACAAGGAACTTCAAGGAATAATCAAGGGTAGATGTTATCTTCTCTCAAAAGAAAGCTCCTTGTGGGCAGGTATTGACTTTTATAATGAAGAGTGGTGGTCCCAGCATTTGTTTTTTGCCCTTAGCCTTCCTCTGTTACCTTCTCCTCTTCTAGAATGTAAGCTCCTTGGGAGCAAGAACTGGCTACTATGTAATGAGGAGTAGAAAATCATGTCGTATAACTTCCTTTTAACATCCAATTAATGGGGAATCAGGGAAGGGGCTTCTGCTGGTACATAATAGACATTTAATGAATCCTAGTTGAATAATTCTCTGCTGTATTTAACAATGTTGATTAACAACCTCTTTAGGATAAGATTTCCTTTTGTGGCTTTTCTGTTTCTCTTTCACTTTTATGTGTCTGTCTGCTGCTACTCAAGACTTTTAGGCTGTATTATTCTTCTTAGTGCAGTCTAACCATAATCTTTGGTAGATACCAAAGCAAGATGGGGGGACCCTCTTTCTTTACTTTTTTAGCAACTTCATCAGTTTCCATATATTAAAATTGTTCCCCCTAAATCATATATATATATTACACACACACAGAGTATCTTTTCAAGTCTTGTTTACATACTACCCATTGGACAGCAACTGATTGGACACATTTCAAATTAAATATTCATATGCATCTTGATGTCAACATGCCCAAAATAGAACTCATCTTTTCTTAAAGTCTACTTCTCATTCTTATTTTCATGATTTCTGTGGAAGGTACCTTTATTTTATCAGTCACTTAAGTCATCCTTGAATTCTCACTCTCTCAGACCTCACACATTTAGTCAGTGGCCAAAACTTGGTGATTCTGACACAACTGCAACCATGTAATACAGTATATCTAGAGTCAAAAGACCTTAGTTCAAATCTATCTAGCTCTATGACTCTTAAGAGTTCTTTAATCTCTATTTGCTTCGATTTCCTTGACTGTAGAATGGCAATAATAACAGTTCCTTTCTCACAGGGTTGTTGTGATGATTACAAGAAATATTTTTTAAAGTGAAAATACTATGTTTTGATCCACATTTAATCTCCATAGTTCTCTCTCTGGATGCTGATGGCATTTTCTATATTGGAATTCCCTTGAATCACTTCACTGTTGAAAAGAGCCAAATTCATCACAATTAATAATCACATAATGTTGTTATTACTATGTACAATATTCTCTTGGTTCTCCTCATTTCACTCAGTATCAGTTCATGTAAGTCTTTCTAGGTTTTTCTGAAGTCAGCCTGCTACTCATGTCTTATAGAAAAATAATATTTCATTACATTCATATACTATAACTTTCTCAGCCATTCTCTAACTAATGGGCACCCACTCACTTTCCAGTTTCTTGCCACTACAAAAGGAGTTGCTACAAACATTTTTATACATGTGGGTCCTTTTCCCTCTTTGATGAGATAATATTTGTAAAACACTTTAATATAGTGTGTGGAATGCAATAAAAGCAATATAAATATGAATTCTCTTACCTTCCCTCTACAGCATCTCCTGATTCTGTCATCTCCCTTTTCACCCATTCACCTTGGTCAGATCTTTATCATTTTCATGTGGATTAATGGAATATCCTTCTAATTCTCCTTGCATTTAATCACTTATCAAAATGACATTTGTAAAGCATAATCACATCACTTCTCTAATTCAATGAACTCCAGTGATTCTTTATAACATCTAAGGTCAAAAAGGAATTCCTCTATTAGGAATTTTTAGCTCTTGGCATCTCAGTATATGTATATATGCATATATATGTATGCCTATATATAGGCAGTGAAGTATTCAAAACACCTTTTTACTATTAAAAAAAGATAGACTGATTATGTTTAAAAATGAACAATATATAATTATGTATAGATGTATGTGTTTACACACATATGCATGTATATATAAACATAGATATGTACACCATTATATATTACACTTTTTTCATCAATATATTAAAAGAAAAAGAAAATGGCAAAAAATGCTTCTTTTTAATCTCTCTCTTTCTTTCTCTATCACATACACACACACACACACACACAAATATACTTTAGAATTGTTATTTCTTTGCTATCGGGAATTTCTAGTAAGGAAACTCTTAACATAATAGCTCAACAACTTTCCTTCAATTTAAGTTTTAATCCTAGTTGTGTGTGACTCTGGGCAAGTCACTTAATCCCAACTACTTCAACACCACATTTCCCCACCCCAACCCTAAAAAAAATGAAGGTTTTAAAGAGTTTCCTATAGCACTGACAAGTTAATTGATTTACCAGAATCACAAAACCAATCTGTGCATGAAGCAGAACTTGAATCCAATTTTCCTGACTGAAATTTGCTCTCTCTATCCTCCATATCATGTTGTCTATAGTGTTTAAAGGATACAAACAGTTTAGAAAAGAAGAATCAAAAGTCTCAACAATCACTTAAAAACGAGCTCAATCTCACTAATAATCAATGATGTAAATTAAAATAAATCTAAGGTGTCAATCATTAAACTGGAAGACTAATTAAAAGCAATCAAGCTTCATGCTGGTGGGATTTCAGGACACTTATTCACTGCTATCAGACTTTTGTAAAGCTTATGACAATATGCTACATAACATCCTCAAATGCAACTGATATTTCATAAGTTGTAGGTATTTCCTTCTACAATGCCAAACGTATTTTATCCATGCCTTTCCATCCCAGGAGAATGCCGTCCATGCTATCCTAACAATTCACCACTCAAGTTCATTTCATCCTACTCACATATATCATTTCCCTCTACAGTGAGTTCTATGTGATAGTGTTTTATAATTCTTCAGAGACTATTCTTAGCCATGTTTTACAGCTATAACAACTTCATCAGTAGAATAAGTCTATGAAAAAAGATGACCTTTTATTTATAGGTGTTGGATATCATTAAAGTACTTTGCAATTTCTTGACAACACCTACCCAATTCTCTACCTTCTCTTTAATTCTGGACTAGCAAACTATGCAATGTAAATTTCAAATATACATACTGAAGGAAAAAAGTGTACAAGTAGTCCTTCAAATTACATATATAATTTGGGGAACAGATATTTTTTAGATTTTTGATCTTTCTGTATTGATGGATCAGGGCAAACTTTAAAGTATGATTAAAGAACTTTTACAAAAGAATGTATTTTAGAACTTTGAAATAATCAGCATCAAGAGTCAGACATAATTGAAAAAACTGAAAAATCCTTATTAATACCCTGTTTGAGGATATTCCTATGAGTCTTATTAAAATGTTGTGGGGAAAGTACTTACATTAAGTTGCTACTAATGTATGTTCTCTTGATTACCTTTTGGAAGGATAATTAATAAAATTTGAGATTTTCTCCATACTTTTGCTATTATCCACAAGCCACACGTAAAGCCTCATTATTGATAGATAATATGTATTCAAAGTGGATTCTAGAGTGTTTTAAGCTTTGCCTGATTGTTTTGATGAAATTGTCTTTGAAAACAAGGTTATTTTAATATATCTCAATGAATCTTGAATGGTTTCTAGCATATGGATGAGAAATACTTTGTTGGAAGAAAATATTTAAGGTAGTATCTTGCTCCATCAAATTAACACTTTTTCTTTCTCAACAATAAGCACAATGGGATCTTATATTCTTACATCTTTTAGTCAATTGCATAATAATAAATATGTGGACCACTGTAATAATAATAACTAACATTTATGTAGTACTTATTATGTCACAGGCACTTTGCTAGCACTTTATAATTATTATTTCATTTATTCCTAATAACAACCCCATGTAGCTTATATTATCTCATTTTACAGATGAGAAAACTAAGACAAACAGAGGTTATTTGCCCAGGGTTATACAACTGTTTGGAGTTTGAGGCCACATTTGAACTCTAGTCCTCTTGTCTCGTGGACTAACATTGCATCAACTGCACTACTTAGCTTCCCTGAACTGCAAAATATTATACATATAACAGTGAAGAGTTAAACCACTTTAAAGAAAGCTTGTCAAGAAAACCACTGTGAAGTATTTATTTTTTAAAGTTATAAATATAATGAGACCTCTTTGACACAATTGCTATGTTTTAGGGAATAAGTCTTCAGGATATTAAATATTAATACATGTAACATATAAATATATTATATAATAAATAACATACATTTGAGGCAAAAAAAGAGCTGTTGAAAATATTTTCAATATATTATAGGACCTTCTGAAATAATAACACAGGACTAAGTTCTTTACTTAGTAAGTTCTTTACTAAGTAAAGAACCTGACACACCTTGTTGCCCCTCTACCTATGAGCCTTATCTCAGTTTGAAGTTGAAGAAAAGAGATATAAGTGATAGTATAAAGTCACAAATATATCATTTGCCAAGCCTGAATATTTAAGAAATGTGATCACTTAAGTGCCTTGACTTGATTAGAAAAATAAGCAAGATTAGAGAAAAATCAGTAAAAGACAGTGACTTATGGAGAATAGAGGGAAAGAGATTTCATCCTAAGACTGGAGAGACATTAAAACACAATCTGGGAATGGAGGTTTTATTTGGAGAAAAGAAGTACCAAAGAAACTTCCTTCTCTAAGTGAGAGTTGTGCTTCCAGGGAATATATTTCACTCCCAGAAGATGGAGGAAGCATGCCACTTGTGTGGCATCTAATGTCCAAGAAGAACAAGAGACATAAGTCCAAAGGGAGAATATATTGCCATTAGATAGATTTATTAATGATTATAAAGGTATAAACTAGGATTTGGATCCATAAGTAGAGAAACTCATATTTCCCTTGACAACACATTGCCTTCTTCACTGAAATCTCAGAGAGTGAGATTCATCAGAAAATGTTATCTCATAAAAAAATAAAACTGAACTCTTTTTTAAAGACAAAGGAGAATAAAATGCTTGGTCTAAAATTGTGCTAATGGTTGAAGGGGACAGAGGAAAAAAATACAAAGCTTTTGTTCCTTCCCCTCCCAATTTCATTTTATAAAAACTACATAGAGAAAAAAAAATTGCAAATTGAGAGACTATGGATTGAAAACTAGATTTCATGATAGACTAAAAAGTGAAAGAAATGAAGGAGAAGCATAAAAGTAATACTTATTGATGAAAGGCGTCATAAATAAATGTTACATGAATTAAGAAAATGAAAAATAATTAGAGAAGAGGGGGATCTGAACTTTCTGGGCTGAGAGTAAAGACAAAAATTTTTTAAAAGGAAAATAAAATAAAGATATAGCACCAGCCCTGAAATCAGGAGGACCTGAGTCCAAATCTGACTTCAGACACTTAACACTTTCTAACTGTGTGATCCTGGGCAAGTCAGTTTTAACCTTGGATATATGAACTTTTTCCATAAAATTTTGATGACTTTCAATTTAATCAATTTATTTTATATCCCTATCAATAGACAACAAATATTAAGCACTTATTATGTTCTAAGAATTGAGGACGCAAGAAAAACAGCTTTTACCCTCAAAGAGCTTACAACCTAATGGGAGAAGACAATATACAAAAAGAAGTTGTAAAGATTGGTGGTATTCCAGAGGGTACCTGGTGCAGAGCATGAGCAGCATGAAGTTCATGCTAAGTGGAACAACTAATGAAAAGCCACATAGAGCTTTCTTTAAAGGAAGATTTTAGGAGAATTACTCTATCCCCAAGTCCTTTAGTCATAGAAGAAAGGCAACTGAGGGGGCTGAGATGTTAAGTATCTAGATGAGTCAGTTGGTATAAAGATACGCTTTCAAGTAATGAGTATATGAGTTTATTTTGAGGAAGGCATGACTGTTCATGGAGTTGAAACCAGACACAGTAGCTGACAGAAAATGATGAATTGCTTGTATTTTATACATTATAAACATTATTTTAAGAAGAGACCAGACTAAAAGTAGTCATGGGGAAAAAAGTTAGGAAAATCTATCTAAAAGCAAGAACTCATATTATTTACAGTGGTGAAACTGCAAATTTTTACAATTTATTTGTTAAGTACAAGTACAAAGCAAGAAACCTCTCTCTACTCTTATTACTACTTAATATGTTTCACATGTTCTAGAAATATCAATAAGAAGGAAAAAGTAAAATTATAGTGTATAAGAAAAAATTATTTGCTATTTTGCTGATGAAGTCAGCAAAGAATCAGCAAAAACTGAGACAATAGTTTCAGTAATGTAATAGGATATAAAATAAATCTGTAGAAGTCATTGTCATTTTTGTATTCACTAACAAAAAGAAACACAGAAGGAAATGCCAAAAAGAGAAATTCTACTCACAATAAATAGGAAGCTAACCTAACACAAATTAAGGACACATAAATATAACTGCAAAGTATTCTTCACTGAAAAAAAAATCAGAGAAATTCATTGTGCATGGCTACTCTATAGTAATGCATTGTCTCAAAAGTATAATGACTTGAATTAATTTGTAGATTTAGTGCCATACTGATCAAATTAATAAGATATTACTTTATAGAACTATTCACCAAAAAACAGAAAATTCATTTGGAGGCACAAAAAATTTAGAATCCTGTGGGAAAAAGAAAACAGTAAATTATGAATCAATATTCTACTGAACTCCTAAGAAGCAAAATGGATCAGTAGAAGAGAAGCAAGACATAAAAGCAATCAAATACAGTAGTCCAGTGTTTACTGAGGAAAGAATTCAATTTTAGTAATTTCCAAACTTTTTTGATCATACACCTCCCCCCATCAATTATCAGTTAAGAAAGCTGTTTCATTATGAACTGCAAACATATGTAAACTTGTGTTTTACAGATTATACAAATTTACCATCATAATGATGAATACATATTATAAAACTTACAGAAAATTTTAAAAGAGGATATAAAGATTAAATAATTTGAAAATGGTATTTTACATATTAATGATGCAAATTTTTTTGGCTTTTTCTAAAAGTTTTGTTATTATTATTATAAGAATAATGTGGTTGTTTTTGGTTGAACTATGAACTTATCTGAGCATTCTGGAAGACAATTTGGAACTATGTATAAAGGAATATAAAACTGTGCATATCCTTTGATCCAGAAACAGTATTACTAAGTCTGTAATCCAAAGAGATTAATAATAAAAAAGGAAAATAACCTACTTGTACAAAAGCATTTATAACAGCTCTTTCTATAATGACTAAGAACTGAAAATTGAGGGAATGCCCATTAATGGGAATTCAACAAGTTGTGGTACATAATTGCAATGGATTATTATTTTGCTATAAGAAATGATAAGCATGATTTCAGAAAAAAAGTAGAAAGACATGAATTGAAGCAAAAGAAAATAAACGGGAACAGGAGAAGATTGCACAAAGTAACAGTAGGATGTGGATCTATATCTCAAAGAGATCATAAAAGAGGGAAAGGGATCCATATGTGCAAAAATTTCACATTTGTTGTGGGGCAAATATTCTTGCAGTGGCAAGGAATTGGAAATTGAATGAATATACATCAATTGGAAAATGGCTAAATAAGTTATACTATATGAATGCAATAGAAGATTATGATGCATTCATCATAGTCCTGGAAATACTTATGTGAACTGATGCTAAGTGAAATGAGAAAAACCAGCAGGACATTGTACAAATTAACAGCAACATTATGTGATAATCAATTATGACAGCTTTAGCTCTTCTCAGCAATGCAATGATCTAAGATGATTTCAACAGATTTGAAAAATTCCATCTTCATCCAGAGAAATTTAAGTATCTAGGAGGAGATAGCCAACACCATTATTATTTATAGATTTGACTAAGGATTGAGAAGAGGATGTCCAATTTATCAATTAAGAGATCTCAGTTAATTCTGAAGAAAGCAGCTTCACTTGGATGAAGACTCAAGAAAAATGAGGACACTGAGAAGCTAGATGACTGGAAGCATCCTGATATCCTCCACCCCCATTCCCAACATAAAAAGGAAATTTGGAAAAGGGTGAGTTTAAGGGGAGAAAATGTAAAATCACATTGACAGTGAGGTGGTAGAGTGCATGGAATATTGTGCTTGATGTCAAAAAGAAATGAGTTCAATTCATGCTTCAAATATTTACTAGTTGTGTATCTTAGTAAGAGAATTTGTGCTTTAGTTTCTTTTTCTATAAAATGAGAATAATAGCACCTACCTTTTGGGCTATTTGTGAAGATCAAATAACGTATATAAAGAGCTTTGCAAAGTGCTATATAAATCCTAGTTATATTATTGTTAACCCAATTTAATGAAGATCACATTCCATGGTATAAATGCTTGCTCATCCTTTGTTACTTCATTTTTCCTACTTAAAAATGAAAATTTGAGGCTAGACATACCAACTCACCAGTTTGGGAAGGGATTCCAGATAAATATCTCCTTATTTTGCATATGACTACACTATTCTAAGACTTCTCTGACTTCTCTATTATGTCCAAGGATGCTTATCACTGGGGAAATCTCATCATCCTGAAAGATCTCATCAGTCTTGGTATTCATAGCTCATTGCTACCTTCTGTCTGTATGATGGGAGGTGTTCCCTATGAACCCCCAAATCTCCACTTAAGGGGAGAATTAAGGATTTATTATCTTATTTATCATATGGTTATATTACTTTTATTTTTCCAAAATCTAGAAGTCCTACAATATTACATGAAGATCTCTTATGGAAGAATTATAGGAAAATATGGACAAAATTTACATAAGATGAGAAGATATGGGTGAGTTATAATTGGCTCCAAGAGAGGAATTAACTACTTAAGTGAGATTACAAATCCATTTATGACAACCTCGCTAGCACCCAAGATACCTTAGAATCAGTTGGAGTCAAGATAAGCAAAAGTCCTTAGTCTTTATTCTTGATCTTTAGGAGTAGAACTGAAAGAGATGGAAGTAGAATCTCCGCAACCTCCTTCTTCCTCGTTTACTGCAAAAGTGATCCTGGCTAGTCTTGCTCCACCCGCTAGTCCCTTCTACAGAGAATTGTAGTCAGCACACCAATCATCAAGCCAGCACAGGGCCATTTTCCAAGCATATGCTCATAGAGTATTGTCTAATCAGTAGTTAGCCTCAAGTGCTCGGCTGTCTTGACCTCAGTGCATTGACTCAAGAGTTTCAGCCTTCTACATCCATTCAAGTAACTTTCCCCATAGTATGGTTCTGAGGGTCAAATGAAATAACATGTACAATGATATGGAAATTTTTAAGTGCTATCTAAAAGCTATACACAAAGTAGTATAATTAAAATTCTAAATTTATTAAATTTCATAATAGCTAAATAGAATGTCATATTTTAACCTCTTCTATATCAATTAATGTGATTTGTAGAGTTCATTTTCTAGGATCTGTTATTCTATCACTTTGAATATTTGCTTCACTAATACACATTAAAAATTAACTACATCTTAGTATATGATCTTAGAAAGTTCCTGTTAGTGAAAAATTTGTCACCATGTTGTAAATCTATAAATCATTATATCAAAATGGGCTAGCTTCTTTCTTGTACAACTGGCCAACTTATCACTAGAACCAAATGAGGAGTCTCTGTAGCTAGCTTCGATTCTGCTGTCATAGTCTAAAAACATCCAAGGCAGGATGAAATATCACATAAGGGTAACTTCATTTTATATTTGTTCAAATAAATTATATTTGTCATGACAGTAATGTTTTTGACAGGAATGAGTTTAAAATATATTATTTTACTAAGCAATTTTCTTAATCAAAATATATTCTTTCATCTTTCAAATTCTATCATTTGTAAAACTTCTTAGTTGTTCAATAAAAAGAATGCATGTGACAAACTTTATTAGATGTTGGTAGATATACTATGGACTTGAAATAAAATTCAAAGTAACTTTTTTTAAATATGTGCTGTGTGGTGTCTAATAATGTTATGACCTACCAATATTTGATAAATGTATTATAAAGATGATGCTCTTCAATGTTCTATCATTCTTAAAATTACTCTGAGTTATTAAAGATTATCATACTTGCCTCTCCAATGGGCAAAACAGGGGGGAAATGTCACTTCAATCTTTTTAGACTTCCAACAAATCACTGGTGCCAGACCATAAGTCTCAGAACATATTATAGGATCAAATAGTTACTTCTATTTTAAATGACCTTTTAAAAATTATTCTCTTGAGGTTTGCAAAATATAAGATCTTCTTACTATATCCACACTGAACTAACATTCAATTATATGAAATTGGTCCTAAGAAAAGGACGAAATCCCTATATATACCCTAACTTATATGACAGTAGATAAAGTTTCTATTTTCCTTTTCTATCTTGGACTGTCAATCATTTGAAATATTTCATAATGTAACAGCAGCATAGCAGTCCAAGGATTTCTAGAAATCTGTAATAGGAAGCTAATATCAACAATTGATGAACTTGTGTGTATGTATGTGTGTGTGTGAGAGAGAGAGGAGAGAGATAGAGAAACAGAGATAAAGAGAGAGAGGAACAGAGAGGGAGAGAGAAAGGAACAGAGAGAAAGAAGGAGAGAAGGAGAGAGGGAGGGGAGGGAAAGAAGGAGAGAGAAAGAGACAGACATAATATGATTTTTGAAGTTGTAAAACTAAGCAATATACTGAGGGGGGTGTTGAGTAAAAATGGGTACTGTAGTTAATCATATCAAAGAAGGCAGTCAGATGATTCTAACAAAGAAAGGATATAAGTCTTCATGCTAGTTAGTTACTAGCTTCTAGATAAATTAGTGCTTCAGAATCATATATTAAAAAAACACAGTAGGATACTATCAATCAAATAGAGGGTATTAATCTAGAAAATTTGCTGACACAAGGAAACATAAAACGTTTGTTATTAAAGAGCTCCAATATTTTGTAGCTTCTCAAACAGGTAATAAAACTACAAGTACAGAGTACATCACCAGCTCTAATAAAAGTAGTAGTTCTTTTCAGTTTGGCAGGACAAGAAATAAAACACAGATGAGCTACCCATAAATGACTAGCCTAATATCAATCACTTCCTCCCTATCATGCAAAATCTAAGGGCAGTTCTCATATGTATTTTTCTTCCCAATATATAATATTTCTCAGAGCAGAAATGCTAGACACAATTTATTCAATTTTCAAAAAGATACATTTTTGCTTGTAAGATGTTTGTTGTGATTTCTCTTTATTAAATAAAAAGGAATTGCTTTTAATACAAAAAAAAACCATAAAGTGAATGGAAACATTTCCTCAAAAATGTAATTGCTCATTTTTTTAGATTTTTAGAAAAAATATTGTTTTACATCATTTACCACATTAATTCTAGAAGGTGACTTTCATTTAAAAAATTTAAGAGTAAAGATTAGTGTTTCAAAATATTTTTTAATTTGCATTCATGAATTCTTTTAGGAATTAGGTAGAAGAGAGCTATAGGAGAATTTAAAATGGTAATATTGCTTTGTATGGACAGAGACTTTAGGGTAATGAATAATCCAATATATAAAAATCTATATCCAGACAAAGATATCTAAAGATGCTTTTCCTATAGAAAGCAATCTGTCCATGGGGAAAAGACATAGGAGAATTATGACCTTTCTATGTAGATTACCAATTCTACAAATTTGTGCAACCACAATAATCTAAAATATGAAAAAACCAAACTTTATTAATAAGATTATGCTGTAGCTATTATAAATATATGTATATATAATATTACAAAATAATAACAGGACAAGGATAATGACTGTACCTGTGATTTTCTTGATATAGGGTACTCTAAGGTAAAGAAATTTTCACAGCAAAGAAGGTTGGTATTTTCTCTGCAATTTATAGTCCTAAGAAGATGCCTAGAGCACTCAGATTCCAATAACTTATCCATAGTTGATATATAACTGAGAAAAGATTTTAACCTATGTTAAACCTAGGTCTTCCTGGCACCAAGACCAGCTCCCTAATCCACTGTATCACATAGCCTCATGATGATGATGATGATGATGATGATGATGATGATGATGATGATGATAATGGTGGTGGTGGTGCCGGTGATGGTGGAGCTGGTGGTGGTGATGGGGAGCAAGTTGGGGAGATGAGCTAACATTCTTCTTATTTTATAAATTGCAAAACTTTTTTTTAATAACAGCTGTGAGTTAGTATGTCTCATTTTACAGATGAGATAACTATGACTCAGTCTAAATAACCTTCATAAAGTCATATATTTAGTAAGTAGCATTTCAAGGACTTGTATCCAGGTATTTCTGACTTCAGTCTTCTCTCCATTACACTATGATGCCTCTCACCAAAGTATTCAAATATTAAAGTGGGTTTCTATGGCCAAAGAACTTATTACTAAAGAACTTATTCCTGAGGAAGTGAAAAGCCTCTTTGCATTTGCCTCAACTAGTCTTTGAAAATAGATCTCCTCCTCCCCCAACAAAAACACCTTCAATTTTTTTTCTGAAATCTTTTCAATGCAGGAAAATACTAGCTATGCAATGTTAATCAAATCAAGACTCTAATGGGGAGAAACATTCTGAAGTGTCAAAGATAATTTGCCAATAAAATGATATTGTTATTATTTAGGAGATGTGCTACAGGAAAATAGTGAGAATAAGAGGGAAACACATCCCAAGAGTGACAATGGTATCCTGAGATTCAATCAATTCATTTCAATAAACATTTATAAAGTTCCAAGATAGTTAACAAAATGGACAAAGGAGTTTCAATACAAAGATTCAGACTTCTATCAAGGTTTTGTTCACAGACAAGGAAAAGATCCTCCCAGGATAAGAAATTGATGAGGTGCAATCAAGAAGGACCAGCATATCCCACATAAGTGAGACCATAGATCCTCCAAAGAGAGAAAAAATTTTCCCTTTAATATACAACTTCCCTCAACTATGCCTCTATAACTACTTTCATTTTTAATAAATTTTGTGCTCATCCTTCCACATGAACCATTGTACTCAATGTTGTGTTTTTCCAAATACTAAAGGATGCTCTGCATCCAATGTTGCTATGAATACATATCATTTTCTTTGGAAAATAAAAAGCTTTTTTTTCCTTCCCAGAAAGGACAGTTGTCTCTTTTTTTAGGAACAACACATGTCATTTACATTGTATTCAATAGTTCTTATACCTCCCTTTTCTTTGACGTGACAGAGGTCTCTTCTGTTTCCTCACATTCATCTTTTTATAGGTTTCATTTTGATCAAATATATCAATTACTTAGCCAATGTAAAAAGAAAAAAAAAAGATAATTCATTCTATCCAGGCTATTGCAAAATTCTTCTTTCTTTCCATATTTTTGGAGAGTAAGGATGTCCTTAGTCTTTTGTCATTTTTCCTGCTATCTCTTATGATAAAATCCCGTAGAAAACTGTGTCCAACAGGACTCTTTATGGTCCACTGTATGGTCCAAAATCTTTTCTTTGAAATATCTTTCTTTTGAAATATATCTAAAGATCTAATCCTTACTTTTAATGAAGGTTGTTCTAGATACCAAACCACATCATTTTAATGTCACAATACAGTGGATAATTATGTTCCTGATACAGAATCTTGTAAAATCTAAATGTAAAGAGTATGGAGAACAAAATCAATGTTCATAAAATACCATTAAAATAATAAAATTAAATTCTATAGGAAAACATTGTCAGTGATTTGAGAATTTCCTTCATAATGCTATTCTTCATTATATTAAAAATATCCAGAACTTCATATGTAAATGTATTACATATGCATGTAAAATGTAAAGAAATCATTTTCTGTGCATTTTGTGAATAGTCTAAATTAATAATTCAAAATATAATTAGATGAAATCATTACAATCAGCATTTTGCCTACATAATAAGCTAGAGCTAGTTCATACCTTAGTTCCAGAGCATTTAGTGTACCAAAATAGAAAGCACTTAACCCATTTTACTTCATTTTAGTTTGTGATATGACAAAACTATTGCAAATGATAAAGAACTACCATTTTTTTCCCAAAGAAGAGTCACACACATACATTATCACCAAGAAAAACTCAGAACTTCAGAGACAGAATAGATTCAATCATTGAAATGTGTGTTTAAGTTTATACTAACACATATTTAAACAATATGCTGATGAGTATTTTCTCAATGTTTGTTCAATCTTCTGGGCATTTCTTTGAAGAAGAAGAAATTATCATCTTGAAGAAAGATTAGGGGCAATTTGGTGGTACGATCAATAAAGCACCAGTCCTAAAATCAGTAGGACCTGAGTTTAAATCTGTCCTCAGACAGATGATACTATATGGCCCTGGCTAAGTCACTTCACCCTGATGAAGAAGAAGAAGAAGAGGAGGAGGGGAGGAAGAAAAGAAAAAAGGAAGAAGGAGGAAGAGGAAGGAGGAGGAGGAAAAAGAAAGAAGAAAAAAGGAAGAAGAAGAGTAGGAGGAGTAAGAGCAGGAAGAAGAGGAGGAAGGAAGTAGGAAGGGAGGGGGGGGAAGGAGGGAAGAGAAGGAAGGGGAGGAAACAAAAGAGGAGGAGGAGGAAGAGGATGTTTGGAGAATTAAAGCTATTTTTCCACAATGATTATACAGCTTTTACAAAATATTCTTTCAGTACTGATTGGAACCACAAATGGTCAGCAATGATTTAGATTTACATTCTGAGTAAATGTAGAAACTAGTAGAACATTTGTTCTTTCAATGTGGAGAAAATCAAGATCAGTTTGGGCAAAAGCAAATGACAAGTCTCAAATGGACCAATTTAGCAAATATTATTGAATCACAACTTAAGAACAAATAAAATTTTAAAAGTATACAAAAGAGATTACATGAATATGACTTCTCCATATTAAAGTTATTAAAGGTTATTAAAGGTATATTAATTTTGTTCATGATATAGTCTTTGATTATGCTTTGAAGAGCAATCATCAAATACACACATAAAAAGTCCTGTGATACCCATGTCAAGGAAAAGATACTGGGCTGAATGGAACATTAGTTTGATAAATTATGATGTCACATAACAATCTTTTCATGTTTATCACTATTTCTCAATTTCTTTAAGAATAAGGATTTTGATAGCCATGGTTAGATAAGAACTTCAACTCTAATGACTAAATAGATAGAATGTGGTTTCTTATACATACCCAATATTAGGAAATTTTAAAAAGCAATTCCTAAAATGAATAATCCACACTTTATTCAATTTATTCATTTTATTTTATATTCACCTTTATTCATTTTATTTTGCACATAAACATAATTAAACTTTGTAACAATGAAGTTGGAATTCAAAGAATATTCAATATGTAATAAGCTTTCATAAACATTAAAGGGAAAATAGTCTGGTCATCTATTTTATCATTTACATACAAAACAGTTGCTAAAAGCCAAGCTCACATTTTACATATTAATTCAGTGTAATTTTAGTTTGTGCATTTAACATATCAACAGAAAGTTATTTTTCACTTACTACTTAGCAAAACACTCCAGGAAGTTATACAGGAAATGGCCCTGATAGTTTAAAAACTATTTGACCATAAAATATTTTTAATCATATTTATCTTAAAACTATTATTTTCGAGATTCAAGTGATGCTACCTAGCCATATTTGGTATTCTAGAATTTGGTAAATAAAACATAAGTTTATATTTGCCTTAGCTACTTCCTTTTTCTAGTCTTCATCTGTTCAGCCTGAAGAATCCTAATCTTTATTTTGTCCTCATGGAACAGCTCCTTAAACTCCCTAATCCTAAAAGCATTTGATGATATTTGTTTTCCAACGATATTTTTAATTACAAAGTATTAGGGCCAGAAGAGAACACAGAAATGATGGAATGGAGGAAATAGGATTAGAAAATTTTAAAAAGATAAATAAAGGAAAGAAAGAAAAGGTAGCTAGAGGTGGGAGCAGGGTCAAGTGAGGACAAATATGTGTATCATTGAAGACAGATGAGAAAAAAGTCACTAAATATCTTTCTATCTTCGATAAGAGGAAATAGAGCATGTAAACCCAAAGATGAAGGAACAGCAAGGCAATGAATCATGATAGATGGGAATAAAACCAATCTTCTGCTGTTATAGGAAGTTTATTAAAGGGGGAAGAAAGATGGCAGGGGAAAGGAGGGAGGGAACATTTATTAAGAACTTACTATGTACCAAGAAAATATTTTGTTATTTGATCCTAAGAACCCTGGGAGGTTGTTGTTATTATTATGACAATTACATAGTTAAGGAAACTGAACACACAGAGAGAGTTGCTGAAGGGTATGTAGCCAGGAAGAAACTGAAGATGAATTTGAACTCAAGTTTTCTGCACTTAAGAGCTCTATCCATTGTATCACTTATCTGTCTTTTTTAAGTTTATTAATTACTAGTTGTCTTATGCAGGTGATTTCCTTATCATGATAACAGATGGTTTATACAACCATATATCACAATGAAGAGAACAACTGTTGAAAAAGACATCTTCATACTCATGAGCAGTTAAGGATCATTAAAAGCCCTGAACAATTTCCCACCTGCAATGCCCCCTCCCCTCATTTTTTGTACCATCTCATTTTCCAATTTAATGTCAGTTCCAAATGGATTGTCCATCTAAATGTTGTTGGATGACCTGAGCCACAGACAGTTTCCAACCCCTCATTTATGTATTTTAGATTGTTATATCAATCACTTTAATAATCACACTTTGACTGAAGAGGACATAGAATGCTATGGGGCATACTTTGTAACAGTAGTGAACACCTTTGGCTAGCATTATCTTTCTGTTTTATGCCTCAGCTGAAGTTAATCATCAGACACTGAATAGCTACCTGTGATACATTTATCAAAAAAATCTTGTTTGAAATTGATAGCAATATACCAGATATTTATGTTTTCTCTGCTAACTGTTTTAAAGTAACAAATGATATATGATTACAATATATAATATTATATACTCTATACTCTTGAGAAGTAAAAATAAATATGAGAGATCTGAATGTATAAAAGTAATATTAGGGTTCATGGAAATCACTAATTTTACTGTCCACTCTGCTTCTAATTTGTAATCAATAACAGAAACATAAGCATCTACCAGCATCACACAGAGCATAATTTTATATTTCATTTGATTAGTTCATATTTTTAAAAATATATCACCATTAGAAAATGGATACAAATTTTGAATAATATGACTAACATAGCCTTTCTACTTTTTATTCCACTTTTAAGCATCCAACTTTCGCAATAATTGGAGAATTTGTGGGCATTAAGTCATCTGTCCTTACTTCTATAGGAACTTTGAAAAAATGTAATGATACTATCAGTGGCTTTTTCCCCCATCATTTTCAAAAATATTCACATCTGGCCTCATTTGATAAGGTTTCCACTGCATGCTCTCTTAAAATTCTTTACCTGTAATGGGCTGAGGCTCGAGTTGATGCACTGAGGTCCCAAGCACATGAGGCTAAATAGTAATTGGACCATACTCTATTAATATATATGCTTGGAGAAAGAATGGCCCCCGCCCACTCTTTGTGCAAGTCCTGATGTGTTATATAGGAAATGACGATTTTGGTGGGTGGAGGCAGGGGAATGGAAAAGAAAGGGGAAGGAGATTTGCCATTGTGACAGCCCTTCAGCTCAGGTCTCTCTCTGCTAGCTGGCTTCCTGTCTCAGCTGCCCATATTGCTATCGCAATCCTTCTTGCCCATATTGCTATCGCAACCTTTTTTCACCTCTTCACTTCAATAAATATTGAAGATTTTCCCCTTAACTAAATTCCTGACTCCGGCTAATTTTAAATACGCGGTCATTGCATTTACCTACATCTTGAAAGAGTAGTCTAAATACACTTTCTCCATTGCATCACTACCATTCTCTCTATCCCCTCCTTTTTTGACTTTTGCCCCCATTAATTTTGAAGGAACTCAATGAGATACACCTTTTTCAGTTCCCATTTTCATTGAGCTTTCAGCAATATGTGATGTTATTGACTTTCAGAAAATTTCTCTCTTTACTTATCTTGGTTTCTCTGCTTCTTAATCTATACTTTAGGCATCTTCTCTGATTTCTCCCACCAGCCATATATAAAACTTTCCCAAAGTTCTGAGCCTCTAATCCTCTTCCCTGAGTATTTCATGATAAACTCCTATGGCTTTTATGTATGTTTCCCATTTGATAGACACAATATATTGCTTTGCAATGTCATTTGTGATTGTTTCCCCCTTCTCCAAAAAAGTTTGACTTTACCTCTGCTAAATAGGTTATAAGTGCCTGCTGATCATGTATTAGATGATTTACTCCTTTGTATTACCCACAATCATATATGCATAAAATGGACACTCAGTAAATATTAGACTATTGTAACAGGCTGCTGGCTGATCTCTCCGTAAAGTCTTTCTTGACTTGATTGACACTTCAATCCATTCTCCACTCAGCTGTCAAAATGACAGTCCTAAAATGCAGGTCTTACTCTATCAACCTCCTATTCAATCAACTCCAATGACTTTTCTATTACTTGGAGGATAACATATAAAATTCTTTGTTTAGCTTTAAGGGTTTTCATAACCTGACCTCTTTGTAACTTTCCAGTGTTCTTACATCTTATTCACTTTCATATATACTCTATGATGGTATTTGTTATTGTTCATATACAATACTTCATCTGTACACAGAGTGATTTTACTGGTTACTTTCTCTCCATCCCTGGAAAACTTTCTCCTCCTATTTACCTCTTAAGTTTTCTTGGTTTCTTCATTTTCCTTATTCTTAGTGCTTTACCTCTGAGACTAAGCCTAACTTATCCTATATACATCTTGGTGCATAGTTGTTTGCATGTTTTTTCCCCTCAATAGACTGAGTTCCTTGAAATATGTTACCATCTTTTGTACACTCAGAACTTAGCACAGTGTCCAACACATAGGAGGTATTTAATAAAGATAGTTAAATGATTCATTTTAGAATTTTATTGAGAACAACATTGGTACAAATAAATATAAAGAGAAGCAGATAAACAATGAAAGGCTTTCTTAATTTACCTTTGCTTGGTATGATGATTATTTGTTTTGTTAGTATTATGGATAAGAATGAATATACAACAGAGAAGGAGAAGCTAGGAAAGAAACAATATGTTTAGATGAGAATTTTTATTGCTAGAACAGGTTTAGAAACAGAAATAAACAGAACAGAAATAAAGAATAAATATTTGGTGAAAGCCTTTTCAACCGTATTTGCCAATCTTATTCCCATAAATAATTTGATATTCATTGTGTATTTACTATATTTCAGGCACTCTGATAAGTTATAAATAAATGCTAATACATTTATATACAATATACTAATATATTGTATTTATATATAACATGTTTATAAAATGTGTATATAATGTATAAAAGTTTACATATAGCACAAATATACTATATGAAATGTTATTATCTTTTAGTACTAATATTAATGGAATGGAATGGGAATGGAATGATTCCCACCTCATTGGCAATCATTTTAGTAATTCTAAGAATAATAAGATAAAACTGAAGTAACTTTTTAAAAAGACAGATTTCTTGTACTATACCTTTGACTCCTCATATTTTCCTATCTTTAAGTACTATCAAAAGCTTCCTTCCTCCCACTTAAAAAAATTTTTTTAAAGCCAAACACAAAGTCAGCTTATAAGGATCTCATCAAGAAGTGGCAATTTTGAAAGGCAATAAAACCTTATTAATGTAAAAAAGATGCAAACTTAACAGAAAATGAATAAGCAATGTAATTTTTTGCACTTTAGACAGTACATCCAAGAGAGCAGTTCTTCCTTGCAAATTAAAACAATGTAGAAAAACAAGGGTGATAGGAAAAAAATGAGTATTTTTTAGTAAACTTCACTATGTACAATCTGTGATATCAAGGGCAACAGGAAAAAAACTGCATATTATGACACATTTCCAACATAACTACATAAAATGCCTTTGGAATAGATGCTTAATTGTTATTCACACTATCCTTGAACAAATGAACATCTCTGAAATACAGTCTTTTAAAAATAACTTTGACAATAAACTCTAGTGACATTGTCCCTCTTGTCTCCAGACAATGTGAAAGCTTCCCACTCAGAAAAGGCAGGTTTTTTTCATTTTAAACTTATAATCTACACTGAAAATCAAACACAATTTCAAAATTCATATTTAGTTTTATTATGAGAAGTACACTAAGCCCACTTATTTTAACCCATCAATTTCATGTACATGCTGAGAAGTTGGTAGACTGAGAATGTGCTAGATTTTAGTAGCATTTATAGATATGTGCAGAGTCCTGTGGATGCAGCTCCCCAAGTGGAGAAAGGTGGGGAGCCTGCCTCCAGAAGAGATGTGGAATGAAAATGCCTTGGAGAGCATGCAGAGAAATTGTATAACTGGGTATGGCTGGCTAACAATGTGATGAACACGAGGCTCTTGGAATGGCTTTGGAGATTGTTTTCAAAGAGCATTCATCAGCTTCTGTCCCTCTCTCTTTTGGTGGATCTCTGCTCCTAGTTTGACCCCTTGACTGATGGTGGCTGGTGAAAGACAATGCATAAATGAATACATACATGTGTATATGTATATATATATATACACATACATATATATGTGTGTATATATATATGTATATATATACACATATAGTGTACATATATGTACTGTATACATATATATAGTATATACTTTAGAATGAATTTCTAAATGTATAATGGATCTAAATATAAAAAGTTATATTATTAGAAAGAAAGAAAAACCTTAAGATCAGCATAGGTTTATTTATATGGTTTCCTTCAAATTATGGACAAGGGAAAATGCTAGATGAAGGATAGAAGAGATCATAAAATTCAAAACAGATAATCAATTCACAAATAATTACAAATGTCTTCATGTATCAGACATGTTGCTAGGCACTGGAGATAGAAATGTTAACAAAAAGAACTATTCTCTGAAATCAAAAGAGCTTACATTCTGTTGAAAGAGATGTGTGCATATACAAATACATATATATATATATATATATATATATATATACACATATCTGTGTGTGTATATATACACACACACACACATATAGGCTGTAACACTCTCTCCTTTTAGTCCCAACTTCCAGCTTACGCCCTGTGACAAGAATTAAAGTATCTCTTGGAGAAGTGTGAGAGGAGAAGAATCTGGACATATCTCTTTGTATTTCCCTGCTGCCATATAGAAACAGACCATACACATAGAAAAAAGTTTTCCCCATTGTAAATGCAAAGTGATTTTACTGGGGAGACATTAACAGCTAGGGGAATCATGACAAGCCTTATATAAGAGGTAGCATTTAAACCAAGTTTTGAAGAAAACTCCAGAAATCCAGACAGAGGACATGCTTAGGACAATTTTTACAAAAGTATGTAGACAAGAGATGGAGCCAATGAAGAAATGAACAGATAAAAATAATAGGACAAAATCACTCCAAGCTGAGCAAGAATTTATCAAGTTAAGAACTAAATTCAGGTGTAGAAAGAATAGCACTTTCATGCAATTCATGCCAGTGAGTTTGCAACTGGTAGGTATATATAATATATGCAGCAATATAAAATAAACATATATAACCTGAGCCCCAAACCCTATTGGTGTGAAACTATCTCTTCTTTGGTAGAGCTCAATGCCCTGAGCTTGAGTGAGTAGAGGTCAGAGTGGCAAGAATGCGAGAGAAGAAAGAACCAGAGTTTTCCATCTCTGAGTTTCTGGCTTCCAGAAACAAGAGAAGAGGCACAGGGGATTCCCACCTTTCTTCAGAACCATAGAGAAAGACTGCATGGAAAAAACTAAAAAGGAGTTTCCATTGGTCCTTATTCTCAACATGCTTTAATAGAGAGCAGTGATTTTTTTCTTTGAGATTCTGATCTCATTTTCTCTGTCTTTCAGAACTCATTCAGTATACATCATTATACATTTTCCCATATTTATGCTTTCTCCAATTTGTTTTGCCCATGATCTTGTTCAAATGGGTTCCTTTAATATTTGCTGTATGTGTTCATTGTGGTATCTGGTGGAAAGGGGTTAAGCCTTGGATAAAGGACTTGGGGCTCCCTCCTCCATTAAGAAATAGTGATCAGGAATTTAGCTAGAACCTTAATCTATTTCTCTTAGACTAACAATATTTAAGGAAGTAGATAAAATATAAATCTAGGCTGTAGCAATCTCTCCCTTTAATCTCAACTTTCTCCCTCTGACACAAATTAGAGTCTTTTGGAGAAATGGGCCTCTGGTGTGGGGCTGAGCAGAATCTGAAGATATTTCTTCATATCTCCCTGCTGCCACATCAAGAAATAGACCAAACACATAGGAAAAAAGTTTCCTACTTTACTTAGCTCTTTTGCTCTTGCCATTTACATGTCAATCAATGATTATCATGAGAACTGAAGGATGCCTACTGTTCCCAAGCCACACATAGCTCTTGTGGTTTTCTTGAATAGAGTTCTGGAGATATTTCAGGAAATGTAGAACAAATCAAAGATTTCATTAAAATATATTTTCCTATCTCAAATCACATTTGTTATCTGGATTCAGGGACTAAATGGCACTGGTACAACACTTAAAAAAAGAAAATAGAATTAATCTCAGCCCAGGTTTTTGGTTGAATATTTTCTGCTGCTTGATTCTACATGGTAGCTTTAGTCACATTGTACACCCTACCAAGGTCTATCCTTTTCCAGAAGAAGAGCCACCCTGAGACACAGAGCAGAAAGCCAAGATTGGCCTAAAGTGGTTTAATAGCTGAGGAGCAGCAAACAATAGCAATGAAGAGTTTTGTAAACATTGGAGGAGATGCGAAGTCTAAGAGCAGCCCAATAACCTCACCAGAGGATAGTGGGGAGATAAGTTGAAATGCATATCACTAGGTTTTTGCTTTCCAGGTATGAGTCCTAGTTCCTCAAATTTCTTCTGTGTACCTTGCCTAATGTTTTCTTGACCAAGCAAGTATGTAGTAAGAGAAATTGTTTCAAAATTTTATTACATAAAGTTTCAAATATCT
This sequence comes from Antechinus flavipes, assembly GCF_016432865.1. Classification (NCBI taxonomy): domain Eukaryota; kingdom Metazoa; phylum Chordata; class Mammalia; order Dasyuromorphia; family Dasyuridae; genus Antechinus; species Antechinus flavipes. Next base: position 353,297,210 of record NC_067401.1, on the reverse strand, counting down.
AATTTAGCACTAAGGAAAATGTAAATTCCTAACATGATTACTTCCAATACGTAACTCAAAAAATATTGATTGGTATCCTCAAGATTGAATTTTTAAGTAAAGAATACCTTTATATAGGTAGATTATAAGTAGAGGCAAGCTATTGATTAACAAATGGGTCCATGACTAACTTCCATTAATGCTATAAACCCCTGGGAAGAGGACAATCCCCCTTAAATAAGGTTTTTGGGATTACAGAACAAAGAAAAGACAATGATAAAGAATTTTAATCTGACACACAAAACAATCTGACATTAGCATCATCTAAGTCACACCATTTACCAATGCTCATTTAATAGATATTTTGAAAATAGAAAATGTTTGCACCGTTCTGTAGGATTTTATTAATAAAGATGTGTGTTCTCTCTTTCACATTAACTGAGACCTGTATCATCATACTGGTCCATAACAGCAAAATTATCCCATGGCTATGGGCCGATATAAAGAAATCTAAAATTTTACTAGATAGATATTCAACGGAACTTACATTACAAAGCGGAAGGCAATGGAGTAGAAGTCATGGGCCATAAGGAATTAGGAAATCACAATTTCAAGATTTACCTATCAATCATACTATCTGTATAGCCACCATTTGCAATATTCTGCTTTTAATATTCTGGGCAATCTTCTATAACTATAAGTCAAATATGAGTAACTTATCAGCAAAAAGAATTTCCAGGTCAGTGAGACCTGGGAAAAAATCAGATCCAGACCCCCAAAAACCCAAGCAAAACAAAACCCCAAACATTTTACACACACACACACACACACACACACACACACACACACACACACACCATGATTCTTGCTTTATAAAAATGTTGCATTCATTTAAATCACTGATGCTTTTGCATAGATAGTTCCTGGGAACAAGAACTTGGGAATGATCAAGAGAAAAATTTCAAGAGAACAAATAAAAATGAATGTGTGATTGGTTCACAGTATTTAGAGTTGGAAAGGACCTTAGAGTTAATTAGTCCAATATGCCAAATCTACAGATGAAGTTACTGTAACTTAGAGAAGTTGAATGATTTATCTAAAGTGACTTAGAGCAGATCAGGTCTTCTGATGTCAAATACATTACTCTTTACATTATACCACTTGTCTAAAGAAAATGTAAATTGCTAAATTATTTAATGGTAAATATTATTCATTTAGATAAATTTATGGACATTGTTTGAAGGAACACACTTATTACTTAAAGTGAAGTACATCTATATTCTGACAGTACTATCTGTCTCAAAGTAAAATAAAAATATAAAAAGAAATTAGTACTGTTTAAGCCATAGACATCAATATTGTATTAATCATATGTGAGTAATTTAAATATGGAATAAAATATAAAATATTAATTTTAAAGAAAGGAAAGACAATGCCTACACCAAAATATTATTAAGCTTGACTATATTTTAAAAGTAGTAATATTCAAAAGGGTTATGACTTTCTCATATGAAATAGTCCTTGACTTTCATAATTCTTAAGCACTTTCTTTTATCATTTTGCTGATGTATGTTCTATTTTAAAATCAGAAGGATAATGGATGTGCTTCTTAAACTGTAAATTGGGTTTTATATCAGAGACCTGTCAGCGCCACGATGGGGTGACCTGACAGTGGTCTTGCGTTTGCAGTCCTCCTTCATGTCTGCTTCTCAAGGTGATAGGGTCAGTCTTAAAGAAAGTGCAGGAGATTGCTTGATCCCTCAGGAAACATCTTAGAGCCATAATAACATTTACTGCAAGCTATAATCATTTTATGTTCTCCTTAACAGCTTAAAAGCAGAACTATACTTTGCTGTCACATGTATTTGTATTAATCAAGGGCATTTAAGGTTTGAATGGATATTGTAAATTATATAAACTAGATTCTTTCAATTTGTATATGACAAGTTCTAAAATTTATAAAAGTAGAGAACTTGCTATATCACTAATTATAAAAAGGATTAAATTTCAGCTTTGTGAGTATTTTTAGTTACAAAGCTTCCTAAATGTCACTTTAAGAAAAAAGGGCCCATTCAGTTGTGAAAACACAAATAAAATAATCAAAATACATGATAAACAAATACTTGATCAAAACATAGAGAATACTCTCTGATCTAAAACAAAAAGATAATTGTAATCAAAGTAAGCAAGTTTTCTAAAAGTCACAAATTTAAAGGTGAGATTAAACTCATGACAAAAGAAAAAATGAATTTGTTTACTAAATTGTGTATTCCACATTATATATGTAAACTGATTTGAAATCTGATCACCTTAAAAACTTTAAACTATTAAAGATACTTTCACATGATACATAAATAATATTAGTGGAGAAAAACACATGATGTCAAAGACCACAGACATTTTGACATTTGGAGCCTTGTAGAGACAAAACTAGGGTTTTCAAAAAGCCATTTTTAAACATCTTTATTTTCTTAATGTTAATTTCATCAAAGTAAAATGAAAAACTAGGAGAATTCCTCAAATTTCTCATGTAATTTGTATGCTAGACTATTGTAGTTACTTGGTAAAACATGTTAAAATAAAGTATTAATGTAATTCAAAATATCTATACGATGAGTAAAATGATTACCTTTATTTTCAGAGAGGCTTAATATCAGTCTATACTGTTTATAATCACAGAATAGAATTACATGTAATTTTAATGGAGAGAAATTCAATGAGAAATTACAAAAGGAAAAAATAAGCCTTAAGTCAAATGAATGAATTAAAAATCATTTAATAACCACCTAGCATATATCAAGAATGATGCTAAAATGAAAAAATAAAGACAAAAGCAAATACTAGAAGATCCAGAAAATCTAGAACTTGGGGACAAGGAAAGCATAAGGAATAAATAATACAGAAAGCAAATAAATAAATCCAACCAAAAGTATATTTTTAAAAAGGCTCTCAATGGATTCCTCCCCAGAAATACCTTAGTGTATATCCCCATATGTTCATGAAAAACAACCTATTATTATAATGAATATAAGTATTATTGTCTGTAATTATCTTGTTTTTTATACAGGAATTCTGAGGTAGTGGAAAGGAAACTGAACAGCTTAAAATTCTGACTATATGGCTTAGAAGTTATATGCACAAAGCACTTTATCACTGTAAACCTCAGTTTCTTCAGCTATACAATGGGGATACTAATGTTTAGAAGATCTCATATCAAAATCAAATAGACACAGTACTGCAGACCATATACTGTCTTAGAAAATCACAATAAAGTTATCTATGTTGTATTTTTATCTTATTAAACATTTCCCAATTATGTTTTAATCTGATTCTAGATGCTTAAGAGCAGACTGAGATTTTGACACCTCTCCTGAATTGGATAATAAACTAACCCCCTAATCAATAAAACTAGCATTCAAGTTCTTAGTGACTTTGGCAGTGTGACACTGGGCAAGTCATTTAACACTTAAAACATCTCTTTAAGACTCTTAAGTTACTATTGCTGATACAGACTGATGTCTTCTCACTGTGGGTTCCCTATAACAAACAATACCAAATCTATAAAAAACATAACTGCATAATTTACCTTAGAGAGTTGTTGCAAGGACCAAGTCTTATGAAGTACTTTATTATAAAGAATTATTACTAATTATCACTATTATGTCATAGTTTTTGATTTGTATAGACATCAGCAAATTCTACAAACTTCAAAGCATCATACCCAGCACATCTAATGGAAGCTTCATTCAATTTATCCTTCACAGTCATCTTGTAATTTGGTTTTATAGAAGTTGCTGCTCTAATAATTAGGAGTGTCCTCTAACTCCTATAACCATCTATATAATCTGTCTGATAAAAACATATTAAAATTGTTGTATTGCATAATTGTTCAAAATGAGTGTGACCTGAATATTAAAGGTCATATTACACAAAATTTAGAAGAGTCACAGCCATGGCTAGGGGCTCAAGATTCTTAATCATGCAGAGGGACAAGGATGATCACAGAAGATAAAATATGAAATGTTTTGATTGCATGAAATTGAAATTTTATATATGAACTAAATAAATTCAGTTAGAATAAAACAAACTCTCAAAAGGAAAAAAATTGCATCAAGTGTATTTGATAAAGAAATAATTCTTTTTGCTCAAATTTGTATTCCCAGCCCTTAGCACAGGGTCTAGAACTTAGGAAATGTTAAATAAATTCTGTTTACTTGATTTAAAGAATTTATATTCAAGATACTTAGGGAGCTGATATAAATAAGACTGATCAATTCACTCCATTAAAGAAATCATTGCAAAATGAATAAGGGGTTAAAGAACACAGATTTCAGAAACAATACCATAAACAACAATAATATTAAAGATTGCTTCAAATATCCAACAAAAAGAGAAATGCAAATCAAAACAATTTTTAGGTTGCTTTTCACACCTAGCATATTGGCAAAGATTAGAGAAGATAGAAGTTGTTACTATTGAAAGGGCAATAGAAAACAGACACACTAATTTACTATTGGGACAGATAATTTCCATTCAGTAAGTTATTTAGAGTTATGCAAGAGAGTATCTAAATTATTCATCCTCTTTTACCTAACTAAAAGGAATATACCGCAAGGTGGTCTGTCAGAAACAGAAATAAGCATCCTATATATGCAAAAATATTCATATCAGTATTTTTGATAGTATCAAAATAATTGGGAACTAAATACATAATTGGGGAATGACTAGCAAATTGGAATACAACACTAAAAACATATTACTGTACCAAAAGGAATGATGAACAGGAAGAATTCAAAGAAGCATAAGTATATTTATATAAACGGAGACAGAGTGAAGGTAAGCATAACTAGGAAAACAATATTCATGACTAATACGATGGAAATGAAAAGAACACACAGACACAAAAAAGAAACTGTAATTTCCAATTTAGGCATTACAGAAGAACTGAGAAAATGGATCTCCTTCCTTTTGCTAAGATGAAGGACTAAGTAATTAGAATATTGCATATGAAATCAGATTTGGTCAATATTTTTGATTAGTTTTCTTCAACTGTTTTTTCTTTAATTTTTTTATCTGTTAAAATGGGATAATTTACCAGGAAAATTAGGAGAAAGAAGTATTTCTCCAGTAGGTTAAAAACTGTTTTATTAAGCTCCTATTAGATGTCAGGCACTGTGCTAAGTGTTGAAGACACAAAAAAGAGGTAGAAGACACTACCGGGTCTCTAGAAGCTCATAGTTTAATAAGGGAGAAAACAAGTAAATAATTACATGCAATCAAGTTATACACAGGTTAAAGTGGAAATGATCAAGATGGAAGGCAATAGAAATAAGGGAAATCAGGCTTGTTATAGAAGGTAGTAAAATCATACTGGAAGTTGAAGAAAGAGAAGGAAGAGAGCATTCCAGGCATGGAAGACTGCTAGTAAAAATGCCTGGGAATCAGGATATGATGTCTGGCTCAAAGAACAATGAAAAAAAACAGTGTTATTGTACCACAGAATATGTGGAATGATGAGGGCTGGGAGGTGGAAGGAGAGGGTAGGGTGATTATGAAAGGCTTTGAATGGCAAAAGATTTTGATCCTGGAAGTGAAAGTGAGCCATGGAAGAGTAGGGACAGCCCAGAGATTTACGAAGATCACTGACAACTGACTGAAAGATGAATTGGAGCAGGAGTAGATTTGAGGTGAGCAGACCAACTAATAGTCATCTATGTTCTAGGTGGTGAAGAGAAAAAGGGGAATAAGTTTTTATTAAATGCCTAGTATGGGCTAAACACGTCACAAAAGTTGTCTTCATGACAATCCTGGGAAGTAGGTGCTATTATGAGAGTCCCATTTTACAGTTGAAGAGAGTGATCAGTTAAATGATGTAAACAGGATTACAAAGCTAATGTGTCTGAGGCTGGACTCCAACTCAAGTCTTCCTGTCTCCAGGCCAAGCATCTATGAGTACCACAAACTGCCTCTAGTTCTCCTAATGAATTAGATTAAGCTAGATTAGGGCCAGCACCAGGTATGGTATTGTCTGAGAAGAGAAGGAAATATATGCATGTGTTGTTAAGAAGGGAAATTGAAGGGCCTTGGCAACAGATTAGATGGAAGATGAGGGGGGAGAGAGTAAAGAATTGGGATGACATTGAGGTTGCAAACCTAAGAGACTGAGAAGAAGGTGTTACCTTTAAAGAAGATAGGACAACTTGGGAGGAAAGAGAATGAAGTTCATTTTGGACATATTGGCTTTAAAATATCTATAAGACATCTAGTTTGAAATATACATTTGGTAATTGGAAATGTGAAACTGGAAATCAGTAGAGAGATTAATTCTGAATAAACTGATATAAGGAACATCATTATAGAAATGGAACTCTGAAAAAAAATGAAGTAAAAACAAAATAAATTATCATTTTATAAAAATTGTTGTAATGACATAATCACCATCTTTTGAAAGTCATAAGTAATTTGATCTTACCCTCTATCCCTCTGTTCCCCTTAATCACATCCAGCTAGCACTTTTTAAACATTTTTCTGTTTTTATTGAATCTTTTCAAATTGCCATGGTGGTCAAAATAAAGAAGGAAATAAGCAATCCCTAGAACAGAATTATTCAAGGATTAACTCAACTGAGTCAGGACTCCCTCCCCCCCCCTTCCTTCCTAGGTTTCCACAGAATTCCAAGGAATTTTTCATGGTGACATTAATGGACATATTTTATACACATAAAAGCAAGGAAGTCACTAAAACATTGTTTGTTGACAGACCATTCTTATTCTCACCAGTTCCTACTGGTTGTACAAATCTCGAAACAAAAGCATTTTAGGTTCAGCAAAACTTCTAGATTTTGAACTACTTCATAAAAACAAAAGTCCTGTCTCCTATTTCTTTTTTTTCTCTCTGTAGAAACTAGCTTAGGTTATGTAGTCCTCCTTTGAAAACTTTTTTTTATTAAGCCTGAAATTCAGAGTATTCACAGCAGTATTTCTCCCTTGCCTAGGTAATCCTAAACTGTTCCACTTTTCTCTACTTATTCAACATTTCTAAATCCAGGAAGATGTGGCTCAACTAGAAGACCATAAGTAACACTTGGTGAACCTTTAATACCTGCAGCTGTCTTATTTGTTGTCATTGTTCCTTTCATTTACTATAAAATATCCATATTTATGAATTTAAGAGGTCTAACTTGTATACATTTTAATTCATTTCTTTCCCTATACTGATGTTACTGATGGTGCTAAAGGACTTTGAATAGTTTGGTAGAACTAATATGTAATATTAGTATGTATGTAATATGTAATATGTATATATGTAATATGTAATAAAAAAGAAAAGAAAACTTTGAAGAATTTAAAAATCCACAGCACCCCATACCACATTATTCAATGTATAGTGGATACTTAATAGAAATCTGTCAATGGAATAAGCACAATTAGTTAACTATGCTGTAGGATTCCAAAGAACCTGATTCTATTTGAATAATGGAAACTTTAATGTTTATAAGGCTCTCTAAACACATGATCTTATTTTATACTAAGAAATGCCCTGTGAGGCAGGTACAGAAGTACTATATCCCTCAGTTTCTAACTAATGAAACTACAATTCTGAATGCTTCAGTGATTTTTATCTAGGATCACTCCTCTTCGTAGCTGTCACAAACTAGATACAGATGCAAGGCTTTGTGACTTTAAATGCAATGTTCTTCCTCATCATTATCTTAACCCTATTCAGTAATTTTAAAAAAGACTTGTTGAATTATTTAAAAATCATCAATTTTGCAAGGAGGAATAACAGTCACTACAAAAAGAGGAATTAAGATTCTTAATAAATAGGGGTAGGAGAAGGCAGCAAGGCACACTGCTCAAATCAAATCTTCCCAGCAACAAGAATAAAAATAGTCACAAAACATTTTCTACAAACACCTACACATTCACCCATATGAATGGAGGAAGAACAACAACAAAGAAAAAAGATGAAACTCTCCAGAAGGGTTGGTAATGCATTTGAACTTGTTCCCATACTTTCCAAGTCAACAGATCTCCTATCAGTGATTGTGTTGGTCTTAATCATGCCTTATCTTGAAATTGCTCCAGCCTCCATAATGTGCATGATTAAACAACCACAACAACCAAAACTCTGAGTCTCCAGTGACTAATACACTTGCATCCTAATAATTCCCTAGGTAGCTGGGGTAGGTCACATCAATTGCCATTACTGCTCTGAATTTGCAGCCTGGAATATATGATTGCACAGATTGGCTGCCCATTGCTGCAAGTACTTCAGAAACTTATGACTACCAGTCTGGCTACGTTTCCCCATGCTACTAGAATCCAATCATCTGGGCAACTAACCAGCAACATGGTTCCTTTAGGATCTGGAAATAACTAAACCAATCCCCTGTTTCCCAACTTCAGATCTCAGCAGCCAATGGGTCAAATATCTAAATCCAGAAAGCAATATGCAACACTTACCATCTCTATAGATTGAGTGACTGCTAGTTAATAGACCATTCCAATTATAAACTTCAACATACACAAGGCTAATAAAGCCAAAGGTTGGAGTACAACCAAGTCAACCATCTTCATCTTCAGTGCTAGCTTCCAGTTTAAAGTCCACATGCCAGATTTCACCAAGAGACAGATGTCCATAATATCCATCTGCAACCAGGAGGGTACAAGTAAGATGCTAACACTTGTAGGGGTTGCTTCCAGAGTCAAAATCTCTGCAGGTACAAGTGTAGCTTATTCCCCAATTGCAACTATTCTAAGCCTGGCCATTTTAGCACTTTCACTCCTAAATAGAGAAAATGAATAAATTTTTAATAAAACAACTTGTGATCTAGTAAAGATATTCTATAACATAACAGATGAGACATAAATTCTCTTCAGAAACATAAACTGAGATATCATTGATTGAGAAGGAAGAAATACAAAAGTACAAAATAAAATGATAAGAATGTGAAAAGAAAATTCTAGGTAAGCACATATAGAAGAGATAAAAAAACAATTTTGCCCCTTCGATACCTGCCCTTTTTTCTCTATGGCACATTTTTTGTTTCCAAGGGATAGGATTCTATTTTTTATTTCTTATTCTTCCTCTTTTTCATGAAATATTAAAAAGTTATAATGTACTCAAGTTGTTTTCAATCATTATATATGTTTTTCATTAATCATTGGAAATGGATCTCATGTTTAGAATAACAAATTTCAAATAATTATTACAAGCAGTTCAAAAATTGTGTGATTTGCAATACCTTATTATTTTCCCCCATAATTCCACCACCAGAAAAAGGAGGGAACAAGAAGCATCAGAGGTCATTCTGAATTTTGGTTTCATGGATTACAATGGCCAAAAAATTTTTCAACTAGTGACCATTTGACTGATTATTAGCTTCTTCCTTGGACAGTAGATATATAGCATGTCACCATGACCACAGTTTAAATCTGCTTTTGGTTGCATCTACCTAGAGATGTACTCTGTAGATATACTTTCAACAAAGCTATGATACACTTATGCCATTATGTAGAATTGAAGCAGGTCTTTTGTGGAAAATCAGCCCAAATATAAAAGATATGTTTCTATAGCATAGATACATTTATTTAACTATCTCAGTTTCCTCATCTGTAAAATAAAATGGAAAAGGAAATGGCAAGTCACTCCAATATTTTTGACAAGAAAATGCAATAAGGTCACAAAGAGTCCACTATTACTGAAATAACCAAACAGTAACAACAGAGGCCATTCTCAAATAAAATCTAATTTTTTTTCTCCTATTCAATTGTAGGTTCAATTTATTATCTATGAGTTGTTTACATTGCAGTACAAACAATAGCAACTCTTCATCTTTGGGGGTTTCCCCCTTTCTTTTATAGCTTGTTAGGCCTGCCTATCTTAAGTAACCATAAATCTTTTTACAGATACTCCATAGGATTTTGATATATGAGACAATAAGTAAAATATAATCCTCAAACAAGAATATCAAGTTTGTATTCTTCTTGAAGCATATTCTGCAATATCTGCCTATATACTTTATTTATTGAACAAAGTTATTTTCTCATTTAGCAAAAATTGCTGAATGTTCTAAATATATGGATGGGAGACACTTTGAGGTAACAGTCTTTAAGGCTTAAATTTGTTTAATCAAGTTAAATACTTTTAAAATAACCAAGAAATTATAAATACAATTTTTTTTGTTCTTTATATCTTTCAGATCATATTGTATATTGATAAATTTCTGCTATAAAAAAATCATCTGTGAATGTCAACCTCATGTCATTCTCACATTTTCATTCAAGATATTCTTTATACCTGGATATATCAATATCATTTATGAAAATAAAAAATGCAGATATAAGGATTAGTAGTTAAGTATGTCCTCTCAATCGACTTCTTTGATTTTAATATCATTGGGCTTTTTTCTTATTATTTTCACCTTTTTTCAGATATGTTGAAATTTATGCTCTCAATTACTTCAAAACTGCATTAAATATCATAGATTTATTAAATATATACTTAGGTTGTCTCTCTTTTTTTTCCCCTGAACTTCATTTTCTCAAATTCAGCTTTTCTATCAAGGGATATTAGGGCTTAAATATGGTATTTTCTTAAAATAATGACTTCCTATTTTCAAAATATATGCAAAAATAGTCCTCACCCTTCCAAAACCCTGTGTTCCAAATTTCTCTCCCTCCAACATATGTTAAACATATGCAATTCTGCAATACATATTTCTACATTTGTCGTGCTGCACAAGAAAAATCAGATCAAAAAGTGAAAAAAATGAAAAAGAAAAAAGAAAAAGCAATCAAATAACAAAAACCGTGAAAACACTATGTTGTAATCTGCATTCAGTCCCCATAGTAATCTCTGTGGATGCAAATGGCTTTCTCCATCACAAGTCTACTGGAATTGGTCTGAACTAACCATTGTAATTTCACTGTATATTATTATTGAATGCTGATAATTCTGTTTCATTTTTATCTCTTGTCTTTGCAAGTTCATCTATGTGATCTTGAAATGATTTAGGCTTAGCTAATTTTCACTACAAATTTATTGCAGGTAAATTTTCCCTTTCTGTTGGAATCCTTACTAACTGCTAAGTAATTAGAGTTGATCTAATCTTACAAGAAGTTGTTTTGGCCAGAACCTGAAACAAGGTACTAAGTAGAACTAATCAAGACAAGGCTTGTGTTTCCACCTTTACTCAAGGGAGTCCACACCTTAAAGCTCTTTGGGCCAGAGAGCACTATGGGAGAAAACCCATAATCCCATTCTCTCAGAAGGTTCACATATAAGGCGAGACAGCCATTCCAGAATACATTTTTCCTCTTGGCTGGCTGATCGTGCTGGACTCGAAAGGAACGACTCTGTTGCAGAGAACACTTTGACGGATTTCAGTGGAGCTACGCCAGAAGCCCTCTCTCCGCGGCAAGTTGGTGGCTGGGCTCCCCAGAAGGAGATAAGAGAGACCTTCCATCTCTGTCTTGGTTGGAGGCAGAAGAAAGCAGAGTCAGAGGCTGAAGGACAGAACCTTTGGATTTGGAGACATCCGAAGGGCTCCAAGCCTCTAAACCGGCTGTGCTTTGAGAAGAACAAACTCCAACATTTGAACTCTAACACCTTTCTAATGATTTTCTGTTTGGTTAGGTATTGTTTTTAATTTTCTGACAATATTTTTTAGAATAAATGAGCTTTTATCATGAACTGGTGTTTTCCTGACTTCCACATTTTGCTTCTTGAGAAGTCAAAAATTGGTTAACTGAAGCAGTTACTATAAAATATGTATAGAGAAAATAAAAATTAGATCATAGGAAAATTACATTGAATTTCAGGATCTAACTATTTTTGGGGGAAGGGTATTCTTAGGAACTAGATCTTTCCTAAATCCTGACCTCATTTCACTGAGCTCTTTTTCTAGATTTTTCTCTATATAATTATTACTACCAAAAGTTTCTTGATAACTTAATTTTATATCTTTTGCATAAATCATTGTATTTTCAGAATGTAGGAGAATCTGTTTCTCTGATTTGTTTCTTTCCCTACAGACTCCTCTTGATAATACATACACACACATACACAGAAAGAGAGAGAGAGAGAGAGAGAGAGAGAGAGAGAGAGAGAGAGAGAGAGAGAGAGAGAGAGAGAACCTTGCCTACACACATCCTAGATCCCTCTAGAACAACACTAGCCTCATGGTTGTGAGACATAAACTTGAAAAAAATATATACACCAATAAATTTCTTATTAATTTCCTTCTGTCTCAGGAGAGAGAATATATCTAGTCATTTTCCTACACATCACCCCTTTTCCCTCAAGTGTAAAACAAGACAACTAAAATGATCATTATAAGGGACCTTGCCTGTCAAACTGACTCCTGTAACATGTGCCTTATGCAACAGTAGATACTTGATAATTATTTGTCTCATTGAACTGCGTATTTTAATATATAACTATTTCTAATAATTTAAAAGTAAGTTAGTATTAATAATTTCTTTAACCCTTGTGTTACATTTGCAGGAGTCACATATATTTAGTCCCATGTTAAACTAAAGATTCAAATAATTAAAGCCAATTTTTCTCAAATATCCAAATTAAGCAAGATTCTATTCTTATATCTATAATGTCTACCCTCCAAAAGAGTATAGAAACATTGTCTCAGTTGAATAAAGTTCTCTGTAAGTGTCAAGACTTAAAAAGATACACTCTTGTTTTCTGTTAAGAATTGATGGATTAATTATTTGGGGAAAATGGATTCATTTGATATTTGTTGAGAAGTGCCATTTGTATCAAGGATAAAGCAATACATTTTAAAAAAAGAAAAAAAAGCAATTATAAATTCGATTTTCTTAGAATTGTCTTAAAACCTGTCAAAATATTGCATCTATGTTTTTGTTAGATGGTCAAGGATTCTCCTAAAGAATTACATGCAATTTTAACATGTAAGTAACTAGAAAGAAGACAACTTTCTGGTATAAACCCCGATTTTACCAGTAGATATTTAATTTGCTACATAAGACCTCCAATTTGTAATATAAATTTGAAAAGTAGATTACTTAAAAGGAAATGCTGCAATATATGGTTAACAAAAACATCCTAATTCCCAGAAGCACCTATTTATTGTTTTCTTGAATGACAGCTGATCTTAGAAGTTTAAAAATGAGGTCAATTGTAATCAGTAGCAATCTTTAGAACATCTGGGTTCTAGTGTGACTTTCTTCATTATCACATGAATGATCCTCCATAACCTCATTCATATATGTAGCAAAGCAAATTAGTAGGCAATATATTCAGAGCTATTCTGTCTTATTCAATTGAATAAAAGCACAAACCTTTTTAATATTAAAAAAATAAAGTCATTCTTTTTAAAGCTAAGATGTGGTGATGTCTAGACAAAATATGAGTTTAAGTCAAATGTTTGTCATATTAGGGATGATAAAAAGAAAACATTATGATGATTAGTCATGGTCAAGATTTTTTAAATGCATGACTTTTCTCTTGGAAAAAAATATGTTGCCCTTTCTGAAAAATGAAAACCACTTACCAACATATACTACTTGCTTTTCATTTGCTTTAATGACAAATTAATCTTTTAAGAGAAAATTGTTTGTGTCATTTATTTGGTGACTGTTGAACTACATTAAAAGGCATCACCAGCACAAATCTTTAATAACTATTTTGAGGTCTAAAGTCCAAATGCATTTTTGACAGGAAAACATTTTAGCTTGCCATACCAACTGCCTAATTTGATGTGAGATGTTTCAAAAAAAACCTATAATTTACAAAAGCATATACCATATTGTATTTAATTCCTTAATTTTCTTCTCAAAGCTAAAATGCCTTGAACTTTTAAAGCAGCATACAGATTTATGAAGAATTATTTTCACCTGTATAAATTATCTATGGTTCAAATTCATACATCTCTCAGTATTTTAAAACAGCCATCAAGTGACAATTATTTGACATCTGAATAATTTAAGAACAATTGGGATCTTCTGAGGGGTTTATTTTCCCTAAGATGAGGTTTTAGATATGGTGGAACAGAAAGTAAGGACCTATTCTGCAATAATGTGCTTTAATCATATTGTTATCATAATTATAAGCAAATACTAACTTTTTATTTTCATAGAGCAATAGAATATCAACACTAGACAGTGGCTTAGTGGGTAGGGCACTAGAGTTAGTCAGGAAGATGAATTCAAATTCATAAGCAAATCAATCATTATGATCCTCTGTTCCTCACCTGAAAATGCACTTATCTCAGAGGGGTGTTATAAGGGAAAGCAGTACATGAATAAGAGAACTATTTTATTTTTAAAAATTACTATTTTGGTAATCTTTAAGCTCTTAATTTTAGAGATTCAAAAATGGAAGCCTAAACAAGTAAAGTGACTCATTGAAAGTTACAAATGTATTTACATGGAGCAAAGTAAGCAATAAAATTCAAATATTTTGACGGTCAGTCTGGTTCTTTTAAAAAAATAAATTCTATATTATGAAATATTATTGTTTGGTAAGAAATGACGAAGAGGATGATTTCAGAAAGACCTGGAGAGACTTACACGAACTGATGCTGAGTGAAATGAGCAAGGCTAGGATATCATTATATACTTCAACAACAATACTATATGATGACCAATTCTTTTTTTTTTTAAATTTTTATTTAATAATTACTTTATATTGACAGAATCCAAGCCAGAGTAATTTTTTTTTACATTATCCTTTGCACTCGTTTCTGTTCCAATTTTTTTCCCCTCCCTCCCTCCACCCCCTCCCCTAGATGGCAAGCAGTCCTTTATATGTTGGATATGTTGCAGTATATCCTAGATACAATATATGTTTGCAGAACCGAACAGTTCTCTTGTTGCATAGGGAGAATTGGATTCAGAAGGTATAAATAACCCGGAAAGAAAAACAAAAATGCAGATAGTTCACATTTGTTTCCCAGTGTTCTTTCTTTGGGTGTAGCTGCTTTTGTCCGTCATTTATCAATTGAAACTCAGTTAGGTCTCTTTGTCAAAGAAATCCACTTCCATCAAAATATGTCCTCATACAATATCATTGTCGAAGTGTATAATGATCTCCTGGTTCTGCTTATTTCACTCAGCATCAGTTCATGTAAGTCTCGCCAGTCCTCTCTGTATTCATCCTGCTGGTCATTTCTTACAGAACAATAATATTCCATAACATTCATATACCACAATTTACCCAGCCATTCTCCAATTGATGGGCATCCATTCATTTTCCAGTTTCTAGCCACTACAAATAGGGCTGCTACAAACATTTTGGCACATACAGGTCCCTTTCCCTTCTTTAGTATTTCTTTGGGATATAAGCCCAATGGAAACACTGCTGGATCAAAGGGTATGCACAATTTGATAATTTTTTGGGCATAATTCCAGATTGCTCTCCAGAATGGTTGGATTCGTTCACAACTCCACCAACAATGCATTAGTGTCCCAGTTTTCCCGCATCCCCTCCAACATTCATCATTATTTTTTCCTGTCATCTTAGCCAATCTGACAGGTGTGTAGTGGTATCTCAGAGTTGTCTTAATTTGCATTTCTCTGATCAATAATGATTTGGAACACTCTTTCATATGAGTGGTAATAGTTTCAATTTCATCCTCTGAAAATTGTCTGTTCATATCCTTTGACCATTTATCAATTGGAGAATGGCTTGATTTCTTATAAATTTGAGTCAGTTCTGTATATATATTGGAAATGAGGCCTTTATCAGAACCTTTAACTGTGAAAATGTTTTCCCAGTTTGTTGCTTCCCTTCTAATCTTGTTTGCATTAGTTTTGTTTGTACAACGGCTTTTTAATTTGATGTAATCAAAATTTTCTATTTTGTGATCAGTAATGGTCTCTAGTTCATCTTTGGTCACAAATTTCTTTCTCCTCCACAAGTCTGAGAGATAAACTATTCTATGTTCCTCTAATTTATTTATAATCTCGTTCTTTATGCCTAGGTCATGGACCCATTTTGATCTTATCTTGGTATATGGTGTTAAGTGTGGGTCCATGCCTAATTTCTGCTATACTAATTTCCAATTATCCCAGCAGTTTTTATCAAATAATGAATTCTTTTCCCACAAGTTAGGGGCTTTGGGTTTGTCAAACACTAGATTGCTATAGTTGACTATTCTGTCTTGTGAACCTAACCTTTTCCACTGATCCACTAATCTATTTCTTAGCCAATACCAAATGGTTTTGGTGACTGCTGCTTTATAATATAATTTTAGATCAGGTACAGCTAGGCCACCTTCATTTGATTTTTTTTTTCATTAATTCCCTTGAGATTCTCGACTTTTTATTGTTCCATATGAATTTTGTTGTTATTTTTTCTAGATCATTAAAATATTTTCTTGGAAGTCTGATTGGAATAGCACTAAATAAATAAAGTTTAGGGAGTATTGTTATCTTTCATGATGACCAATTCTGATGGACCTGGCCATCCTCAGCAATGAGATGAACCAAATCAGTTCCAATGGAGCAGTAATGAACTAAACTAGTTAGGCCCAGGGAAAGAACTCTGGGAGATGACTAAGAACCATTACATTGAATTCCCAATCCCTATGTTTTTGCCCACCTGCATTTTTGATTTCCTTCACAGGCTAATTGTACAATATTTCAGAGTTCGATTCTTTTTGTACAGCAAAATAACAGTTTGGTCATGTATACTTATTGTGTATCTAATTTATACTTTAATATATTTAACATCTAGTGGTCATCCTGCCATCTGGGGGAGAGAGTGGGGGGAAGGAGGGGAAAAACTGGAACAAGAGATTTGGCAATTGTCAATGCTGTAAAGTTACCCATACATATAACCTGTAAATAAAAGGCTATTTTAAAAATAAATAAATAAATAAATAGATTCTAATTTAAATTATGTATCTTCTATGCACCAGGCACTTTAAAGCACATAATTACTATCATATAGCAAATATAAAATGTACCTGCATATATATTAAAATATGTAATTAAGATAGTTAAATATATATTCTTTCATCATTTAAAAATAGATAATAGCAGATGTGTGACTACCTAAGTTTTCCCCTTCTTCTTACTAAACAATAAACATCCAGTTTAAATAATAATGAATGAGGAATAATGAATATGGAACCTAATCAAATAATTTTGTTCAAAAATTTCATGTGAAGATTTTTTGGGGAATTCAGAATTCATTTCATACAGAAATTACATATATGTGTATATGTATGTGTATCCCCTGATACCTATCATATCATATATGATATGATATCTAATATAATATATTATAATATAATATAATAGAAAACTAATATATATTAGTTTTAATGTCAACCAATATAATAATATAATAACTAATATAATAGAAAAAGAAAGTGACAAATAGAGGGGATGTAGAAAAACTGGGATAGTAATGCATTGTAGGTAAATTTGTGAACTGATCCAACCATTGTGAGGGGCAATTTGGAACTATACCTAAAGGTCTATAAAACTGTATATACCCTTTGACACAGGAACATCACTAACCCAAAAAGAGCTGTTTTTTTAAGGAGGAAAAGGACCTATATGTACAATATTTATAACAAAGTATTGGAAATTGAGGAGATGTCTTTCAATTAGGGAATAGCTGGATAAGATGTTGCATATGATTGTGAAAAAATACTATTAAGCTGTAAGAAATAATGAACAGGATGCTTTCAGAAAAATCTAGGAAGGTTTATGTAAATTGATGGACTGATGTGAAGTGAAATGCACAGAAAGAAAATACGATATACGGTAGCAGCAATATTGTACAATGATCAATTGTGACTTATGTACTCCTAGCAATATATTATTCAAGATAATTCTGAAGGATTTATAATGAAAGGGACTATACAACTCCAGGGGGAAACTGACAGAGTCAAGATACCAATCAAAGCATACTTTTTAAAATTTATTTTTCTTCTGGAATATCATATTCCAGGCCTTTCAATCCTTTTAAGAGTAAACTGCTAGGTCCTGGGTAATCCTAATTGTGGCTCCTCCATACTTGATTTTTTTTTTTTTTTTTTTTTGCTGGTTGCTTCTAGTATTTTCTCCTTGATTTGATAATTCTGGAATTTAGTAACAATATTCCTTGGAGTTTTCATTTGGAGGGTCTCATTCAGGAAGTGATCTGTGGAAACTCTCAACAACTATTTTATATTCTAGTTTTAGAATATCAGGGCAGTTTTCCTTAATAATTTCTTGAAAGATGCTGTTCAGGCTCTTTTTTTGTTCTTTTTCATTTTCCATCACAGCTTTTGGATATTCCACTAATTCTTAGATTGTCTCTCCTGTATCTATTTTCTAGGTGATTGTTATTTCAATGAAGCATTTTACATTTTCTTCTATTTTTTTCATATTTGGAGGGGTTTTGTTTGACTGATTCTTGATATCTCATTTCATGATTTGTGAATTCACTATTTGTCCAATTCTAATTTTTAGTGAATTATCTTCTTCAGTTACTTTTTTATTCCTTTATATTTGGCCAATTATACTTTTTTTCCCCCTGAGGCAACTGGGGTTAAGTGACTTGCCCAGGGTCACATAGCTAGGAAGCATTAAGGATCTAGGCCGAATTTGAACTCAGGTCTTCCTGACTTCAGGGCTAGTTCTCTATCCACTGTGCCATCTAGCTGCCCCTGCCAATTTACTTTTTTAAAAAGAGTTGTCTTATACATTAGATATTTGTCCAATTTCACTAATCCTATTTTTAAGTTGTTCTCTTTTTTCATTTTGCCAATTCTGTTTTTCAAGGAGATGTTTTCTTTCTCCATTTCACCAAATATATTTTTAAGAACTTGTTTTCTTCAATATATTTTTCCCCATTTCAACAAATGTATTTTAAGAAGTTGTTTTCTTCAGTCAATTTCTGTGTTTCCTTTTCCAAACCTCTCTTCAGAGGTCGCATTTCTTTTCCCCACTTTTCTTCCCTTTTTAAAGATCCTTTCTGAAGTCTTCCAAGAGTGCTTTTAGAGCTTAAGGATTAACCTGGAGGTATTTTGTCTTTAATATCTTTTTCTGGATTTATGTTCTGTTCTTCCCTATCTCCATAATAGCTCTCTAGGTTCGGAGCTCTTTTTGCTTTTTTGATCATTTTTAAAGATTAAGGTCTGCTCCTAAATTACATAGGAGATTGTCCTTAACTTCCTCTACAGGGTGACAGGGCTTCTCACTGCCTCTGTTGGGGCTCATGGCATTGCAGGTTTCCCCACTGTACTAGGGTAGGCCTGGCCAAGTCCTGCCTATTATGCTGGGGTTTGTGGGTTCACTACTTGCCTTCTGTAGTTGCATTGAAGGTCTTATAGCTTGTCTGCTGAACCACTGGCCTTCTGAAACAGGACAGAGGAACTAATGATTTGTATTTTGTCTAAGAGCCTCCTGCTAGCTTCACCATCTCATGCCTTTCCATTATGGGACTCCTTGAGCCTGCCTGTGTTGGGCCACATCCCCTCCTGCCCAATTAAGACAGACCTTTCAGGAAGTCCTTCTAATATATCTTATGCTGGAAGATTATTACAACTCAGAATATTTGTGGGTTCTGTCACTCCAAAATCTGTTCAAACGCTTGATCTAATTTTGATTCTGAGGGAAGCAAAGAAGAACTCAAGCAAAGTCCTATATACTTTCCTCTATTTTCAAAACTATTTTTCTTGGTTTTTTGTTTTTTTTTTTGGTCTGTGTTTTCTCTTGCAACATGGCTAACTAATATGGAAATACGTTTTATATGATTTCACAAATATAACATATCAAACTGCTTGCTTTGTCAAGGAGGGGTGGAAATTGGAAGACTCAACAATCCTAATAACTTGGAAGCTGTTCACACAAGACCTAAAACATATGGAATGTGATCCATGTATGGACTGTTTTCAAGACTCAAGACTAACTTAGGTTAGTACAGCCATGGTTTTTGTTTTCATGCTTAAAAACCCTACCTCTGCCACAAGTGGGTGATTAATATTGAATTTTAATGTCAACCAGATCAGACTAGTCTCTAACCTTCCACCTTTCTTAGGAAGGTGAACTTTGCTGAGAAGCTGTTTCCCTCACTTTGAAATTAAATTTATGTTTGATTCTTGACTTACCTGTCTCTACCCTATGTTGTTCAGTACCAGCCATCCACAGGTTAGAGACCAGTCTGATCTGGTTGACATTAAAATTTCTCATGACAGTTTTAACTTCTAAGGGAAATATTATATTCAATATCAATCATTGACGAAAGCAGCAATTCATTTATAATCAATTATAAAGTTTCAACTGTGGATGTGAGGATAGATGTTACCAGCACAGATGTGGCTAAAGTCAACATAAATGAAATGACCACAGAATGAATTGGGTCAACCATATGAGCTGCAGCCAAAAAGGTGGTCAGTATCTTGTGTCTCCATATATGTGCTTCCAGTAATTGAAAGTGGAATTGGTGATAAGTTTTAAGTGGCAGTTGATGTTGAGAAAACAAATGATATCTGGGTCCAAACAGCAAAGCAGAATGTTGCCCCAAACCAGTAAGATGATTTTGTATTAAAAGCAATTTCTCATCTCTAAACTCACATTAAAAAAACCTAATGATTATTCCCTGAAAAGGGAATAATAAGTCTACTATAAAGGATGAAAGGTTAGGGCTGAATCAGTGGTAGTATATGTTTTAATTCAATTCAACTAATATTTATTAAGTGTCTTCTATATTCAAAGCACTCTGGTAGGCACTTAAAATACATATATAAAGAATGATATCATTGCTCTAATGTAGTTTATAGTTTGAATGGGGAACAGTAAAGATATGGCTACAAATGGCCAATGACAAATAGTATAGTTAAAATATGACTTTATTCATATTTGAATGATTTGGATTTGACCTAGCTCTGCTATTTGCTACCTAAGTTGCCTCGGAAAAATCACTTCCCTACTATGGATTACAGCTTCCTAATCTGTAAAATTCAAGACCATATGATTCATATGTTTCCTTCAAAGGATTATAATTTAAGAATTGAAAGAGTCCTTGAAGCCCATTGAGTTCAACCTCATTTTACATATAAGGAAACTGAGACAGAGCAGTTAAATAATTTGTCTAGGATCAACCAGCTAGGAAGTTTCTGATGCAAGATTTGAACTGAAATCTCCATGACTCCAACTCTATTAATCTATTAATGGCTCTAGTTTTAGATCCTATAATCACAAATTAGAATATGATTAAATGCATTGGAAAGGTCAAGTAGAAGCATGTGGTATTCAAGGAGAGAGGAATCATTTCTATTTGAATAAGAGAAAACAATGGAAGACGTTTTCATAAAAAAAAAAAGAAGAGACATAAGCAGAGAACTTCAGCAGGCCTTGATCTCTTGATGCTCTTCGCAGATGGAAGACAATATTTGTGTATATGTGTGATAGAAGGAAAGGACAGGGTAACATCAGGGAATTGTAAACACTCTCCCACAAATTAATTGCAAAGTGCATAAAATAGAATACATTGAAATAAGACTGGAGAAATAGCTTATATATCTTAAATGGCAAGCTAAGATAACATAATATCCTATATGCAGTAAGAAACCACCAAAGACTTTTGATCACAATGTCATGGAGATGAATTATTTAAATCAATTCAACAAATATTTACCAGGTAAGAGATTATAAGCACATCCTAGAAGGTAATGATAGTGAGAATGAAGATGAAGACAAAGATTCAAAAAAATCTGTTGAGATGTAATTGAAAAGACCTGACATAAATGAAATACTGGAGGGGAGGACTCATTAAAGGAGAAAGAAGGATCAAAGATAACTCCAATATTTTAAGCCTATTTAACTAGGAAGAGAATGGACAGTTTTGCTAGGGAAGTTGCTTTTAGTTTTTAGTAAAATGTTACATTTGAGGTACTCATGGGACATCAAGATGTCCCATGTACACATTTTAAAATACAAGACTAGAGCTTGGAAGAGTGATCAGGACTTGGTATGTATTTTTATAAATAATCTAGAAAGAAATGACAAATGAAACCAGGAGAGTAGGCCAATGACATTAGTAATATCCTCTTACTTCTTGATTCTCTCCTTTTTTTTGAAGAGAAAGATGGCATTAGTCCTTTTGACTTCTGAACCACATCATTGGCTCACATTTAATGTGTGGGACATCAGACCTTCAGATTTTTTTTCCTTAGGAAACAATGAAAACAACAACAACAAACTGTTGTCTAGATATTCCTTCCCATCTTGTATTTATGGAATTTGTTTTTAACCCAGGACTTTATATAAGATTTTATATTTCTCTCTCAAATTTTATCTCATTTAATTTGACTTAATGCTATTGCCTTTCAAGATCTCTGTGAGATCTGATTCTATCACTCAATGTATTAGCTATTCCTCCTAGCTTTGAATCATCTTCAAATTTAATAAGCATGGCATTTGTCCCTTCATTCAAATGACTGATTAAAATGATGACCAGCACAGAGACAAGTACAGATTTCAGAAGCAGTCTACTAAAGACCTCATTCTAAGCTGATATTTAATAATGGATGAGGACTCTGGGTTGAACCATTTGACCAGTCCTGAATCAACCTAAATATAATACCATCTAGCTTGCATCCTTCTTTTGCAAACAATGAAGCAATGTTAACAGATCCATGGCCAGACATTGCTTGTATTTTTCCCCACAAATCACATTTCCTTGAAGGTTTGTGACTTTTTGGTAAATGAGTCTAGGAAGCTGCCACAGGAGATTATATGCTGCATCTCTTTCTCTGAAATTTATACCTTAACAATAGCACAACTATAGACTTCTCTATGTCACCACATGGTCATCTCTATCTATCTTACATGGGAAAATCTCCGGAATTCATGTACTGGATAGAGATATAGTCCACAGGGCAAAATAAGCAAGTACCCAGACTGTATATTGACAGACTTTACCCAACATTTTGATAAAACTTATGCAAACTATATATAATATGCTATTAATATAGTAGTATAGAAATATACAGTCAAAAAAGGAAACAGGTCTGGAATAACCTGTCCATCAAGTCACACTAGCTCTTGGTGATAATGAATTTTTTTATATCTACATGTTTAATAACCTTTAATTGACTCACTATCAGATTATTTCTTCTATACTTTCTTCATTCTCTTTAAACATTAATTCATCTCTTAGCAAATAGCTATATCTTCTATTATACTAAGAAGACTGACTCTCTCTGGAAAAAGTCCTATACCATTAATTTTCAGGTTGTGATAAGGAAATAAAATAGTATCAGCAGTAACTTGCCACACCCTAAATTCTGAGATAGAAGATATTAAAGATGATTAGTGGTTTGAAGAGAGTGAAGAAAGTATAAAACAACCACTCTTGATGAGTCAGTTAAAGATTTTTAAAACATTAAAGTGTAGCTTTTAAAGTAAAATTAAGATTTTTGAATTGAATTGAATTTTTGAATTTGTAGTTGCCTGAGACAGATTTGATATTTATAAGCAATAAATGGAATAAAAAGATTTTAGAGATAGAGCAAAAATGTGTATGCCAGTCATAATATTAGGCAGTCAATGTAAATATCATAATTATAATTGTCTTCCTTCATTTTTATGTCCTACCTGCCTGATACCCAAACCACTTCTAGACACAAATCTAAGTAAAATGATTTATATTCAATCTAGTCAAAAGAAGGTCAATACTTATATATAAGGAAAATCTGGAAAAATAACTTTTTCCCCTAAAAGTTCAATTTGCTTTTTATTCTCAAAACTGATAGTACAGAAACCAAACTATAAATTATTATAGGAAACTTTGTTTTTTCTCATTATTTTCCTTTCCATAATGTTTGAGAACTCATATGACTGCTGTCATATGAATAGTCTCATTGGAAGGCAGCAATAGAACTGAAGAAAAGAGGGAATGAGAAAAAAAAATCTAACTAGATAATAGGGAGAAAAAATAAACTCCATTAATTTATGTGTCTCATTTTCATTTCCAAATTTCAATCTAAAATATTAAACATATTATTTTTCTTTGAATAACTTGATAATAAAAATAAAAGTAGAATATTCATGCATTTAGTTTAAAAATGCTCAAATTGTGGCATGTATGTTCATTTTTAGTTATTTTCTTAAATACTGGAAAAAAACAACTTGAAAAAGGAATATGAATCACACAATCAACCTAAGGAGGAAGAAACATATAAAATATTTCACAAGTATACAAAGCATTCATAATTATTGAACTGCATGCATTTTTCAACAAGGTAAAGACCAAAAGAGTCAATACTAAAGCATTAAATAGTACCTTAGTGGCTTGTAAGAATTACTATATTTTCTCCAAGTAAATATCTCATTACTATAAATGACTTGGGCAATTTCAAAGCTAGAATTCACTTGTTCCTTATAAAACAATGATAATAACTGCCATTTATACAGCTCTTTAAAATCTGAAAAATGTTTTACTTAGAGTTTCTCATTTAAGCCTTCACAGCCTTTCTGTGAGGTAGCTGTTAAAGATTTTTTCTTATTATTATTCTCAGTGTTACAAATGAGAAGACAGAAGCTCAGAGAATTTTAACTGATCCATTAGGGTCACACAGCTTTTCAAGCATCAGAGGCAAGATTAAAAACTAGGTCTTCCTTGGGATAGAAAATGCCAATTACATCCAGAAAGACAACTATAGTGACTGAATATGTTTCAGAACATAATATTTTCACCTTTTGGTTTGTTTTTTTCTTGTGTTTTTTTTTTCCACTTTTGGTCTGATTTTTCTTGTACAAAATGACAAATATAGAAACATTTTTAAAGACTATACATAATCAAATTATCAGGTTGCTTGCTAGCTTGTAGAAGGATAAGAGTGAAAGGGAGAAAAAATTAGAACACAAAGTTTTACAAAAATGAATGCTTTAAATTACCTTTACATATATTTGGAAAAATAAAATATTATTGAAAATCTTTCTTAAAAATAACAAAAACTAGGTCTTCCTAAATGAATTCACCAGTTGATCTAATTATAACTGCTAGGTATACTAGCCCAACTATTTTATAAATCTTTAAAAGTTAGGATAGTAAGCAAAATATTAGACATTAAATTAAAATGACATGCATAAATTATATGCGTTGTCACATTATGACAACACACAAAGAAATAGTTCCCCCCCTTTTATCATTTCAATATATAAAAACTAATGAGAGCCATTCAATTTGCTTACATATCTGGCTTCTGAATAGAAAACAAGATATAGATTTGATGGTGATGTTTACAAAAGAACAACTGGTTTGATATCATTTGACTGTCATCAAGGCAAAGGATTTAGTCACCAGCAGTGATATGATGATTTTTCATGCCAAGAAATATATGTTTTAAGTTATTATTCTAAAATAATTTGAGGGGATAAAATGATAGCATGGATGTTAGAGAAAGTATTTATTTGAATGCCATAAAAGTTTTTATTAGTTCATTATTCTGTTCCAATGTGACATACTTCAAAGATTCATTGACTGAACTGTATTTGTGCCCCTGGGTCATCTAGATCCTACAAGGAAGCAAGCTTTTGGCCTTGGTCAGATACCAATGTAAAGTTACTTATGAAAGAGATTTCTTGGAATCTTTGGAAGAAAGGGAATGAAACTAGAAATAAATTGTTTAATATTACAAAAATAAAATTTCTAAGTTCCGCTGAATAAAACAGTGAAAAGATTTGTAAATTCCTTAAGTTTTTCATAGGAAAATGATCAATGTTAATTAATCTGCAATGGAGAAAGTGAAAATCGCAAAGATGTCCTGGGAAGAGAAGGCTAAGAATTTGTTATAGGGGTAGAATGAATAATGGAAGGGGAGGAATCAAAATTGTTTTATAAAGACTTATTTTATAGCATCTAGGATTCCCTATATAAATTTACAGATCATAAAAGAAGATGGTTTTAGTACCTAAAAGTGCTACAAAGCCCAAACTTTATAGCTCTTCCTCCTAATAAAATAAATGCTCTATTCATTTTCCATTATTCTATATCATATATGTTTTGAGTTATTTTAAACATTATAACATAAGAAAATAATTATCTCGTGGACATAGAAAAATGTGGAAACTGTCCTGCCAAGTTTTATTTTTGTTCTGGGAGATCTGTTTATCGCCAATAATGTATCAAGAATAATCTTGTCACTGTAATTAATGCCCACAAGTGGAAGAAGAAGATGTATAATGGGACTTTAATCACTTGCTGCAATTTTATTATAATGACATTCTACAACATAGTTCCGTTTGCAACATCTGCCCACTTTGATGCCTCCAAATTTTGTGGGAGTAAAAGTCTCATGGAATAGAAGGAGGGGTATTTATTTTCCTAGTTAATGCAAGCCCTGTGTATTTTTAAAGTGTTTCACTTAAAATAAATTTCTGAGTTAGTGCTATGATCCTTGGAAAAAAAAAAAAAAACTGACCCTAGTAAGAGCTGACATTTATACTGCTTTACAATTTGCTAAGTGCTATATATATGTGTGTATGTGTATTAACTCATTTGAATCACTTAATAACCTTGAGAAATAGGTATTCTATGATTTATTATCCATTTCATAGATGATGAAACTGAGGCTGAAAGACATTAGCAATCTTGTCTATGATCATTCAACAACTTGATTAGGGCAGGATTTGAATATAGTGCTTCCAAAATCCAAGCCCAGCATAAGATCCCTTCTGCCATGGTTATATCTCAATTGTTCCCTAAGAAAGATTACAGGGAGTATTATTGGAGAACACAAAATATTGTTCTGATTTTTCAAAAAAGGAAGAAAATTTAATCTTAAGGTTCCAGGTCGGCAAGATTGACTTAAATTCCAGGGGAGGAGGGGAATCTAGAATATATTATTAAAGGAATAATTATGAAACATTTCGAAAAGGAAGAGGTGATCATAAAGAGCCAATGTGGCTTTATCAAGACCTGATCAAAGTCAATCATTCTTACTTCCATTTAGGGATGAGGATTATAATGTTCCTGAAATGAGAAATCAAAGGAATACTGTAGTTATAGCTTACCTGGATTTCAGCTAAGTGTGGATAGAGTCTCTCTTGCTGATGTAACAGATCTATGCCTCAGTGCTTGATTTCCCCCTTGGAAATCTCCCAGTGGGAATACATTGGAAAAGCATTCATTAAGCACTTACTATATACCAGATAGTGTGCAAAGTTCTGTGGATACAAATACAAACAAACAAGATATTCTCTGCCATCAAGAAGAAGAATCTGCCTATTAAAATACATAGGCAGATACAGAGGTGTGGTAGCTAGATGGGAATGTTTTGTTAATATCCAGTTACATAAAATATTGTACAAAGCCTAAGAATGCAGCAGTCTAGAAATGCAGCTCCCTAGAAAGTGTATAAAACACTGAAATGGGCAGTATTGTGTTCCTGCTAACTTTCAGCTTCACCCCATTTGTACATGGTGACAAGGCTTTGCAGACCAGGAGGGAGCAAGAGAATAAAAAAGTGATGACTCAATAGCCAAAGGAAAAATGACACAGACTTAGCATAGGCACTGGGTGAAATGACGGTAACAAGTCTGGCTTTGCTAGAGAACTACTGCTGAGTTCCTTCCTGTTGATCCGTATACATTGAACTAGTCATGGCTAGAAGCAACTAGAAAATCACTACTACTAATACATTACAAAATGGAAAAGGACGAGCTGTGTGTATCCATGCATTAAGAGTGAATCCATGGTCACTATTTCAATGGTTTTTGTTTTAGTTTTTTGGCCTCTTTTTGTATTCTCATATTTAGCACAATATTTAAATACATAGTAGACATGTAAACAATGTTTACTGATAGAATGACAAAAGGTAGAACTCTTGAACATTCCCTCTAATGAATCTATAAGTAGAATAGCAATTGGGAAGTATACTATATCATCATCATCATCATTATCATTAAAATCTTTTTCCTCCTCATTTTTCTTATTCTCTTCCTCCTTTGATCATTTTCCTTCCCCTCTTCCTTTACCTCTTTTTGTTAAGGATTTCTTTTTCAGAAAGTATAATCACAAATAAATTTACTCCTGCTTCAAAATCTGGGAAGTGTAATTCCCTTACTTATTTGTCCTTTTCTGTTTGTGGGAAAGGAAGTGAAATTAAGTTCATGCTTTATTTCCTACACTGACCTGTCTTCAGAAGGAACAGTCTTATGGAATGAAACTGCTTTTTGCAAAATTTCTGGATCTGGAGCAGCCTATGTATTCTCTGGGGCTGTTTGTATCCAGGAGAGGTTATAAGCAAGTATTTACACAGGAATTTTTTTTGTGTGTGTAATGTTAATTTAATAATAGTAAGGCAAGTATAACACTGGTTTTTGTGTGTGTGTGTGTGTGTGTGTGTGTGTGTGTGTGTGTGTGTGTGGTAAAGTCATGTTCATTATGCCTGGAAGTATGTTTCAGGCTTAATAAAATATAGCACATGCAGTGCCAAGAATTGGGGTTTTGTAGTAGTCAGGAATTAAAAAACTGATTCCAATTGGGTTAATTCAAACTAAGCACTCCCCCCAATGACAAGACAGTTTGGCCTCCAGCTGGGAAAAGAAGTTCTAAAAACTATAGGTAATTTGACATATTTTAGCTCTATGTATGTGTGTACATACATTAAATATATGTATGTGCGTATTGGTTTGTGGGTAGGTGTGAATGTATATATGTGTGTCATATATGTCTATATATGTATATGTAAATATATTTGTGCTTAACTATAACCTGTTTGGGGAATTTGGGAAGAGATGAAAGGGGGAAAAAAGAAAAAAGTAAAAAATGTGTGCAGCAGAGAACTAAAGAACAATCTACAAGGAAGTAGAGAAAAGATGGACAGTCACAAATAAAATTTCTTCTATTATTGTATATTCTTTCTTGAATTGGAAATTTATTGTTATATAATTTGAATCCTCCCTTATTTTCTGCTGAGCACATGACAATGTTCTGTTTTGTTTTTATTTTTCTTTCCTGTCTTTCTTTTTCCTATCCTTTTTTTCTCATTTAACAAAATAAATAGACTTTTTTTTTAAAAAAAAAGAAAGTATCTGGCTTGGACGATGTACAGTCATGGATGTGAAACTGAGAAAGGCAAAATATCTGGTAGCTATACATGGGTTTTGTTATTGTATACACAAAATGGCACACAGTATCATCAGAGACTTGTGACTTGGGAACAAAAAGATTGCTTGGTCATCTAGAAGTGTCTTAACTATGTAATATCAAGATATTTAGGTGAAGATCCCTCAGTATTCTAGTTAGATCCATAGAAGAGGATTTGAAGGCAAATAGGGACAAAAGTCACAAAGGATAAAAATGACCAAGATAGATTAAGATCTCCACCATTGATGGGAACACACATAGCAAGATTCATTAATTGGATTATAGCATCTAAAAGACAAGGTAAAGCAAAAATTCCATATATTAACCTTTCCTAATATAGCAGCTCACATTTATATTACCTTTTTTCATTTATAAAGTGCTTCTTTCACTATATTCCTGTGAGATTGTGAAAATATTATTATCCTCATTTCATAAATAAGAAAATCGAGACTTAGTGAAGCTAATATTTATATAAACTCCCATATGGGTGGTATAGG
This sequence comes from Antechinus flavipes, assembly GCF_016432865.1. Lineage (NCBI taxonomy): Eukaryota > Metazoa > Chordata > Mammalia > Dasyuromorphia > Dasyuridae > Antechinus > Antechinus flavipes. The sequence continues at coordinate 353,267,658 of NC_067401.1, read as the reverse complement.
GAGAGGGTTTCAAATACTTATTAGGAAAAATGATGAATTAGAAATAATCAAAAGGACAAAATATCATAAGAATAAAAATGAGAAAGATTCTATTTAGGTAATACATGTACACATAGGAGGATGAAAGAATTGATGATAGAGTTATGATAGATAGATATAATAAAAATTAATCACAAAAAAAAGCAGCTAGATGGCACAGTGGATAGAGCATGGTCCTGGAGTCAGGAAGACCTGAATTCAAATTTGATCACATTATAGAATTAGTCAAAATGAATTTCTCAAAAAGTTGAGAATTTGGGTGAAATGTGTGAAAGATGAACAAATTTATGTCAAAATATGAAGAAACTGAAAAAATCAGAGGGACAAGTAATGATAACCTGAATGTGGTAGAATGTTGAAAAATATGGAGAAAGCTTTCAAAGAAGCAAATAGGACTTAAAATGTTACAATTTCTAGGAAAAAAACTTAACAGTTTTAAAATTGATAAATTGAGGTAGGAGCAATGCAGGTTAAAGAAAAAGGAGAGATCTATAAAAAAGACCAAAATAGTAAGAGGAAAAAAGTCAGTTAAGAACAAAAACACTAACTTTAGACACCTGGTGACTTCATTGTACTACTATACTATATATATATACACATATATGTATGTATGTATGTGTGTGTGTGTATATATATATATATATATATATATATATATATATATATTATACTATAGTAGTACTATGGGACTTTTGAGGAGTACTTGGACAAATCTTTGGCTACTCTTTTCAGTAACATAGGAAAAGAGAGGAAATAAGCAAAAAATAATAATAAAAAATATTGGCAACTTTTTCCCCATAGGAGATATATATTTTAGAAATGGGAGATCATAAACATTAATAAATATAGATTGTAAGACTTATAGAAATTTTGATACAAAAACAGGCCAAAAAAAATGTAAAGAATACCGAAGTATTCTTTATCCCTCATACCATAGTTAGGCTATCACTGACTATAATAGTTACATTAATAGAAATCACAGACTATATTAAAGGAAGGAATAAATAGGCTTGGCTCAAGAAAAAGCCTTTCATTCTGTAAAACATGACTGTCTTTAAGAGCATGAAAAGATGTAGGATACCAGCTGTGATGTTGAAATAAATGAACACATTATAAATCAATAAGACCAGCACTCCCATTCTTAGTGAAATGGCAAAGGAAAACCATTTAAATAAGGAGATTTAAATCAGTATGTTGTAAGGTTGCCCACATAACTCATACCTACATGGATTGCCTGTAGAAATACATAATGAAATATGTATTTCATTTTAATTGGAGTAATTTCCTTGACAAATTTAACTCCTTACATGTGACCACAGGAAAATCCTGAAACAAAGTCAGAGCAGAAAACCATAGTGTAAGGAAGGACAAACCTGACCTTTTCTATTCACTAATTCTATAAATTATGTCAATTGTATAGGCTCAAATGCTCAATTCTTTAAGCAATCCTGAATTCTTTCCTTATTTGGAGAGCACTCAACTCCATGGCAGCACTGTGATTCTGGAGACTGCATATCCTAAGGGAGGCGAGGCTTGCTAGAGAGGGAAGGAGTGCCTATTTGCTCAGGCACAAATCATGTGTTTTAACAAGCTAATTAAAAGTCTGTTCTGTAGACAAAATATAACTAGCTTAAGTGCTTGCATGGAAACTAAGGGTTCATTACTTTTTAAGTGGAAATTTTTATATGAACTCAAGTCTGATGTCCCCAGTGTAAAACCAGAGTGAGATGCAAGCCAAAAAAAAAGATTTGTGAGCAGCTCCCAAATTCGAATCCAGTCCACAGTTCTGATTCAGGGACCTGTGTTATAAATATATTACATTATTTTAAAATTCTGGTTAAACATTCTAAAATGTTTCCAAGAACAACAGATACTACCTGACTAAGAGAAAAGTATGAAGAAGAAACACTACAATGACCTTCGAAATCCTGTAACAAAAGCTTTTTTTGGATCCAGTTAGGTAAGATTTGGGAAAAAAGAATAGGCAAATTACTGACATAATTAGGTTACTTCTGGGACATTAAGAAAAATAAAGGAGAAAGAACAAAAAATCACAATCTTATGGATAAAGGGTTTCTGAGCAAGTACAAAATCTTAAGAATATTATACATTTTAAAAGAAAAACTGACCCAAAGAATAAAACTAGATCAAACAACAACAAAAACTTATAGTTCAGTGCTTTAATGGATCCCTGGTTTCATTGATGTGGGCAATTGCTCCAAGGATTTAGTTTTTAACCAATTGAGTCCTATGGTCCTTTTAACAAATTATTGTGTCAAAAATATTCACTGTGTATTTTAATTCCAAAGCCCACTGAAATCTTTGTCCTTATTATCAGAGATCAATGCCCATTGCCTACATCAGAGGCTGAATAGGGGAAAGTAGAGAAAGAACAGCTCTTGGATTTCTTCAATTCTGTTCAAGTTTTATTCCAGGTACTTCAGGTGTGCTAACTTTCAGCTTCAAGAGAGAAGATGGGCATGACCAACTTCACTTCAGGTTGCTAAAGGAAAACATGACAGCAGCCAGAAGTCTTCATTATGTTCCTAGGCCCAGCCTACTAGACTCTTTAAGGATTTTTACTTATTTACTAAGGTTTTCTCTCCTGGTTGATGTGAGGTAGTTTGCTTCCAATGGGGGAATTTCTTCTTGATGATCAGAAGTTAGATTGGGCCTGAAAAACATATCCTAAATGAACAATATATAAGAGTATGATAAATATAATTTTTAGCCTGGAATCCTTTCTCTCTGAGATCAGAGTGGCAGCCATCCTTCCTCTTTTCCTTCCTGGCAGAAATTAAAGTCTTTCCCAAACTGGGTAAAGAGATAATAGGATAGAGTCTCTTCTGTCTCCATTTGAGTCACACAACAGCACCTAAGCATATGTGTGGGAGACAGTCTTTTAACATAATTGCATAAAAATGAAAATCAACTGTTTATATAGAAATTTTTATGGGAGTATTAAGAAAGAGGAAAAGGGGAAAGAAACAGGAAGCAGCAAATATTTATGAAGCACCTGTTATATGACGGACCCTGTATTAACTATCTTTAACATATTATCTCATTTAATCTTCACAACAGCCTTAAGTGTTATTATTCTCATTTTATAGTTGTGAAAACAGGCAAAACAAAATTAAACATTCCTAGAATTACGCAACTTTTGTATGAGATAGACGTCTGAGGTTTCAATGAACTCATGTTTTCCCAGGTCCAGCCCCAGTGCTTTAGCCATCCTGCCATCTAGTTGCCTCAAGTACTTGAACATTTAATAATACATGATTTAAATTAAAATCTATCCACAAATGCCCACTGATGCTTTTCTATGTCTTGATGGTGAATCTGGGCACACGTAGGCTATGAAAATAGAGCTCAAGTACCAAAAGAGCTCAAGCTGCCAAGCTTAAAAAGGATTTAATAACAGGTCAACAGACAGAACAACTGCTGAGACTCAGCTGGCTAAGTATATAGACAACAAAAGCTTGATCAATAGATAATGTTTTGTTGCTTTTTTGCCTTTTCAATCTTTGTCACTAACAAATCCTTCAAAATGAACTAGAAAGCATTCAAGATTTTCTTCTGTTTCTTTTAATACTATTTTGGGGGTGACCCTGAGAGACAGTGTGGTAGAGTGGGTAGATGGCTAGTTCCAGTTCTGACACTGTCACATCTTGTGTTTCAAACTACTAAAAGTGTCACTGCCCTGGATGCTCCCTTCGACTTTCAGGTCCAGATCTCTACCAAAGAGGGCTTTTCCAGCTCTAATTCTTTATATGTATGAAAATATAGGTTTGAACAAACAAAACAAAAAATAAAGAGCATTTACTAATTTACTTATTGATCCTTATTTACATTACATAAGTAGCCCATTCTTTTCCCAAATATCTAGCTATATTTGCATCAATATATCTATGTCCTAGGTGGTATAGACAAGAGTATTGAGCCTGGAATCATGAGACCCTGAGTTCAATCCCAGTCCTAAGCATTTATTAGCTATGGGATCTTGTACAAGACATTCTTTTTGCCTTAAGTTTTCTTACTGTAAAAAGGGGACAATAATAGCATTTGCATCCTAGGATTGCTATAAAAATCAAATAGATAATATTTGTAAAGTGCTTAAGACAGTCTCAGACACAGAGTAAGGACTATATAAATGCTAGCTATTATTATTATTGTTAAGTCATTTTGGACCAAGATGTAATCTACATCATCACTTGCTATTTACCAGCAGTTCTCAAAATATGTTCCAGCAACCCCTGGAGATTTTTAAGACCCTTTTAAGGGATCCACATGATCAAATTTATTTTCATAAATAATATTTCATAAATTTCAAAAAATTCATAAATAATATTAAACTTTAAATTTCTAATATGGTATTTTATCACTCTATTATTTCTCTCTCTCCCCCTCACCTTGTATAATATATAGAAGTGACACAAACAAAAGCTCAGTTTTTAAGGGTGTAAAGCAAAGTTTCTTAAACTGTTGGTTGCTTTCCTATATGGAGTCATTTAGCTGAATGAGGGAGTCACATAATTACGATTTATTATCAGTAAATGCTGCATTTCAATATCTGTTTTATATATCTATATACCTGGAGGTGCATAGAAATTTCTTGGTGAGTGTAATGTCTGGGCTAGCTTTCTGGAGGATCTCCGGAATCAGCCTAGGTCTTAGTGTAGGAGTGAAGTAGGCAGGAGAGCCACCAGAAGTATGATCAAAGATTGAATGTCTCATTTCCAGTCCTCTCACTCCTTAAATACCTTGGTATGATTACATCATTACAACACACTAAGTATGTGTGAACTAGAGAACCACCATCTCATTAATCACATTGAATTAACACTCTGCTGTAAATATCTTTGCTTCAAGTATACTTTTCCCAGAGTTCCCCAAAATCTGCGGACCTCTACAGGTGAGAAGGGTTCTTGAGTAGAAAAAGTTTAACAAGCCTTGGTGTAATGGGATCCTGAGACTAAAAAGTTTGAGAATCAATGTTATATGCCTCAATAAAACAGAAACTTTTACTGACAGATCACAAATCCTTGAAGAACTGAAATAAAGTACTCAGGTTCCAAAAGCTGATTGTACAAATACAAAAGAAAGGATTCCAAACTTGGTAGCAGTTCCTGTGAAAAGCACCCCTATGTATGTATATATAAATAGGCATATATATATATATGTATATATAAATAGGCATATATATATGCGCCAAAATCTGTTACATATATGTGTGTGTGTGTGTGTGTGTGTGTGTGTGTGTAACAGATTTTGTTTTTGAAACAATTTTTGATTAAGGGGATAAGAGAAAAAAGAAGAACAAAGCATCAAAGAGACGATACATTTAAGGGTTATACATCAATGCTTCAAATTTAGGTCATTGTAAAGATCAGCTTCAGAAAACTTCTGTCATTTTTTTATTACCACTTACAAGCAGATAACATCAGAATATAATTATTGGTCCTCTCATCTATAAAGAATAGTAAAGAAGCATACACAGATATGTTTTGTTGTGATCTAGTTCAGATGTTAGGAGTTCAAATGTTGGAGTTCTCTCTGGGTGCCTTCCCTGGAATCAGGATTTTGTCGGTCCCTGTTCGGGCGCCAAAATGTGGTGAGCTTTTTCTTCTCAAAACACAGCCAGGTGATAAAAGTTCAGATCTTTTATTATCTCCAATATAGCCCGGTTAGCTTAGAGGCCTATCTCTCTGCTTGGTTCCAAGAGCTCTCTCCGAATGTTGCCAAATCCAAATCTGGTCCTTCAGCCTCTGCCTCTGCTTTCTTCAGCCTCCAGCCAGCTCCATTCTTCATGTCATTCCAGTGAAATCTCTCAAAGTGCTCTGTATCTGTTTCTTTTATACAAGAGGAATTGTGGGATACGAGAGAGAGGGATTATGGGTTTTCTCCCATAGTGCTCTCTGGCCCAAAGAGCTTCAAGGGAGGTGTGAACTCATTGAACTCCAATGAGTAAAGGTGTGAACACAAGCCTTGTATTAATTAGTTCTACTTAGTACCTTGTTTCAGGTTCTGCCCAAAATATCTTCTTGTAAGATTAGATCAACTCTAATTAGTTAGCAGTTAGTAAGGATTCCAACAATGTTTGATATACAAATTATAAATACATAAGTATATAAATGACCATATTCTAATTTTTAGCGTAGTATAGTTGATTTGGGTTGTGGTAGTAATGGTTTGTTTTTTCACATTTGTCTTACTTGATTAGATTGCAAGATATTTCAGGGAACAGAGTATGTCTTATGTTTACATCTTCCTCAGCACCTAAACCAGTGCTTTTACATCATGTGTAGAGGACCACAGATAGTAGGGGAACTCTGGGAAAGGTATACTTGAAGCAAGGATACTTACAGCAGGGTGTTTACTCAATGTGATTGATGAAGTAATGGTTCTCTAGTTCACATATACTTAGAGTGATATAATGATGTAATCACTGTAGTTTGATATAATGATGTAATCACTCTAGTTGGCATATAGTTAGTGTGATGTTATGACATAATCAGACTGAGGTTTTTTGGGCTGAGAGGACTGGAGAGCTCAATCCCAGACTCAGATAAGAACGAGGACTCGGACACAGGGGAGACACAAAACAAAGACAGAAACAGAAATCCTCCTGGTGGCTCTCCTGCTTCATCACTCCTACACCTAAGACCAAAGCTCATCCAGAGATCCTCCAGAGAGCTAGTTTGGACATTATATTTTGGCCCCTAAACGTGGGGCCCTAAACATGAGGCTCTAGATGAAGGAATTACACTCAGCAGTTCAACTGATAGGATCGTAAGCTCAGTGGAGAAGTCCCTGTGACCCAGAAATAGGGTGAGAACAAAAAGAGATAAGCAGGGAAACTTTGGTAAGAGCTAAACTAGTTACTTTCATTTTTCAGTTGAATGGGGCAAAAATTAAGAGCCTCACACAAACCTGAAGGGAGTATGTAGCATGCATAGTTAGGTTAATAAAGAAGCAAAGTTTGCTGGTAACTTGGAAGCAGATCACTGGACTCAAATATATTAGAGTACATGTCTCCTTGGTTTTCTAAGGAAGAAAAATTAGAGCCAGATATGTGGAAAATAGTGGGAGGGCAACTAATTGAATATTATAAAGCTATGAGTCTTAATTCAATTCCTGAGGAAACATTTCTTATGTACAATATAATACAATTGGTTTTAAAGAAGCCCGCAAATTCTAAAGAAAGGAAAAATTTTAATATGGATAGCCAAACAAGGAAGTATGAGGAGAAAGAGCAGGAGAAGGGGGATGGTACTTACAAAGCAGCTGAAAGGCAAGGCATGCAGAGTTGGATAAGAAAGGAGTTAAGTAACTTAAATACACTGCTAATGAGCTTAAAGAGTGGGGTGCTTCTCACTTTCACAGTTCAGTTTCACTTCCGCCCATACCTAGCAGGTTCCCTTAGGGCATTCCCTATCTCCTGACCCTCCTCCCTCAATATCACCTTTGTGGGCAGAGGAAAGAAGAGGAGTGGGAGAGGAAGTGACATCATCAGTACCCCCCATGTAGCAGCTTTGTCCACCCCCATGACAATTACAAAAGGCATTAAAGCTAAAGGGGAAGGATAGGATACATCTGATTTGAGAATAGACACATACCCTGTGATTAAGAGTTTGACTCCTCAGGTCAAGAAAGAAGAAGATACACTCCTTTTAATCTGGAAATTATCAGAGATCTGAAAAAAGCTTGTACTCTTTATGGGTCTACATCATCTTATGTTAAAATGGTATTAATTTGGCTTTTGAAATTTTAACCTCTAATGATTGGAAATCTATAGCAAGGACATGTTTAGAACCTGGACAAAACTTGTTGTCGCTTTCTGAATATAGTGAACTCTATAGGATACAAGCCCAATGAAATAGGCAACCTTTGATCAATTATCAGGTATAGGTCCTTATGCAGACACTTTAGCACTAGTTAATTACTTTATAGCAGTATATGAGGCAAATTGCTTCTATTGCTATCAAAACATGGGGCACCCTCCCAGGAAGACAAGATAGAGGGGAAGCCTTCACGAAAATAGCCCAAGGTTCAAATGAATCCTTTGCTGATTTCGTGGGATATCTGCAGCATATGAACTATTAGTGAAAATGCAGCAACAGAAATTATGATAAGACAACTTGCTCAAGAAAATGTTAATGAGGTTTGTAGAAGAATTATACTAGGACTACAAAAGGATGCCCCTTTAGAGGAGATCATAAGATACTTTGCCACAGTGGGCACAAATACCTTTTATACCCAAGCTATGATGCAGACTCCCCAAGATCTGAATATGGGAAGACAGGGTCTTTTTTGGCAAGAGACTTCCTGAGAGACTCATCAATGCTTTCAATGTGGTAATTTAGGGCATTTGAAAGCTCAATGTTGACATAAAGACAGAGTAAGAAAATAAGGTGGGAGAACAAGACGCAAAACCCCAGGTCCAAAATGCAATAGAGATTTCCATTGGGCATCAGAATGTAAATTGACTCAAAGAAATAGAAAGTGGGGCTCAGCTCCAGGACCCTAGGCAAAAAACACTTGTGACATTATGGCAGTAGATGTTACACACAGAGAGTCTCTAGAAGTTCAGTACTTCTAACATGATCAATCAGCCGAGAAGCAATCTGATGGGAAAAAGGGATTACTATTGGGGAGAATAGAGCAGAATGCAGCTGCATTCTACTGAAATACCCCCTGGAGAGGTGAAATCTGTCCCTTCCGGCCTATGGATCCTTTGCCTTCAGGCACAGTAGGCTTGACCATTTCGCCTCCTGAGAGTGTTTAAAAACAGTGTCTATCCATACATTGATAGGAGAAACTGGGGAATGTGTAGCTAACATCCCAGTCACTAATACAGGTAGACAATGTGTGACTTATCACCCAGGAGCAGTAGTAGTAGTAGTAGTAGTAGTAGTAGTAGTAGTTTACTGATACAGACTCCTGATAGGCAATCTGGTGATATTTATCCAGATTTTGACTCCCAGCAACAGAATCCATAAATATTCTAGATCACAGCTATTACAGCTGAGTGATCTATGCTCACTATCTTTGTAAATGGCATACCACTGAAAGGGTTTCTAGACACAGGTGTAGATCATAGTCATTAGAGGTGCCAGCTGATCCAGTCATTTGCAAAAGATTAAGGCAGACACCCTTATGTCTGCCATAAAAGGATCATAAAAGCAGCTGAAGTTAGTGCTACCCTTTGAGATGAATATTTAAAGGTAAAACAGGAGTTTTTATTCCTTTTGTAGTTAAAAAAATTCTCCATCAATCTATGGGGAAGAGACATCTTACAAAAGGATTATACTTGAATACTTCCCGCTTTTTAGGCAAGGCTCGGGTTGAAGGCCTGCCAAAACTCTCACCTGTTCCTATTCAGTGGAAAACTGATACATCAGTGTGAATAGAACAGTGGCTCTTAGCTAGTGAAAAAATCCAGGCCTTATTAGATACAGTATAGGAGCAACTTGACCAAGGACAATTACAATCTTCTCCAAGTCCTTGAAATTCCCCTATATTTGCTATACAAAAGAAATCTGGGAAAAGGAGGATGTTGACTGATTTAAGAAAAGTAAATGAACAGATGGAAACTATGGCTTCCAAAACCAATTGTATTACATTACATGGATGATATATTAGGATGTGCACCTGAGCAAATGTTAGAAGCATGTCTACAAAACACCACAGAAACACTAAGGAACTACAAATTGCATAGAGGTCGAGAAAAAATTCAAAGATATGCTCCTTTTCAATATTTAGAATGTGAAGTGGACCCTAAAGTGCTTACAGTACAAAAACTTTCCTTAAGAACAGAGAAGCTAAACACCTTAAATGACTTTCAGAAATTAATAGGAGATATCCAAGGGATGCATCCAGTGTTAGGCTTGACTACCTATCAATTGCAATCTCTGTATGACATTTTAAGGGAGACAGTGCTTTAAACTCACCACATCAGCTTACAAAAGAAGCTCAAGAGGCTTTGAGAGAAGTTGAACTGGCTCTATCTAATGTGGTTGAAAGAGTCACTCAAAAACCCTTGGAAATATCAATTTTTGCTACAAAAGAGACATCTACAGCAGTCCTTCATCAAGGAGTCAGTGTGATAGAATGGGTGAACCTCCCCATACAACCAGAACAAAGTCTTACTCCTTGCCTACTGCTTGTGGCTAGAGTTTTATTAAAGGCTATTAAGTGAGCAATACAATTATCTGGAATAAGACCTGATAAGATGTACACTTTTTATACCAATGCACAAATTAATGTATGCTGTGAAACCATCCCAGAGTAGCAAATTTTATTGGCCACAATTCAAAATTTTACATGGGTCTCCATTAAAGATAACCCAACTATTACATAATTGGCAATGGATTTTTGAATAAAAGCTTTCTAAGGTTCCTCTTAAAAGACCAACTACCTTTACAGATGCATCCAAATATAACATTTGTGCTGTATACTCTCATGACTTAACTATAGAGTAATCAGCAGACTTTTCAATCCACTCAGCAGAATGAATTGTATGCAATCATTCCAGCTCTTACATTTTATCTAGGAGATAAAAATATAATATCTGATTTGGCCTATTCAGTAGGTGTGGTGCAAAGAATTGCCACAAGCCCAAATAAAATTTGTAGTTTCTAAGGAACTTCAAGAGCAAGTGAGAAAGCTTCCAAGTAAGATTTATATCTTGCATGTCCACTCTTACAGTGGACTTCCAGGTCCTATTTTTGATGGTAATTCAAAGCCAGATAGCCTTCTAACCATATTGGCCAATACTCCTTTATTTCAAGAAGCCCAAGAATCTCATTCTAAATATCCTCAGGCTGCTCGAGCTTCATGTTTGCAATTTGAGATAACAAAAGAGGAAGCTAGGAGCATAGTAAAAACCTGTACCGCTTGCCTTCCTTTCCACGCTCCTATAGAGGGAAGAACCCTTGTGGTTTGAGACCCAATGAAATCTGGCAAATGGATGTGACTCATTATAAATTTTCGGTCATCTGTTTTTATCCATGTTGTAGTAACCCCCTTTTCAGCATTTACTTTTGCAATACCAGCAGCAAAAAAGATAGCCCAAGTGATCACTGAATTCTTTATACAAGCATTTGCAATTATGGGTGTGCCACAAGCAATAAAAACAGATAATGGACCTACATATGCTTCCAAACATTTTACACACTTTGGTACACAGTATCGGATTTTATACACCACTGGCATAATTTTTAATCCTCAAACATAGGCAATAATAGAGAGGAAAAACAGAGACATCAAGATCCTCCTCCAAAAACAAAAGAAAGGAGGAGCCACAGGTAATCCTAGACAACTTTTGAATTTAACTCTTTATACTATTATTATTATTATTTTTTTATAAAGATGCACTGGCTCTGACAGACAAGTTTTATGACCCACTGGAATTGTAGTGTCCAGTGCGAACAACTCCACTATCTTTACATAATTTCCAGGTGATGTGGAAAGACCCAGAAAGTGGTGTATGGAAGTGACCAGATAGGTTAACTGCATGGGGGACAGAGTTTGCTTGTATCTCTACAAGTGGAGAAGGAACCAGATGGGTGCCAACAAGCCATATTGGCCTTATCTATTGGAGAGAGATGGAGCAGACCCTTGAAACAAATGAGAAGACCCAGAAACATTGGGTGGTTTCATCTCTGACTACATGTGCCACTGAAAAAGCATGGCTGTTAACCCAATGTGTACAGCAATTGACTCATGAACATCAAAAATTGTTGTTAAGACTGCTGCCCACTTCCGGTTAAGATGGCAGAGAGGAGGCACACAGCTGTGTAGCTCCATGCTTTCTCTCACTATCCATTTCATTACAAGCCTCTGAATTAATGCTTGACTGAAAAAAAACCCACAAATAATTACCAAGAGAAGCCATCCTTGAGATTCGCCAAGAAAGGTCTGTTTTTACTGGAGGGCTGGGACGGGTTTAGATCGGGCGCAGGTGGCGGGCAGCGGCAGTGAGAGCACGGGAGCAGACTGGAGAGGGGGTGGGGAGTGATCACAGCCGTCTCTGTGGGGAGAGCTTTGCTACAGGACTGGATACTTTGCCCTGGCAGCAAGTCAGCAGCCCAGCAGAGAAGCTAAAAACACCGGGAGTGAAGAATACAACCCCAAACAGCTGGAGTCTCTCGGGACCTGGCGGCCCCTCCCCTCCCCCCCCACGGTGACTCAGCATGCTCTCGGATCTCAGAGCGCAGGCGCAGCACAGTAGGGCTAGTGCCTCACTGCTGCCACCCACAGTCTGTAGAGGAAGCTCGGTAACACCACCCAGCCCCTCTCCCAAAGAAAGACTCCAGTTTTTTCTTTTTTTCTTTGCTAGTTTGTCTTTAGTCTGTCTGTTAGACAGAATGAGCAAGAAACTGAAGAGGACTTTAACCCTTGACAGCTTCTATACAGATAGAGAGCAGACTCTAAATCCTGAGGAGACTAAAAACAGACAGTCTCCAGGTGAATCCCCAAAGGAGGAGATCATCTCTTCCTCAGCACAGATGAATCTCATGGAGGAAATTAAAAAGGCTCTCACAAGAGAGCTAGAAGAAAAGTGGGAAAAGCAGAGTGAGGCTTGGCAAAAGGAGAGGGAGGCTTGGGAAAAGGAGAGGGAGGCTTGGCAAAAGAGCCTGGAGAAGTCAGTTAAAGAAAGAATGGATAAAGAAATAAAATCCTTGAAAAATAGGATTGGTGAACTGGAAACAGAAAATAGCTCTCTAAAAAACAAAATTGGCGGAATGGAAAAAAATTCCACAGAACAAAAGAACTCAATGGGACAATTAGAAAAAGATTTTTAAAAAGTGAGTGAAGAAAATACTTCACTGAAAATCAGAATTGAACAATTGGAATTGAATGACTCGAGGAGACAAGAAGAATCAGTCAAGCAAATCCAAAAAAATCAAACAATGGAAAAGAATGTGAAATACCTTCTGGGGAAGACAACAGACCTGGAAAACAGATCCAGGAGAGACAATCTGAGAATCATTGGACTCCCAGAAAAGCATGATGAAAAAAAGAGCCTGGACACTATTTTCCAGGAAATTATCAAAGAGAACTGCCCAGAAGTCATAGGAACAGAGGAAAAAATAAACATTGAAGGGATTCATCGATCACCCACTGAAAGGGATCCTAAAATCAAAACACCAAGATAGTGGCCAAATGCCAGAACCCTCAGACGAAGGAAAAAATATTGCAAGCTGCTAGAAAAACCCAATTCAAGTATCAAGGAGCCACAATAAGGATCACCAGGATCTGGCAGCATCCACATTAAAAGATCGAAGGGCCTGGAATATGATATACCGAAAGGCTAAGGAACTTGGTATGCAACCAAAAATAACTTACCCAGCTAGAATGAGCATCTTTTTCCAGGGAAGAAGATGGACATTCAACGAAGTAAGTGAATTTCACCTATTTTTGATGAAAAAGCCAGAACTTAACAAAAAGTTTGATCTACAAATATAGAACTCAAGAGAAATCTAAAAAGGTAAAGATTAATCTTGGGAACTATATTTTGACTATATAGATGTATAAAGAATACATGTATACCTTGTTCTAGAAACTGATGTGGAAAGGACATTGTACCAGAAAAAGGGTAAAGTGGGGGTAGTACATCTCATGAAGAGGCATAGGAAACCTATTATATCTAAGAGAAAGAATGGAGGGGGATGAATATAGTGGGTATCTTACTGCCTTCAGAATTGGCTTTAAGTGAAAAATCTTAAGACATATTCAATCTATGGTGAAACTTCTCCCACCTCATTGAAAAGTGAGAAGGGAAAAGTGAAAAGGGAAGGAATAAGCTAAGCGGAAGGGAATATGGAAACTGGGAGGGAAAGGGGTAAGATAGGGGGAGGAACTCTAAGGCGGGGGGAGGGACCCTAAAAAGGGAAGGCTGTGAGAAGCAAATGGTGCTCACAAGCTTAATACTGGGAAGGGGGGTAAAGGGGAAAGAAGGGAGAAAATCATAAACCGGGGTTAACAAGATGGCAAGTAATACAGAATTGGTCATTCTAACCATAAATGTGAACAGGGTAAACTCCCCCATAAAGAGGAAGCGGTTAGCAGAATAGATTAAAAGCCAGAATCCTACAATATATTGTTTATAGGAAACACACCTGAAACGGGGAGATACATGCAGGTTAAAGGTAAAAGGTTGGAACAAAATCTACTATGCTTCAGGTGAAGTCAAAAAAGCAGGGGTAGCCATCCTGATCTCAGATCAAGCTAAAGCAAAAATTGATCTAATTAAAAGAGATAAGGAAGGGCACTATATCTTGCTAAAGGGTAGCATGGATAATGAAGCACTATCTATATTAAACATATATGCACCAAGTGGGGTAGCATCTAAATTCTTAAAAGAGAAATTAAGAGAGCTGCAAGAAGAAATAGACAGTAAAACTATAATAGTGGGAGATCTAAACCTTGCACTCTCAGAATTAGATAAATCAAACCACAAAATAAATAAGAAAGAAGTCAAAGAGGTAAATAGAATACTAGAAAAGTTAGATATGATAGATCTCTGGAGAAAATGTAATGGAGACAGAAAGGAATACACTTTCTTTTCAGCAGTTCGTGGAGCCTATACAAAAATTGACCATATATTAGGACATAAAAACCTCAAACTCAAATTCAGTAAGGCAGAAATAGTAAATGTATCCTTTTCAGACCACGATGCAATGAAAATTACATTCAACAAAAAGCCAGGGGGAAGTAGACCAAAAAATAATTGGAAACTAAATAATCTCATACTAAAGAATGATTGGGTGAAACAGCAAATCATAGACATAATTAATAACTTCACCCAAGAAAACGATAATAATGAGACATCATACCAAAATCTATGGGATGCAGCCAAAGCGGTAATAAGAGGAAATTTCATATCTCTAGAGGCCTATCTGTATAAAATAGAGAAAGAGAAGGTCAATGAATTGGGCTTGCAACTAAAAATGCTAGAAAAGAAACAAAATAAAAACCCCCAGTCAAACAGTAAACTTGAAATTCTAAAAATAAAAGGAGAGATCAATAAAATTGAAAGTAAAAAAACTATTGAATTAATTAATAAAACTAAGAGTTGGTTCTATGAAAAAACCAACAAAATAGACAAACCCTTAGTAAATCTGATTTAAAAAAGGAAAGAGGAAAATCAAATTGTTAGTCTTAAAAATGAAAAGGGAGAACTCGCCACTAACGAAGAGGAAATTAGAGCAATAATTAGGAGTTACTTTGCCCAACTTTATGCCAATAAATTCGACAACTTAAATGAAATAGAAAAATACCTCCAAAAATATAGCTTGCCCAAACTAACAGAGGAAGAAATAAATATCCTAAACAGTCCCATCTCAGAAAAAGAAATAGAACAAACTATCAATCAACTCCCTAAGAAAAAATCCCCAGGACCAGATGGATTTACATGTGAATTCTACCAAACATTTAAAGAACAATTAACTCCAATGCTAAATAAACTATTTGAAAAAATAGGGATTGAAGGAGTCCTACCAAACTCCTTTTATGACACAGACATGGTACTGATACCTAAACCAGGTAGGCTGAAAACAGAGAAAGAAAATTATAGACCAATCTCCCTAATGAATATTGATGCTAAAATCTTAAATAAAATATTAGCAAAAAGATTACAGAAAATCATCCCCAGGATAATTCACTATGACCAAGTAGGATTTATACTAGGAATGCAGGGCTGGTTCAATATTAGGAAAACTATTAGCATAATTGACTACATCAATAACCAAACAAACAAAAACCATATGATCATCTCAATAGATGCAGAAAAAGCATTTGATAAAATCCAACATCCATTCTTAATAAAAACACTTGAGAGCATAGGAATAAATGGACTTTTCCTTAAAATAGTCAGGAGCATATATTTAAAACCATCAGTAAGTATCATATGCAATGGGGAAAAACTGGAACCTTTCCCAGTAAGATCTGGAGTGAAGCAAGGTTGCCCACTATCACCATTATTATTTAATATCATATTGGAAACACTAGCCTCAGCAATAAGAGTCGAGAAAGATATTAAAGGAATTAGAGTAGGCAATGAGGAAACCAAACTATCACTCTTTGCAGATAATATGATGGTATACCTAGAGAACCCCAGAGATTCTACTAAAAAGCTATTAGAAATAATTCATAATTTTAGCAAAGTAGCTGGCTACAAAATAAATCCCCATAAATCCTCAGCATTTTTATACATCACCAATAAAACCCAACAGCAAGAGATACAGAGAGAAATTCCATTCAGAATAACTGTTGATACCATAAAATATTTGGGAATCTATCTACCAAAGGAAAGTCAGGAATTATATGAGCAAAATTACTAAAAAAGTCTCCACACAAATAAAGTCAGACTTAAATAATTGGGAAAATATTAAATGCTCTTGGATTGGCCAAGCGAACATAATAAAGATGACAATACTCCCTAAACTAATCCATTTATTTAGTGCTATACCAATCAGACTTCCAAGAAAATATTTTAATGATCTAGAAAAAATAACAACAAAATTCATATGGAACAATAAAAAGTTGAGAATCTCAAGGGAATTAATGAAAAAAAAAATCAAATGAAGGTGGCCTAGCTGTACCTGATCTAAAATTATATTATAAAACAGCAGTCACCAAAACCATTTGGTATTGGCTAAGAAATAGATTAGTGGATCAGTGGAAAAGGTTAGGTTCACAAGACAGAATAGTCAACTATAGCAATCTAGTGTTTGACAAACCCAAAGCCCCTAACTTCCAGGATAAGAATTCATTATTTGATAAAAACTGCTGGGATAATTGGAAATTAGTATGGCAGAAATTAGACATGGACCCACACTTAACACCATATACCAAGATAAGATCAAAATGGGTCCACGACCTAGGCATAAAGAACGAGATTATAAATAAATTAGAGGAACATAGCATAGTTTATCTCTCAGACTTGTGGAGGAGAAAGAAATTTGTGACCAAAGATGAACTAGAAACCATTACTGATCACAAAATAGAAAATTTTGATTACATCAAATTAAAAAGCCTTTGTACAAACAAAAGTAATGCAAATAAGATTAGAAGGGAAGCAACAAACTGGGAAAATATCTTCACAGTTAAAGGTTCTGATAAAGGCCTCATTTCCAAAATATATAGAGAACTGACTCAAATTTATAAGAAATCAAGCCATTCTCCAATTGATAAATGGTCAAAGGATATGAACAGACAATTTTCAGAGGATGAAATTGAAACTATTACCACTCATATGAAAGAGTGTTCCAAATCATTATTGATCAGAGAAATGCAAATTAAGACAACTCTGAGATACCAGTACACACCTGTCAGATTGGCTAAGATGACAGGAAAAAATAATGATGAATGTTGGAGGGGATGCGGGAAAACTGGTACACTAATGCATTGTTGGTGGAGTTGTGAACGAATCCAACCATTCTGGAGAGCAATCTGGAATTATGCCCAAAAAATTATCAAATTGTGCATACCCTTTGATACAGCAGTGTTTCCATTGGGCTTATATCCCAAAGAAATACTAAAGAAGGGAAAGGGACCTGTATGTGCCAAAATGTTTGTAGCAGCCCTATTTGTAGTGGCTAGAAACTGGAAAATGAATGGATGCCCATCAATTGGAGAATGGTATATGAATGTTATGGAATATTATTGTTCTGTAAGAAATGACCAGCAGGATGAATACAGAGAGGACTGGCGAGACTTACATGAACTGATGCTAAGTGAAATGAGCAGAACCAGGAGATTATACACTTCGACAACGATATTGTATGAGGACATATTTTGATGGAAATAGATTTCTTTGACAAAGAGACCTTGAGTTTCAATTGATAAATGATGGACAGAAGCAGCTACACCCAAAGAAAGAACACTGGGAAACGAATGTGAACTATCTGCTTTTTTATTTTTCTTCCCGGGTTATTTATACCTTCTGAATCCAATTCTCCCTGTGCAACAAGAGAACTGTTTGGTTCTGCAAACATATATTGTATCTAGGATATACTGCAACATATCCAACATATATAGGATTGCTTGCCATCTAGGGGAGGGGGTGGAGGGAGGGAGGGGAAAAATCGGAACAGAAGCGAGTGCAAGGGATAATGTTGTAAAAAAAATTACCCTGGCATGGATTCTGTCAATATAAAGTAATTATTAAATAAAAATTAAAAAAAAAATAAGACTGCTGCAGGACTTCAAAATCTGCAGGAATCATTAGATTCCCTGACACATGAAGTAATGGACAATAGGTTGGTTTGGGGCTGCTGAAGGAGGTATATGTATGATTGTTATTTATATACCCTCCTTCTAGGACTTATGGACATGTATAATTCCTCATGTTGATTCATGTTGTTTGTCACTACTAGCCTGTATTACTATGTACTTGTGTAATACCTCCCATGCTGATGGATTTATGTATACCTGTTTCAATTAAGACCCTTCAGCCCAGAGGAAACTTGCTAACAATATCTGATTTGGCTCCCCATTTCCTTTTGGTGCCCACTTCCCTTCCTGAGAACTCAGGAGGGCATGACCACCTAAAATAAAAGAAAGGGGGAGATGTAGATAATGGGGAACTCTGGGAAAGGTATACTTGAAGCAAGGATACTTACAGCAGAGTGTTTACTCAGTATGATTGATGAGATAATTTCTCTAGTTCATATATACTTAGTGTGATATAATCAGACTGAGGTATTTAAGGGCTGAGAGGATTAGAGAGGAGAGCTCAATCTCAGAATCAGACTCAGACTTGGACTCGGACTCGAACACAGAGGAGACTCAAAAGAAGGAGACAAAAACAGAGATCCTCCTGGTGGCTCTCCTGCCTTCATCACTCCTCCACTTAAGACCAAGGCTCATCCAAAGATCCTCCAGAGAGCTAGTCCAGACATTACAATCATGGACAGTCATCAAATGTCTGTTCAATTGGACTGTTGAAAGACAGCAAGACGTTTGTCCTTTTAATAAGTGCAAATTCTTATTTCTATTATTTCATTTATTAACCCTTACTTTCTTATTCATCCTGTTCATGTGTTTAAAATTTCATATACATGTATATATACATATACTGCACATATGTGTAATGTATACATACAGATACAGATACTTTTTTCTTTGATCTGGAAACATGATCTCATTGATTCCTAATTCCTAATAAGGAAATGCACTCCATTAGTGAAGATCAGCAACTTGTCTATAACAAAACACAGTATATCTTGGGGGGCACTGAAAAATTAATTGATTTGCTTATAAACACAGCCTGAAGAGGCCTAAAAATCAGAAGTGGAATTATCTATACTCTAAGTCTTGCCTTCCATTCATGGCTTTTCATATTATGTATGTGTGGATGGATATGTATGCAATGTAAATATATGTGTATGTATACAATTCATATTATATACATGTATACATACATGCATGTAAATGAACATATAAATATATATTTACACATATGCATAAACAATAGTCCTGGGAATACAAAAAACACAAAGATACATAATGTCCATTTATGGGGATAAAAAGACAAGAAGAGATTTGTACTCCTTTTTTTATCTTTATTTAAAAATGTAAAGCTTTCTTCCCTTTCACCTCCTCTCTAAAATATTTGTAAATATCATATATTTTAATAAAACCTGAAATTGGAATAGAAAGCCATGTATTTCATAAGCTTTACTTAATTGACAATAAAGAATAGGTAACTGAGGCAGCTAGGTAGCACAGTGTGGATAGAGCACCAGCCCTGAAATCAGGAAGATCTGAGTTCAAATCTGATCTCAGACACTTAACACTTCATAGCTGTGTGACTCTGGACAAGTCATTTAACCCCAATTGACTCAGCCAAAAAAAAAAAAAAAAAAAGAATAACTGATGTGCAAAATGGCATGTTCTTTTTAAGAGATGCATTTAACAAAAAGAGGACATAAAGAAGAGTAAAGCAGTATAACAATAATAAACTATTTCATAAGAGAAAATGTAAATTAGATTAAAATTCTTTGCATAGAGTTAATTATCTCCTCTTTCTAAAGAAGAAACATGCAATTAGTGATCTAGTAAAGTCTGCCAACTATTTTTTTCAATCTATCCTCATTAACAATCTTTGATACTAGTGACTGCCTTTCCTTTCTCCTTCAAAATTCACTTTTGATTTTTATGACCCTATTCTATTTATCCTTATCTTTTTCGTTGCCACTTTCCTTTCTTCATCTCTTTCCCCAGATGTAAGTATTATCAACTTAACAAATATTTATTAAGTGCAAAGAACTTCAATATAATATCAAAAATAGGATGGTTCCTGCACTCAAAGAATTTACATTCTCCTAAAGCAAGGGTACTTAACTTGGGGAAAACAGAACACATATTTGGGAAGAGGTGAAAATGGATGGAGAAAAAAATCACATCCTTATTTTTACTAAACTTTGGTTTACTCTGTAATCTTATATATTTTATTTTATACATTTAAATACATTGTTCCAAAAAACAGGTTCACTGTCTTTCGCATGCCAGAAAATAACACTTAATAGATTAAGAACTCTTCTACTAGGGCAATATAAACACATAAAACAGTCAATACAAAGTAATTCAAAATAGAAGAGAACAAAATTAACTAGAAGAGAGAGTGGAATCATGAAAAGCTCCATGTTGGAAGGTGCATCTGAGTTGAACTTTAAAGGTAACAAGTCTGCATAAACGAGAAGGGATTTCATTCTAGATGTGGACAAGAGTTTATGTGGCATGTCTGAAGGGAAACAGGAAATAAGACTGGAAAAGAAGATTGTATTTGAGATATGATGGGTCTTAAACATCAGTTTTCCTTTACACTAGAAGCAATAATGAACAGGAGATCATTTGGACACTGTGGGAACGAAAGATCTTAGAGGAGAAAATGGGCTTAAATTTTCTCTTGGTTCTTTTTTGTCTTTTCAAATTCATTGCTCAGTGTCCTCACTCTCAAATTCAATCTCTGTCTGGATGATTCCTTAAACTCCAATCTCTTCCAAATTCTATTTTGCCACTTGAAATTTTCTAATGTATAGTTTCAACTGGGTATTTCATTGGTACCTCAAACTTAATGTGTTGAAACTTAAATTTTTGTTATTTTCCTCAACTCTCCACCCCCAATCCAAGCCACTTTCGCCAATCATATCCGCTGGATATGATTGTACCACTGGATAAATAGTACCACTGTTGTCCTAGACAACCAAAATGGAAAATTCATATTGATCTTTTATTTCAGTTGTCTTTCATATTTAATCATTGAGATCCTGTCAATTGTTACTTTACAACTCTTTCATCCAATCTAACCTTTCCAGTATTTTCCAGTATCTTCACACTATTTTAAGCTATTATTAACCTCATGCCCAGTTTATTATAATATTCTATTGAATAGGCTGCTTGCCTCCAATGAGGCTCTTGCCTCATGCTACTTTTACTAGATACCTTTCCTAAATTACCATGTGAACATCATTTCCTTGCTATTTATGCATATATACGTGTATATATTTGTGTGTGTCAAAAGAGCAAAATTTTAATAGTTCCTCAAAGATAAAAATAAAGTAAAAACCTATAATATCAGGAATTGGAATTTCAAAGTTCCTTAAACATCATTTAACCCAATCCTCTTCTTTTACTGATTAAGAATCTGAGCCACAAAAGGTTAGAAAAAATTGTCCCAGATTCATACAGGTTGTAAGCATTAGAGCATATTCAAATTAGAGTTTTCTGACTTTAAAAATTGTTCTTTCTGCTATTTGCATAACACAAATAAGTTTTTTTTAAATCTTTCACTATTCTACATTCTAGCCAAATCATATAACTTACAATTCCCTGTACATAACTCATTCTTTTCTAAACCTTACCTCTATATTTACTTGAAATGCCCTTCATTGTCGTCTTTGTTTGTACTTATTTTAATCATCCTTTGGGCTATAGTCTAAACGTTTTTTTTGTTTTTTTTTCCAGGAAGGATTCTGGGAAGATGGCAAAGTCAGTAAATTTCAAGCTCTCCCCATTTCCCCCACAAACAGAACAAGTTTGTGCCTCAGGGTGAACATGGACTGGTAAAAAACAAAACAAAACCCAAGATGACTTGGGGCAGAACAGGGGTCTTTCTAGCACAATCCAAGAAGAGCTAAAGAAAGACCCAGGCCAGGGGAGTAAGCCATGTGAAGTGAAAACACCTCTAATCAGAAACACTAAGTGGGGCCTCTGGGATGAACTGGGTTTGGCTGAAACTTCAGCCCCAACCACAGGAACTTTCATTTCCTGGATAATGTGGAGAATTAGTGGGGGGAAGAGAAATCTGAGTCTGGGAAGACTGAGGGAACATCTGCTGATGAAGACTGCCAAGCCCAGATGTTGTATGCTGCAGAGACAGGGCCCTGAGCTATTCTCTCAGCACATCCTTGTGTGCTGGGCCAATAAGGCAGGGATGATGCTGGCTACATGCACTTGCTGGAAAGGGTAGCTCTTTGTTTGGGGTACCAGGTCACAGTGGAGAGCTGAGAGGAAACTAGAGGCACCATCCCCCATCCCACGATTAATGGTGCTTACAATAATATTTCTCATTAAAAAAAAAAAAAAGAATCAGCAAAGAAAAAAAAAAAACCAAAACAACTACAGAAACTTACTATGGAACAGGGAAGCCTAGGGTTTATATATATATATATATATATATATATATATATATATATATGGAACAAAATGTGAAAATAAGAAAATTTTATAAGAAAACAATCAAAGAGAAAATGACAGAATAACTGGAGTACCTGAAAGTTGTCACCCAAAAAATAATAATAATCTTGACATGATATTGCAAGAAATAATCCAAGAAAATTGTCCTTGAGTGATAGAACACACAAAAATAGTAGACATAGGAAAAATCGACTTAAATCCACACTTTCCTAAAGTACATATTAATGGGACATAGTTGACCATGATCTGACTCTAAAAAGAAAAATCTCTTAGGAAAAGGAAAAAAAATAGTAATTATGTTACACAAATGAAGTGCAGAGGAGAATAGATAGAGAGATTTAGAAGGGGGAGGAGGGTTCATAGTTCTGAAAATCTACTCACATTGGGAATGAACTAGAAAACACTACATGTATGCCATGAAGGGTATAGCACCTTCTAAAATCTATAAAGAAATAAGAGCTATGCCCAAAAAGTTATCAAAGTGTGCATACCCTTTGATCCAGCAGTGTTTTTATTGGGCTTATACCCCAAAGAGATACTAAAAAAGGGAAAGGGACCTGTATGTGCCAAAATGTTTGTAGCAGCCATGTTTGTAGTGGCTAGAAACTGGAAAATGAATGGATGCCCATCAATTGGAGAATGGCTGGGTAAATTGTGGTATATGAATGTTATGGAATATTATTGCTCTGTAAGGAATGACCAGCAGCATGAATACAGAGAGGACTGGCGAGACTTACATGAACTGATGCTAAGTGAAATGAGCAGAACCAGGAGATCATTATATACTTCGACAACGATATTGTATGAGGATGTATTCTGATGGAAGTGGATTTCTATGACAAAGAGACTTAACTGAGTTTCAATGGATAAATGATGGACAGAAACAGCTACACCCAAAGAAGGAACACTGGGAAATGAATGTGAACTATTTGCATTTTTGATTTTCTTCCCGAGTTATTTTTACCTTCTGAATCCAATTCTCCCTGTGCAGTGGGAGAACTGTTCGGTTCTGCAAATATGTATTGTATCTAGGATATACTGCAACATATTTAACATATATAGGATTGCTTGCCATCTTGGTGAGGGGGGTGGAGGGAGGGAAGGGAAAAAACGAAACATAAGCGAGTGCAAGGGATAATGTTGTAAAAAAAATTATCCTGGCATGGATTCTGTCAATACAAAGTTATTATTAAATAAAATAAAATTTAAATAAAAAAAAAAAGAAATAAGAGCTGAGGCATGGATGGAGGGGGAAGCAAAAGGTGGGGGAAGCAAAGGGTAGGAGAAGAAAGCATGGGAGGGATCCATGGGTGAGGGGAGGTTAAATAATAGCCAGGCAAATTAAGGAACAGAATGAAAACAGAAGATTTAGCAAGGGACAGGAAAAGAAAAACATATACACAACAGGGATCAGGAGTACAATTTGTTATGGAAAAAAACTACAGCTAGTAATCACTGATCTTAAACAAAATCAAACTAAAAATTCAATTATGAGAGAAATTTCTATTATATGTCAATCATACTAATATTGTATTAGAGGCATGTTTATATATGGATAAATGTATCTGTATATTTATATGGCATATATTTATATGCTTGAGTATATGTAGATATGTCTGCATATATGGATGTTGCTCTATATAGGTATATATATAATCTATGTATATCTGTGAGGATCTGCAGGTGGATGTATATGTGTGATTATATATATATATATATATATATATATTATATATATATATATATATATACACACACACACACATATATATATATATATGGGGGTGTGTGAGGGGTATGTGTGTGTACTGGTATGTATGCATATATCTATATAGATATATATAGATATATATCTATATATATCTAGAGAGAGAGAGAGAGAGAGAGATATCTATGTTTAAGTATAGCCTGCTTGGAGGACATGGGAGAGGTGAAAGGAGAAAAAAAGAATAAAGTTAAAGTTAAAAAGTCCGTAGCAGAGAATATAAGAACAACCTACAAGGAAGTAAAGACAGACTTGATTATAATTTCTTCTACTATTACATATCCTTTCTTGAACTGGTAATTTATTGTTTTATATAAAGATAGATTATCTAATACACATATTTTAATATGTATATGTATACATGTATGCATGTATGTATATTTTGGTGAAGTAATTGGGGTTAAGTGAGTCACATAGTTATGCTGTATCTGAGGCCAGATTTGACCTTTTAATTGCTCCTGTTGTTATATATATATTGAATTCTCCCCTGATGTTGTGGTGGGCACATAACAATGTTGTGGTTTTTTTCCTTTTGTCTTATTTTTCTTTTCTGTTTTTCTTTTTTTATTTTTTTTTAAATAAAAAATAATTCATGAAACTTCTTCCCTGATCACTCCAATTTGAATAGATCTCTTTTTAGAACTCATGAAACAATTATCAGAATATATATGTGTGTACATATGTATTGCACACATGTATATATATGCATTTATATGTATATACATACACACATATGCCATGTTATCCTGTGCTACCTGTCACCCTCCGGTGTAGGTTTTCACTTTTCAGTAGGTAAGCTAACTTAGTTTAGATAGAATTGCTTCCCCTGAAAGTATCAGAGAGATAAACCATTTACTGTTTATCTCAGTAATGAAAATCTATTAAAAGTTTAAAATATTGCTTCAATATATTATTGGGTCAGTAAATAATTTGTTTGGCTATGAGCCTAAGGACCTTTTTTAAAACATTTTTTTTTAAATGTAAGTTTAAATCTCAATTTAGCTGCCTAGGAAACATTCAGAAAAATGCTTTTAGCCAAAGTAAATGATAACAGTCTAGCAATTTACTCCTTTTTGAAAAGTAACAACACTGATCTTTGACTTATAAAAGAAAACATAATTAAATATAGCCTAGTTTGTCAGCACATTCTAAACAAGCCTTCTAGCAGTTATAAGTGGGCAATGGGAGCGAAACATTAATTTGTGACCTAAATTTTTCATGTAGAATTTATAAAAAGCTAAACTGACAATCTCACTATTTTATAAATAATTTAAAAATTATAAATGTCTTTAATATTAGAGAACCACAAATCCATTTGTTTACTCTTTCTAATTTGGGTACTGGGAAATGGAAAAGCAGTATAGTAACAGTGGGGAGCAGAGATACTCTTTGAGTCAAGATGATGTAAAATCAGTTGTCACCTCTAACACACATTGCTAACTGTAGGAGGCAGCTAGGTGGCACAGTGGATAAAATACTGAATCTGGAGTTAGTAACACCTGAATTCAAATGTGATCTCAAACACTTACTAAACACTCAGACACCCTGGGCAAGTCATTCCATACTGTATTTTTTTTTTTTTTAATCCACTGGAGAAGAAAATGGTAAAATCACTCCAGTATCTTTGTCAAGAAAAACCCTGAAATAGTGTGGTTCATGGAGTCATAAAGATTTGGACATGAAACATCACTACCCTAAACAAACCATTTTATAATTCAGGCAAATATATCTCTAAAAGTATAAATAATGGAAGAAGTGCACAGATCTCTTAGGCAAGAGTGTTTTTTCTTCTGGATTCCCCCCCAAACTAATGATGGCCAAAAAAAGTCTTATTTTTAAAAACTGACATTCACTTTATAGAATGGGAAAAGGTAGTTTAAGAGTGTGATCTAATTAAGGAAAATTAATTAAGGAAAATTAAGGAAAAAAAATCTATTCAATATGATTATTGGTGATTATAAATTAAATAATTCATGATAAAGTGGGAAAAAAGATAAATATAGTCAGACCCTAGATTCGTACTTTGGTTCTGCTACTTATTCCATATGTAGTCTGTTTAAATTCTCTTTCTAGAGCTGATTTTTTTTGATTCTTTATTTCTTGTTTTGTTGATCTCACAAAACTTTTTTTTTTGGTACACATTCATCCATGTAATTTAAGTTTTCATATAATTGGGCAGATTAGCTTCTCTTTCCCATCTTTGACCCCTCTTTATCCATTACTTATGAATTCTTCCTCATTTTTAATTTTGATAATTTAGTAATTTGCTAGCTCTTTATTATAAAGTTTTAATCATATTAAAGTATTTTATTCCTAAACTGTTGTTGTATTAACATAAATATGGAATTCTGTGTTCTTAATTTAATCTCTTAATGATTTGTTTTAATTTTAATTTAATTTAATTCAAAATCACTACTTTTATATTTGTTCTGGGGTTACTTTTTTATTTTTAAAGCTTTTTATTTTCAAAACATATGCACAGATAATTTTTCGAACATTGACCCTTTCATAGCCTTGTGCTTCAGTTTTCCCCCTCCTCCCACCCCCTCTTTTGCATGGCAAACAATCCAATATATGTTACACATATTAAAATACATGTTGAATCCAATATGTATAAACATATTTATACAATTCTCTTGCTGCACAAGAAAAATCTTATCAAAAAGTAAAGAAAATGAGTAAGACCACAAAATGTAAGTGAATAGCAACAAAAAGAGTGGCATTACTATTTTGTTAATTAGTTTAATCTTGAAACATGTTATTCAGTCTTTTTGTTATATTATAGGTTTTCAATGATTCTTATACTGATAAAGTTTCTGAACACTTTGGGTATAGTTCACTGAATTTACTAATTTGGTATTGTTAGATAATCATTTGCTTCAAGTCACCCCTTCTCCAGAATTTTGATACTTAGCTCTGCCAGATCTAAAACCCAAGTATCCTTTCAATTGTTATTTATGAAGATCTGGGACAGTGATATATGATCACAGGGATTGTATTATACAGCAAATTTCATTAAGTTTTTTTTTAATTGAAGACAATAATAAGCATAGTCGGTAGCCACTAACATATACATATATATATATAATATTTCTATATAATATTAAGATTATGGAATTACAAAGATTTAAAATTATAACAGTCTTTACACATTTAATCCAACCCTCTAAATTTAAACATGAGATAATGGAGGCCCCAGAGAGGTTGACTCTCTTAATAGTAGATTTTTTTAAAAATGGAGAAGGACATTAATGGAATCGACTAAATGAAGAAATCTGAATTCCCACAAACAAATGTATCCAATGATATAATATTCAACAAATCTTAAAACATAAATGACTAGGGAATAGTTTTCTTTTAAAGGAATAGCTGGCAAAATTAGAAAAAAAAATCCAGTAAAAATAAGCAAATAGCAAAAATATATAGCATAATAAATTTTAAATGGAGAAAAATCTAAATACAAAAAAATCTTATTACAAAAGTTTATAGAAGACAAACTTTTCATCTATTACAGCTAAGGGTTCAGCAAAAATTCATAACAAAGTAAAGATAAAGGAAATTATAAAAGACAACATATAGTTGATTATATAAAACCAAAAATGTTTTGATATAAAGTCAAAGTGATATACATTATCAGAAAAAGATACATATTTGCAAGGCATTTGCATTAAATGCCTTTATAAAAGTATTATATCTAAATATATATATTTTTAATTGGCTCCAAAACCTAATTTATGAGTTGTTACCTAGTAGACATATGATCAAAGAATATTAAGAACCTTTAAAAAAAAAAGAGAAATGCAATCTATCAAAACCCACATGGATCTAATATTAAAAATAATGGTCAGAGAAATTCAAATTGTAGCAACCCTAACATGTTACCTTACCACTATTAATTAAAAGATGAAAAATATTGTTAGAGCGATGTTTAAAATTTATTAATCAGCCATTTCAGTCATGTCTGACTCTTCATCACTTCATTTGAAATTTTCTGGGCAGAGATACTGGAGTAGTTTGCCATTTCTCTCTCTAACTCAAAAAGAAAGAACTGAGGCCAATTGTATATGTCCACTCATACAGATAGTAGACATCTGAGGCTGTATTTGAACTCAGGTCTTGATCTGGCACTTTATCCACTGTGCTACCTAATTGCTACTTTTAAGAATATAAGTATTCTTATAAGTTAATAATATAAGTTAATTCAATGTTTGTAAAGATGTGAATTGGCTAGACCATTATGGAAAACAATTTAAAATATGAGAAAATATGTTCAGAACTTTTGACTTATAGATTATAATACTCAAAGAGTGTAGCAGCTAGAAAAACATGTCAAGTACAAAAATGTCTTTAGCAGTTTTTATCAAATTGAAAAAAATATTATATGAAAACAATGGAATATACACCATAAGGTGAAATGAGATAAATATAAGGAATTCTGAAAAAAATTAGAAGAGTTGTATTAAGTTTTAGAGAATGAAGAGTCAAAAAATGTGTGTATGAGTTAAATTCAACAATGTTTTCAACAAATCAATAGGTGAGAGGTACTAAAATTTCAGTTGAATAAATGGTTTATGCCAATATATTATCAAAATTAAAAAACAATTACCCTCTTTCTGATAAGAGATCAGTAAAAATGTTCAGGAAATTTATTGTATGAAGGGTTTGCTACTTGAAAGCTACTTGAAAAACATATTTAACATTAAAACAAAATATATTATTTTTTCAGAAAAACATGTGCATCATTCAAATCAGAAAAATAGATAATTTACTTCAATATAGATAATTTAAATAAGTTCTCAATACCCAAAGTGAGAAAAATCAATTTCTTCCAAAAGTAAAGATACAATTACTTAAAAATCTTAAATGAAACAAAATAATTTTCATAATAAGGAGGTCAAAAAGAATCAGAAATCTTAATCAACATGTAATGTCCTTGCCAAGTGGAGGAACATAACACATACTTAGGGTTCAAGTTTATTTCAAAAACATTATGGGAGAGGAAGAGAATAGAAGATATTATAGGTATTAAGTGGTAAAAAGCAGTTGAGAAGAAAATTAATCTCTGGAGAGCTTTTGGAGTCCTATAAATAATATTTCTGAGACTAGCTTATATAAACATGTAGAATAGTTTTGATGAAAACAGATTTGATATCAGAATTTTAT
This sequence comes from Antechinus flavipes, assembly GCF_016432865.1. Taxonomy (NCBI): domain Eukaryota; kingdom Metazoa; phylum Chordata; class Mammalia; order Dasyuromorphia; family Dasyuridae; genus Antechinus; species Antechinus flavipes. The sequence continues at coordinate 353,237,984 of NC_067401.1, read as the reverse complement.
TATCTACAATAATGTCTATATATTTATTGTTATGCGACAGTCATAGAAGAAACATTTTTTCAAAGTTCAATAAAAGCAATGACAGCAGGTTCTTAATTCTAAAGAGGTCAAGTAAATTTACAAAATCAAATGAGAGTAAAATTCCATCGTTCCCTCTATACCACACCTCCCTCCTTCCCTTCTTTCTTCCTTCCTTCCTCTCTTTCTCCTTTCTTTCCTCCCTTTCTCTATTCCTTTCTTCCTCCCTTCCTTCTTTCCTCCCTTTTTTTCTTTTTTCCCTTTTTCCATTCTTTTTCTTTGTTCCCTCATATAATTACAATTCTCAAAAATCCCACAATATACATATGTGAGTGGAGTTAAATGATGCCTTGTATTCCTACCAATCTCTAGTTTAGGATCCCTAAGAAGTGAAGAAATTAGGGAATCATCAGACATGTTAGGAATTAAGATATTTCCTATATATAAAAGGGAATCTGGGAAATTAATTTTCTTTCTCCTTGCTCTCCCTGAATGCTGATCTGACACTATTTTCATCCAACTAAAAAGCAAATGGAGACTTACCATTAGACATAGACCAGATAGCACGTAGTATCATGCAGTATCTACCTGAAACTGACTCCTATTTCAGGTATCTCTATATATGCCATAGTGATAGGTAATGGCTTAGGTAGAAAGAAGAAAAAATATGAAATCATCCATTTTATTTATATGATATATTTTCCTCCCATCCCATATTCAGGCAAATATCACAGAATAATGAATTAAAGACATATCTGATTTGAAGATATTGTATTTTCTTACTCAAAGTATAATAAGGAGTTCCTTGGAAGTCATGAGGATATTTGCTGTTCAGAAACAACTAAAAAGTTCCATGGAAGTTAAAAAATTAGAAGAATTCTATGGATTTACTATTCATATAATTTATATTCATGGTATATTTATATATATGGTATATTTGCATATAGTATGTTTGATCATAGAGATAAATTGCATTGTTTTATTTTGCAAAAAATATATATTCTCCTTCTTATTAAATGTGATTACAAAGTTTTTCTCTCTATACAGCCCATCTGTTTGATTCTATGATTATGATCAGATTTATATTTATATGGTCAAAACATTCTAAAAGGAACATCAGGAGTTTCCATAGTAACCCTTGAAGATAAATTGTTATATGTTTTTAATATGGAGCTTTGTAAATTGTGCCTTAAAGACTGAAAAATTTGAAGGGGAAGTAGAGGCAAATTGAAGTACAGAAGTTGCTAGTAGTTTTATATTGTTATCTCATTGAAAACTGATATTAGATATATCTCATTCACTGACTGAAGGTAAACTTTGGAGAAGACATTCTTTGGAGTTAATGACTTCATAATCATGGGAAGGTTTATGTTGCTGAAAACAGAAATGATCACATGTAAGTGCCAGAGAACTGAAGAAGGTCCCTTTAGTCCAATCTTACCTTTCTAATGCAGGGCACTACAAGAAGTTTTTTTTTTTTTTTTTCCCATCTATTATGTGCCCCCATTTTATTTAGCAGTCTTTTATATTATTTTCAAAAAAAAATCTTCTGTATTTTGTTATTCACAGAAAATGTTGCTTTCCACCAAAAGGAATAACAACAACAAGAAATGACCCACGTTTTCAGAATCACTTTGGAGGTATATTAAATTAAAGAAATAATGAAATAAAGGAAGATGCTTACCTCTCACAACAAAGGTAATATAAGACATCTTCCTCAAAGGAGATATTATTTGAAGATGGAATTACATTTGTCACAAATAAGAATTCAGAAATATGTTGCTTTCAACAACTTTACTAGACTTTACTAGAATATAGACTCTTTAGGTGAGGTTATGCTAAATAACAAAAGAGAGAAGTATACTACACAATAAAGATTTGTAGTACGAATTGTGACTAATGAATATAAAATATCATTAAAGACAAGACTGAAAAATGTTTTATGCTGTCTTGTAAAATTTAAGTAAACTACTAAATAGATTGTAATCAATTATGATCAATATTAGCTAAAAGAAAAAAAATCATTTTCTAATTGGAACAAATTCTGTTTTGTATATTGGTGATATATGAAAATCTTTTTGGCTTTAAGCATAACTTTTACTGGAGGTTTTTGTAAACAGAAATGTTTTGTTTTCTCCAACTCCAAGAAACACAGGTACATACACACAGACCCACACACAATCTCACACACATTCTGAATGACAGTATGTATAACACCATAAGAGTCTAATCAAAATGGTAGCCATTTTACAGACTCACTTTATGAGTATGATATATATACACATATATATGTATATATATGTATACATAAGTATATAGGCTTAATGTAACATTAGAAAATATTTAATTGTAACAATTTTGAAAGTTGTATTAGCTAGTTATATTCCCAGTTATTTGATAAATTTAGTTTGTCATACTAAATTCAAAATCATTCAATTAAAAGAAATATAATTTATTAAGCTTATGTTTTAAAGTTATACATGTACTATGTTTCACTATCTTTTCTTTGTACTAAATTCCCTCTTTTGTTGCTTTTAAGATTATTTTATTTCTAATGACAAACATATTATAAAATACAATCTGATTACACCAATAGGCAGACATATATTTAATCAAAAACTAATTGGAAGGTTATTTTTTAAGAAACTTTGGAGTGGGCCAGGCTTTTAAAAGTGTATCAGGAAATACATAATGATGTTGAAATATTTTGTATTTCAGTGAAACATTTAATGGAGAAAAATGTTGAATCTAGAATTTTATGTTTTGAATATTTTTTTGTCTTATTTGAGTGAATTTCTGTCAATCTGATCTGACAGTTTTATAAGAGATTCGTGTAAAACTCAGAATTCATGAAGTGGAAGACCTTCAATCTGAAGTGGGGTGGGGGCAGGGAAAGGAAATCTTTCTCATTCAGGCCAGTAGCAGCTGGAGGATGTTGAGAGGCCTGGAAACTAGCACATGAAATCTTTGGAAGGTGCTTACAAATCAAAACATTTATTATTAAATCATCAGAGGATGATGGGCACAGCATTTCACTCGCCCAAAACCTTTTCGTTTAAAGACAGTCTGTCCACCTGTATCTTCGTGTACCCTGCCTGATTCGGAATGAGTGCATTGAATTGAGGAGATTATCACTTACGACTGAATTTTTCATCATGGCTTTGACAGTGAAGCCGTCAGAAACCAGGGAGTGCGGCTGGTGCACCGGGAGTGGCTGTTGCGGCTGGAGTTTGGTCCTCTTCATCATCTTCTCTGGACTTTTATTTAGGTTCAGGGTCTCTTTTTCTGCCACCATCTTCCTAGGAAATGTCTTGTTCCCACATCCAGTGCTTTACGAATGACTGGGAGGTGGAGGGGAGGGAGGGAGGGACACAGCCGGAGTGGGGTTATGGAGAGTAAAAACGGAATTGTAATGGTAATAAATTAAACCCTCCAGGTCCTGCCCGGGTTTGCTCCCACTTCCAGCTGTTTGTCAGCTCCAAGGTGAAGAGGGAGTTTGGGGGAGGGAAGGGGCAGAAAGGGGGGCAGGACCGTATTCTGCAGCTGCAACAGGCTTCCAAAGGTGCTCCGCGAAGTTGCTAGGCAACGTATCAACATCGCAGCGGAGCAGGCTCGCAGTGACGTAGACATTCGAGGCCAAGAGCCGGCAAAAGGCCTCGGGACGGGGGCGGGGGCGGGGCGAGGCGAGGCGGGGCGGATTAGAAAAAGGGCAGCAGGTTCCGCACTACATCTCCCAGAAGGCCTCAGGGATGTGTGCGTAGGCCTGCGCGTGCGCTCACCTCCTCCTCACTTCCCCCTCCCCCTTTTCGGGGGGCGGGGTGGGGAAGGTAAGGGGTGGGGCGGGGCGGGGCAGGGAGGGGGCGGGGACAGAGGGAGGAGGGATCCGAGGTCTTTAAAGCTGGGAACGCTGGTCGAATGAGGCGAGCGCGGGGCCTAGGGCCAGGCCTCTGTGCGTGTGTTAAGCCCCCCTACGCCTGTCTTTAGAGCCACCACCTACTTTGTGACCATGATAGGTACGTGGGTGTCCTCCAGGTACAGCTGCTTTCCCCTTATTCTCTCCCCCATCACGTGCTGGTTCCTTACGCAGGTGTGAGATCCTGCTGATCATTGTCAAGGACGGTCTGGGTCACCTGGTGAGGTGAGAGGTCTTCTGAGTGTCCCAGACTCTTCCTGGTGGAGGTCAGGATTTGAGATTTATTCAGGCCTCTAGCTTCGCTGGTTCCCCCAACCCCGCACTGAGGACCAGAGTGTGCCCTTCCTCCCGATACCCCTTAGAGAGGCAGATGGTGAGCCCACCATTCCCTTCCTCAGTGGGTTGTGTGAGATAATAATTCTCCCCCCAATAAGAGACCATCCAAAGAACATTACCTTAACAGTGCCCTTTGGAAATTTGCCCCTCCCCCCTCAAGCCCTGCAAACCTTCAAAAGTTGTTGAGGTTTTCGAAGGTCAGAGGTCCCCCTGTGTTTTTCATGCTCATATTCTCCCCACCATTTAACTTAGCTGCCCTTCCCATGCTTGATGTCTGCCCTTTCTCTTCTCCCCCCTCCCCCCTCATTATTTTGTCAGTGAGCAACCTTTGACTATCCCGGGGAGAGCTCCTGAAACAGGAAACGAAAGTGATAGGCGGTCCATGTCAGCTGTAATGAGAGGTGGTTCCAAAGGGGTTTTTAAACTTCTTAATGTCTATGATTTTTTTTTTTTAAGGCTATATATGAGCAGGTAATTTTGAAGTCTGGGACAAAATGAAAGATCCATCTAGATGATCTTGTGATAGATGGAAATGGAAAATAGCTTAAAAAAAACTTTTTAAAAAATCAGAGTTTTTCTTAGTATTATTAGGGGAAAAAGTGAGCAAGTTTGTTGTTGTTGTTGTTGTTGTATATTTATCCCTATAAATTGTCCCTAAAAATTAATGGAAAAACATATATTTAAGACTATTTTTCTGGAACTGTCAATGACTTTGCACAATCAGTATTTGGATTTTATAGAATTGGTTTTTAGATTATTGTTGACACAATAACTATTAGTGATCTAATATCTTTAATTGTTGCAAGTGAATATTCGGAGCCAGTTCATAAATGTTCAGAAAGCTTATTAATGTGTTTATATGTGGCACTTTTTTATTTTTTAGAGAATGGGTCACTTCTTAAATATTTTAATTTTGTTATAAAATTAATGATACAATGTAAAAGAATATTCTTCTTGTTGCCTAAGAAATAAATTCATGACTGTCATATTCCTTGGAGACTATGTAGAAATAGGCTATCTTGAGTTCTGAATTTGTGAAGTTTTGATAGGCCTTTTCTTACCCCTTTCTACCTTGATACTGCTTTCAATAAGTGACCCATAGAAATTAATGTTTGAAAAACATTAATCATAGGCCACATTATATGACTCTTTAGAATTTACAAAAGTTTCCCCATCACTACCTTGGGAGCTAGATAGTGTTAACATGAATATCTTGTTTTATAGAAAACCAGAAAGATAAAGTGACAGACTCCCATGGTTTTGAAGCTAACAGTGGAACTGGGATTAGAAACCAATTTTCTTAACTCCAAGTCCAGCACATAATTGTCACAAATCAGATAAGTTGATGCTTATAACAACCACTCAGGCAACATGCAAACCTTGAGAAAGGCAAAAAACAAAATCCAAAGAATAAACATTTATAATAAAATTTGCATAAGTAAGAGATCAAGAGAGGGGCCAAGAAACATTAGTGCACTGATTAGGTAAATTTGTGTTACTTGGTCTAATGTATTTTGGATAATTTCTGATTTTGTTGTGCATTATTATATTTTTGTGCCTTTTAATTATGTAACCTTTCCAATGTATTCTCCTACATTGTATTTCAGTGGACCTGAACATGAGCTCATAAAGGCTTTGAACCAAGAGAACATATGATCTGGTAAATTGGAACAAGCCCAAAGATTTCTGAATAAGGTCCATTATGGGACTGTTTATCTGTATTCTGAGGTCAGAAAGTTGGCCATAAAGTGATCATATTTATTTGGCTGTAGAGACTAAGACTAAGTCATGGCTCATTGAGAAAAAATGTTTGATTAGAAGTTAAAGAACCCAAGTTTGAATAATAGCTGTGCTACTTACAATTTGGGTAGGTCATCTGGGATGAAACTGAGGTTTCATCCTTTGTTAAATTAGAAGAGTTGGGTTGACCCCCAGCAGCTCTTCATCTATGATCCCATGAGATCAAGATTTAAAATATAACTCACAAAAGGATTAGGATAAACATTAATGAAAGGATGACCCTATCAGAAATATTTCAGGCCCTTGAAATATTGAAGGAAACTCAACAAATTTAAAAATAGCCATATACATGTATATTTTAATAATATATGTATTAAATTAAATATATATATTATAATTATTTAAAAATCATTATAGTTAGCTTTATTCTAAAGGCTTCATTTAACCATAGACCATCATTTAGGAAATGATTGTGGGTTTTAAAAAGATAGTAGTTGAATAAAAACACATCCTATAGTGTGATTGGCGATTTAGGGAAACAAGTGAATACTGTATTTGATGTTTTAATTAGGTGGTGATATGATCCTCACCAATGACTGATGCAGATTCTTCAGGATAGATCTTTAGAAGTGTTTGTTTGGGTTTTTTGATATCATAACAATGGAAAATAAGTGATTGCATTTTGGAAAGAAGGAAGATTGTTGTCATGGAAAGTGCTAGAATTAGGAGTTATAATTCCTGTGCTTCACATTATTAGCTATATAATCCTGAGCAAATTATTTAACTTTTCTGGGTTAAAGATCCTTATCTGTAAAATTTCAATATTACTTATAATATCTTGTCTCAGAGTTGTTTTGGGAAAAACACTTTGCAACTTCACTGTGAATTATTTTAAACTATATATCTCACATGATAGAATGTGGACCCCAGATTTTAAAGATATATAAATTTTAGTCATAAAGTATCTGGGTATTTTTCTGTTACTGTAAGAAAAATCATACTGTGATTTTACTGTTATTAGATCATTATACTGAGAAACTTATCTAGGACATGTTTTATTTTTAAAAATTCTTTTAAGAGCACTAAAGTTTGTAAATCAAATTTTAATTGTAATACTTATTCTCATAAAAATAGATTCTACATTTGGGTCTGATATATTTTTCTAAAGTAGGGAGTTTAGAGCACAATGTTTACTCAATAATTAAATCTAAAATGAGTTCATGTAAATTTGGGGTGACATAGTTGAACATTAACTAAATGTATTCCTGTTTTCTATCTATTGAAAATTTTGGATTTTGATGATTTATGTAAAGTAAGTGTATGTATACGTGTGTGTGTTTGTGTGTGTGTGTATGTGTAGTAAGTCTGGTAGAAAGATTTGTGCATTTGTGATGAAATGTTTAGAGCCAGAAAAAGTATTTTTGATCTTCATCTGATGCAAATCCAGGAGGTCAAGAAGATTGCTTGAAAATTGTGTAGATACTTGGAATTTTGCCAGTGGCAATTATATATTCATGAGATTTGGGTCTTTTAATGTCTGTGCCACTGTGTACTCTCTTTAAAATTTTTTTCCAGTAACACCTTTCAAAAAAATACTAATATATTGCCGTTGATAATGCTAAAATATGCTGTGTAAATGTTAAATAGTACTGTACTTATACTACATTATTGTGTGGAGATTTTAAAGTATCATTTAGTTTATGTTCTGCTTTTAAAAACTATCTTAGATGGAAAAGAACCTCATTTCAGGAAAAAAAAAAAAGGTTTTTAAAGATGAGTGACTTAAGAACAAAGATAATTCAGACCAACGCCTCATTTTTACATCTAATATAAATTATCAATGCTTCTGTTTAAGCATTTTTTCCTTTTTGTCTTCAACAGAGACAAAACTGCTGACCATTTCTCTGTATTAATTCTATACACTTTGCTTTTCTTAAAACAACACATTTATACTTAAAAGATGAATTTTAGCCTTTTAATAGGCAAGCTAAGTCATTTTAGTCCTATCCCTCGAAAACCTAATTTTCTAATGCATTTCTTATGTATCTTGAGTTTTTTTTTTTAACTATCCTATGTCTAGAAAATATGAAGACTTAAAAATTGTTAACAAAATCTTAAGAATCTTAAAAAGAATGCCATATTTTGAGGTGGCATGAAGCAAAGAAGCATGGAGAAGGATTAAGTTAAAACAGGCAGGATATTAGTTGGCATTTTAGACAGAGGAATGTCTTGGGAATCCAGATAAATCTAGGCAAAATTAAGTTTTCCATTATTCTGTAAAGCAAATCTTCTTAAACTGTGAGTCACAATTCCATATGGGATTGCTAACTGCATATGTGTGTGTGGGTTCACAACATTTTGATTTATTATCAGTAAATATTTGATTTATATATTTTATATACCCAGGGTCATGTAAAAATTTCTTGGATGAAAAAGGGTTGTCAGTGGAAAAAGTTTAGGAAGGCCTGCTTTAGAATAATATCTAATTTCTGACCCTATCAGTGACAGCTTTGTAATATAATAGGCAAGAAAGATTCTTTAAGCTTTATGTCTTGACCTGATATTGGAGCAAAATGGGTCAAAGGAGACATCAATATCTCTTCTGATCTTAACTTTAAGCTCCAAATACAAGCTTTTGATATACCCATTTCATGAGTGGAATGCTGTTATTCCTCTGAACTGCCTTCATAGAACCCAGGATTGCTTTTCTAACACTGTTTTCTGGTGTAGTCTCTAGCTTGTTTTAAATGCAGTCATAGGTTTCCCTTGGATTGTGATTGATGTTTTAAATGCTCTGCCCCATCCATGTTACAAAAACAAAATTTTTACTGAAGTCGGTGAGAAATTGTGCTTTTGTGAGAAGTATGGGATCAGGTTTGAAGAAATACTTAAAAAAAAAAAAGCAGCACAGAAAAACTTGAAGAAAAAAATGACTCAGAAAAATGAAATTGTTTAGATAATAAATCTCTCCTACCTGCAGTAGAAAGTATTTTCTTACACATTTCTATCAGCAAGGCTTTCAGTGTAGCTTTTTTTCTTTTAAATCTAACTTGTCATGAAGACTCCATCGTATATATTAATCTATACTTTGCTTAATATTTAATGATTTATGTATGTTTATATTGATAGTTAAAATTAATTCCAGAAATTTACATAACATTTGTAAGGAGGGAAAAATATTTTTCCCCAATTATTTTCAAGTTGGCTTTCCCCCCCATCTTGAAATTCCTAAAAATTAGTATCTAGTAATTGAGTGACAAAAAAAAAAATTGTAGGCAAAACTTGTCATATCTGTCATTACCTGTACTTTAGTTATTACAAGGGTCCTCAAACTGTGGCCCGCGGGCCAGATGTGTCAGCTGAGGACGATTATCCCCCTCACTCAGGGCTATGAAGTTTCTTTATTTAAAGGCCCACAGAACAAAGTTTTTGTTTTAACGATAGCCCGGCCCTCCAACAGTCTGAGGGACAGTGAACTAGCCCCCTATTTAAAAAGATCGAGGACTCCTATTAGAAAGTGGTATTGAAAATGGTGTGTAATTAATTGTGCCACAAAATAAGTTAGGATGAGCTTTTTCATGGAAGGTCTTATCTTAATGTAGCATAGTTTTGTACTCAGATTCAGTTCTATTGATGGCAATAAATGGCCTGGTAGTTAAAATGGTAATCTAATGCTCTTAGTAAATTTGGACTTTTTTCTAAAAGTTTTTTTGAAATCCTTTAATTTCACAATTTTATGAAACCTGATAGCTATCCTACTTTTGAGGAGGCTAGAATTTACAGTAGATAACCTGAGTTTAAATATAGTCTCAAATATTTCTTATCTATGTGACTTTAGCCTCAGTTTTCCTATCTCTAAAATGGGAAAAATAATAGTACCTACCTGCAATGATTGTTGTGAGGATCAAATAAGATAATATAAATAAAATGTTTTGTAAAAGTTAATTTGTGTTTTTTATTATGTAAACACCATATAAATGCTAGTTGTGTTTATTATAATATTTATTATAAGTGACTGAAAACCTTAGTACAGTCTGTGGATTGAAACTGAGACTTACCTGATTGTCACTTGGTTTATGCTACAGTTTGTCATGGCACAAACTGTTTCACCTTATAGGATAGAGTGTTTTAAAGGGTAAAAAACTGAGTAAGTAGACTACTTTAATATCAAATATTTTTATTACTTCTTTATGATACTATGTTAAATCACAATCTTTTTATCATATAAGTATATTGCCTCTGTGTGTTAGTCCATATGTTTGATAAGCATAGATACAGTACACTGTGCTAAGTACTGAATGGAAGGGGATACAAAAATATGTAAGATATAGGATTCCTCAATGAGCTTATTTACTCACAAGTATTATGGTGGTAGACTTGATATTCTAGGTAACTAATTAGATAATGTGAATGGTAAGGGGAAAAATCAGAGAATAACAAAAATCTTTATTGAGTGACTGAAAAATATCAGTACTACTGACAGAACTAGGCAAATAGGGAGAATGACTCAATTTTGATGGGAAAAAATGAATAAATATAATTATCCCTTCCATATTGGGACTTCCCTAATTGCAGTCTCTGCATATTATAGGTTGATATAAGAAAGTGGAATTTGGGGGGAGATTTGCAGAAACTGCAGAATATACCCAAAGGCCAGCAGATGACAGAAAAAGTTTACTCAGAATGCATAAAATATATGTATAGTATTGTGTATCAATCCAAATTTTACAATAAAATACTAAAAATCCACAATAAAAGACAAAAGAAAACAATTTAGACTTCTAGTACAAAGGGAGTAACAAAAGATTTTATGCCTATTTTTCAGATTGTGGGAGCACTGTACCCGAACTCCTGGTCCCCTAAACCCCACAAGATAGAAGGAATAACTGTACACACATTTCTCAACTGTTATACAGTATGCTGACTATAAGTCAATCACTAGATATGTGTCTATATAGAGAATTTTAGGGATTGTGAGGGAGGAACATATACATATTTATATACATATAGATATATGTGTGTATTTTTACATTCTCTCTCTCCATACACACACACACACACACACACACACACACACACACACACAAAAAAAAAAAAAAACACACGAGTGAGGGAAGAAAGAAGAGGAGAGAGAGTGTCCAAAAACTCTTGACTGAAAAAACATTGACTTAGCAAGCAGGTCCCTATCTCCTTGCACTGGAGCTCATTTTTCGATTTCCTCACCCTTGCTTTGTCTGTCAGTTGCATGACTAGTCTTCCCTCAAATCCAGTTGCACTTAAAATTTTGCTATGTAACACCAGTGCTATATTGTAAAAATGACTAATAATGAAAGGAAGTATATGATAAATATCAAGGGAACAGTACTTACTATTAAGAGCTATAGGTTCAGAGGAGAGGAAAGATACTGGGATGGTAGTGGTTTCAGAAGTCATCCACATGTATGAATCTTTGCTACTTTCCAGGAGAATGAGGATATTCTTTTACTCTGAATAGCCTGATTCCTAACCGCATTCAGTCCTAGAGGAAACTGACCTCACTTTGTGCACCTTTTCCCCCATATTCCTTTGTTCTTTATATACTTTATATGTGGGAAGTGTGTGTGTATGTATGTGTATGTGTGTGTCATATAAAGTTCACTGTGCTAAGAGGTACAAGAGAGAAGCCCTGCCCTTAAGGAACTTATAAGAGGAAAAGACAACACACAAAAGGAAGCTCAAAAGTGGGAAGATAAGATGTACGGTACCTAGAACATACACAACACAAGAGTTGGAACTAGTTCATCAGGTAAGAAATGATTAGATTAGGTTTACAAGAGCTATTTCTTCCATACCAAAGAAACACTTAGAACACAATCGACTTTACTGTTCCTCATAAACGTTGATCAGTGTGTTTATCCTTGAGAAATAATAAGTTGCCTTTGTTAGCTTTGAGCAAAGGATTTATTAAAATGGTATAACAAAAATAGTTAAAGAAAAAAATGCCTTTCCTTTTCTCAAAGTAGAGCACAATCTGTTCTTGTCTTGTACACATAAGTTTCATGGGAATCAAACTTGGATCACAGTAGTAATGAGGTACACATTTGAGAAAACATATGTGGCCAAAGGACTGACTCCAAACAAATTTTCTTTGAGTATCCTTTTTGTCTTTTACAGTATTCTCACCAGACTTTGCTCTGGTATTTCTGCTACGCCCTAAGTTTCTGTCTTTTTAGAGTTCATGACCAGTCTACTTTCTTCAAAGGTCCCATTCTCAGAAGCCAACATTGTCCCCATGTAACTGTCTTTTGTCATGTCTGTGATGCCATTTCCAATGGCGTCATTGACCACAGTAGGAGACAATTGTTACTGCTTCTGGTTTGGTTATACTGAATTTATCCTATTGCTTGGATACTTCCTCCTTAGTATACTCATTCACCTAAAAATAATAAATAATGAATACAAAAGAAACCAAGGTGCCATTTACTCAAGGATATGAATGATATGAAGCCAACAGATAGATAAATGTGGCCAAGTGCTTCCTCCTCTTTACTCCCAAGCAATTTTTAAAGTTTATCCTATTCAACATCGAAAGGGAAAAGAGTGTGACAGACAGGTGGTATTTTTTGCATGCACATTCAGCACACACTTGGCACTCGCACATACAGAAACCATGAATGGTGAATTACGTCTTTTTCACATAGGTTCTCTTCATTCAGTTTCTCCTATACTCTATATGCACATTTGGAAAAATACAGTATGAGTCTTTACAGAAATATGTTATGCTAACTTTTCTTACTCTACCTTCTTAATATGTAGCTTTTTCTAATTTCTGTTTAAGATTAGCTGGCTAAAATGATTCTTAGTTGATAATCTTGGGAGGAACCATATTAATAGAGGGTTCAAGCCAATGGCATAAAACCATCCTGATTCTTAAGGAGCAGGTACCCCTAAAATCCTGAGAGGGAGCTACAATCTCGCTATAAGGACTGATGCTTCTCTGTGAGAATATTAGGATTCTTAGAGTATAAGCATTACTGCAAAAGAAAAATGAATTTTGGATAATAGTAATAATTATAGATAGATAGATAGATAGATAGATAGATAGATAGATAGATAGATAGATAGATAAATAGATAGATAAATATAGTACTTTAGTTTCTATCTTCACAACAACTCTGGAAGGGAAGTCCTATTCTCATCTCTCTTATACTGATGAGGAAACTGAAGCAAACTGTGAATAAGTAATTTGCCCAAAATCACACAGTATTTGAGGCAAAATTTGAACTCAGGTATTCCTGACTTCAAGTGCAATATTCTGTATGCATCTCACTGTCTTATAAAATGTTTTATGATCTAACCATTGCATTTATATTCTAATTGTTATTTTAACTATTTGTGTAAATTTATCTTGTATCATTTACTACATATTTTATTCATTTCAGTGTTGGCATCACAAAATACCAGAAATAAAAAAAGTATTCCTGTAGTATGTTAACAATGGAAACATTTGTCAGAAAAAACTTAAATTCCAAGGTAGTTGTTCTAGGTGGCAAAAGAATGAGTTAATTCCAATTTTTTAATCTGCAAAATTAACATAACAGTACATAATTCTCACAGCTGAAGATTAATGAGTGACTATATGTATAGTGCTTTGCATTTCAAGAGATACATAAATGCTAGTTGTTGTTGCTGCTGTTGCTGTAATTGTTATCATAGTTTTGATAGATTGAATTCAGATGATCATGCAAAGCAACCAGACAAAAATTGTTTTATGTTCATTAAAAATAATTTGGGAATTCAACATTGAACACTAGAAATAAAACTTTTTGGAATAGTTTAATATTGTCTATGTCCTATGTAAAAGTAAAATTAATCAGTTTTATATTTGGAAAATTATGCCACTCTTGAGTAAGCTCAAATAAGAGTAAAACTATTGTCAAGAGAAAACATTTTAAAAGAAAAGATAACTTTACTTGTATCTATTGAGGATTTCAGAGTTGGAATTCTTGAAGAGAGTTTAATTGAGATGTCTGACAAACATGCCAATATAATAGACACAGCATCATCCCTTACAGCCTGTTAGTACAATTAGGATAAATGCCAACCAAATGGGGAGTATAGAACCAGACATAAAGTAGGCTAATGCAGAATTGACTGGTAAGAAAAGACTAACTCAATTCTTCCTGTGGGAAAAAAAAATGATGAAAGTAACTATAACAAAATTTATTAATTCAGATTTGGCTGCCCTGAAATTAATGATTTTATACTTGTATAATGAAACTTAGCTTTTCATTGCCTGCTGTAGGGTTTGGGGAAGGAATTGCAGAAATAGCCCATTAATATGTAACTTCTACTCTCAGGGTATGATTGTGGATTTTCAAAACCATTATTAATATTAGATCTTCCTCTTAATTTGTATATCTTTTGATTAAATGGGAACTAATTAGGACTAGTTCTGACTTTCCCATTTTTTTGGTGGGGGGGGCATGGTTTTTTGAAAACTTTGCTTTGAACACTTGAATGGATTAATTATTTTTCTACTTAACGTATCTGGGGGAAAAAAACTTGTAATTCTTCAAGATTTATATTTCTTTTTGTTAAAATACATTTTTTTTTGTTTTGTTTTTTACTGCTGAGGCAATTAGAGTTTAGTGACTTGCCCAGGGTTACACATCCAGGAAGTGTTACGTGTCTGAGGCCATTTTTTAATTCAGGTCCTCCTGACTTCAGAGCTGGTGCTCTATCCACTACACAAACTAGCTGCTCTGTTAAAATACATTTTAATGCTATAATTTGTTTTTATATTACATTTCTCACTGTATCATACTTACTTCTCCCACACAGAGAGCAATTCCTTACTGTACAAAGAGGCATGGGAAAGAGAAAAAAGCAAAAAACAAAACAGAAAAAAATAAGTGAACACAGCATGTGTCAATTTACATTATCTCTCTTTAGTAGTTTTCTAGATGCAGATGGCATTTTCAGTCCAAAGTCTATTGGGATTGCTTTGGCTCACTGAACCACTGATAAGAACCAAGTCTTTCATATTTGATCATTGCATGTTCTTGCTGTTGTTGTGTACAATATATTCTTGCTTCTGCTTGTTTTGCTCAGCAACAGTTTATGTAAATCTTTGTAGGCCTTTCTAAAATGTTTGTTCATCATTTTTTATAGAAGAATAATATTCCATTACCTTCATATACCACAACTTGATTAGCCTTTCCTCAAATTATGACGATCTACTCATTTTCTAATTCTTTGCTACCACAAAAAGAGCTGCTACAAACATTTTTGCACATATGGGTCCTTTCTCCTCCTTTATGATTTCCTTGGGATACAGACCCAGTAATGCCACTGCTGAGTCAAAAGGTATGCAGCACAGTTTTATAGCCCTTTGGGCATAGTTACAAATAGCTCTCTAGAATAGTTGGATCATTTCACAACTCTAACAACCCTTAGTATCCCAGTTTTCCCACATCCCCTCCAACATTTATCAAATTTTCCTGTCATTTTAGTTAATCTGAGAGGTGTAAACTGGTACCATGATACTATACCTATCTTTTGATATGGATTTTGGTCCTATATTTGTTACTTGTTTTTTCTTAGATAGTAAGGCCTTATCAGAGATACTTGACACAAAGATCGTTTACTCAAGTCAGTTGTTCCCTTTCCTATTCTAGATGTTTAGTTAAATATCCTTGACTCTCAATTCTAACAGAAGATTTTATTAGATAACTTCTGGGATCCCTTCCTGTTCTAGAACTGTGATTCTGTATTCTAGTTTATCTTTAAAAATTGCCTATATACTTTGTATGTTTAAGAATTCACTTCATAACCATAGTTGTGAAAAGTATACACACAATTATATATGTGTGTGTATACACACATATGTGTATTATATACATATTTGCATATATATGTGTGTGTGTATACTTGCATATCTATATATCAATTATCTGTGTAGATATGGTCTACTGATCTTATAATTTTTGTGATTATTTAATATTAAATTCACCTATTTGAATTTTTTCTGGCATGAGGTATGAGTTGTTTATTTAAACTTAATTTCTAATAGTCTGCTTTCTAGTTTTCCCCAATGATTCTTGCCTATTATGGAGTCATTTCTGGTATAATTTAGGTCAAGGTCATCAAATTTGGCAAATATAGAATTAAGAGGAGGGGAGGGAAACAATTATTTATAATAGATTTGTGGGAGAATTTTGTCACATTTTAAAAGAATTAATACTTGTATGCATTATTCTCAAAGATTGAGAAAGAAATCTTTTTTTGAACTCAATCTTTTTCATATTGAAAATCTTCATCCTGACTGCAGAATTTATTTGATCCTGGAATTTTAAATTTAATTGCTATATAATTTAGAATATAAAGCATAGTTTGGTTTTTTGTTTTTGTTTTGAAGTGTGGCTTATTTGAATAGTACTTTATTCTGTGCAGCCCAACATTTTTATATTGTTCCTTTCTATATGGTATTCAGGTTTTGGGTCTGTTTTGTTATTTGTCATGTTATTTTAGGAGGGAATGATTCTTAAACTCTACTTGTATATATTATCTTTGAGGTCAATGACTGAATTTCTTATTTCTGCATCAAGAGCCAAACATGTCTTTTGTAAAAAAAAGAGTTTTATAATGATAGAGAAGAAAAAATTATCTTAATTTAGATTAAGATTTTGAATGTATTTTCTATATTTAAGTTGGTCATGAAACATCTGATAATTAATGGCAATTCAGGAAAATAATGAGAAATTATGATAACTTTCTGATTTTTTTTTTTTTAAGAAATCAGCTTAGTTCTTCCATGATTTTTACTTATAGAGCATTTTTTCTTAACAAGGTTATGAGAATTATGGAATTGGTAGGGAAGTTAGATATTATGTAGATTGTCCCCTTTGTTTTACAGATGAGGAAACTGAGGCCCAGACTATGTGGTATCTACAAGTAGTTTTAAGCATCTTGCTCATGATCATATAAATTATAAATTGTTTAGCTGGGTTTTAAGCTCAGGTCTTTTGATGCCAAACCTATTGTCATTGTTTTCTTTTCATAAAGCTGTTTGGCAAAGTACCATCCAATGAAATTCACCTTATCTTTAAGATGCTTCCATTAAAAACTATATTTTTGTCAAAAATGTAATTTTTTTTTGCAAAACCTTTTTGTAAAAAAAAATGCTAGCATGCACTTAAAATTGCATTATAATTATATATATAATTATATATATTTTATATATTATAAATGAAAATTTATAAATTATATTATTTATATAATTATATATGAAATTTATAATTTTAATTTATAATTATAAATGAAAATTGTATTCTTAAATTATGATTTATTAACTTTAGGATACACTTTTTTTCTGTTACCTTTGACAAATTAATTGTAATTGGCACAAGCTAATTGGAAATACTTTCTTTAGAAATAGAAACAAGGAAAGAGGACTTATCTCTTTTGTTTCTTAACTGATGTTTCTCTTTACTGCTTTGCCTAATAATTGTCCTCAGGGAGAAATTATCAAGTGATTTGAAATCTGAGTTGCTATAGAATATAATAAAAGTCAGGAGGGTTTTAAAGATAGTTGTATAATATAGATCACATGGAAATAATGAATTAGTTGACCCTTTTTCTTCCATCTTCACTTTTTATTTTTAAGAACAATATATTTTCTGCATTGAGCATCTGAATTTTTTGGCTTTACTAATTGGAATCTCAGTGGAATACTTTCAGTAGAAACATATGCTCAAAGCTTCAAAGTAATTATGATATCACTAAAAGCTTCATAATTACATTACTGAAACTAAATGTTAAAAAATTTGATTTTCCTTGATCCAATCATTTCAATTTAATTCTAGACTACTGTGTGATTGATTGAAGAAACATGACAGGACAAAGTCAAAGAGTGTTTACAGTACATAAAGCCTTGCACAGAAAACATCAAGATAATCTAATTATGAGCAGAAATTCATTTTAATCATTTTTTTTCTCCCCAGAGAAAGAGGTTTGGTTTTAAAATTTATTTTTTTTCTTGCTTGGTTTCTATGTTAGTGATCCATCCCTACTATATGTGAAGCATCATGGTGAATATTTTTGATTTGTTTTTCTATCTCAGAGAAAAAAATTGCTTGGAGTAACTGAAGACCCTCTATAATTCTTTTAAAAAGCCTGCAGTTGAATTTTACTCATGGGAATCTGGAAAGTAGTCCTTTTTCTTTCTTTTTTTGAAAATGAATAAAAGCCATTTGCTTTTTTTAAAAAGTGGTTTGGTACAGTTTTGAATCTTCTTTTTAAAATAGGCAAACACTTATCAGTGTATTTGTGTAATATATTCTAGCTTCACTTAATTAAATAACATCACAACCACTGACTTGTCAGAACATGTCATTTGAATTGTGAAGAAATAAAGCATTGTGAATAAATGCTTGTGCTTTATTTTTTACATTACATCATGGAGAATGAAGAAATAATCCCTCAAATTCAAGATTATAAGTGTCCTAATGTGGAAACAGCACAATCTTCTTATATCTTAAATTTCTTACTCATCCTCCAAAATACTTTGTTAGCCAGTGACACTGGTCTTTTCATTCTTCCTCTAACAAGTCATCTCTTCCTCTGTCAGCATTTTTGCTGGTTGTCCTCTATTCCTGTAATGTTCTTTCCTCTCAGTTCTGCCTCTCGGCTTAGCTGGCTTTCTTCAAGTTCCAGCCAACATTTTGATTTCCACAGAAAACCTTTTCCTATCTCCCTTAATTCTAGAGCTTTCCCTCCACTAATTATTTCTGATGAAATTTGCATATAGTTTGTTGTACATTGTTGTCTCCAACATTGGAATGTGAGCTGCTTGAGAATAGTGATTATTTCTTGTTTTTCTTTGTTCAGCACTTAGCTTAGTATCTGATGCATAGTAGGAGCTGTTAATAAATGTTTATTGCCTGACACAAATAGCAAAGCCTTCCCTAGTTTTTTAAAATGATTTTTTTAAATGAAAAAGCATTTATTTTCTCTCTTTCCAGGAAGGGACAAAAGGAGGAGAAAAGTAAAACCCTTGTCATATTCATATCCAAACAAAACAAATTTCCACATTAGCCATGTCAAAATGTACTTGTCTCATTCTACATATTGAGGTGATGCTTTCTCAGATAATTGATAACATTCTTCATTGTTTCTACTTGAACTCATAAGAAGTCATTGAATTGATCAGAGATCTTAAGCCTTTCAAAGTTCTTCCTCTTAACAGTGTTTTCTGATAAAATTTTTGATTCTGTTCATTTTAGTTTGCATCAGTTCATATATGTCATCCTGAGTTTTGTCTGAAATGTTTGTTTTATCATCTCTTGTGACACAATATTTCGTTACATATTATTCCATAAATTGGTCGGCCATTACCCAAATGATGGGATAGCCATTAATTTCCAACATCTATTTTAAGTACATATTCTCCCAATCAATGCCTTTCAAAACACTTAATTTAAAATATTTACTATTGCACTAGGGTTTTGTTGGGACAGTTATAAAACAAAAGCAAGGGAATATAGTTAGCAGCCTTGATCCTGCATTGGCATCTACATATTTTCTGAAACAGCCTTAATTTTTAGGTCCCTGGGGATGATGCATGTACTTTAGCAGGTGAGCAAGAGTCGCTGGATTAGGAAGCACAGATTAATGTTTAATTTAGCTGGAGGGCTACTAATATTGATACAATTGTATACCTTTTTTTACATGAAATATTGAACAATTTTGACTAATGAAAGTTTTAGTTAAGCTGAATTCTAATTCAAAGTTTTTATGACAATTGAACTGAGAACTGAACCAGGTTTGTAGTAGTTTCTATATCCATTTGTTCTTTGTGTACATTACCATGAAATCATTTTAGTTGCTATGATCCCATATTGCTACCAATCTTTCCTATATTTTGTGTGGATAAGGGTTTTACTTTGTGGTGATAACCACAATTTTCTGAATCTGAAAGTTGAAATTTAATTCTGATTAGCTCATAATGCAAACATATCTTCTATCATTTAATCTACAATTATTTTTCTTAGAGATCAATTCTAAGAAGATGAGAAAAGTGAGTTAATAGTAAAATTCAGTGGCCTTTATATTTGAAGGTTAGAATTTAAATATACTCTATCAGAGTTATCATAGATTATCAGAGTTAGACCAGGAAATTTAGTGGTGGTAGGAAGTGAGGAAGAGAAATGAGCTATAATACCAAAGGAATGGGATTATGTCAGTACAGAAGCCAAGTCAAAGAAAGATGAGCACATAGTCTGATGGAGACAAGCACAAACCAGCAATTGAGGTTGGCAGAATTTATATATATATATATATATATATATATATTTGTGTGTGTGTGTGAATGAAGCTAAGGCAAAGTGGGCAAGTTGTACAGTTGTATATACTTTGACCTCTGCTTCTGAAGCATGATGGCTACATTTTTTAAGCTTCTTAAGGCACTTAATATTCTGGAATTCAAGAAGTGGACAAATCTTGGCTTCAGGAAGGAAGTTGTCCTGATTATTAGCCTCTCCTTATACAACACAGAATAAGTTTTATTTCTGTATTTTGGGTTCAGTAAATTAATTTGACAGTAGACCCAAGAAAAGGTTTATTTTTTCCCTTCATAATCTGCCTGGTTGATGTCATTATTCTATTAGATTCTTTTCTAAATATAAAATCTATAACAAGTGTGATGAAAAGCATTTCGATTAAATTTTATTTTATTCCATCATTTTTCTTACTTGGAATCTTATTTCTGATTAATTAGCCATCCCGTATAATCAGAGTACACATTGAAATGGCAAAAGAAGCTAAAAACTTTTTTTTTACTTACCACAATTTTCTTCAAAATTATCTTGTTGAAAGTAAATAGTCCATCTTGTTTACTCTTTCACATGGTAAAACTACTAAGGGAGTTGTGTGACTGAGATGGGCTGCATTCACACAATAGGGCTGTAGGCCCTAAGCAAGATGAGTGCAGTCTGTTTCTTCTGTTTCTAATAAAGGAGGAGAAGAGTTCATTCATTTGCTTTCTTAATTCATTCTCTGGATTTTATGCCTTTCTTTGTCATATTGGCAACTTGCCAACTGCCTTTTTTTTATGCAGATAAAATGAAAATACATTATAAACACATTTAAATATCAAGCCACTGCAATAAAATAGCATTTATACTTTTTCAAATTGTAGCATGGAATGTTATCTGCTTGACTTCTGTTCCCTAACTAGATCCAGAGGAGATACTTGAAAAAGTTGTTTTACTGATGCCCAGTTCTGAGAATAAGCAGAAGAGTTCAGAAAAATGCTAAAATCAGCGAGAATCATTTAGCTAAGCACTATACAACTTGAGAATTTCTAGCAGCAATGACTTCCTCTGTTTCCTTATTATCTCCTTTTAGTTCTTGCAGAATAATAAAGCAGTGGTTTTTTAAAAAATCATATCTTCTTGGACTAGAAAAAAGATATTGAGAAGTGGAATTGTTTTGGACATGTTGGAAAATAAAGTTAAAGTGTGTTTGTCAGTGTTAGTGTAAGTTTAAGTGTCAGAGTTAGGAAATATTAAGAAAAAATTTTAAAGTAGTCATGTCAAAAGTAAAAAACTATATTCCTAATGTTTTAGATTTTTATACATTAAGAAATATTGAAATCTTTTTAACAACGTGTAGAACTGATAGCTGTATGAACCATTCTCAGTGGTGTCGTCCTTAAATACAAGGTGTTCCAAAAATATCAGGGCAGAATTAAATTTTGTATAGTTTATCATTGCACTAAATCTTTTAGAACAACCAATACAGATTAAAAATCTGCTTTAACCACAAGGTATAGTACTATAAAATTATATTTTTGTTTACCTTTAAATAGTAGAGTATTGAATGCAAAAGATTAAATCAATATATCTGTACTGAAAGGTCAAGCGTATTTCTGTAGAAAAGAAAATATAAAAGTTTTTCTTTGCAATATTAACTAGCATATTATTTCAAGCCACTGAACATTGTATACTAACTACTTTATGGCTACCTTAAATATTATTTTCCAGTTGATCCAGTTAAATTTTGCTTTTGAAACTTTAGCTTTGACTTCCCATGAATTTGGGGTATTTTCAAATTTAACTTGAAAACTGTATACAGCATGCCAATCTGATTACATGCTATGGTGTATCTCTGAAAATTATTTATTAGAATTGCTCATTTAAGGAGTTAAAAATATTTCATTTGTCAACACTGAGATAATGATGCACTATTAATTCTCATGTCATTTCAAAAAGTGCTATTTTAAAACTATTCATTTCATCAGTTCTGAGAACAAGGATAAAGTAGACAGCCTGCTGTAAACCAATTTAAGATGTGATTGCACTGCTTTATTCCTGCAATGCACGAATCAGAAAGTTGATTTAATATGAATGCAGCTTTTGAAATCTTCCTTACCTCATTTTTAGAGATGAATATGATTAGGCAACCTTGAGAGGACAAAAGAACCCATGTCGAAGAAGGGAACTTTTTGCAGAAGCCAGGTTGGGGGCAGAAGGAGGCTGAGATTGAAGATTAAGAAACAGTCATTTTCTTTGTGCATTTGTTCTAGCTATGCTTTCTGTATAGGATTAGCTGGAAATTTAAGACTTCTCAAGAACTTCATTAACAATGACCTCCTATGGAGGAACTATGTGAATTTTTTTTTAATTGAGAAGATTTTGTTACTTAACTATTTGAAATTGCTTTTTAACCAACAATTTTAAATTAGCCAAGAAAATAAAAATATCATGATAAGCATTTTAGAAACATTGCTTTCACTGTACTGCCAAGCTCATATCTAACTTTCAATTCAATAATATACAGAATTTATATAAAATAAATACAAGACAATTTGATTTGTGTATTTGGTTAAATATTTTTGTTAGTTTGTCTTTGTAACCAATGATCTCCAAGGATTGTATTCATTTTTAGCTCCAGAGGCAGATAGTTCCACTTTTTACCTAGTGGTGTTAAGATTTCTCCCTACTTCAAATCCAAATTTCTGCAACTCTGTAGAATCAAACCGAACATGCTAGACCTTCAAGTATTTAAAAACAGCTATCATCCCTCCTGAGTTATAATGTCTACAAAATAATTAATAATTCCTGTTTTTTCACTGGATCCTAACATTATCTCAAAGCCTCTCATCATCCTCTTGACCTTTGTTTGGATACTTTCCATCATATCAATTATGTCCCTTCCTAAATATTAGCGCCTAGAATTGAATACATTATGTTAAGTAGTCTGACTAGGTCTGAGAACAGTACTAACACCACCCTAATACAGGATACTATATTTCTCAATGTAGCCAGAGAAAAAAGTAGTTTTTTTTGTGTATCATGTCACTATTGACTCATATTGAACCTGTCATTCACTAAATGTCTCTTTTTTTCCCAGAAGGTAGCAGTCTAAACACAATTTGTCTATTTCTGAAACTATTTTTAACTCAAGACTAATCAAGAGTATGTAATAAAAGGTGAATACAAAAAAGTGGAGATTGTTTTGTGTAAATAATGTCAGGCAAATATAAAAATATGTTTTAAAGAATATATTATTTAAATATATTTAAAATATATTAGATTACTTTCTGTTTGGGGGAAGAGGAGAGATAAGGAAAAGAGGGTGAAAAAAATTTTTGAGGTAGAAAAAGCCTATCCCCAGGATAGGCTTACATCTTTTGGAATGCAAATTCTTACAAAAACAAATGTTGAAAACTAACTTTTCATATATTTGGAAAAATAAAATAATATTGAAAAAAATTCAAAGGAAAATAAATAAATATTTTTAGCAATACTAAAAATCAAAAGGAACTGAGACTTCCCAGAAAAGCTTAGAACATCCTCCTCAAAAAGAATTTTTTTTTTAGTTTTAGGGAGCAAAGAAAGGTCAAAGAAGGGAATACTACTTAGGGTATGGAACAATAGTAGCCAATCTTCAGTCCTTCAGGTAGCAAGGTGGTACATCGTAACGTGTATAGAATTCTGAATCTGGAAGTCCAGAAGACCTCACTTTATATTTGACCTCTGACACTAGCAGTTATTATCTTGGTCAAATTACTCAACCTGTTTGCTTCAGTTTTCTCATCTGTAAAATGGGGATGATGTTAACACTCACCTCCCAGGGTTCGAATAAGATAATAGCATATCACAATGCCTGCGACATAGTAGGCACTCTATAAATGCTATGTGTTATTTTCATATTTTCAGCTGAGCCTGAAAATGATAAACAGTAGTTGGAAGCTTAAAAGAAACAAATTTGTACACTTTACACAATATTCTCAGTATATTTACATTACTTATTCTAGAAATATATAGATTTTTTTCATTTGCTTATTTAAAGTTTTGTTTGCTTTTTATTCACACCCATACTTTCTGCCAAATCTATAGTGTTTTTAACTTGAAAGGATTTTATGTAGTAACTAAATGGTGAGTTTTTGAGAGGCAAGATGGTGGAGTAGGCAGTAAATTGCTGAACTCTTCTATATTCACCATTCAACATCAATAATGCCCTGAAACAAGTCTCAGAACAACAGAGCCAGCAAAAAGATGGAGTAAAACAATTTTTAGCCCAAGAAACTTGGGAGATCAAAAAGAAATACCTATGTCATTGGGGCAAAAGGGATATGCAGTCTAGGATAGCAAATATCCTACTAAGCTATCAGCAAGCCCCACTTCAGGAAGCCAGTGAGGATTCCTAAACCAGTGCAGTAGAGCATGCAGATCCCAACACCCAGTCAATCCCTTATGTGCTTCTGCATAGCAAGAGGAATGGACAAAATGAATTTCTGAGAGTCTCCTGGTGCTTCAGTATAGCCTCAGAGAAATGCAAAGAAAGGAACCAGTTTTAGACCCCAGGCTCAGCACTGGATTAGCTGTCAGGCCTCTCCAATCTCCAGTAACACCAGCCACCCCCTCAGCACAGAACCAGACACAAAGGTCTTCTGTGGTCGTTAGGTGCAGCATCAGATAAATAGCTGGGGCTTGGAGCCCTGGCATAAGAAGCCTGAGACAGTGCTCCTTTATTCCCCAGGAGCAGAGTTTAAATTAAAAATAAAAGGAAAAGGTCAAAAAGATGAGCAAAAAAACAAAAAGTAAATATGACCACAGAAGATTTTAGTGTGGTGACAGGAAAGATCAAAGCAATATTCAGAAAAGGACAATATCAAAACCTATGGGCAAAACTGGAAAGAAAATTAGGAAGTGGTCTCAAGGCCAGAGATAACTCATTGTAAAAAGGAAATTAAAAATCATACTGGAGAGGTAAAGGAAAAATTGGGGAAAGAAATGAATGATGCAAAATTATGAAAAAAAGCAAATGAGAAAAAGAAAACTACTTAAAAAGCACAACTGACCAAAGGGAAAAAGAAGTATAAAAGCTGAGGAAAACAAAACAACTCTTTAAAAGTTAGAACTGAGCAAGTAGAAGCTAATACAAACATTAAGAATCACTCAAAATCAAATGGATGAAAAAATAGAAGGAAATGAAAAATATTTACACTTCATTGGAAAAACTGAGCTGAAAACTAGATCCACAAGATATGTCCGAATTATTGGACTACCTGAAAGCCATAATTAAAAGAAGAACCTGGGCAGAATCAAGAAATTATTAAGGAAAATTGCTTTGATATCCTGGAACCACAGTGCAAAAGAAGCATTGAAAAAACTCTACCAATCACCTCAAGAAAGAGAACCCCAAATAAAAACTTCAAAAACATTATAGCCAAATTATTATTATATTAATTAATTATATATGTCATATATAATTATATAAAATAATATTAATTATAATAATTAATATTAAGGAGAAAGTATTGCAAATGGTCAGATAAACAATTCTTGGCAACTGCAAAATTAAAAGGATTGGAAGTCATGGAACAGAATACTCTAGAAGGCAAAGGAACTTGGATTGCAATCAAGAATCACTCACCTGGTGAAACTGAATATAACACTTTGAAGGAAAAAAATGGTTTTTCAATGAAATAGAAAGATCTCTAGTTTTCATAATGAGATCAGAATTGAACAACAACAAAAAAATTGGTCAACAATATCAAGACCAAAGAAAAGGCTAAAAAAGAAGAAGGAAAACAAAACATAAGGGAGTCAGTAGAGTTAAACTATTTACATACCTATATGGGATAGTGCTACATGTAATTCTTAAAAAATTGTACCTCTAATAGTAAAACTACAAGGAATACATGCATATACATACATATATAATACTACACATACTACACATACTACAGAGGGTATGGGTATTAACTGAATTTGAGGGAATGACATAAAAATAGCTAAGGAATAAGAAAGAAGCATACAAAGGGAGCAAAAAGGGAAAGGTAGAATTGGGTAAAGCACAAAAAACCTATTACAGAAGGGGAAGATGGGAGAGTGGGAAATGGGTATCACTTGTATCTTACAGCTCAAAGAGGGAATATGATAACATAATTAGTTGAATATAGAAATCTATTTTACGCAACAGGGAAGAAGGAATGCAGGAGGAGAGGAGATTGAATAAAGGGAGGAATTAGAACTAACATAAGAGAAGTCAGATCAAAGGAGGTGGTAGACAAAAACAAAACACTGGTAAGAAGGAAAGGATGAAAGGAGAAAAAGAACCAACAGGAAAAATGGAATGGAGGGAAATACATAGTAACTGAATGTGAATGGGATGAACTCTCTCATAAAGTAGTAGGGGAGAGTATAGTGAATGAAAAAATAGAATCCTACAATATTTTTACAAAAAAGTCCACTTGAAGAGAATACATACAGAGAATGAAGACCTGGAACAGAATCTGAAGTAAAGGAATCTAAAGTTAAAAAAAAAAAAAAAGCAGTAATAGCCATCCTGATCTCAAAGCAAAGGCAAAAATAAATTAAAAGAGATGAGAAAACAACTTGCTGAAAGGTACCATATCAATACTAAACATATATGTACTAAGTGACATAGCATCCAAATTCTTGGAGAAGTTAAATGAGTTATAGGTTCATGACTAAATGAGATATAGAGAATATTATGAAATACAAAATAGATTTTTTGATTATAATAAAACGCTTTTGACAAAGTCAGTTCAACCAAGATTATAAAGAAAGCAGAAAATTGGGAAACAATCTTACCAATAAATGTGTCTGGTAAATAGCTCATTTCTCAAATAGAGAACTGAGTCAAATTTATAGAGAGATCATTCCGCAATTGATAAATGGCCAAAGAATATGGACAGTCATTTTTCAGATAAAGAGATCAAAAAATCCTCCAAATAAGTTTTGATTAGAAAAATGAAAATTCAAATGACTCAGAACTACCTTACACCACCTATCAAATGCTAATATGGCAAAAATGACAAAATATGACAAAACAGGAAAATGATAATTGTTGTAGAAGATGTGGGGAAATTGGGACACATACATTATTATTAGAGTTGTGAACTGATCCAAACATTCTGGAGAACAATTTGGTACTATTCTCCAAGGGTAACCAAACTCCGATCTTGTGATACCATTAGTAAGTCTTTTATAGCAGTCTTTTTTTTTATGTTGGCAAGATATTCAAATTGAGCGGCTGTCCGTCAATTGGCAAATGACCAAACAAGTTGTGGCATATGAATGTAATAGAATGCTGTTGTGTAATAAGAAATGAACAGGCAGATTTCAGAAAAACCTAGAAAGACATGGACAAAGTAATGCAAAGAGAAATGATAACAGCAAAAAACACATTGCACACAGTGTCAGTAACATTGTGTGATGATCAGCAATGAATGATTCAGCTCTTAGCAATGTATTGGTCCAAGTACATAAAGGAATTGCTTTCACCTTCAGATGAACTAATGGATTGTGAATGTACATCAAAGAATAATTTTTTACTTTATTCTTTTTCATGTTTTTTTTTTACTTCTTTCTCATCTGTGTCATGATAGCACATATATAACATATCAAATTGCCTGCCAATTTTGGAAGAAATAGAGGAAGGAGAGAAATAAAAAATTTTGAACTCAAAATCTTAAAAATGAATGCTAAAAATTGTCTTGACATATAATTAGGAAAAAGAAAGGTCTTAAATATGGATACCAACTAATCCTTTGTACTTGCATATTGTCATATAGCCTTCAAAGTGCCTTATATGTGTTTTGCCTGTGCTCACTATGAAAAAAAGCTTGCAATATTATCCCTAATTAATAGGTATAACAACTGAGATTCATAGTTGAGATTCAAGTTGTTATTCACCCAAAGCCTCATTATGTGAGAGACAGACAGAGAGAGAGAGAAAGAGAGAAAGGATTACCTAGTTTTTTCTAAGACTTCAGATAGTGAATATAGTTTTGGAAAAGTGTAAAGACACTTTCCATTATTCTATTCTTTTCTAATAGTTGTAGTTGCAATTATCTGCTCATTGTTTTAAAAAATACTTTTAATATTTAATTTTATTTGCTCAAATTTATATTTAATATTAATTTAATTTAAATTAATTTCACAAAATTTTATATTTATTTGTATCTTGATTAGAAAGTTTGTTTTGCTTTAATCTCAAAAATAAAATCACTGGAAAGTTTTAGTGTAAATCACATTGTTTTGGTTGATAAAATGAAAAAGACAGTATTCCTTTTAATTGATAGCATTTTCTTCAGCTAAAAGACAGAACAAACCTACCTGTAGGTACAGGAAAGATTTAGCTCTTATAAAATTATTAGGTAAAGTTAATTTTCAAAAGCAATAGACATTTTATGGAATTTAAAAACATTGAGATAATAATCCTCTTGGAAGACATATTGAGACTATGTAAGCATCTTGACATGGTTTTATCATAAGGCACATCAGTGTGAGGGTTATCAGTCTATTCAAAAATGAAAGAATTTGCATAACACAGAATTAGGAATGAAGAAATGCTCTTAGATTGTTCAGGTAATGTAACTGTCACCAGTACATAAGTGATATTATCTTCCACATACTAAATGAGAGCAAAGTAGCTTGAATTTACTTGAACAACTTTATTTAAGCATTTCCAGAATGCTGTTAAATATGTGTTTAATTGATTTTTTTGTTATGACTATATCATGACTTTCACCCTCATTTATATATTGATGAAACCAAGATGTACATCTCTAGGCTCTACTTTTTTAATCCTACTCCTCTCTTCCTTTCAACTCCTCCATTTCTGTAAATCTCATCATTTTCCCATCATTCATGCTTGACTAAGACGTTATCTTTGCATCATTTCCTCTCATTCTCTACAGCCAGTCTATCAAAGGTATCTTTATGGTGATGGTGGTGTTTTGTTTTTTTACTCTTCTTACTGCCACCATATTGATTCTTCCTTATCACTATTTGCCTGTATTACTCTCTTAATTCTTCCTCCTCTGTTCATCACATAATCATTTCCACCATTGTCTACCATGATAACTTTCCTAAACCAAACTCTTATAGTATTATACTAAAAGACTTGTTATAGTCCTACTCCCTGCATATGCCAATAAAAACTACCTCACCAAGACATTCTGAAACTCAAATGAAATGCAAAATACTTTGCCAATTTTAAAGAAAAACATATATGTTAGGAATTATATCTTATAAAATTTAATATATTTTCATCTGAAAATATATATAACAATATGATAACATGTAGATAACATAAAACATACATAAGAAACATACTTATAGAATTTTATGTTTTTAAAGTATTAGTATTTTTAATGAAATGAGGTTAATAGTATTGGTAACATTTCATATGTTTAAAAAATCTTATTTCATATCAATTTTAGTGATGAGTAATATGACTATCCATTACTAATTCATTTTAGATTTTCATTAATATTTACAACTGTTGGGAGCAAATACCTGTTAAGGTGTATTTAACTTAAGTTTTGACATAATGCTAAATAAAATTTTAATTTCTATGATGCAGATTTATTGATCACTTATTTTCTAAGGGCTTTCTTTTGT
Organism: Antechinus flavipes; assembly: GCF_016432865.1. Lineage (NCBI taxonomy): Eukaryota > Metazoa > Chordata > Mammalia > Dasyuromorphia > Dasyuridae > Antechinus > Antechinus flavipes. The sequence goes on along the minus strand of NC_067401.1, from coordinate 353,208,053 downwards.
TTGTTATTGCTTTTATTCTTATTTAAATGAGCAAATTGTCTCTAAATATCTTTGAGAATGCAGCATTCTTAGGAAATGACAAGCTATATTGATTTTCTTTATTCTTATTCCCTCAAGCAGAAATTATAAATATTTTCAATTTTTTCTCATTTTTACTTGCAGATCATACTGACGTGAAACAGATGGCAGGTGTGGACATAATAAGAGTGTATTGACAAATGTCAGAGTTTGACTTCACAGCTTCAGAGATAAATATAGAATTAAAAAATCAAGTAGACACTTGATCAAAAACTAGTGTGAAAGTGTATTTTTATATTTGTACATGTGAATTTAGGACTGGTTATTAAAAGGATCAGATACGGAAAATTGGATTTTTTAAAAATCTTAAATTGGTAACTGTATGAAGTAGAATATATGTATGTATATGAAGACTCTTAAAAAGTCTCTTAAAAATCCTGTTCCAAAAATATTCATTACATGCCAGATTCCTTTGATTTAACCAGTCATGCACTCAGTAAAAAATATGAGAAATTATTTAATTTATATGAAATGAATACAGATCTTTGTTTTAAGGGTCAAAACAGTTGTTACAATCTTAACTAACTAACATTTTAATGAAAAAGTTTTTCTAGTTAAAATGTTGATTCTTCATTATGGATATATTCCTATGCTTATTAGTTCAAACCAAAAATAACATGATACATATTACTATATGCCCTTTTACAAGATGATTATTCATTTAGTTTTGTCCTAGCGGTCAAGTAGACTTGGGTGAGAATGTCTTATGTGATCATAGGCAAATCATAAGACATTTTGCAATGTAAATTGTGGGGATGTTATGAGAGCATTATCAACAGTCTTTAATAACGTGATACATATAAAAGACTGCAAACCTTGAAGCTTGATAGAATTGTTAGATCTGGTGTTAAATGTTGACTCATTCCAAATTAATTTTTGACATTTAAAAAGGTCTCCCTGTCCTTTTTTCTTTTTGGCCACTATTTATGAATAAATAGGAATATGAGGATTATTTTAGAAACATGACTTAGATTTTCTTCCTTCATATTCAAGTAATGTGATTATTACTGGTTGTTGTGATAGCTACCTACCTCTGTCATTTTTTCTGGCCTATAGAATGAAAGGCGTGATGACCACATTAGCACCCTGGATATCTTAGAATCAGCCAGAGTCAAGATAAGCAAAAGTCCTGAGTCTTTAGAGGTAGGATTGAATTGGATGGAAGCAGAATCTCCACAACCTTCCTTCTCCCTCATCTACCGCCAAAGTGACTCTGGCTAGTCTTACTCTGCCCCTTAGTCCCTCCTAAAATCCTCTGTATACACCAATTATTGAGCCAACACAGGATAGTGGGAAGGGCCATTTTCCAAGCATATGTCCAATCACTAGTTAGCCTTAAGTGCTCAGCTGTCCTGACCTCAGTGCATCGACTCAAGAGTTTCAAGCTCATTATAGAAAGGAAAGATTGTGTTTAAAAAGATGATTTATAGCTGTTAACAAAATCTTAATATAAGTAGTCCATGAAAATTCTATGGTAAAACTTGTTTGCTTTTTTTCCTTGTGTTATTGGTATATTCTTGAAATTTTAAGGCCAAACTAATTTTTATGGCTCAGGATGTGTAAATCAGTTTGGAATATATTTACTAATATATGTCACTTAGGAATTCTCTGTTTATGTTATTTATTAAATAATTGATAGGCATTTTAAGGTCTCTCTTACCATGTTTTTTGGTTACCATGTTTTTTTAAATAATATTATATACTGCCTCCTTAATGCAAAGCAGACCAGGCATTAATTTTGTTTGCCTAATGTTTTTCTTTAGTTCTACCTTATATCCATCAGTGTGCTTTTAACTTCTTACAGTGATTCCTGCTCCTATTCTGCTAAATTAGGAATTTATTTGGTCTGGGAAGCATATTTGTGTTGCTTAATCCAATGAAGAGGGAAGGAAAGACCCCCAAATCCAGCTTCTACAATTATGAATTTTTAATCCCCTCAGTTTTTTTTGAAAGCAACTTCTTTTAAGAATACAAATTTCAGTTTTATCAAATGAAGAGAAGACCATTATCTTTGAAGAAGCCATATAAGTACTTTTCTAACTTATATCAACCACATTTTGTTGTGACCTTAATCATTAGCAAACATGAATGTTTTAATATGTAGAACAAGAAAAATAATTGAATAGGAAATTGAAATTATGATACATTTAGTTTTTTTTAATAAAGTATATATTTATATAAAACTTTATAAGTTGTAACAGAGTTACTTCCAGAGTCAACCAAGTATCTCAATTATGTATAACACATATTACTGGGGAGATGAGAAGCCCTTAAAGAAAGTAAGCAAGTTTAAGATTCATCTGATAGTGCTGAAAGGACTAGCTAGAAATAGCTCCATCAATCTGAAGAGCATTAAAAGCAAGAGACTCAAAACCCCAATAGAGGAAACCATTAACTTCATGAGAGTGCCAGTCTCTGCCTTCTCAAATAGTTTCCCAGAGATACATACAGAGTCATATACAACTATAAAGAAGGTTGAATATCTCAAGTCTTTCTGTCAGTTCAGAAATGTTTCAGGTTGGTGGCAAATTTAGAGACAAGACTGAGAATTTATTTTAGAAAATTGTCAAAGTCATGAGTCCAACAGAGAAGGAAAAGTACTCTTGAAAAGCAAATTGAGAACCTACCAGCTATTGTTACATTTAACCTATGTTTTCTATTTATCTAACAATTTATACTAGTATCTTGATTAATTCAGTCCCTTAGTTTTCTTATGTTAGAACTGTTCTGACTTCAGTAATTCTTGAGCTTCAGAATTGTGTTATTATCAAGGAAATATGAATGTTGAGTAATATTTTCTTGTTATAGATAGTAACTAAATTACTCAATTGTTTATCTTTTCTGTACTTTTTCTCCTCTTGTGCATTTTACTAAAATAGTTTTATTGATACTTTTTGGTATATCTGTTACTTCTCAGTAACCTATTCCCCACTAAGAGAATCCTTCCCTATAATAAAATATATGTAATACAAAAAACCCAAATTCCTTCATTAGTAAATCAGTATTTAAGATTATATGAGCACAGAGGAAGTCTTTAAGTCGGGGAGAAGAGACAGGATAGAGCATCTAGAAAATGTATTCTTTTCCTGGTCTGACCTTAAGCAGGAAGGAGCAATGCATGTGTATGTGTGAATGTATGTGTGTACATATACATAGGGGTATGCATTTGTGTTTATGCATGTATTTTGTGTGTGTGTGTATGTATGGTGTGTTTTTCCCCCATACATCACTCTCCCTGATGGCTTCAGGAAAAGCAAGGAGAAGAGTAAGAGTACTTGCCTCTCCTAATTGTCTCCTAGTCCTGGAGTGTTTTCCTCATTAAAGATAAATGATCAAGGAGACATTTCTGAAAAATGAGATGCTGGCCTAAGAATTGGCAGCTCTTGAACACAAAGGCTTAGAGCTGTATGACGAGCCTTTCCCCTTGCATACTCATTTATTTTATCATTAATATTTTTTGGCAATGAAGCAAATCTTTTAAAAAAGCAGATGAGGAAAAAAAGTAAAACATCCATAATCAAGTTAATAGTTTGGTTGGAGAGAGGAGTGAATTTTTTTCTTCCAAAAATCTTGCTTTCATATGAGGGTTGAAGAAAGAATAAGGAAAGGAACAAATAAGGTTCAATTCTAGCCTATCATAGAAGATAGGAGGACAAATGAAGGTGATGGATCGAAATAACATGATTAGAAAGTGATCCTACAAATAAAATTTATTCAGAAGATTGGATTGCAGGAAAAAGGAGAGAAAACTTTTTGTATTATACTATTATCTAAGCTACAATGTATGGAGACACTAATATTAAAAGTAAACTCAACGAAACAGAAATTGAAGTAGAAGGGGGAATATGGGAGATGTGGTCAAAATGCAAATAAATGGAATTAAGTACTCATTTGGACAATGAAGAAATATCAGTGTACAACTCAATGGAGGAGAGCACAAACTTGACAGTTATAACCTTAAATGTTAAATAAATTGATTAAATTAAAAAAAAAAAAAACTATGTTTAAAAAACCAGTGCCCTGAAATTGGTTACATACAGGAAACAATTCTGTTTGTAAGATGAAGCTGTAAAAAATAATCTACCATCTATTTTGGCAGCCTTCTAAATAGTCACCCTATGGAGGATGTATATAGTATCTAAACCTACCAGATGATCTATTCATTAAAAAACATTAGTTAATCTAGACACCTAGCATAATGGAACCAATTAAGTCCCATGGTTCAGAAACTGTTTAATTCAACTTCTCTTCCAGCTTCCTTTAAAGCTTTTTTTTTCAAGTCCTACTTCCCTCATGAGACTCTTTCTGATATCCCAGCTGCTAGTGTCCCACTAGATACCCAAATCACTTTGCATTTACTTCAAATGGACTGATTGTATAAATTGTGTATCTCCTTTTAAATTCACATGGTGTTTTTCTGAATGAAAGATAAGCTTCTGGAGGACAAAGATTGCATCATTTTGTCTCTGCTGTGTTCCCAGCTCCTAGAATCTAGCACATGGGGTGCTTGTTGATTGATAAGTGCAAAGAACCCCACAAGTCTTTAGAATCTGTTTAATAATGATTAGAATTTCTTCTTTGTTCTACTGGGAATGGGGAGGGATAAATTTGAAAAAGAAAAAGAAAACTAAATAAAGAAAATTGTGTTGAAATTTAAAAAAAAAAAAAGATGAAGCTGTAACAAATATGTTTCAGACAGTTCCAAAAAATATATATATAATTTTGTCTCATATATACCTCAAATTCACTAAGCTGTGCATACATAAGCTGTGTATTTACCCAGTGGTATTACTATGAAATGCCTGTACTTCAGAGTGATCAGTAACAGAGAGAAAAGAACCTTATGTATAAAAATATTAGCAAACAATACTTATTGTAGCAAAGAACTGGAAAAATAAGAAAGTGCCTTGCATATCAATTGAGAATGGCTTAATAATATGTTACATGAAAGTGAGAGAAGAATTATAAGATAAAATAAATTTATTAAGGGAGGAAAAATCTGGAAAAATTTTGTAAACTAATGAAGCAAGCAAAACCAAGAAAATAATATAATTACTATAATAGATAAAGAAAAATTACTGTGAACAGCGTAAGGTCTTTAATCAATATCATAACCAATTACAATACTAAAAGACTGGTGAACAAATCAGGTTTCCTACTTCTTTCAGAAAGTTGATGGACCAGAGATGCAGAATAGGGCAAATATTTTCAGATTCAACCATGTTCAGATTTGTTTTTCTTTCTTTGTTGTTCATTTGTTTCAGTTGTGAATGACTCTTTATGGTTCTGTTTGAGGTTTGCTTGGTAAAGATACTAGGGTGGTTTGCCATTTCTTTCTTCAGCTCATTGTACAGGATGAGGAAACTGAGGCAAATAAGGTTAAGTGACTTGAGTGTTACACAGCTCATAAGTGTTGGAGGCCACATTTGAACTTGGGAAGAAAAGTCTTCCTGACTTCAAATCCAGCACTGTATCTGCTTCATCACTTAGCACATATTTAGACATATAGCTATTATTACTTGTGATGGCTTTGAGTTTTCCTTTGAGGAAGTGTGGAGAGAATGCTAATGAAATAAAAAAGGAAGAAAAAACAATCATGAAATAAAAATAGAAGATCAGAATGGAACACAGGTCAGTATGGAATTATGCTATTGCATTTTAAATTTTCAAAAAATAAAACTATAGACCATTAATTGCAGAAAAACTAAAATTCATCAATAAAAAATGTGAATTAAAATAATTGTTGAGATTGCACCTCATAATACTCATCAAATTGGAAAACTGAATTTTAAAAAAGTGTAAGGCTTGACTTTTAGAAGAAACACTATGTTACTGAGGGAACTGTGATCCAACTATTTTGGAATTTTAGACGAGTTCTAGATTGAGCTATGCATTTTCAGACATCACCAATATGTTGAATTATTTGGTGTTTATGTTATATAAAATATATGTGTGTATATATGTATACACACACACACACACACACACACATATATATATATAAACATTTATATGGTACACAAATTCACACATGTATTACAAGGGAGGAATTTGCCCCAGGGGAAGGGTTGGGTGTGGGAGGCAATAAGTAAATTAAGCTGTAAATCGATATTTTAAAAAATCTAAACTTTTTAAAAGTCTATTTTATTTTCCCCCAATTACATGTGAGAACAATAGTAATTTTTCTTTTAAAATTTTGAATTCCAGTTCTCTCCTTCCTTCCTCTTCCACACCCCTCACATCAAGAAGACAAGCAAAACATATGGCAAATTGATAAGATAAGCAAAATATACAAAAAGTCATGCAAAACACATTTCCTATAGGTCATTTTGTGAAAGTAAGCACATACCAAAAAACCCAAAACAAAACAAACACAAAAAAAGAAAAATACTAAAGAAAAGGTGTCTTTGATTTGCATTCTTGATTTACCAGTTTTTTTCTCAAGAATGGCTAAAGAAACAGCACCTTTTCATAAGTCTCATAGAACTGTCTTGAATCATATTTATTGCTGACAATAGCTAAGTTATTCACAGTAGATCATCATGCAATATTGCAGTTACTATGTACAATGTTCTGGTTTTGCTTATTTTACTGGGCATCAATTCTTCTAAGTCTTTCATTGTTTTGGGTTTTTTTTTTCCCCTGAGAGCATCCTGCTCATCATTTCTTAATGCACAATAGTATTTTATAATTATAAACAACTTTATTCAGCCATTCACCAGCTAATAGATATCCTCTCAATTTCCAATTCTTTGCTACCACTGAAAGAGCTACATAAATATATTTGTTCATATAAATCCTTTTTTAAAAAAAATCTCTTTGGGATACAGAAATATTGTACTATTGTTTGGTCAAAGGATATGCATGGTTTTGCTCTTTAGGCATAGTTCCAAATTACTCTCTAGAATGGTTAAGTCTGCATACAACTTCACTAGTAGTACATTATTTTAATTTTCTCATACCATCTTTGCATTTGTCATTTTTCTTTTTTTGTCATATTAGCCAATCTGATAGGTGTGAGGTATTAGATTTGTTGTAATTTGCATTACTCTCATCAATAGTGATTTAGAGTATTTTTATATAACTATAGATAGCTTTCATTACTTTGTGTGAACACTGCTGTTTATATCCTTTGATCATTTATCAATTGAGGAATGGCTCATATTTCTATAAATTTGACTTAGTTTTCTGCATACTTGAAAAATGAAGTCATTATTGGAGAAACTCAATATATTTTTTCTCAGTAATGATTACCCATTATATATTTACCTATTCTACTCTCTCTTTTTACCCTATTCTCAAAGGTCTTTTGCTTCTAACTTTAACTTCCCTCAGATAGCCCTCCCTTCTATCACCTTCCCCCTTTCTCTTAGCCCCTTCCCTTCCTATTGTCCTCCATGATAAGACATATATATATATATATATATTTATATGTATAGCTCTTTTGCCTTCCAGAATATCATATTTAAAGCCCTCTGATCCTTTAAAGTAAAAGCTTGTTAAATCTTGTGTTAGCTTGACTGTGGCTCCAAGATATTTGATGGTTATATTTTTTATCTTGCTTTCCAATGAGATATTTCACATTTTCTCCTATTTTTAAATTCTTGATGTTTCACAAAGTCATTCAACTTGACCAGTTCTAACTTTTAAGAAATTATTTTATTCAGTGAGCTTTTATATATCCTTTTCCATTCTCTTTAGTGAATTTTTTTATATCTTTTTTTCCATTTGGCCAACTCTGCTTTTCAAGGCATTCTTTAAATTTATTTTTGTGCTTCTTTTACCATTTGGCTTATTGTTTCTTAAAGTGTTATTTTCTTCAGTATATATTTTTGTCTCCTTTACCCAGATGTTGACTCGTTTTCTCCCATGATTTTCTTGAATCATTCTCATTTCTCTTCCTCTAGTTCTCTTAACTTTTAAAATCCTTTTTTAGCTCTTCTATGGTCTGAGACCAATACACATTTTGGTTTGGTGCTTTCAGTGCATGAATTTTGATTTTCTTTTCTTCTGGGTGTTTTGTTCTTCTTTGTCACTTTCACAGCTTTCTATGGTCAGAATTCTTTCTATTGTTTGATCATTTTCCTATTTCTTATCTTTTAACTTTATGCTAAAGTTATGCTTTGCTTCCCAAATACAGAGTGAGCTGTCTCAAACTTCAGATTTTTTGTACAGCTGTATTCAGAGGTAATTCTGGGGACCTGTAAGTTTTTGACTATTCCAAAGGCTATGTGATTTAGAGAGATGTGTATCTACTACTCTCCCATATTGTTCACTGATTTGTGAGCAACTACAAGCACTCTTTTCAGTCCTGAAACTGTGACTAGGGCCCTAAACTTTGCTGACTGGGACCTAGATCCAAGTATAGGAAATACAAAATAGTCTTGCCAACAAAATGACCCAAATAAATCTCCATCTGATCTGTTGTCCCCTTCCCATCGGTGGGCTGAGTGGTTTGGAAACTGCTATTGCTGCCACTGATTCAGTCGTCCTGACTCCCACTCGTTTGCTGGGACCAAGTCTGGAGTAACACTACCTATGCTGGACTGTGCTCCTCTTTCATCTTGGTGTGACAGACCTTTCCTGTCAGTCTCTTAAGTTGTCTTGAGCTTATAAATTGCTTCACTCCAAATTTTTTGTGGGTTCTGTTACTCTAGAATTTGTTTAGGGGTCATTATTTAAAGATATTTGGAAGGATTTGGAGGAAAGATCAGCTGAGTCCCTGCCTTTATTCTGCCATCTTGGCTCTACCTCCAATAAAATTTTTTACATGCATAAAGAAAACAAATTTCAGAAAGAGACATAGAAATATGAATGTTGTTGATGTGTTTTTAAAAACTTATTTGGTTTTAGATGCTTATGAAAAAACAAAATATAAATATGAAGAATGGCATCATGTTCAAAGCTCTAAATTTCCTAGTGAATATAATTTCATGTAGGATTGTTTCCAATTTTAGCTGGACACTTCCTATTTATAAATTAGTATAGTATCATTTTTCTGTAATATCAGAATTTCTTGTAAGCATAATTTAAATTTTGAATTATCAATCAATACAGAATCTTTCTCACTTCCTAATAATATGAAATCAGGAGAGGAAGAACATGTTGGAACATTTGCTTCAATTAGGTGTTACATTCTAAAAAGATTACCAAAATCACAGATAAAATAAGTTTAAGTTAGTGATTTCTGCCTCAGTGTTAACTGGATTGCCTTTTGCCTCTTGTCTCTTTTTCCCTAGTTCACTTGAAGTTTGGTGTTTCTCTTATGTTTAGATTCTCCCTCTTTTCTCAACTCATTAAATTCTTCTACAAAATAGTCATTGAAACTAAACAAATATTGAGATAGATTTTGATTGTGTGTTAGAATTTTTACACACTTATTCTGATGGAGTTTATTTATTTACAAAGAGCATGAATGACATGAATAATTTTAACTTTATTACAATAAGAATAACTTTATTCCTTTGAAAATTATAATGAATAAACAGGCATGCTTTCATAACATTTATAATCAAAATTTTTTATTGGAATTTGGTAGTTTGGATGTTGTCATGTTCTTGGATATAGGAGCCCTATTCATGTTATTTCCTTTATAAATATATGAAATTTAAATGAATTGGAATGAAATGTATATAATCTTTAGTTAAATATTTTATATGTATAGACATAGACACATATATGTATATGTGTTCTTTTGGATAGTTTAGGCTTGAAATTTTGTGAATCAATTTAGGGCAAATTATATATGTACACAGCAAAATGCATTTCCTTAAATGTATTACTAAATCAACAAACTACTTCATTTATATTAACTTCCATTAGATGATATAGTTGAGTCTACATGAATTTTAGTATTGCAAGCTTTTAGAATGAATGTATGTTCTTTGTATAATCTTTGTGGTCATAGAAAAGGAAGCTTATCAGTTTTGTTAACCATACTTCAAAAGAAAGGGCTCAAGTATAGTTCTAGTTATATATCACTACTCAAAGACTTAGCTAATTAAGTCAAGCTCATCAGAAGCAGATTAACCACTAAAGGAAGAATTCTTGGGTTTTGTCAAACTAAATGGCAGATTATATGAAACACTCAGGTTTAGTGTCACCCAGCTAAGGAGGATAATAAAATGTAGAAATTCCTCTTTGCCAGAGACTTTTATTTCACTTATCAAAGGTAGAGGACTGATTTCTTGTTGTGCTCTTTGATGAAAAAGAAATTCATATTATCTTTAGGAGTTCTCCAAAAGCAAAATAAAATGTGTGCCAAGGAGATGTTTGGAAAATCCTATTTGAAAACTTGACATAAGTGTAACAATAGCTAATATTTATATAGTTTTAAAGGTTTACATAGTGCTTTACATATATTAGAAGATTTGATCCTCATAAATATTATCCCTATTTTATAGATGAGGAAACTGAGATTATAAGAGTTTAAACAATTTGTTCTGAATGCTTAGCTTGGAGGTGTTTGAGGCAACATCTGGTCTTCCTAGCTCCAAGTCTAGCACTTTGCACTGTGTCACTTTGCCTAATATAATGAAAAGTGCCACAAAGCTTCAACACAGAGATGAACAGAATATTCTGTGGGATTGCCATGTTTTTAAAGAATAGATGTTATTCTCTAGGATTGTTAAACTAAACCTGTCAGGCACTGTGAGCATTAATGAAGGATGTTAAAGCTTTGTAGGAGGATGATAGCAACTGAAGTCTTTTACTGGTCTTGAATGTCCCAGAATTCATAGGGGACTTTTTTCATTTGACTTTTAACATTGTTTATCTGTCTGTTCCTTTTAACTTCTTTCAATAAGAGTGATGCCCTATGAATGATGCCCTTGTAGTGAACTAAGGAAGTTCCATGAATTATTAATAATCATGAGAGTTTAATGTGGTTCTGTAGTCCCTGCAAGGCAGAAAAGAGTGTGTACTCTGTAAAAAATAATTCTGTTCACCTGATCTTGATAAATTGAAAGCATCAAAAGCACATTCCTACTTGTTAATACAAGAAGTGGGGAAAAGGTGATTTGGGAATGCATCGATATTTAGTCCTTTTGTAGAATCTCAAAAGGGTAATAGTGAACAGTGTTTCTTCATAAATAACTGTCTCGCCTATCTTTGTGGTTTAGTGTGGTAAGTTAATTCCTTTCTGTCAAGTAAAGCTTTATGGTTCAATTTCTGCTTTAGTCTTTGAGAAACAACTGAAAAAGTAAAAATGCAATTATAAAGTGCCTGCTGCACGATCATTTAGTTCTGTTTATAGGACTTTATCCTTTTAAAATGTATTTTCTCCCATGTATTAATCTAATAGGCAGCAGGAGCAAATATAATTCCTTTTATAACAGTAGCAGTTGTTTTCTCAATATACCAACTTATATAGAGATGTTGAAGGGAGGATTTGAAATTGTACCAACACTGAGATATACAATGATTTTTTTGCACAAGATAATGGTATTTGCAAGATTGTATCCTGTCACTAAGTTGTAACATTTAGTCTATTTCTTATTTTAAAAAAAGAGATTATAACATATTAATAAAGGCAGATTAGTATTGATATAATAGAAATTTGAATAGTTCTTTTTCTAAACCAAATTGTGTTTTACTTAGTTTCTCAGTTGCATATCTATTCCTTTAATTTATAGACTTTCTAACTTGAGGATTTAACTTTTAACTCAGGGTTCCATATTGATATAAACAAGTGTTTCTGTTGTGTGAGCAGTGCTAATATATCTGGTATATCAGTACTTGTAACAACAATTAAATCCAGCTCCTAAATTTCACTCTTGTAGAGTTAACTGCAAATTTAAGCATAATTTATTGATGCAAAAGGTCCTCAAATTGTTCCTTTTCTGTTGTTTTAGAGGCATCTAAGAGTCATGAGCTACCCCATTGTGTAAATTAACAAGACCTTAACATTCATTGTTACTTATTATAGTTGGAGGTTGTAAATTGCCATTCTTGTAGTCATGCTGAGAATCAAATTGCATTTATAGAAAAGTAACACCTTTGTTAAGCTATCCCACTGGTGTGATAATTTGAGATTCCTGGTAGTTTTGTCCAGTATAAAAAGATAATATGACTGGAAAAATTTGTATACATGTCTGTTTGATATTTTTTAAAAGGCAAAATAATTCATTGATAATTATTTACCTATAAATTACCCATGTGCCACTGCTTATATTTTCCTATGATTTGAGGTTTGCAGAATCTTCTTTAGAGTAGCCATGATAAAGAAGGGGCATATTTCATAATGTGCTAGGAAAGTAGAAGGACAGCATTGTCATAAGAGTGATGTAAAAATCTTTTATTTAGATTGTGAACTACTTCTTTCTCTGTGCTATTTTTAATGCTCTCCATGTCATTTCTTTTGTTCAACGAGATAAAGTAACTCATGTAAGATTCTCATATTGCCAATATTTCAAGTCTGTCCTTCAACTTGGAAGCTGTTCTATTGTAAGTTAAGATTTGATTCAGGACTAACTCATTATGCAAAAAATCATTGTGAATATGAGTTTTTCTATTTAGTATGAAATTCTTTCATGGTGTTTCAGAAAATTTGATAATTCTTTGACATAAAATGGTCAATTTTAAAAACTTAATTTATCTGTGTGATTTCATTTTGTATCTTCAGAAAAAGACAAAACATCCAGTCTTATATGGGAGCTACCTCCCAGTCATTTCTACCTTGCATTCTAATAGGTATCCTATGTCCCTTTTACACTAAAGTGCTATTTAGCTTTTATTGACAGATATATGTTAAATGATATTCTAGTGGTCTGAAAAAATACGCATATTAAGTGTTAGGCTCTGGCCGAATCGTGTTTATGGTACTTATGTTAAACTGGTTTGGCTTATAGGAACATTGTCATTGGAATCTACGATTATATTTTGAATGGGCGGTATTGCAACTATATTAATATAAAAACTTATTAATAATTGTTGATCATAGCAGGAAACTTTGCTATTCTTCATATTGCTTAGCAAATGAGGAAATTTATTGGAATTTACATAATAATGTTTGAAGACCCTGATTTTAAATATAAAGTACTCAAACACTTTATTCAAGTTATTTTTTTTGAGTTGTTTGTCATGTCTGACCCTTCATGGTAAAGATACAGGAAGGGTTTGCCTCTTCCTTCTTTAGCTCATCTTACAGATGATGAAGTTGGGACAGACAAGGTTAAGGATCACACAGCTAGAGAATGTTTGAGGCTGGGTTTAAATTCAGGTCTTCCTGACTCCAAGTCCAGAGCTCTGTCCACTGAAACCTGGCAAGTTTTTATATACCAGTTAAACCACCTTATAGATTATTTCCATTCTACTTAATTTTCTTCAGTACTTAGCACTGTACTGCTGGTACTGTACATACACTTTAAATGCTTAATAAATATTTATTAAATAAATAGATGAAAAAAAAAATCCTTGTTTTTCATGACTCAGCATAAATTTCAAGATTTTATTGTGTTTCTCCTTTAAAATGCTATTAGGAGTACTATAATGCTATCTTTAAACTAGCAAAACAATACTCATGCACTTTCAAGTGTTGGAATGAGTTAAGCAATATCTATCCTGTGGGAAAATGTTATAACAAAAATCTGATTAGGATGTGTAAAAAAAAAGTGCCCATAATTTTTTGATGTTGTGCAAATGATGTAAAGCCGTGTTTTATGAGCATTTATAATAAATTAATCCTATATAGAATTATGCACTCAATAATATCAGGTAACAGATGCAAATCATTTTACATAATAAATGTATTTCTAAAAAATGATGTATGAATTGAAAATTTTAAGTTGTCATGTTTTTAAGGTCTTAGGTAAGTTTAATATTTAAAGAGAACACATTACAAAGTAAATGATTATTATCTCAGTCTTTTGGGGTGTAATAATTCAGGATAGCTAAGTATTTGTTCATGCCATCACTTATACTATGCTTGTTAGAAGGTCAGATTCTATTGATTTAATATGATTTGTCCAGAAAGAAATCATAACTGTTTCATTGTGTTTTGGTTAAAACCATTTATTATACCATTTTGAAATCAACTGTTTAACTTCTATTTCTTTTCTTAGGAAATCATCCATTGGTTTTAATTGCTGTGGGGATAAAATTCCCATCCCTAAGGAGCATTTAGTAACCTTTTAAAAATATGTAATTTTTGGCATATGAATAAATCTTTTGGGGGAAATCAACTTTTTAAAATGTATCTTGAGCCTATATAGTCACAGTTTATGCTGCCTTGATTTTCCTGGATAAAAAAGCTAGCTTTAACTCTCAAGAGTAGGAAGAAGTGCATTAAAATCAGAGATCTTCACATACTTCAGCAAACATAATCAGCCTTTTGTAGTATTCTGAATACGTCAGTAAAATATAGCCTGCATATTTGAAATGAAGGCCTATTAATTTAAAATTGATTGGAACATCTTCATGAAATGATGAGGGTAAATCAAGAGAATTAAATACACTCTCTAATGGGAAATATGTAATATGCAATGGAATACCAGCTGCACAAAATATTATAGTAGATAAAGCTAGCATTGATGATAGCATGGAATATTGAATTTAAGCTGTTTTATAGTGTTGCATTTTTCTATCTATTTGACTTGTTTAGAGAATGATAAGACTTTTGGGAAATTATCTTTTTTTTTTGGTTTGTTAAATATTGTATCTACCCAATGACTCTCATATAGCTTAACACAGGTGCTATATGTTAAAAATAGAACTTGTTCTGTATTTTTCTTTAGAGTAATCTGTGGGTTTTCAAAAACTTTCTTTTTTGAAATTCTCTTCTAAAATATACTCTTGGGATATACCTGGCAGTGTTACTTAATGCCAGACTTTGGCTCTCAGTATAGCGTCTAGATTTTATGATTTACATAAAATAAGCCCTTAATAAATTCTTGTTGACTTGATATTTCTGACATCATAGCTAGTTATCTATGTATGTCTTCCTTTCCTGGTGAGTAGATCTATTTAGGAGAAATAGGTAAAAAAAGATTGCTTGGTGAGTCCAAGAACTATATTAAGAATATGTTAGCAATATTCCTATCTAAAGAACTGGTCCCTATTTCCTAAATTCAGATAATCCTCTTCTTTGATAAGCAATATAGACAATAAGCAATAGAGACAAATTGATAAAATGTTATTTTTTAACCTTCCTTTTTCAGTTTCCATTCTTTGTCATCAGAAATTTCTTTTTTAATCATATCATTATTATTTCAGAAGTTCCAGTAGAATACAAGACAGAAATAGAAGTTTTCAGATTTGAAAGAGGCTTCAGTAATACAAGCAGCCCATCCAAACAATACCTGAAGTAGAATCATTTCCACAAACTGTGTAACAAGAAAGAATTTAGCCTTTGCTTATAGAATTCCATAAAGAATGACCCATAAATAAGCTCCCAAGAAAATCAATTCCACATTTGGATTGGTTTAATTTTGGAAGTTTTTTCTTTTTATCTTAAGTCTAAATTTCCTTCATTGAAATTTTCAACCATTATTGGCTTGTGTGAGCCAGTAGAAAAAAATCTCTTCTCACTTTACATATGACAAAATTTCAGATAAATGAAAATTATATCTTCCTATCTCTCAAGTTTTCTTTAAGCAGAATATCCATTTTTCTTCAATTATTCGCCTTAGGCCATGTTCTTGAGGCCCTTTACCATCTTGATGGCAAAAATACCCCTTTGATATTCTCTCACACATATATATCCTTTCTAAAATATTCAAGTAGGAATATAATTGGCGAAAAGTATAATGAGATGTTTTTCCCCCAAAATCATTAACAGATTGTTTCTCTTACTGTACTCTAAGAATGTTTTAGATTCCTTTCTTTCATCCTTCTTTCTATCCTTCCCTTTATTCTTTTCCTCCTTCTATTCCCTCCCCTTCCTTTTTTTCCCTCTTCCCTCCCCCTACCTTCTTCCTCTCTTCCCTCCTTCCTTTTGTCCTTTTCTCTTCCCTTCCTGTCTTCTTCCCTTCCTTTCCTCTTTCCTTCCTTTCTTCCTTCTCTCCTCTCTTTTCCTCCTTCCCTTTCTTCTTTCCCTCCTTCCTTTTTCCTTCCCTCTCCCTCCCTTCTTCCCTTCCTTCATTCCTCTCCTCCTTTCCTTCTTTCTCCCTCTCTTCCTCCCTCTTTTTCTCCCTCCTCTCTCTCTCCCTCCTTTCGTTCCCTACCTCTTTCCTTCCTTTTAACTTCTTTCCCTCCCTCCTTTCTTCTGTTGAGGTGTGAGAATTGAGGGTAAGAGATCCCCTCTGGTTGATGTCGCAGATCCCTTGTGAACAAATTTGTAAACCCAAAGTTGATGGCAAAAGGGGATTTATTTACACTAAGAAGACAGCTTGCTAGGAAGACAGCTTTCTTAGTAGGCAAGGCCCTGTCAGGACTATTGCAGAGATGGTTTTGTACTAAGAAGAAAATATCTTCATCAGTGGGCAAAATCCTGCTAGGACTTCTGCAAAGATGGCTGGGCCTACAGTGATACATATATTGGGGCTGCTTTGATCTTTGGCCTGAGCCAAGCCAGGAGCCTAATCTTTGGATGAATCTGAGAGACTGATTTTCAATTCAGTTCAATTCAAAATTGAATTAAATTACTTGAGAGTTTCCCTTGTAAACAGAAAGATGTTCTGCTCTTAGAGGAGAATTTGAGACACCAATCACTTTTCCCTCACAGATTAAAGGGACTCCAACCCTTCCCCCCAAAAGATCTGTTTATATCACTTCCTTCATTTCTTCTATTTTTCTTTTTTCTCTCGAAAGCAATCCCTATACTAAGGATATAATTGCTGACATTTATAGTGCTTCATAGTTTGCCATATGCTTTCACACATTTGGGCCACACAACAATATTGTCAGGCAGGTGCCATTATACATATGAAAAGGCCAAAACTCAGGAGAGAGAATGGTCACATAGTTTGTAAGTGTCCAAAGTAGAATTCAGATTTTCTTCCCCCCCTGCCCCTTATCTCTGCTTCCTTGGTTTCCTACATATCCCAGTTAAAACCCCATCTTCTACAGGAAGCCTTTCCCAACCCCTCTTAATTCTAGAGCCCACTTTCACTTAATGATTTCTTATTTATCCTGCATGTTTGCTGTATTTGTTTGCTCATTGCCTCAACCATTAGATTGAAAGCTCCTTGAGAGCAGAAACTGTCTTGTCCTTTTGTTTCTCTAGCATTTAGCACAGTGCCTAGCATGTAGTAATAGGTCTTAATAAACATATATTGAGTGATTTTCAGTCCAAAGAATAATTCAGATCAATTGTTCCTAGATTCTAAGCATATCATATTTTTTCAGTATAACATGCTATCTTTAATGTCACATTATTTATTTGTGGTCCACTAAAACCTATGAGTCAGGTCCTCCAAGTATATACTTTCTGTACTATGTCTTTTAATATCATCCCCAAGGGGTTGAATGTATCTTTAAAATATTTTGTCTTGAGTTCCCATTTCAGTGTGTTCTCTTAAATATTATCATTTTGTTTTTAATAATCAGATTTAGCATTTAACAAAGGTGTACTTATGGAGATGGTACAGCAGAGAAGTTAATACAAACTTTTCAAGAAATCTGTTGAACACTTTTTTATTAGTACACAGAATCCAAAAGAAAGTGGGTTCTTTGCTTGGAAAATACATGTAAATGGAAAGTTTTGCAAATCCCGGTTACAGGAACTTCTTATCTCATCCTTTTGATTATAAGGTCCTTGAGGACAAAGACTGCTTTGTATCCCCAAAGTTTAGCACTATGCTTGAAATATAATGACCACTTAATAAAAGTTTATTGATCTTTCTATATGGGGGCTCAGAAAATTCCACCTCAAGATGCTTAAGCTTCTTTGTTGAACCATCTGTGGACCATTGCATTTGCCATCTCAGATCAAATCTAGGCTTTTTTTTTGGCTCTTTGTTCAGGTGCTATTGCTGGCTGCTGCTAAGAGACATTTTATCTTTTTTATTTTTTTAAAGGCTCTTTGGGAAGGTAGTGGGATAACTCCTCTCTGTAGACTCTAATGTAGCTATATTGGGAAATATCAGTAATGTAAGGACAAAAGGTTGAAAAAATTTATTCTTAAAAAAGCAAAAAAGAAAGCACCATAGAAGTATAGATTTTGAACTGGAAGATATCTCAGAGGTTTATCTAGTCAATGCCTACTCCCATTTTATGGATGAGAAAACTGAGATCTAAAGAGATTAAATGACTTTGTCAAGGTCCCATAAGTAATAAATTGAAAAATTGTAATGTGAACCCCATTGCTAAATTCTCCAAACTTCAAATCTAGTCTTCTTGAATCTCCTGCCTCTTGAAGACCCTGTAAATAAGTTTGTTTTTTTAAATTTCTCTTCCAAGTCCTGTTAATATTGTTATCTTTCTATTCTTTCTAAATTACTAAATGAGAATAACTAGTTTTTTTTTTCCTTTCTCTTGATTAAACATTATGAAATATATCAAACTCTTAATTATGTAATAAAATTGAAGACATAAAAATCATAAATTTAGCTGATATAATAGCTAATTCTTAATATAATTTTTACTCAACATAGTTAGCCTTGATGGTATTGATAAGGAAAAGATAAGTGCTTGTTTTTGAGATGTAAAATTAATTTTGTATGTAGACATTCTCATGTGCCACATTACAGGATATCCTCATTAATCAACCAGTGGTCCTGAAAACAGTTACTTGTGAACATTTATTTTTCTATGCTTGTTGTGATATGGGAGCCACTTGCCAGTGGCTGCTGGAGGTCTAACTCAGACCTATAGAATGGATCTCTTCCTGTGAGAGGAGGAGGACGATGATACAAGGAAACTGAGAGGCAATTGCATTCTCTGATCTCTCTCCTTTTCCCTCTTGCCTCCAATTTATTTCATTTCCAATCCACAAGAAACATCTACATCAGCAAGGACTGCTTTGCAACTCCTTCAATGTTATGATCCATAGCTGTGGAGGCTCTCGGAGGATTGACCTTCCCCTTCACTTAGGCATGATCCTTAACAATTGCCCATTTTTTGTTTATGGAAAAATTTATTTTTCCCCCACATCATGGTCAGTAAGTTTATGCATTAGCTGTTATCTAAGTCCACATGCTAATTTATCTGAGTCCGCATGCTAGGGAGTGCAAACAGCACTATAGCAGGTGTTGAAGGTTGTGAGATGTCATGGAGGCAAACTTTCAAACAGAGAAGAGGACTATAGTCAGAACAGGGTTTTTTCATAAATCTCTCATGAGTCTCCTGGCTCAGCTCTTTGATGTGTTGGCCCATTTAATTACCCTGACTAAAAAAGTCTTACTGGGTCTCTTCTCCCTTTCCTTCCCCATGGGTTACCAAAGAAACTCTGGCAGGATCCTACTCACAAACAGCTCTCAAGCGCTGCTGCTTCTTTGTTTCTTGTGTTTCTTATGCCCCACATTGGGTGCCATATATTGTGTTACGGGAGCCACCTGCCAGTGGCTGCTGGAGGTTTAACTCAGACCTATAGAATGAATCTCTTTATGTGAGAGGATAATGATGATACAAGCAGACTGAGAGGCAGTTGCGTTCTCTCCTCTCTCTCCTTTTCCCTCTTGCCTCCAATTTATTTCATTCCCGATCCACAAGGAACACCTACATTAGCAAATTTGCTTTGCATCTCCTTCAAGTGTTATGATGCAGAGTTGTGGAGGCTCTGAGAAAATTGACCTGCCCCTTCATCTAGGCATGGTCCTTAACATATATTGAAGTGTGTTTTAAATATATGTAAAAAATTTTCTATTTAAGGACTTTTATACTGAATCTTTAGATCCATTTTTAGTTCATCTTAGATTCTTAGCAGTTACCTAGACCAGTGCCTCTGGCTGAGGCAGGAATCTTAACTACATCATGTGCATTAAGTGGCTATAGGTTCTCGTGAAAGATTTCTACTGAAAGGCACTATTTTCAGTAGAGGTCCTTTCTATTGGGAACAAATTCTTGGTATCAAGAATAAAGTTGAATCCAACTTCCAAATAATGTTTTATAAATTAAAACTTTAGTTCTTAAGTTTTCTTAAAGCAAAGTAATTTTTTATTATTTTTATGCCTTGCTTGCTACTATGGTGGAAAGAATTGTTTTTTGTCAGAGAACTTGCATTCAAGTATCACCTCTGATACTACCTCCAAGATACCCTCTAGGATAAAATCTGTGATTATACATTCTTTTTTTGGTTTTAAAAAGTTTTTGGGGGCATAAAAAGTAATCACCTTTGCCAAACTTGCAGATATATTTCTGAATTAATTCAGATTGGTCAATAGGTAAGAAACATAATTTGTCACCTGATCCATATTTTAAAACTTTCTTGTTTTGATAGGACTTGCTAGAACTACCTTTCTACCTTATTTGTTAAGAATAAAGTGCTGTGTAAACTATTGTACAAACTTTGTTAAATTTTCAATTGGGATGCACTTTATTTTTTAGTCAAATATGCTTAGCATACATACTGCAATTTTAGAATTAGATATTTGGGGAACCATAGTAATGTGTTCAGTAGGCAATTATTAAAAATATATTATTGCAACAGCTTCTTTGTAGGTCTCCCTGAATTCATTCTGCATATGGCTGTAAGACTAATTTTTATAAAATATTACTTTAATCATGTAATTTTCCTTAAACTCTATCAAGATTCTGATAATTAGGTTCACACTCTATCATCTAACTTTGTATTAACTCATTTATTTGGTGTCCATCCTACAAATCTGTTGTACTTTAACAATACCTTTCACTATTTAAGTTTGCTCCAATTAAGCCTATGCCTTTAGTATATACCACACATAACATCTTAATCCCCACATTTATCATGTTTTTTTTTAATGGGGTTGAAATGTTAAAAATCTTGTTTACATTTTGTTTAAAATATTTAACAACTACAAGATAAAGGATTTAGAATACTTAGAAAATAGTTTGGTTTTATATAAAAGTGCTAAATGGATTTCAGTTGATGGCAGCTAAATTGTATAATGGATAGAATGATAAACTTGGAATTGGGAAAATCTGAGTTTAATACAGTCCTGGATACTAACTAACCATATAATCTGAGGAAGTCATTTAACCTCTTCTGACTTGATTTGATTCCTCATCTGCAAAATGATCGTGATAATGAACACCAGCTTTACAAGATTTTTATCAGGATGAAATGAGATTACATATCTATAACAAATTTCATATATTTACAAACTTTAAGTGAAATATCTTTAGAATAATCAAAATAAAATATTAAAATAATCATCCTTATCCTCATCACTACTGCTGCTAGAGAATAGTTCAGAGGAGCCTTTGTAAACAAATGTAGTTAAATTCCCTAATAAATACCTGAAGATTGATTTGCTAGGGAGGTTTACTTTTCTTTAACATTAAAGTGAGATATTACCTGCTAATAGGGAGTTTTATATTGTCAGTGAAGAAACAGTTTACACGATTCTTTTTCTATTGCTTCCATTGTGTGAATTGGAAGAGGCAAGGAGGAGGTGGGAGCATCAGGGATTTTTCAGCAATCTTGGAATGTTAGAAAAATAAAGAAAGATTTTCTTCTTAAACCACCTCAATCAGGTAAATTGATTGCCTGTAGCTAAGAAAAGAAGATTCTGCTAGTCCATAAAGAAAATATTCCAAAGGCACTTTGATGCTGAATTTGAAATCTAATAAGCAAGCCTTCTTTTGTGGTAGAATTCATAGCAAGTAGGGAAAGGATCATTTTAATCAAAGTCTCAAGACTTGGTAAAATTCCAGATTAAAATATCATTACCCTACAATTAAGGATTAGTAATATATGTGTTAAAATATACTTGGGTTTTTGTTCCTTTAAAATTTTGCATTGATATATTCATTATTAAATAATTCAAACAAGCATCATTTATCACTTAATACGTGCAACTCAGTATGCTAGATTTGGAGATATAAGTTTACAATCTAATGAGGAAACAATTAAATATTTATTTAAATCAGCATGATATAAGGTGGGTTTTTTTGGGGGGGTTAAATCTGTGTTCCTATAATATACTGTGATAAGAGCCATAATGATGAGGAAATATGAAGAAGAAATTTCATTCAGATCTAGAAATCATGTATAACTTCATGGAGAAAGCATCACCTGAACAAGACTTTATACTTCAATAGGGAAAAACTGGGAAAGAGTATTTTTTAGACAGGAGGCAATAGTTTATGTGAGTTCATAAAAGTTGGAGAATGCAAAATGCAAAATGGCAATAGCAATTAAAACATAGATCCTATAAAAAGAAGTTATGTGAAATAAGCCTAGAAAAGGAGGTTAGTTTTCTGTGGAAGGTTGGGAAAACAAAGCTAAGTAGTATGTATTTTGTACTCCATGGGATTCAGTGACTTGAGTACTGGTACTTAGGTACTTAGGAAGACGTGGAATAGAGTCCTTGTTTTTACACTTTCTACTTTAGATAAGTCATTTTCACAGAAGGATAGGAATCAAATATTGAAGAGATCTTAGAGGTCATAGAATAATAGATTTAAAGTTGGAAGCAACTTAGAGCTCATTTACTTTTTACCCCCTCCAATTTACAAAGTAGGAAGCTAAGAGTTAGGTTAAATGATTTTCTCAGAATCACACAATTAGCATGTGTTTGAGATGAGCTCAAAACACAGACTTCAAATCCAGTGTCCTTTCCACTATGACACACTCTGGAAAAATCAAGGATATAAGGGGATGGCTTAGTCTTAGCAAAAAGGAGAGCTCCTCATCTTCTGAGAAAACAAGGAAAAGATAGTGATGTTTCTAGGTGTAGAAGAGATATGCACCTCTAAATTTAGTGAAGTAGGATGTTTGGCCATACCACTATCACTATACCCTATGGACAATGTGCCATAATTCCAAGTAAGGTATCTAATTCAGTGCAACAAATGACTTATTCTGTGTCAACTCTGTATAATAAAGCACACACAACAAAGCTCCACTAGTTTAGATAATAGAGAAAATGGAACTAATATGTGTATAATTGTCTTATTGACTCCTGACTCAATCAACCAACATTTAATAAATACCTTTTGTAAAAGACACTGTGCTACATTCTGACAAAATGAATACAAAGGCAAAAATACCTGCTTTCAAGAAACAATTTGCCTTCTTTCCATTTAAATAGTTAAGACTTTAATCAGGTAGTTATTGTATTGTATTGTATATTATAATAGCGTTAAAATTTGTATTTCTGTTTCCAGTATCTCCTTTCCTTGATCCACCAAGATGTTAACATGACATTTCCTAAGGAGCAAATCTGACTGTGTCATTCCTCAAGTGGTATGAATGCATTCCTGTCATTTCCAAAGAAACATTTTAAGTCTTGAATTTAAAGCACCCCTCCCAATCTACATTCAACTTACTTTTCTCATCTTATTTCAATATAATTCTCACCATGTTCTCCAGCCAAACTATCCTGCTAGGCATTCCTACAGACTCAACTTTGTTTCCCACCTCTGTGTGAACCCATGTGTCTTTTTCCAAGCTTCAACCACTACTTAAAAGCATCTGTGCTATCCTTTAGGTCTTAATGCTCCCTCTAAACCTCAAAATACTTTGTGGTGACTTGTCTAAATATATTTTATGTCCTCTAACAATATAATTTGAGAGTAAATATTACGGGCTTTTTGTTTTTAAATCTCCAGTTCCTAGTTCATAATAGTTCCTATTATGCTGCCACACAATAATAATAATAAATGTTTTTGTATTATATTTTGCCAAGAATACCATCTTTTATGGAAGCCAGTTATAACAGCAGTCTCCTGCAATAGAGAGAAGAAAATCAAGGTAGAATTTTTGAGTTTCACTAACATTTAAATAACTTGCTCGGGACTGCAAAACTAGTATGTGACAGAGGCCAATATTGAATGCAGTTCTTCCTAATGAAATATAGCTCACTATTCACTATCATGATTTTCACTCTTCTTTCCCCTCATATCAACATACAAAAATTTGTATATGTTTATATCTGTATTATCTATATATATATGAGAGAGAGGGAGGAAAAGGAAAGGAGAAAGGAAATGGGCAAGAGAAAAAAGGGAGAGAGAGTTTTGCCTTACTTCTATAGACATTATATTATCTCTGATTATGACTATTTTTACTATTATTTTGTTTTTTATGATGATTGCCATCTCTGTTTCTCAAAATTTATGTAGGGCATAATAAATTCTGATCATGATAAATTCTGATATTAATTTTAGCATATATATATATATATATATACCTTAATATTTTAATTGTATAATTTTCAAACCTCAATGTTGGCTTTTGCTTTCCAATTGTTCTCTCCTTATCTAAAATGTATTACTGTTGAATTAGCCCATTTACAGGTGTCAATTTTTTTCCTTCCATCTTGAGTTTTTATCTTTTTTTCCTTTTCCCTAACTTCCTTTTTATTAAGAAGTTGTCAAAAGAAGAGAAGTGATCAATATTAGTAATATATAATTGAAGTTCTTTGATTTCATTCCTATGCTACTTCACTCTTCATCCAGTCCAGACCATACTCTTCTCTTTATGATTCAAGTTCTAAAGATGAGGTATGTTTTACTTATTCCCCCTAAATTCTACCTTCTCTTTTAAATGTCCTTCTTCCTGTCCCTGCCTATTTCCTGTTGATTTCCAAATTCTCCGAATGTGTGTGTATTCATCCCTCCTCTTTCTTCATGCTAGTGACAATAAGGTTCATAAAATACCTACTCCACATCCCGACATCATCTTTGTATACTCTTCTGGAATGTTCCACATATGAAAAATGGTAAATTTCTACTCTTCGTGCCTCCATTCTTTTTTAGAGAAATACTTTTTCCTTGCATTTTTCTTTTTTAAAATAAAACAGAACAAAGCCGCTGCAAGCCCCGCATTTTTCGATCTTTATCTGCTCTTTGATTCTTTTAGTCAGCAAGATACTAGAAAGACACTTATCTGTTTTACCCCCGTTATAATGTAAATACTTCATCATCTTTTAGCTCTTTTCAATTGCTTTAATATATTTATCTTTGTAAGTTTCACGTCTTTTGTGGTTCAAAGATTCTACATATTTCTTGGCTCTTAATCAGAAATTCTTGAAAGTCTTCTGGCCTATTAAAATTAAATTTTCCCTTGTAGAATTATCCTTAGTTTTGTCAGATATTCTTGCTTGTAAGCTATTTTTCTTTCGTCTTTTAAAAAATATTGAATTGTTTCCTCTGTGTTAACTCTTTCCTCATGTTATATGAAAATAGCTAGAATATAGTATTGTATGATTATAACTTTTTATTGGAGGGAGCTGAGGTACTTATATGTACTCACATAAGTAAATGCAAAGCACAAAATGATTACAGAGTTGTTCCTGAGAGGGCAATCTTGGAAAATAAGGAAAGACTTTATCTAAGAGATGGTGATTGAATAGAACTTTGGAGAAGCTACATATTCTAGAAAGTTCAACTGAGAAGAAAGGCAGAGTATGTGCTAAAACATGGAGAAAGAATACAGTACCATGTAGGAGTAGCAGAAAAGTTAGATCATGGAAAGCATAAAGGAAAAAATGTGTTAAGTCTAGAAAAATGGGCTGCAGCCATACATTAAATGACTTTAAATTTAAAACAAAGAGGTTTGCTTTAATTCTAGAGAAAAATAGGGAACCACTTGAACTTTTTTAAGTGGAGGGTAGAATTTGGTCACATCTGTGCTTTAGGAATATCAGGAAAGGGAACTGATGCAAGAAGACAAATTAGGAAGCTATATCAAAGATTAGATGAGCTTGGGGTGGTTATTATATGGGTATAAAAAAGGAAAAAAATTGTAAAAGATGTTTTGGATGTGGAATTGATAAGACTTGGCAACTAGCTGTATAAATGGGATAAGGGTGAGGAACTGAGAATGGCTCCAGGGTTAAGAATTAGTGTGATTGAAAAAATGGGGGTACCCTAAACAGAAACAATAACATTTGGAAGAATCATGGAGTGGGAAGGGAATGAATTCTGATTTGGACATACTGAGTTTAAGATTCCAATCTGAGTTTGGAAGATACAAAATGGTCGAGAGTGGTATTGGAAATCTTGAGAACACTGAAATATAAATATATGTATCTGAGAGTTATTTGTATAGTGATGGTAATTGAATCTGTGGCAGTTCATTGGGTTACTGAGTAAGAGGGTGGAGAAAAGAGGACTAGTAGTTTGTTGTATCACCATAGCAGGACATAGATGATTACTCAGCAAAGGAGATAGAAGAGGAGGAAGAAGATATGGACAATAATTAAGAGAAAATTCCACAAGAAATTCAAGAAAAAACCATAGAGGGAAGAATATCCAGAAGGATGGACAGCAATGTCAAATGCTGCAGAGAAAACAAGAAGGATGAAAACTGAGAAAAGGTCATTGATTTTGACAATTAAGATAGCATTAAGATAAGGTCACTGTGGAAATAGTAGTTCTAGTTGAATGATGAGGTCAGAAGCCAAATTGAAAGAGGTTGAAGAGTGATTATGGAACATATAGGTATTTACTGCTCTTAGATGGTTTGGGATCAGAGAGCAAGCAATTATCCCTGGAGTTGGGGGAATTTTGGGTGATTCTAAACCGCTTAGTCAAGAAACAGGCTAAGTATTCTGTTCAGAGTACCAAAATCAACTATAAGGAGACCCAGCAAAAATGGCAATTGGCTTCCTACAAATTCTAACTTGGTAGCTGTGAAAATATCATGTATCTCCACATAAAATTTCTGGTCATCTCAGTGAGCTCAATTTTTCTAAATTTGAACATATATCTGAATAGAAAAAGAAATCAATTTATATATCAGTGATCAAATGCAAACTGTAGTTGACATTGATATGAACCAGCTAAATTAAATATACTTTTTTTTTTTTAACAATCATTTAAACATGTAGTCAAGGGGTCAGTAGTTACATATATATTTAAACAATGACATAGATGTTTACTTCTTAAAAACATTTTTCTGGCATGTTTTGAATTGAGATTTTTCTCATTTAAATTCAATTCTTGCTGCCTTAGCCAGTATAAGAATTGTCTTCTAATGTAAAGATTTGCCTAGTTGGAATTTGTAATACATGGATTCGTTGATTATCTTTATTATTTGGTGGCTTTCCTAAGGTTCATGTGGATAATGAATATGCTAACACTTGAGGTAATTTTTTTAAATTTAGTTTTAATTTTCCCTTTTTAAAGGATTATTTTGGGGTGGTTTGAATTATTATTTATACTGATAAAATTAACAGGGTTGAAAGATTGATAATAGATGTTAAGATTCCCTTTTAATTTAGAGTAGTGTTCTGGTCCAGTTATGGTATAAAAATGTGAAGCTCTTTTATATGGATTTGCTAAAGTATTTGTTGTTTATGAAAGCCAATACAATCAGGAGAGAAGCATAGATAAAAAGTTACATAAGATTGTATTTTAGTAGTGAGACTGTTTTGTGACCATGTTCTGCAGGCAGACTAGAGGTGACAGTATTATTTACTTTTGTTGCTTGGGGTCCAAAGAGAATAAATTGCTATTGATTTTTGAGACATTACAGTGAAGTGTCTGAATGCCTACAGAATAGCTGGGTGGCAGGACAGCTGGTGATTGTATAGAAGCTGCCTTTAAAATGAAAATTCATTTTCTTCTTATTGTCATCAAGAATTTTTTCTGATTCTTGTAACCAGTAATAATAAAATATGGTTGGGGGCAGTTATAATTATAAATGTATTCTATCCTTCCCAAAAAGTAGAAGCCAAACTCTTCCAAAGCTATTTAAAATGTATGTTTTGTGTATATAGTTGTGTATATAGTTTTTAGGTATATAGGTGTATGTAGGCATATAGTTGTGTATATAGTATATAATACATATATAGTATATATATATATACATATATATATATGTGTTTCAAATATAAAAGTGACTTTTAATGTTTTAAGTTTCTTATGCACCTTATCAAAGACTATTTTCCAAAGATTTGGCAGGATATAAAGCTGGAAATTAGGTATATATAATTATAAGTAATAATGTGTACCTATCATGAAAGGTTCATTTTCTTGTTATTAATTTCTTATCTTATTATTCAGATTGGATCTTTACATATATATATTTTTAAAAATGAATTTGGTAGAAAAAAGGCAAATTCCATTCATTTGCTGGAAATATTTTTTTCATGCAAACATGTTCTTTTTCACACTTCTTTGCATAATATCAAATCACCTTCAAAACTGCACCTGTTGTTGACATCAGCAGGGAGCAAAATAAATGAAATACCTAAAAGTATTGCTTGACTCTTCCATGTCATTTTAAAATGATCAATTATATGCCTCCATTGTAATTTATAAGAATCCTTTGCGTTCATGGTTTTTCTTCTCCTTTTGAAGCAAATTTCTATACCAAAATTATTGGTATAAACAAACTCAGGGCTAAGCCACTTTAATTATAAATAGTCCCAATAGGGACTTAAGTTTATAACATTAGACAATGGTAATGTAAAACAGAGATTTTAAACAGTTGTAGCTTTTCATAATTAAATCATCCCTTTAAAAGAAGAAATGCATGCATTATAAGTATATATAGTCAATAAATTTAAATCTGAATTCGGTAAATTTTAAATATACCTTCCAAAGTCTAGAAACAATTCTATCACCTATTAAAACAAAATAAAAGAGATGATACTTACTCTAAAATACCTGTCTTGCAAGCTGATATCAGGCTTGTATAGCTATGCTCCCGCTTTCTTTTGTTTTAGAACACAGGTGGCATTCCAGACCTGACTCCTCAGGGAGGTCAGAGCCCCCAAAGGGAGGTGTTCACACCCTCCCTGACTTCTCAGGAAAGGAGGTGAAAGCACTGAAAAGGAGGTGATCACGACCCCCCTGACTTCTCAGGAAGGGAGGTGAAAGCACTAAAAAAGAGATAATCACCCCCTCCCTGACATCTCAGGAAGGGAGATGAAAAGCACTAAAGGAAAGTGGGGATTACTAGTGGGTCTCTGGGCTGAAGGGTCTTATTAGAAACAGGTATGCACAAACCCATCAGCATGGGAGGTATTACACATTCCTGGTGGCAAAACTGTCCATTCATATCTTTTATAAGGCTCAGTTAATTAATGCTAGGCACTGAACAGGCAAATCTTTTCATATCCTCCTTAACCAGAGGGATAGAATAGAAACAATCCTTAATATCTATGACCCAAAGAGGCCATTCTCTAGGCAATTGAGTAGGAGATGGAAGTCCAGGCTGAAGAGTTCCCATAGTTTCCATCTGTTCATTCACTTTTCTTAAATCAGTGAGCATCCTCCATTTTCCAGATTTCTTTTTTACAACGAACACTGGGGAATTCCAAGGACTTAGAGAAGGTTGTAAGTACCCTTGTTCAAGCTGCTCCTGTACTATATCTAATAAGGCCTGAATTTTATTGCTACCTAAGGGCCACTGTTCTATGCACACTGGTGTGTCAGTTTTCCATTGGATAGGAACAGGTGAAAGTGTTGGCAGGTCTTCAACAGCAGCCCTGCTTAAAAAAACCAAAGTACTCATTTTTAACCCTAATTGCTATAAAAGGTCTCTTCCCCGCAGATTGATGGGTATTTTTTCAACTATAAAAGGAGTAAAAACTCCTGTTTTGCTTTCAAAAGTCCATCTCATAGGGGCACCACTAACTTCAGCTGCTGTTGATCCTCCTACTCTAGACATGTAGGTGTCTGCTTTAATCTTTGGCCAGTGACTGGGCCAATTGGCACCCCTAATGACTGTATGATCTGCGCCTGTGTCTACCAATTCTTCTAATGGTAGGCCATTTATATAGATCGTGAGCATAGGTCTGTCAGCTGTTACAGCTGCTGTCCAGTATATTCCTGGATTTTGTGGTCTGGAGTCAGAATCTAGGTGACTATTACCAGGTTGCTTATTAGGCTTCTGTATGAGTAAACCTGATGCTACTACTTCTCCTGGGTGATAAGTCACGCATTATCTCCCTGTATTAGTGACTGGGATATTATCTACACATTCCCCTGTTTCCCACATCAGTGTATGGATGGACACTGTTTTGTACGTATAAAAAGGAGGTGAAATGGTCAAGCCTACTGGGCCTGGAGGCAAGGGATCCATAGGCTGGAGAGAAACAGATTTCACCTCTTCAGGGGGTATCTCAGTTGTCCCAGCTACATACAGCTCTATTTTCCCCAACTGTAATTCCTTTCTCCCATCAGGTTGCTTCCTGGCTGTTTGATTGTGTAATCCCCTTCTCCCATCATATGGCTTTCTGGCTGATTCGTCATGTCTGGGTACTGTACTTGTAGGCACTTTCTGGGTGCACCATTGGCTGCCATCATACTCCAAGTGTTTTTTGCCTTGGGCCCTGGGGCTGGGCCCCTCATCCCGGCACCAAATGTGATGACCATGTATTTAAAATCAGCTGGAGTCAGGAATTCAGGTTAAGGGGAAAATCTTCAATCTTTATTCTCAGTAGAGGTGAAGAAGGATTGCGATAGCAATATGGGTAGCTGCGACAGGAAACCAGCTAGCAGAGGGAGATAGGAGGTAAAGGGCAGTCTCGATAGCAATGCAAGCAGCTGTGACAAGACGCCAGCCAGCAGTCTCTCTTTCCATTTCTCTTTCCATTCCCCTGCCTCCACCCACCAAAATCATCATTTCCTATATAACACATCAGGACTTGCACAAAGAGTGTTTGAGGCCATTCTTTCTCCAAGCTTATATATTAATAGAATATGGTCCAATTATTATTTAGCCTCACGTGCTTGGGACCTCAGTGCATCAACTCGAGCCTCAGCCCATTACAGCTATGAGTTTTTGTAGTCATTTGATTTTTCCTCTTTTGTATACTAAAATTCTCATTTCTCTCTGCATCCCTAGCATACAACATAGTGCCTGACCCATAGTTGGTGCTTTAAGATGCTTAATTGATTGATTGATTAGACTCAAAATCTAGAGGTCATGGGTTTAGCTGTGGTTTGCCAATTTCTAGATGTGATTTTGAGCAAATTAGTTAACCTATCTGGGTCTCTGTTTCATATTCTGTGAAATAAGGATAACTTCACAGTTTCTGTGAAGGATCAAATAAGATCATGTATGTAATGGACTTTGCAAACCTTAACAGTCTATATATTACAAGTACATGTTAATTATTTCCATGTGACTATTTTGATTTCCTAGGCAAATTATTGCTGCTAATACATTTAAATATTCTCATTGCATTTTGAACATTTTTCTAGAGATTATGAAAGATATATATATATATGTGTGTGTGTGTGTGTGTGTGTGTGTGTGTGTGTGTGTGTGTGTATTTAGTACAAAGCTTTTATTGACAGAACCCATGCCAGGGTAATTTTTTAAAAACATTATCCCTTGCACTCACTTCTGTTCCGATTTTTCCCCTCCCTCCCTCCACTCCCTCCCCCAGGTGGCAAGCAGTCCTTTACATATTAAATAGGTTACAGTATATCCTAATTACAATATATGTGTGCAGAACTGAACAGTTCTCTTGTTGCACAGGAAAAATTGGATTCAGAAGGTATAAATAACCCCGGAAGAAAAACAAAAATGCAAGCAGTTTATATTCATTTCCCAGTGTTCTTTCTTTGGGTGTAGCTGCTTCTGTCCATCCTTGATCAATTGAAACTGAATAAGCACTCTTTATCGAAGAGATCCACTTCTATGAGAATACATTCTCAAATAGTATCGTTGTTGAGGTATATAATGATCTCCTGGTTCTGCTCATTTCACTTAGCATCAGTTCATGTAAGTCTCGCCAGTCCTCTCTGTATTCATCCTGCTGGTCATTTCTTACAGAACAGTAATATTCCATAATGTTCATATACCACAATTTACTCAACCATTCTCCAATTGATGGGCATCCATTCATTTTCCAAGGATCTATATTTTTTAAAAAAAATTTGTGGTAAAGGTAGGTATGCTGGGACCTACAAGAAAGTAGCAAGTATGGTTTCTTTGTGAAATACTTGAAAATCATTTTGAAAGCTTTCTTGTTAATTTTTTTTTTAATTCTCATTTCCCTTTTATGAGATAAATAATATTCTTACAGGGAACTATCATTCTGTCAGCATATCTATCTATCTATATACATATATTTGTATTCATACATATGAATGATGCTGATACGTGCAAGTTGGTATATTTGTCTGTCTTTGTGTGCTTTGAATTTATGTCTGCATATGCATACAAATTGTTAAGAGGTTCCCCTGAACTCACCTTTTTTAGTTGCCATATTTTCAGTAATACTGGATCCAGAGTATGCAATCCAGAGTATGCAAGAGTTCCTAAATGTGTCAAAGATGATTCCCCCTACCCCTGCACTGACCCTAAATGCACTGACATTATTTGTTATTTGAACCCCCAACATAGTTTCCCTATGAGTCCTTGGGAGTCAGGATAACTGCCAGTCACTAGCCTGTGAAACTGCTTGTGCAGCTTGGACTGTTGCAGATAAGCATTTCATCATATCTTCACAATCCAACAGTTGCCAAGGGGAAAGAATGCTAGATTTGCCATCTTAATTATTCATGATTTCTCCTCCCTTGCCACTCCTATTTAGGTGGAGATTTCTGTTTCTCCTACTCTTTTTTGTCACAATTTCATAAATATTCAAGCTTCTGTTCAGATTGTAAACTCTTTGCCCTAGCTTAAGATTCCACTTGAATATTCATTTCTTTTGCAATAAATTTAGTGGCAGCGCATTGCCTCATGTACTTGTGATAGCCTTTTTATATTAACAGCATGCAAATATTTATATAAGTACATATATATACACACACACACAATCACACATACATGCATGTATATACATATGTGCAATCACACAGATATACAATTGCGTGTTTTTGCACATACAAACAAAAAATTCTATCAGAGAAAAAAGTTGTAAAATTTTTTGGAGGAATTTGTTATTGTTTGTTGCATTTAGTCCTCATATGCTCTTGTAACATTTGTGAAATTGTATGGGAAGAAGATAGATACATTCATGTCTTTGTGTTAATGTTTAAAAAGTTCTCTAAAAGTGATATGGAATATGACTTACTATTTTTTCTTAGTTTCATTGTAGCTAGATTTATCTTAACTAGAATAAGGTACTTGAAATTAAAATTCAATTTATGCAAGATACTGTGTTGAATTCTGAGGATATAAGACCAAAAAAAAAAAATTCCCTCTGTTGTAAGTAAGGTTACATTTATTGGAATAGTAACTAATATTCATATATCAGCACAATGCATACATTAAATAAAATAAGGCACAATATATACATTATTATATTTGAGATTAATACTGTGGTGATGGGATAGATTATTTAAATATTATAATTTAGTTTGTAAGATACTTTTCCCTTTTTGAAGATGAGGAAATCGAGGCTCAGGAGATCGTCTGTACAACTTGTTACAATTTATAACAAGTAAGAACCAGAGGCAATATATGAGTGCAAGCCTCTTTGGGCTTAAACAGTGGCCCTTTTCCCACTACACTGCCCTAATTAATTGAAAGATTTCTAAATAAACTATTGATTACTATATGTAGAGATTATCTGTTTTATGGATGGGGTTGTGGGTTGACCAGATGTATGGTTTGGTAGGTATAGGGAAATTTTAATGAGGAAATTCAACTATTAATGAGAATCAGACTCTATTTTCCAGTTTATATTCCCAGAGAATTATTTGGTTCCCTGAGGTAAAATGACTTGCCCATTGTCACAGAGCTGGCATGCATTAGCAGTGATACTGGAACCCATGTCTTTCCGTCTCAAAGGCCTGATTTTGTTCATTCATCAACATCATCTTTCTTCATTTTATAGCTGAAAGATGGGAGCATCAGAAAGGTTGTTTGTACAAGGTAATGTTCTTAAAAAGGTGACACTGAAAGCAGAACCTGAATATTATAATCCAATTGTATTTCTTGTTCTTTTTTGTTTTGCTTCTACTTTTGTGTTCTAGTGCTACAAAACAATAGCTAAAAATGAATTCTAATATTGTTATGATGAAAACATTAAGGCAATCTTTTTTTTCACACCTATACTCCTAATTTATATCTGTATAAGTTTTATTTTCATTATTCATTGCTGAGATGATCTATACCATTTTGTGATTGAAATTTTCGTTTTGTGATTGAAACTTGACAATTCTTAGTGTTATCACTACTTTTTCCAGTGATATTTTGCTTCATCATGTTAGAGTGACTCATAATTATATGTCAACCAATTATATCTCAGCATTAGCCTGGCATAATTAATTCTGCTTATATTAATAAACCCAAGTAATTTGTCTCCTCATTTAAAATACATCATCTGTGTTCTGTCTATAAATGTTATATAAAGTTAATAATTTCCCTTGTGGATGAAATTATCTTTTTATAAGGCAAGCTATGTTAAATAGTCTTGCCATTTTAAATCTTCACAGAATTTTAGAGTCAGAGTTTAGATAAAATACTATTCTCCAAAAAATTTAATATGAAAGTTGTTATGGACTAAAACACTCTATAATGACCTTCTGTTTGAACAAATGAAGGTACAAATTCAACTCTCAGAATTCTGATAGTCTTATTTCTTTTCAATGGTCTCTAATAAACTTTTAACATTACTGAGAGTTAATTCAACCTAATACCAAGCATTTAATACTACCACTCTTTTCATGACTAGTAACTAGTACTAGTCATGAAAAGAGTGGTAGTATTAAATGCTTATTTGATTGAAACATCATTAATTTAAGGATGTTTTCATTTAGAGTCCTGAAAAAAAATCTTAATTGTTTTTGTCTTTTGTTTTGTAATAGAGGTTGACTATTTTCTAAAGAATTCAAACTGCTTTACAAATTTATCTTGAATAATTTCTATCACATTAGGAAAAAATGCAGGACTCCTTATTACCAATAGTTTGGTTTGAAGTCATTTACTATAGTCTGTTCAGTTGTTCTTATTTGCCCAGTTGTCAATTTGTAGACCATGTAGACATGTAAGACACTATAAACTGTGTTTAGTATTTTTTGTCTCCATCATTGTGATATGCAAATGTAAGATTTAGGTGCCCAATTTAACTCATTGTTAAAAATACTGAGGGTAAGAAATGACATTTAAAATCATAGTGAGGTAATGAAGGCAAGAGATGACAAGGATAGTTTTGATGCTGCCTTGATACAAATTAAAAGTTAAAAAAAAAACAAAAAACCTTGAAGGCTTCAGTACTTTAGACAAGGCCTTTATTGGAACACTTGAGTAAGAATCACATAAACAAGAAAAATATGAAATGGTTGAATTCTGTACCATTGGAAAGATTTCATACAATTAAGCCAAGGATTCATTCATTCATCAAAGAATTGAATGTGTTCCAAGTGTTCATTCTTTTCATTTAATTTGTGTGAGGGTTTGGGAGTAAGGGAAAAAAACTCTTAATCCAGTTACAAAACTGTTTTTCTTTTTTATGCTTAGTATCTTCTATGCCTCACATAATGTCTTCCATATAGTGGGTGTTTAATGTTTATTATTGTTGTTATTCTTGGTAGCTGATTAATAAATTCATGCCGAATTGAATTCAATTAATGGGTGGTTCCCATTAAAGGACTTGTGGGATGAAGTCAAAGCATAGTAATTTTTAAATCCAATAAAAATTTTGCAAACTGAAGTATTTTTTAAAAATGTCTTTATGCACGGGAAAGTTTATTTTTCTCAGAGGAAAATCTTTACAAGGAAGGATCAGACAAAAGTAGTGGCTTGGAGGACTTGTGATTTTCTCTCCCACTGTTAAAGTTTAAATTGTGAAAAAAAAATTTAATGTTTTCTTGTACTAGAAACTTATTTTCCTTTGTCTACAGTTAACATAAAATTGACTGTTTAAAACAGTTTTTTGTTTGGTGGAGGTAGGGGGAGGTATACAGTATAAGTGAAAGATTTAGGTGGTATTTCTTTTTTACTGTAAGCTATGGAAGACATAATTTTTATTTGGCATTAGATGGGTTAATGGTATGCAAGAAAAAATTTTATGATAAAAACAAAGTTATTTTGAAAAAAAGTGCTTTAATTGAAATCCTATTTTAAGGGTAAAATTATATTATTGATTTTTATCAAAATGTCCTAGACACTGATGAATTCATCAATTCATGTTTCACTAGGGTTATAAATCTTTTAGCAGAAGCAGAAGAACATGAATAAGATGAATATTTTCAAATTATAGTGGCACATTACTTACAATGTGCAACTTTTTTTGATATGTATGTTGTATTGGAATGGAAATGGATTTTAAGAAGCACTGTAGAAAAGTTATATATAATGATTCCTGTGTCACAAATCAAAATTGAATAGTAATCCTATGTCTCAGATAGACTTCTCTACATGGGAAGCTGAATGTTGACTAAAAGTAGCTTTAATAGTTAAAGGAGAAAGAGCAGAAAGTATTTTATTTTCAAACATGGTCAGAAAATGGTTTGTATTTATAATTGTAAAAATTCTAGGACCTTAAATGTACTTATCCAAGGAAGGACTTAGGATAAAACACTTACTCTTCCTGCTGTGTTGTAAAGGTTTAAAAGATTGTGTATGATTAATCCATAAAAAATGGCAGACCCCTGAACTAACATTACCTATGTAAATGAAAGGCTTTTCACAGCAGGATATATTTTACAGCTTGATGCTCCCCATTGTATACTATTTCTACTATTTACCACTAAAGAATTTTATGTGTTAGACTCTGTTGTGCATACAGAACTTGTTTTAAATGTCATGACATTAAAAAAATGCATTTACCCACTTGAAAAATTTCTTTTTAAAGGTGATTTAAATACTGTTTGTCTTGAATTAAAGTTTCAATATATTTGGAAACCAAATGACTTAAACAATGTTGATGTATAAGTACCTAATTATCCTCCAGCTTATTGAAGATGGGTTGTATGTGAGATTCAAGTTCAAATTCCACTTTATATTCCTTTCATTACTGTAGTCTCACAGGACAAGGAGTGTTCAACATGCTTTTTTTCTGGATAAAAAGGAGATAGCTTTTACACTTTTCCCAAATTCTCTTGGAATGGTGCTGTATAGAAAAAATACAAATAATGTAATTTTAAATTTTGAAAATGATTAGCTTGATGGGTGGAGCCAAGGTAATGTAGTAAAACCAAGAAGCTGCTTGAGCTCTGTTACTTTCTCTAGAAAACCAAATGAAACCAAGGCTCTAAACAGAATCTGATGGAATGAAACCACCCTCTAGTTCAAGATAAATTATAAGGACTTCAAGAAAGGTCAATTTCACTGGAGTGAAAAGGTATTTTCAATTCAGCTCAAATAGACTCTGGGAAAGCCAGTGAGAGAGTGTTAATCACAGCAGAGACCCTTGGTCCTGGCTTAATAGTGGAGCAAACCAGTGGGGCAGTCTCAAGTCCCAGAACAGAAGACAAATAGTTGGAAACCAGAATATTTCCTGGAAAGATGGGAAAGCTATCCCTACAAACATAAGGGGCCCCTGTGCTCAAAACCAACGTTCAGAGCTGCAGAGGAAGCTTGGGACAATACTACCTTTACTTCAAGAGCAGAACTCAGCCATAAAAGTAAAAAAAGAGAAAATACAAAAAGAAAAGGAAAGAAAATGAGCAAAAAACAGAAAAGAATCTTGACCACAGAAAACTACTGTGGTGACAGGGAAGACCCAAACACCGACTCTGATAAAGAAAAAGTATTCTTAGAGGAAATCTCCAGGAGTGATATGAATTGATCTTAAACCCAAAAAGATTTCTTGGAAGTGCTCATAAAAGACTACAAAAGTCAAATAAGAGAGGTAGAAGAAAAATGGGAAAAGAAACAAGATTTGCAGGAAAGGGAGTCAACAACTTAGAAAGGGAAGGCAATTCCTTAAAAAATACAGCTGGCCAAATGTAAAAAAAAAAAAATCCATTAAAGAAAACACCATCTTAAAAAATAAAATTAATCAAATGGAAAAAAAGATTCAAAAACTTAACTGAAGAAAATCACACATTAAAAACTAGAATGGGGCAAATGGAAGCTGATGATTCTATGAGACATCAATAAACAAACTAAAAAGAAAAAATGGAAGAAAATGTAAAATAACTCATTGCAAAAACAGCCAAACTAGAAAATAGATCCATGAGAGACATAAAAATCATTGATCTGCCTGAAGACCAGGACCAAGAAAAGAACTTGGTTCTTCCAGATCTCTTCAACCATAAAAGTAAAAAAAGAGAAAATAAAAAAGAAAAGGAAAGAAAATGAGCAAAAAACAGAAAAGAAATTCTTCTTCTTCCAGAGATCATGAAGGAAAACTTCCTTGATATGTCAGAAACAGAGGGGGAAATAATCTCTGAAAAAATCCATTAATCACTTCTACAAAGATAATCCCACAAGAAAAACCCAGGGAACATTGTTGGAAAACTTCAGAACTATAATATCAAAGAAAAAACACTCCAAGCTTCCAGACAAAAGTAATTCAAATATCAAGGAGCAACAGTCAGGATTACCCAGGATCTGACAGCATCTACAATAAAGGATCAGAGGACCTGGAACACAATATTCTGAAAGGCAAAGAACTTGGGGTTACAACCAAGAATTAAATTACTAAACTAGACTGAGCATCATCTTTCAGGGGAGGGAATGGATCTTCAATGAAGTAAGAGATTCCATCATTTCTATTGAAAAATAAATCCAGAACTAAACAGAAAATTTGATCTCCAAACAAAGTACTGAAGAAAAGCATAGAAAAGTAAATGGGAAAAAATGTTATTTAAAGATTAAACTGCTTAATCCCTAGATATAGAAATGACATCTGTAACTCTTGAGAATGGTTTCTGTTATTGGGGCAGTCAGAAGGGGACATCACATGGACAGAGGCAAGGGACAACTTTTCCATCTCAGAATTAGAAAAATCTAAAAACAAAAATAAATCAGAAACTAGGTAGGTTAAAATAAAATCCTAGAAAACTTAGATATGAGGTTTTCCTCTAGAATTCTGGAGAAAATTGAATAGGGACAAAAAGGAATATGCCTTTTTTTCTCACTAGAACAAGGCATCTACACTAAAAATTGACCAATTATGTTAGAGTATAAAAACCCCACAATCAAATGCAGAAAGGCAGAAATAGTAAATGCTTCTTTTTCAGACATAATGCAATAAAAATTATATTCAATAAAAGGTCAGGGAAAGAGCAGCTGGAAATTCAACAATCTAATTCTAAAGAATGAATGGATTAAATAACAAATTGCAGAAATAATTCATAATTTCATCCAAGAGAATTACAATAATGAGACAACATGCTAATACCTATGGGATGCAGCTGAAGCATTTCTTAGGGGAAATTTCCTATCTCTAAATAAATGAATAAAATAAAGAGATCATCAATGAATTGGGCATGCAACTAAAAAATCTAGAAAAAGGAACAAATTAAACTCCCCTTCCCCCGTAAAATACCACATTCAAATTTCTGAAACTCAAGGAAGGAATTAATAAAATTGAAACTAAGAAAACTATTGATGTAATTAATAAAACTAGGCTGGTTTTATGAAAAAGCCAACAAAATAGATAAATGTTGAGGGCCACAGATAGTGGGGAACCCTGGCCGAAGTATAAGATTCGTTAGTCCAGTAAAAGGAACCTTGCTGACAATGTCTGGTTTTTCTTCCCGTTTCTTCCCTAATGGCTCTCATGAGAGACTCAAATGTCTGTTCTGACTACAGTCCTCTTTTCCATTTGAAAGTTTGCCTCAATCAACACCTGCTACTACCCTCCAGAAGTAATAGTGCTGCTTGCATTCTTCAGTGTGTGAACCATGCTGTAGGGGGAAAATAATATGAAAAAAACCAAAAAATGGGGAATTGTTAAGAAACAGATCAATTCTCCGAGAGCCTCCACAGCTGTGGATCATAGCATCTGAAGAAGTTGCAAGACAGTCTTTGCTGACACAAGTGTTGTGGACTAGGAATGAGATAAATTGGAGGCAGAGGGAAGAGGAGAGAGATCAGAGGTCAGACAACACAAAGGCCTCTCAGCGAGATCAGGAAACAGCAGCTGCTTCTCAGTCTCCTTGTATCATCCTCTCACAAGAGGAGATCCATTCTGCAGGGCTGGATTGGATCTCCAGCAACCACTATTAGGTGGCTTCCATGTATTCCTCCAGCTTTCGTATATTCTAACAGTCAGGCGACAGTAACGACTTGTGGTGAAATTAAAGCAGAGTGACACCAAGTGATAAAGAAACATTTACACACAATAGCAAGTTGTTTATGTGGTCCTTCCACAGTATATAGTTAGGGTATGCAAGTGTACTAGAGTTATGTTAGGGTATAAGGTATATAAGGCTGAGAGAATTTGGAAAACGTGCTCCATGTTTGACCATCTATGTGAGTCCCATCTTTTCACTCCTAAAAGCAAGGACACGGGATGGTACTGAGATCTTCCAGAGAGCTAGTCCAGACATTATAAAT
The DNA here is from genome assembly GCF_016432865.1 of Antechinus flavipes. Taxonomy (NCBI): domain Eukaryota; kingdom Metazoa; phylum Chordata; class Mammalia; order Dasyuromorphia; family Dasyuridae; genus Antechinus; species Antechinus flavipes. The sequence goes on along the minus strand of NC_067401.1, from coordinate 353,167,591 downwards.
AAATCTTTGGTTAATTTTATTAGAAAAAGGAAAGAAGAAAACCAAATTATAAGCATCAAAAATGAAAAGGGTGAACTTAATACCAATGAAAAAGAAAGCAATAATTAGGAGCTATTTTGCCCAACTGTATGCCAACAAATCTGACAATCTAATCAAAATGGATCAATATTTACCAAAATATAAATTACCCAGATTAACAAAAGAGGAAATAAGTTACTTAAATAGTCCCATTCTAGAAAAAAATTGAACAAAACTATCAGTGAACTCCCTATTAAAAAAAAAAAAAACTCCCTAAAAAAAAAAAAAATTGTCCAGGGCCTGATGGATTTACAAGTGAATTCTATCAAACATTTAAATAACAATTAATTCCAGTACTATGTAAAGTATATGAAAAAATAAGCAAAAAAGGAGTCTTGCCAAATTCCTTCCATGACACAAATATGGTACTGATACCTAATCCAAGAAGAGCCAAAATAGAAAAATTAAATTACAGGCCAATCTAATAAATATTGATGAAAACTTTTTAAAATAAATATTAGCCACGAGATTACAGCAATTTGTCAACAGGGTAATGCACTATGACCAAGTAGGATTTATACCAGGAATACAGGACTGGTTCAATATTAGAAAACGTATTGGCATAATTGACCACATCAATAACAAAACTAACAAATCATATGATTGGCGATAGTATTGAATATTTATAAATTCTAAGCCTATGAATTATAGTACATTCCTTGGGGGGAACATCTACTATATTTATTCATGTAAGGATTGGCATTCAGGGCCAAAGTCATAGCATCATAAGATTTAGAGCTAGAAGAGACTTCAGAGATCATGTCATACATCCCTAACTTTTCCAGATGAGAGAACACTGAGGACCAGAGAAATTAAATGACCAAGGTCATACTGCAGTGATTCAAACCCAGATTTTTTATTAATCTCTTATTATTTTCACTGAACAACCTTTAACCTTTCATAACTTCTTGCCCATAGAAGACATTCTATAAATATTTGTTGAGTTAAACAGAATTGAATTATCTCGTTTGATCATAACAATAATGCTGTGAATTATTGTTTATAATCTTATAAATTAAGAAGCTAAGGAACAGAACTGCTAAGTGACTTGCCAGTATCACACAACACTTCTGTGACATAATAAGGACAAGAAACTGAATAATCAAATCTCATCTTTTATTGTAACCATTCTAAACATGGTGATGGTTGCAATGTTGATGATATCAGGAAGCTTCTCTAACTTAGTTTTGCAGATTTTATTTTCAGATGAAGAGTTTAGAGAGAATTAGTTTTCTATTTAGCACTTAAATGATATCATTTGAATATCCTTTATATTCTAATAGGAAGATACGTGATAAAATCCACAATGTTTTTATCTTGTTCATGAAGAGAAAAACAATATAAATAATAATCTGATGCTTGAAATATTAGTTGAGTAAGATTAATGTCTTTCTATTAGCTTCTACATACTGATATAAATGACAGTCATTGTATCAAGTCCCCCATTTTAATATTTGTCAGACACTTGCATGGGCTCAACTAGTTTGGCCCATCCTTGGGATTTGTTATTTCTTCAGGGTTTGCCATAGTGAGTTCATATGTTCTGATGATGTGATCATTGCAATGCTTCTGAATAGATTAAAGTCCTTAGATAGGTATTAGAAATTTTAGGAGTTTAGTGATACATGGGTAATTACAAATCATGATTACTTACCTCTTCTTAAAGGGGAGAAGAAGGAAGTAGGAAGGAAACAGACATTTGTGAATTGCCTACTTTGTGCCAGGCAGTATGTTAAAGTACTTTACAGTTATCTCATTTAGTCCTTACAGAACTCTGGCAGATAAGTGCTATTATTATCCCTATTTTACATGTGGGGAAACTGAGAAGGAGAGAGATTGTGATTTATCTAAGATTATTCTACGTTTAAAATACTAATTTTCATTAACAATACCTCTTTAGTGAAGTCTTTATGGAAATGTTGACATTTGAATAAATTTAGTTCTCAAAAAGATAGTCAAGAAGTTTGAGAATTATAACGAGATTTTTTTTTTACTAAAAAATTGTAGCCTCATACCAATGTTTGCCTATAGTAGTAGAAACCAAAATAGAACTCAATTTATTTTTATATTGGAGTTTTTAACCACAGAGAGAATACATTCAGTTATTTGACTCTCCGGAGAACATACATTCATGATTTGTATTTCTCAGTATACATTGACACAAATAAATCTCATTTTTATTCTTTATGCATCTATATTTCCTTTTGTTGATTCCAAAAAGATTTGATGTACGCTCCCTCCCCCCACAGAATGTATCCCTCAATCTCATATTAATGCAACATTATGACTTAGAATTAAAATGCTTGAAAGAAAATTCAAAGTTTCTGATCCCCAAAGCCATCATAATTCACACATACTGCATAAACAATATATATTAAAGGCATACATTTAACTGCATGTGCCTTACCAAAAAATACAACATATATGCTACAAAGATACTGAATTACAATTACTGTGGGAACCATAACTTTGAACTTCCTGACTTGTGTGTTTAAATTCTCAACCTAATGTTGAATTAGCATAATGTTTTCACCAAATATATTATTGTTTCCAAATAGTTTTGTCACAAAAACATTAATAAAAATATAATGACTTTTAGATTATAACATTAGAAAAGGGATACAATAACTATTTGGACATTTCAACATTATTAACATAATTAAATATTTAATTAAAAGTTTCTTTACTGCCTTTCATATGTTCAAAAATTCACTTAGATGGAATTTTAGCTAGTCCAGGAAATGTGGGAAATAGTAAGGAAACAGTTTGTTTCATTTCTTGGTCATTTAATGGAATTATATAAATTTTTGTTTCGGACAGAAACTATAGAAATCTATTTCTGATTTAGAAAAGAAGCTATCTAGTTGGGATTCCTAAATATGCACTTCAGGAAACTTGAGTCTCAGGAAGTCTTTCTCACTTATAGGAGACTCACATTGCTTCTCCATTTAAATGACTAATTCATTTCTATTGTGTTGACATATAGATAGCCCTTATATAGGGGTCCTCAAACTTTTTAAATAAGGGGCCAATCCATTGTCCCTCGGACTGTTGGAGGGCCGGACTATAGTAAAAAACAAAAACTTTGTTTTGTGGACCTTTAAATAAAGAAACTTCATAGCTCTGGGTGAGGGGGATAAACGTCCTCAGCTGCTGCATCTGGCCCATGGGCTGTAGTTTGAGGACCCCTGATATAAAATATATTTTCAGTCTTTGCGTCATGACCTTTTTCTTTTTTACTGGAAAAGTTCTGTAAGTGTAATTATTATATAAAATATTTATTTTGTGAGCTAATGTTATTCCCTACTCTGATTCTGAAAAATTAGAAAATCTAATTATTTTAGCTATATTGATGGGAAAAAATGTATCCACTAACTTTAATTAGCATTAATTAGCATTAAAAAGGAACTTTATATTTCCTAAAATAGATTTGTCATATATGAAATTGTGGAATCAAATTGATTATTATTATTATTATTTTTGTAACGAATAAAATTGTAAAATAAATTTGCTAAGACTCACTTGAAAACAATCATTCAGGATATTACTGGAAACTTTAAAAATAGTTTCCTTGCTTGATAGTGTTGTATTATTCATATAGCATTAAAATGGTGTTTCACATGCTGTGAATCTATCTGGTGAGACAGTAACATATAATATAGTCAGATTATAAAAGGAAGTGACAAAATGATGCACAGAGCTATTCTAAGGGTCTAATAATGCTCTAGATAATAAATATTTGGTTAATTAATTAACTTGGTTCCTAACATAGTGATCTCCAAGCCATATTTAGCATTTTCCCCTAACAAACTTTTTCAGTGGCGTTTCTACCTTTTCACCTCCTTTCAATCTTTCCTTATCCTCTAACTGGTGATACATAAGACAAAAAGGAATAATGATTCTTTTCTCAGAGAAGGAAGAATGAATACTTTAAATCTGATAATAATTCACAAATTTTCTGAGTTCCATAGAAAGTTTATTTACATATCCATGCATAGTTCAAAATTTTATCACTTACTAGTTACTACCCTTTAAAAAAATACAGAATAGTTACATAATACATCATAATTACTTTTTCAGATAAGAATTGGAGAACTCCATCTCTATACTCAACATTGCAAGTTGATATTAGGCTGCTGTTCTTGAATTTATAGATTTAAAAACAAACCTGCAATTGACAATTTAATTACCTATTTACAGGAAATGTGCTCTGTGGGAAAGTAGATTTTTGTTTAAATTTAAGGTGGTTCACTGAATAAGGCTACAAATATCGATAATGTCCTCCTTAGCCTCATAATGAGAAGTTTTTCAGAAGAACTGTGCTAATAGTAAATGCTGGAAAAGGTAGGATTTGGCTTTTATCTTGGGAATATTTTGATACAGATTTTTCTTTCCATAAGCATTCTAAATGCTACATGGTAATCTCATTTAAGATTCTATGGTGAAACTACACCCAGCGAAAGAACTCTGGGAGGTGCCTATGAACCACTACATAAAATTCCCAATATTATGGTACTCCTTGAGCAAATCATTTAAAGTCTCTATAATTCATTTTCTTCTCTAGAAGGAGGAAGCTATATTCTCTAAGCTCTATTTTGTCTCCATTTCTAGTATTTAGAGCTTCAATTCAATGATCTGAGTAGTCTGTGAAAGGAAATAGAGGTAAAATGTAGCGTCCTTCTAGAGGTCCCTGTTTGGATGTCAAAATATAATGTCTGGACTAGCTCCCTGGAGAATCTCAGGACCAGCCTTAGTCTTAGTGGAAGAGATGAAAGAGGCAGGAGAGCCACGAGGAATATGGTCAAAGACAGAGTCTTTTGTCTGGAGCTTTCTTTTGTGTCTGTGTCTGATATTCCTCAGGTCCCAGTCCTCTCAACCCTTAAATACCTCAGTACGATTACATCACTACAGCAATTGAGCATGTGCCAACTGTCACCATATCAATATCACACTAAGTATATGCCAACTAGAATGACTACATTATGTCACATTAAGTATAAGTTTAACTAGAGAACCATTATCCTATCAATCACACTGAGTAGGTGCTTAACTATAAACACCCTGCTGTCCTTGATTCAAGTATACCTTTCTAGAGTTCTAGTCCTCTACAGTAAAAATGGGATAGTTTGGTGGGTTTGGTGGGAATAGAGAGGGAGACCAAGCAGAACTTGAAAACTAGAATAGAATAGGAAAGAATAACTTGCAGTTTCACTGGTAAGCTGTTTACAATGTAAATATAATCTTATAAATGTCTATCAATGTATATAACACTCTATGCCATGTTCACAAGGGTGAATATCGAAAAATACCGACTAGGCAAAAAACTCAGTTGAGAAATGTAATAGTGTGAAATTCAGTAATTTAAATACATCTATTGAACAGGTACCATTGCACCTAATGAAAGCAGTAAAGAGTTGGAAAGGAGACAGTATTTGGGAAGAGGTTGAAAAGTAGATAAAAGGAAGTAATATTTGTGGGTGCAACCTATTAGAGTAAATAGAAGACAATAGGGCCAAGGACACTAATAGGGGAGTTATTAAGTTTTCTTTGTCAAAAAGGGCCTGCTCTTTCCCTGGATTGGAATAAAGGAAGAGAGAAAAGGAGATTATGTTAAAGGTTTTTGAAATATAGGACAGGAAAGAAAGAAAAATTAATAAATTAATTTATTAATATTAAAATTCACATATTCAAATACATCTGTGCATGATTCACAAATTACCATTGTTAGTAAGAGGGGTAGTATTGGGCTCCTCCCATTGCTTTTCTTTTTGTATAGTGAAATTCATTGTCTGCAAGTGGGTTTCTATTATTGATGAGGTTACAAAGTTCAGAAAGAATGCATTATATAGTTTTAGCATAATTTGAGCTTTCTGTCATTGAAAATTTGGAATTCATGAATTACACCATAGTTAAATATCAAGGAATAGGAGTATAGTAAATAAAGGGCTGGGTTTATAATCTGGAAGATCTGTATTCAGATTTCATCATTGACCATAGTTTGATTACTATTTTGGTGCCTAAAATGGCTCCCTGAGACTTAATTGCTTCTAAACATTGTATTCTGTGTCAATGGAAGGAATCATCATATCAGAAATTCCTTGTACTAATGAAATCAGATTCTTCTTGTATTTGTATGTTTTATGTTAAGGGTAGCAAAACCGAAGCAAAATTTTCTAGAAACATGACTTTTTGAAGGAAATATAAAAATAGTCCTTGAAATAAATAAAATCTTATTTCAAGTCTTGTCTTTGATACATTATAACTATAGGGAAGTCACTTAAACCTTTCATGCCCTAAAAAACAATTTGCAGACTTGGAGATGAGTTGTGTATTAGTGGAGGAAACTTCTGCTTTGAGAGCTCTCTGCATTAATGAAATCACAGATCTGGAGCCCTTCCTTTTGATTTCCTTCCCCCCTCACAAAGGGAAAATTTTAATTTTATAGAAATGTTAAAGTATGTCCTTCCTATTTTATGGTTCTTTAATAACTTCTTAAAATATGAAGAAGTCCATTTGATATAGTCAGATGGCAAATAAGGTACGTAAATTTGTTTTTAAATATATAATATGTAATGTGAAATATTAATGGATATGTAGATAATGTTATTTCCTTTATAACTGTGTATTTTGTTTTATGTATTTAAAAACAATTATTTTGTTTTTGTTTTTCATTATTTTGAAAAGGGTTCTGTTAAAATCCTTACAAAGTGTTGTCATTAGAATTGATAGAGACAGTAATTATCTAATTTAGCATGATTCAATATGATTGATCTGATCCTACAAGGAGATGTTATGGGCCAGAACTTGAAAGAAGGTACTAAGTGGAATTGAGGAGACAATGTTTAAATCTAGTTTAGAATTGATTTAATCCTACAACAAATAATGGTTTCCTAGTGATATAATGATTGGTGTGTACTCAGTGTACAGCATATAAGCAAGAAACTCTCAAGGCCAGGCACAGAAGCTCACTCTCGGAGGTGGAGACAGATTCATTCCATATTCCACCTTTGTGCTGGCTGGATACATTCAGAGGGAGTTAGGGGCTGAAGCTCAAGACGTAGAAGGACACAATAAAGGACTGGATTTTAACTCCTGCCTGCGTTTAAAGTGATTATTACGTTGAACTGAAACTAAGGCTGCCTTCAGAAACCTCCCTGAGAAACCTGCTCCCAGAGAGAATGATCATATTATACAAAAGAAGAGAACACCACAGGGTTCTACAATCTTTACCAGGAAACTTGTGTCTCAGAGAAATATTTTAAGAAATTTCTTGAAAATATTTTAATTAAAAACTTTTCTTTTTATTACCACCATATAATATCACAACATAAAACATGGAATAAGAATAATGTACTTCTCAATATATGGGCAGTTGTGATGTTGGCCTTCTGAATACTTTAAAAAATATCCTTGATTTTTAAATTTTCAATCAATATTTTGGTCTCGAGTTAAAAGAAATATATATTTTTAAAAATTGTTAATAGATAAAAATTAAAAATTTGAAAGGCATCAAAAATACATCAGATTGATGTAAATTTAATAGACGTTGGTTTTCTGAAACTGAAAAATCTGGAAAATTTCAAAATGAATATATGTTTTTAGTAAGGCATTTAGAATTTTTTTATATTTATCCATGTATTTCAAATGTTGTGACATAGTAAAAAAAAAAAAAAAAAAAAGCTGACTTCTAGGTTAGGTTGTACCACTTTGACCTTGGGAAACTCAAGGCACAGAGAAAAACAGTACACTAGAATGTGTGCTAGAAGGATCTATGAAACTATGGTGTGTTTCTTCTGTGGAAGCATATTTGAAACTTTGTTTACAGTAAAACTGAAAATATTAAGAAATATTAAAGCTCTTTCCAAAAATTCTTGGAAAGATGGGTAATAATTCAAAGACAAAAGATTTTCATTAACCAAATGGATTAAGAGTAATGATCAGAATCAAGGAGTACCTTATCTAATTAAGAATATTAAGAATAAGAAGAGTTTTAATATTAATTGTGAGATATATAAGACATACACACAGAATGACCCAGAATGATATGCCTGCATTAAAAGACATTGTAGTCTTTAAGCAATCATGGTAGTACAAAGAAAATATGAGATTTGCACATCTAGAGACATTTGCATCCAAAATATTCAAACAAATGTGTCCAACCTGTGATAGAATCTTCTGAGCCCTTATTGGACTGATTAGACACTGTCAAACATACTATGCCTTGACCCCAATATCATGACATCATTGGTCTTCTTTGAGTATAAAGGATAAGCAATAACATGTCCAAGGATAATCTCCTCCCTCTATTTCCTGAAGGAAGTAGACGAAGATCCATTCCTTGAAAAATACCCTCTTTCATTCAGTAGGGGACATTCAACTCACCTCCTAATAAAGTAAGATTCTCAATATACCTTTATGAGGGAACTCCATAAATTATTCAAGGAATAACATAAAGGGTCTAACATAAAGGGGAGGGAGATATGTTTGCTCTGTTCTGGGATTTATGAACATCAAAATTTGTCATTGCTAGACATCTTCATTGTTATTAGGAATATTACTATGTGGATTTTCTAACAGCCTTTATTTTATGCTGATTTAACTGAGAAATCTCAAAAAGCTACCTTTGTTGAGCTAACCCAATAATTGCATAATTATAGTATGGAAATACCTATTAATTCAGCTATACTGATGTTCTAATAATGAATATTTGACTTGGATGAAGATATAGAAGGCATGCTTTTAAAATAGGCAAATCACACAAAGCTAGAGGGACAAGTAATTTATTGATAGAATTAACTTTCAAAAAATCCTTGACAGACTGGAACAAAGAACCAAAATTTAATAGAAATGTGTAAAATCCTAAACTTGTATTTTTAAAAGTCAACTGCATAAATATAGGAAAGGGGGGAAAGTGTCTGAACCACAGTTAATATGAAAAAGATTCATGGGTTATATTTGAGTCCAAGTTCAATATAAGCCAAAAGTGTTGCATGGATACAAAAAAGCATATTTAATGTGCAGTAGCAATAAGAGAAGCGAAATATTCAGAGTAAGAAAATCATTAGCCCACTGTACTCTGAACTGCTCAGACTTTCCTTATCTGAAATATTGTGTTGTGTTTTCAACATCACATTTTAGGAGGAATATAGGCAAACTAGAGCATGTTTACATGAATGTGAACAAAATGACAAAGAAATCAAAAAGCTTAAAGAATATTTGAAGGAAGTGATGTGTTATTACATTTAAAAACAAAATTAGAAGAAACTGAAAATATTTGTTTGAAAATATTTAAAGGATTGTCACAGGGAAAGGGGGATTATACTTACTCTCTATTGTTTCAAATAATGAGTCTGAAATTAGATGATGGAATCTCATTGAGGGAGCTAGATTTTGCCTCAGATTAAGATTACTTTGAATCCTCAAAACTATGGGATATGAAATAAAGGAGAGATTAATTTCTTTTATTATGTATTGATGACTAGGTTAAAAATACTTTATGGAGTACTACTTATATTTTTTTGTTTCCCTACAAAATCTAGTAAGAATGGTAATATATAGCATTTATATATCACTTTTAAAGTTCATAGAGCACTTCCCAAATTTTATCCTTACTACAACCTAGGAGACAGCTGCTATTATTATGTCCATTTTAAAGATGAGAAAACTGAGGTAAGCAATGATTAAGTGACTTGTCTGGGACTCATACCTAATAAGCTTCTGATATATGATTTTAACTCTAGGTATTCATGACTTCAGGTCACTAAAGTCTATTCCTTATAATGCTTCACACACAATAGATGTGCAGATATTTTGTCCTCAAGTTTTCCCTTTTATATAGTTTGGCTAGAGCTTGACTTACTACCCAACTATAATTTACTTTTTCTACTTGTAATCTGTCTACTCTTACTTGTCAAAAGAGGTAGGAAATCCCAATTTTTAGTTTGGGCAAATCATATCATACTTATTTGAGGTATATAGAACCTAAGAATTATTTAATTGGAAGGACCTTTATTGTTTATTTGATCCAAATTACTGATTTTACGTGTAACTTTTGACCAAAAGACCTCTAAATAGATTGAGCCTGCTTATACTGGGTCTGATCCATGGGAATAGGAGGGTGGGAGGAGAAATTTATTTTTTCCTCTTTAATGCATTGCCTGGTATCTGTGTCCTATTATTTGATATCAAAAAATTGTTTCTTTTTGTAACATCATTAGATTGTTTCCATAATTCCTGTTTGAGCAAGATTTCTTCTCATTCACTTCTACTTACAAATTGTGATTTACTTGAGAGTGCACAGCAAGTCAGTGGCAGAGCTAGGATCAGACACTAAGTCTCCAAAGTCCCAGTTCAGTATTCTTTCTATTGAATCATACTACTTACTCCAATTAATTATCCTCTGAACTGATACTTAATTTTGTATAAGCTCTGCTGCTAAATTCAGTCATTAGTCTTTAAATTCTTATCCAATTCTAGTCTATGCCAAAGTTGTGCATGTGTATGTATGTGTGTTTTTGTTGTAATGTTCTCTGTTGAGATTTTCTTGGGGTCTCTGGGAGCAGCCTTCATTTCAATCCAGTAATCACCACAAGTGCAGCCAGGGATTAAAGTCCAAAACCTTTATTGTTTCCTTCAAAGTCCTATCTTCTTCACTTCAGCTAGCTTTCTTAGAGGCCTATCTCTCTCCTTGGTTCCAAGAGTTTGAGCTCCTACCTCCTTCTCTGCCCTCTGAATATCTCTTGAATTCAAAGGTTGTGCTTCAGCCTCCAGCCACCACAAAGGTGGACAATGGAATGAATCTGTCTCAGCCTCTGAGAGCTTCTAGTGCACTTGTCTCTGAATCTCTCAATCTCCCTGGCTGAGACTCCTACAATGCTGTACACTGAGTACAAACCAATCATTATATCACTAGGAAACCATTATTTGTTGTAGGATTAAATCAATGCTAACCTAGATTTAACCATTGTCTCCTCAATTCCACTTAGTACCTGATTTCAAGTTTTGGCCCATAACATCTCCTTGTAGGATTAAATCAATCATACTGAACCATGCTAAATTAGATAACTATTGTCTCTATCAATTCCACTGACTTAATACCTTGTAAGAATCCTTTGCTTCAAGTTCAGAGTTCTGGCATATAACATCTATGAATTATCTCTCATATTAGATTTTTAAACTGGCTATGGAATAAGATTTTTTTAAAAATTATTTTTGTGTTTCCTTAGTGCTTAAGACAGTATATTGTACATATGATGCACTGTGTCACTATTATTTGAATGGGTTATTTGGCTTTTAATTTTTCCTTCTTCTCTCCAGCCTTCATACCAGTGTTGTAATAATATTGTGTCTGGAACAAGGATGGTAGAATGAAAATTAGGATAAAATATTTAATAAAATTAAGATAAACTTTGAGAAGTATCACATTGTTTAAAATACAATGATGTTACTTGATTGTAGTTGACAAAAACTTAAGAAATCTTTTTTTTTCTTCTCACAAGTGACCTTGCTAAGATGAATTTCAAGATTTTCCTCTGTATCTTTTTGTATTCTGAGAGGAGAACAGCTGTATTGAGGCACTAAATTGGATCGAATACTATATATTTTCTGTCTATCATATTTGAAGATGACTTGATAAGGCCCCTTGTAATTTGGTTTAAATCCATACCACGTGACTACTGATTTCATTATAACTAATCCTTTTTAAAAATGTTTTTATCCTTCTTTTCATTAATACAGTAGATCATTATTTCCTTTTTGATTCTTCTTGAATTTCTTGATATTGAATTTTTGTGATTGCCTCTTCCTACCTCTTTGTCCTTTTCCCCCATCTTCCTTCTTACATCTCTAGTCATCTCTTTTTTCTTAAGTATTATTATCTTTCAGCCTATTCTTAGCCTTCTCTGTCTCTCCTATATGTGCTTTCCCTTGGTTTTTTTTTCTTTTTTTATTCTCATGACTTTAGTATATATAAATCCAATATCTTTGTTTCTATTCCCAGTACTTCCCTAAAGGTACAATCCCATAATCCAAAATTTCTTCACTTGTATACATTTCTGCATTTCAATTCAAATTTATTTAAATCAAACCAGATGTGTATTAATCTCTTACTGTGTGCAAAAGATTAGATACTAGCTTATGGGGGCTGAGAAGCAAATGAAATGATGTTTGTTACATTTGATTTGGGGATAGAACATTTTCTCCCTCCCCCACTCCTTGATACTACTGATTATACCTGTGACTCATAAAAATATATATTTCCAGTATGAAGATTATTAGAAGGAATTTATGGTGTTTAATCCTGAAAAGAGAAAATTTAGGAGAAACATTGCTCTTTTCATGCTTTCAAGGGACCACTATTTGAAAGTGGAATTAAAATTGTTTTGTTTGAGCCTGGAGCCAAAGATGGAAGCAACAGATAGAATTTTTGCAGAGAGGCAAATTTAAGCTCAAATGTCAGAAAACAAATTCCTAAAACTAGGAACTACCTAAAAGTATAATGAACTGCCTCAAGCATTGGAGGGTTTTCCCTTAAGGGAAGTCTTAATGCCCGGTTTTGGAGCTTGTTATAATATGAATTTGTTTTCTTATGTGAGTTGAATTAGATGGGTACTGTTAACCCTTATAACTCTAAAATTGTGGTATTCTGTGAGTATTGTTTTGGGAAAACAGTAGGGTTGCCTCAGCTTCAACTTCACCTGATTGCTTTTAGAAAAGTCAGAAATGTTTAGAATTATCCTGATGTTAGTTATTACTCATAGTAGTGGCTTTGTGTTATTTGAAAATTTGATAATCTTTTTATAAGCCAATTCCTGTGTTCAAATCATATATGTTATAAAGGAAGAAACCGTGTGCTTATTTTACCTTTATTTGAACCTACATCATTCATTAATTCATTTTTTCCTATTCAGATGCAACTGATTTTGTGCTTCTAACACCCTAGAAGTAGTTTTGTAAATACAATTTTTCTGTAAGTATACTGAATAAATTATGTACATTTCCAATTTTATTTTGTATATATTTAATGATTCCTTGAAAAATCTGCAACAAATACCACAAATCAGAATGCCTAACTTTAAAATAATAATCAAGAAATTTAGAAAACTAAAGAATTTTTTTTCTTATAATCACATAAAAGGGAACTATCATTTGTCATAAAAAGCAATTCACATTTTAAAGGTAGAAAATGTACATAAATAAATTTTGTAGACTATCAGAGTCTATATAATTCTTTTTTGAAAATGGGAAAATAATTTGAATTAGTACCATACAGTAATAAAAATATTTAGTCATTAAATATTTTATTTTTCTAATTATATATTCAAATTTATTATCTCTTGAATCATCCCTGATTTCACTGATACATTTGTGGGATATCAGAAGAAATCAAGTGTGGTGTTTTTCTTCTTTAAAATATAATGGTTCTCTCTGGGAGCAGATTTCTCGGGGAGGTTTTCTGGAGGCAGCCTTAGTATCAGTTCAGATCAATAATTATTCCAAATGCAGCCAGGGAGTAAAGTACAGTGTCTTATTGTCTCTTCCAAAATCTTATCTCCTTCACTTGGGGCTCGATTAGTTTTTCTTAAAGGCCTATCTTTCTCCTTGGTTCTAAGAGCTCTTGCAGCTTTGTCCTTTGCTTCTGCCTCTGCTTTCTTCAGCCTCCAGCCAGCACCAAGGTAAAAGTTGTAATGAATCTTTCTTGCCTCGGAGAGAGGGCTTCCGGCTGAACTCATTTGATGCTCCCCTCTCAATCTAATTCAGCTGAACTCCCTTGACTGGCTCACTGAAGCTCTATTTATGCTCCTTCTCTGAGAGAGTGGGATTATGGTTTCCTCCCAGAGTGCTCTTTGGCCCTAAGAGCTTCTTGCTTATATGAGCTCTCTAAAGGTGTGAATACAAGCATTGTTTTTTATCAGTTCTACTTAGTACCTTGTTTCTTCTGGCCCATAACATCTCCTTGTAAGATCAGATCAATCATACTGAACCATGCTAAATTAGATAATTATTGTCTCTATCAACCTTAATAGTTTGTAATAGTTTGTAAAAATTCCAACAATCAAGGAAGGCTCCCATCAAGTTAGTTTACTCCCTGCCCTGGTAAACTTGTTGGATTTCATGAATAAGATGTGCAGGATGGGTCAGGAATCGTTATCAGCACTGATTAAAGTAACAACCACATTGATGAGATAATAGGTCCATTGACGTAATCTTTAGAATCTACTTTGAAAATATAAAGAATTCTGTAGAGGCTATGACATGGTCAAAGCATAGACTAAAACCTATAAAATCTTAAAGTCTGTACATTGTTTTAGATCATAAAAAGATAATCAGTTGAAGAAACAGAAATACTTTAGTATGGAGAAGACTTTAGTCTAGACATGTTAATCTTATATTGATTAATCTTATATTATCATTCATGTCTGTGTTCATTCAGTCATTCATTCATTAACATTAATTGAAGTTCTGCTTTGTCCAGAGCATTGTTATAGGCACTAGGAAGTATCATTGTGGTTCTTTGCTCATGGAGTTCACAATCTTAACAGAGTGATAAAATTGAAACATAATTATAAAAATAAATGTTACATGAGAGTTGCATTGAAGAGTTACAAAACAGATAGTGTTTTGAGGTTCAAACGGTAAGGTAGTTACTATCTGAATAATTAAATTAGAAAAAGCTTTTGAGTTGGATGGCAATCAAATACAGAGTGGTATTTTAAGTAAAAGAAACAGCATAAGCAAAGACGCAAGACTAGAAGCATATGGTGCATGGCGAAGACTATGTACTCAGATCACTATATGCATATATACATACATACATACAAAAATATACTGAGGGAGAGAAAGAGAGGAAGAAGGAGGTAGGAAGGGGGGACTAGAAGGAGGAAAGAAGAACCTGTATTAGATGATGAATATAATAGAATTGAATAGACATAAGTGAAAAGTGTTATACTTAGGTTTAGTTTATTCATGTGAGAACTACAGGAGTAGATAGCCTTGACTAGCTAGTTTCACGTGGAGAAAATCTGATGACTTTACAGAACTGGTAAGTATAAACTGATAGCATGTCATGGTAAACCAAATAATTTATGCAATCTTAGGCTATCCAGAATAAGGGAAATTATAGCTCTTTGGTTTAAAGAATTATGTTCAGTTCTAGGTACCACATTGTTAGAAGGACATTTATGAGGTAAAGTACCCTTAGATGAAACTTTAATAAATCTCAGGAAAGGGATCTTCAGTTGTGGTGGAGGTAGAACCATATACTAGGATATAAAGTGGGACTGAAGATAGGGCTTGCCTTTGATGATCATTTGCTCCATCCTCTTTTACCTAATGATTTTTGCAAACTAGATGCTAATTTGGTAATGCAGCTGATCCGGGGACACTGAGAAGGAATGAAGTCTAATGTTATTTTCTATTCACCTTCCTCTGGCCTTTACTCCTAATATCTGTACACATGCAGATGGGATCTTAGTCCCTACTCTCTTTCTTAGCAGTAATGATAGATGAGTCTTGGGTTAAGCAAGATATGGGAAAAGGAACGACAAGGACATCTAAGTACAAAGGAACTGAGAACAGATGTTTATGCATGAGTAGCCCCAACCCAACTCTGAATTTGTAGGTGATCTTGCCCCAGCCATAAGTGAATGTGCGTGTGTGTGTGTGTAAGAATTTCAGAAGAGAATGCATTTTTTTCTAGGCTTTGTGTAATCCAAGGTAAAGTATAGAACTTTACTTGACTCCATCCTCTATCCAAATGTGACCTTACACTGGTCTAATCCTTTATTTTGGGGACAGTTTTGGAAAAGAGTCCATGCCTGTTGTGTCCTGCCTTCTAGAGGCACCAAATTGGGGTAACAAAATGTACCATTGTTTTCTAGAACCCCCACACCAGGGTGATTAAGATATACCTTCCTAGTGGAGAAGTGATGAGGCAGGATTCCCAAGGGTGTCCATTTATTTCAAGAACTTTTTCCTTTATATAATGTAACAAAAAACAACACTGTGCATGTGGGACCACATAAACAATTTGCTATTATACATAGTTTGCCACCTGGTATCACTCTTCCTCCTGGTATCACTCTGTTTCAATCTCAACACAGGTTGTCACCATCCCCTGACTTCTCAGGAAGGCTAAGAGCCTTTAGTGGAAATGGGGAGGTGAACCAGATATTGTTAACAGTTTCCCTCTGGGCTGAAGAGTCTTATACCTTACCCAGAGTTTTCCCACTGACTGTGACCCTCTCCAGCTTTCCCTTTCTCTTGTTTTAATTAAAGCAGGTATATAAAGTGGTTAAATCCGTTACCATGGAAGGAATCATCCAGGCAAGTTATAATATTATACAAGCAAGTAGTAACATAACAGACAATATGAATAAACAAAATACAATAAAGATTTCCATGAGTCCCAGAAAGAAGGTGTAAAAAATAAGTATCAATTCACAACTACACATACACCTCCTTCAGCAGCCAAGAAATAGTCTAAAAGCAATCTATTGTCCATCACTTCATGTGTCACGGAATCCAATGATTCCTGCAGGTTTTGAAGTCCTGCATCAATCTTATGTCTCAGGGAATCCAATGATTCCTGTAGGTTGTGAAGTCCTGTATCAGTCAGTATCCCATTGACAGTTATTTTTGATGATCATAAATCAATTGCCATGCACAAAGGATTAACTATTAGACTTTCAGTGGTGGGCACAGTCAACAATGGAACTACACGATATTTTTGGGTCTTCTCCTTCATTTCAGGGTCTTCTCATTTTCTGTCTCTCTCCAATGGAGAAGGTGGATATAGCTCATTGGCACCCATTGGGTTCCTTCTCCATCTGTTGAGATACAAGTAAACCTTCTCCCCCAAGCAATTAATCTTTCTGGCCCCTTCCATTCACCACTTTCTGGATCTTTCCATATCACCTGGTGATTAAAAATAGTGGAGCTGCTCGCACTGGACACTGCCCTTCCAGTGAGTTATAAAACCTGTCTGCCAGAGCCAGTGCATCTCCATCAAAAATCAAAAACTTTTTAATATATATTGTTAAGTTCAGAATTTCTCTAGGATTACCTGTGGCTCCCCCTATTTTTATTTTATTTAAAAATATTTTATTTTATTTTATTTATCAAAAGGAGAATCTTGATGTCTTCAAATTTCCATCTCAAAGGGGTAGCATTAATTTCAGCTGCCATTGATCCTCCTATGCTAGACAAATGGGTGTTTGCTATAATCTTTGGCCAATGGCTGGGATATTAGCTACACATTCTCCAGTTTCCCAGATCAATGTATGGATAGATACTGTTTTATAAGCACTCTCAGGAAGTGAAATTGTCAAGCTGACTGTGTGTGGAGGCAAGGGATCTATAGCTGGACAGGTTCAGGTTTCAACTCTCCAGAGAATATCTCAGCAGTCCCAGCAGAATACAGTTCTGTTCTTCCTAATTGCAATCCCCTTTCCCGATGGGTTTGCTTAAAGATTCTCTGTGTGTAACAGCAGTTGCCATCAAACCCCAAGTGTTTTTTGCTTGGGACCTTGGAGCCAAGCCCTTTCTTATAATGAGGAGATAGGGGGTGGGCAAAACTGTTTCATGGGCAGCACAAAGGTGTCATTGCCCTTCCCACTCCTCCTCCTCCTCCTCCTCCTCCTCCTCCTCCCTCACCCATGAAAGTAGAGTTGAGGGAGGAGAGTCAAGAGATGGGGAATACCCTAAAGGCACATGCTCAGGTGTAGGCAAAATTGAAAATGAGCTTTGAAGATGAAAAGCAAGCCCATCAGCAAGGTACTTAATTCCTTTTCTGCCCACACAGGCAATGGTACTTAAGATACTTTACTCCCTTCTCACCCAAATGGCAATACCATGCAAATCTCCTAGAGCAGTAAAAATATGAATCAGTAAAATACTAAAAAGGCTTTCCTTAACTCTGTCCTACATGCTATACCTTCCATGGCTAGAGGCACTAACTCTCTGCTTGTTTTTCTCCTCATCCTTCTTGGTTTGACCACCCAAATTAAAATCTTTCCTTGTTTTAAAACTTGTAGGATTCTTTAAAACCAATTTTACTCCATTGTATTCAGTTAGTTGTTCTCCCACTAACTTCCCATCTCTGGCTCCAAACTCTCCTTCTTACAAAGCCATAGATATGTGTACTCCAGAGCATCTGAGAACTCATTGATCTGCTTCCGAGTTACCAGCAAACCTTGCTTCTCTGTTGCTTCATACTTCCCTTGGAGGGAGGCTCTTTTCTTAGTATTTGCCTCATTTTGGTTGAAAAATGAAAGTGACTAAATTAGCCCTTACTGATTCTTCTTGATTGCCTATTTCTATACTTTCCCTTCCAGATCATGGGATTTCTCTAGGGAACTAGGTGTCAGTCAAGCTGATTTGTATAAGACCTCACCTAGAGCCCCACATTTGGGCACCAAATGTTGTATCCTGCTTTCTAGAGCCCCCAAGTTGGGGGTGACAAAATGTATCATTACTTTCTAGAGTCCCTATGCCAGGGTGATTAAAATATATCTTCCTAGTGGAGAAGTGATGAGGCAGAATTCCTAAGGATAGTGGAAAATTGGAGTCTGTTTATTTCAAAGACTTTCTCCTTTATATAATGTAACAAAAACAACAATTGGGCACGTGGCACCACAGAAACAACTTGCTATTGTATGTAGTTTGCCATCTGGTATTACTCTTCCACCTGGCATTACTGTTTCAATCTCAACACAGGTTGTCACAGTTCTCTAACTTCTCAGGAAGGCCGAGAGCCCTTAGGGGAGATGGGGAGCTGAACCAGACATTGTTAGCAGGTTTCCTCTGGGCTGAAGGGTCTTAAACCTTAGCCAGAGTTTCCCCACTGACTATGAACCTCTATACATGCCCAGAGGACTTAATCATTTCAGCCCCAGAACCCCTTCTCAGGGACATTGAGGTCCTTATTAGCAAATTCCTCATATAGTCACCTATATTTGTCATAATTCAATTTACTTCTCCTCCCTGCTTCATGTCCATAGTCCCCAATCTCCTGGCCCAACTACATTGCTGCTTATTTTGGAAACCATATAAAGAATGCTTTTATTTCTAGCATTTCTACTCTTCATTCCCCTGGCACCTCTTTTACTACCTAATAATTCTGCTGCAACAACAACAACAACAAAATCAAATATATAACTATAAAGAATTATGTGCAATATTAAAGCAATATTAAAGAAAATAATTATCACGAGACACCATTGTAGAATGTATCTAAAGCAGTTTGTAGGGAGAAATTAATATCTCAAAACACCTAAATTAACAAATTAAAGAGAATACCAATTAATTCAACATGCAATTAAAATAAACAAAATAAATATATTCAAGTTAATTCCCAGACATATATATCCTGAAATTTAAAGTTTTCTTAGATTTTTTTAAATGGCATGATAAATAAAAATACAAACTGATTTTTGAGTGTTATTTTAATTGTAGTAAGTTTATTTTTAATACACATTGCTTTATGAATCATGTTGGAGAGAAAAATCAGACCAAAAGGGAAAAACCATGGGAGAAATTAAAAAAAAAAAAAAACACAAAAAGGAAACAGCATATGTTGAATTACATGCAGTTGCCTTAGATCTTTTTCTGGATGCAGATGGCATTTTCTGTCCAGAGTCTTATTGGCATTTCTTTGGATCACTTAGAAGAACCAAGCCTTTCATAGTTGTTCATTACACTTTCTTACTTTTATTGTGTGTAATGTATTCCTGGTTCTGCTTGTTTCACTCATAATCATCAGTTCATGTAAATCTTCCAGATCTTTCCAGAATTAGCTTGTTCATCATTTTTTTATAGAACAGTAATATTACATTACCCTCATATACCACAACTTATTCAGCCATCACCCAGTTGGTGGGCATCCATCCCTTTTCCATTCATTGCTACCACAAAAAGAGCAGGTATAAACGTTTTTGCATTTGTGCATTTTGCACAAACTTTTCCCTCTTTTATGATTTCCTTGGAATACAGACCCAGTAATGGCACTACTGCGCCAAAGGATTTGTACACTTTTATAGACCTTTGGGCATAGTTCCAGATTGTTCTCCAGAATGGTTAGATCATTTCACAATGCCACTACCAATGCATTTAGTGTCCCAGTTTTCTTACATCCCCTCCAACATTTATCATTATCTTTGCCTGTCATCTTAGCCAATCTGAGAAGTGTGAGGTAGTACCTCAGACTTGTTTTAATTAGCATTTTTCTAATCAATAGTGATTTAGAGCATTTTTTTATATAACTACAAATGGCTTCAATTTCATCTTCTGAAAATTGTCTGTTCATATCCTTTGACCATTTGTAAATTGAGGACTATCTTTTGTAGCTTCATAAATTTGACCAGTAAATTTTAGAAATGAGACTTTTATCAGAAATACTACCTGTAGAGTTTTTTTTTTCCCCAACTTTATACTTCCTTTTTAATCTTGTTTCTTTGGGTTTCGTTTGTGCAAAACCTTTTTAATTTAATCTAATCAAAGTTATCCATTTTGCCTTTTATAATGTTTTGTAGTTCTTCTTTGATCCTAAATTCCTCCCTTCTCCAAAGATCTGATAGGCAAATTGTTCCTTGTTCTCCTAATTTGTTTATGGTATTATCCTTTATGTCCAAATCACGTGCCAATTTGACCTTATTTTGATTTGGGTGTGAGAGGTAGGTCTATGCCAATTTTCTGACATTATTTTCCAGTTTTCCTAGTAATTTTTGTCAAATAGTGATTTCTTATCCAGAAGCTGGAGTTTGGGAATTTAGATTTCACTAATTCCTTTGATAATTCTTGACCTTTGATATTCTTGTTCTTCCAGATGAATTTTTTTATTATTTTTTTCTAATTCTATAAAATAATATTTTGACTGTTTGATTGGTATGGCACTAAATAAGTAGACCAATTTGAGCAGAATTGTCATTTTTATTATATTAGTTCAGCCTAGCCATGAACAATTGATATTTTTCCAGTTGTTTAGATCTGATTTTATTTTTGTGAGAAGTGTTTTGTCATTGTTTCCATATAGTTCTTGGGTTTGTCTTGCCAAAAACTAATTTTTTGAAGGAAAAAACACAAACAACAATAAAATGGGCAACCCACTAGCTAATTTTTAAAAAACTGAGAGGAATAACTAAATTAGCAAAAAACAAACAAACAAAAATCCAAACAGACCAAGAAAGGAAAAATTGCAGGAAATGGAAAGAAAAATGATTAGTTTTCAGTAATAGCTTCATTTATATTTTACATGGAAACAAACCTAAATGTGCAAAAAAAAAGATTTAATATTAAGAAAAAAATTAAAATATAACCAATTTGCCTAATATGAATGTCAGAATCTGAACAACTCAGTCCCAGGAAGTAAAAGTGAATTGCTATAAATGAACATAGGTGTTGGGGGGAAGAGGGAGTACTGAATGGATGGAGGGGAACCAGTTCCATAGGGAGTCTCGAATTCTAGTGCACATTTAAGGAACATTAATCTCTCTGCTACACATTCTATTTACAGGATAGAGAAAAAAGAAACCTTTGTAAATTCCTTCAATTTACATATCTATAGTCTTGATACTCAAACTAGGAAACAATCAAGTAGAAAAATAAAATTATAGACCAATTTTAGGTATAAAATAATATATAAAAATATTAACCAAAAGGATAATTGTTTTTACTGTTTTATTACATTATTTAAAATGCTGGCTATCAAACAATAAGAGGAAGATATCTCATATCTTATGAAGAGTCTCATATACTTATATAGCTATACTACTGCTTAGTAAATTCACTAATCACAGTAAAATGAAACAACAGCTTCAATGAGGTAATAGGATATAAAATAAACTAACAAAATTATTAACCTGTATAATCTCTGTGTGTGTGTATGTGTGTGTGTCTAACAAAACTCAAAAGAAAGTGAGAAATTTCATTCAAAATAAATATATATATATTTCAAAGTTATTTTGAATGAAATATATATATAGCATTTAAATTAATAAGACATACTCAAAGCATATACATATAACTATAAACAAACAACATTTTCTAATCTCAGTATTTTGTGAAGTAGTTATCAAAATTATCATGCACTGTTTCCATCACAGCATTTATCAATAGAACAGTCAAGATGAATAAAACAGAAGTAAACAGATAATGTCAAATAAAAACTTTTGGGAGAAGGGATCCCAATTAATCAATGAAAAACTGCTTTAAAAACTAGAAAGCACTTTGGCTAAAGGGAAATTCAGATTAGCAGCATATATCATAAAGCAAATAAGAAGTACAAACTATTAGCAACCATTGGGGTGGGGAGGGAGGAGTAGGGGAGGGGAGGGGGTAGAGATATTCCAAATCATAAAGAGAAATGCATGCAAATCCCTGAGAAGTAATGCAAAACTAAAGAACTCTAAGATCTTATGTCATACCCATCAAATTGATTCAGAAGAATAAAACCATAAATAGTTTTGAAAAAATCTTGGAAAATCAGGCCCTTATTATTAAAGACTCTTATTATTAAAACTTTGAATTGGTCCAACAATTCTGGAAAACAATTTGGAATTATGATTGGTAAATTACTAAATTGTTAGTAGCTTTTCCTTAGATGTATCTTAACAAATCAAGATAAAAAGATATAGTTTGGATAAATTCCAGTATATGAGTATAAAGAAATATCATGATACTATAATAGAAAAACGTAAGGAATTTGCATAAACATGAGAATGCTTATATGACTCTATATGGGCTAGCTTCTTGGAGGTCTCAGGGTCAGCCAGAGTTAGGATAAATTAAAGTCCTTGATCTTTAGGGGAAGACGTGAAGGAGACAAACTGCCACGAAGCTTGCCAAAGATGTATCCTGGATTCTCGAGTCCAAAGCCACCAGCTTCTCCCCTCCTCATCCTACTGCAAAGTGACTCTGGCCTCTGTCCTTCTGCCCTCCAATCCTGGCTTATCATTATCTAAACAGCAAACATTCAGCAAGCACCCAACAATGAGAAGAGCCATTTATCCAAACATATGCTAATAAAGACATTGTCTCACTTTTAATAGGTAATTAGCCTTAAGTGTCTGAGTCAAGTACACCTTTTCAGAGTTTTAGCCCTCTACATGACTCAATGAAAAATGAGGAACCATTAAAACAATATTCCAGTTATCCCAGCAGTTTTTTTTTTTTATCAAATAATGAATTCTTATCCCAAAAGTTAGGATCTTTGGGTTTGTCAAACACTAGATTGCTATAGTTGACTATTCTGTCTTGTGAACCTAACCTTTTCCACTGATCAACTAATCTATTTCTTAGCCAATACCAAATGGTTTTGGTGACTGCTGCTTTATAATATGATTTTAGATCAGGTACAGCTAGGCCACCTTCATTTGATTTTTTTTTTCATTAATTTCCTTGAGATTCTCAACTTTTTATTGTTCCATATGAATTTTGTTGTTATTTTTTCTAGATCATTAAAATATTTTCTTGGAAGTCTGATTGGTATGGACCCACACTTAACACCATATACCAAGATAAGATCAAAATGGGTCCGTGACCTAGGCATAAAGAACAAGATTATAAATAAATTAGAGGAACATAGGATAGTTTATCTTCAGACTTGTGGAGGAGAAAGAAATTTGTGACCAAAGATGAACTAGAGGCCATTACTGATCACAAAATAGAAAATTTTGATTATATCAAATTTAAAAGCCTTTGTATAAACAAAACTAATGCAAACACGATTAAAAGGGAAGCAACAAACTGGGAAAACATATTCATAGTTAAAGGTTCTGATAAAGGCCTCATTTCCAAAATATATAGAGAATTGACTCTAATTTATAAGAAATCAAGCCATTCTCCAATTGATAAATGGTCAAAGGATATGAACAGACAATTTTCAGATGATGAAATTGAAACTATTACCACTTATATGAAAGAGTGTTCCAAATCACTATTGATCAGAGAAATGCAAATTAAGACAACTCTGAGATACCACTACACACCTGTCAGATTGGCTAAGATGACAGGAAAAAATAATGATGAATGTTGGAGGGGGAAAACTGGGACACTCATGCATTGTTGGTGGTGGTGTGAACGAATCCAACCATTCTGGAGAGTAATCTGGAATTATGCCCAAAAAGTTATCAAACTATGCATACCCTTTGATCCAGCAGTGTTACTACTGGGCTTATACCCCAAAGAGATACTAAAGAAGGGGAAGGGACCTGTATGGGCCAAAATGTTTGTGGCAGCCCTGTTTGTAGTGGCTAGAAACTGGAAATTGAATGGATGCCCATCAATTGGAGAATGGCTGGGTAAATTGTGGTATATGAATGTTATAGAATATTATTGTTCTGTAAGAAATGACCAGCAGGATGAATACAGAGAGGCTTGGAGAGACTTACATGAACTGATGCTAAGTGAAATGAGCAGAACCAGGAGATCATTCATTATACACTTCGACAATGATATTGTGTGAGCATGTATTCTGATGGAAGTGGATTTCTTTGACAAAGAGACATGAGTTTCAATTGATAAATGATGGACAGAAGCAGCTACACCCAAAGAAAGAACACTGGGAAATGAATGTGAACTATTTGCATTTTTGTTTTTCTTCCCGGGTTATTTTTACCTTCTGAATCCAATTCTCCCTGTGCAACAAGAGAACTGTTCAGTTCTGCAAACATATATTGTATCTAGGATATACTGCAACATATCTAACATATATAGGACTGCTTGCCATCTAGGGGAAGGGGGTGGAGGGAGGGAGGGGAAAAATCGGAACAGAAGCGAGTGCAAGGGATAATGTTGTGAAAAATTACCCTGGCATGGATTCTGTCAATATAAAGTTATTATAAAAGAAAAGAAAAGGAAAAAAAAAAAGAACAATATTCAAAATAACTACTATATAGTGTAAAAGAAAACAACTGCTGCAATCAGATGAAGTATAATGATCCATATTGATTCAAAAGAATAAGGATGAAACCACTCTTTGATCCTTCTAGGGAATTAAGAACATTAAAGTGACAGATGCATTGGGCCACTTTTCTTGACTTTTTAAAAATTTTTAATAAGGGAGAAAATTTTCATGGACATAACAAAATGTGATTGTGATGTTAAAAAAAAAAAAAGAGTACAACTATTTTTTATAGAGGAAGACCTGAGATACTTAGCTTAGAGAGAGAAAAATTGGGGATACATAGTATTGCTTTTAAGCCAGTTAAATGATTGTCATATGGAAGTAGGATTTGATTTTTTTTTTCTGCTTTACATTAGAAATCATATTTAGGATAAATAGGTGAGAGTTGTAGAGAGGAAATATTTAACTTGGTATAAAGAAGAAGTTTTCATTACAGTTGTCCAAAAGTAGAAAATGTTGCCAAAGGAAGTAATGGTTGCTTCTTCACTGGGATTATGTTGCTGTTACATTTGTTAGAGGTTATTGTCAAAAGATTTTGTGGTTCAAATAGAGGTTAGAGCCAGAGTAATGTGTAGACTGAATGTAAATCAATACATGCTATATTCACTCTCCCCCATCCCCTTTTTTTTCCTCTTTATTTTTTTTTTACTCTTGTGGTTTTTCCCTTTTGTTCTGATTTTTCTATCCCAACATGATTCATAAGGAAATATTTTTTTTTTAATGAATGCATGTAAATAGCAAAAAATGTTTTTGTATATTTAGGGAAAATAAAAATTTTAAAAACAACAACAAAACCAAATAGAGATCAGACTAAATGACAACTAAGATAATGATCACTAAGATAGCTTACAATTATTAGATTCTTCTCAATAGATCAAGATGGTTTTAAATGTTTATTGAATACTTATCTTTGTTTTGACTTTTCTACTTAAACTATAATTTTCTGTCAAAAGTTAATTATTAGAAATAATATGAAGTACAAATTAAGTGAAAAGGTTAGTTTGGACAGCCAAATAGTAGACCTAACCACAATAACATTAAAATTTACCCCCCAAAAGTTGAATATTTGCAGAGTAATATTTGCTATGAAAGAGAATTCAAAATTGAAATGATTAGTCTTGGATTCAGTCCAAGGTGGCTTGAATAAATTAAATACCAAAAAGACCTTGTTATAGTATTTTCATATTTAAGGGAATTCCATGTCATGGACCCTAAGGACAACATCAGAACCAAATTCCAGTATACTAAATTGCTGTTAATGAATAATTAAGGGTCAGTTTACATTTCATTCATTATAGTTAGCTCACCATTTTTTTTTTATCAGTTTGCAGCTCATATTTTATCTAAATGAATTATAGCAGAAACCATGGGGGGCAAATGCCAAATGGGATTATAGCTAATGATGACCTCAAGTTTGCTTCTCATTTTCTTTACATCTGTTTTGTATATCCAAAGACCTTTTTCAAGTAATTGAAAATTACTTGAAAGTTCCTTTCAGTGATTGAATTCCAAAAAAGCTTTTGCAATTCCCTTGTTTTCTATTATAATCATAAAATTAAAATTGTTGTCCTAAGGCTTGTAAAAGAAAAATTTCTTTAGGAGCAAATTAAATATGAAAGCTCACTAACTGTATAGAAAATAGACTACTTTACTTGCTAAGAAATACAAATTAAATGCAAATATTAATATATGCGTACCATCCTAGAAATTAAAGGAGAGGTTATATTTTCATCAAGGTCACAGAGTCACAAAGCATATGTGGAACCTGCGATTTGGAATATTTCTGGGTGGCATTTGATTTGTTCTTTCAAGTGGCAAAGTGATAAAAAAAAAATAATATACAGAGAGGCATGTAATAGAATGGATAAAGAGGTGGCCTTGAAGCAGGAAGAGTTGGATTCAAGACTAGCTTTTAACCAACACCAGCTAAGTTACTTTTTAAGTTGCAACTTCTCAATGATCTATGAAACTTTGTTATGTTAATTAGAAAAACCAGTTGAATTGGTCAAGGAAGTTTTCTCACCTTGGAGTTCTGTATGCCAAAGAATTCACAGTCTCTTTCCACTAATAAATACATATTTGAGAAAATTAAATAATCCAGTGCAATTTTGATTTTCTTAAGCCCAGTTTCTTGACTATGCTAAATTTTACAGGAAAGGCTGATACTTTCAAACACATTGTGTTTTTTTTTTTTGTTTTTGTTTTTTGTTTTTATAGAACTGCATTTTTGTTAATTGGTGAAGTATTTCTATTTCTATTAAAAAAAGAATTAATAATTTTTAATTTGAATAGAAATAGATACCTGAGAAGAAAGTTACATATAAAAAATTAAAAATCCGTTTGACACATTTTCATTCAAGAAGATTTGGAAGTGTGTATGTGATCTTTTATATTCATAGTGGATGTTATATTAGCCTACTTCTTAAAAATGAAACTTGAATTGTTAAGTAGCAAATAATGGGCATATTCTGTTATTTTTATATATCACTGTAATGTCCAGACTAGCTTTCTGGAGAATCTCAGAAGTGTTGAAGGCAGGAGAGCCTCCATGAAGCTGGCCAGAGATGGAGTCTGGAGCCTGGATTCTTGAAGTCTTTTCTGTGTCCATGGCTGAGACTCTTCTGTGTCTGTATCCGAGACTCTCAGTTCCCATCCTCTCAAGTATACCTTTCCAGAGTTCTGGCCCTCTACATATCACCTGTTCTATGACTGAGATATACATACATATATACATACATACACACACACACATATATGTATGTGTGTATATTTATATCTATTTACATATATATGCCAAATCCTCAGTTTTAAGAAAACTTTTAAGTAGAAAATACTGGGTATATTTTGTTCTTTTTATATGTCACTTCTATTACACACACACACACACACACATATACATATATATTTTTGTGTGTGTGTATGTAAATATATATGCCAAATATTAAGTTTTAAGAAAACATGTTTAAATAAGCTGTTTTATGTGCTATCTGTATATGAACTTTTAAAATTTAGGATGTGAATAGAATTTTAAAATGGTCTAACTTCTTTCCCTTTCACTATATAACAGGATGTACTTTCATACAAACAGAAGAGACTGTAATCTAGTCCTTGATTTGTCACTTTTTAACTATATGATTTTTTAGCCAAATGTCCGAATATTTCATTTTTTCTTTGCGTACATCAAAGAATCACTGTATTGCATGATATATAAAAGTGCTCTGGGAAAGAAAAATCCTATAAAAATGTAAAATACCATTAGTTTCTTGAAGAGTTTTAGACACTTAGTAGGGGTTCAACAAATATTTATTGAACAAGTTAATAGGGGATACTTTGTCCAATAGTCTCTCTTATTTTTCCAAAAAGATTTATTGGTCATAATATTATATTATATATACACTCATTAAAACCCTTTGTGAATTCTTAATCTCTTTTGAAATGATCATCTTAAAAATTTTCATTTATATAATTTTATATTTTTGAGAATGTTATGACATTATTTATTAGATCAAAGATTCAGATGAAATAAAATAATACTTAAGCTCACTTTCATGTTCAGTATTGAGAATGTTTTACTGTTACAGTTTTTAATTCAAACAACAAATATTTATCAAGTGTCTTCTCCAGGATTGGCGATAAAAACAGGTAGAAATATACAAAAATAAATGACACAAAACCTGCTTTCAGGGTTCTTGAGTTAGTGAATAACTTACTAAGTAGCAAATGAGAATTAAGAGATAAATAAAGTATTGCAATGAATCTGTGCTATTACTGATGTGTGTTTTTCCCTCCAGTGATGCATTTTGGAATTCATACATATCTGCTTGTTTTGTCCCATTCTTGTCTATGGCTTCTATGAGTTTCACCACAGTAAATTTAACATTGACATTTTGTGACAACTGTGCTAGCACCTAGGATACCCCAGAATCAGCTGGAGTCAGGATAAGCAAAAGTCCTTAGTTTTTATTCTTGGTCTTTAGATGCAGGATTGAAGTGGATGTAAGCAGAATCTCTGCAACTGCCTTCTTCCTCATCTACTGCCAAAAGTGACTCTGGCTAGTCTTACTCCACCCCCTAGTCCCTCCTACAATCCTCTGTATACAACAATCATTGAGCCAGCACAGATTAGTGGGAAGGACCATTTTCCAAGTATATGCCCATAGAGTATTGTCCAATCAGTAATTAGCCCTAAGTGCTTGAACCGACCTCAGTGCAATGAGTCAAGAGTTTCAGTCCTCTAAATCTCCCATTTTCTTTTGTTTTAGAATACAGATGGTCATGCCATCCCTGACTTCACAGGAAAGGAAGTGAAAGCACTACAAAGGAGATGATCATGCCCTTCCTGACATCTCAGGAAGGGAGATGAAAAGCTCCAAAGGGAAGTGGGGATTGCTAGTGGGTTTCTGGGCTGAAGGGTCTTATTAGAAACAGGTATGCACAAACCCATCAGCATGGGAGGTATTAGACAAGCACATAGCAATAATGCACAGGCTATTAGTGATGACTCCCCACAATTAATGTAGGCTCAATGTGGTGCAACAAACATGAATTGTATATGCAAGTAGTGATATAACAAACAATATAAATCAATATGGTATTATAAGAGATTTTCAGAAGTCTTAGAAGGAGGGTATGTAAACAACAATCACACATACGCCTTCTTCAGCAGCCAAGAAATAGTCCAAAACCAATCTATTGTCCTTGCTTCACATGTCAGGGAATCCAATGATCCCTGCAACATTTTGAGTATTCTAATTGATTACAAGGGTTATTATCCTTTCAAAGTGCTTAGTCAGTCTTTTTGGCTCATACTTTTCCTTAATGGCATTCTTTATATTGCATCTCTTTCATAGTTGCCTGTATTTGATATGATATACCAGAATATATACCTAACATATATTTCTTCACTGCTCTTTATGTAATCTCCAAATGCATTTGTAAGACTAAAATAGGCTCAGAATCAAACAGGAAAAGTGGAGTAGACAATACTGTTTTTGGTAACTGCAGAGTTGGTGTATAAGAAGTTTTCAAGGAAGATTAGCATCTGGAGTGAGGGCTGCTGAGCCCTTTTCAGGGATGCTTTCTACCTTTGGTGTCTGCCTGATCCTCCTAACTCTCGTCTTTGGCTCCATGAAGCTGTAGTATGTACAGTGACTACACCTTAAAACATTTCAGCACATGAGCTAAATCAGGTTGAGTTAACTAAGGTAAACCAAGTTAGTTAATTAAGGGATCTCAGAACCTTAGGTGAATATGTTCTAAGCAGATAAAGACTTTCTTTGGCAGAATGGGCAGATAAGAACAATTTGTTTCAATGGATATGAAGGCAGTTTAAGCAGATACTATGGAGCACTTCAAAGTTGTTTAGACATCATAGATACCAAGGTCATCCATTGCATCCCTAGATGTCTTAACTTTGTCTTGCTACTGGACTCTGATGACTCTGGAAGATAAAGTGAAATTAATGACTTCTTTGACCAACTCTGTCCCACTTAAATCCATTTATGTAAGAATCAAAAGATATCACCCATTCCATTTTACCTTTTTACCCATCTCACAGTAAAGTGGACAGGTAAATGATGAAGCAATAGATGTTTATATGATGGGAGCTGTAGCCACAATCTCACATACAGATGGTTCAGGCCACAGGGTCATTTTCTTAGACTTAGCCCCTTGGAGATCTGGGCAGTCTCTTAAAGACTGCTCTGCTTACCTCTTGGTTGGAGGTTGGAACTAGAATTAGGGTGCCCTAAAAGTTGTCTGCTTCACCCAACTCTGACCTGGTGTGGATTTTGCCCTGTGACTGAAACAAAAAAACAATGTGTGAAAACTTTTGCAAATATGATTCCACTCATCATGAGTACATAGAATGTACAAATGCTTATAAAAAATGCAAAATCCAGTA
Organism: Antechinus flavipes; assembly: GCF_016432865.1. Classification (NCBI taxonomy): domain Eukaryota; kingdom Metazoa; phylum Chordata; class Mammalia; order Dasyuromorphia; family Dasyuridae; genus Antechinus; species Antechinus flavipes. Next base: position 353,136,713 of record NC_067401.1, on the reverse strand, counting down.
GATCTGACAGATGAACAGGTCTTGCTGCAAAAGAACTCAGCAGATATCACATTCAAATAGTGAAATAAGGCTAAGTGAAACAAGACTCAAATGAAGGTCAGCTTACCAAAGTCAGATTTGAAAATATTTTTTTCCTGGAGTGGCTGCAGTGAAGAGGAGCCCAATGAAGATACATAAATTTGTCAATCCAAACTAATCTAGTCAACAAGCCTCTATGCCTACCAAAAGGAGTGAATGGGAGACTGTCAATTCCTGCATGCAAGAAAGTGCCCACCACTATCATCAGTGGGTTTGCTTCTCCTATGATGAACTTTAATGAACTCAGAATTTTTTACAAAGACCTAGAGACCTCCATCATCAATGTACCAAAAGATGGTAAGCTTATAATTCTGAATGACTTTAAGACCAGAACAGACATACTATCAGATGTAACAGGGAGGAGGAATGGAGTCAGAAAGAAGAATAGCAGTGGTCACTTACTTCTGAAGCCTTGTGCATCCCATGATCTTCTTATCACCAACACTGTCTTCTGTTTACCTAAAGGTAATAAAACTTGCACCCTTACAACAAATATTGGCATTTATTGAATTATTAGATCATTAAGGGAGAAAAGACAGGTTTTGAGAAATGACAAAGCCAACATATGTTACAAAATTTTAAATATTCACTCCAAGCTAAATATTTGCATTCAACAAGAGGGGTGTACAGAAAGCAAGAACAATACTAGCAGACTTAAAGTCAATGCATTACAATTCTCATCCGAACAGAAACTGTTCCTTATTAAATTAGAGGGAAAACTGAGCCAGCCTATGGTTAGCAACGTGGAACAAAAAACACCTAGGCAGCTTTCAGAGATTTAGTATACAGTATAGGGTTTATTAATCTGGGCCAGAATATTCACAAACACTAATTGGTTTAATGAAAATAAAAGGGAAATTCAGAAGCTGCTAAATGAAAAACAATTAGGGCTTACCAATAAGATAATTTATGTCTCTAAGAAAATAGCATTTAACTCCATCAAAAGTAAAGTGCAAGTAAAGCTGAGAGAGGTGCAGAATTCTTGGATCAGTAAAAAGGCAGATGATATCCAGTTTTATGCTAATAAAAATTTAAAGCAGTTTTATGATGCTCTGAAGGCCACTTATGAGCCAAAGACCTATTGTACATCTCAAATATTCAGTATTGATGAGGCCATATTGATTAATGTTATAGTAGATGTGATCCTAGAGAGATGAACTGAATACTTCCATAGAGTTCTCAGTCATCAAACAATGCTGAAGTAATTGACTATTGTCTCAGATTGATGTCAATCCCTATTTAGCTGAATTTCCAACTAAAGAACAGATTTTGAATGCCATTGGGCTCCTTTCATGTGACAAAGTTCCTGTTATTGATTCTATTCCAACTGAAATTCATAAGCAAGAAATCCATTACTTATACAGAAGCTGAATGAAAATTTCCTAATTATATGGCAAGAAATGGTTATCCCCCAGAAGTTCAAGCATGCTTCCATGGAAATAGATTTTCCTGTGACAATTACAGAGTAATCTCTCTCTCTCTTACTCACTGTTGGCAAGATTCTTGCCAGAGTGCTCCTTAATAGGCTGATCCTTCATATGGAAGATGGTTGTCTATAAAATAGCCAATGAGGCTTCAGAAAGGGTTAAGGGGTAATCAGCATTATGCTTGCTACCCAACAAGTCCAGGAGAAAGGCCATGAGCAGAAAAAAGATCTGTATATAATGTTCATTGATCTGACTGAGGTCTTTGATACTTTTAGTCATAAGGAGTTGTAGAAAATTATGTCAAAATTTGGTTTCCCAGAGAAGTTTAACAGTATTGTATATCAATTTCATGTTTACATGCTTTCCTAAGTTCTTAATAAAGGATGCTCTCATGATTTCCTAGTCACCAGTGGAGCAAGGTTGTGTGCTTTTTAGCATGATATTTTCAGGAATGTTGTCAGATACCTTCAAGAAAGATGAAAAAGGCATCAAGGTCTGCTATTGCACTGATAGTAAATTACTTAACTTGAAAAGGATGTACAAGCCAAGATGAAAGTAAAGGAAGAGTTTGTACATTTTTTGTTGTTGTTGTTGTTGTTGTTGTTGTTGTTGTTGTTGTTGTTGTCCATAGATGATTGTGCACCCAGTGTAGCCTCTTAAGCTAAGATGCAGCAAAGTATGGCTTGATTCTCTGCTGTTTGTGCAAATTTTGGCCTAACAATTAGCACCAAGAAAATACAGGTTTCTCTACCAGGCAACACCACACCATCCATATGTGCAACCATTGGTTACAGTAAATGTAGAAATTTGAATACTATGGATAAGTTCACTTACTTTGGCAGTATACTTTTCCAGTATGTACACATAAATGATGAAGTTGATGTATGCATTGCCTTAGCTAGTTCAGTGTTTGGGAGGCTTCAAGGGAAAGTGTGGGAAAGAAGAGTTAGTAGGCTGTCTATCAAAGTAAAGGTCTACAGAGCCTTTGTGCTGATCTCATTGTTGTATGAAACCTGGGCAATCTACCAGTACCTTGTCATGAAACTGAATCATTTCCATCTGAATTGTCTTAGGAAGATTCCAAAGATCACCTTGTCAGATAAGATACTAGATGCTGAAGTCCTTTCTTGAGTTAAACTGCCAAGCATTTCAACTTTCTTATATGAAGCACATCTCCCATGGAATGGCCATGTTTGAATGTCCAATGTACATTTGCCTAACAGACAGTTTACAGAGAACTTATACAAGGCAGGAGGTGGTCAGGAGAAATGATATGTAGACATATTCAAGGTCTCTCTGAAGAACTTTGGAATTGATTGCATGATATAGGAGACAATGGCAAGGATCCATCCAGCATGGTATGCCCACATCAAAGAAACTGCTTGTTCTGTTGAGGACAGAATTACAGTAGCTCAAAAGAAATGGGACACGTTCAAATTTAGAGACATCTCCACTCTAAATGCTCATATAAACTGTTTGTGCCTTTCCTGTGATAGAGTCCTCTATGCTTATAATAGGTTTAATTAGCCAGTCAGACACACTGTACCTATCCCAAGAACATTTTGGTCTTCTTCAAAAACAAAGGACAACAACCAACCAATCAATCTTGCCCAGGTGCCTGTTTATGATATGATACTTACTTGTTCACACCTCATACATACTTCATTAATCTTTGGTGATCCCCAAATAATGCTGTTATTGGGAAACTGAGGCAAGCTTGGAATTCAACAGGAAAAATGGAGTAGACTATGTTGTGTTTGGTAATTTTGAGTTCTTTCAAAGACTTACTATTGTAGTTCAGCTGTTTCATTTGTGTCTGACTCGGTGACCCCATTTAAGATATTCTTGGTAAGGAGACTGGAGTGGGTTACCATTTCCTTTTCCAGTTCATTTTAGAGGTGAAGAAACTGAAACAAGTAGTATTTGTACAAAATGACATGGCTAGTAAGTATATGTGACTGAATTTGAATTAAGGAAGATGTCATATTCTAAGTCTGGTATTATATCTTACTATGACATCTTGGCTTTTCCCTGAAAGAAAGGCCAGATTTTTTCCCAGTAATGTGGTAAACTAATAAGGTAATATCTAATGGAATATAAGCCCATGAAAAAGATGAGCTGGACTGTTTCATGGCTAAGTTACTTTCCTTATTTGAATTAGAGGAATTCATTATAACAATTTGAATGAGGGCTCTTTCTCTGAATTCTAGGGATTTTAAAATAAGGAGACATTCAGTTTCTCCTACAAATTTTAATTCCTACATTTCATAGTGATACTTTACACAAATGAATGATTAGAAAGTAAATTTTTGTCAACCAATGGGAAAGGAGAAAACTCTCTGGACTTGTAGTCCGGATTAAATTTAGTAATGAATATTCTTTTTCAGTAAACTAGAGACTAGAGAGATAATATAATCCTCCAAATTTACATCCAGATTGGGAAAATAATCTGATTCTTCAAAAGATAAATGCCAAGCTCTACCATTTCATACAGAAAAATTTCCATTTCTGAAGGATAGAGCATCACTTGTAGGTTCCAGATCAGGAACTGGTGAGATAGATCTATTTTCTTCAAGTACATCTATTTACAGATCTAACATTGAGATTTTTGAATACTGAAATGAGTTAAAGGTTCAATGAATCTGATTCATCTATTGGTTCACATTGGACCTGTCCTCAAAAAAGATAGCAGCCTAGACTATTAGTTGGCTCTAATTCTAAGAAAGATTGCCCTGCATAGTCATTATATGCAAATAACAACTTGTTTAAGGCATGCCTTTCCAATCTTACTTTTTTGAACTAGTCTTCAGCTTCAGCCTGGGAGCCAAAAGTTTTCTGAAAATTCCAGAGCACTTGTGGAGCCATATTAGGATACATTCAGCAAAATATATAAAAATACAATAACCATAAATGAGGTTAATTTGCAGCTTTCTAAGTCAATAAGCAAACCATTTGACACCATTGCTAGCATACTATAAGTAGATTAGGATAACTGATATGTATTTTGCCACTAGATTTAGATGGCTCTGGAGGAGAAAGTGAGACAGATGGTCTTGTACAGACCTCCCTCACTTAAATCCAATTCACTTTCATGTCATTGCATATCCTCTGTCAGGTGATGGTTCTCTTTGTTGAATGAAAGACAAACGACAACAACAAATATAAATATAGAACACGTTAGATAATAGCCTTTTTTGTTATTGTTGTTCAGTATTTCATGTATTGGGATGTTTTAAATCTGTTTGACACTCTACCCACCTATCTATCCACCAGAAAATTGCTTGGGGCAAGAACAAATCCCAAAGGACAATTTTCTTATTTCTATATAACTTTTATGAGAATAATATACATACTCTTTGAGAGTATCTTCAATGAGGGATTAGTAGAAAATGAATAGGCTTTCATGAGTAATAATTCACTTTTAATTTCACACAATTGACTGAAAAGATGTAAAAATATAATATCCCACTGATCTTATTGTTTGTTGTTTATAACAAACCTTTTGAATCAAGCAGCAAAATATTGCATCGAAAACTTTACCAACAAGGTATCTCCTATGCATACATCAAAATTATGCAATTTTAAGAAAAGATATAAAAACAAAATAACATTGCTTCAAGGGTCTCTGGTAATTAAAATTAAAAACAAAGCATAAAGTTGATAGATGTGTACTTATCAGGATTGTTAACTACTGTTTAGGAGGATATTCAGGATAGTTTAATTTGATGAAGGATTCCCTATAAATGGTGAAGTACTTCAGATGATTTTCTTTTTGGCTAGTCTCTGCTGAGTACTTAAATCTCTGGAATATTATAAAACTTCCTGGTTGAAATCTATAACCTCTTAAGAGAGTTTAGTATAACTATCATCAGCATTGTATTTGAAGTATTTTATTATGATTGAAGTGACTGAAGAATGCTTAATACCCAGACTATAACATATAGTTAGATGGACGACTTGTAGAGCTCATTGATCAATACATTTATCTTGGATAAATAGTATAAAAAGGCCAATGATCTGAGTCCAAAATTAAACAAAAGGATAGTAGACTAGATCACTTGTGAGAAATTGTAAATCTTTATTAATCATTTCAAAATTGTTCCTTGAAATTAAGACTTGTCTTTTTAATACAGGTATTTTATCAGTGTTACAACATTATAGTGTTCAGATGGTTAAAACTGAATATCATTCACATTGGGGAATGGAGAAGTATGTTATGTGTCTGAGAAGATTTCAACAATTAAAAATGAGAACCTCTTATGAAGAACTCAACTAAAAGATATCATCAAAGAAATATAAAAACAAAAATGATAACATCATTTTTGATATCATATAATATCAAAATATCTATATAGATATATAATCAAAAATATATAATATCAAAATATAATATAATAATAATAATGAGAAGAGCACCCCATGTACTAAATTTATGAGGGTATATGAATGAAGGTCATGAAGATATGACATGAGTGGGGTTCATGATCTGCATGATGGAGGAAACATCCACATGCATAGGATCAAATTTCAGTATTTGAACATATTTCACAAATAGAAAAGAGGTCAAAATTGCTTTTTCAATGTCACAGTATTCTCAAAGTCATTTCTAGTGAGTAGTTTCCAAGAAGACATTGAAAACAAAACTCACTACAACTATAAAAATCCACAAGTAGTAGTAGGAATAAATAATAATGGGAAATAAATTCTAAATACAGTAAACTTGCAACAAAATACAACTCATTAAAGTCATTAAATTTTTTGATAGAACTAGAATCCAATAGCTGAAGACAGCATTATAAAATTTTTCAAAGTAAAAATTGGCTATCTGATTAACACTAGCCTATGGCCTCTTAAAATGTCTCAAACTTAGACAGTAATAACTGTGCATGTTTATTTTTTCCTTATATGGAATTTTTATAGTGCCATTTTTGTGTGTGTGTGTGTGTGTGTGTGTGTGTGATACCACTCTTATATACATACTTATGTAAAGGTAGTGGTTAATGAGTCAATCACCTATGGGGTCCTCAAACTACAGCCTGAGGATGATTATCCCCCTCACCCAGGGCTATGAAGTTTCTTTATTTAAAGGTCCATAAAACAAAGTTTTTGTTTTTACTATAGTCTGGCCCTCCAACAGTCTGAGGGACAGTGAACTGGCCCCCTATTTAAAAAGTTTGAGGACCTCTGAATCCACTACAATACATAATTAAATGCCATTCCCTAGTGCTTTTATTATGTAAGAATATATTTCTGGAGGAATGGAGCCAAGATGACGTAGAGCAGACACAACTTTGTGTGACCTACTCTGACCTTCTCTCAAACCAATAGCAGATTAAGCCTCTAAATTGGTTTTGGAGTCAAAGAATCCACAAATATTTGAAGTACAATACATTCCCAGAAGAAGATACCTTGGAAGAACTTCAGAACAGGTCTCTTTCAAATGGGCAGAGGGACAGTCTGCTGAGCCCAAACCTCAACACAGGGAGACCTAGGGCCAGGAGACAGGTCATTGCAGATTCCATGCACGTAGGAATCTTCTGTGAGCCTCTTAGGCTACTCTGTCCTCTTTGCAAGTAGCTGGTTTGGTAAATTTGTTATAAAAGGCAAATTGTAAACCACTGCGACCCAGAAGAATGCCAGACCTAGCTGCTATTACCCAGCACTGGAAATCAATCAACAGAACTGCCCCAGGGCAAATTAAAGCAGCTTTCACTTCTTTGCTTTGAACAGACCTCAAGCCTTTAAAAATGAATAAAAAAAAAATCAAAAAGAACTCTCACAGCTTTTATGGAGAGAGAAAGAGAAGAACAGACCTCAAATCCTGAGGTTCCTAAAGGCAAAGCAACTCCCGATGAAACCCCAAAGGGATACATGAGCTGGTCCCCATTTTACAAGGCTTTCTTGGAAGATTGCATAAAGGATCTTAAAAGAGAAGAAAAATAGGGAAATAAAATGAGATCATTGCAACAAGGGAGGGAAAAAGCATATAATGCCCTACAAAAGAGATATGAAAAAGATATCAATTCACTGAAAAACAAAATTTGTGAAATGGAAAAAGAATGGCAATGAACAAAAATTTTTTTTTTGTTCATTGCCAAAAAAATTTAATTGGCTAGTTACAAAAGGAGCTAAAAAAGGTAGCTGAAGAAAATAATAAACTAAAAATTAGAATTGAACAAATGGAAGTGAGTGACTCAATAAGACTTCAAGGATCAGTCAAACAAAAACAAAAAAAAATGAAAAAATAGAAGAAAATATGAAACATCTCCTGGAAAATAGATCTAGGAGAGACAATAAAGACTATTGGACTTCCTGAAAGCCATGATGGAAAAAAAAAGAACCTAGACATTATCTTACAGGAAATCATAAAAGAAAACTTCCATAATATTTTAGAATCAAAAGGTAAAATAGCCATCAAAAGAATTCACCGATCACCTCCTGAAAGAGATCACAAAATTAAATCCCCAAGGAATATTGTGGCTAAATTTCAGAACTGTCACACCAAGGAAAAGATATTGCAAGCAGCCAGAAAGAAACAATTTAAACACTGAGGAGCACAATAGGATTAGCTAGGACCTAGCAGTTTCCACCTTAAAGAATCACAGGGCTTGGAATCTGATATAATGTATAAGGCAAAGGAAGTTGAATTACAGCCAAGAATGAGTTTTCCAGTAAAAATGAGCATTATCTTTCAGGGATGAAGATGGACATTCAATGAGAGAAGTGAATTTCACCTATTTCTAATGAAAAAAAAAAAGAATTGAACAAAAAATTTGATCTCCAAATACAGAATTCAAGAGAAGCATAAAAAGATAAAAAGGAAAGAACTCTTGAGAACTATATTTCTGTTATGGATATACTTAGAAAATGCAGGTATAATTTGATTTTATTATGATAATATGAAAAAGAAACTAGAGGTAGAAAGGGGATTGTACTGGGAAAAGGAGGTAAAATAAGAGAAATTACATCTCACAAAAAGGCAAAGAAAACCTATTATAATTGGGGGAAAAAAGGGAGAGGGATGAGCTTTATGTGTATTTTATTCTCATCAGATTTGTCTCTGGGATTATCAGACATATTTGATTTCACATAGAAACTTGTCTCACCTTATAGGGAAGTGGGAGAGAAAAGGGGAAAAGAAAGGGAAAGACTAATAGAAGGAAAAACAGAAGTATTAAAGGAAAGGTGTAAAAAGGGGGAGGGGCTCTAAAGGGGGAAGACTGTTTGAGGGAGGTAGTCATCAAAAACAAAATATTGGGGAGGAGGGAAGAGAGAAAGGAAAGAGAAAAGCATAACTTTGGATAAATAAGGTGGCAGGAAACACAAAATTAGTTATTTTAACTGTGAATGTGAATGGGATGAACTCCCCCATAAAGTGGAAGTGGATAGTAGAATAGATTAAAAGCCAGAATCCTGCAATATTTTGTTTACAAGAAACACATTTAAAGCATAGTGATACATATAGAGTGAAGGTAAAGGGCAGGAGCAGAATCTTTTATGCTTCAGGTGAAGTAAAAAAAGCAGGGGTAGTAATCCTGATCTCAGATCAAGTAAAAGCAAAACTAGATCTAATTAAAAAGAAAGGAAACTATATTTTACTAAAGGTTACCATAGATAATGAAGCAATATCAATACTAAACACGTATGCACCAAGTGGTATAGCATCCAAATTCCTAGAAGAGAAATTGAGAGATGCAAGAAGAAAAAGACAGCAAAACTATATTACTAGGGAATCTCAACCTTGCTCTCTCAGAATTAGATAAATCAAACCACAAAATAAATAAGAAAGAAGTTAAGGAAGTAAAAAAAATGTTAGAAAAATTAGTTTACTTTTTCTTGGCAATTCATGGAACCTATATAAAAATTGACCATGTGTTAGGGCATAAAAACCTCAAAATCAAATGCAGAAAGGCAGAAATAGTAAATGCGTTTTTTCAGTTCATGATACAATAAAAATCACATGCAGTATAAGATCAAGAGAAAACAAACCAAAAATTAATTGGAAATTAAATAATCTAATCTTAAAGAATGATTGAGACAGTGAATCATAGACAAAATCAATAATTTCTTCCAAGAGAATTTAGGGTTAGGGTTAGGGTTAGGGTTAGGGTAACATGCCAAAATCTGTGGGATGCAGCCAAAGCAGTTATTAGGGGAAATTTTATATCTCTAGATGCTTTATGTCATCTAGATGCATAAAACAGAGAAAGATATGATCAATGAATTGGGCTTACAACTAAAAAAGCTAGAAAAAGAACAAATTAAAAACCTTCAATTAAATTTGAAATTCTGAAAATAAAAGAGGAGATTAATAAAACTGAAAATAAGAAAACTATTGAATTAGTAAATAAAACTAAGAGTTGGTTTTATGAAGAAACCAAAAAATAAATAAACCTTTAGTTAATTAGATTTGAAAAAGGAAAGAAGAAAATCAAATTGTGAGTCTCAAAAATGAAAAGGGAGAACATTCCACCAATGAAAAAGGAATTAGAGCAATAATTAGGGGTTATTTTGCCCAACTATATGACAGTAAATTTGATAATCTAAGTGAAATGGAGGAATATCTGTAAAAATATAGATTGACCAGGTTAACAGAAGAGGAAATAAATTATTTAAATAGTCCCATTTTAGAATAAGAAATAAAACACACTATTAATCACCTTCCTAAGAAAAAATCTTCAGGGCCAGATGGATTTACATGTGAATTCTACCAAACATTCAAAGAACAACTAATTTCAATACTAGGTAAACTTTTTGAAAAAATAGGGAAAGAAGGAGTCCTGCCAAATTCCTTTTATGACACAGATATGTTGCTAATAGCTAAATCAAGTAGGGTAAAAACAGAGAAAGAAAATTATAGACCAATTTCCCTAATGAATATTGATGCAAAAATCTTAAATAAAATATTAGAACGAGATTACAAAAAATCATTCCCAGGATAATACACTATGACCAAGTAGGATTTATACCAGGAATGCAGGGCTGGTTAAATATAAGGAAACTATTAGCATAATTGTCTATATCAGTAACCAAAGTCATACAAACTATATGATTATCTCAATAGATGGAGAAAAAGCATTTGATAAAATTCAACACTCATTTCTATTTTAAAAAACAAAAGAAAACACTAGAGAGTACAGGAATAAATGGATTTTTCCTTAAAATGATCAGTAGCATCTATTTAAAACCATCAAGGAAGCAATATATGTAATGGGGATAAACTGGAAGCATTCACAATAAGATCAGGAGTGAAACCAGGTTGCCTACTAATATATACATCATCAGCATTTTTATATATTACCAACAAAGTCTAGCAGTAAAACACACAAAAAGAAGTTCCATTCAAAATAACTGTCAATAGTATAAAATTTGGGGATTTATCTGCCAAGGGAAAGTAAGGAACTGTATTAACACAACTACAAAACACTTTCCACACAAATAAAGTCAGGTCTAATCAATGTAATAAAAATGACAATACTATCTAAATTGATCTAGTTATTTAGTGCCATGCCAATCAAATTCCCAAGAAATTATTTTGCAGACCTAGAAAAAATAATAAAGTTCATCTGAAAGAACAAAAGGTCAAGAATTTCAAGGGAATTAATGGAAAAAATGCCAATGAAGGTGGTCTACCTGTGCCAGACCTAAAATAATGTTATAAAGCAGCAGTCATCCAAACCATTTGGTACTGTTTAAGAAATAGAGTGGTCAATCAATGGAATAGGTTAGGATCACAGGACAAAATAGTCAATAACTACAGCAAACTAGTATTTGACAAACCTAAAGACCCCAGCTTTGGGGATAAGAATTCACTATTTGACAAAAACTGCTGGGAAAAATTGGAAACTAATATGGAAAAAACTAGGCATTTATCTACACCTAACACCACATACCAAGATAAGGTTGAAATGGATCTTGATGTAGTCATAACGAATGATATTATAAGCAAATTAGAAAAACATAGGATAGTTTACCTATCAGATCTGTGGAGGAGGAAGGAATTTGTGCCCAAAGAAGAACTGGAAATCATAATTGAACACCAAATAGATAATTTTGATAATATTAAGTTAAAAAAAGTTTTGTACAAACAAAACTAATGCAGACAAGATCAGAAGGGAAGCAGTAATTTGGGAAAACATTTTTATATTTAAAAGTTTTGATAAAGGCCTCATTTCTAAAATACATAGAAAATTGATTCAAATTTATAAGGATTCAAGCCATTCTCCATTGATAAATGGTCAAAGGATATGGACAGACAATTTTCAGATGAAGAAATAAAAACCATTTCTAATCATATGAAAAGGTACTCTAAATCCCTATTGATCAGAGAAATGCAAATTAAGACAACTCAGACATCACTACACACACTTCTCAGATTGGCTAAGATGAAAGGAAAAGATAATGACAAATGTTGGAAGGGGATGTGGAAAAACTGGTACACTAATACATTGTTGGTGGAACTGTGAACAAATCCAATCATTCTGGAGAGCAATTTCAAACTGTGCTCAAAAAGTTATCAAATTGTGCATACCCTTTGATCCAGCAGTCTTTCTACTGGACCTATATCCCAAAGAGATCTTAAAGGAAGGAAAGGGACTCACATGAACAAAAATGTTTGTGGCAACCTTTTTCATAGTAGCAAGGAACTGGATACTGAGTGGTGCCCATCATTTGAAGAACGACTGAGTTAGTTATGGTATATGAATGTTATAGAATATTATTATTCTATAAGAAACAATCAGGAGCATGATTTTTAGAGAGGCCTAGAAAGACATGAACTGATATGAAATGAAATGAGCAGAACCAGGAGATCATTGTACATAGCAACAACAATATTATACAATTAATTCTGATGAATGTGAGTGACTCTAACAGTGAGATGACTGATGCCAATTCTAATGATCTTGTGATGAAGAGAGCCATCTACACCCAGATAGAGGACTGTGGGAACTGAATGAGGATCAAAACATAAAATTTTAACTCTATTTGATGTTATTTGCTTGCATTTTGTTTCTTACTCAATTTCTTTTCTTTTAATCTGATTTTTCTTGTGCAGCAAGAGATTTGCATACATGTTTACACATATTAGATTTAACATGTATAACATATTTTAGATTGCTTGCCACCTGGGGGGTGGGGGTGGGAAGAAGGGGAAAATCTGAAACAAGGCTATGCAAGGGTCAGTATTGAAAAATTATCTGTGCATATGTTTTGAAAATAAAAAGCTTCCTTCCCCTCTCTCTCTCTGTCTCTCTCTGTCTCTCTCTCTCTATCTCTCCTCTTCCTTGTCTCTCCTATTAAATTGTAAGCTCCGGGAAGGTAGGTACTGTTTTTTGCCTCTTATTGTATCCTTAGTGCTTAGCACAGTACCTAGCACAGAGTAGGAACATAATAAAAGTTTATCCATTGTTGGAGGAGAAAAGAGGGCATATCTGAGAGATGTAACAAAAGTAAAATTAACAGGTCTTGGCAACAGATACATTGGATGAGAGCAGTCAAGATTGGGAATACCACTAAGATGTGGTATTCTGAACAATAATAAAATTTGGAAGGGATAGGAAGATTTGGGTAAAGATGACTAATTTGATTTTGGAAATATTGACTTAAGATATCTATAGGACATTTAGTTTTAAGATATCGTCTACATAGTTAGAGCTATGAGACAGGAGGTTAGAGAAATTATGACTGAATAAGTAGATTTGGGAATCATTAGTATGGAGATAACTGATGCTATGGACAGCTGGCTAGTACAATGGATATAGCACAGAGCCTGAAGTCAGAGAGACTTATCTTCATGAGTTCAAATCTAGTTTCAGATACTTACTGTGAGATCCTGAGTTAGTTAACTATTCCTCAGTTTCCTCTTCTGCAAAACAAGCTAGAAAAGGTAATAACAAACCATTCCAATATTTTCACCTAGAAAATCCCAATGGGATCATGAAGTTGTGACTGAAAAGATTTGAGAACAATAGCAACATGGGAATTGATGTGTGGTAAGTGATACAGTAGAGAAGGGAATATATGTAGGCCCAGAACAGAGCAATGGTTCCATCACCTATATCTAGTAGAAATGATCTAGATGGAAATTTTAATAAAGGAAGTTGAGAAGAAGTGTTCAGATAGGTAAACTTATTACTGGATGTCATTAGAGAATCATCCCTTAAGGTGCCATAGAAGCCATACTTTGGGGATTTGATTTGTTGATAAAGTTGGATTAGTAGTAGTGGAGTTTATGGTAGGAAGCAAAAAGCAAGATTTGTTTAATGTTACTTTTAAGATCTCCATTTTCTTAGGGCAACTAGGTGGTGCCTGTATAAAACACCAGCCCTGAAGTCAGAAGAACCTGAGTTCAAATCTGATCTCAAGACACTTAACACTTCCTAGCTGTGTGACCCAATTGCCTCAGCAAGGAAAAAAAAAAGGAAAAAGAAAAAAATCTCTATTTTCCTTTTTATTAAATGATATTCTTAATAGTTATTTGAGACCCAAGGCTTTAATCATATTCACTGAAAAAAGTAACACTATATAAACTCTCAATTATTAATAATAAGAGGTAAAGAATAATGTGAATTGTCTAAATGGCAAGTTATCACTCCATAGTTTTTTGAAGTATGCTTTTGAACTTATCTCTGAATGTAAAAACAGTTATTTTAAAGAGAATTGACTGATGTCCTTCCAGTAAGATTAGTTTTTGGCAAAATTATAAATTATTTGAAATTTTTTTTGAGGTACATCCTCCCTCCATAAAAAACCCTTTTCCCTTTTGGGATCTTTCCATGTGTAAATAACTTTCATGGTTCCTCTTTTCTTTCATTGTGATACTTTACTAAGACTTTTCCTATTTAAGAAACATTCTATGATCCAAACCTTCCCCCACCAGTTCCTTTAGTACTTTGATGAAATTTTAACCATTTGCCAGGATTTAGGCTTCTTTTCTTTATTTTCCAAGTTTATATAAACTGATGCTAATCTCTTCTATTAGTGTTAATATGTTATAACAAGATAATATTCTCTAATCTCCCACCATCTCTAAATGAAATTACTGTCATTGGCATTAAATGACATATTATGGGGTAGACTAGGCAGTGATGACATCCCTGGAATCATATTTACATACAGATATAATTCTTTTCACATGTACTGGTGTCCTCTGCAGTCAATTTATTGGAATAATAGGCTGCTTCCTTTTGAAGCATTAACTATAGGAGAAGCATCCTATGTCCTAAGTATATTCAGCTTCAAAGCAGATATAGCTGGGGTGATAGCTAATGCTACTCAGGAGGTCATTCTTCAGAGAAAAATATAGTCTTGTCCTGAAACTTTGGCAGTGGTTCCAAGCTGTGCTAGAAAACTGTCTGAGCTGCTTTTTAGTCATCTGTACCTTGGAAGATACTATATTCAGACCTGACAATACAGTTTCTTTAGCAAATATAAAACTCTTTGGAAATATAGCCAGCATGACTTCTGACAAGGGAAAAGGTATACTAACATTGTGCATTCCATTGTTTCCCATTAATCCATGAATCTTTGTAGACTTCACTAGTATTTTTGGACTCGGGCCTCATTTCAACCCTTAGTTCTCATTCTTTTTATAATATTAAACTGTCAAATTAGCCTCTTTGTATTCTCTTAATTAAATATATTAATTGTAGAGTAAGACAGTTGTCTAAGACACCTGTAATTGTTGAAGCTAATGAAAAATATACTTGAAAAAATTGAGAAAAGTATGCAACACATAATTTCAAAATGTTAATGACAGATTTTTCTATATTATATATATTCTTATATTAAGCAATTTCATATTGTTAAAAAAATCTTTTCAAAATAGACTAGTTTAATTTTTTTTAAGAAAAATGTCATGCAAAGTCACATTTTAAAATATGTGTGAGGGAGAAGACAGTGTACATAACTAATTAAATGCAAACTATATACAAAACTAATTTTTAAAAAGATAATTTCAGGGGAGGAGAAAAATAAGAACTGAAGGAATCAATACATTTTCATTTAATTTCATTAATGGAATGCTGAAATGATGGCTATGGTTTTATTCTCTTCTAGTTCTTTATTTTAGCTTATCATTATGGCATAACAGAAATGCTACATTGAAGAGAATACAGAGACAGAAGAAAGAAACACTTGTGATGAGCACATTGCTACTACTGCACTCTCTACTCTTTGAGTATGGATTGGTAATATGTTGACAACAATCATATAACCTAGGGTGCAGAAAATTTGTTCTATCTCCTCTGGGGAAAAATATCTCAGCCCAGAAGACAGAAAACTACTGGCTATTTCAGGAGATTTATATAGAATCTAGAATGATTGTCATACCTCTCTATCTTTCTTTCTCCTGTGCCTCTCATTTTGATTCAGTTTCTTACTATATAGTCTGAATTCTTCTTTTTCCCCTTCTCTTGATTGTTTGCTTATTCTTGTAACAAAATCAGTTACAGAAGAAGAAAAGGGTCTGTGAGAGGAATTCTACCAAGGGAAATGGAGCCAAAGGATAAACAGGAGAAGAAATCCTCAGAAATTCCTTCACACCCCCTCATATTTCTTTACATGCCACCATTGGGAGATTGGGCCCAGATTTAAATGATCAGAAGGTGACAGTACCTCTTTTGTTCTTTCTCACTTATGAATTATTCATTTGCTGTGCTTGGGCAAAATTGAGATGATTGAGAATTTGACCCTCCTAGAAAGATATATAGAAAGCAGTTTGTCCACAAATATTGATAATTTTAATGACCAACAGCTTAGTTACTATAATGTATAGCCCAATTGTTTCAAGTCTGTTTTCTTAAAATGTTTTCTGCATATAAAATATAATTGTGAAAATAGCCAAAGAAAATCTTTTACTGGAATAGTAGATGGATTTTATTTTTAGTTATCCATCTTATCCTTTTTCTCTTTGTTTCTACCTTCTCTAAACTCCTCAAATACATTGTGATTTTATAGCTTTAATTTCCCAGATTAATGTAATACAACCAATGTAGAAAAAATGTTTTAAGATTTTAAAAATTCAATTTAGCATATCAGTGCTAATAATGCCTTAGATGTATTTTCCTCCCTCTAATATTTGAACTTTACCATGAAAGTGGTTCAAATAAATACAATATTCATCTTGTTGTAGGTGGATTTGTCTTCCTATCTTGGTGAATGAAGGAAATAGCTATCAACCTTACCTGTGCTTCATCTAAATTGATGAAAGTGCCCCAAGACAAAGTTTGGTTGTGAGTTAGTTTCACAGATACTTTTCAGTTAATTTAACCTGCCTATAAAGAATCAAGAGTCTATAATACCCCTGGCTAATTTATAGTATTCATCCATATTTAAATAAATACAAAATTATAGAATTTTTTTTTCATTTTTTTAAACTTTGGAGTTGCTTTGTTGTTGGTTTTGTTATATAGCCTTTATATTTATAGGGAATATGACATTCAAATTGTCTGTGCACCCTAGACTCATAGACTTTAAGACTAAAGCCTTAACTGTGTTAACAGTGATAGGCTTTTTTAAATGTAATTATTTCCAAATTTGGCCTATAAAATTTATTGCTAAAACACTCTTTTTCATGTGTCTATTTTAATGTTTCTAGTCAGTAGATATATTTAAAAATGAGTAAACAGAGAATTTTTAGGCAAGAAAACATTGCTCTAATTTAGAGCTTAAATTAGTTCAATAAGAATGATTTGAAAATGTTTTTCTACAGAATGTCAAAATTGGAAGAGACCACCAATAACCTTTATTCCAAACTATGCTTGATTTAGAATGCCCTTTTCACTTTGTCTGAGAAGTTGCCATCTAGTTTTTTTTTTGTTTTTTTTTTTTAATCAAAGACCTTTATTGAGGCATGACCCACAATTTCCTGCACTAGTATTTTTGCATTGCTCTAATTGTTGGTAATTTTTCATTAGATCAATAATACTAAAACCCTTTAGATAACTGAAGGTATGTATAGTCCATTTCCTCTATCTCCATTCCCAGGCCTTCTATTCTTCATGTTAAAGGTACCTTCATGTCTTGAAATGATATAAATATGGCATGTGTGTTGAAACTCTTCTAAATACTCTCTCGTTTATCAATGTGATTCCCACAATGAAAGATAATACTTAAAATGTAGCCAGATTGGGGTAGAGTATATTTCAAAATATCCCCATATGTACATTAATAATGTATTTCCCCCCTTTTTTAATACATGAGGCAAAATTTACTGGACATTAGAATGCAGGAAAAAAGTAGAATTGACAGCATTTGTTGACCAATTAGACCTTTGGCTTATATAACAACAAGAGATTTATTTTGTATATGAAAAATATATTACAGCTAGTTTGCAAGATTGGGGAATTTGAAAATTCTTAAAACCCAAAGGGTACAAAGTTATTTAAAAAATATTAAAAGTTTAGTTCAAAGCTTAGTGTTGTTGTTCAGTCATGTCTGACTTATTGTGAACCCATTTGGGTATTCTTGGGAAAGGTACTGGGGTGGTTTGACATTTCCTGCTCATTTTATAGGTGAGGAAATTAAGGAAAACAAGGTTAAGTGACTTGCCCAAGGTCACACAATTAGTAAGTGTCTGAAACTGAATTTTAACGCAGATCTCCCTGACTCTAGGTCTAGTGCTCTACCCATTGCACCATCTAAATTACCTAGTTTTAATGTTTAGTGTACTTTAGAAAATATAGAAATGTGGTTCAAAGAAAGATTAGATATACAACCTTTGCCTTAAAACACTGAGAAAAGCAAAAATCACATTCATCAAAGCTACTAGAAAAATGGACTAATGAGAAAAATTAAATGGATCCTATTTTCTAGGAAATCTAATAATGGTTAAATGTTTCTTTAATATTTAGAAGGAAGATTAATAGAATTAGATAGAGGGTTTATTATATCAGTATTTCTTTCATGGAATGGGATTATTCATGGTAAAGGCTTATAATTTCTTCTAAAATGTTGCTATGAGTATTTTAGTTTTGAGACAAATTTATTGTCACTTTCAACAAAAAAGCATCTTAGTATTAGACAATTTGTTTTTTTTAATTTTACTGATTCATGCCCTTTGAATTTATTTTCCATACATTGTGGCAAACTTTATTTCTGATTTCTTGCTTGGATGCTGTATATTTAATACTTAGTAGTTATCCATCTTTGAAAGAAAAAAATAAAAAAGGGAAAAATTCAGATTTATATAACCATTTCTTTGATTTTTAAAGTCTATCATAACCTACTGTTTGTTAAATGTGCATTATATGTTAAATAATAAAGGAGATTATGGTGAAAAATTATATTTCTGGAGCTTAATTTAAGAATACCATCTTAAGAATGGGGTAACTAATGTGGAGTAGTGAATAGAGTACTGGGCCTGGAATTAGGAAGACTTGAGTTCAAATTTTGCCTTAGTTTCTTACTAGTAGTGTTCCGCTACTAGTAACATGGCAAACCATGTTTTACCCTTGGTTTCTTGATCTATAAAATGAACTGAAGAAAAACATGCCAAACCATTCCATTATCTTTACTGAAAAAATCCCAAATGGAACCAAAAATTGTTGGACACAAATGAAACAAATGAACAACAAAATCTTAAAAGAGTTCTATGTCTACTAATTTAATCTCTTTATAAAAATAATATGATATTAAGTACTATAATTGTGCTTAATAATGACAATTCTTAATATGGTGGCTATCTAAATATTATTTCCTATGAACATTTATCTTGTTATAGTTGTCTTGCACTGCTTCAATATTGGTAGATTAACTGGTAGATTCCTAGATCATATTCTTTTCTTTTACTTAATGGCAAGAATGGCATATAATTATTTGACTGGTATGGAAACTTCTGGTAAAATGGAATATAATTTCTTCAAACATTTTATCAAAGGAAGAAAGTAGTATCTTTCTTTATAGTGAATATGATTGTTTGCATTAATCATGGATGATTGTGACAACAGATTCAAATTAATAGAACACCTTTAAATTGTTTGAAGTACTTTCCTCACAACTCTGTGAGGTAAGTATTGCTAATATTAGCCCCATTTTACAGATGAGGAAACAAAAGTATGCTTACGTGTAAAGTAGCTTCCCTCAAGAATTATCAACTGAGACATCAAGGAAGAATTTGGGGTTCAGAATTCATACTTGCCTATTTTCCCTTTGTTCATAATCTCAAGAATCGGAAAGGATCATAGAGTTAAACCAAAACATGAATTATAGTTGCCTCTGTAATTATATAACAGAGGTCATATAGCCTTTGTTTGAAAATATCCAGTGAAGAAGACCTCATTATCTTACATCCTGCTGTCCTTAATTTTTTTTAAAAAAAGTTCCATTCCACTTTGGGGAGCTATGATTTTTAGGAAGTTTTTCTTTACAGTAAAACTAAATTTGCCTCTGTTTAAATTCTGCCTATTGTTTTTAATTCTGTCCTCTGGGACCAAACAGAATAGGTCTGATTCCCTTTTTACTTTACAACTCTTCACATATTTAAAGCTTTTAGTTTCTTCTCATTCATTCCTTCACCTTCCCATTTCTCTTCACTGGTTCCATAAACATTATACGTCATGATCTAAAGAATTTTCACTTTTCTATTTATCCTATTTTGTTTACTCTCTGCCTCTGGGTCTCTCAAACATGGTACCCATATATTCATATCTGAATATAATATTTCTGATGTTATTTCACTACAGCAGAATTTAGTTGGATTATCACTGCTGTAGACTTGGCTCCTAAACTGTCTCAACATAGCATACTTTTTTGGTTGTTGATTTTCTTGAGTTTGCAGATCATTAATATCTTTTTATATTTATCAGAGGAATTGAAAAGAAATCACATTTCCTGCATCTCATGTTTGAAAAGTTGATTTTTTGAACTCAAGAATAAAACTTGACTTTTATTTCTATTAATTATCATCTTATCAAATTTGGCCCCAAAACTATAGCCTTTCATACATCTTTTTACATAGTTTTGTCAACGAATGTGTTTATTAACTATTTGTCATATTACTGTGTATTCCATAAATGTAATAAGGATGCCATCTACATTTTTATTCAAGTAACTATTATAAATAAGCATCATAGAACCAAAAAAGATCCCTTGAAACTATGTTTATAACCATCTTATTTTTATTTACTTTTTTATTGAAGCACATTATTTTCAAAACATAGGCATAGATAATTTTAACATTCATCCTTGCAAAATTTTGTGTTCCAAATTTGTTACCTACCTCCTACCCCCTCCTCTAGATGGCAAGTAATCCAAGATATGTTAAACATGTGCAATTCTTCTATATGTATTTCCACAATTATCATGCTACACAAGAAAAATCAGATCAAAAAGGAAAAAAGTGAGAAAGAAAACAAAAAGCAAGCAAATAACAACAGAAAGAGTGAAAATACTATGCTCTGATCCACATTCAGTTCCCACAGTCCTCTTTCTGGGTACAGATGGCTCTCTTCATCACAAGACCATTGGAACTAGCCTGAATCATCTCATTGTTGAAAAAAGCCATGTCCATCAGAATTGATCATCATATAATTATGTACAATGATCTCCTGATTCCATTCACTTCACTCAGCATCAGTTTATGTAGGTCTCTTCAGGCCTCTCTGAAATCACCCTGCTGATCATTTCTTAAAGAACAATAAAATTCCAGAACATTCATATACTATAATTTATTCAGCCATTCTCTAATCGATGATCATCCATTCAGTTTCTAGTTTCTTGCCACTTGCCAAAAAGGGCTGCTACAAACATTTTTACACATGTGGGTCCCTTTCCCTCCTTCAAAATCTTTTTGGGATACAGGCCCAGTAGAGACACTGCTGGATCAAAGTATATTCACAGTATAACCATTTTATGAATTGATACAAAGATATTAATATGTACCCATTAAATGCAGCTATTCAGAAATTTTAAGTACATATAGTTATAATTTCTTTTAGAGATCTGTCCATCTTGTCCACAAGGATAATGTTTAAGAGTTTATCAAATGCTTTATAAATGTAGGTGTATGAAATATCAAATGCATATATGATCTGACTGTTTTGTTATTCCCTTATATCACTCAAATTATATCCTATCCATTCCAGGAACTCCTGTGTGATTTTTATTTATATCCTGTAAATTTGTCACAAGAGCTTTATTTAACATTCTGAATATCTTCATTACTTTATCTTTTAACATCAGAGAAGTGGAGCATAATGTCTATCTTTAAGTCAACTCTTATAAGCAGCTAACAGTTAACCCTGTGATCAGCCAGTCATCTTTTATTTTAATGATACATTTCTTTGATAGCATTCTATATTCTTCTTATACTATTGAATTCTGTATTTGTATGTGTTTATAACATACTCATTTCCAGTATTTACTTCTCCATTGTCCATTGGCTAATCCTCAATTTCATTTCATTTACAACTGAAGTATTTAATGACTTATGCCCTACTAATTAATCTAGACAACATTTCACTGCAATCTAGGAATCCTGTCTTAAAAGAACAAATAAAACAAAAATGAAGTGAGGTCATCTAGAATAACCTGATCTTGAAATCATGCTGAGTTCTTTAAGACCGCTGCTTCTTTTTCTACTAATTTCAGTAGTCAACAAGCATTTCTATTTACTAACCATGCCTTTAACTTCCATGAGGGAAGTTTCCCAATGTAAGTTAGCTCCTTCACTGAAGTTTAGAGAATTAAAGAGTGGCCTAGGTTTAGTGCTAAACCTGGATCACATAGTCATTAAGTATCAGAGACAGGATTTGAACCAAGCACTTTTTGATTCTGAGGCTAGTTCTATAACCATTACACTCCACAGGCCCTTCTGCCTTTAATAAATATGTTCCAATATTTTGTCAGGAATATATTAAGTTCATAATTTGTAATTTGCAAATTCAATTCTTGGTACAATATTGGTGCTTCTTTAGATCCATTACACCTCTTCACATAACGAAGAGTAATCTTTAAAAAAAAGATTACTGATAGAGACTTACCAATTTCCAATGATTCTTTTGGTACCTTGTAAAATTATTCACTTGTTCTTGGTAACTTGAATAAATCAAGAGCTTTTATATACTTTATGATAGTAAGAATGTAAAGTTAGAACTAGAAGTACTTTTGAGATAATTTGATTTACAGATGAAGATACTAAAACTAAGACCCTACTTAATTTTCCTAAAGGCACATATACAACTTCAGTAGTGTAAAATTGCTTCAAGACTTTTGGGACACCCTGAGTAGTAAAGTGGCAAAGATGAGATTAAAACTTAAAATCTTTTCAACCAAAACACAAAGCCTCTGTCAACTTTGTAAAACTCTAGTTCTTTTAAATCTAATAACTTAGATTGAAATCAAAACACCATATAAATTCTTTGATACTCAAAAAAGTCTAACATAATTTTCTTTCTTTAGTAATGTTATATTGTATGTCAGAAAACTCATGAGAACAGAAAAGGAGAAAACCAACATGTCAGATATCATTCAAAGAATGATATTCTAAGTTTGAGGAAAAATATAATTTTCATTATACCAACATATTTATGTTTTAATTAATAAGGTACTGTGAATTTTAAATTAACTGTTCTGTATTGTTTACCTGGTTAAGAGTTGTTTTGAAAATCCTATTACTAACAATAGCAATAGTTTCTAAAGGAACAGTTGCTTCCCTTATTGAATTGGATTAAATTATGCAATATTGAATTTTATTAGATAAGTTAACTTTTCAATGAATGCTATGCCTATTCCACAAATAACAGCTATCAATAGGTGATTAATATTAAGGTGACTTCAGAGTAATTAATGGTTAAGTTAGTTTCAGGCCTACATAATCATCTAATTAAGAAGTAGCTGAGTATAGAGAGTCTCTATCACCTTTAATTTGGCCACAGTGTGATGAATTTTTATTTATTTGATTAGTTGTGAAACAAAGATCAAAAAATTATTATTGGACCTCTTTCATTTTCAGCAGTGGTAGGAGTAGACTAGCAAAAAGGGGTTTTAGAAGCACCAAGAATCACCCAATTTTTCAACTTTGAAAACATATTAAGTTAACTATCAGTATATTAATCTTTCTCTGGTAACCAGAGAATTAATATATTTTTGCAAGTTCCAAGAAGCACCACCATCAATGTTCTTACAACAAATGAAAGCTAAAGATAAAAAGAAGTATTTTCCAAATGAAGAGATGGCTTACAGCATCTCCTTAAAGATGTGAAGAAGTTGATTGAATTGATTTCATATTTTATCTTGCTTTATTTTGTAGAAATATCAATTATAGTTCTAATAGTGGTGTTTTTTAACTATTATTTTTGCTATGCCTTCTCTGCACATTAGTTATATATGTATTTCTTTTTTCAGTGTTTGCTGCTTTATTAAGATTTCCCAATACTTGTTCTAAATAGCCAATTTTATTTGTCTTTTAAGATTATTTTTAAAGAGACATTTTCATTTAATTATTTTGTAAATCTCCTCATCCAATCTAGAAATTCTTGTAGTAATTCCATTATCATTTCTGAAGGTCTATTTTTTAGCAGTATTATTCCTTTTCAAAGACATTTCTTTATTTTATCCTATAGTTTTCATGTTATTAGAGATCAATCATGTAGTTGATAGTGAATTAGACTCAGAGTCAGAAATATGGATTTAAGTCCTGTTTCTGACATATCAGTCAGTAATCATTTATTTGGTACCTACTATGCGGCATGTACTAAGGTTAGATTAACTGAATGGGCTTTGATCCAACTATTCCTTTAGTTATCTTGTTGATTCTTATATGAGATCTTTATGAATAAACATTCTGAGCAAATAAAACTGAACAAAATGCTTTAGCCATTCATATTATGTTAATATGCCATTTTACCTATTAACTCCTTTCTATATGGAAAAAAAAGCTTCAATTTGTTCTCTGATAATAGAACTGGATTTGCCAAAATATTAATAATATATTTTAATAACTAGTTATGATTTATTAACTTAGATCAAAATCAGAATACCATATAAATTCTTTGATACTCAAAAAAGTCTAACATAATTTTCTTTCTTTAGTAATGTTATATTGTATGTCAGTCAGAAAACTCATGAGAACAGAAAAGCATGTTTCATTCCTTGTACAATGTGCCCTACAAGAATGGTGAGCTTGTTTGTTTGTTTTGTTTTGTTTTGGGAACTGGTGTTTCTCCCAAAGATACCTTGGAACTTTAGATCCAGTGTTGTTAGTCACTGAAGTCCATGCTGTCTGAATTTAAAGATAAGGCTAGTGAAAAGTTGAAGTAAGGATTCTTTAATTTCAGCCAAGTGACCATTTGAACCTTTGAAAAATATAGTTTTAACTTCTGTAGGTTTGATGGGGCTTTCAAATAAGAGAAACAATAGAAAATCTGCTTCTATTAAATAATTAGAGGGATATTTAAAAATTGAAAATTATTTTTCTTGATTTTTTCATTAATAAAATAGAAAATCAGCCAATTTATAAATCATAGTGACAATAAATCTTGATGGCAGCCAAACTGAGGGAGAAAAGCAATTCCATGCAAAAATAATGAAAATAAATAGTATCTTTTAAATAAAACAGGGAATTATTAGTACTGAGATGAAACCATACTAAATTGTACATTATCAGGATGTAGCATTAAAATAACATTACCATAAGACAAATATGGTCAAATTAAAAATCATAATTTTAGATTTATGAGCATGAATGTTTCCTTTGAAAAGTGTAACTGTGTTTGTGCTACTGCTCTTGAAAATGCAGGTACTGCCAAAGTTGATCAGTTTCTCATAAACTCTAATTTTCCTGGTCACCTAATAAAGAATAAAAAGGAAAATTTAAAAAACAGAAAAGGGGAAAGAAGGGAATCATTTGTTCATTTTCTACTTTTTTCTTTATTATAATATGATACAATAATACATCACAATAAGCACTTATTAAGCACCTACTATATTCTTTTATCTGTGCTAAACACTGGAGATACGTGTAAGAAAAAGGAAAACAGTCCCTTTTCTCAAGGGGCTTATTGTCTAATGGATGAAAAGCAGCATGCAAAAGGAAGCTGCAAAGTGGAAGGATGGAGCCACCATAAGGGAGGGGGCACACGGACATCATCTTTGGTAGAGTTGAAAACAAGCAGAGATGCAAAAGGAAAATAGAGAGTTTCCTTGAAAGGCTAAGCCTTCTATAGCTTGGGAAAGAATTTAGTGCTCCAATCAGAAAGAAGAATAAGCTGAGGGAGTTAGGAAGGTATTAATAAATAACAGGATGGTGCAGTTTCAAGTTATCAACTTAGCTTGTATGAAATACTATGTTCCATGAAGTTCACACCAAACCAGAGCTGTAGATGGAAAATGAAGAGTACTTATTATTTCAATGGATAGCTGATATTATTCCTCTTTCAACCTTGTTGTGGATTTTCCCTGGATTTCAAAACTATACTCCTTCTATGACTGGCTCACAATAGAAGTTCTTCAGTTTCTGGGGCATGCTCACTCTGGTATATCTCTCTGCAAGACACACCCCTTTCTTCTTCCATTGGTGAGTTCTGAGTTTCTCCTAGACTTTCCATTTTGTGGAGAGCCAACTTGCTCTTGACTTTCTCTGATCATCAAACCATGCTCCCATACTGGGTACCTTTGTTCTCCCAGCTTCCCTTCTCTACTTTTTGATTCCCTTTTGCATGTTGTTTTCCCCTATTAGAAGGTAAGCTCCTTAAGGTTAGAGACCATCTTTTTTTTACTTGTATTTGTATTCTCATTGTGTGGCACGAAGCAAACTTATTTCCTCCCTTGATTCTTTGACATATCATGTGTACCACCCACTGCACTGATGCAGATAAGATTTCCTCCATGCCTTTTTGTTCTATATAATATATACCCATATTTATCCATACATCTTCTAGTTAGGACAAATGCAACAAATTAGAGGGTTCCTTTGGAGAATGTTATTGTTCACTTTCTATCTCTTATGACCCACTTTTATATTTGACCTATTTCCCTTTCTGATCATCTGTTTCCTAGAGGACATTTTAATACCACTTTGGGGCACAAATCATTATTGTTAACATGATACAGTGTAGTTTTATCTATTGTATATCTTCTCATGGACCCATTTCAATCGACTGTAATTTTTATTCCTCAAAGATCACAGAGTTCCATGATCCATGATCATATGCTATCACTAACAGAATATGGGTTTAGAAAATGTGTTAAGCCAGAGAAGCTTGGGATCATTGAAAGTGCTAATTTCCCAAATAAAATACTTAATCTCTCTTTTCCCCCTTAATATTCAATTCTGGATCCAGCTCATTCTCCATCTGTAGGGTTTGTACAAGATGTATGTATTCATGGATGACTCAATGACTTGCCCATCCAATTGCATATAGTGGTGTGAACAAGAATTCTTCACAAATTTCTTTTCTTGTGCTATGGATTATTTAGCCAACTCTATTTGTTTAGTCATGGATATCATTAGAAGGCCCTGTAGTAATTGGGTCTTTGATACTAACTGCACAATATCATCTGTATATAAGAACATCTCGAAGTCTGTACCATCCATATGTGCTCCTTCTCCTGTTGAGGCTCTCCACAGGATATACTTCCTGACAGCTGCTTTTGCTGTGTTCATCTTCTTAAATGTTGTTTCCATTCTTTTATATGGAACATCGAATGCTGAGATGTCAGAACAAAAATGTAGTGGTTCCATTGCCTCCAGCCTCTTTTTCTTTCCCAATTCCTCTTCCACATCCCCAACAAATTGATATTCCTAAAATAACAATCTAATGATGTCCTTCCTTCACGAGGTTCCAGCACTTCCCTTCTGCCTGTATTTCTTTGTTTGACATTTTAACTCATTTTTTCCCTGCATCCTTTCTTCCATATTGCTCTCACATTATTCCTCCTCATGTACTCTGTATTTCAGTCAGTTAAATTGGCCTCCTTTCTCTTTATCTAACAAGCCATTCCTCTTATATTCTCAGTGCTTTTTCATAAGCAGTTATGTGTATGAAATGTTCTTTTTCTTAACCCATACTTCACAGAACTCATAATTTCTTTTCAAGCCACAACTCAGGCAGAACCCTGACAGAAAACACTCTCCAATTGTTAGGGCTTCCCCCCTATTTAAATTTAATCTCTATGAACTTGGGAGTTTTCTTGGCCTTTTTTCCTTAATAGGATATAAGTTCTTTGTGGAAAGTGACTCTCTTATTTTTGTTTTTAAATACTCTGTGACCATCACTCTGCCACGTTGCATGTACCCAATAAATGGTAGTTGAACTTTATAGTAATAATAAATAGTTGGTGGAGAGTAGAAGGAACTGTTATTATCAAGATATTTGGGTTCAAGATTCTGATCATGTTTATTCTAGTTATTTGTCTTGACTGCTTCTTGTCTCTCTTTTAGGGAATATTGATTTTTAGTTAGACTGTATAGGTTACCCTCTGTATGGCAGTTGGTCTGCAGTTTGGGGTAACTGGCCATTTCTCCATAGAACTGATTTCCTTAATTCAATCTGTGGGAACTGTACTGAAAAGAAAAGGAACATTAAAGAAGGAATCTTTGCTGCGAGTGGGAAGGAATGTGTGGCATGATGATAGGGGATATAAAGGAACTACTCAATTTTTCTTTGGCTTTTTTTGTCAAAGAGAGTAATTTTTATACTAGCATAGCACCAAAATGGATACTAGGGAGTTAAAACACAAGGTAAGCAGAAAAAAGAGAAAGGATCATTAGATTCTCTTTGGTGAATTCAAGTAACCAAAAAAGGTGAGTTATACCTCAGAGTGAAGAAGAAACTTAAATATTCATTTATTAAGCCCCTATCGATGATCTTCAAAAGATAATGAAGAAAAAGATATGTTATTTTTTTAAAAAAGGAATTGAGTAGGGCTAATGTCTGGATTTTCAAAATAAGGAATAACATATTTGTACACTGGAGATTAATGAGCTTGACTTCTTTTTCAAGCCACATTCTAGAACACATTATTGGAAAGCTGATTAGTGGAATTATAGAAAAGGCAGTAATGATCACAAAGATAGAGCATGGCTTTTTAAGCAAAGGTCAGCAAGACTAATCTCTTTTCCTTCTTTTATAGGATTCTCAGACTCTGGGGAGAAATGCTTTAGATTTGCTTTACTACATCTTAGCATAGCTTCCTTTTAAGGTTTAGTTCAAGTGCAACATCTCACATCAAACCTTTCATTATTTCCTCAGCTTTTAATGTCATTTTCTCCATGAAATTACATTTTCTTTATTTAGCTATGGTCTTGTTAAAGTGTTTGGACTTTACTTTCTTTATTTTTATTTTATTTTATTTTACTATATAAACTCCTTGAAGGAAAGGACTGTCTTTCATTTTGTTTTTATATCCCTACCATAGAGTATAGTGCCCTGTTCAGTGTAGACGATCAGTAAATATTTGTTAAATTGACTTGTATTAAGAGTACATTTGGGAAAATTTGGAACTAATTGAATGGCTAGACCTAAAAATCATCATTATTATTTTAATGACAATGTGAAAAAAGATTTTTAGTAACATTCTATGTTTCTATTTCTGGCCAGTGCTATTTAACATTTTTATAAATCATTTTTGGGGATTATCTAAAAGCACTAAGAATATTCATATTTTATGGAGAGGAGAAGTCTAATGAGGACATGAGAGTTGTCTCCAAATATGGAGTAGTTGTCAGAAAAAAACATGTTTGGACTTATTAATGGCAATGGTTAAAAAATATGAAACCTAGAGTTACTATAGAGATGAAAAAAATCTCTCTGTGTATGTTTATGTCTGTATCTATGTGTCTGCATGTCCGTGTCTGTGTATGCATTTGTATATGTGTATGTGCATCTATCTACCTATTTTTCTATCTACCTAATTCACATATGGGTTGGACTAAGTAGATCTTCAAGACTGTTTCAACTTTGAGAATTTTTTTAAAATCTAAGAATAATCAGGCTTATTTGAGGTTCACAAAACTTTAAGACTTTCTACAAAATCTTTTTCTTCTTCAGTGCTCTTCTGTTTTGAGAAACAAACATTATTTAAAATCCTAATTGTTAAGAGGTGAGTTTATATTTTGAGTTGGTATTATTGCCTTGTCTGCCATGTTTCCCTACTTTTTTAATAGATAAAATGTTTGATAATGAAGTTAATTGCTGGTCTCTTTAGGTATCCTGTGGTAGTTGTTCTATACCTATGAAGTTTTGTGGGAAATGGTATTTTTCTGAGTAAATATCTTTTTCTTTATCCATTTTTCATTTCTTAGCATTACCAAGTTTGATTTTTTGTTGTTATTTAGTTGTTTCCCTCATTTTGGGTTCTTCATATTCCCATTTGGAGTTTAATTCGCAAAGATACTGAAGTGGTTTGCCATATTTCCTACTCCAGCTCATTTTAAAAGTGCAGAAACTGAGACACACAAGGTTAAATGACTTTCTCAAGTTCACAAAACCTAGTAGGTGTCCAATGCAAAATTTGAATTCAGGAAGATAATTTTCCTAAATCCATTTCTAGCATTTCATCCATTGTGTCACCTATTGCCTCAGGTTTGGTTATAGTTGCATATAATGTTTTCTCATTTTTTCCTTTTTCTTTAGTTTAATATTAAGTTTGATCTTTTTTTTAATCAATCATAATACAAATAATTGATTGGGAATTGACCTCCATATCAGTAACTAGTCATTTTTTATCAAGAGGTACTCAGTTTTCACTTTTAAGAGGAAATTATTCAGTGTTCATCATAAGTACCTTCTGACATTCTTCTTGAAGAATGTCCTCATGGTCTATAAATCTAAGGTATACAAATAGCCTACAAGACTTTAGTTTCTTTGATTTCACAATCTCATTACATCTGTCCCAATTTATTTTTGTGGTCCTTTGGTGTGGATGATCTTTTCATGTTTTTCATAGAATTTCTTTAACTGCATTCACTGTAACAGATGTTTTCATTTAAACTGCAATTATTTTCGTACTTGATCTTTTGCTTATGTTTGTCATGAGCAGTGTGATGTAAGATGAACAACTGTTCCATTTAAACAAGTTTCTTTATATATTTGGGCACACAACTAAATTGATTTCCTTGTTTACTTTTTTAAGGTAAATGCCTAGGAGTTATCTTTCTATTTATTCGTTAACTTCGTTGTTGTTCATTCATTTCAGTCAAATCTGATTCTTTGTGACTCATTTTAGGGTTTTCTTGCTAAAGATACTGGAATGGTTTTCCAATTCCTTCTCCAGATCATTTTACAGATGAGGAAACTGAGGCAAAGAGGGTTAAATAACTTGCCCAGAGTTACACAGCTAGTAGATGTGTGAGATCAGATTTGACCCGAGGGAAATGAGTCTTCTTAATCCTAGGCCAGGCACTCTATCCCTTGCACCATCTAGCTTTGGAATTTAATGTTGATGTTTTTACATTGTTTCAGCAATATGTAATTTTTTGACTATTGGATAAAGATCACATTTTAAAATATCAAAGGTTAAATTAATATTGATAAATAATCTACAAGT
The DNA here is from genome assembly GCF_016432865.1 of Antechinus flavipes. Taxonomy (NCBI): domain Eukaryota; kingdom Metazoa; phylum Chordata; class Mammalia; order Dasyuromorphia; family Dasyuridae; genus Antechinus; species Antechinus flavipes. Next base: position 353,105,721 of record NC_067401.1, on the reverse strand, counting down.
TTCAATTCAGGAATCCTTTTATACCACTTTACCCATGTCATTGTAGAAGTGAAGAGGAATATACATAACTGATGACCAAATTTTCTTCAATTAGGTTTCCATAACCTCCAAAATTATAACCTAATGGCCAACTAATAGGTGATAAATTACTCTTCATTTGGATAGACTGATCTGTAAGCAGCAAATAAACATTCTGTCGTCAGGACCATAGTAGAAGGCTTTTTTTTCCTCCAGTAGAACCTTCCAGAACTTGTACTGTACTTTAAGAAATCAGATTAATCTCCATTAATGTATAATATGGTACTTGGGCAAGGTTTTGTACATGTTCTACTTTCTCTTCAATACATTTCAAATAAAGTAATATTACTTGTCTTATTACTTTTCAATTTATGTTGAACTTTTATGTACATTTTTACATTGATCAACAAAATAATTATTCAAGTTCAGAAGAACCAGTACCATCATCCCAGTTTTATGAAATATTGAAGCTTAGAGAGCTTAAGTGAGTTATAGTATTTAGTGGAAACAAGCATTGTGATTCCTAGTATGAGGCTCTTACTAGTCCACAAACTCACATCAGACAATGAAGAATCACTTTAGTTTGAACTCAGTTAGGTGGGAATAATAGATAAAGGTGATGGATTATGACTTAAAGAAGCCTTGAATTCAAATCTTGCCTCAGAGATTTACTAGCCATATGACCCTGAGCAAGTCACTTAAACTCTGATTAGTTTACTCACTTACAAAATGGGGATAACAAAGCACCTGTATCACAGGATTGTTGTTAGTATCAAATGAAATAATTTATGCAATTATTTTGCAAATCTGAAAGCTGTCTATAGGAATGTTAGTTATGGTCATCATCAATAATAGCAATATGAGTTTTTGCCTTCAGAATGATGTAAGGGAAGAGAGGTGATGAGTAGGATAACAGAAACTCATATTCATGGCTAGACCATGTTAGTGCATTATAACAATAACAATACCATGATAATACAACAATTTCTTCTCTATTTAAATAAGGTAAATGGGTCTCTTTATTTACGTGGCTATAGCATCTATGCATTCATCAATTTAACAAGTATTTATTAAGCACCAGCTCTATGTTAGTCACTTGCACATAAGAAAAACAAAATTGAAGTATTCTCTCGTCTTAAGAAAGTTATGTTTTATTCCTGGGAAATTACTTGAATATGTATGTGAATAAATATTATACATATATTATATATAATATATATCACATATTTTGTATGTGTGTGTGTGAGTGGGTGGGTGTAGTAAATACCAAGAAATTTCAGGTTTTTATTAATAGTAAGGCTAGAGAATGAATAAGGTTTAGATTAAGGAATGAACTTAATGGACTTCCTCTAGATCTATCTGTCCATAATCTTCATTAACCCAAATTAAGGGTTTTTAATGCATATATAAAAAATATAACAGCAGTCCTTCTTTTACACAATCCAATAATTACTTCTTGAATACTATGCCGTGCTAGGTACTAAATGGCATATGTTATTAAGAAATGAATTCTCATTAAGAAGTTTAGTAGAGTAGAAAAGATTTGTTCATAAATAATGATAATGCACATGGAGTATGATATATGTATAATGAATGAATTTGCCAGCAGGAATCTAGTCTTCAGAGCACACATAGGGGACTATATTTGCTGGCAATCCACATTGGATCTTTGGTGCATAATAACATATCATGAAAGACTCATGTTGCTAATTTAGTGTATGCACTAGTATTCTGTGATTATTTCCTGCCTGTTTATGGTATGGGGAAGGGGGAGGGAAAAAAAAAAAGAGAGAGAGAGACCTTTAATTAGCTACTGATTCAAAAAAAGAAGAAGTGGCCAAATATTTTTGTCTGTATCTTTTTGTCTCTGTCTCTGCCTTCTTCCCTCTCTTCTTATTCCCACCTTCATTCCATTCCTTCATTGCTCCACTCTCCCACTTTTTCTGTCTTAAGAAAGTTGTCTTGTGATTTCTTCTCCCCTCCCATCCAAAATTGTACAAGATGTTTTCCTTTGATCACTACCAGCCTAATTTGGTGCATAAAAGAGAAACAAAGTACTATGACAATTGGGAGGAAAGATAGTTTTCTTTTGGCTAACAAAGGAGGAGAAGAGAAAAGATTTTTTTGAGGGCTTGACAGTTGTGTTGAGCCCCAGCAACTAATCCAGATTCAATATGTTGGTGTTATAAAAGGGTTACAAGCTGAATCAGTGAAGGGACTATTCATACCATTGACATCTTGGCACTTTGACATATTGAAGTAAGTAGTAGTAGTAATAATAATAATAATAGTAATAAATACCTCCACTTGGAGGCAATAGTATGTTAATCACCCATCACTTACACTTTACAAAGATGGAAGTCATTTTAGAAATAGGATCATAGATAATGAACAGCTATGCCCGGAGCAAAAGTATATAGCTTTGGCATTGTTAAAAATGGACACTTTAATAATGTGAGTACTCATTATCATGTTGAACAGAGAAATGCTCAAATTTGGGATTGTTTTAAAAGAACCTTAATTACTGTGTTCCATTAGCAATTTGGACAGTCTAGGAAATCAAAGTAATTGGTATTAGCATTCCAGAAGATCACTGCTCTTTTAGTGAAAAGAAATTGTATTAGCTTGGCAGGAGGTTATAGGGGTCAGGGAGAAATTACAATTTCTAGGTAAAAGGACTCTTCAGATACATGTAACTTATTTGATATGGGGCAACATATATCTATATATCTATACCTATATATATTGTAATGGTGAAAATACTTTTATAAATAAAGATAAATTATTTTGTTTGAAAAATGAAACAGTAGTTCATAATCTTAAATCAAGCATAAAATTTTTGTTTTAAATTTTAATTGTTGAGATTTTTGTTTTAATTTATATTTGGCAAGATTTTTCTAGCTATGCTATGAAATTGATTGTATTTATCAAAAGAATGGTCATATTAGATCTTTCACATTGCAAAAGCAATAATTAAGATTTAAGCTCTAATACTTATATGGTGAGACATTGTTAAGAAACATGCATGAGATAAGACAGCTTACACAGAACTGATCAATAAAAGGTGCTAATTAATTTCTTTATCAGAAATCATTATTTTATCATTTTAATGCTTGGCATATTACATGTGCCAACATCATTCTGATGTAACAAATATCTAAAACATGTTGACAGAAACAATGCTACTAACATTATTTATTTTTTCTAAAATTTTGTCAAGTTACTACCTTTATTCTGGTATCATTTCCTCAAATGTAAACATATTGGGTGGATGGTAACCTTTATGGAATCTCCATTATTGTGAAATCTGTTAAACATTTATGAATGTCAAATTCTTTCTCTCTGGTAAAAATGAAAATCTGTGAAAAAAAGATTAATCCTCTAGAGAAAGCATACTACAGTTAATAATAACCAACAGCTGTAAAACTGGTACAGAGATTTGTAGGTAATTAGCCATGAGGACTGAAAGACCATATGGTCAGGCATCATGCATTACTTATTTTTATGCAAAAATTATAACAAAATAGGGCTTTCCCCTAATTAACTATGTTATCTTTTGATTTATGCAGTGTGTTCTGTGTTCAACTAAAGTGTAATTTGTAAATTAGTATAAATATGTCAACACTTTTAGATTATTTTAGACTATATCTTTATCTATAAATGAGAAATATGGTAAAGGTTTGCTCTTTTTAATTATTTTTTGTCATTAGAAACCATGTGTAAATGTCAACTTCTTTGCCATTAATAAATGAATGTTCTCTATAAAATTTGAAAGGTATTTTAGTTACAATTTGAGAAGAAAGTTGTATAGAATGAAATTTTTGTTTAGCACATATTTATTTAATGGATAAATGAACTAATAATTTGCTTTTGATATAACTGCTTACTGAACTATTTCAATATCAGAAATATATATGGTCTTCATAATGGAAATGAAATTAAGAACAGACATTGCTGCTTAGGTTCTTTTCATTTGACATCTAGCTTAAAACTTCTATATATGCCATCTTCTTCCATTAGAATATGAGCTACTTGAGGAAAAGGGCTACCTTCTTTTTCTGTTTATATGCAAATGATAGTCTAAAGTTCCAAAAATGTGTTTATGTGAAATTTTGAAATTCACTCTAGTGACAGAAAAATAAATCTCATTAGAGAACTGACAAAAGGAATTAGAAAGTGGTTTGCCTATTTTTCTTTTTCTTTTCTTTTCTTTTCTTTTCTTTTTTTTTTTTTTTTTTTTTTTTTGATTTCTTCCTTACTGTATGCTAGAATGGCCAGCTTTACATGTGAAATTTATGCAAAAAAAGAATTCTATCATATAATTCCTCTGGTAAAGAAATAATTATGAATTATCTCTAATGGCTTTTTCTCCTATCTATTAGTGAGGTAAGATATAAAAAGCTTCATTAGATGACAAAATATGTAACTGAGCTATAACAGTATCAATAAGAATGATAAAATCGTAGATTTTTATAAACTAAATGTAGTTTTATAAACTAAGGTAACAATGATAATTTAATTAAACTCCATCATCTGATAGATGAGGAAATAAAACTCCAAAAAGATTAAATGACATATCCAAGATTATATAAAATCTAAAAAAATATATATAACATATTAATATTAATTAATATAACAATATATTAATATTAATATAATATAATATATAATAAAATATATATATCAAGCCTTTACATTTTTTCTATTTAATTAAACTAATAATTATCTAAGAAATTGTTTATATTTTATGCTTGGTTTTTATAAATAGTTGCTGCTAATATATTCTTCGGAACATTTTTTTTGATGCTTACTGATAAGTAAGTATATTCATTCTTTAAAATAAAAACAAATCTAATACATTAAAGCCTTTAATTTTCTAAACGATTAAGAGAAGTGTACTTAGAAACAATGGTTATTATGACAGATTAGAAAAAAAATCTTGGTTGCTTTTTATTTAAATTTTTAAATGCAAATTTGACAGACTAGAAAGCAGTTAAAAGCTTAGAAATGTTTTTTTTTTAATCATTTTATGGACTTATCAATTAATTTTCTAGAACATGTCAAATGTTTCAATAAAGAACTCTTTCTTTTATCTGTGAGTGAAAAAAATTTAAATGGAGTCTGGCCTCCATGATTACAGCTTAATTGTTTCTTTTGGCTTATTGTTATGATAACTTTCTTTGGAGGAAAATAATTCATAATATCTAAAAGAGCACCCTACTTAACATTTTTTTAGTTGTTGTTATAAATACAAGAGATGTAATTCATGAATGTATTCTTTAGAAAACTTTTTTTTTCAAATTGTTGCTTGATTCTCAGAATATATTTTTCCATAATATTATTATAAATAGTAATTGGGTTCCTAGACCAGTTAACAAAAGTTGAGTACCCCTAATATACCCATATTGATGTGTATTATTTTACTATGACTAACCATCATTTATAGCAATGTTTTAGGATAAGTTCAGAAATTATACAGCTCCTAGACAATATTACAAGATGCCTCTGGATTAATTTATACAAAGTATTCATAATTAAGGTGTGAAATTTTTGCTGTTGGTGAAAAAAATCTAAGTCTAATATTCTCTTTCCAAATTATCATGACTTACTAAGTCACTTAAATGAAACACTCAGAGTTCTGTTTTCATGTCTAAAAAATATATCTGATTCCTAAAAAAAGTAAAGTTTTAGACCTTCATTATGTTTAATAATCAATACTACAATGCTTAACCAGATCTCTCTTTTTGACCTCCTAATTTGTCTTAGGTTGGAGGAATATCTCGCTCTAATTTTTCTTGACTTTGACACTCCAGAATTGTATTTGAGGCATTATTTTAAGATGTTTGGAGGGGAATGTTAGTAAGACTTAACTGAGTACTTCTTCCATTCTACCATCTTGATTCCAACCCTCTAAGTCCTCGTTCAGTACTTCAAGTAGAGGATGTCATGACATAAAATAGTTTTGTCGTTTGGGAAGCTTTGTGAGAGACCATTGTTTTGTGAAGGTGTCACTTTACTTTTTTCCTAATTAGTTTGATGAGAACTTAAATAGATAATGATATTTTATGTTTCTCTATATTCTTCTTTAGAATTGACACTTGTTAATTGTTGTCCATGTTACAATTTTACTTTATCACCTGTAGTTCTCCTTTTGGTTATTATGGCTTCCTACTTCCTGTCTACTTTCATTCTCTTTATCATTTACTATTCAGCTCAAATAATGTTTCACTTATCAAGTCTTTCCTGGTTTCCAAGTGTGAAGTGAACTAGCTTATGCAAGTCATTTATTTATTAGTTAATCATATTTTGTTGTCATATATCTTCTATAATTATCTTTAAATATTCTGCCTTTGTTTTCACTTTTAATATAAATATTTTTTGCCATACCTCCAACTATTAAAACTCCTACAATACAAGGACCTCTTCTATACTTCATTACTATGGGATTTTATATATAGAAGGTGATCAATATTAGATCATATCAAAAGACTCTTTCTATCACTTTTTCTAACACCTCCATTTAAAGCTAAAATTCAGAGATGCCTATAATCATCCCCTTTTTGGACATAGTATTAACAAAGATTTATATATGGTAGAAGGATGATGACCTGTTCAATTATAAAACATTCAGTGAGATCAAAGGGAATTTAAATTTCTAGATAATAGGGAAGGAAGGAAAATTTTTGTTGTCATATTTCAGAGGAAACTTATTATGTCTCAGAATCATAACAATGTCTATATATAAATCAGTTTATTGTTTAAACATGCTTTCTAAATATTTTAAGTATATACAAAGAACCAATTATATATATAATATATAAGAGGAGCTCATGCAACATATCTGGTTAAAGCCAATAAAAAAACTAGCATTGTAGTTCAGAATAGAATATTGGACTATATTCCTATGTGTATCTTTTAGAAACCTTTACTATGAAGCATATGTAATCATCATTGAAGTATAGTTCACAGCTTGAAAGCTTTGCTTGACATTAAAGAATAATGAGGGAAAATGAGTGATTGCTATCATCTGAGTGTCTATTCTTTTTGAAATGTTTTTAATGTTGTCATTGTCCGTATGTTGAAAATTCTTTTCATAAACTGAAGATGGCAATTCGCATCAGCATCTACTGTATGTCAATTCATAGTTTTCACTTGATTTTTCCATCTGTTTTCTTATTACAATAATAATTTTCATTTTGATTGAAATAGAGATGCACTGTAATAAAGAAGGGATGGTTTGTTGTTTTACTAATGCATACTCTGAATCTTCAATCTGCTTGGGCTTTACATGAATCAAGTTAGATTCTATGATTCTTAAGTAGCTGGTTAATTCATTAATCTAATTGTTAAAGGACCAATGAGTAAATTCTTAATGTTTCTCTTTGTGTATATCTCCCTTAATAAAAGCTTATTTCCTAAAATAGCAAATAAATTTAAAGTAAATATGTGTTGTTTTTTAAAAATTAGAATCCTGGGAAGCTTTATAAAGCTTATAACATTTCAGAGTCAATCTAGGGAAGGTCTTAAAGAAATACTCTTAAAGAATATTGAATTATCACTTTCTCATAAGAGGAAATCTATTTTCTTTTAAAAATGTGTATAATGTATTCTCTGGAGTTATTGTCCCAACCCACCTTGCAATGACTATTTGGTCCCTGAAAAAAGATTGCTATTCTATCATCCTACCCCTGTAGAGTTGTAGGGATATCCTGAGGAAGTTGGCATAATTTTCTAGTACAATAGCTCATGTGATTTGTCCTAGCCTGACCACTACAACCCAGCAAGATATTCTTTTCATTTATTATATATTTATATTAATGAGCAAGTCAGACTTAATTAGCTTTAAGTAAAGACGATACAAAATATCACATACACATACACACACCAAAAAGTCCGGGATACACTCTCCAACCAATACTTAAAAATTCTAATGGACAGTAGGCTTAAGCTCAGGGCAAAGAATAAACTTACAGATCCTGTTTATTGGAAATCCCTTTCTATCATTCTGGTGCAGCATCAATGAAATTCCCTTTAGTTGTTCCTTTTGCAATCCTAAATCTGCCTTTCCTCACTTTCTCTAGTTGTCCTCAGTTTCTAATACATATATTACAGTGAACTGTTCTAGGGATGTTGCTAAAACTAGGGTATTAATAGGAAGACCAAAATCTTCCAGCCATCTGAAGTTCACAATATCCTATTTTGTTCAAAATTTGAAGGAATCTAGGGCATGTTCTTCTGCATTTTTATCACTTTCTTCTGAACCCTAGAAATTTTTGCTTAGAACCATTTTGGGGAATATGTCTCTTTTTTTCATTTCCAGGTGCTTGAATCCCTGAATTCCAAATTGGCTTGATACTTTGAACAAGACCCATACTCTTGATTAATTCAGTGGAAATTGACTCAGTTGACACCCAATTTTACGTATGTAGTAAAATAAAACTGACCTTTTAAAATGCAACATGCTACTCTATAGTGAGAGATAAAAAGTGTTTTGTTTCCTGTAAGAGAACATTAAATTGAAATTTGAAGGAGGAGAGAAGAATGATGAAGGAATATGGCATTTTTCAGTTCTATTAAAAATCATAGAATTTCATGTTAGAAGAGATCTTAAAGGTTTTACAGTCAGTCCAAACACCTCATCTCACAGATGAGGAAACAGATCTTGGAACATCAAAAGACTTCTCAAGGTCACATGGAAAATAATTAGTAGAGCTATGTAGTACATTACCAGTATATAAAAGAGAAAAATTTGAACTCCAGTTTTGCTACTTCAGAATCCAACTTTCAGTTTACTATTCCACATTATTCAAATGTCCTTAATAAATGCTTATATAAATGAAGAATAAATTTCTTTTATTTGTTAGTCATTAACCATACTTCCATTAGGTACTTTTAGCAATTTATATCACTCGTGTTTTAATCATCCATTGTGCTCCCCCCCTTCCCCCCAACTCAATAGACTTCAAGTCTTTTGAGGTTAGGATCTATATGTGTTGTTTTTTGTTTTTTGCTATGTTTTTGCACCTTTTGTTAACAGTTATTTTGCACATAAGTGCCTTTATATACATCTGCCATAATTTGTTCCACCATTCCCTGACCAATGGAAACCTGTTTTGTTCCATTGCAATTACAAATAATGCTTCTAAGAATACTTTTGTATGAAAACATCTTTTCCCTCCTTTTTCCATCTCCTTAGAGAATAGTCCCCAGGACTGGTTTCTCTAAGTCAAAGAATCTAATTTTTTTAAACCTTACTATATTATTCAATATTGTTTTCCAAAAGGGTTAGATTAATTCACAAATCCTCCAGCAATTTAACAGCCTCATTAGGAAAAATCCATTTTTACACAATTCCAGGTAATGCCACTTCATATTTCTGATAAATATTTTAGATTATATTATGAAAGGCTTCTTTATACTCTTTTGATGTATATACTTGTAGTATTTCCTAAAACTTTTCTGCCTTAATTCATATAATTATCTCTTTTTATATCATCAATTGTATTTATAGTTTTCCCATCTTTTTCATATTATTTATATATATATATATGTACATATATATATGGATATATCATATATTACATATAAAGTTTTGAACTATTCTTTCATAAGGAAGGAAAAAAAAATTATAATTTCCTGCCAAGATCAGTTGATGATTTTTTTAGATATGTAAATAAAATAGACATGTAAAGATGTAAATAAAAATGTGTCTATACCCCCATCCCTTTATTATGTATTAATATCTCTCTGACAAGGTCTAGAAGAAAACAATTGAATTAGCTCAGTAGACAAAATAATCATAACTAAAAAGCTCAAGGCAATTAAAGCTTAGGACCATTGTGGAGTGAGACCCTTGATCATGAGGAGAAACATCATGTCTATTTCTACAGAAACTACAGAATGCTTGATAGTAAGGATGACTGATGGGATCAAGTGAGATTTTTTTTAAGAATGGAATATGTTTGTAGAGAAAAAGGAAATATGGATCTAATTGGATATAATAAAAAGGAAAGAGCTAATGAATAGGAAGAGATTTAAAATCAGAGAAAAGGAAAGACCATGAAGATTATAGAGGATAAAGTACAACATATTACAGAAGAAAAAGAGGCTGGAATGAAAAACGCATGTGGAAACATTGGTGATTCAATTGAGCATTAGACTGTGAAGTGAAACAGATCCTGGGAACTCATTGTAAGGCATCTATGAAAAGAAAAAGGACTTCCAAGCCCTCTAATATAGAGTTATGAGTTACCTTTGCTACACATGTATTCTATTTATGTGTATTACTGCCATTGTACTCTTAAGTATGAGTTCACTCTTCCCATGCATGCTATGATTATTTGTGGAAGAGCATTTGTCCTCTGTTAACTGGGGAAATATTTTATATATTCTTTTCTAGCTATGTAATTTGAATACATGATTTTGATAATAATAAATGATTTTGATAACTTAATATACTGACTGGCTCTTCAGTAACTTAAAAATAAATTACTGTAGCCTCTTTGCTAATATTGATTTTTTTTATCAATGTCCATTATTGATGCTGCAGTATAATTTTCCTCCTTTATTTTATCTCTTGTTTGGGTATTAAGTTCTTTTTTGTTTTTTATATAAGAAATTGTCTTTATCTCTATCTTTTAGATGGAAAAAAAAAAGTGGGAAGCACAGGAATTTTCTCAGGAAAGCCCTATTAGTATCTTAGGAAAAGCCAGTGTACAGTGTCAAAGGTTGAATGCTGGCCAACTGCATCAAATCCAGAGTGTTGTGCCTTTTAAATACCTTTGTAATTTGGTCCTTCCTTGAACAATTAGTGCTTTATGAAAGTGAATATCACAGAATCTAAAGTTTAGAAGAGAACTCAGAGGCAGTGCAGTATAACTCATACATAAACTAAAATGCCTTCTGCAACATTCCTGGAAAATATTCATTCAGTTTTCACAGGAAGTCCTTTGGTTAGTGTTATCTTACAGTAGCCCTTTTTGATCTTTGAAAAGATGTTTTTTTCTTTATAGTAAATCTGGATGTAGACCTTGTGAACAATAATCTAGATTTTGCCCTCTGAGGTCAAGAATGATAGAGAATAAAATGAGGCACATTAGTGAAAAAAATGAAGAAAAGGAAATAAACATTTATATAGCACCTATTGTATACTAGACACTGTGAAAAATAATCTTATAAATATCATTCTATTTGATCTTCTCAACAAACCTAGGAGGTAGGTATTATTATTATCTCCATTTTGAAATTAAAGAAACTAAAGCAAACAGAAGTTAAATAATTTTCCCCTAGCTATGTTATTAGTGTGATAATGTAGTGTGTTAATAGTAACACAGCTAGTAATGAATATGGCAGTATTTGAAATCATAATTTCCTCAAAGGTTGCTTCCAACTTTGATCTCATGATAATTCCTTTTCAGAATGACACTGCCATTCAAATATTTTAGTATTCTAATTGCCTTTCCCTAATCTCTTCTTCCCTAGATTAGCCCTCATTTCTTTCAACTGAATTTCAACTGAATAATAATCTCCAGTCCATCTAGATTTTCCTCTTTTAAACAATGGCCGATTTTCTATTGTGCTTCCTAAAGTAGTGTGATCAGAACACAGAAGTCTGACCAGGGCACAGAATAGAAGTATATTACCAAATCCTAGATGTTATTACTTTCTAAATATTGCTTCAAGTTGTATTAGCATTTCTGTTTTTCTCTATCTTAGACCAATGAAAGTGATTTTTATGCCTCATATGTGTAAACCTAAAAAACTTCATATTATTTTTTAAGAATCACTATAGACGAAATATTTTTAATCCAGTCATTGTGTGGTAACTGTACTTCCTAGATCTATATAATGTGCAAATTTGGCAATAATTTCTTTTCTGGTTTCATCTAATCTATTGGTTAAAATGTTTACTAGTACATTCTCTCTATTGTGATTTTTTTAAAATAGCTCTAGAATGACTTAATAGGGTCTTGCATGTTTTTCTCAATGACTACTTTTTATATCCCATCATTGTACCAATTCTGATGCTCACCATATGATATTGTCTAGCTTGCACTAACTACTATATATATACATATACATGTATATATATATATATATAGTAAAATAATATTATTTTCGAGAATCTCATAAATATCTATTATATATTATATATAGTGTGTATAGCACAAGAAATTCTGTCAAATGTTTTGTTGGAATTTAAGTGGGTTCTTATCTATCACATTCTCTTGATCTTACGGTCTATTATTCTTCAAAAAATTTAATTAGTTTGTTATTCTGGTTTTTGTTGTCTCTCTACCATATTTCACAAGTTGTTGTGAATTAAAAGTTCTTTACTTGATGTCCAAACTTCTGGTGATGATGGGCTATCTTCTGAGGAACACATTTCAGTTATAGGATCACATACCATAAATTTAGAACTTGGAGAATCCATTGAGCCCAACTCCTTCCTTTTACATAAAAAGAAAATGACTTTGCCCCAAAGTCACATAGCTAGTAAAATTCTAAGGTAGGATTTGAACTTGGTTTTCTTGACTCAAAGAGTTTCCAGTTGAATCACACCCTGCTGCCTCTTATCTAGTTACCTGACTAATGCTTGAAGCTTTTCTAGTTGATAAAACATATTACAGTTTAGAAAGTGTAACAATACATTCCAGAGACCTCTCCATAGTACAATCCAGAACTGAAGTTCCGTCAACTCCTGTTTCTCACTATTCTGTAATCTTTATGATCTATTTCTGTCATACTAATGACATTATTCCCTTAGCTGCCATGATTTTTCTTGTTTCTACAATTTTGTTCAAGGTATCATTCTCTAAACTTTCACAATTGGTATACACTCTTTCTTCTCCTTTCTCAAAATCATTACAATCATTAAAGTATTTTGCAATTATTACTCTGAATCTTTTCTTTCTTTGAACTTTAACTGAATAGCCTGTATTGCACAGGTTAATACCTATTTGTTTCAGATATTTTCATTTTCCTTTCTAAAAAGATCTTTAGTTTCTTGAAAACAGTAACCAGGTATTAATATTTTTATAAACTTTCCACAGTGCCTAGCTCAATAAGAGGCACAAAATAGTCAACAAAAGTTTCTTGTTTTGAATTTATCTAAAATTCTTGTGTGTTTTAAACAAATTATGAAGAATATCTAAACCAGTGGTTTTAAAATGAAGGATTTTTCCCATCATGCTTTAAAATAGCAGATGAGAGAGCCATTGTTAACTTGTGTAATAAGTTCATCAGCTGAAATATAGTATTTGTGGATGACTCTGATACGCTGAACTTGAGCTTTAGACAAATTTAAGGCAAATGAATAGATTAATAGATTGAAGTTGAGCAGCATTTAAAAAGTGTGTATTTTAAGATTAACTTGATCTTTTAGGGTGATGGCTACTATTGTTCTGTCAGATTTCAGCCTTGATGAACTCTCCTGGGATAATAATTTATCCCTGTTGCCTTTGAGAAAGAACTTTATTTCATTTTAACATAGTACATCCCTTTTAAACCTGTCAGCTTTTGTAAGTTCAGAAGCATAAAAAAGAAATCTTATTTTGGGTCAGAAAGTTTTAGATGAAGCATAAGTTTTAGGAGGTCTATTACAGAGCTGTTTGAAGATAATACCATCATTTATCATTGTAATTGTTAAAACGTCAGAAGGTCTTTTGGGAAAAGCATCATCAATATATAAAATGATACACAGAAAATAGCTTTCCTTTTTAAAATCCTTTGCCAACAATGTCTGATCATTCTGTGGTAGTATAGTCCTTGAACATATCTTGCTTATGATTTTTTTTATTTATTTAACTCTTCCAAGGTGGAACCTAATAAATTATGTTCCTATTTATTATTTCAGATCTTTGTGCTAAAGCAGTTAATGTATAAAAACATGAAAACAAAAGAATTGCCGTATAAGGTCAGATCAGTATTCCATAATGACTAATGCTCCTTGTCTTGACACTGGCAGCAAGGAAGGAACATATAAAAATAGCATGATTTTGTTCTTTCATACAAACCTCAGAAATTAAGAATTTATCTACATTATTATGATGTCTATTAATAATTTATTATGAATCAATTGTCCATAGATTTATTTAGATATTTTTGAAGGTATTTGCTTTAGGTGCTAAGATTCATTTTGTTAATAGCCTATAAATATTGATTTTACTGTTGCCATTGTAACCATAAAGTCCTTATCCAGTAACCAGCAAGCAGACATGTAAGATGAACTGAAAAATATCACTATTGTAATTCTTGTTATTAATGTAACTAGAAGACATTAGAAAATTGCAAGTAAATAGAAGAATAACTAACTGATTCTATTTGGAGTCAGAAAAAAAGAAGTTGGTTTCATGATGCATTTAAAAAATATAATTTCATGGAACATTTAGTCTTCAGTGCAGGTGATGATCATAAGCAAAAAGACTACCATGAAGAAAATTGCAGCTTCAATCAGAAAATGAATAGAGAAAATCAATGATAACCTTTTCTAGATCTTCCAAATCAAGCCACTATTTACACTGATACTCAATTGACTTCAGTGTGAAAATGGACAAAGAAAAAGTTTTAAAATGTTATAAAACATGTTTAAATAGTAAGAAATGAAAAGGGCAAGAGGCTTATATACTATTCATAGCCTTTTTTGTCCTATTTCTTATTTTTAACTTGGTTTAAGAAGAGTGTCGAGAGGCATTGGAAGTTGATAAAAATGAAGCAATATTCCAGGGAAAAATATTTGGTTCATCTCACTTCACTTTGCTTCATTTTAAATAAATCTTTCTAGGATTTTCTGAAATCATCCTACTCATCTTTTTTTATATCATAATTATATACCACAATCTGTTCAGCCATTTATTTCCCAATCAAGTGCATCCCCTTAAATTCTAATTCTTTACCACCACAAAAGGAGCTTCTATAAATATTTTTGTACAAATAAGTCCTTTTTTCCCTTTTCTTTGATCTCTTTATAATATAGATCTAGTAGTAGTATTGCTAGGTTAAAGGATATCAAAAATTTTATAGCTTTTGGGGCATAGTTCTAAATTGCTCTCCAGAATGGTTAGACTAGTTCCCATCTTCACCAATAGTACATTACTGTCTCAATTTTTTATATCCTGTCTAGGACTAATTATTTTCTTTTCTGGCATGCTAGTCAATCTAATAGGCATGAGGGGGTATTAGCACTGTTTTAATTTGTATTTCTTAATCAGTAGTGATTTTGAATATTATATCATGTGACAATTGATAGGTTTAGTTTTTCTTCTGTAAATTTCCTGTTCATATACTTTCCCCATTTGTCATCTGGGGAATAGCTCTTATTTTTTAAAATAAATTTGGCTCTGTTTCCTATATATTTGAGAAATGAGGATTATGAGAGAAACTTGCTGTAAATTTTCTGATTTCCTATTTTCCTTCTAATTTTTGATACTTTAGTTTTGTTTTTGCAAAAGTTTTTTTAAAATTTCATGTAACCAAAATTATCCATTATTGTAATGCTCTCTGCTTCAGATTTCTTGGGGTCTCTGTGAGTAGCCTTCCTTTCAGTTTAGCAATCACCACAAGATAACTAGGTGTTAAAGTCCAAATCCTTTATTATCTCTTTCAAAGTCTTGTCTCCTTTTCTGGGGCCCAGTTAGCTTTCTTAAGGCCTATCTCTCTCCTTGGTTCTGAGAGCTTGAGTTCCCACCTGCTTTCTCTGACTTTTGAATCTCTATGAATCTCTCCCAATCTCTCCAAATCTCTCTGAATCCAAAGGTTTGTACTTCAGCCTCCACAAAGCCTTCTACAAAGGTGGAAGATGGAATGAATCTCTCTGCCTCTAGTCCTCTGTCTTCTCTGCCTCTGCCAGCTTCTTGAGGTCCTCCTAAATGTGGGAAGGTTTCTTGGGGAAGGCAAGAGGACCGCCACCAAGGTCTGTCTTCCAGTTCTGATTGTGGCTGAGTTTATCCTAGCTTACATGCTCTCTTATCATAGGTGTGAACAATGTGGAACTATATTAAGTACTAAGTATATGTACTGAACTAGAGAACTGTTAAGTACCATTCTAAACAACCATTGTCTATCACTTCCACTGACTTAGCACCTTGTTTCAAGTTCATAGTTCTGGCCCATAACACATTATAATTCCAGTAATCCTTTTTATCTCTTGTCCTAAATACTTCCCTTATCCAAGGATCTGAAAGTTATATTTTCTATACTCCCCAATTTCATTTATATTATCATCCTTTATGTCTAAATCATTTATCCATTTTGATATTACATTGCTATGTAGAATGAGATATTGTTCTATGTTTAGTTTGTTCCAAATTATTTCCTAGTTGCCCCAATAATTTTAGTAAAATAATGAGTTCTCACCCTAAAAGCTTAGATCTTTGAGTTTATTAACTGTTAGGTTATTGTGGCCATTTACTAATATGCATTGTATATCTTAATACATTCCATTAATTCACCACTCTTTTTTATTAATCAGTACAAGATTATTTTTATGTTTACCATTTTGGAGTAGTTTGAAATCTGGAACTACTAGGCCAGCTTCTTTCACATTTTTTTTCATTGATTCCTTCATATTTTTGATATTTTGTTTTTTCAGATGAAACTTCTTTTATTATTTTCCTAATTCTATAAGATAATTCCTTGATACTTTGGCACTAAATAAGTCAAATCATTTACAGAGAGTGACAGTTTTATTACTTCATTGAATATTTTTATTCCTTGAATTTATTTTTCTTCTTTTAATTCTATAGTTAACATTTCTAGTTGTAGCATTTAATAATAGTGGTGATAATGGACATCCTTGCTTTACCTCTGATCTTATTGTGAAGGTTTCAAGTTTATCCCTATTAAAGATAATGCTTTTTCTTGGTTTTAAATAGATATTAGTATTTTACAAAAGAATCCATTTATTCCTTTCCTTTATAGTTGTTATTGTTGTCTTTCGTTTGTGAAGTCAAGAAAACCCAAATGGAGTTACAAACTCCATAAGACATAAGTAAGCAGCTAATGTTTTTAATTTTTTTGAATAGAAATTGGGAATATTTTGTCAAAGGTCTTTTTTGTATATATTGATATATTTTATCAATATGTTGTTTTTGTTTTTGATTTGGTCAGTTTTTCTAACCTTGTACCATTTGTCATAGTGTATAATCTTTGTGATATATTTCTGTAATCTTCATAGTATTTTATTTAAAATTTTTGTATTGATGTTCATTAAGGAAATTGGTCTGTGGTTTTCTGTCTCTCTTTTTGCTCCCCCTGGTTTTGGTATCAAAATGGTATTTGTGTCAGAAAAGCAATTTAATAGGACTCCTATTTTTTTTTTCTAATAGTTGGGATTAATTGTTTCTTAAATGTTTGGTAAAATTTGTTGAGTCCATTTGGTCCTG